>NC_059342.1:89772500-90972500 GCF_018350155.1 Leopardus geoffroyi | reverse complement strand
ATCCAAGTCCCTGCCCCCTCCCTCCCTTGAGGAATAAGGCCTCCCCTACTCACCCCAAGGCAGCCCTTCAAGGGCTGGGTGTCGTGACAAAGCCTGTCACTGCCATGAATTGAGGAACAGGGGTGCGGTGGTCTCCAACCTCAGGCTGAACACTCCCCTCCCTTCCCTCGTGAGTTAAGGGATAAGCCTTGTCCTAAATCTTAGCCTGTGGTTGCACTGTCCAGAGCAAAGACCCCAGTGGGTCTTCCTCGAGCGCCCCAGCATCCTCCCTCCCGACACCTCACATCCCTTCCTCCCGGACCTTTCTCCTTGGCACTCCCCGTTACCCGACTCGTCCTGCGCTTGCCTTACGTGTTGCCGGTGGCCACACACACGCAGACCCGCCGAGGACGCCGCTGCGTGTCTTCTCAGCGCTGACATCTCCCGCCCTTGCAGCCCGCCCGGCACCTGCTGGGCGCGCGGTGCTTTCGAGCGGACCCGCTCTCGCCGGGTCCCGCTTCGGATCTGGGTCCCCAGAGAGCTGAACCACGGCCGATCGGTCCCGTCGCCCCCGGGTAATGAGCGCCCACTGTGTACGCGGCACCGTGCCGGGGGTGGGGCGCGGCGGCCGGAAAGTCACGGCACCGTCGCCATCCCCGCCCGAGGGAAGAGGCCGGGGGCCACGGAAGCCCAGGACCCACAATGCTTTGCGCCCCGCCCCGCGCGTCTCTTCCGGCGGAGCCAGGCCTGGCTAGTCGAGCACCGCGCGCTGGCGGCTCGGCGCTCGGCTGGCGGCGCCCGCGCACGCGCGGCTTCCGGCGAGGGCGGTCCGGCAGCGTGGTGAGGGTGGCGTGGCGAGGGGGTCGTGTGTTGTGTCTCCCAGGAGAGTCCCAGAACCCGCGACCATGACCTCTCTGCTCGCCAAGGACGCCTACCTGCAGGGCCTGGCCAGGAAAATCTGCTCCCAGCCCAGCCCGGAGCCGCAGAAACGCAAGTCCGGTACAGCGCAGCCGGGGTCGGGCCTGGCAGGGCTGGGGGTGGGGTACGCCCCTGCGCCGCCCCGCGCAGCCTGCGTGTGGGTGAGACACGTGGGTGCGTGAAACAAGCCCGTAAGATGGTGGAAAGACTCTTAAGGGTTATGTACAGTTGTCACTGTTTCCCTGCTTTTGGGCATCAGCTCAGGGGTGCCAGGGAACCCACCGGGCCGGAGGCCCCTGCGGGGCTTGCAGGAGGTGACCCGATGGGATAGTGAAGGTAGGGAGAGGGCGGGAACGGGACGGCTCCTACCAGTGGGGTTTACCGGGAAGTCCGTACACAAGCAGGTGAGACAGAGGTTGGCACTTGTGAGTGCTGCCTGGACCCGAAGGGGCAGAGAGCATCAGCGTCTGACAGGCAGCTAGACGGAGAACGGCCTTTTGTCTTTATGTGAGGCAAAGTTACTCATTGCCGAAAGTTAGGAAAATTGAGGTTTCTTAGCGCTGGGTTGTAACTTTATACGTTAAAAGATTAGTTTTCCTTCCGTGAGTGTGTCTCAGCGTTTTAAAAAGTCTCGTTTCGTACTCAATGTACTCTTTTTGTTAGCTTAAGCGTAAATATTTTTTGTTCCCTTAAAAAAACAAAAGCCTGTGTTCTCGTTTCTGACGGTTAGGTAGTGCTTTGTAATGTGATAGGTGGCTTACCTTGTGCTTGTAGGTGGGTATTCAGGTTTTTCTAGTTTTTCCCTGCGATGAACATTTTTGAGGTCAAATCTTGGTGCGTAACCGGGATGGATTCTCATAAGCAGACTGCTGGGTCAAGTGTGGATGCATTGCAGGGTTTTACCACCTGCGGCCAGTCTCCTTTCTCGGGTTTGTGGGTGGCTCTGAGCTTTACAAAAGGACAGGGGTCTCTGCATGCTCCGTCCTGATTCGCCTACAGTATTCTGGGATCAAAGGCTTTGCAAAACTTTCATGCAGGTTGGATGGGTCACAAAGGTCAAGACTTCAGCCCTTTATGATTTTGTATTTCAGCCAACAAAACTCGAGGCTCAGAAGCTTCTGGGCCCCCAAAAAAGAAGAGGAAGAAAGCGCAGAAGAAATCCTGGGAGAGGGAGGAGAAGGCTGTGGAGCCAAAAGCCCAACCCCTAGGGGAGAAGTCTCCAGCAGCTTCCAAGGCCAGAAACCCAGCAGCAGCCACGGAGGAAGAGGCCTTCACCTCCACAGGATCTCCTGCAGGTGGAGATGTGGGGCAGGGCTGACTGAGATCACTTGAAAACATGGCCCTCTGTGGACATGAGAAAACATGGTGTCACGCACATTTTTGGGGTGTTTTGAGACTTTCTAGAGAGCAGGTTTTCAAGGGACAGATCCCAGGGAATACATAGTGGTTCTAGGCCATTTGGCATTGGGGTCTGGTGAGGGGCAGGGTCATGTTCCCCTGAGGACCTTGCCCCGAGGAGGCTCTCACTGCCTGCAGGTGTCCAGAGTGGCATCACGAGAGCTGACCTGTTGGGAGAGGTGGGGAAGCCCCGCCTGCAGAAATTGGAAGAAATGAGAGATGGGTTTGTCTTGACCCATCAGAAGCATTTTGTCTTACCTCACGGGGGTGTTCTGTTCTGGGGGCCAGTCCAGCTTGGGGAGTGGAGAGTAGTACTTACTAGAACTGTCCTGCAGGTCGACGAGTGGCCACTTGGGGAGTGAGACAGTGTGTGGGGTTTCAGGCTTTGAAGCTGGACCTCGGGAAAAGGGACGGGAAGGTCAGGCAGGGGGTTTTCTCTTAGCTCCCCACTTCTTTCCTCACAGACGTCGAGGTCACAGAGTCCGATTCTTTGTTTGCCCTGGATGTTCTGCGGCAGCGGCTACGTGAGAAAATACAGGAGGCCCGGGGCCAGGTGAGCTGGGGAGGCTGCTGGGGTGTAGGAAGCAGTGTGGTTTTCTGCAGTGGTTTTCCTGCTCTGCGTGGAGGAGAAAGTACCTTGGTGCCCTTTGTGGGCTTGGTCCTCGGTTCTGCCAGCCACTGGGGGCAGCCGCTGTTCCCACCCCTGCAGCAGGTCTTGCCAGGACCATGGCAGTTTTGGTTGGCAAGAGATCAGGTGTAGTGTCCGGCATCTTGGGGAGACTCAGTTCCCACAGTAACCTGCTTCGTAGAGTCTGTGCTGTGGGTCCCCTGTGCCCTCGGAGAGAGGCTCAGTCTGTCAAAGGAAGCTGCCTTTGTTGGACATGACACCGGGCAGCACTTTGTCCTCTTGACATCACGATAGCTCTGTGAGGTGGCGAGGGTCTGCGATGAGGTGACCGCCACAGGAAGCACCAGACCTAACCCTCCTGGGTTTTTTGTGCTGAGTGACATAATCTTTTCACTTAGCCACCACCTGCCCTTTCCCTGGGGACGTACCCTGGGCCTCTTGCTGTGTGGGACAGTCCCCCAGCTTCTTTGTGCAGTGCCCTGGGACAAGCCTGGGGATCGTTCCTAAGGAGCAGCCTGAGCTCCGGCCTGGCCTTCCTGCATGCAGGTCTGGGTCAGTCTGGTAGAGTTCTCTTTTTGGCCTCCAGACGGAAAAGGCCATCTGTGAGAGCAGAGGTCAGGTGAGTCACTGGCAGAACAGCGCCATAGTCTGCATGGGCATTGAGCGTCCTGATCTGATGCCGAGTTCCAGATGGTGTCCTTGGCTAGGCGTGTTCTCGTCCGCAAAACGATGGAGGACACATCTATGTCGAATTATTTGTAAAGGGCCCTGGTGCAACGTCCGTGTCTGGGAACCGGAAGCCATGGTTCTTACCTGGGGGTCCTCGTGTCCTTTTTGGGGTCCCTTGGATTCCGGGTGACGGGTCGTCTCCCGGGGGAACACTGAGCACTTTGTCTTGCACAAGCGTTTCCTCACCCGCTTTCCTGCCCTGATTCCACATCCCAGACCGGGGGCCCCGAAATTGGGAGGCCCTCGTGAGGGAGCCCTGACTCTCCTCTTCCTCCAGGGCAGCACCTCGGAGCCGTCTCCCGCGGCTCTGGAGAAAAGACGCCGGAGGAAGCAGGAGCGGGACCGCAAGAAGAGGAAGCGGAAGGAACTGAGGGCGAAGGAGAAGGTGGCAAAGGCCACGGAGGCTGTGGAGCCGCCCCGCGAGGCACCCCGCGAGCCACCCCGAGAGGAGGCACAGCTGGGGCTGCTCTTCAATAAGGTGAGAGGCAGGTGCGGCCGTGCAGGCGCGGGGACCCCGGCTGTGTCCCCGGCTGGCCACGTGGCCCGTGTCCCGAGGCCGCCCGTTCGCGGAGGCGGGTGGCGGCAGTGCCTGCCCCCGGGGGCGCTCCTGGGGGCTCACGGGAGAGGCGCGCCTTGAGGCTGGAGTTCACTGGGGTTGCCGCCCGCAAGGTGGAGGTGAGTGCGGGGGAGCCGGCCAGCAAGGCCCAGCGCCGGAAGGAGAAGAGGCAGAAGCTGAAGGGGAAGCTGACGCCGCTGACGGGGAAGAACTACCGGCAGCTGCTGGAGCGCCTGCGGGCACGGCGGGGTCGGCTGGCCGAGCTGCGGGACCAGGACGAGGGGAAGGCGCGGGAGCTGGAGACCAAGACGCGGTGGACCAACCTGCTGTACAAGGCCGAGGGCGTGCGGATCAGGGACGACGAGCGCCTGCTGCAGGAGGCCCTGAAGCGCAAGGAGAAGCGGCGGGCGCAGCGGAAGCGCAGGTGGGAGAAACGCACGGCCCACGTGGTCGAGAAAATGCAGCAGCGGCAGGACAAGCGGCGACAGAATCTGCGCAGGAAGAAGGCGGCCCGGGCCGAGCGGCGTCTGGACAGGGCTCGCAGGAAGGGCCGCATCCTGCCCCAGGACCTGGAGCGGGCTGGCCTGGCGTGAGGACCCAGGCCGCATCCCTGACCGGGGGCTGGGGTGACGCCGGCCGGGGCTCGGTCCGCGCTGTCTGGGCCCCTGGGCACGCGGGCTCCGTGGGCTCAGCTCGCGTGTGGAAGGGACGGTGTCCGGAATGGAGGTCCACGTCTTTAGGACCCCCGTAAGGAGTGACCGGGTCTGGGTTCCCGCCTTCTCTTGGGAGGCCAGACAGCTCCCTGGAAGTGTGCAGGGTGGGGGTGCAGGGGGGGACCTCCCTGGCCCCTTCTTCTCCTCCCAGTTTACACGAGCAGGGCGGGAATGGCCTTTGGGACTGCCCGTGTCCGTGCGGAACTCGCCTGGAAGGGAGGGATCTCTGTAGACCGAGCCAGAGGTGGAGTCTCCGGTGAGGGTGAGCCGACCTGGGTGTGGCCGGAAGGGGGTTGCCTGGGGTTTATTTGTAGGAGGAACAAAAGGTAGCACTTAGGTGAACACGCGTTCAAAGTCTCAGGGTGCCTGCTAGATCTGCACCGTGTGTACTAGGCTGGAAAGAAAGGGGGAGACAAAGGAAAAACCGAAGCTCAGACTCAGCGAGGGAAACAAAAGATGCCCAGTATGGCAGCGGGACTCCACGCAGACCTGCAGGGGGGCAGAAGGGGCACAGATGTGCAAAACCCCGGGGGCAGGGGGGGGGGGGGCGGCTCATGGCACATAGGTTCTGTTTGGGTAAAGCTGTTAATAGAATCGTTTTGACTCGGGTTCACTAAAGAAACAAGACTGCAGAAGGCCACCTCGGTAGCTAATGACTGAGCTAAGCGTCCAACTCCTGATTGCGGCTCAGGTTGTGTCTCCTGGTTCACGAGTTCTAGCCCCAGGGGAGGCTCCACGCTGGCAGTGTGGAGCCTTCCTTGGATTTTGTCTCTCTTTTCCTCCCCTGTTTGTGCTGTGTCTGTGTGTCTGTCTGTCTCTCTCTCACAATAAGTAAACTTAAAACATACCCAGCGGACTATAACGGAAAGGCTGGTGTGGCCAAAGTGGACAAAGCTGACTTGAGAACGAACGGCACCGTGAGGAGTAAAGAACGCCCGCCCCCTCCCCCCGGTGGAGGGGTTCTGTGCTCCCAGCAGGCAGAGCGGCTCTGACGACCCCGGGACTGGAGCCTTGAGTCTGCCCAGAGCGGGAGATTTCTGATTCCTTTCCTAGGCCTGGAGACATCAGGCAGAACTCTGGTGGTTGAGAAGGTCTGAGGAGAGTCACGAGCTCGATCTGGCAACACAGAACGGTGTGTCTGGAAACACACGCTTTGCGCGTCTCTGAAGCAGCAATGAGAACTGAGCATCTGGTCCATAAAGGACGTTTTCGTTTCAAGGAGTCAGACCAGGTGTGGTGTCTGGCCACAGCAGGGTTTCATCGTCAAAGTCAAGAGGTGGTCAGAGTTTCACGTTTGGAATTTTAAAAACACACTCTCGAGTTTACCTGTGGGTGGTTGTGGGAGGCGGAGCCTGACTCCCAGGTGTCCGTGCTGAGAGCGTGTCCTGCGGCAGGCGGCAGCAGGAGCAACTCCTCCAGGGACAATAGTGGGCAGTGGGATGTGGCCAAGGGAAACTCCCAGGACGAGTCTGGGAGGCCCGATAGACCTCTGTTGGGTGTCGTCACCTCCAGTGTGGGAAGACAGTGCAGTGTGGTGGGAGAAATCTTTAAGGGCCTAATGTCAGAACGTTTCCAGAGCCAGATGGCGGAAGTTCCCCCTCCCGGGGTGGAGGGGATTGGATGAAGGTTGCCCCAAGCAGAACACCTGCCCGGAACAGTGGTTCCAACTGTCCCGAAGGCCATGGCGGTGGGAAAAGGAGTGAAGGGAGAAAGCTCACTGAAATGCAGTCGGGAGGCCGGAGAGAGGAGCACTCGTGCGCTGTGCCGACTTGCGTCCATCGTGGGAGGAAGTGTCACCGACCCAGCAGAAGCGTCCTCGACAGGAAAGCGTCGTGATCACAGGCTCAACAGGGAAGGACGCTGTACCTCCTGTGAGACACCCAGCGACCCGGCCAGCAAGGAATGGCCCTCGCCCCTGCGCTGTGAGTCTCTGGGTCAGGACAGCCCTTCCCAGCGTCCTCCTCGTAAAATAATTCCCTCTTTGTTGGATTTGCCTGTGGTTTTGCCCTAGTTTGCATGTCCCGGGTTGCAGTTCTCTGCTATTCCTAAATAAACACGTTTTGCTGGTAAGGTAACTGGTAATTGCATTATTATTATTTTTAATGTTTGTTTTTGAGACAGACTGTGTGAGCAGGGGAGGGGCAGAGAGAAGAGGGAGACACAGAATCCAAAGCAGGCTCCAGGCTCTGAGTTGTCAGCACACAGCCTGACGCTGGGCTCAAACCCACGAACCGTGGGATCACGACCTGAACCGAAGTGGCTGCCTAACGGGCTGAGCCACCCAGGTGCCCCTGGTGGTTTTATTTTTAAGCTCAGCACTAGTCTCCTTTCTCCACTGGCCCTTTGGGTGAGTCCGGGAAGGAGCACAGCCTGCTTTCCCTCCTGTCCAGGGGCCCTAGGACTTGAGCTGATGGACATTGAGAAATTCAGTGAGTGGCTGGGACCAATCAGGCAGCTCAGGTGAGGCTTCTGTTCATCAGATCTGGTGGGGGTGGGGCGTGCAGAGAGAGCTGTCTCTAGACCCTGGTGAGTCAGCTCATCCAGTTCACTGCACCAGTCACGGGAGCCTTGCATACGTGGCCTATGGAAAGAAAGGTGCTGTGTGTTTCCTGCGGTCGGGTCCTGACACCTGCGTCGGCCCTGAGCTCAGTTACGGTTTCATCCCAGCACTCCAGCTTTGGAGAAGAGCTGCTGTGTGCTGCTTCTCCAAGATGCCTGAACTCGCATGTGGCAAAGGTGTGCCTCTTGGATCCTTCCCAGGCAACCTGTTGGGCAGATGAGCAGGTAACACGGTCAGTAAGGCCCTTCCAGCAAGCCTGCGTCTCCACTGGGGCGTCTGGCCTTCCTCTTATTCCAGGGAATTTCCAGAAGCCCCACTTACCTTAGCGTGCGCTTCAGGGGACTCCAGGTTTTGGCTGCGCAACAGAGGAAGTCACCGAATCCTTCCTAGTTCCCTAGCTAGCCTGTGGACTCTTGATGCCAAACGGAAGCCAATCTGAGATTACATCCCGGGGAGTTGTTTCTAGAGAGCACGTTGTGAGTCCTGCGGGGTGAACGAGGCAGTTGCCGAAACGCCAGCAACGTTCTGGTCTCCAGGCTCTGGAACGTGATCGCTTGAGTTTGGAGCCTTGATCCCCCAGAGGAGAGATACAAAATCGGCTGGAACTTCCTGGCACTCCTCAGAGCTGCATGCGCTCCTGGGTGTTTTCACAGAACCGCCAGTAGATCCTTTGTTTCCTCACTCATACTTTGAACTCTTTAATAACTATATCTGATAAAATAGAAAAGAAAAGCTACGTGCAGTTCGCTGCTGCTGCTGCTGTTTCACTGGCCGAGGCAGCCCGGCATGGCTGCTCAGTCCAAGTGTCTGGGAAGGTTTTCTTTGGTGCACGGCTACAGCAGCCCTCCTTCCTGGCCAAGCACTGCCCAGATGTTCTGAGACGTTCCCCTGGATTTTCTCCAATACAAAACAGCAAATGTCTCTGTCCATTTAGTGAATTGAACCTTCCTACTTTGGCCTCGTAACTGGGTGCTTGGAGCCTGTTGGGGTCCGACTCTGCTTGTAGGTCTAGATACCAGGCGGCGAGGTGGTCTTGGGGATGAGGACTCTGGCTCCTTGCAGTTTTGAAAGAAGTGAAGTTGAAACCGCTCTTGATGGTAAAGGTTATCGGTTGAGAAAACATGCCGACCAAACATTGGATCCGAAAGCTTTTGTCTGGAAGTGCCACGTGTTCTCACACGCCACTGGTCACATCACGTGGCTGCACATAACTTCCAGTGGGGACAGAAACGCAGCCCACCTGGTGCCCGGGGGAAGAGCCAGGAAGTTTTGTTTTTTGGGTTGTTAAAAATTTTTTTTAAACTTAATTTTTTTTTTTTTCAACGTTTATTTATTTTTGGGACAGAGAGAGACACAGCATGAACGGGGGAGGGTCAGAGAGAGAGGGAGACACAGAATCGGAAACAGGCTCCAGGCTCTGAGCCATCAGCCCATAGCCTGACGCGGGGCTCGAACTCACGGACCGCGAGATCGTGACCTGGCTGAAGTCGGACGCTTAACCGACTGCGCCACCCAGGCGCCCCTAAAAAAATTTTTTTAATACGTATTTTTGAGAGAGAGGGAGCACAAGCAGGGGAGGGGCAGAGAGAGGGGGAGACACAGAAGCCGAAACGGGCTACAGGCTCTGAGCTGTCAGCACAGAGCCCGATGTGGGGCTCGAACCCACAAACCGTGAGATCATGACCAGAGCTGGAGTCGGAAGCTTAACCGACTGAGCCACCCGGGCGCCCCAGGAAGATCCCTGTTCTTAAATGCGTTTCAAAATGGGAATTAGCGTGAGGTCTGTAATAATATCACACAATACAAGAAAGCAAAGAAAAAAAGCAATCGCCTCTATGAAAGAATGCCCAAAGTAGAAAAATGACCTTATGGAGTTGATGGTGAGTCAGCAGAAGGATTGAAAACTATGAAAGGGTACCCGGCTGGCTTAGTCGGTGGAGTGTGCGACTCCTGATCTTGGGGTGTGGGTTCAAGCCCCATGCTGCACATAGAAGTGACTTTAAATTTTTTTTTTTTTCAACGTTTATTTATTTTTGGGACAGAGAGAGACAGAGCATGAACGGGGGAGGGGCAGAGAGAGAGGGAGACACAGAATCGGAAACAGGCTCCAGGCTCTGAGCCATCAGCCCAGAGCCCGACGCGGGGCTTGAACTCCCGGACCGCGAGATCGTGACCTGGCTGAAGTCGGACGCTTAACCGACTGCGCCACCCAGGCGCCCCTAGAAGTGACTTTAAACATCAGACAAGCTCGGAGAAAAAGTGGAAGAAAAATAAGTCATCATGGAAGTAAAATTAGAAGGAACATACGAAGAATAAACACTTAAAATTTCACACACCAGGAAGCATAACAAAAGACAAGGAAGTGAAACGGGACAAGGCGTTAAGGTGCAAAGAGAAATCCCAAAGTATTGAAAAAACACATCAAAGGAAACCAACCAAAGTGAAAGGTCTTTCAAAGCTATAAAGAGCAAAACAAATTCAAAGAACTTAACGGGACCAAGAGTAAACATCGCCCCAGCTCCCTTATCAAAGGGGCAGAGTTTCCACTCGGACCACAAAGCCAGCCCAAACTCCGTGATGTGGATAAGAAATACACTTTACGAAGATGTGATGCACATCGGCTCACTGACAAAAGGTTTGCAAGGAATTGGCGTGAATGCAAAGAAAGAGAAGGCCCAGGTCACGTGCTGGCGGTTCTTGTCGTCCCTGACTTCAGGGACACGACAACAAGCACGTGATGCAAAGTTATGACAAGCAAAGTTATGACAACAAGCACGTTCTCAACAAAGATACAGTCAATGAGACTATTTGTCCACCTAATGACACGTCGTTAACCTGCACAATGAAGGGGAGACACAGAACGCTGAAGGAACACGATACCCATTCAGGTCTGGTGTGTGTACTGAGAGTGGAAAATACAACTTTTCAAAGACTCCAGGGACGGTCACAATGACAGATGTCCACGAACATTAATTCACTGTAAAATAAATCTTCATAAACTAAAGCACCGCAGGCAACATTAACCTTCTCAAATTATAGCAAGTAATAATCATACAATAAAAAGTTACTACCCTTCCAATAATTTCTTAAAAATCTCTCAACTCCTGGGAAGAAAGCAAGGGGACGGGGGCATCAGCATGGCAGGCTGCAGCTGGCGCAGTGCTGAGAGAAATGAGCTGATGTAATTACTTAGAGAAAGAAATAAATACGAGTAAGTAAATTAGATATCCTGATCAACAATGACGGAGACAAAATGACTCTATACGGATAAAAGGAAATATGAGTCAGACATCATTACTATCAACTATTAGCAGAGGAAGAAGGAAAAGAGGAACAAGGAGAAAAAATGCAAAATAAGAAATGAAAAAGGGGAAGCAGGCAAGGGTAGAGGAGAGACTTTAAAGCCCGTGATCAGGGAGCACCTCGACGGCTCAAGTCAGTTAGGCGTCCGCCTCTTGATTTTGGCTCAGGTCATGATCTCACAGTGTGTGAGTTTGAGCCCAGCATCAGGCTCTGTGCTGACAGCGTGGAGCCTGCTTGGGATTCTCTCTCTCTCCCTCTCTGCTTGTGCATGCGCTGTCTCTCACAATAATTTTTTTTTTTTTAAAGGTACTTTGCCTAACTCTATGCCAATAGACTTGAAAATCTGAACAAAACAGATCGTTTCCTAGGAAATATAATTTGGCAAAGCTGATTTGGGAAGAGGCAGAAGGTTAAAGCAGACTGATTTTCATAAAGGAAATGGAGAAACCTTCCAAAGAAGTTTGTCCCTGTTGTAGACAAACAAACAGAAAAAAATCAGTGCAGAACTTCCGTGGAGTCGTTTTAGTTCCGTTTAAACCGTTCAGAGAATCGAAAAAATACTGCTTCTAAATTACTTCTATTAATTGAGCGTAACACTGGTAGTGAAACGCCACAGAGCTCAAATCAGAGTGACAGAGGGGCAGCACTTAAGGTCCCGCAGAGCGTGGTGGTGAGGAGGGGCCCCAGTCTCTCCAGCCCCTGGTGTCCGGGCGTGCAGCAGGTGACCGACAGTCACCGAGTATGTGAACGAGTCTACACCGGGTCCTGTCGGAGGCACGATGCCAAGATGTCTCATCTTTGCCCGCGGTCCCCGTATTCTGGAGGGGACAGGACGCTCTGTCCGGTGGTGTGGGGAGGGTTTCAGGAGGGCAGCGCCCACTGCACTACAGGGGGATTGAGGCACGGCTCCGCACACAGGGTCATGGTGCTGGGAGAGACCCCCCCCCCCCCCCACCAGGGGAGCAGTACACAAGGGAGAGGCCTGGAGAGATAGCTGTTGTGGCCGATCCGAGGAGGGGTGTTGAGGCAGATCTGGGGGTCGGGCAGAGTTTGGTGAGACTCAGGGCCACGGGCGAGAGAGAGCCGGGGGGCGGGCTGGTCCCCAAACCCTGGGGAGCCACCAAGTGTGTGGCAGGAGCCCATGTCCTGAGGTGTGTGGGCGAGCGCCTGATGGCGGGGGTGGGGGGGGCAAGAAGGCCTGTTGAGTAAAGGCGCGGCTGAACAGACCGGCCCAGACTAAGGGCCAGGCTAGGGGAGTGGTGGCCGCAGGACAGGCGAAGATGGGAGAGGGGTTCTCGAACCAGGAAGAAAGTTTTGAGGAAACAAACTGTACTGTGACTGATGGGTGAGGGAGGTGCTTGTAACCATCGGGGAGGGCTCCCTGCCAGGTGGCCGTGGGCCACACTCCTTCCTTCATTCCCGGTGGACCCGGCTCTGCCCCACCTGCTGGTCTGCGTTGCCGACCTCGGCCCATTGGGAGTCGGGAACGTTTCGTGGGCTCCACGGCTGCTCCTGGCCTGGACCACGGTTCTTGCCGCCTCGCGGGGCCACACGGTGGTCCTCAGGCCCCCACCTCAGGCTGGGCTCCCCCAAGGCCTCGCTGTTGTCGCCCAGGCCTACGTCTGGGTCCCGCATACCCATCAGAGGCCCAGCCCTCCTAGGCTCAGCACAAGTGGGGAACCGCCCAACCAGGAACTGGGAGACCGGGAAGCTGGGGTTGAATCGGGGGCAGAAAGTGTCCTTTGTTTGTCGTGAGCCAATGGCAGAAAATACGACACAGTAGATTCTTAAAATTATGAGGGTGAAGTTCATACAATGTAAAATGAATTATTTTATTTTATCTTTTCACGTGTTTATTACTTATTTATTGAGAGAGAGATTGCGTGCATATGCACTGGGGAGGTGCAGAGAGAGGGAGAGAGAGACAGAATCCCAGGCAGGCTCCATGATGTCGGCACAGAGCCTGACACAGGGCTCGAACCCACAAACTGAGATCAAGAGTCAGACGCTTAACTGACTGAGCCACCCAGGCGCCCCAAAACAAATCATTTAAAAATGCACAGTTCAGGGTGCCTGGGTGGCTCAGTCGGCTAAGCGTCTGGCTTCGGCTCAGGTCGGGATCTCAGGGTTCGTGAGTTCAAGTCCCGCATCAGGTGAACACGAGCCCCGCCTTGAGGGAGTTCTGCTTCTTTCTGTTGCCCTCTCTCTGCCCTCAGTCACTGCCCACCCCCCGTCGAAAACAAAAGTGTGTGATCCAGGGGCATCTGGTCCATTCACACCGTGGTGCCGCTACCCTCTGCATCCGGCCTCAGAACTTCCTCATCGGCCCCCAGAGGAAGTCTGGGACCCACAGGGCAGTCTCTCCTGTCCCTTCCTCCCTCCCGCCCGTGGAGGGCAGCCCGTGGTCATCTTCACAGATCTACCGCTTCCGGACGTTTCACGGAGGTGGGGTTATAGAGTTCCGGCCTTTTGTGTCTCCTGGCTTTCACCGACCACAAGTTTCGGCGATTCCTGCGCTGTAGCGCCGGTCAGGATGCCGTTCCTTTTCACGGCTGCGTGATACTCCGTTGTGCGGACGGCCCACGCTCTGCTCGTCGATGGGTCGCCGGTGGGCTGTTGTCAATCCGCTGCTGTGAACGCGTGTGGATGTGGACGCGGCACGATGTCTGTTTCCGGCCCCTTTGGGTCTGTACCTGAGACGTGGGACTGCCGGGGTCCGCGGTGGTTCTGCGCTACATTTTGGAGGAGCCGCCAGACTGTTTTCCACGGCAGCTTCACCGTTTTCCGTTCCCACCTGCGGAGTGTGGGGCCCCAGTTTCCCCTGTCCTTAGCAACACGTGTTGTTCTCTCGATTTTTGATTCTGGCCGTTCCAGTAGGCGTGGCTCCGACTCACGTCTCCTTGAGGGCCAGTGGCGTGGAGAACCTTTGCGCCCGCTGGCCGTTTGCGTGTCGTCTTTGGAGAGGTGTCTAGCCGAGCCCCTCGTCCGTTTTGAAGTCGGGTGTCTTTTGTCGAGTTGTAAGAGTCCTCTATACGTTCCGGCTGTTAGACCCTTATCAGATGCGATTTGTGTTTTAAAATATTATTTTATGTGTTGTGAAGAGTGAGACAATTTTCTTTGCGTGGTTTAAGCTCCTGTTTAGGCCACTGGCCCATTTTGAGTTAAGTTTTGTGTACAGAGCGAGGTGGGTGTGACAGCTGACGTCTCATTCAGCTTCTGCCGCTGCGTGACCCTGACAGGGGGCCCCCCGTGGGCCCAGCTCTGCAACCCTGCCCTCAGCCGGATGCAGGCCGGGGCATGCCTTGGGGATGATTCGAGGCAAGGGCCTCCCTTCCGACCGAAGTGGCTGGCGCTGAGCTGTGGGGCCGGCCGGTTGGGAGTGGTGTTGTGGTGTCTCCACCCTACCCTGCCTGCTTCCCTCATCCCTCCCCCTGGGCCGGGTGGGAGCCCGCACGGAGAGCGGGAGCGGGAGGACGGGGCCACAGAGACAGCGGTCCTCTGCCTGTTCCCCGCTCTGCAGCGTGCTGCGTTTAATCCCTGAGTGGTGTCCCTGGTGTCCCTGCACCCCGGTGACACCCTCTCGGAGGCTTTCACTGAAGCTCATCTTTATCCCAGGGTGTCTGAAATCTCTGCAACCTTTCCTCTGGAGAAAACAGTAAGGCCCAGAGAGTGTCCGAGCCCCCGGGCTGCGTGGAGCTCGGGCAGGCGATGCGCCAGGAGCAAAGCAGCTCCCCACGATGGGGCACAGGTGAGGAAGGGTCGAGAGCTCGAGAGCTCGGGGAGGGCAGGGGGAGTGGGAGCTAGAGACGTGAGCAGGGGCCAAATCTCCCAGGGCTTGGAGGCCGTAATGCAGGCGGGCTTGGCCCCGAGATCAAGGGAAACTGCCAGCTGGGCCCCTCTGCGATGTGAGGTTGGGAGAATTGGCCACGGGCACCTGGCCGAAAAGTCTGGTGTTTGTCATGGGACTGACCTAAGCTGGCCACCCCCGCCAGGTTCCTCCCACCCAGAAGGGACGGGTGGGGTTGGGCCCAGGCAGGAGCCGGACTTTGTTACCTGTTACCTGGGTTGGTCTGGCTCTGAGCCTGAGTTCTGAGCTGTGCTTGCGGTTCTGCCAGGGTGCCCTCCACCTCCTACCCACCTGGCCTTGGGTCCTCGGAGGAGCCATGGACCCCAGAGGTGAGTGGAGAGGAGTAAGGGCTCCTGGACGGGGCAGCGGTTACCCACATGGGGCTCTGCCCATCTCTGCTGGGCTTCCGGCCACCTGGAGCCAGAGGTCGGGTCGGGCTGAGGGCCGGCGGGGGGGTAGGGGGGGCCGGCTGGGTGCCGTGGGAGCAGGGAGGGTCTGGGAGCTGCATTTGCTTATGTGTGCGGGCGTGGGGGTAGTCTTGGGCAGGGATGATGCTGGCGCCCAGGAAAGTGCAGCAGAATGTGGCCAGAGCACTTAGTGTGGAGGGCAGACTTGGGGGAAATCTCTTGATTCGCCATGAAAAGCTCCCTGCCCAGCCCTCCTGTCCCTGTGCCCTCTCCTGGGCTCTCTCCTTTCTCTACTAGTCTAGGCCCCAGAGGCTGGAGCAGGTGGTCGATGAGGGGGTTTCCTCCTGCCGCGAAGCCTGTAGGAGACTCTCAGGAGCTCAGAGCTCAGACATAGCCAGTGCTTGGGGTAGGGGAGCCGGGTCACCTGCTGGGGGACCAGGACAAAGGAGACAGAGAAAAGGAGGGACAGAGGAAATAGGCTGAGGGGAGGGCCACCTCCTGTGGGTGCAGGCTGGGTCCCTGATATCACTAATGCTGCCTGTAGCTGGCCCAAGGTCACACTACGAGGCTGGGGTTTAAGGACAGAGGAAGGGAGAGAAGGGAGAGGGGAGGGGCCTGGAGAGCCAGGAGGAAGGCCCCTTCGTGGCCCAGCCCCCACCCCAAGCCTGGCCAGGATGCTGGGGTCTGCTGCATATTTGCCCACAGGGTGGTCTCTGCATGTCTGGCCGAGAGAGGGAAGCTTCTGTCCGGCCCTCGGCCCTCTCTCCCCACCATCTCTGCAGCTGCCTGGAAACAATTCAACACAGCAACTCAGGTTCTTACTTGTTAGCAGGACTACAGCCCCTGGCCCAGCCCCCGTGGCTGAGTGTAGGTGGAGAAACCCTAGCCCTGTGGGCAGGCAGAGCTCTGGGCATTGGGAGCTGTCGGACACCACCCCCCCGCCCCCGACACGGGGGCATTGACGTGAACCGCACGGCAGGCCCGCCAGCTCAGAGCTCCCGCCGGGGCCACCCTGCGCCCTGCTGCCTGTCCTCGGTGACCAGGATGGCGAGGACGTGATCCTGGTTTGTGCACATCTCCTAACGCCCGGGACCTGGCATTGTTTATTCACCTTCTCATTTGTGGCCCTTTGCAAGAGCCTGGCACACAGTGTGGCCTCAGTGAAACTTCCAGAACGGCAGTCCAAAGCACGTGCCCAAAGCTGGGACGTGAAAATGGGCTGTGTGGGTCCAGATCTCCCAGGTACCCTCCACAGCTGGGGTCGAACCCCAGGCCCTGCGGTCTCCCCTTCTCCGACCAGAGGAGAAAGGTAGGTGACCCGGAGGCCTCTAGGAAGGCCCTCGGGTCTCTGCTCAGCCGTCTCCCCTGAGAGCAGGAGGAAGCGGCCCTGGAGAGACGCTGGGAAGGTCCAGGGAGATCAGGACACAGCCCTAGATTCCTCCCTCCATTCTGTCTTGCCTCCTGGGACTGGGCCTGGCTGGGGTGGGGGGATGCGGCGGGGGGCACCCTGGGGGCACCTGGGAGGAGACACAGAGTGGGAAGGGGCTTCTTCAGCCCCTTAGGGAGACAGGGCTCAGCCTGGGCAGGAGGGCACATGTTTTTCCAGAAGAGGAAGGCAAAGACAACAGTGTGGTCATCAACATTCTTTTGTTGATAAGAGGCAGCCAGACTGCGAGCAGGGCTCCCTCAAGAAACCCTGTCCCCAGCTAGCTGGGAGGGGTGCACTGGGCCTCCACTGTTGACTTGTGCCCTGGTTCTAAAGTGTGTCTGCTCTCCATGCCCAGAGCAGAGACCCTGTGTGGGTGGTGGCTGGTGGGAAGGACAGCTCCTGGAGGCAGCGGAATCCCACGGCCACGAAGGCACGAGCTGAGTGATCCTCCACGGTGTGGACAGACCACACTTCCCTTATTCCTTCATTCGTGGTTGGACACTTGAGTTACTCCCACTTTCTGGGACCACTGCCGCCATGAGCATGTGCAGACCCAGCAGTGGGATTGCCGGACCCCGCGGCAGTTCTGTGTACATTTTGAGGAATTGCCGAGCTCTCTCCCCCAGCAGCCGCACCCAGGACCACACTCTGAAGGTGTGACTGACACGGTGTGCTGGTGCGTTGAGTTGGGGTGGGAAGACGCCTCTGATCTGTCCATGCGCTCTGGTGCCTGGCCATGACACGGGAAGTGTGCCCCGCGGAGGGCCTGGGTGACGGGGACCCAGGGTCCTGTTTGGCTGTGAAAGGGCTGATGTGCCTTCAGTGGGGAGGGTCCATGAGTGCTTAGGTCCCCAGGTCCAGGGGTCGACAGAAGGTAAAGGCTGGAGAATGACTGGAGGGGGTGGCAGGGTAGATGTCATAGTTCATGCTCCCATGGTGCACGGTGGGGGCAGAAGAAAGGCTGGGACCACGCCTGGAGCCTCCAGTGTCTGTGGCCCCCCCACCCCCCAGGAGGAGGTACAGAGGTGGCTGGGCAGGTGTCACCAGCAGACAGACCAGAGGGAGCAAAGTTCAGCCACACTGATGGGGCAAGTGGACTGAGGGCGGAGGAGAGAGTGCGGGGTTAGGGCTGCAGGGGTCCCAGTGGGTGGCTGGGGTGAAGGCTGGTTGGGGAGGGGGAGGAGAGAAGGGGAGGAGGGACGGAGGGTATGGAGACAGGATGATTCACTCTCTCCAGGGCAGGGGAGCACTGAGAGGGCCCCAGGAAGGGAGTGTCCGGGGAGAACATGCATGACGCACGCGCACCATATGTGCCCCGTGCTGTGCAGGATCCCTCTCGCCCAAGCCCTGCTCTGATTGGGGCGGGGTCTCCCAGCTCACCTGGGTCAGCCCAGCCACTGCCCCGTGGCACACCTGATGGGGCAAATCTGGACTCTTCGGTTCAATCTTTCTTGCGCGGCGGTCACCGTAGCGAGGTCGAATGCCTGCGGCCTGAGTTGTCACCCAAGACCCTTTGCCCTTTGTGGGCAGGGCGCCTGGCTGGCTTGGTTGGTGGAGCTCTCAGGTCATGATCTCATGTTCGTTCGTGGATTGACCCCCATTCCGGGCTCTGTGTTGACATCACAGAGCTTGCTTGGGGTTCTCTCTCCCTCCCTCCATCCTTCTCTCTCTCTCCCCCCCCTCCTTCCCCCCCCCTCAAAATAAATAAATAAACATTAAAACAAACCAAAGAAAAAACAGTTCATGGGTGCCTGGCTGGGTTGGTCCAGTCCGTGGAGCGTGTGACTCTTGATCTGGGGGTTGTAAATTTGAGTCCCACATTGAGTTTAGAGATTAAAGATAAAAAATTAAAAAAAAAAAACCCAATTCAGTAGTTGTTCTTATTTATTAAATCCTAGGAGCTATTATCAAAGGGCTTGGGGGTTTATGATATGAGTTCCAAACTTTAAAAAAAAAAAATGTTTCTTTGCGTTTATGGTCGTCTTTTCAATTGTGCATGAAAATTTTATTTTCACCGGGTCATATTTATTTGTCTTCATTTAGGGCTATTAAGAAGAAATCTGTGGCCAGACTTAGAAAGGGCCTGACCCTCTCCAAGACTGAAAATGCAGCATCTCTGTCTTATTCTGGTTTATTTATGGGTTTATCTAATTTTATCATTTGGAGCGGGCAGTAGCCTTGCATGGTTCAAAGCTAAAAACGATCCCTCAGGACATGATGGAGAAGTGTGACTGGTGCCTGACCTTTGCTGGCCCCTCTGCCAGCCTCCTGCTCCCTGTATGTAACCGTTTTTAGTCATTCCCCACGCAGGCTTTTAGGTTTTTTAGGGAAGCGTGAACAACATACAAAAGGTGGAGTATTGTCTTCACTGTTGCGTACCTTGCTTTAAACCTGTGCTAAGCGTGCCCCTACTCTCTCTCAGAGCTGCACAGCATCCCCTCTGTTGGTCACGCAGAAGTGGACTTCAGTCCCTAGCCATGGACACTGGGGTCCTTTCCAGGCTCCTGCTGTTACAGACAAAGCCTTCGTGATTCACAATCATTTTACGCGTGGGCAGGTGTCTCTGTGGTGGAGATCCCCAGAAGTGGGTTTGCCGGATCACGTGCTGAGTGAGTCTGACTCTGGGTAAACATTGCCTGCCAGAAGTCCCTTCCCATGGACTCCCTCCCCTTCCCACCCCGTACAGTGGTGTTTCTGAACCTCGCCCCTCCCCAGTTATAGCAGTATAAGGAGGGAAATAAAATTGAATTTAAATTGCCTCCAAAGAGAGGGGGCACGTGGCTGGCTGGGTCAGCAGAGCACGTGACTCTTGATCGCGGGGTCATGAGTTCAAGCCCCACATTTGGCATAGGGCCTACTTTAAAAACAAAAAAATGTATTGTCCCTAAAGAGAAAAATACAAAGGAGTAAGATTTTGGCGGGTAAAGTTAAGCTTTGGAAGGCCACAAATAATTAATGTCTAAGGTGGTGGTTTTTTTTTGTCCTTTTTTTTTTTTTTTTTTGCATCCCCAAGTACCAATTTTCACCTTCTCAGGTGATGTCCCTGCCTGCCGGCTCCCCACACACCCTGCCTTGAGAGCAGCCGGCAGACGCGGTGTGTTATCGCCCTCTGGTGGTGGGAAATGGTATCGCACTGTGGCTTGCTTGCTTTTTTTTTTTTTTTTTTAAAACCAGCTCCAGGATAATTGACATATAACTACACATATTTAAACTGTGCCTTTAGGGGCACCTGGGTGGCTCAGTCGGTTAAGCATCGACTTCAGCTCAGGTCATGATCTCACAGCTTGTGAGTTCCAGCCCCCACGTCCGGCTCTGGGCTGACAGCTCAGAGCCTGGAGCCTACTTGGGATTCTGTCTCCCTCTCTGTCTGCCCTCCCCTACTCGTGCTCCCCCCTCTTAGAATAAATAAATAGGCTTTTCACATTTTCACACCCAGAGGAAACGGACGTATCCCTCTTAGACCCAGTGAAACTCTTTGGTAACAGTGTCTGGGCTGCACCCAGGTGTACATGTGCACGTTTTGTTTGTTTGGTTGTTTTCTCAGTCCAGCACTTGGGACCCCCCAACACATTTGTGATCAATGAGGTTCTCGCCGCCGGGACATCGGGCTTGGGCGTCGTAAAACCCAGCGGTGGGTGGCTCAGGGGAGGAGGCTCTTCATCAGTGGTGGGTCCTGCTGTACCCACCACCTTCAGCTAAGATTTAACTGATGCACGCGGTATGGCTTCCTTCCAACGCGCCCCTTTCCCGGGGTGCCGCACCCCTGTAGTGGGCTCTCCCACCATGATGTATTATTGTATGTAGCTGTGCTGTGAGCCCCCACGGCATTAGGGCTGCGAGGTGCCCGTGGGGTGTGGGGTCCCCTCGGTGAGAGGGTTGGTGCACCGTCGTCTGTCACAGCCCTCCTGGGCCTTGTCCTTCACGCTGTGCCTGTGGGGTAATGGCTGCGGTGCGCCCCAGCCTCTGAAGTGTAAAGAGTGGGCCTGCGTCCCTGGGGGCTTGTCAACAAGGAGGGGCACCAGGGCGGGTGCCCAGGGGCTGCAGGGCAAGTCTCAGTGGGTTACGCCTCCAGGAGAGGTGTAACCCTCCTTCCCTGAGGGCACACAAGAGGGAGAGGGCTTTCAGCTGGGGCCCACAGAAGCCCCTCCCTGCCCAGTGCCCAGTGCCCAGTGTGGGCCCCAACAAGGTGATTCGGGTGAACTGGCCCCGGAATAACCCAGGCTTCCTCTCCGCAGGCTTCTGGGGAAGGAGTGCCAGCTCCTGGCTGTGCGGGCTCCTGCTCTTGGCTGCGTGTCTGGGCTTCTACAGGTGAGAGTCTGGGGACGTCCCTGGGGTCCCTGTGGTGGGCTGGGGTTTAGTATAGCTAATTTGACTTTAATTGATGAAAACGGTCAGGGTTTTGGCCCACAGCCGTGGTCCCGGAGAAGGTGTTACCCACACGGTCGCTGTCATTTTGCAGATAAGGAAACCGAGGGAACACGGTGGTGTTTTCTGCCTCAGGTGCCCGCTTCGCAGGGACGCAGACCCCCAGCCAGCGCTCGGCTCTGCTCCCTGATGAGTTGTCGGCATTTATAGGTTCCCTGGGGAGAGGTGGGGGGCAGAGGGCTTCTGAAGGCAGTGTTTTACAGCCTGTTAGAAACTCCGGTTACACAGAGCTCACACCGTGCTTTAAATGCATTTACCGAAAACAGATAACACCTTTTTTTTTTTTTTTTTTAACTGCCTTTCATTTGTTTAAAACAAACAGTACAGTTTATGTTTGCAAACAAACTTAGTAAAATTGCATTCCCTTAAAAAAAATAGAATCTAGTGGATGCTTTTCAGTGAACTGGGTTTTATTCAAGGTGAAACTGCCCCTAGCCTCAACTTTGAGGTGGAAACTGAATGTTCACATGTACAGTCGAGACCACAGGAAGGCATTTTCACGTAGCGGTTAACCTTGAGAGCTATACGCGTTTTCACTGATGACTTCCGTAAAGTAACTTGTCAGGAGTTCACACTTACTGGATGTCTATCCTGTGCTGGGCACTGAGCAAAATGCTTGACGGACATTCTTGTACGTTCTCTCAGCCACCTGTAAGATCTGCATTATTGTCCCCATTTCACACCCGAGGAAGGTGAGGCTCCAGAGGTTAAGGTGAGACGCGGGTTATAAGGTAGGAAGTGGCAAGACCAAGACGCAAACCCTTCCAAACCCACTTCCCGGGCCCCTGAGGGCGAGTCGACCTGGGGCCAGCATCTCATCTCGGGGCTGCGGGTCCAGCCAGTGTGTGCTCTGGAAAACGGCGCCCTCACTCTGTCGGACACGTCAACACATTCCCCTGGACAGGCGTTTACTGAGCCTGATGTTGCTCTGTGTGTGTGTGTGTGTGTGCGTGTGCATGCCAGGATGTCACTGTCAATGGGACAGCTCCTTGTCTTGAGCAGTGTCTGATCTGGTAGGGGGAATACACAGGTGATAGCCTGCCACGAGAGTGGGGACAGGCTTTCCCGGATCTCCCAGGACGGAGACACCCCTTGTCTGCCAGAGGTGGACACTGGCCAGGGCTTTGAAGGGCCAGTCTGGTCTAAGCGACAAGTGCTGGTGGAACCGATGGAACAGTGCTGGTGGGGGCAGTTGTACTCGTCCAGGCGGCCCCTGCCCACCGCGTGGGGGTTGTAGACCGGCACAGGGACCTCCTGAATTGCTGTGCTGTCCTCCCGGGGCCTGGTGCCCACTTCAGAGCTTGCCTGTGTCCTGCTGCGGGTCAGGGGGCTGAGCTGGCTCCACAGCCTGTCCGGCAGGTGATCAAGGCCCCACCTGAACTTTATACGGCAGCAGAACTCCGTCCTCTGCGAGCAGCCTGTCCCGATGTCTGATTCTTAGAATGTGCCCTTGAACTGCATGAGAATATTCTTCAGACATCGGGGACCCCGGGGAGCACTGAGAGCGTGTGGCCCCTTCGGTGTCATGCCTTCAGCTTTTTGGAGACACTTGTCCCCGCGCCCTGCCGCTCCCCACTGGGACCCAGTTCTGAAGCCCCTCACCCCGCCCGGACTCACTGAAGTTCACAACGTGTGTTACAGCATGGTTCCCAGGGTGGCAGCCCAATGGGTCTGGGGTCTGGGGTCTGGGGTCTGGGGTCTGGCCTCTTTTCTCCATCGAGATGCCATGGTTCTTTTGGGTTATTCATCCAGCGCCTCCTTCCTTTGCATTATCCCGTGTTTAGATCTTGTTTTTTCTTCTTTTCTCCCTCATTTCGACACACCTTGGATTCCTTTTTAATTTTTTTAGACTGTAAATGTTTAGTAACCAAAAGATTCACCTGATTATTACATTAAGCTTCCTTCTAAAATATTTATTTATTTTGAGAGAGAGAGGAGGGGCGGCAAAGGAGAGAGAGAATCTCAAGCAGGCTCCACACTGTCAGCACAGAGCCCACCGTGGGGCTCGAACTCATGAATTGTGAGATCATGGCCTGAGCAGAAATCAAGAGTCGGTGCTTAAGCGACTGAGCCACCCAGGCGCCCCCGGCTCCCTTCTGTGTTTTAACAGGCCCCCTAGGTGATTTGGATGCAGGCCGACATCGGTCTCTCTTTCTCTCTCTCTCTCTCTCTCTCTCTCTCTCTCACAAAACAAAACAAAACAAAACAAAACAAAAAAACAGAAAAGAAAATAGAAGGGGGGGGGGCGCCTGGGTGGCTCAGTGGATTGAGTGTCTGACTCTTGATTTTAGCTCAGATCATGAGCCGGGCAGGGGTTGTGGGATCAGGCTCCACACTGAGCGTGGATCCTGCTTGGGATTCTCTCTCTCTGTCTCTCTCTCTGTCTCTCTGTCTCTCCCCCCCCCCCCCAACCCCTCTCCCTGACTCATGCACTCTCTCTATCTCTAAAGAAAAATAAAAGAGAGAGAAATAAACATAAAGGAATATAGAAAGGAGGCATGACTCTAGACTTGAGAGTGTCCGCAGGTCACCTGGGGAACTTGTTAGAAAGACAGCTTTCTACATACACACCCCTCCTAAGTGCTCAGCACTGTGCAGGGGCCTGGAATTGCATCTTGAAACGACTCCTCAGGTGAACGGGATGCCTCGGTCCTCGGCCCTGCTGTTGGTTACTATGGTGATGGGATTGCGTTACAATGGTCCAGATGACCAGCAGGAGTGGGGATGGGGCCAGAAGGGCTCTGGTCGGGCCCCACGTCCATTTTCTCAGGAGCCAGAGGCCAAAAGGGTGAGAATGTGTGTGTTAAAGTCTCAGCCTCGAACCCCCATCCTGTCGGTCCTCTCGCCCAGCAAAGACTCAGTTTCACACTCTTGTTTGTCCCCCAGCAATGTCTTCAGACTGATTCCCGGATGGAGGCAGATAGGAGAGTCTCGAAGGTAATGACGGCGTCTTTGGATTCAGGGCGGTTCCTTCTAGAAAGATCTAGAGCAGTAATAGAAATATACATATGTACTGAATTGGAGGTACTTCTAACCAGAGACCCTCGGTTCCCAGTGTGACTCCCGAGCCCTCCCTCCACCGTGTTTTCTCAAACCTTGACAAAGGACAAGGCAGAGAAAGTTCTAGCTTGCGCTGGAGAGAACACGTTTACAGAGTTCATGCACTGCCCAGCGGGCTGTGCGGCAAGGCCGGGATCCTGGGAGGGATAGCGCCTGGTATGGGTTCCGGGGTCCCTTCAGCCGCTTCGACGGGGCCGAGCGGGGGTGGGGGCCCTCTGACCTCGTCAGGGCCCAGACAGGTCGAGGCTCAGTGTCCTCTCAGAGCTCATGCCTTCCAGAGCTGGCCTCTCTGGCGACCTGTGAACAGATAAGGTGACAGCTCCCAACCGGGACGCGTCACGAGCCCCCAGGGCGTGGCCCGACCCCAGTTCTCTTCCGTCCAGCTTGGGGGGCCCACACATGCTGGTCGGATGGCCGGGTGGATGGTGGGCTAAGCTGGTGTCACTTTTCTCTCCAGCAGCACTGAGGGCCGTCCCCTGCAGGGCCAACGGGAGAGCCTGCCATCGAGGTAATGACTTCCGCTCCTTCCTCCTCCCTCACAAACACTGGCCTTCGTCGACCCCACTGAACTCCATCCAGGAGCCTGTCTCCCCTCCCCCCATCCCCAGGCCTGGCTGGGGTCCCCAGGGGTCGGTGGGGAGGGGGGATGCACACCTAATCCTGGCCTGGGGTGCCCCCCTCTTGAGGGCATGGCTCTTTGTTGGCAATCGCTACTTTTCACGAAGTGAGTCGATGGAACCTTTCCTCCCTCAGCCAGGATGGCCGCCGTGTGGTCCCGCAGGGGATGCTGCTGGAGACAAAGCAGTGCAGGTGAGGGGCGGGGAGCGGGGCTCCCGGGGCTGACAGGGTGAGGGGGGCCTTGCCAGAGCTCTCCTGGGGATTCCAGGACCCACAGGGGCAGCCACGGCTCCTGCCTCCTGGTCTCTGCTCCTCCTTCCCAGGTGTGTGTGTGTTGGGGGGGGCAGTTTCTCCCGAGGCCGTGGTCACGCCCTGCGGGTGGAGCCGTGCACCATGCTCCCAGACACGGTCAGCATGTCCAGGGTTTCTCGGCCCTGCTTCAGACTCCCGCTCCACTCCCTTGGCCCGGGCTCAGCATCACACGGGAACTTTCTCCTCAGGGGCCATGACGTGGCTGGCCCTGGAGGAGACCTGCCCGCTGGCACGGGAGCGCTTCCCCCAGGACCCGGCCCTGGGCTGAGTGCTCTCTGTTTCCCTCCCTCAGTGAAAGGGACTGCCCCCCGGACGCCTGCAGAGTCCCTGAAGTCCCCAGGTATGGGGACCACCTCTTCGGGTGTTTCTGTGCCTCTTTCCGAGCAAGTCAACGTGTGCCTCCCCATCCCCTTCCTCACCCCCACCCAGTCCAAGGCCTGATTCCCAGGGGAGAGGAGGGTGATGGGGGAGAGGAGGGTGATGGGGGCACAGGAGAACAGGAGGAGACGTTAGATGATGGGGGTTACAGGGGGTTTCCACTTGACCTCCAGCCGTGGGGCTGCTCAATGTCATGCCCGTGGCACAGTCAGCCCCGGCTTCTCAGCCCTCAGCTCAGCTAACACCTGAGGATGATGTGGCCCGGGGAGGGCATGAAGGTGGGCGCGGCATGGGGGCTGGATGGGGTGGGGGTGGGCCTTCGTAGTTGTGAGGTAGACCCATGTTAGGACTTACAACACAGGGAGACAGAGAGAGAGAGAGAGAGAGAGAGAGGAAGGAGATGTGGGGAGTCTAGAGCCTTGGCAGTTACCAGAGACCTTGAGGGGTGACCCCCTTTCCTCTGCTTGGCTTTTAGCCTCATCGGTTTATCACTGGGAAGCATGTGGCGTCCCCAGGGCTGGGTGGGCACGTTTGACCGCTGTCTGTCTAGTGAGTGGACAAGTGACTAGTGGACAAGAGGAAGAAAGGAAGGAGGGAAGGAGGGGGAGCAGGAGAGAGGAAAGAAGGAAGGAGGAGGAAGGCAGGAGGGCGGACGGGCAGGCTGGCAGTCCTGTGGTGCTCCTGGCACAGCTGGCCATCTAGATGGGGAGGACAGCACCTTGCAGCTGTGGGCGTAGACTCCCTGGCTCCGAGACGCTTCTGGATGCAACTGTCCACCTCCCTGACGCGTGTCTTCTCTGCAGGATGGTTTACCCCAAGGCCCAGCTCCTGCAGCCTGCGTAAGTTAGCACATCCCTGCTGTGGCCACCGGCCCGCCTCGAGTTCTCCTCTCCCTCACTGCCACCTGTCCTAGCCTTTTCTTTTCCTTCTCTTGCCGTGAGAGGGGGCTGGGCTCATTGCTAACGGGTCGGGTCCCGGGCGAGGGTGCCAGGGAAGGCGCCTCCAACTCCTGGGCCCGGGGAGCATGGGTGTCCACAGAAGGCACGGAACCGTCTCTCATCTCTTCCTGGGGATGCAGGACAGGTCTGGGCTGGGTTCCCCCGGTGCAGGCGCCCGGCCTCCTCAGCCCGCATCTCCTGGCTGTTCTGCCCCAGATGGCGCTGGCAGCCGGTCCCTGTGGCCTCAGACAGGAAGGTCGCCCTGAGGCCACGCTGCTCAGCCCTCGCTTTACAAGCAGGGAAACTGAGGCTCAGAGAAGTGAAGGTACTTGCCTGAGCTGTGCGACCGGCGAGGGCGCGGTCGGGTTCCAAGCCCAGGCCGCGCGACCTCCCTGCCGGGAGAGCTGTGAGTGCGCGCTGTCATTTCTGACACCAGTACCCACGCCTCCTTGAGTCCTTAGAGCCACCCGGAGGCCGTGACACCTGACACGTGACCTCCCTGGAATGAGAGGGCTGTCCCTGGGGAGGACACACACACACACACACACACACACACACACACACACACACCCCAGGTCCGAAGCACTCCATTTAAAATATCTCAAAAATACGAAGTCTCTTATTTTAAAAACCGATCACGTATTGAAAGGATGGTATTTTGGACGTTGCGGGTTAAACAACATACACCAGATTAATTGTAACTTTACCTGGTCACTTTTTTTTTTGTTCATTTCTGAGACAGAGCATGAGTGGGGGAGGGGCAGAGGGAGACGCAGGACCAGAAGCAGGCTCCAGGCTCTGAGCCATCAGCACAGAGCCTGACGCGGGGCTCAAACTCACAAACCATGAGATCATGACCTGAGCTGAAGTTGGACGCTCAACCGACTGAGCCACCCAGACGCCCCTCACCTGGTCACTTTTACCTTTGTGTGCTTACCAGAACAATTTTAAATGACAAATCTCTGTTGGACACAGCCCATCTGGAGGGACAGGCTGGCGTGAGCCTGTTCCCGTGGGTCCTGGAGCCGTGTCCCGAGAAGCCACGAGTGAACGGGCACTCGTGAGACAGGATGGAGGAAAGGAGAGAGGCGTCCGTGCGGGCTAGGGTGGAGAAGGGACAGAGAACGTTCTGTGGGGCTACGCTGGGGGGAGGGGAAGCCCTCGAGATGGGAGTGGGCTGGAGGCCTAGCTTTGTCCCTGAAGAAAACTCGTGTTACCCCCTACTCCCAGCAAACAGGTAGGTTTCCCACAGGGAACGATGCCGCTGCTCCCCCCAGTCAGCAGCCCCCACGGCGGGGGCTCACTCCCACAGCCCACCCCCCGCCCCCCACATGCCAGTTGCAAGTTCTAGGTTGTCACCTGTGCTTTTGACTGACCGGCTGTAGCTCAGGGCTCCCACCGGCCCCTCCTCGGGCTCGATGACTTTCTAGAGTGGCTCCAGAACCCAAGAAGACAGTCTACTCTTGGTGATACCCGGCGTATCACCAAGGGCACGGGAGCAGCCAGGGGCACAGGTCCCCAGGGGGCAGCGTGGAGAGGCCAGGGAGCCTCCGTGCCCTCTCGGACCCCGTCGTCAGGATCTGGTGGAGGCTCCCTCACACACGCACCTGCCGGGAGGATGGGGGCTGGGGCTGCAGTGTCACGCTTCTGACCACGGTGTGGTCTTTCCAGTGGCCAGTCCCCATCCCGAGCCATCCAGGAGCCCGCCCCGGGTCACCTCATTAAAACAAAAGGTGTCCCTATCACCCAGGAAGTTCCAAGGGGTTTAGGAGCCCCTTGTCAGGATCTGGGGTCAAAGACTGAATATATGTTTCTTATGGCCAAGTCCCTATTGCTGGGAAAGGGCTTGGCTATTGCTCTCACTGAGATGCAGCTCCTTCTCGGAAATGGGGTTGGGGGCCTCCCAGAAGGAGTGTCCTGTGGGACCCAGCACTCGGCGGTGCTCAGGAGACACTCCACGCGGGGCAGTGAGGGAATGGCAGGGTCAGGGCTCAGGGGCTGAGCTTGTGAGGCAGAGAGCACTGGATTGGGAGTCTGGAATCCCGGCTGCGTCTAACTGCGCTGCTCGTGGACTGTGGACCTTTGGTCCTTCCTTCCCTGGCCCACCTTTCCATGCCCTGCTCTAACGCGCTGTGACCGGTTCCTTCTAGGAGGGCAGACGTGCTGGTCATGACCCCCTGGTTTGCTCCTGTCATCTGGGACGGGGTCTTTGACTCTGCCATTCTGGACGCACAATTCGAAAACACCACCGTTGGACTGACCATTTTTGCCATCAAAAAGTAAGTGAGATCTGGGACGCCTGGGTGGC
The DNA here is from genome assembly GCF_018350155.1 of Leopardus geoffroyi. Lineage (NCBI taxonomy): Eukaryota > Metazoa > Chordata > Mammalia > Carnivora > Felidae > Leopardus > Leopardus geoffroyi. Next base: position 90,943,994 of record NC_059342.1, on the reverse strand, counting down.
TCAGCCGGTTAAGTGTCTGACTCTTTGGCTCAGGTCATGATCTCACAGCACCTGGGTCTGAGCTCCGAGCTGGGCTCTGCCCTGATAGTGTGGAGCCTGCTTGGGATTCTCTCTCTCCCTCTCTCTCTCTGGCCCTCCCCTGCTCTCTCTCTCTCTCTCTCTCTCTCTCTCAGAATAAATAAACTTAAAGAAAAAAATAGGTAGGTAAGATCTTGGCAGCTGTGCGGAGAAGGACACGTGCCCAGGCTAAACCAGGAAGCCAAGCCCCAGGTAGGGGGCACTCCTCACCAGATGTCTCTCTTTGCCAGGATGGGGTGCTCACAGGGGGAGGGTGAGGCGTGGGTGGCTTTGTGGGCCACCTGGTGGGATTTGCACGGGTGAACCTGGTGGGATTTGCACGGGCCACCAGGCACACCCCTGCTCAAAATAGCAGCCCCACACCTGAGAGTCGTCTGCTCCAGAAGTGACCATATCAACCATTCAGAGGCCTGGCAGCCACTGCTGACCACTTAGCGGGACTAACCCTGTGACCCAAACCCATGAGCAGGTGCTCGGCCGCCCCGATGAGTTCCCCTGGGAGGCTGACTGAGGCTTGGCGTCCCAGTTAGCCGGAGCAGGCTTACTATGCGGTGGAGTCGGACCTGAAGGCTCCAAGCTGCATTTACGGCTTTGGGGTTAGCTTGTTTGCTTTGGAAACCGGCTCGCGTTTCACATCCGGCACCTTCGCCGGCATGTGTCGGGCGCCTTTGCACGTCGGCACACGCAGACCTTCCTCATTCTTTCGAATGGCTGCCCACTCTTACTCCAGAGCCACTGCATTCCCCGCTTGAGCTGACTGTTCCGGAGAGCTGCCTCAGGCAGCACCCTTGCAGACAACCTTGCATCGCGAAACTTTTCAGTTGCGCGGCCGAGTTGCGAAAACGTCACAGTGAACGTGTGTCTGCCCACCACCCGGACTCCGCTGCTAACGTTCTTGTTTTTCCCCTTCTCACTTTGCCTTGTTTTATTGGGATATAATCAATATGTAACATCGTCTCGGGGCGCCTGGGTGGCGCAGTCGGTTAAGCGTCCGACTTCAGCCAGGTCACGATCTTGCGGTCCGTGGGTTCGAGCCCCGCGTCGGGCTCTGGGCTGATGGCTCAGAGCCTGGAGCCTGTTTCCGATTCTGTGTCTCTCTCTCTCTCTCTGCCCCTCCCCCGTTCATGCTCTGTCTCTCTCTGTCCCAAAAATAAATAAACGTTGAAAAAAAAAATTAAAAAAAAAAAAATATGTAACATCGTCTCGATGTAAAGCGTACAACATAATCGTCTGATGTGTATGTGTGTTGTGAAACGATCACCCCAGGAGGACCTACTCTCGGCAACTTTCAAATATGCGATACGGTGTGTCAGCTGCAGTGGCCATGCTGTGCGCTCCGTTCCCACAACTGATTTATCTTATGTCTGGAAATCCATACCTTTCGACCACCTTCACCGCTTTCCCCAGTCTTGCACCTCTTGCCCCTGGTAACCACTTATTGTCTGTTTCTGTGGATTCGGTGTTTTTTGTTTTTGTTTTTGTTATTTAAAGACTCCACATATAAGTGGGATCACACAGTACTTATCTGTCTCTCTCTGACTTATTTCACTTACATAATGGCTTCGAGTGTCAACCATGTTGTTGCAAATAGCAGGATTCCTTCCTTCTTTTCTTTCTTTCTTTCTTTCTTTCTTTCTTTCTTTCTTTCTTTTTTTCTTTCTTTTTCTTTCTTGCTGAGTAATATATATATATCTCACACTTTCTTTATCCAGCCATCTGTTGGTGGACACTTGGGTTGTTTCTCTGTCCAGGCTGTTGTAAATACTGCTGCAGTGAACGTGGGAGGGCAGGTATCTCTTCAAGATACTGATTTAGGGGCACCTGGGTGGCTCAGTCCATTGAGCATCAATCACCTAAAATGATTGGTGAGTGTCCCAGGGTCATGGGATGGAGCCCCTCATTAGGCTCTGAGCTGAGTGTGAGTGTGGAGCCTGCTTGGGGTTCTCTCTCTCTCTCTCTCTCTCTCTCTCTCTTCCTCTCCCTCTCCCTCTTAAAAAAAACCTTAAGAAAGGATATTGGGGTGCCTGTGTGGCTCAGTCAGTTGAGTGTCTGACTTTGGCTCAGGTCATGATCTCACAGTTCGTGAGTTCAAGCCCCACATTGGGCTTGCTGCTGTGGGCCTGTCAGTGCAGAGCCCCCTTCAGATCCTCTGTCCCCTGTTCTCTCTTCCCCTCCCCTGCTTGTGCTCTTTTTCTCAAAAACGAAATAAAACATTTTTTAAAAAATTAAAAAAGATACTGATTTAATTTCCTATCTTTACCCCCATCTCTATCATCTATCTCTTTCTACATCTCCAGAAGTGGGATTACTGGATTGTAGGGTAGTTCTGTTTTGTTTTGTTTTTTTTTATTTTTTTTAACGTTTATTTATTTTTGAGACAGAGAGAGACAGAGCATGAACAGGGGAGGAGCAGAGAGAGAGGGAGACACAGAACCTGAAGCAGGCTCCAGGCTCTGAGCCGTCAGCACAGAGCCCGACGTGGGGCTCGAACTCACGGACGGTGAGATCATGACCTGAGCCGAAGTCGGACGCTTAACCGACCGAGCCACCCAGGTGCCCCTGGGTAGTTCTGTTTTTAACTTTGCAGGGGCCTCCCTACCATCTTCCGACAGTGCACAAATGTGCCCTTTTCTCCGCATGCTCTCGGGCACTTGTGTCTCTTGTCTTCCTGAGATGAGCCTTCTAACGGGTGTGAAGGGATGCCTCATTATGGTTTTGATTCGTGTTTCTCTGACGATGAGTAATGTGGAGCACCTTTTCATGTACCCGTTGGCCATTTGAATATTTTCTTTTGTATGATTTCAATCTTCTTAAGTTTGCTAAGATTTGTTTTGTGGCCTAACATATGGTCTATCCTAGAAAATGTTCCATGTGCCCTTGAGAAGAACATATGTTCTGCCACTATTAGATGGAATGTTCTATGTTGTCTGTTAGGTCCATTTGGTCTATAGTCTTGTTCAAATATGCTGCTCCCTTACCGATTCTCTGTCTGGGTGACCTATCCATTTTTGAGAGTGGCTTATTAAAGTCAGCCATCAATATCGTATTGCTGTTTATCTCTCCTTTTAGTTATGTTAGTATTTGCTTTATGTGTTTAACTGCTCTGATGTTGTTGGGTGCATAAATGTTTACAATTGTTATATCTTCTTAATGGATTGACCCCTTTATCATTATAGAATAACCTTCTTTGTCTTCTTTGATCATTTTTAGCTTAAAGCCTACTTTGTGTGATATAAATATATCTTCCCATCTTTCTTTCAGTCAGTGTTTGCTTGAAATATCTTTTTCTATTCCTTCACTCTTGGTCTGGTCTCTAAAGCTAGAGTAGGTCTCTTTTAGGCAGACTGTTGTTGGATCTTTGAAAAACTTTTTTTTAATCCATGTAGCCATTCGACATCTTTTGAGTGGAGAATCCTTTTACCTTTTAAAAAAGGTAATTCTTGAGAGGTCTCAAGTAATTCTTGAGAGGTCAGGACTTCCTGTTGCCATTTTGTTCATTGTTTTCTGACTGTTCCGTGGACTCTCTGTTGCTTGCTTCCTCTCTTGCTGCCTTCTTTTGTGGCTGGATGACTTTTCACCGGTAGCTTTGACTCCTTTACTATTCCTGGTTGTGTATCCACTACAGATTTTCCCTCTGCGGGTGGTAAGGCTTACATAAAATATTTTCTGTTTATAACAACCTCTTTTATGCTGATAACAACTTAATTTCAATAGCTTCTATAAACAATACTTTTACTTCTCTCTGTCTCACATTTTAGGTGATTGGTGCTACAATTCACATATTTTTAAATATTGTTTACATAAACAGATTACTGTATTCATGGTTAGATTTTTTATGTTTGTTTTTTTAACTCTTAGAGTTGTAAGTGATTTATGTACCGCCATTACAACATCTGACCTTGACTGTATGTTTACCATGACCAGTGGATTTTATCAATATATTAATGTTTTTATCATATTAGTCAGCATCTTCTTCCTTCTGCTGGAAGAGCGTGATGCCCTGTAGCATTTCTTGTAAGGTGGCTCTACTGGTGATGAACCCCCTTAGCTTTTGTTTGGGAACGCTTTCTCTCTCCTTCATTTCTGGAAATCAGCTTTGCCGGGTGTCGTATTCTTTCAACATTTTGACTATATCATCCCTCTCTCTCGTGGCCTGCACAGGTTCAAGCGTCACATGCTCTTCCCATTGAGCCACCCAGGCACCCTCCTTATCTTTGACTTTTGACAACTTAATTATAACGCATCTCTCCGTAGCCCTTTTCAGATTCAACCTATTTGGGGTCCTTTGAGCCTCATGAATCCAGATGTCCGGGTCTCTCATTTGGGAAGTTTTCAGCCATTATTGTTGTAAGTGTATTTCCTGCCCATTTCTCTTTCTCTCCTCCCTCTGGGATTCCCATCATGCACATATTATTTCTTTTTATGGTTTCCCATAAGTCCATAAGCTTCACAATTAACATTTTATTGTACTTGCGTGATCGGTAATCTACTCGTCTGGTCATCTTTCTGTCCATCTATCCATTCATAGTTGCTTTTGCCATGTGTGAAGGTAAATCTGGGACATCAGCACACTCGCCCTAAATACTTCTCTGTGCATGCCATTAACTGGAGCTTGAGATGTGTTTATGGTTTTTCTTCTTCCCAGGCAAAATGTACACACACGAATTCCCTGGCTTTTGGCGAATACATATCGTTGTGTAACCAAAATTCTTTCTACGTATACAGTGTTCCCATCACCCCCAGCACGTTCTGTCGTGCCCCTTTCCGGCCAACCCCTCCCCCTACAGCCTCTCCTGCGGCGTCGCTTGTCCTGATTCTTTTCTACTCTAAGATTATGTTTGCCTCCTGGAGCCCTAAAGCATATCCTGCTTTGTGCTGCCTTTTCTGAGAATCGTAATTTTGAGATTTAGCCGTGATTTTGCGTGAACCGGTAGCCCTTTCTCGCTGCTTAGCGTTCCGTGGGGTGGGCGCACCACAGTTGCCTACCGCACTTTCCGTTTTGATGGACACCTGCTTCCAGGGCTTGGACACTATAAGTAAATATGAATTCTGTTGGACAGACCTTTTGCGGACACGCAATCTACCTTTTCTCCATTGAACATCTAGGAGTAGAACCGCTCAGTCTTAGGCGAGAGACAACTTTCCTTTTGTAAAGAACCACTCCGCACGTTTCTCCGGTTTCACGCCCCCACTCACAATGCACGGAAGCTCCGGCCACTCTACCTGCTTCACCGGCATCTGACGGCGTGAGTCGCCCGTGAACTTTTATACCTGGGTCCTTATACTCACATACGAGTAGATCTGCCGCATAGAGTCCGGGCAGTGGAATCGGGGGAAGAATATACACATTTAAAGTTTGAGTGTATTTTCTCCTATGCCCTCCGAAAGGGTTATACAAGTGGTTACTTGACCCAGGGGTACATGAGAGTGCCTGTCTTCCCGTGCTCTCAGCCACACCGACGTATTCACTTACTCATCTGTTAAGAAAGACCTTTACTGAGCAGTTATGACGTGTGCACAATAGGGGTAAGGTAGTTTCCCAAGCAGACACGGGCCTACTTTCATGGAGCTACGTTCTAGATGGAAAGAACACGTAAAGATGGAAAAGACGGGAGAAGAAGTAAAACACAAATACAAAATATGTCAAGGTGGTGATAGGGGCTCTAAAAGAATACCTAAGGCTGGGTAAGGGGTGGAGAGGGATGTATCTTCATATTTATTTGTGTATTTATTTGCTCTTTCTTATTGGGTTATAATTTCCACATTGTAAAATGTACACCCATTCAAGGGCATAGCCTGCAGCACCCCCTCCCTCTCCCCACCGCCTCATGCATCTGTGTTGATGCTAGCAGGGAGACCTATGAGGCATATGCAGTTCTGGGCATTGGTCAAGGAATGGAAGCTATTATAGGGGGCGAGAACTGCAGGGAACAGGGTCCCAGCCCCAGGGAACAGGCAGTGTGAGGGCCCAGAGGAGCATGCCTGGCCTGTGTCGGGAACATCAAGTAGCCAGCCTGCCCGGACAAAAAGGTGGACAAGAGGAGAAGGAGACCACATCAGAGGCGGGTCCTGTAGGGTCTGGAGGACCACTGTAGTGTTCTGAATTAGTTTTTAGTTTTTCTTAAGGACAAGGAACCATTTGAGGGTCGTGGGTTGGAGAAATCCATCATCTGGACATTATCTGTCATTTGAACTTTTGCCAGCCTTGTGGACTAAGAAAATACCTTGTGTGAGACTATCTGCTCAATACCCAAGCAGTCTGAAGGCCTCCTTTCACTATCCGGTTGAGATACATGGTCTTTAGCTAGTCTAGTAGATTGGCTATGGTTTTATTTTTATCTTTCAATTAAAAAAAATTTTAATATCTTAAAATTTAAAATATTAGACACAGAATCGGAAGACACAGAATCGGAAGCAGGCTCCAGGCTCTGACCTGTCAGCACAGAGCCCGACGCGGGGCTCGAACTCACGAGCTGAGATCATGACCTGAGCTGAAGTCCGACGCTCAACCGACTGAGCCACTCAGGCGCCCCATATCTTTTGATTTTTAATCATGGTAAAATGCACAGAACATTGACCATCTTAACTATTTGTAAGCGTGCGTTTCGGTGGTGTTAAGTGTTCACACTGTGGGGCAACCATCCCCACCATCCGTCTTCAGATGCAAACCTGAAATTCTGTGCCCATTGAACACTAGCTCCCCATTCCCCCCTCCCCCAGCCTCTGGCAACCACCCTTCTGCTGTCTGTTCCTATGAACTTGCCTCTTCTGGACACCTCCGTCAAGTACATTGACTTTTGCAATTGGCTTATTTCACTTAGCATGATGTCCTCAAGGGATGGCCATGGTATTATAAGCTGGTTTTGCCTAAGTGTGCTTTTCTGCTGCTGTTTGATTGTGTTTAACACCCACTGTCTCTCCTGGGGTGCTTGTTGGTCTTAGATACGTGGTCTTCCTGGAGCTGTTCCTGCAGACGGCGGAGAAGCACTTCATGGTGGGACACAAGGTCACCTACTACGTGTTCACCGACCGGCCGGGGGATGTGCCCCGCGTGCCCCTCGGGGAAGGGAGGCAGGTGGTGGTCCTGGAGGTCCAGAACTACTCGCGCTGGCAGGACGTGTCCATGCACCGCATGGAGATGATCAGCAACTTCTCCCGGCAGCGTTTCCTCCACGAGGTGGACTATCTGGTGTGCGCGGACGTGGACATGAGGTTCCGCGACCACGTGGGCGTGGAGATCCTGTCCCCGCTCTTCGGCACCCTGCACCCCGGCTTCTACGGGGCGGCCCGCGAGGCCTTCACCTACGAGCGCCGGCCGCAGTCCCAGGCGCACGTCCCCAGGGACGAGGGCGACTTTTACTACGCGGGAGGCTTTTTCGGGGGGTCGGTGGCCGAGGTTCTGCGGCTCACGTCGGCCTGTCACCAGGCCATGGTGGTCGACCGGGCCCACGGCATCGAGGCGGTGTGGCACGACGAGAGCCACCTGAACAGGTACCTGCTCTACCACAAGCCCACCAAGGTGCTGTCCCCCGAGTACCTGTGGGACGAACATATGCTGCAGAAGCCACCTTTCCTCCGGAAGCTGCGCTTCGTGGCGGTGCCCAAGAATCACGCAGAAATCCGGCACTGATGGGCCGGGGGGGGGGGGGGGGTGCTTCAGGAGGTCTCCCTGCAAGGCTGCGGCCGGCCTTAGCGGGTCTTCCGCTGGGAAAGGGATCGGCCACAGCTCTGGTGGCGAATGAGTCCCCGTGCCTCAGTTTCCTCTTCTGGAGAGACTCCCACTACCCACCAAGCACACACGGCTCTGGTTTTTCATCTCTCCCTAATCCTGCCTCATATTTAAAGTCGGCTCACCCTTCGTGGTGCCGGTAAGGTCCCCTTCCCCGGCAAGGTTCTCCGTCTCTTCTCCTGCGGTTGAGGCCCGCTGCTCCCCGCGCCGCCTCTCTAGGCTCCATCTGGCATCCCACCCCTATTTCCACCTGGCCTTGCCCATTACGGTGTGAGCTCCTGGCCGAGAGGCTGAGACCTCTCCGCCTTGGTCCAGGTCACTTCCTGCCACAGGGCCTTGTGCCCGGAGACTCCCAAAACAGGTTCGCATTTGAGCTCAAGTGACCCGTAAAAACCCAGGACACCGTGTGCTGAGACGGTGGGCGAGGCCCAGCCAGGGAGCACTTTTCCGGGCTTGGTCTGGGTGGGTTGGTGGCTTGCGGCTTTGGGTTGTTGGGCTTTTTCTTCTAGGGTTTCTGGCAGTTTGTCACATGCTTTTGCTCTTACTGCTTTTCTCTGACACACGTTGAAAACGCCTTCTTCCGGTTTTTACGTCGCCACTTCAACTCTTTCAGTGTAGGCAAATTTAAGAGATCGCCCCCTGCTTTGAAATCATGAAGATAGTCTCTTTTGTTATCTTCCAAACACTTAATGTTTTTGCCTCACACTTGAGTCGTTAATCTACCGAAAGTGACCTGTGTGTGCTTTTAACGGAAGGGCTCAATTTAATGTGGCTTTCTCTGCTTATCGAACACGTGTTTGAAAACCTACCGGAAAGTTCTTCTCCCTGACATGCACTGTCATCGGCCTCATGCTGGCAGCTGTCCTTCTGTGCCGGGTCCGTTAGGGTCTCTCTATTCTGTTGCATTTGATGCGGTTTTGGCGTGGTGGGGGTCTGGAGCCGATGGCCGAGAAAGAATTCTTGTGTCTTTGGTGCTTAAAGGTGATTTCATCAAAGCACAGGGACAGGGCCCGTGGGCGGGAGGAGCTGCCCTAGGGTTGTGAGGAGTGACTGGTTATACACTACAGAGTTGGGGGAGGCCAAGGCAAAAGGAAGCCTCCAGAAGGAGTTTCACATGGTAAAGAGGACTCCTAGGATAACTGAGGCCTAGCTGTTGTCACCCTGAGGTGGTTTTTCCCCTAGTAAGTCAGTAACATGAAGACAGTAGGGAGTTCCTGGAGGAATGTTCTACTCTGCTTACCTCAGGAGGCTGCAGGTTATAAAGAAATTTAATGTTGTTTGCATTTCCGTCTTGTCTTTGTTCCCCACATCCCTACAGAAGAGAGGGTGGGTGATGTTGGGGCTCCAGGAAACTGAGTCTATGGGTTTCTGGAGGTTAAGCTATTGAGAAGATTGCCTTTTGGGGGGCTGCCTGGGTGGCCCGGTCGGTCAAGCTTCTGATTTCAGCTCAGGTTGTGATCTCACAGTTTAGTGAGTTCGAGCCCCGCGTTGGGTTCCGCACTGACAGTGCGGAGCCTGCTTGGGATTCTCTCCCCTTCTCTCTGCCCCTCCCACACGTGCTCTCTCTCTCTCTCTCTCTCCCCCCCTCAAAATAAATAAACATTGAAAAGAAAGATTGCCCTTGTACTTTATTCAGACACGTGTGAACTGATGATGACTGTGATGTCTATCAGCCAGCCTTTGGTTTTTCCCTTTCCTTTCTTCTTGGGCAGCCAGGAGAGCCTGAGGAACGTCACACGCATCCCGCCTGGGGGCAGGGGGTCGCTTGTGGGGTGTCGGCCTGCCTGATGCTCCCTCGGCACATCGGCCGGCTGGTCTGTCCTTGTGGCGCCGACCACCATCTTACTCATTCTACCTAGAAACAGGTCTTGGTATCTGGTGACAAGTCCTCCCCCGACTCTTCAAGAGTGTTCTGATTGCCCTTGGCCCTGGCCCTGCTGCATTTCCATCTTTAATCTTCTGTCGCATGGCACCAAGGAGCCTGCTGGAGGTTTCATCAGAACCGGGGTAAAATTATCTTGTCAATATCGGAGATCCCACCCTGTGAGCAAAGCTCTCGGTTAACTTAGTCCTTCAATCTCTCAACAGAACTTCGTAATTTTCTCCGTAAAGGTCTTGCAAATCTGTTTTTCAAGACTCGTAGCTAGGTGCTAGGTTTTTTCTCCTCCAACATTTTATTTTTTTAAACTTAAAACATACAGGGGCGCCTGGGGGCTCAGTCAGTTAAGCCTCTGACATCGGCCCAGGTCATGGTCTCGTGGTTGGTGGATTTAAGCCCCACATCAGGGGCGCCTGGGAGGCTCAGTGGGTTAAGTGTTCGGCTTCAGCTCAGGTCACGATCGCACAGTTTGTGAGTTCGAGCCCCGCGTCGGGCTCTGTGCTGATGGCTCAGAGCCTGGAGCCTGCCCCGGATTCTGTGTCTTCTCCTGTCTCTGTCCCTCCCCTGCTCATGCTCTGTCTCTCTGTCTCTCAATGGTAAATAAACATTTTAAAAAATTAAAAAAAAACTTGAAACATACAAAAAATTTTTGAAGAATCACACAGCAAACACTCCCGTACGTACCACGTAGATGCCACTGTGAACGCCGTGCCGTGATTCTACCGTTCGCAGAGTGAAAAAGGTCTTTAGCTGCCTCCGTTTTGACCTCAAACTTTCTGGTTGGGTTCTTCTTTCCAGCTGGTCTCCTGGCTCAGGCAGAAGACCCTGAGGAGAAAACTTCCCCTGACGGGATCTGAAACTACGCCCTCAATGAGGGGTGCCTCCAGCCAGCAAGACCCTGCTTGTCATTGACTCCAGGGACTGGGGCCGACTTGGCCTTCCCTGCCCACCTGCACGGACCCAGCCACCTTTGCCCCACCCTTTGCTCTCATAGGCCTGGAACTGTTTCTGGCACTCTGGAGACAGCCTTTGAGACGCGCCAGTCCGCTCTTCCCGGTGCTGGCCTCGCCGAGAGAAGGAACTTTCTCGTTCCACTTGCCACCCATTTCTCTGCCTTTGGATTTTGTCAGCGGCCAGTGGCCCAGCCTGGTCGGTTTGGGACCCCCAGACCCAGAGCTCTTGCACCCCTGCGTGCCCCGGCTATCATATGTCATCCGTGTACCTATCCGTGCCTCCATCCATCCATCAGTTCATTTAAATTTTTATTCTACATTTAAAAACAACTTGCAGAGGGGAGCCTGGGTGGCTCAGTCCGTTAAGCATCTGACTTCGGCTCAGGTCACGATCTCATGGCTCGTGGGTTTGAGCCTTGGTGTCGGGCTCTCCGCTGTTAGCACAGAGCCCACTTCAGATCCTCTGTCTCCCTCTCTCTACCCTTCCCCCTTTCACACACACTCTCTCTCTCTCAAAAAAATAAACATTAAAAATTAATTAGTTAATTAATTTAAAAAATAATAACTTGCAAAGGCATCTGGGTGGCTCAGTGGGTTAAGCATCCGACTCTGGATTTGGGCTCAGGTCATGATCTCACAGTTTGTGAGATCCAGCCCTCTGTCGGGCTGTGCAGTGACAGCTCCGAGCCTGCTTGGGATTCTCTCTCTCCCTGTCTCTGCCCCTCCCCTGTTCTCTCTCTCTCTCTCTCTCTCTCTCTCTGAAAACTAAATACACATTTGGGGCGCCTGGGTGGCTCAGTCGGTTGAGCGTCCAACTTCCGCTCAGCTCATGATCTCGTGGTTCGTGGGTTCGAGCCCCACGTCAGGATCTGTGCTGACAGCTCGGGGCCTGGAGCCTGCTTCGGATTCTGTGTCTCCCTCTCTCTCTGCCTCTCCCCCTCCCACACTCTGTCTCTCTCTCTTTCAAAAGGAAACAAACAATAAAAAAATAATAATAAACATTTAAACAATTAAAAATTGCGGATTTCAGTATCTGTCACTTCAAACACTCAAGCGTGCCTACTATGAATTAGAGCTCAGTCTTTACCTAGAGTTCTTTTTGAAATTAAAACTTATGTATGGTAAAGATGTGAAGTGTACCATTTAGTGAGTTTGACAAAGGCCTACTCCTGTGTCCCACCAGCCCAACTGAAATAGACCACCAGTATCACTCTGGAAACTTCCTTTTCCAGTCAATTCCTGCTCCCAGTCCCCAGAGGCAACCGCTGGTGTGACTTTTTTTCACCATAGGTTAGTTTTGCCTTTATATAAATGGTATCACAGAATCCTAATTGCATTTATCTATTGACATTTTAGCCATAATTCTTTGCTTTTTTTTTTTTTTTTTTTAAGTGCTGTTCCAGGGATCGCAGGATCCATTCTGAACTTTTCGCGACTCGCTTCGAGTTAGTATTGTACCGTTTCACTTTGCAATTGCGTGTGCCCATTCACTGCCTCCGTGTCCTAGAGGACACGTGTCCTGTTGTTGTCGCGTATGTTATACCGCACGCTACAGAACCCAAACTATGGTGTCATAACTCTTGCTTAAAAGACTCATATGTACTCTTAAGAAATTAAGACTATAGATGGTCCTTTTCTACGTATCCAGGTACCTGCCATTTCTGGTGCTCCCCCTCCCCCTCCCCCCTCCCCCCCCCCCACCCCCCACGTATTCAGATTTCAATCTCGTGCCATGTTCCTTCAGCCTGAAAATTTTTCTTCGGCATTATTTTTTAAGGAGGCTCCACGGCCAACATGGGGCTCGAGCCTCTGACCCCGAGATCGAGAGTCACACGCTCCACCGACTGAGCCAGCCAGGCGCCCTGCTTCAGCAGTTCCCGTAGTGCAGGTTTGCTGGCAATACGTTCTCATTGTTATGCCTTATCTGAATACACCTTTTTTTTTTTTTTTTTTTTTAAGTTTCTTTCTTTATTTTGAGAGAGAGAGAATCCCAGGCAGGATCTGTGCTGTCGCGCAGAGCCCGCCGTGTGGCTCCCGTCCCATGAACCATGAGATCACGACCTGAGCTGAAATCAAGAGTCAGATGCTCAACTGACTGAGCTCTCCCAGGAGCCCCTGGATGCGTCTTTGCTTTGAGGACAGTGCTATACCACACAGAGTATTCTGGGTTGGCAGGTTTTTTTCTTTCAGCCCTTTACAGGTGCCAGTTCACCGTCTTCTGATAAGCGAATGCTGTTTGTTTGTTTGCTCTTTTCTCGTACGTGTTTTTTTCTTTGCCTTTTTTTAAGACGTAAAAAAAAAAAAAAAAACCCACCTCTGGAATCATCCATTTGATTGTGTCCAGGTGTGTGTGTGGTTTCACTCTGCTGATGGCTAGCTGAGCTCCCAGGCTCCCTGTGTGAATGTCTGTGTTCCATCAGGCTTGGGAAGATTTCAGCCATTATTTTTCCAAATATATTTTCCGCCCCAGTCTCCCTCTCCTCTCCTGTGGTTCCAGTCACGCATAAGCTGGATCTTTTGATATCATCCCACGGGTCCCTGAGATGGTTTCCATCTCGATCCCCGCTCTGTTCTTCACAAGAGAGGACCTGAGCTGTACCTTCAGGTGTCCTGCCATCTCCGATCCGTTGTTGAGTCCATCTGCCGAGTTCCTGAACTTTCAGATACTGTACTAGCATCTACACTGGACTCTTTGGTGGTTTCTATTTCTTTCTCTGAGGTTCATGTTTTTCTTTTCTTATGAACATAGTTGTTTTCTTTATATCCTAGAGCATCACTCTAACGGCTTCTGTAAAATCTCTGCCCACCACCTCCAGCCTCGGGGACACCTCGGTGTCCTGTGTCACCCACTGCCTTTCCCCGTGTCCTGTCGGTGTCCTGTTTGCTCATGCGTCTGCTATTTCTGCATTGCCTCCTACACGGTGACGGTTCGCTGTGGACAGGATTCTGTTACAGTCTTCAGGAAAAGGTTAATTCTTTTTTTTTTTTTTTTAATTTTTTTTTCAACGTTTATTTATTTTTGGGACAGAGAGAGACAGAGCATGAACGGGGGAGGGGCAGAGAGAGAGGGAGACACAGAATCGGAAACAGGCTCCAGGCTCTGAGCCATCAGCCCAGAGCCTGATGCGGGGCTCGAACTCACGGACCGCGAGATCGTGACCTGGCTGAAGTCGGACGCTTAACCGACTGCGCCACCCAGGCGCCCCAGGAAAAGGTTAATTCTTTTGCTTTACTACAGCTTGGCTGGACTCCGGTTCAAGCTCCATCCCGTCTGTGGTGGGCGGCGTGACCAAGTTCCCCGTGGCTCTTTCAGGGTCATCTTGGTGGCTTGGGAGTCCACCCCACCCCCCACCCCACGAGTAGTTGGTAGGTCAGCCCGAGGAATTTAGGACTTGTTGTTTCTGGATCTGTCTCTCCTGGTATTCCCCCCTGTGGCTGTGGCTCACCTCCTTCTTGAAACCAGTGAGATGGGGATTTTTTACTGGCTTTTAGCTGCATGTCGCTGATGGGCACCTGACCTCAGACTAACCGCTGCAGGCAACAGGAGTCTCTCCTAGTGTTCGTCTCTCCTTCCAAGTGAAGACTCCCCTCCAAACCTTTTCCTTCGGTCACTCTCCAGAGCCTTCAGGTGTTTGTTTTAAAATTTTCTTTTTAACGTTTATTTTTGAGACAGAGAGAGACAGAGCGTGAACGGGGGAGGGTCAGTAAACACGTGAGCCAGACACCAGACACAAGAGCACACGGACTGTCGGATTCCATGTATCATGTTCCATGTTATCCGTGTAACATCCAAGCACGGGCAGTACCCCTCTATGGTGACTAATGTCGGAAAGTGTTTGCCACTGATGGAGGGGGTGGCAGTTGTCTGGAAAAGGGACTTGATTGAGATGACAGAAATGTTTTTGATGCTATTATAGGTGACTAAGGGTGTATTGTGTGAGAAGTAAGGGAGAGGATTCATTTTGAGCAATACCAAATAAAAGCCGTGCTGTCTAGTTAACAGTAGGTTTACAACCTATTGGAAATATATATGACCTCTCCCCCACCCCGCCCCATGGAGTCCCAAACCGTTAGACACTTCGCTTCCTGGTTCTTCTTCCCTTCTCCGATTGGAGGGCTTATTTTTGTGGGCTTTGCAATGAGCATGCGCCAGAGAACAAAGGAAGGCGTGAAAGTCTGCGTCACCTCAGGGAATGTACACTTGTTCCAGTCAGACTACTTCTTGCCTTACATGGGCATAGGCGACTTCCGGGGAAGGCTGTAACCTCTGTAGTGCTCAGCCAATGAGGAATCAGGGGAGGGACTTACCTCTGTAGTGCTCAGCCAATGAGGAACCAGGGGAGGGACTTGCAGGCTAGGGGATAAATTGCCTGCTGTAACCACCCTGAGTGTGTCTGTCCATCAGACACCTGCTCTTGCAAGAACGTTGATTAAAGCCTGTCTTCATTGTACTCTGAGTCTCCACGTCCCTCCTTTGATTGAGTTGGTGGGCTTATTTCTAACATATTGCACTTGCCAAACATATTTGGCATGTTACTGTATGTAGATTGTGTGCCGATGAGAAGGACCAAGACTCTCCCTGTTTGTCAGTTACAGAATTCTAAATAGTGGGGTTTTATTAGTGTTCTAGGATCATCAAAACAAAGCAGCACAAACCAAGTGGCTGAAAACAACAGAATTTTGTTCTCGCCCAGCCCTGGAGGCCAGAAGTCTTAGATCGAGGCTGTTGACAGGGCTATGCTCCTTCCTAGATTCTGGGTCGAAAAACCCTCCCGGCCCCTTCTAGCATCGAGAGGTGGCCGTCAACCCTTGGCCTTCAGTGGCTCGCAGCTTCTCAGCCCCGATCTCTGCCTCTGCCTTGCACAGACTTCCCCAGAGTACCCATCTTCAAGTGGCTGCCATCCCTTTGTGTGTCTCTCCTCTGCTTGTGATGCCATCAGTCATACTGGATTAAGGGTCCACTGTACTCTGCTGAGTACACGAGATGACCTCATCTTAATTTGTGTCTTTCTTGCACCTGCAAGAACCCTATTCCAGATCAAGTCACATTCACAGGTACCAGGGTTTAGACTTCAACTTACATTTAGGAGGGACACAATTCTACCTGTAACAAGGATTAAATCAGCCTTTCTGTTCCAATGTTCCATATGTCTCCTACCTTTTTTTGTTTTCATTAATAGGTGTTTTGTTTTTTTTAGAGCAGTTTGAGGCACGCAGAAAAACTGAGCAAACAGTACAGAGTTTCTGTGTACCCCCTTTCCCCCTACATAATTTCCCCTATTGCTAACATCTTGCCTTAGTGTGGTACAGTTGTCGTATTTGATATATCAGTCAACATCGGTGCATTTGCATTAACCTAAGTCCATAGCTTACATTAAGGGGCCTCTTTGTATTGTACATTCCATGGGTTTGGAAAAATATATGATGATAGGCACCTGCATTACAGCACCAGACCAAGAAGTCTCACTGCCCTAAAAAAAAACCCTGTGCTCTGCCTGTTCACCCCTCCTCCTCGCCTGGCCTGAGGCACCCACTGATCTTTTCCATATGCCTACAGTTGTGCCTTTTCCAGAATGCCGTGGAGTTGGAATCATACAGAAGGGAGCCTTTCAAGATGGCTCACTTAGTAACAAGCATTTAAAGTTCCTCCATTGTCCTTATAGCCTCATAGCTTTTTTTTTTTTTTTTTAAGTGTCAAATCATACTCCATTATCTGGGGGGACCTCACTTTATTTATCCCTTTACCTCCTGAAGGATATCTTGGCCGCGTCCAAATTTAAGCAATTGTTTATAAAGCTGCTCTAGACATCTGTGTGCAGGTTTTTATGTGGACGTGAGTTCTCACCTCACTTGGGTAAATACCGAGGAATGTGGCTGCCGGATTGCACGGCGAGAGGATGTCTAATTTTGTAAGAAAAAGCCAAACTAGCTTCCAGAGTGGCTGCACCGGCTCCATTCCCTCCAGCAATGATGGTTTTGGTTATTTCATCCGTCAGGTGTTGAAGGTGCCCCAAACCCCTGCAGTGTTAGGCCAGGCGACGCACAGACGCTCCCAAGTACCCCATCTTATCTGTGAATTGTGCTTTTATAAAGATGAAATATTGCCCTGAACTGTTTATTGTTTTCTGCTTTGGATTCAGCTTGGTCCTAGATCCGTGTTGTTCATACCTGCGTTCTCAGATGGGCCTTCTCTCGTCGTAGCCTGGCTCCCCGCTAAAGCTTTGAAAGCTGTCACGTGATCTGTGCATCTTTATCTTCTACCAGGGAATTCAACCCCTTCACGCTTGTGATCATCTGTGCATTTCATGCTTATTCTTGGCGTCCTACGTCTGTTCTCTGTTTGGCATTAACCGTTGAGGTTTGTAGTTCTACTTCACACACCAGGCATCTTTGTTCTCCTGTGGGATGGCCTGTCTGCCACCCAGGCATCCCCCTCGCCTGGGACCACTGTGACTGTTTCCTCTTCAGCGTCAGTCACCAGCCCACGGCTCTTCTGTTCCCTGCATTTGCCCATGGTGTGTTCCTTGTGCAAGAGACTTTGGGGTCTTTGTTTCCAGGGCTGGGATCACCTTTCAGTGTCGTTTGGGTATTTTAGCATCTCATCTCTGAGCCCTCGTTGTTGTGAACTCTTTTGTTATTATTTATGTATGTATGTATGTATGTATTTATTTATTTAAATGTTTATTTATTTTTGAGAGAGACAGAGACAGAGACAGAGTGTGAGTGCGGGAGGAGCAGAGAGAGAGGGAGACACAGAATCTGAAGCGGGCTCCAGGCTCTGAGCTGTCAGCACGGAGCCCGATGTGGAGCTTGAGCCCACGAACCACGAGATCATGACCTGAGCCGACGTCGGACGCTTAACTGAGCCACCCAGACACCCGTCTAGTGAACTGAACTCATCTTAAGTCCACGTCTGACACTCTGGTGTGGAATGCCCTTTAATTCCCTTTGACGTGTCCAGGCTGAGCTCTTCGACTGCCTCCGCGAGCCGGGGGCCGTGTGAGCGAGGCTGCTGTCTCTGTGTCTCCCCATCTTGCCTTTGCTCGGGCCACAGCTTGGGCCACGGTGTCCAGAGCTTCGGCTTGCCCCAACGCCCTCCAGATGACCTTACACCTGTCCCACCGTGGAGGAGTCCTCTTGATGTCCCAGTTTCCCCAGGGAGCCACAGCTTGAGGGCTGCTGGTCTTGTATTGGTCCGCCCTGACTTGTAGCTGAAGGGCATGAGGGTAAGGCCGTTGCAGAGGTTTAGTTATGTGCCACTCCTTCAAGGTCATCTGCTGGCCAAAGATTAACCCCAAGCGGGGTTACAGTGACATCCAGAGAGCGGTGCCGGCTCCTGCCAGGCCCAGGGCAGCGCCGTCCTTCTCACGTTGTGTCTGAGCTGTCCCTGTTAGTGCACAATATCCCCTACCTGGAGAAGGGTGTGGTCAGAAGGTGGCCACATGGTTACTCATCCAAACCAGGACGCTTGTAAGAAGGGACTCTAGTAATAATTGTGCAGGCCCATGAATCAGGACGACCCCAGGATGCTGGGCCAAGGCTGATGGTGGGAGGCCAAGATGTGTGTGCTTTCAAGGTCAAAGACACAGAGGGGACGGCTAATGGGAGGAGGAGGGACCTTGACTTATGGAAAGCGTCAGGTGGGGTGCGGGAAGAGGTCTGGGGTGGAGAGCACAGATGGGGGAGTCTGTCTCCCTCACCCTAAGGGCAAGGGGAACGTGGAGAGTGGTTCCAAGATGCTCTCTTGTCTAGAGCACCCACGGGGCTATTTGCTCGTCACGCGCTTTTAGATCTCATCCGGGAACATTGTGGAACACATGGCAAAGAAGACAGCGTAAACCGCTTCCTTCATCTTTCCTTCTGGAAGCCCAGCTGGTTGAAAGTTTGCAGTCCAGTGCGTGGCTCTTCGCTCATTCAAAGGTGCTGAGGTGAAGGCGGTCATGTGCCGCTGGGCTCATTCACTCCTTCTTCCTACAGAAACTCCTGGGGGGTCTACTCCCCACAGCAGCATGGCTCTGAATGCAGGCCGCAGAGAGGCACAGATGAGACTTTCGTGCCCGGGGCAAACATCCCTCCCAGCCCATGCTAATGCTCGGAACTGGTCAGACTAGGTTCCTGGAGTTCCGTGAACCAGGTGAGAGGAGACAAACCTCCTGGGGAATTTGTAGCTTTCTGACAGTGGGTTGGGACTTGGCACGAGAATCCGGGGCTGGTGCCGCGTGGCGCGCAGTGAGGGATGATGTCTTTTGTCTCCGACCTGGAAACCCCACGTCTTCCAGGGCGCAGCAGAGGCTCCATTGTTAGCCGTTGTTAGTTCACAGGTGGGGCCGAGTCTCAGGTGCTTCCTGCTTCTCTTCGCACCAGGAGCTGCCCCACCAGGGACCAGCTCAGAGAGTTGGGACGCAGAGCTGGGGGTTGAGGAGAGCAGGAAAGGTGTAAGTGGCTTTTTTTTTAGGGACAAGGGTAGGTTTGGGGCTCCAGCTAGTTCTGGGTCATGATGGGGCAGTTAAGAGGGCAGCCTGTGGATCAGATGTCTCAGCTTCAAGTCCCGCCTCAGCCTCAGACTTTGTGCAACTCACTTCCTTTCTCTGTGCCTCGGTTACCTTTTAAAGGTAAGGTTCAAGTGGAGATGAGTGAGTGGATCCAGGGAAAGCACTGGCCACAATGCCTGGCAAAGTGCAAGACAAGGCTGTGTGCAGTTGAATGAGCGCGGCAGGGTCCCTGGGGCATGGGAGCACTAATGACAGGATGGCATGGGAGGTAGGGCAGATCACCAGGATGAAGAGGACGGGCGCCGGGATACCCTCCACCTGAGGCCTTGTTACCCAGAAGCTCCCCGCAGGGTGAAGGGGCTGCTGACAGGATCTGACCTTTTCTGGGGTGTGTTTGTGGGGTGGTGGGGAGTGGTTGCAAATTTTCTACTGGTCAGGTTAAGAGTCCCAGTGGACCACGTGGTGGGACAGAGAGTGACCCTGAAGTTGGCTGGTGGGTTGGTTTGTTGCTCCAGGACAAGTGGTCTTCAGCTTGGGGACAGGGTCAGGGCGATGGGGCGCAGGACTGCGGACCCAGGCTGGGGCTAGCCGTTGGGGTCCCGCCCGGGGGAGCGGGGGGGGGGGGGGGGGGGGGGGCGGGGGGGGCGGGGTCGAGCTCGGGGGCGGGGCCGGGGGCGGGTTGAGGCGCACGGTGGGGCGGTGGGGCGTGGGGCGGAGCGGGATGGGGCCGGAGTGGAGGCGGTCGAGCCCAGGGGCGGGGCCAGGGCCAGGTGCGATCTGCCGGCACCCACCTCTCAGGTGCCTGGCGGGGGTCGTCGGGGACCCAGAGATTTCCTCCCCCCGGCTCCCGCGCCTCGCTGTCACTCGCGTGGTCGGGCGTGGGGGCAGTCCGGGCCGCGGGAGCCGCTCCACCCCCAACCCCCCCCCCCCCCGGGGCAGCCGCAGGCGGAAGGTCGCGGGGGGGCGGGCGCCCTGGCGAAGCCGAGGGGAAGCGAGCAGGCGAACGTGGGACACGGAGCCATGGCAGGGTTGCTGCGGACGCAGGCCGGTGAGTGGCGGGCCCCGGGGGCCCCCGGCAGGAGGGACCGCGCCCCGATGGCCGGGCAGGTGGGCGCCCCGGGCCGCGGACCGCGACGGGAGGTCAGGAGCCTCCTGGGGCCCTGGTGCTGGGAGCCGGCGGGCCGGGCTGGCGCCCCCGAGGTCCGCGGTGCCGGTCCTGCGGGGGGGTCGGGGGCCCTGCGGACGCCTGGGCCGCGCGGGGCCCCTCGGGGCCGGGCCGGCGGCAGTGCGCGCCCGGGGCTGGGGTGCGGGCAGCGGAGGGCGGACCGGGGGCCGAAGGCGAGAGCCCGCGGGCGGTGCGGGCCCCGGCTGGAGAACCGCCGCCGCGGAGCTGGGGGCGAGCGGAGGTTCCGGAAAGCTCCGTGGGGGTGCGGTGCTGAGTCTCACCGCCCTCAGACACACTCACCGTTTGTTCGTGTTTCCTGTAAGCCCGGGAAAGCCTGGGTGGTGAGGGCTGTTCTCGTTTCACCGGCTGGAAGGCTGGTTTCGGGAGATCTAGGTCGCTGTGCTGGGTCACAAGGCAGGAAGGGGCACAATCCAGATCTCCTCGCCTGCGGCTCATGCTTCCCTGCGCTCCTCCCTGAGCCTCCGTGTGCTCCCGTTGTCGTCCCCCTTTCTCCTCGAGAAATATTTTCCTTTTTCTTTCTTTATTTTTTTAAGTTTATTTTCAGAGAGAGAGAGAGAGAGAGAGAGAGAGAGAGAGAGAGTGCGAGGGGCAGAGAGAGAGAGGAACAAATAGAATCCCAAGCAGGCTGCTGGCTCCACACTGTCAGCGCAGAGTCTGACGCGGGGCTGGAACCCACAACCCGTGGGATCATGACCTGAGCGGAAGTCAGCTGCTTAACTGACTGAGCCACCCAGGCGCCCCCTTCTGTAAAAATATTTTAACAGCATCTATGCAATAAACCCCACTTAAGGTGTGCAGCTTAGTCTTAACCCATGTGGACACCTGCAGGACAGTTGCTCTGGCCTCCCTGCTCGCCTGCCCCCCAGGCCCCAGGTCCTGTGCTGTGTTAGTTGGCCTCAGGCCACAGGGACCGAGGTTCTACCTGCTCTGGGACTCTTGAGGCCCAGGGACTCTGCCCTTGGTCTCCATACCCCTGAGGCTGCAGGGACGTCGGCCCACAACTGACCCCATGCAAACCTCAAGACCGAGTTCAGATCTTTCGAGAAAACTGGCAAATAATCCCCATTCTTAGATTCCCTGTTCATTCGTTCAACCAATATTTTAAAATATTGTCTTAAGTTTATTTATTTATTTTTGAGAGAGAAAGAGGGAGGGAGAGATTGCAGCACGATTCTCGCACAGAGTCGTGACCCCGAGGCTTTTCTTTCTGGAAGCAATGTTATTCGAGCAGGCACCGCTCAGTTGGGTTCTTACCGGAAGAACTGAGCCTACCGCCGTGGGAGATAGTTTTTTATGTATATTTTCACTTCTTGGTCTCTCATATATGGTAACACGCAAACTTGCAGTCTGATTAAGTGGTCTCATGTTAAAAGGTCATGAGGGATGTTGTCACTTAAGTGGAGCCAGTTGCCTTGAGGTTTTTTTTCTTTCCTTAGGGAGGGGACCCGACCACAAGAGAGACTCCCAAACAGGTTCTGTGCTGACAGCACAGCCCAACGTGGGGCTTGAACTCATGGCCTGAGCCGAAGCTGGATGAATAACTGACTGAGCCACCCAGGCCCCCTGATGGCTCTTGTTTTTAACAGTTTTATCGAAGTATCATTTATATACCGTAGCATTCGCTTAGTTACTTTACAGAGTTTGTAATAGATTTTGGAACTTTCCTCAGAATTCCCTGGTGTCCGTTTGCAATCCCTCCCTGTTCCAGTGTGGCCCCACCCACCTCAGGCAACCACTTTGTTTCTATAGCCTTACCTTTTATGGGATTTTCATATAAATAGAGCCTAACAGGGGCGCCTGGGTGGCTCAGTCGGTTGGGCCGCTGACTTTGTCTCGGGTCACGATCTCACAGCTCATGAGTTCGAGCCCCGCGTCGGGCTCTGTCCTCACAGCTCAGAGCCTGGAGCCTGCTTCCGATTCTGTGTCTCCCTCTCTTTTCTGCCCTTCCCCCACTCACACTCTGTCTCTCTCTCCTTCAAAAATAAATAAACGTTAAAAAAAATTTAAACAGAGCCTAATAACATCCTAATAACCTGTGATCTCTTGCATCGGACTCCTTTCTCTTTGAATGAATGTTTTAAGGCTCGTCCACCTCGGAGCGTGTATCATTTATTTATTTTTTGCTGAGTCATTCCAGTGTATGGATGTACCCACTCATCGGTGGATGGACCTTCCGCGAGAGTACAAAAAGTGGTACAGACCACTTTGTAGTTTTGTGGACAACGCTGTAGTGCGCACCGCGTTCACGTCTTTGTGTGGACCTGTGTTTGCGTTTCCCCCCGGGTGGTTACCTTGCGGAGGGATCGCCAGGTCGTATGGTAAATGTATGTTTAACATTTTAAGAAACTACCAAACTCTCTTCCAAAGTGGTTCCACCATTTTACGTCCCCATCAGCGGGGTACGAGGGTTTCCGTCTCTCCATATCCTCGCTTGTTCTTGCCACACTTGTCGGTGGAAAGGGGTGTCTCCCAGTGGTATTGATTTGCGTCACCTAATGACTAATGACGTTGATGGAGCACCTTTCCATGCACTTATCAGCCATTCAAATGTCTTTGGTGAAAGGTCGGTAAAAAATATTTGCCTTTTAAGAAATTGGAGTGTTTGTTTTCTTCGTTGTGTATGAAGAGTTCCTTAATTTGGGATGCCTGGTCCTTATTAGATGTATGGTTTGCAAATATTTTTTCCTCGTTCATGGCTTGTCTCTTCACTTTCTTAAGGGTGTTTTTGAATGCCAAAGTTTTAATTTTAGGGAAGCCACCTCACGTTTTTTCTTTTATCGTTGGTGCTTTTGGTGTCCTACGTGAGAAATCTCTGCTTGACCCGTGCTGCAAAGATGTAGTCCTGGGTTTGCTTCTAACGTTTGCCAGTTCATGCCTTTCAAGGATGTGTGCATCTTATCCAGGCCATCTCAGTTGTTGGCAAACAGTTGTCAGTAGCGTTCCCTTCAGATCTTAATCTCTGTAGTACTCTGGCCTTGGTGCCTCCTCTCCTGTTCCTGATTTTATCGTCATTTGTGTCTCCTCCCCACCCCCAGTGAAATGCTTGTTTTCATTGTTTTTTCCCCTTTCTGTTTTCTATTTAATTGATTTCCACCCTAATCTCTATTATTTCCTCCCTTTGCTCACTTTGGATGTAATTTGTTCTTCTTTTTCTTCTTGTAGTTTCTTTTCTTTTTAGACATTTTTTTTGGGGGGGGGGTGCAAATGAGCAAGGGCTGGGGCGGGGGAGAGAATCCCACAAGGGGCAGAGAGAGAGAGAAAAGGTGGGCTCACCCAAAGTGGGGCTTGAGCTCACAAACTGTGAGATCGTGGCCCGAGCCAAAGTTGGACGCTCAACCGACTGAGCCACCCAGGTGCCCTATCTTAAAGTGAGAACTTCAGTACCGACCTGAGGTTTTTTCTTTTCTTACCTAGGCATTTACAGCTATACATTTCCCTCGAAACACAGCTTTGGCTACATCCCGTAAAGTTTGGCATGTTTTGCTTTCCTTCTCATTCAGCTCAGAAAATACTTCAATTTTTCTCTTTGACCCATGGGTTACTCAGATGCGTGCTGTTGTCTTTTCACGTATTTGGGGGGTTCCCAATGTGCCTTGGTCATTGCCCTTGGAATCTCACTCCCCTGTGGTCAGAGTGCATGCTCTGTACGACAGCGGTCCTCTTAAATTTGCAGTGACTTGTTTTAGACCCCAGCACATGGTGTCTCTTGCAGGAGGTTTCGTGCACCCAGAGGAGAGCATGTGTTTTGCTATTGCCCGGCTGAGCGTTGTGCGGTGTGATCAGTCAGATCTCATTGGTGTGCGGTGTTCAGCTGTATCTGCCGATGTTCCAATTATCCCATCCATTACTGACAGCAAAGTAGGACTTCGAAATCTCCAACTTAATTGTCGAGTTGACCATTTCTTCTTCAGTTGTGTCCGCTGTTTGCCTCGCATATTTTGGGGCTAGGTTGCAGGTGTACATGAATCTTCAGCATGGTCCTCTGTGCTCATTTCAGCACGGCCATGTCAGCCTCCCTCCAAGGAGAGGGGGTGCTCAGTGGAAAGAGGCCACAGGGAGGCCTGTGTAACTGGGGATCGGAGGGGACCCTTGGGCAGAGTGCTGGGAGGAAAGAACCGACCTCCTACCCCCCTGTCTGTGAGTGAGAAAGGAGAAGCCAGTCTTGGAGCGGCTCCTTCAGACGCTGCCTGTCACAACGCTCAAACCACCTGCTGGCGGGAGGCGGCCGCCATGGGAGCTGATCTGAATCACATGGGTGGGGGGGCGGGAGAAGTGGGCAGGTTGGGAGGAGCAGAGTGGGGTGATCGGGGTCCCACTGCTGTTTTCCAGGGAAACCAAAATGCTGCTCACTTTGTACTGTGATCTTCCTCCTGATAACACTCGTCTGGGTCCTCTTGGGGTAAGGAACGTGTGCACCGTCCAGGCCTTCCAGGCAGCAACAACAGCGGTCGGCTGCTTGTAGGGTGCCGGGCTGCTCCCCACCCCAGCACCAGTGTGGTCACCGCAGGGCTGATGAGCTGTCCCTCCACACACACCCTCCCGTTGGACCCCACCTTGTGTGGGAGCTGTCTTCCCCCAGCTCCTGAGCGAGGAGCCATGTGGCTGGGCAGTGGCTGGGCAGTGGGGAAGGCACAGGGGAGCTGAGTGTTAGCTTCCAGATGGAGATGGTCTCCGGACTATGGAGTAAAGGCCCGCGGCTGCTTTCCCGGGGGCTGTGCTGTCCGCGCACGGGGACCCTCTCTGGCTGCCGCGGGAGCTCACGCAGAAGCACTGTCTTCAGTGACTGCCCTCCTGCCGCCCCCTTGGGTGTCACCCGTGCTTTGGGTGGCAATTGCTCCCAGCCCCGCCCAAGCCCTGCAGCTGTGCCAGGGGGCTCTGGGCTCCCCGCGCGGGCTCCAGCTCCTGCTTTGCATGGGGATGGATGAACAGCCAACCCAGGTACACCCTCCTCAACAGGGGCCTCTGGTGGCTCTTTCCACAGGGCCGGTTTCCTGAACCTGAGGAACTCGAGGCTGGGGAGGCAGGTAGGGGCCAGGTGAGTGGAGTGGAGGCAGGGTCACATTGCCCAACAGCCTCGGGGACTGGCTGTGTGCTGGGGGGGCAGAGATGGCTTCTGCCCCCACCCCCCAGGCTGATGCACCCGTGATCTGGGCCTCACCCTCTGCCCCCTCCGCTCTGCCCAGAGCAGCCAGGTCATTTCCGTGGCCTTGGTGGGTCACCTGGGCAGGACTAATACCCACCCCACCCCGGGTCTGGCTTCAACCTGTTGGACACTTGGGTGTCCCCACAGTGACCCCCTGCTCCTGCTCTCAAGTCCCTGATTTGGTGAAAGGCCTCACCTCCCCCCACCCAGCCCAAGGTAGAAGCCTGGGCATCATCCTTACCCCTCCCCCACCCCCACCCGCGCCCCACTCAGAGCAGAACTGCCGGTCAGTATCTCTCAGTTCACGCCCTTCTCTCTGCTCCCCCTGTCCTGCTCTGGGTGAGGCTCCCCCATCTTTCTGGCAGCCTCCGTGCCATCTCCCCATCCTCCTGCGCACGGACCCACTCTCCTCCGTTAGCCAGAGTGATCTTTCCAGAACATATGCATGAGCCCCTCTGTGGTTGGCTCCCTGCCTGCCCGTCCTCTCCAGCCTCACCTCTCCCACCGTGAACCCCACCTCTGCGGTCCACCCGGGGGTCTGTGGTCGCCTGGCACGTGTTGTGACTCTGAGGCTTTGCATGTGCTATGTCGTCTGCCCGGACCGCTCTTCTGTCTGTCCCCTGCTGTGCGTCTGGCTTTTCCCCCTTGTAGCAGCCATCTGCTGCTTGGTCACAAAATACCCAATTCGTGGTGTGAGACCATCACAACCACTGATCCCACATCTTGCCAGATCCTGGGGTTGACTGGGCTCAGCTGGGCAGTGTGGACCCAGGTGTGTCAGGTGAGTGTAGACCGACGGTGGCTGGGACAGGGGCGGCTTGAAGGCCCCTCACATTTGCAGGGTTGATGCTGGCTCCTGCCTGAGACGGCACCCAGGGCTCGGCCTGGGCGCCTTCCCAGGTCATTCGGAGGTTCCCCGATCCGTGTCTCCCAGTCAGACTGTTCCCCCTGAGCACGTGGCTTCAGAAGACCCACAGCCCCAGCACGGCTGTTCTGCATTTGTCGGGTCCTTGAGACCAAGGCCGCTGTGTGCAGGGCCCGGGGAAGGACCCCCTGACGGGAGGGGACTCGGGATGCCCACATGGTCTGAAACCACCAGCTGCTCAGTCTCCTTCGTTCAGAAGCATGAGGTGAAGGCGGGGGGTCTGTGGCTGAGCAGAGGCCAAACCTGCCCCCGTGGGGTCTGACGTCACGTCTGGGGACACACGGGGACATGGGCCGGTGCCAGGCCCACTGCCCACAGTGACAGCTGTTCTGGCCACTTTCAGACGGACGCCCTCTTCATACCCTAGGCCACCACTGTCCCCCTTTCCTGGGCCCCCAGCCACCATCTATGAACCTGAGCCCTGAACTCTCCCGTTAAAGCCCCCACTCTGTGTTCTCATTCCGCAGCGAGGTGGGTAGAGAGCTGGATGGCCCGCAAGCAGTGACACTGTCCAGGTAGGACGTCTTCCCTGGGTGCCTCTGTCCCCTTCACCTGCTCCACAGCCCCAGGGGAGAGGCGAGAGCGCCTGGACAGGCTCTCTCCTGCGCCTCACATGGGGAGCACCACTCCCCTCCCCAAGTCCTGGGTCAGACTTGGCCCTCCCCTTGAAGCCATGGAAAGATCCAGGGGCAGCTGGAGGTTTGGGTTTGACCAGCTGCCTGGAATTTGGCTCTTAAAGAGGGTCACCAACTGGCCTGCTTTGTCTGGGCTCAGAGGGGTTCCTGGGAAGAGGGTCTTTAGAGGGGATGCGACTGGGAAGGTCTCAGGCAGTCTCGTGAACTGGTGTCCGACGATTTTTTTGTTTTAATTTTTTTTTTAATGTTTATTTTTTTAAAGAGAGCACAAGCAGGGGAGGGGCAGGGAGAGGGAGACAGAATCTGAACCAGGCTCCGGGCTCCGAGCTGTCAGCACAGAGCCCGAAGCAGGGCTCGAACCCACGAACCATGAGATCATGACTGGAGCCGAAGTCGGACGCTAAACTGACTGAGCCACTCAGGCGCCCCTCTCGTGCCCAACTTTAAAAAAAAAAAAACAAAAAACGAAAAAAAAAAAAAAAAACTTTTAACCATGCAAATATGTATGCCCTGAAATTTACCCTCTTGACCATTTGTAGGCAGCATGAGGTGTATCACCGTGTTGTGCAACCATCACCCCCGTCCGTCTCCAGAACTTTCTCATCTTCCCAGACTGAAACTCGGCCCCCATCCCCCTGCCACCAGCCCCTGGTGCCCCATTCAGCTTCCTGTCTCCATGAACTTGATTTCTCTGGTCCCTTCTATAAGTGGGGTCACAGCGTGTTCGCCCTTTTGTGACTGGCTTATTTCACTCTGCACGGTGTCTGACGTCCGCAGGTTCACCCATGGGGTGGTTTGTTGCAGACTTTCCTGCCTTTTCAAAGCCGACGTCCTGCTTTTAAATGCCACCCAGGAAATGCAAAGTGCAGTCATTATGGACAATGACAGACGGCCCACTGGCTAATTTTTCCTCGGGCTCCACGACACTTTGTCTGGGGCAGGACCGCTGCGCACACATTTTCCCAGACTGCACGCTGCTGTCGGGGCTGGGCACGGGTGTCCCTCTCTGCAGACAGGAAGCCTGGGCCCCGGGAGCTTAGAGACCTGCTCCGTCACCCAGCCAGGGAGGCAGTGTCAGGTCCAGGTAGACCGTCTGTGTGTCTGACTGCCGTTGCCTTGACCCAGCTACTTACTTGGGTGAAATACCTGGGACAGTGGCCACTTCCCGCCCCTCCCGGCACGGTGAGATCTCTCCCTGAGGTTATGAGGGAGGGAATGCATCCCAAGGTCTCCACTCCCAGTTTCGAGACAGTGAAACCGAGCCGCAGAGGCTCCGCCCTCCTTCAGGCCCTGGGATTGTGTCCAGGAAGTGCCCGGTGCAGCTCCTCCTGGGGGGACTCAAAAGCTCAGTCACCTGCGGCAGCTTCCCAGCCCCACTGACTGGGGATGTCCATGGCATCTTCCTGCAGACTCCCATTGTGCTGTGTTTTTTTTCAGGATGGTTTACCCCCAGCCCAAGGTGCTAACACCCTCGTGAGTAAACTTGCTGAACCCACCCCCCCGCCCCGCCCCGAAATTCACCATATACACTAAAAGGCGGTTTCATTGACAACTCAGTGGGAACTTGCTTCGGCAGCTTCTGAGTCTGAATTTGGAGCCCACCAATTATTCTCCGTCCTTTCTCTCTCCACCAAAGAATGCCCGAGGGGTGCCTCCTCCTTCCTGGAGGACGGCCCCCGCCCCTCGCCGGCAAATCCCAGCTCCCACGCTGAGGTCCAGCAGGGTCCAGTGTTCGCTAAGGGCTGCCAGTGATTTGCACGAGTCTGAGTTTTGATTTCCATGTCATTTGTTTCTTGCACATGTGAAGGCCTTCTGGAAGGAGGGTCAGTCCTGTGGGTCCCTGATGGGGTGCAGGCTGGGTGGGTGGGGTGGGGTCCCGGGTGGGGGTGGTGATGCACCAGGGCCCTCCGTGTGTTCACTGTCATGCTACTGACACCGGCTGGCTCTCTTGTGCCGCAGTAGGAAAGATGTCCTTGTCCTCACCCCTTGGCTGGCCCCCATCGTCTGGGAAGGGACCTTCAACATTGACATCCTGAATGAGCAGTTCCGGCTCCGGAACACCACCATCGGACTAACGGTGTTTGCGATCAAGAAGTAAGTAGGTGACGGGGCTCCTGGGTGGCCCAGTCAGTTCAGCATCCGACCTCAGCTCAGGACAGAATCTCGCGGTCCGTGAGTTCGAGCCCGACCACATCGGGCTTTGTGCCGACAGTTCAGAGCCTGGAGCCTGCTTGGGATTCGGTGTCTCCGTCTCTCTCTCTGCCCCTCCTCTGCTCATGCTCTGTCTCTCTCTGTGTCTCAAAAATAAATAAACATTAAAAAAAAAAAGTAAGTAGATGAGATGACAGAGGACCATCTCTGGGGACCGGGATGCAGGAGAGACCGAGGACATCAGGTCTGGCTGTGTGTTCAGCACACGGCGGGTGGGGACCCAGCCTGTCCTCCTAGGGGTTAATGTGAAAGCCCACGTGTTCAGCAGTCTTCCCGGGCTCAGTGAGTGGACACCACCTGGCTCCCCTTCCGAAGGTTGCACGTCACCCAGGAAGGCAGCTCCAGACCCAGCACTGATCCCAGGTTGCTCCTCTGCTGAGTCAAGGAAGCGGCAGAGCACCCCAACATCCAGGCGGCAGGGGAGCCCTCCTCCGGCCACAGTAGCAGAAGGGAGGAGGCTGTGTGCTTCCCTGGACGGGTAGGAAGCCAGTGCCTGTGGAGCTGGGCTCCTGTGTGCTCCCTTATAGGGTGACGGTCATGGAGGGGGGACAGCCAGGTCAGGCACAGCACGCGGTGCCAGACCCCAGGCTCCTGTGAGGGAGCTGAGCAGTGAGGCCCTGGGACTCCAGGGACAGGTGACTTCTGCTGAATGAGCTGGGCAGCCGCAGGTAAGTGGCGTGGTCTCTCTGAGCCTCTGGAAAGTGGGGCTGACGACGGCATCCTCTCTTGGGATCGCCATGGGGGAAGTGAAAGCTCGTAGGTGCTGGGCCTGCGTGTGGACAGGTGGGGCTTCCTCCCTCCGCAGAACTCACCCGAGACCCCAGAGGATGGCCCTGAGGCCTTTGCAACCCCTTTCCCGGGTCTTGGCCCCAAGGGCAGGGAGTAAGAAGGGCACAGGGTCACCTCAGAATCCTACTCCAATCCCTGGAGACAAGCAGCTGAAATCACCAACCAGAAGCTTCACTGCCCAGGGTCCTCGGCCAGTGCCAGTAGCTCTGACACAGCACTGCCTGCTGCGCGTGCGCTGGCTGTCCGCGTGTGTCCCCTCTGGGCTCCGAGTGCAGTCCCCAGGGGGTGGGCAGGTGGTGGGCATGTCCTCAGAGGCAACCAGACTCCCCAGGTCGAGCTGTGAACCCACGATCACATCGGCTGGGTCTGGACTTGCCCCTGGTGACCTGACTGGTGGCTGGGCAGGGGTGTGTGTGTGTGTGTGTGTGTGTGTGTGCGCATGTCCCCTATTGACACGGAGTGCCCACCTTCCCTGTGGGAGGGGTTTCTGGGCCAGGCACTGGGAAGTAGCCTTAGGGCCTGCTCAAAAAACTGTCACCGAGGGGCTCACCGCACTTGCCCGATGACGGGGGAGCTGCTGTGTGCAGGGTGGGGAGCAGCGAGCCCCCTCGGAGAGGGACCAGCCGTGGGAGGCGGTTGGAGAAGACTTCCAACCTCTTGGGATTGGGGAGATACAGACCTGGACCCGGAAGCTTACACGCTCAGGTTCAGTGCTGGAGCCCGAACAAACCCCCTCTTCCTCCAGGGGCCCTCTTTCGCCTCCCCTGGCCACACGCTGGGCCTGAGTCCTGATCTGGGGGAGATGGGGGGGTGACCCCCCCTCGGAATACCCGCCGTTGACTGAGGGCCCAGTAGCCTTCAAGGGAGGGCCCTGCAGGGGCAGACACAGTCCTGGGGGGCCAGGGACCGACCACTGAGCCAAGACGGGCAGGTGGCCAGCCCTGCAGGTTCTGCGAAGTCTGCGAGGGCACGTTGACCAGAGCTGTGCCCGCAGGGTCTCGACTCCCTCACAGCAGGTGGGAACCTGCAGGGGATTTGCCAGGGGCGGGTCCTGCGGGTGGAGGGGGTCTGCCAGGGGAGCTCAGCACAGGGGTGCGCTGCCGGCTCCGGCATGCTGACTCGTGGCTGCACGGGTTTCCAGCCTCCTCCGCCTCAGGCTCGCTCCCCTTTTAAGATGGGGCGCTGATGGTTCCCCGTCCCCCGGGGCAGAGGTTAGGGAGGCGCCGCGGGCAGACTCGCCCAGGACAGGCCAGGACAGCGGCTCTTCCTTAAGCAGCCCAGGGTCTGCCTCCTCGATAAGGCGCATAGATCCGCGGCCCCCGGCTTTGGGCTCCTGCCGCCAGCCTCTGGCAGCGACCCTCCTCCCGCCCTGTCCCCCATCCCTGTAGATACGTGGCCTTCCTGGAGCTGTTCCTGCAGACGGCGGAGAAGCACTTCATGGTGGGACACAAGGTCACCTACTACGTGTTCACCGACCGGCCGGGGGATGTGCCCCGCGTGCCCCTCGGGGAAGGGAGGCAGGTGGTGGTCCTGGAGGTCCAGAACTACTCGCGCTGGCAGGACGTGTCCATGCACCGCATGGAGATGATCAGCAACTTCTCCCGGCAGCGTTTCCTCCACGAGGTGGACTATCTGGTGTGCGCGGACGTGGACATGAGGTTCCGCGACCACGTGGGTGTGGAGGTCCTGTCCCCGCTCTTCGGCACCCTGCACCCCGGCTTCTACGGGGCGGCCCGCGAGGCCTTCACCTACGAGCGCCGGCCGCAGTCCCAGGCGCACGTCCCCAGGGACGAGGGCGACTTTTACTACGCGGGAGGCTTTTTCGGGGGGTCGGTGGCCGAGGTTCTGCGGCTCACGTCGGCCTGTCACCAGGCCATGGTGGTCGACCGGGCCCACGGCATCGAGGCGGTGTGGCACGACGAGAGCCACCTGAACAGGTACCTGCTCTACCACAAGCCCACCAAGGTGCTGTCCCCCGAGTACCTGTGGGACGAACAACTGCTGGGCTGGCCCGCCGTCGTGAAGAAGCTGAGGTATGTGACCGTGCCCAAGAGTCACCGGGACATCCGGGACTGATGACGCGCTGGCCTAGTGTCCGTCAGGGGTGCCACCCTGACCCCAGCCGTCAGAGCGGATGGGCTGTCGCCGCTCCCTTTTTCTGTCCGGTCGGGGGACATCGCCGAGGCCCGGCGCCGCCCGCGTCCGGCACGGGTGCAGTTAGGCCTGACCGGGGGCCTGCCGGGGGGCGCGGCTCCAGCAAGACCCCTTGCTCTTCGGGTTCCTGGTCAGAGTTGAAAGGTCGCTTGCAGCCGCGGGCCGGACGTGAAGGTGAGGCCGGATCAGGACCCCTTTGGCTGGCGCCTGGCTTCCGGCAGCCTGGGGCACAGCCCGCCGCCCTCTGGGGCAGGACAGCCCCCCCCACCCCCTGGCCTCCCTCGGTCACTGCGGTGTGGCGGGTGTCGCGCTTGCCCTGTCACTGCCACTAAAATGTTTTGGCGGATGAAGGGAATTGCGGGTTGTCCCGGAAACCTGCCTTGTGCGCTTCCTCGAGGCCCCGGCCAGGCCTGAGTGCTGCAGTTTCTCCGCCCCGCATCTCCCTTCTCACATCAAGGACAGGGCGGTCCGCGTTGCCACTGCTATTTTTCCGTGACGTTGGCCGACTGTTACAATTTCTATGTCACTTGCTGCTGTAAACGGCTCCAATTCTATGTCGGATGCTTTTCTATTCATTTTTTTATTTTGTTAAGGTTTATTTATTTTTGAGAGAGAGAGAGAGACCATGAGCTAGCGGGGAGGGGCAGAGACAGAAGGAGACACAGCATCCGAAGCAGGCTCCAGGCTCCGAGCCGTCAGCACAGAGCCCGACGCGGGGCTCGAACCCACGAACCGTGGGCCGAAGTTGGACGCTCAACCGACTGAGCCCCCCAGGCGCCCCTATAACCTTGATAACGTTAACCGTGTTCAGGTGTACAATTCAGTGGCAATAGGTACGTTCACTGTTCTGCAACTGCCCCCTCCGTCCATCTTCACGACTTTTTCGTCACCCCAAACTCTGTGTCTGCCCACTAGACCCTAACCCTCCCACACCCATCCCCCTCCCCAGGCCCGGCACCCACTGCTCCTCCCACCCCTCTGAATCTGACTGTTCTCGGTCCGTCATGAGCGGGGTCCTCCAATATCGGTCCTTTAGGGACTGGCTTATTTCACGTAGCACAGTGGCCTCAAGGTCTGTGCCCGTGAGCCTGGACCTGACCCACTTTTCCCCCAGAGGAGTTGCTCAGCTCTGTCTTGTCTAACCTGAGCCTCCTCAGTCCCCTGTGCTCCCCTCATCTTCTTCCTCAGCCTGAAGGACCCCAGGGCCCCGTCCCTTGGGCCTCACCGATCCCACCCCATCTGAACCAAACTGTTCAGTCCAGATGCCAGACACACACCCCTGGGGGCCTCGGGCCTCCCCTGCCCACCTGTCCCTGTCAGGTATCTGCTCCTCCCGCAGGTGTCCCCATGTCAGAAGAGAGACACCAGGTCCAGACCCTTGGTGTCATCTGTGACTTCTTGCTGGCCACCAACTCTCCCAGTGGTGAGGTGGCTACCGGAGGGCACTAAATATTCAAAACATTTCGAGGCATATGTTAGTCTCGGCTGCCTAAGGCAATGGCTGAACCGAGCAGAACGACTGGAAGAAAGGCCGAGTGGTGAGGAGCTTTAGGGAATAAGGACCTAGAACCTCTGGCCCATTATTCCTGAGCCTCTAGGACGCTTGCGCACATGGGCTGGGTGCATGTTCAGGAAAGACCAGAGAAGGGCCCGGCTCTCCCCTCTGGTGACTGACTCTGCAATTAGGAAGTAAAGGTCAAGGCAGAGTTGTAAACAGCCTGGGTGGTGTGGAAGGTGTATCCCGATCTTTGCGGAAACTGGAGGTTGTTTTCTTCTTTTGGGGGGGGGGGGTGGTGGTTCCAGGTGTTTAAGGAAATATCTGCCGGAGACGGCGTTCAGTCCCCAGTGGCCAGTGATCCAATCAATCGTGCCCGTGTAATGAAGCCTCCCTGAACGCCCATCCGACTGGTGAACACGTGGAGATAGCAGACAGTGTGACATGCTCGGTTACTGTCACAGGGCCGGAGTGTGCACGGGCACTGGCTTCAAGGGTCCCAACAGACCAGGTTCGGCCACTCACCGCTGACAAAAGCCAAGGGCA
The DNA here is from genome assembly GCF_018350155.1 of Leopardus geoffroyi. Taxonomy (NCBI): domain Eukaryota; kingdom Metazoa; phylum Chordata; class Mammalia; order Carnivora; family Felidae; genus Leopardus; species Leopardus geoffroyi. The sequence goes on along the minus strand of NC_059342.1, from coordinate 90,909,779 downwards.
GAGAGACACAAGAAAGGGTGGTGACTCAAGAAAGGATCCATTTCGGTGAGGCCGGCGCCGGGAAGACAGGGGGCTGACATCTCAAGGTGCTGCACAGTCCTGGTGCTGGTTCTCTCTCTCTCTCTCTTTTTCTTTCTTTTTTTAATTTTTTTAATGTTTATTTATTTTTGAGACAGGAGAGACAGAGTATGAGCAGGGGAGGGGCAGAGAGCGAGGGAGACACAGAATCGGAAGCAGGATTCAGGCTCGGAGCTGTTAGTACACAGCCTGATGCGGGACTCGAACTCACAAGCGGCGAGATCATGACAGGTGCCCCGCCCCCTCTTGTGAAGTTTTATTTGTTTCCTAGGATTTTACATGAGGACAATCTAGGACAATGGTCAGTGGGTACTTGAGGTGGACAGTGAAGGTCGGGTCGATCGCTGTCTTGGGGTCAATCCCGCGGGGTCTTGCTGACGTCAGGGACGTCCGTCCCTGTTGCTTGAGGGTTAGTTCGGCTGCCCTCAGGGTCTTTGGCTGGCGTTACGAGCTGAGCTGGGAGGAAGGACCCGATCGGTCAGGAAGCACAGATGATGGGCAGAGAGCAGGGGGGCTCCGAGCCTCCGCTGCACCTTGCCCTGTGCTCCCCATCCCTTCTGCCCGGCCGGTCCCGAGTGCTGTCCTGTGTGACAAACGGGCGATCTAGGAGGTGACAGGCTTGTCTGAGTTCTCTGAGCCGCTCCAACATTATTCGAACCCGAGGGCAAGGTTGTGGGAACCTCCTCTCTATAACTTAGAGACGCGGGCGACCTCTCTGCCCGGCCGCTGAGCGACCCCTGAGTTGGCCGCACAGAGACTCCAGGGGCCACACACAACAAAGGAAACAGACCTCACGCGGTTCAGACAAGTCACAGCCCCGAAAAGCAAACAGTAGCAGCTTCACGGAGCAGCAATGATGAGGCTCGTGGAGCGGGGGCTGCAGAACTGAACGGTGGGCGGGTCGCCAACCTTCCACTGGAGCCAAGCCCCGCCCCCTGCAGGGCCGGGTCCTGGTGGCTGCCAGATGTTCCACCGGCTTCTCCGCGACTCCACGGCGGGCCGGACACGGCGACGTCACAACGTGGGTCAGAAACACAAACATCTCTGGACATCCACCAACACCTGAACTATTGTCCATTTTTGTAACTTGAGGTGGGCAGAGAGAGGGGGGCAAGTCCTTGAAGAGGGTGGTTCCTGGCCCAGACTTTGTGTTCGGGGGTAAACGCCATGCAGACGGGCCTTTGCTGGGCCTGAGGAGGGGACAGGTATGGGGACCCCAGCCGCAGGCACTGCTGTCCCGGTGATGCCACCTCAGGGCGCCCGAGTCCACCTGCCCCTTGGGGAGCACTTGCGACCCTCCGCTCTGCCTGAGGGCTCTGTCCTGCCCCAGAGGCACCTCCTCTCCTGCCAGCCAGGGCCACGTGCCCCAGGGAACGCGGTTACCCCGACGGCGCTGGGGACAGAGCCAGTCTGGTTAGGACACCGTCTCCCAGAAGCCCTGAGCGCCAGGCCGCCACGGTGCTCCCCCTCCTCCTCCGGGCTGCGTGGGCCCAAGTCCTCCTCTGCTCAGGGACCACCCTCTGTCGAGGCTCCACACGCTGGCACTTGGGGCGGGTCGTCTGGACCTTCTGGACTCGTGCTTCCTTGTCGGGAACGTGGGCAGCGGCCTCCCTCCCACACTCGCCAGAGGGGACACGGCCAGGAACATTCAGACCGTGCCAAGGAAGATGCCACGTGGGGGACCCCGCTGGGTCGTTCAAACCGATGAGGTCACGGTGGTCGGCACACGGCAGGCACCTGAGATCCCCGGCTGAATTACGGAAGGAGGGAGGGAAGGAGGGAGGGAAGGAGGGAGGGAGTGAAACCACAGAATCGGGGTCCACACCAGGTCAGGTCAGAGGGCGTCACAGCTCGGGCCCTGGAAGGGGGCACGGGACACGTCCTTCTGTCCCTCCAGCGCTGACCTTCCTCCACGTGGGACCTGTTGACCTCCTGGATCGTCTCCACCTCCTCTGCAAACAACGCTGAGTGTTCCCAGAAGGGCGACAGCGGGCAGGGGCCAGGAGGGACTTCCGGAATCCTGTGCCCCGGGGGACTCTGGGACAGCCTTCCAGGTGGCCCTTTATGTCCTCCAGGCACCAGGCCACGATTCCACCTCATGTCTCAGGGAATGCGCCAACCCATCTACAAGGCCCGTTACGTCCCCATGTCACAGATGGGGACACCGAGGCTAATAGCACAGCCTGAGTCACTAGTAAGACGAGCTGGGTCAGGAAGCCCATCTCCTTGACTTTGGATTGTCCTACCCGCAGGCGTGCATCTTGGCGTCCTGGGGCTCGGGGTGCCTCCTCCTGGGGGATCCCACCACCCGCCGAGGGCCCCCCCACCCACGGAATCAGGGGAGCAGAGCTGACCAACCTGCCTGGGGCCCCACATGGGGCTGGGGAAGGGCCGACTCCAGGCTCTGGGGGCTCTCCCAGTACTGGGCCAGCCGGTCCCCTGCAGGACGAGGACTTTTCGCTGGGGATCGGCTGGGGCCTCGGCTTCCTCACATTGTCACCTGGGCTGCTGGTCCCCAGACCAGAAACCTGCCCCTCTGAAGGCGACCACCGCTGCCTCCCTCGGGTCTCACTTGCCTGAGTCCCTCCCCGGGACGACCCGCATCTCTGACGCCTGCTCCCGTGGGGGTCGCCTCCCCTTGGACTGGGACGGGTCTGGCCTCCATCCCGGGGAAAGCACTGGCTTTGGCGCATTATTTGGCCCAGAGGCCTGTGAACCTTTCTGGCCCTGGGTCGTGAGGGATGCGCTCCCCTCTGTGGTGTGACCGTCGGGCCTTCTGCATCTCCCCGTTTCTGTTTGGGCCACGGGAGGACCGGCCCTGTCCTCTCTGGCGTCAGGCTGTGGTGTCACGACACAAACAGGGGTCTCCACCCCGAGGCCATTGTCACCTAAGGGGCCTCCTTTTTCCCCCCTAATCTTTAATCCATTGTGATTTCAATATCAAAGGAGAAAAAGTCTATTTCCAACGACCACAAAGTACAAAAATGAATCTGTCCCGTCTGAAAAGTCGGTGCGGACCCAAAGGTATCTCTTGAGAGATTCCACAGGAAGGAAACCTCCAGAGTAGGTAACGGAACACGGAGAGAAAGCAGACTGGGGGTTCCCAGGGGCTGGAGGGGGCACGAATGAGGAGTGAGGGCTCTGGGTACACGGTGACCCTTGGGGATCGAGATATTCTGCAGCAAAACTCTGTGGCGAGGTTCATAGTGTTCTGAGCATACCCAGTGCTCAGGAATTGCACAACGTAAAATAAATAAAACATTTTATTGAAGATTAATATAGATTATAACTAATGAACAAATAACATAACAGCTAAAAAATAGAAGAGAAAAAGGATAAGGGAGAAGAGGAAGAGACATTTTGGTGGGGGGTCGGGGTCAGGGATTGGAGAATAAATTTGAAATAAAATATAATAAACAAAAAGTAAAATAAGATAAAAAAAAGCACCCTGTAGAGGTCTTCAACCCCTTGATTTTTGGCCGACATCCATGTGGGATCAAGGGCAGCGGCAGGGGCAGGGAGAAGGGCGATGGCAGGAGCAGTGTTGGGAGCAAAAGCGGGAACAGTGGAACCAGCAGAAGCAGGACCCAGCTGACTCTGCTCAGGTGCCCGCTGTCCCAGCACAGGTCCCAGGTCACCTGCTGGCTCTCCGGCCCCTGCAGGAGTCGCTCCAGGCACCACCCCGGCCTGCAGAGCCTCTGAGGCCCCCGATGCCGTTGGGCCAGGATTTGGAGCCACACCGGCTTCCACACCTGCCCCGGACTCTTGAGAAGGAAACAGAGTGATGGTTAGAGTGGCTCCAAGGCCTCAGGGTGAGAGGAGGGACGGTCCCCCACCCACCGAGCGCCGGCCTCTCCAGAGGCCCTTGCAGAGACACAACTCACCCCAGAGCCTCCCCGAGAAGCCACGGCCAGGAACCACACCATGGCCTCTGCGCCCTGCAGTCCGCAGCCCGGGGCTCTCAGTCCGCTCCTGGCCCCACACCAGCCCCCGGGGGCTCCTCCCAGGGTGGCCCAACACCACCCGGGCCCCGTGCACCCCCATCGCCCACCCCCAGCCTTCTCACCCTCGGACTCTGACTCCGGGGACTCCGAGTCCGGGTCCCAGGACCAGTGAACGAAGACCTTACGGCGGGGCCGGGGCGCTGGAGGAGGCCTTCCCAGGCCAACTCCAGGCCCTGCTTCCCAAAACCTCACTGCAGCCACTCTCTCCACGGGTCCAGCGTGGCCCTCCTGGGCGACGGGGCACACGCGCAACTCTGTAGGGCAGGTGAATCGGGATTCCGCCAATCGTTTCCCGATTTCATCGGTTGATTTCTGTAAAGACAGTGACCCGCGGACGGCCCGCAGACATCACAGCCCCGCCCCGCCACCTCAGTGTCCTTCCGCCCTCTCCCCCTGCAGCTCTCAGATCGGACGCAGACCTGAGTGTGCACAGACCTGCCCCCGGAGCACAGTGACATCCACCTACAGGGCTCGGGATGAACGTTGGGGACAAGAGGGCCACCCCAGCACACCCTGTCCCTCCTAGCCAGCCTTGACCTTGAGTGTGAGCATGACCCACCCACCAGGCATCTGACCCCTTCATCAGCCTGCACCTGCTCAGGTGGGCCCTCCACACACGACCCCTCCTTCCACACACACACACACACACACACACACGGGAGGGGACCTGGGGCCGCACAGGTCAGATCAGAGCGGTGTCGGGCTGGACTGGCTGTCTCTGGGTCTCCCTGTGTTACCTTTGGGTCCCTGTGAGCTAGAGACCTGAGGCGTCCTGTGCACGACCTGACCCACTGTCTCCAGGGTCGGGAAGCGTCGCGGCCACGGGCTCCCCCGAGCCGGCAGCCATGGGACACGGGCACACAACAGGAGAACATGTTCGTCAGGCGAAGGTGTCCCAACGAATGAGCCCAGTCGGGCGCTGTCTTCAGAATGTGGGTGCCTGGTGACCTGGGTTCTGAGTTCAATTGGGCTCTGTGACCAGGGAGGTGAGGTCACTTCCTGGGGTCCCTTACCCGGCTTCCTGCTCCTACAAGAGCCCCTCCCAGGCCGCAAAGGGCTCCCCTCCACCCCATGCCCTGTCCCTACAGTGACACCAACACAGTCCAGACATGTCCCCGCCAGGCCTGGTGCAGCCGGTGCCGCGGCTTTGGGCCACAGAGCTGGGTTCAGACCTGGGTTTTCCCCCTGAACAGTGCTGGGACCCTGCATTGTGCCTCCCGGGGCCCCCGGTCACCCGTCTGCACAGTGGGGTCTTCTGGCATCTACTTGTAGGGACACCATCAGGGAGCCACCTGTAGACACGTCCCATGCCTGCTATCCCATGAGGCTCGTGGGCACACGTGGCCGTGGAAGGATGAGGAAAAGGTGGGCCTGGCACGGAACACACTCACGTGGGCTTAGGTCTGCTCCGGGTCCAGGCACAGCCACCCCTCCTGCCTGGGTCCCGGGCCCGGGGGAAGGTGGAGGTGAACTCGTTCAGACCCTGTGCCCACCGGACACGCACTCCAGGGGCTCCATTGCATTTGGGCTCGGGTCCCAGCGCCTGGTCTGGGCCTACGAGCTGGGCGGTCCCCACTGTGGCTCCCCGCCTTCCCGATTCCTGGTCCCACGTGCCTCTGTCACCCCCTCCCCTCCCGGGTGGACGGCCCGTGTGACCATTGTTCTAAGGGCTGGAATATGATGACCGGGTGTCATTTCTGGGCCGATTCATGGAATTTCTGGTTTCCTCTCTCCTGGGTCCATTCTCTGTCTCTGCCTCGGACTCTGTCTCTGTGTGTCTCGCAGTAGCAGGGCCTGTGTGCTCCAGGGTCCAGGTGACAACCCTCAGAAGCCTCCCTTGTGGCCCGTGTCCCTCCCCAGGCCCGGTGCTCAGCTCCCTCATGAGGCCTCCTCGCCCCAGCCAGGGCACTGCCTGGGGAACTACTTCCTAATGAGGACCCGAGGCTCCATCAAGGAGGGTCTTGACCTCGGTCCCCACACCAGGGTCCACTGCTCGGCCACGTGCTGCACACCCAGGTCCTCGGTCCTCCAAGCTCCCAGGCTGCCCTCTGCTCAGAAGGACCTTGATGGAGTAGGAAGCATTTTCCCAGGAGGGGAGAACAGACGGCCAGGGATGAAGATCCCAGGACACAGACTCATCTATGAGCCTGTGGGACCCTTGGGACACTGTCGACGCAGCCCAGTTTAGGAGGAGGAAGCTGAGTCCTTCTGTGCTCTAGCCCCGTCCACACTTCCTAGCTCCAGGGGCCCAGCGTGGTAGACACAGGACCCCAGACCCCGTCTTCCCTAGTTCTTGCCATTCCTCCTGGACACCTTGGGGACCTCCTGACCCTCAACCGGCACATCTGCCCTCCCTATGCTGTGGGTCCCGGGCTATTGCCAGGAATCCTGATGTCCCTGCCCCATGGCCCCACTGCTTCCAGCCTTTCTCTTCTTTCCCCCGTATTACCCACCCCCTCCCAGTGTGGACTCCCCTCTGATCTCCAGTGGGACAGTCAGAATGTGTGTGTGTGTGTGTGTGTGTGTGTGTGTGCGCACGCGCCTTTCTGGAGATGCCCAGAGGTCACAGCCTCACAGGGACGGGGTGGATAGGGACCCCTGAGCATCTGAGGGGCTCTCATTCCCAGGCGGAGCCCCATGGGGGGGTAGAGGCTGGCCTAGGACTGGAGACCAGCCCTGCTCCTTGGACCCTGCACACCTCACTTGTCCTGGGCCAGTCCTTGCCATTCCTCAGGGTCCCTCTGTCCCTGGGGGTCAGACGGGGAAGTGCATCAGTGTGGCCACCGCCCAGGCTCGCCCCCAGGTGTAGGTGGAGGGGAGGTGCCCCAGATACACAGGCCTCCCTCCACAGGGCCGGGTGGGTCGTGCGGAGGCCAGGTGTGGCCAGGGACCCGCACTCAGCACCTGTAGATGATCCAGACGGTCTGGGGATGTGCACGAATCCAACCGCTCCCCACCTGGCTGGTCCCCCATGTCCCCACCTCTGCCAACTGCTCTGGGAACCAAACCTCTCCTGAGCCTCAGAACCACGCCCGCCCCTGCCAGGCAGGCCTCAGGGTGCGAGGCAAGGTGGGTTGGACATCTGGGGACACGATGGCCAGTGACTACACCCACCCCACCCAGCTGGCCTGGACCGCAGACTCCACCCGGGGTCCAGGTGCTTGGACCCTGGGCATGGCCGGGCCAGGGCTCCTGGAGGCAGCAGTGGAGGCCAACTCAGGGCAGGGAGAAGTCGGTCCTCCCCTTGCCCTTCTCCTTTCCTCCTTCCGCCTTGTCTTCCTGGCAGGACGTTGGACAGAGGTCCAGCCTGTGCCTGGCTGCAGCCCTGTGAGCAGTCAGAGGGTGGCAAGCTGCCCGGGGAGGCCGGGGGCCACCTCCAGGATGACCAAGTGTTAGGGGGCTACTGTAGCTGGGCATCCCCCGGGCACTCAGTGATTTCAGCCCTTTGTATACATGAGCCGTGACCCCGGGACCGGGTATCGGCCCATTCCTCACCCCAAGAGGCACATATCCTCCCCAGCTGAGGCCCCGTCGGTGGCCGGCCCTCCCTCCAGCCCCAAGAGGTCCAGCTGCTCCACAGGCCGTACATCTTTCCCGGCTGGAGCCCGAGCAGCCATCAGGGGCCTGGATCCGGGCCCTGGAGCCCGTCCGGGAGGACAGGTGAGACCGGGCAGGAGCCAGGAGAGGGCCGAGTGGAGTCTCCTTGAGGTCATGGCCTCCTGCTCAGCCCAGACCCAGGTGTGTGCTGACCCCTAGGGCACCTGGACCCCAGCTGCCGGGCAGGCTCGGGGACAGAGACCACAATCTGGCCCCGAGGTGGTCCCGTGCGCGCAGTCCCATGGTCCCGGTGCACCTGCGCAGGCTCCACCTGCCTCGACCTTTGGGGGGAGCACCTCCCCGCCCCCAAGGCTCCCGCGCCACATCCTGCCCAAAGGTGGGAGCCAGGGGCCACTCTAGCCGGACTCGCGAAGCTCCTCCTCCAAGCGCTCATGGAACAGTCGGGAAACTGAGGCCAGGAGAGGCAGGGACTGGCCGAGGACCCGCCAGGTGAGCAGAGCCTAGAGGGGCTGGGGGAGGTTTCGGGCTCCTAGGCCAGGGCTTCACTTTCCCAGGGGGTTTTCGAGGGAATGAGAGCCTCTAAGATCCTGGAGGAGCACGGAACCCATCCCGTGTGGGGTCCTTTCCTCTGGGCATCCCCGAGTGGGCACAGGTCCACGCAATTGCATGGAAACACAGTCCCCCGCCCCCCAGTAACTAACCACCCACGTGGGGGTCAAAGGATGAGTGGACCCTGGAGGTGACAGGCGGTGGGGGAGAAACGTGGTGTGGGGCGGGGACATTGTCTCCAGGGAACATGCCCATGAGGGGAGCCACGCCAGGCCGATGGCCAGGGGATCCCCAAGATGCCCCCGTGTGTATCACAGGCACCCTCAATCTAGAGAAGCACCCCACTCAGCTCCCGTGGTTGGAGACCTTCGAATGCGTAACGTGTTCTCCCGCTGTGTCCTGATATCTGGAGGCTGTGGTCTCAGGAAAGCCCACAGGGAGAGCCTTTTCCCACTTGCAGACGGTGGGTCCGGTCTCACCCCCGAAGCCTCTGGTCACGTGCCCGGAGGGACGCAAAGGTGACACCCGGAGGCCCAGGACTGGCCGCTCTAGCCTGACACGGCCCTGATCCGACTGGTGAGTCGCACGAGCCTCCCTGTGTCTGTGAGTGTGTGTGAGGCTGTGTGTGCTTGTAAGTATGGGACGTGTGGGGGAACCCGCCCAGAGCAGGAGCAGGCTGATGGGAGGGTCATGTTCACACCCCAGGTCAAGGGTGACTGGGATGGACAGGGTGAGTTGTGTAGAGCTACAGGACACAGGGACACACTCTAGTCTCTGTTCCCGAGCCCGGCCGGTAGCTGGGGTCCAGGTGCCCTAGGGGTCGGCACACACCTGGGTCTGGGCTGAGCAGGAGGCCATGACCTCAAGGAGACTCCACTCGGCCCTCTCTTGTGTTCCGTGCCAGGCCCACCCCTTCCTCATCCTTCCATGGGCACGTGTGCCCACGAGCCTCATGGGATAGCAGGCACGGGACGTGTCTACAGGTGGCTCCCTGATGGCGCCCCTACAAGTAGATGCCCCAAGGACCCCACTGTGCAGACCGGTGACCGGGGGCCCCGGGAGGCACAATGCAGGGTCCCAGCACTGTTCAGGGGGAAAACCCAGGTCTGAACCCAGCTCTGTGGCCCCAAAGCCGCGGCACCGGCTGCACCAGGCCTCGCGGGGACGGGTCTGGGCTGTGTTGGTGTCACTGTAGGGACAGGGCATGGGGTGGAGGGGAGCCCTTTGCAGCCTGGGAGGGGCTCTTGTAGGAGCAGGAAGCCGGGTAAGGGGACCCCAGGAAGTGACCTCACCTCCCTGGTCACAGAGCCCAACAGAACTCTGAACCCAGGTCACCAGGCACCCACGTTCTGGAGACAGCGCCCGACTGGGCTCATTCGTTGGGACACCTTCGCCTGACGAACATGTTCTCCTGTTGTGTGCCCGTGTCCCGCGGCTGCAGGCTCAGGGGAGCCCGCGGCGGCGACGCTTCCCGACCCTGCAGACAGTGGGTCAGGTCGTGCACAGGACGCCTCAGGTCTCTAGCTCGCAGGGACCCAAAGGTAACACAGGGAGACCTAGAGACATCCAGTCCAGCCCGACACCGCTCTGATCTGACCTGTGCGGCCCCACGTCCCCTCCCGTGCGTGTGTATGTGTGTGTGTTCGTGGAAGAGGTGTCGTGTGTGGAGGGCCCACCTGAGCAGGTGCAGGCTGATGAAGGCGTCAGATGCCTGGTGGGTGGGTCAGGCTCACACCCCCGTCATGGCTGGAGGGCAGGGACAGGTTGTGCTGGGGTGGCCCTCTCATCCCCAAGGTTCACCCCGAGCCCTGCTGGTGGATGTCACTGTGTCCCAGGCGCGGGGCTGTGCACACTCAGGTCTGTGTCCGATCTGGGAGCAGCGGGGAGAGAGGGCAGAAGGACAATGAGGATGGCTGGGCGGGGCTGTGATGTCTCCGGGCCGTCCGCGGGTCACTGTCTTTACAGAAATCAACGGATGAAATCGGGAGGCGACTGTCGGAATCCCGATTCACCTGTCCTACAGAGTTGTTCGTGTGCCCCCTCGCCCGGGAGGGCCACCCTGGACCCAGGGAGAGAGTGGCCACACGGAGGTCTCCGGAAGCAGGGCTGGGAGTTGGCCTGGGAAGGCCTCCTTCACCGCCCTGGCCCCTCCACAGGGTCCTGGTTCACCGGTCCTGGGATCAGGACCCGGAGCCCCCGGAGCCAGAGCCCGAGGGTGAGAAGGCTGGGGTGGGAGATGTGTGTTCACGGGCCCGGGTGGTGCTGGGCCACCCAGGGAGGAGCCCCCGGGGGCTGGGGTGGGGCCGGGAGCAGAGGCGGAGAGCCCCGGGCTGTGGACTGCAAGGGGGCAGAGGTCCCGGTGTGGGTTCCTGGCCGTGGCTTCTCAGGGAGGCTCTGGGGTGAGTTGTGTGTCACAAAGGCCCCTGGAGAGGCCGTCGCTGGGTGGGGTGGGGGACCTTCCCTCCTCTCACCCTGACGCCTTGGAGCCACTGCAACCATCACTCTGTTTCTTTCTCAAGTGTCCGGGACAGAAGCAGAAGCTGGTGCAGCCCCAGAGCCTGGCCCAACGGCATCGGGGGCCTCGGGGGCTCTGCAGGCAGGGGTGGTGCCTGAAGCGACTCCTGCAGGGGCCGGAGAGCCAGCAGGGGACCTGGGACCTGTGCGGGGACAGCGGGCACCTGAACAGAGTCAGCTGGGTCCTGCTTCTGATCCCAACACTGTTCCTGCCACTGCCCTTCTCCCCGCCCCTGCCCCCGCCCTTGCTCCCACACGGATGCCAGTCACAAATCAAGGGCCTGAAGGCCTACACGGGGTGTTTACTTTATTTTTGTTATATTTTATTTCAAATTTATTCTCCAATCCCTGACCCCGACCTCCCACCAGAATATCTCTTCCTCTTCTCACTTATCCTTTTTCCCTTCTACTTTTCAGCTGTTACCTTATTTGTTCATTAGTTATACTCTATATTAATCTTCAATAAAAATTTTTATTTATTTTACATTGTGCAATTCCTGAGCACTGGACACGCTCACAACGCTGTGAACCTCGCCAGAGAATTTTGCGGCAGAATATCTCGGTCCCCAAGGGTCACCGTGTACCCGGAGCCCTCACTCCCCATTCGTGCCCCCGCCAGCCCCTGGGAACCCCCAGTCTGTTTTCTCTCCGTGTTCCGTTACCTACTCTGGAGGTTTCCTTCAAGTGGAATCTTGTAAGAGATACCTTTGGGTCCGCACCGACTTTTCAGATGGGACAGATTCATTTTTGTACTTTGTGGTCGTTTGAAATAGACTTTTTCTCCTTTGATATTGAAATCACAATGGATTAAAGATTAGGGGGGAAAAAGGAGGCCCCTTCGGTGACAATGGTCTCGGGGTGGAGACCCCTGTTTGTGCCGTGACACCACAGCCAGACGTCAGAGAGGACAGGGCTGGTCCTCCCGTGGCCCAAACAGAAACGGGGAGATGCAGAAGGCCGGACGGTCACACCACAGAGGGGAGCGCATCCCTCACGACCCAGGGCCAGAACGGTTCACGGGCCTCTGGGCCAAATAATGCTCCAAATCAGTGCGTTCCCCGGGATGGAAGCCAGACCCGTCCCAGTCCAAGGGGAGGCAGCCCCCATGGGAGCAGGCGTCAGAGATGCGGGACGTCCGGGGTGGGACTCGGGCAAGTGAGACCCGAGGGATGCAGCGCTGGTCGCCTTCAGATGGGCAGGTTTCTGGTCTGGGGACCGGCAGCCCAGGTGACAACGTGAGGAAGCAGAGGCCCCAGCCGATCCCCAGCGAGAAGTCCTCATCCTGCAGGGGACGGGCTGGCCCAGTACTGGGAGAGCCCACAGAGCCCGGAGTCGGCCTATCCCCAGCCCGATGTGGGGCCCCACGCAGGTTGGTCAGCTCTGCTCCCCTGAGTTTGGGGGGGGGGCCATCGGCAGGTGGTGGGGTTTCCCAGGAAGAGGGACCCCAAGCCCCAGGACGGCAAGATGCAGGCCTGCGGGTAGGACAATCCAAAGTCAAGGAGATGGGCTTCCTGACCCAGCTCGTCTTACTAGTGACTCAGGCTGTGCTATTAGCCTCGGTGTCCCCATCTGTGACATGGGGACGTAACGGGCCTTGTAGATGGGTTGTCGCATTCCCTGAGACATGAGGTGGAATCGTGGCCTGGTGCCTGGAGGACATAAAGGGCCACCTGGAAGGCTTTCCCAGAGTCCCCCGGGGCACAGGATTCCGGTAGCCCCTCTTTGGCCCCTGCCTGCTGTCCCCCTTCTGGGAACACTCAGCGTTGTTTGCAGAGGAGGTGGAGACGATCCAGGAGGTCAACAGGTCCCACGTGGAGGAAGGTCAGCGCTGGAGGGACAGAAGGATGTGTCCCGTGCCCCCTGCCAGGGCCCGAGTTGTGACGCCCTCTGACCGGACCTCTGACCTGACCTGGTGTGGACCCCGCTTCTGTGGTTTCCCTCCCTCCCTCCTTCCCTTCCTCCTTCCCTAATTCAGCTGGGGAACTCAAGTCCCTGCTGTGTGCTGAGCATTGTGACCTCTCCAGTGAGCACGACCCTCCGGGGTCCCCCATGTGGCATCTTCCTTTGCAGGGTCTGAATGTTCCTGGCCGTGTCCCCTCCCCTCTGGCGAGTCCGGGAGGGAGACCGCTGCACATGTCCCTGCAAGGAAGCACGAGTCCAGAAAGTCCAGACCACCTGCCCCAGGTCCCAGCCTGTGGAGCCTGAACGGCAAGGCGGCCCCAACCCCCACAGTGGATGAGGGAGGCTGGACCTTCGTCCCTCCCCGCCTTCTCCAAAGTGCAAGGCCTTCTCTCCAGCCCAGGGTGAGCCCGCTGGGCACACAGGGCCCTCCCAACATGCCCTCGTTCACATGTGGGTCTGGGCCCCTTGCCACCCCCTCAGCTCCTCTGCCGGATGCAGGGGGAGCCCTCTCCTCTCCCTGGGTCTGCTCCTGGGGTCCCGGCCCGCTGGTCTCAGAAGAGCTTGCAGATTTGCTCCCCATGACCGCGTGGGTTCAGGGACTGGATGGGGGCTGTGGGTCCAGCCCTGGACTTAGCGAGTGCGGGACGATGGGCTTTGGTAAAAGAATGACCCGCAGGTTCAGCTGGACTCCTGTAGACTGAGCCACCAGACTGCATACCCACTGGTCCCCCCTGAGGGCACAGGACAACAAGGAACAGAGGAGCAGAGACCCGGAGGGACAGGCTTGGCCCAGCGCTCACCTGCCCTTACGGTTTTAAACCTCACCTATATGGGGGTGGGCATATGTTGTCCCGACGGCACCTAAGGCAGAAGCCCTGTGTGGCAAACACAGGACAGAGCTGCTCAGGGCGACACCGGGATGAGGCGTGGGCTCCCCGAACGTCCACGGCCCCCTAGAGGCCCGACCCCCAAGCCCAGAAGCACAGCTTGACGAGCCCATGAGGAACCCATCGCTCCTTTTTATAGCAGGGAACACTGAGGTTTTGTCCAAGGTCACCCAGAACGTCGAGGGCAGAGCCCGTGGCAGGTGGCCTGAGACCTGGCATCTGTCCACAGAGACACGTCTCCTGTTGTCGCCCGGTCCCGCTACCGAGGCCCCGCGGGGCGTGACATGGATGTCTGGGTCTACCCTGAGCTTTCCAGAGCCGTCTGCTGGGCTCCCGGGAAAACGCTGGCCCTTGCTCCAGACAGAAGGTTCTGCCCTCCGGTAAGAAAAGGGAGGTGCATGCACTCACTGGGCTAGAGGCCCTGCCTCCACCTGCCCTTGGAGATTAAGGTCCAGGGAGCCCTGTCTTCCTGCTCCTTCCAGGGTTCTAAGACATGCTCGACCACAGAGCCCCTCCCTTCTAGGAGCCATTCCCGGGCCTCCTCCGGGATCTCAGGCGGAGGTCACAGCAAGGGATCAAGCGGGAGGATCTGGGTGGTAGGGAGGTTGAGGACGGAGTTTGGAGGCCAGGGCTCCCAGTCCAGCTTGGCCGCTAACCAGAGAAGGATCCCCAGCCATTCCCCCGGGGGTGCCGCCCCATCCCCTTGGTGATGTCAACCCCTCTCCTGGAGTTACCAGTGGGGAGACCGACCACCAGGAAGTTCTTCCTCATCTGCCCGGAAGAGTCGAGACCAAGTTCACGGACAAACTTGGGGCGTGTTTCCCTACACGCCCAGTTGACAGATGGGAAATCTAAGGACAGGCCAAGGGAACGGAGCTTGCTTCTCCGGGGTAGCTCGGGCATAGCCCCTCCACCGCGGGCCTCACTTGGCTTGGTCCTAAGCTGCTGGACGAGCCCGCTGATCCCAGCGAGACCCCATGGCTGTCACCAGAAGTCCTCAGTGAACCCCTCCCTGCTCCAGTCAGCTCCATGCGAGCAGGAACTAGGTTGGCTCATTGCTCTCAGTCCAAGTCCCCAGAACCTTCCCGCAACGTAGTGGACGTTTACCTTCTCTCGAATAAGCAGATGAATTGATATGCGTAAGGTGCTGTCATTGACAGAAACCGCTTCTGTCCTTGTTCCTTTGTGGATGCGTCCATGCCTGCCCTCAGCACCCTGTCTGCTCCCCGCTGTGTGCACGCACCTGGCTCCCAAAAGCGAGCCCCGGACCCCACCCAGGAGGTGGCACGGCCTCTCAGCCACAGCCAGCAAGGGGGAGCGCCGTCCCCATGGCCCTCCTCACCCTAAGAAGACACGTAAGCCATATTCACCAAGGTTTTTAACCTCGGTACACACACACACACACACACACACACACACACAGAGCGAAGGGTGGGGGCCCTGGGGGACCCGCACACGTATGTCTCCTGCACCTCCTGCCGCCCCTGTGCTTTTGTGGGTTTGCCCTGGTTCTCTCGGATCCTCCTCCCGGCTCCCTTGAAGGCGTCAGGTCTCCGCCCGAGTCCCTGGGTCACCCACCCACCTCTCCTCTTAGGAAGACGTGCAAATGCACACCCTGCCTTTCCTCCCATCTTCCTCTCGCCTCCCAGACTTCGGTCGTCAGATTTGGGAGTCGAGAACACCCCTTGTGTCTTCCCTCACCTGTCCTTCCACCCAGCTCTTCCCAGGCCGGCCCCGAGGCGGTCCTCGGGCTGGATTCGTCTCCTGGGAGGTGGGGGCCTGGGACAGAGGGCAGACGGTGCCGGTGGGGGCAGGAGAGGGCCGTGGTCCACAGGCCGAGTGCCGGCTTGTCTGCCAGGGCCCCGGGCTGGGTGAGCCCAGCCGGTTCTCCTCTTTCTTCCCGGGAGGCATCCTTGTCCTGAATGGGCACCAGGGAACCTGAGTGAAGAGACCACTTTGCTTTGAACCGAGGGGCGGAGTGGCAAGGGCCGCAGAGGACGTTGGCCTTGGATGGGGAAAGCGAGGCCGGCCACGCACCGCTGTCCCGTTCAGGTCCCTCTGCCACCTGAGTGCACCTGCAGCCTGAGGGGCTGGTTCCCGGCAGGCTGGCTGCGTCCCCCTGGAGCCCCCGGTCCCTCCTCTCTGCCTGAGGACTCTCTCCCGGAGACGGGAGCCCGTCACACCTGTCTCTGGGGACCTCTGCTTCCTCACCTTGTCACCTGGGCAGCCGGTCCCCAGACCAGAAACCTGCCTGTCTGAAGGCGACCACCGCTGCCTCCGTCGGGTTTCACTTGCCCGACTCCCTCCCTGGGATGCCCCACATCTCTGACACCTGCTCCCATGGGGGGGTCGCCACATCTTGGAGTGGGACGGGTCTGGCCTCTATCCCGGGGAACGCACTGCCTTTGGTGCATTATTGGCCCAGAGGCCTATGAACCGTTCTGGCCCTGGGTCGTGAGGGATGCTCTCCCCTCTGTGGTGTGACCGTCTGGCCTTCTGCATCTCCCGGTTTCTGTTTGGGCCACGGGAGGACCGGCCGTGTCCCTGCTGGCGTCAGGCTGTGGTGTCACAGCACAAACAAGGGTCTCTATCTCCGACACGTGTCCTCTTTTACTGACACAGCTTCTTGTATCCTCGTGACATCCCTCCCCTCCCCTTCCCTCCCCGGGGGAAGGCCCGTGTGACCAGTTCTGAGGGAGAGATTATAACGATGGGTGTCGCTTCCAAGCTGGTTCATGAAAGCCTGTGGTGTCTCCGGGTTCCTTTTCTCCCGGGTCCATCCTCTGTCTCTGTGTCAGTGTGTGTGTCTGTGTGTGTGTCTCTCTCTGACGAAGCAAGAGCAGATAATATGAGCTGCCCCAGGAGGCCCAGTGCCAAGAGCCCGCAGAGGGTCCGGGCTGAGACACAGAAGGCCTGAGACCCCCCAGTGCCAGCCGAATCCTGCCAAGAGCACGTGCCCGGTCGCGGTCTCGGAGGCGGACCCTGCCCCAGTCGAGCCTCAGCTGAGGCTGCAGCCCTGGCCTCCTGGGTGACCGTGGGGCTGAGGCTCCCAGCCGAGCCGAGCCGGGAGACTGGCACCGAAAGTGTGAGGTTGTCCAAGTAAGGTGAATGTGTCCCCCAGCACAGACAACAGTCCATCCTCCAGGCTGGGGGCCGGGCCCGCCCTCCTCCCTCCCGAGCTCTCTCCGGCCACACTGGCTCCTCCTCAGCTCCTCTCCGGACAAACCCTCGGTGCCTCCGAGTCTCTGCAGCTTTGCTCGTCCCCGCAGCACACTGCTTGCAGACGTGTGCGGGACTGGCTCCTCTTGTCCTTCTGGGTCCCAGCATCAGGGCCACCCTGGAGGCCTGTGAGACCCACTCAGGGGCCCCTGCCACCCTCCTTCACCCTGCTTCATTTCCCGATAGTGTTTTGTCTTTCCTTTCACACGGATTCGCTCTTGTGCTTTGACCCACCTCCCCCTCTGGGCTGTGAGCTCCTGGAGGGCTGGGACCTTGCGGGACCTTTGATTCCGGCCCCCGGGCCCAACACATCTCCTGCTCAGGGTGAGAGGCACAGGAGCTGAATGCGTCCAGAGAGGATCTCAGAGTCCCTACCTGCCTCTGAGCAGCTCACGCTGTGGACATGCAGACTAATAGTAAGAGGTACATGTTGGGTTGGGGGCAGGGGACGCCCAGCTTGACCCCTGAGCGTCCCTTCCCTCTCCAGAGGCTTCACTGAGCACAGTGGACACAGCCTGCCCCCTGGTGGTCAGCACCGGCATGACAGCCCCAGGCAGGGAAACCAGAAAACAAAACACACATCTTTGTTTGGGTGTAGTCAAGGCAGCAGCCCTCCCTGGCCCTAGGGGGGCACAGGGGCAGGACCTGCGGGCTCCAGGGGTGATGTGAGGACTTCAGCAGCCTCCCTTGTCCCCCGTTCCACCTCTCCCGTCCCGGTGCCCCGTTCACTCCTAAGGCTTCCTCACCCCAGCCGGGGCACTACCTCTGGAAACCCTTCCTAATGAGGCCCCGGGGCTCCGACAAGGAGGGTCTTGACCTCGGTCCCCACCCCAGGGTCCATGCTCGGCCACGTGCTGCCCACCCAGGTCCTCGGCCCTCCAAGCCCCCAGGCTGTTCTCCGCTCAGAAGGACCTTGAGGGAGGAGAAAGCATTTTCCCAGGACCAGGAGCATCTTGGGGCAGGGGTGGAGGTCCAGGGCCAGCAGACAAGCCTGTGGGACCCTTGGGACACCACGTCTATGCAGCCCAATTTACACGGGAGTAAGCTGAGGCCTGTCCCGTAGCCCCCTCCCAGTAGGGGGGTGTCTCCTTCTAGCTCCAGGCTGGGGGCAGACACAAGACCCCGGACCCCGATTTCTCCGGGTGCCCCGGGGAAGTGCCCAGCCCAGGCAGCCCCCTGGGTACCCTGGAGACCCCGCTGGCCATCAGGCTGGCACGACTCCCTACCCCATGTATGAGCCCTGGTCATGCCGCCAGCCCACTGGGCGCCCCTGCCCTGTGGCAGAGGTGCCTCCAGTCCCCTTCTTCTTGCCCCGGTGTCACCTCCCCCCTCCAGGGTGTATTCCCTTTGAGCCACTGCCGGGTGGTCATTGTGCCTGTGTGTCTGTGTGTGTGTCTCTGTGTGTGTGTGTGTGTGTGTGTGTGTGTGTGTCTGTGTGTGTCTGTGTGTGTGTGCGTGTGCTTGCCTGTAAGGTCTGGGGACATGCAGATATAACAGCCCCACCTCGTATGGGGTTGATAGGGATCCGAGGGGATCTCAGGGGTCTCATTCCCAGGGCGAACCCCAGGGGAGGACTGAGTTTGGCCTAGGACGGAGACCCCCCCTGCTTGGACTCTGCCCACCTCACGTATCCCGGGCCGGTCCCTGGCCTCAGTCTCCCACCTGGCCCTGAGTTTGGGCGTGGAGTGACGTCAGCGTGGACAGGGCCCAGGCTCTCCTCCTGGGTGGATGGAGAGCAGATGTGCCAGGCACACAGGCCTCCCTAGCAAAGGGCAGCTGGGTCTCGTGTCCTCGGCCCGGCACGGCTGTGTGCCCTCCCCGGGGGGCTCCGTGCCGCTGATCCCATGTGTGCCCTGCCTCCAGACCGCTGCCCTGTAACCCCAAATCCTGTGATCCCTCGGATCAGCCTCACCCCAGCCAGTGGGCTGCAGACTTGAGGGCCGGGTGGGTTGGAAACGCGGGTACACGAGGGTCGCCGAATGTACCTATACCGTCCCAGCTGTCACAGACCCCAGGCTCCCCCCCAGGGTCCAGCTGGGTGCACGGCCAGGGCAGGGGGCCTGGAGGAGACGGTGGACACCAAGTACGGACAAGGAGGGGATCGGCCTGTCCCCTCCCGCCTCCCCCTCCTTCTCTCCACCTCCTCCCACGGTCTTCCTGCCAGAACCCCGGACACAAGGGGCAGCCTGTCCCTGGCTGCAGCCCTGGCCGGGTCAGAGGGGTGAGAGGGAGCCCAGGAAGGAGGTGGCACATCGTGGGGATGTCTGAGTGTTGGGGGCGGTTAGAGTTGCTAGGGACCCCCCGGGGTGCTCACTGACTTCACCCCTTCTTATACATGAACTGCGGCCCCGGGATCAAGGGCATTCAGCTCTGAGTGACCAAGTCCAGCCGTGAACGGGAACGAGGGACTCAGTCTTCACCCTCATGGAGTCTTGCCCTGACCATCACAGGTCTTGTCCTGGGTTGGGGCTCCCCCAGCCAGGTGACCCCCGTGCCTCCTGCTCACCTTCCTGAGACGGGAGTCACAGACCCGATTTTCAACGAAGAAAATGAGGCTCTGACACCCACCACGTGAGCTTGTGGGTCACAGGGCTGGGACACGGACCTATTGTGGGTTTGCCCCCCAGACAATCCGACCCAAAGCCTGAGCTCGCACGGGAGCCTGAGGAGGCTCCAACCCTGGAGATGAGGACGTCCTGGGTGGGGGCCATGGGAGGGGCGGTGGCGGCAGGGGCCTCTGAGGGGCCGGGGCTCCGTGGGCTCCTGGGGGAGGAAGGCCCTAGGGAGGCCGGAGTGGGGTGAGCGGTGCCCACGGGGTCGGGCGTCTGGACCAGCTCACGCAGGGCGCCGGATGTCGGGCCAGGAGTCGGGGGTCACTGCAGGTTGGGGAGGGTGGGGATGCTCTGCCTCTGTGGCCCCCAGCTGCTGACTGTGGGGGAGACGCCGTCCCACCGCTTAGGCTGTGAGCTCGAGGGCGGGGTGGTGTCTGGGCTTCACCATCGTGTGCGGGTGCCTGCACACAGCAGCAGACAGACACGGGTGCTGACGCGTGCGGGGATGAATGAACGGACACGAGGCTGCGGCTCCCATCTGTCGCTGTAAACAGCGGGGCCCGCGTCATGCGGTTCTGGGACGGTCCCAGTGAGTCAGCGAGATGTGAAGTGTTATTCCTCACCCGGCACAGTTTGAGGGCTGAGAATCCAGCAGGGAACGGGACGGGGTGTGTGCGCACGGAGCTGACCGGAGCGGGTGCCGCTCGAGCCGGGCATAGACGCCAGAAATAGGTCGCCTGCGGGTGTTCTCGTCGGCCCTCCCTCTCCGGCTAGGGACGTGGTGGCCGCCGGCCTGCGGCAGAGGGAGTAGCGGGAGGGAGCGGAGTCCACACGGCCCCCAGGCGAGGGGCAGGGGCAGCACAGAGCTGATGCGGAGGGGCAGGGAGAAGCGCCCGGGGCCTGCAGCCTGCCCGTCTGGACACGCGTGTGGGCTAAGCTGGTGACCTCTAGCCGGTCAGTCCCCGGAGCCACGACACCGGGGCGTCCGAGGGCGATGCTGCGGAAAGCCAAGCACCCTTTTCCCAGTTTGATGCCGACTCAAACGCCCAGGACCCACCTGGGAGCCAGGGGAGGTGGAGGTCAGCGGTGGGATTATGGGGTGTCTCCGGGCCCATCGCTGTTCTTTTTCTCATTTCTAACATCCTGTAGGAAATATGCCAGTAACTGGAACAAGGTATCACACACGATGTCTGCATAACACCCTGTTCTAGATTTTCTGAAACAAGGTCCTCTACAATTAGGGTCATGGCAGACGCTGGACCCCGGCCACACCCCGGCGGGAGACACCGTGGCTGGCGTGCAGGGTGTGGGGCGGCAGGGCCGCCTGGCAGGGGCGGGGATGTTGGGGGACGCACATCTCCCCCGGAAACCTGCTGTGTTTCTTGGGTCTCAGCTCTCCCCGCAGTGTCTACATTTTGTATTCCGCCTGAAACCGGCCCAACCTTTCGTTCCAGAATTTCACGTGGCCAGTAACAGCCGGGACAGAGGAGTGAGCACACAGCTGCCCTGGGCCAGTGCCCGCCTTTCCTGGCTTGTTTCCCAACTGTCCCTGAGGGCCCGAGGTGGAACCACATCGCTCACCCAGCCTGGGGGCAGTGTGGGCTCTCAGCAGGGCTGGAGGGTAGCAGGAGGCAGGGGGTGGGGACACTGGGGCAGGACTGGGGCCCTCCAACCAGGGCTGGGGAGGAGACGCAACCTGGGGCAGGGGAAGGGAGGCTCGGGCTCAGGTCGCGGGCCTCTGTCCTCACTTAGCCGCGTCCCGGGACCCCGCCGGGAGGGCACGCACCCCGCCCCAGAGACTCCGCTCCTCCTGGTCCCACGTGGTGCATGTCCGTGGGGGTGTTGGAAGGGTTCCTCCAGCCGCTGTGGGGCCTCAGCCCACACTGTTTGGGCCACGGGAGGACCAGCCGTGTCCTCTCTGACGTCTGGCTGTGGTGTCACGGCACAAACAGGGGTGTCCACCCCGAGACCATTGTCACCGAAGGGGCCTCCTTTTTCCCCCCTAATCTTTAATCCATTGTGATTTCAATATCAAAGGAGAAAAAGTCTATTTCAAACGACCACAAAGTACAAAAATGAATCTGTCCCATCTGAAAAGTCGGTGCGGACCCAAAGGTATCTCTTACAAGATTCCACTTGAAGGAAACCTCCAGAGTAGGTAACGGAACACGGAGAGAAAACAGACTGGGGATTCCCAGGGGCTGGCGGGGGCACGAATGGGGAGTGAGGGCTCCGGGGACACGGTGACCCTTGGGGACCGAGATATTCTGCCGCAAAATTCTCTGGCGAGGTTCACAGCGTTGTGAGCGTGCCCAGTGCTCAGGAATTGCACAATGTAAAATATATAAAAATTTTTATTGAAGATTAATATAGAGTATAACTAATGAACAAATAAGGTAACAGCTGAAAAGTAGAAGGGAAAAAGGATAAGTGAGAAGAGGAAGAGATATTCTGGTGGGAGGTCGGGGTCAGGGATTGGAGAATAAATTTGAAATAAAATATAACAAAAATAAAGTAAACACCCCGTGTAGGCCTTCAGGCCCTTGATTTGTGACTGGCATCCGTGTGGGAGCAAGGGCGGGGGCAGGGGCGGGGAGAAGGGCAGTGGCAGGAACAGTGTTGGGATCAGAAGCAGGACCCAGCTGACTCTGTTCAGGTGCCCGCTGTCCCCGCACAGGTCCCAGGTCCCCTGCTGGCTCTCCGGCCCCTGCAGGAGTCGCTTCAGGCACCACCCCTGCCTGCAGAGCCCCCGAGGCCCCCGATGCCGTTGGGCCAGGCTCTGGGGCTGCACCAGCTTCTGCTTCTGTCCCGGACACTTGAGAAAGAAACAGAGTGATGGTTGCAGTGGCTCCAAGGCGTCAGGGTGAGAGGAGGGAAGGTCCCCCACCCCACCCAGCGACGGCCTCTCCAGGGGCCTTTGTGACACACAACTCACCCCAGAGCCTCCCTGAGAAGCCACGGCCAGGAACCCACACCGGGACCTCTGCCCCCTTGCAGTCCACAGCCCGGGGCTCTCCGCCTCTGCTCCCGGCCCCACCCCAGCCCCCGGGGGCTCCTCCCTGGGTGGCCCAGCACCACCCGGGCCCGTGAACACACATCTCCCACCCCAGCCTTCTCACCCTCGGGCTCTGGCTCCGGGGGCTCCGGGTCCTGATCCCAGGACCGGTGAACCAGGACCCTGTGGAGGGGCCAGGGCGGTGAAGGAGGCCTTCCCAGGCCAACTCCCAGCCCTGCTTCCGGAGACCTCCGTGTGGCCACTCTCTCCCTGGGTCCAGGGTGGCCCTCCCGGGCGAGGGGGCACACGAACAACTCTGTAGGACAGGTGAATCGGGATTCCGACAGTCGCCTCCCGATTTCATCCGTTGATTTCTGTAAAGACAGTGACCCGCGGACGGCCCGGAGACATCACAGCCCCGCCCAGCCATCCTCATTGTCCTTCTGCCCTCTCTCCCCGCTGCTCCCAGATCGGACACAGACCTGAGTGTGCACAGCCCCCCGCCTGGGACACAGTGACATCCACCAGCAGGGCTCGGGGTGAACCTTGGGGATGAGAGGGCCACCCCAGCACAACCTGTCCCTGCCCTCCAGCCATGACGGGGGTGTGAGCCTGACCCACCCACCAGGCATCTGACGCCTTCATCAGCCTGCACCTGCTCAGGTGGGCCCTCCACACACGACACCTCTTCCACGCACACACACACATACACACGCACGGGAGGGGACGTGGGGCCGCACAGGTCAGATCAGAGCGGTGTCGGGCTGGACTGGATGTCTCTAGGTCTCCCTGTGTTACCTTTGGGTCCCTGCGAGCTAGAGACCTGAGGCGTCCTGTGCACGACCTGACCCACTGTCTGCAGGGTCGGGAAGCGTCGCCGCCGCGGGCTCCCCTGAGCCTGCAGCCGCGGGACACGGGCACACAACAGGAGAACATGTTCGTCAGGCGAAGGTGTCCCAACGAATGAGCCCAGTCGGGCGCTGTCTCCAGAACGTGGGTGCCTGGTGACCTGGGTTCAGAGTTCTGTTGGGCTCTGTGACCAGGGAGGTGAGGTCACTTCCTGGGGTCCCCTTACCCGGCTTCCTGCTCCTACAAGAGCCCCTCCCAGGCTGCAAAGGGCTCCCCTCCACCCCATGCCCTGTCCCTACAGTGACACCAACACAGCCCAGACCCGTCCCCGCGAGGCCTGGTGCAGCCAGTGCCGCGGCTTTGGGGCCACAGAGCTGGGTTCAGACCTGGGTTTTCCCCCTGAACAGTGCTGGGACCCTGCATTGTGCCTCCCGGGGCCCCCGGTCACCGGTCTGCACAGTGGGGTCCTTGGGGCATCTACTTGTAGGGGCGCCATCAGGGAGCCACCTGTAGACACGTCCCGTGCCTGCTATCCCATGAGGCTCGTGGGCACACGTGCCCATGGAAGGATGAGGAAGGGGTGGGCCTGGCACGGAACACAAGAGAGGGCCGAGTGGAGTCTCCTTGAGGTCATGGCCTCCTGCTCAGCCCAGACCCAGGTGTGTGCCGACCCCTAGGGCACCTGGACCCCAGCTGCCGGCCGGGCTCGGGAACAGAGACTAGAGTGTGTCCCTGTGTCCTGTAGCTCTACACAACTCACCCTGTCCATCCCAGTCACCCTTGACCTGGGGTGTGGACATGACCCTCCCATCAGCCTGCTCCTGCTCTGGGCTGGTTCCCCCACACGTCCCATACTTACAAGCACACACAGCCTCACACACACTCACAGACACAGGGAGGCTCGTGCGACTCACCAGTCGGATCAGGGCCGTGTCAGGCTAGAGCGGCCAGTCCTGGGCCTCCGGGTGTCACCTTTGCGTCCCTCCGGGCACGTGACCAGAGGCTTCGGGGGTGAGACCGGACCCACCGTCTGCAAGTGGGAAAAGGCTCTCCCTGTGGGCTTTCCTGAGACCACAGCCTCCAGATATCAGGACACAGCGGGAGAACACGTTACGCATTCGAAGGTCTCCAACCACGGGAGCTGAGTGGGGTGCTTCTCTAGATTGAGGGTGCCTGTGATACACACGGGGGCATCTTGGGGATCCCCTGGCCATCGGCCTGGCGTGGCTCCCCTCATGGGCATGTTCCCTGGAGACAATGTCCCCGCCCCACACCACGTTTCTCCCCCACCGCCTGTCACCTCCAGGGTCCACTCATCCTTTGACCCCCACGCGGGTGGTTAGTTACTGGGGGGCGGGGGACTGTGTTTCCATGCAATTGTGTGGACCTGTGCCCACTCGGGGATGCCCAGAGGAAAGGACCCCACACGGGATGGGTTCCGTGGTCCTCCAGGATCTTAGAGGCTCTCATTCCCTCGAAAACCCCCTGGGAAAGTGAAGCCCTGGCCTAGGAGCCCGAAACCTCCCCCAGCCCCTCTAGGCTCTGCTCACCTGGCGGGTCCTCGGCCAGTCCCTGCCTCTCCTGGCCTCAGTTTCCCGACTGTTCCATGAGCGCTTGGAGGAGGAGCTTTGCGAGTCCGGCCAGAGTGGCCCCTGGCTCCCACCTTTGGGCAGGATGTGGCGCGGGAGCCTTGGGGGCGGGGAGGTGCTCCCCCCAAAGGTCGAGGCAGGTGGAGCCTGCGCAGGTGCACCGGGACCATGGGACTGCGCGCACGGGACCACCTCGGGGCCAGATTGTGGTCTCTGTCCCCGAGCCTGCCCGGCAGCTGGGGTCCAGGTGCCCTAGGGGTCAGCACACACCTGGGTCTGGGCTGAGCAGGAGGCCATGACCTCAAGGAGACTCCACTCGGCCCTCTCCTGGCTCCTGCCCGGTCGCACCTGTCCTCCCGGACGGGCTCCAGGGCCCGGATCCAGGCCCCTGATGGCTGCTCGGGCTCCAGCCGGGAAAGATGTACGGCCTGTGGAGCAGCTGGACCTCTTGGGGCTGGAGGGAGGGCCGGCCACCGACGGGGCCTCGGCTGGGGAGGATACGTGCCTCTTGGGGTGAGGAATGGGCCGATACCCGGTCCCGGGGTCACGGCTCATGTATACAAAGGGCTGAAATCACTGAGTGCCCGGGGGACGCCCAGCTACAGTAGCCCCCTAACACTTGGTCATCCTGGAGGTGGCCCCCGGCCTCCCCGGGCAGCTTGCCACCCTCTGACTGCTCACAGGGCTGCAGCCAGGCACAGGCTGGACCTCTGTCCAACGTCCTGCCAGGAAGACAAGGCGGAAGGAGGAAAGGAGAAGGGCAAGGGGAGGACCGACTTCTCCCTGCCCTGAGTTGGCCTCCACTGCTGCCTCCAGGAGCCCTGGCCCGGCCATGCCCAGGGTCCAAGCACCTGGACCCCGGGTGGAGTCTGCGGTCCAGGCCAGCTGGGTGGGGTGGGTGTAGTCACTGGCCATCGTGTCCCCAGATGTCCAACCCACCTTGCCTCGCACCCTGAGGCCTGCCTGGCAGGGGCGGGCGTGGTTCTGAGGCTCAGGAGAGGTTTGGTTCCCAGAGCAGTTGGCAGAGGTGGGGACATGGGGGACCAGCCAGGTGGGGAGCGGTTGGATTCGTGCACATCCCCAGACCGTCTGGATCATCTACAGGTGCTGAGTGCGGGTCCCTGGCCACACCTGGCCTCCGCACGACCCACCCGGCCCTGTGGAGGGAGGCCTGTGTATCTGGGGCACCTCCCCTCCACCTACACCTGGGGGCGAGCCTGGGCGGTGGCCACACTGATGCACTTCCCCGTCTGACCCCCAGGGACAGAGGGACCCTGAGGAATGGCAAGGACTGGCCCAGGACAAGTGAGGTGTGCAGGGTCCAAGGAGCAGGGCTGGTCTCCAGTCCTAGGCCAGCCTCTACCCCCCCATGGGGCTCCGCCTGGGAATGAGAGCCCCTCAGATGCTCAGGGGTCCCTATCCACCCCGTCCCTGTGAGGCTGTGACCTCTGGGCATCTCCAGAAAGGCGCGTGCGCACACACACACACACACACACACACACACACATTCTGACTGTCCCACTGGAGATCAGAGGGGAGTCCACACTGGGAGGGGGTGGGTAATACGGGGGAAAGAAGAGAAAGGCTGGAAGCAGTGGGGCCATGGGGCAGGGACATCAGGATTCCTGGCAATAGCCCGGGACCCACAGCATAGGGAGGGCAGATGTGCCGGTTGAGGGTCAGGAGGTCCCCAAGGTGTCCAGGAGGAATGGCAAGAACTAGGGAAGACGGGGTCTGGGGTCCTGTGTCTACCACGCTGGGCCCCTGGAGCTAGGAAGTGTGGACGGGGCTAGAGCACAGAAGGACTCAGCTTCCTCCTCCTAAACTGGGCTGCGTCGACAGTGTCCCAAGGGTCCCACAGGCTCATAGATGAGTCTGTGTCCTGGGATCTTCATCCCTGGCCGTCTGTTCTCCCCTCCTGGGAAAATGCTTCCTACTCCATCAAGGTCCTTCTGAGCAGAGGGCAGCCTGGGAGCTTGGAGGACCGAGGACCTGGGTGTGCAGCACGTGGCCGAGCAGTGGACCCTGGTGTGGGGACCGAGGTCAAGACCCTCCTTGATGGAGCCTCGGGTCCTCATTAGGAAGTAGTTCCCCAGGCAGTGCCCTGGCTGGGGCGAGGAGGCCTCATGAGGGAGCTGAGCACCGGGCCTGGGGAGGGACACGGGCCACAAGGGAGGCTTCTGAGGGTTGTCACCTGGACCCTGGAGCACACAGGCCCTGCTACTGCGAGACACACAGAGACAGAGTCCGAGGCAGAGACAGAGAATGGACCCAGGAGAGAGGAAACCAGAAATTCCATGAATCGGCCCAGAAATGACACCCGGTCATCATATTCCAGCCCTTAGAACAATGGTCACACGGGCCGTCCACCCGGGAGGGGAGGGGGTGACAGAGGCACGTGGGACCAGGAATCGGGAAGGCGGGGAGCCACAGTGGGGACCGCCCAGCTCGTAGGCCCAGACCAGGCGCTGGGACCCGAGCCCAAATGCAATGGAGCCCCTGGAGTGCGTGTCCGGTGGGCACAGGGTCTGAACGAGTTCACCTCCACCTTCCCCCGGGCCCGGGACCCAGGCAGGAGGGGTGGCTGTGCCTGGACCCGGAGCAGACCTAAGCCCACGTGAGTGTGTTCCGTGCCAGGCCCACCTTTTCCTCATCCTTCCACGGCCACGTGTGCCCACGAGCCTCATGGGATAGCAGGCATGGGACGTGTCTACAGGTGGCTCCCTGATGGTGTCCCTACAAGTAGATGCCAGAAGACCCCACTGTGCAGACGGGTGACCGGGGGCCCCGGGAGGCACAATGCAGGGTCCCAGCACTGTTCAGGGGGAAAACCCAGGTCTGAACCCAGCTCTGTGGCCCAAAGCCGCGGCACCGGCTGCACCAGGCCTGGCGGGGACATGTCTGGACTGTGTTGGTGTCACTGTAGGGACAGGGCATGGGGTGGAGGGGAGCCCTTTGCGGCCTGGGAGGGGCTCTTGTAGGAGCAGGAAGCCGGGTAAGGGACCCCAGGAAGTGACCTCACCTCCCTGGTCACAGAGCCCAATTGAACTCAGAACCCAGGTCACCAGGCACCCACATTCTGAAGACAGCGCCCGACTGGGCTCATTCGTTGGGACACCTTCGCCTGACGAACATGTTCTCCTGTTGTGTGCCCGTGTCCCATGGCTGCCGGCTCGGGGGAGCCCGTGGCCGCGACGCTTCCCGACCCTGGAGACAGTGGGTCAGGTCGTGCACAGGACGCCTCAGGTCTCTAGCTCACAGGGACCCAAAGGTAACACAGGGAGACCCAGAGACAGCCAGTCCAGCCCGACACCGCTCTGATCTGACCTGTGCGGCCCCAGGTCCCCTCCCGTGTGTGTGTGTGTGTGTGTGTGTGTGGAAGGAGGGGTCGTGTGTGGAGGGCCCACCTGAGCAGGTGCAGGCTGATGAAGGGGTCAGATGCCTGGTGGGTGGGTCATGCTCACACTCAAGGTCAAGGCTGGCTAGGAGGGACAGGGTGTGCTGGGGTGGCCCTCTTGTCCCCAACGTTCATCCCGAGCCCTGTAGGTGGATGTCACTGTGCTCCGGGGGCAGGTCTGTGCACACTCAGGTCTGCGTCCGATCTGAGAGCTGCAGGGGGAGAGGGCGGAAGGACACTGAGGTGGCGGCGCGGGGCTGTGATGTGTCCGGGCCGTCCGCGGGTCACTGTCTTTACAGAAATCAACCGATGAAATCGGGAAACGATTGGCGGAATCCCGATTCACCTGCCCTACAGAGTTGCGCGTGTGCCCCGTCGCCCAGGAGGGCCACGCTGGACCCGTGGAGAGAGTGGCTGCAGTGAGGTTTTGGGAAGCAGGGCCTGGAGTTGGCCTGGGAAGGCCTCCTCCAGCGCCCCGGCCCCGCCGTAAGGTCTTCGTTCACCGGTCCTGGGACCAGTACTTGGAGTCCCCGGAGTCAGAGCCCGAGGGTGAGAAGGCTGGGGGTAGGCGATGGGGGTGCACGGGGCCCGGGTGGTGCGGGGCCACCCTGGGAGGAGCCCCCGGGGGCTGGTGTGGGGCCAGGAGCGGACTGAGAGCCCCGGGCTGCGGACTGCAGGGCGCAGAGGTCCTCGTGTGGGCTCCTGGCCGCGGCTTCTCGGGGAGGCTCCGGGGTGAGTTGTGTCTCTGCAAAGGCCCCTGGAGAGGCCGGCGCTCGGTGGGTGGGGGACCTTCCCTCCTCTCACCCTGAGGCCTTGGAGCCGCTGCAACCATCACTCTGTTTTCTTCTCAAGAGTCCGGTGCAGGAGCAGAAGCCGGGTTGGCTCCAGAGCCCAGCCCAAAGGCATCGGGGGCCTCGGCATCTCTGCAGGCAGGCGTGGTATCTGGAGCGACTCCTGCAGGGGCCCGGGAGCCAGCAGGTGACCTGGGACCTGTGCGGGGACAGCGGGCACCTGAGCAGAGTCAGCTGGGTCCTGCTTCTGCTGGTTCCACTGTTCCCGCTTTTGCTCCCAACACTGCTCCTGCCATCGCCCTTCTCCCCGCCCCTGCCGCTGCCCTTGATCCCACATGGATGTCGGCCAAAAATCAAGGGGTTGAAGACCTATACAGGGTGCTTTTTTTATCTTATTTTACTTTTTGTTTATTATATTTTATTTCAAATTTATTCTCCAATCCCTGACCCCGACCCCCCACCAAAATGTCTCTTCCTCTTCCTCCTTATCCTTTTTCTCTTCTATCTTTTAGCTGTTATGTTATTTGTTCATTAGTTATAATCTATATTAATCTTCAATAAAATGTTTTATTTATTTTACGTTGTGCAATTCCTGAGCCCTGGGTATGCTCACAATGCTGTGAACCTCGCCACAGAGTTTTGCTGCAGAATATCTCGATCCCCAAGGGTCACCGTGTCCCCAGAGCCCTCACTCCCCTTTCGTGCCCCCTCCAGCCCCTGGGAACCCCCAGTCTGCTTTCTCTCCGTGTTCCGTTACCTAGTCTGGAGGTTTCCTTCAAGTGGAATCTCTCAAGAGATACCTTTGGGTCCGCACCGACTTTTCAGATGGGACAGATTCATTTTTGTACTTTGTGGTCGTTGGAAATAGACTTTTTCTCCTTTGATTTTGAAATCACAATGGATTAAAGATTAGGGGGGAAAAGGAGGCCCCTTCGGTGTAATGGTCTCGGGGTGGAGACCCCTGTTTGTGCCGTGACACCACAGCCTGACGCCAGAG
Organism: Leopardus geoffroyi; assembly: GCF_018350155.1. Classification (NCBI taxonomy): domain Eukaryota; kingdom Metazoa; phylum Chordata; class Mammalia; order Carnivora; family Felidae; genus Leopardus; species Leopardus geoffroyi. Next base: position 90,879,898 of record NC_059342.1, on the reverse strand, counting down.
AGGACACGGCTGGTCCTCCCGTGGCCCAAACAGAAACCGGGAGATGCAGAAGGCTGGACGGTCACACCACAGAGGGGAGAGCATGCCTCATGACCCAGGGCCAGAACGGTTCACAGGCCTCTGCGCCAAATTTTGCACCAAAGCCAGTGCTTTCCCCGGGATGGAGATCAGACCTGTCCCAGTCCAAGGGGAGGCACCCCCATGGGAGCCGGCGTCAGAGATGCGGGGCGTCCCGGGGAGGGACTCGGGCAAGTGAGACCCGAGGGAGGCAGCGGTGGTCGCCTTCAGAGGGGCAGGTTTCTGGTCTGGGGACTGCCAGCCCAGGCGACAACGTGAGGAAGCAGAGGCCCCAGCCGATCCCCAGCGAGAAGTCCTCGTCCTGCAGGGGACCGGCTGGCCCAGTACTGGGAGAGCCCCCAGAGCCCGGAGTCGGCCCTTCCCCAGCCCCATGTGGGGCCCCAGGCAGGTTGGTCAGCTCTGTTGCCCTGAGTTCGGGGGGGGGGGGCCCTCGGCAGGTGGTGGGGTTTCCCAGGAAGAGGGACCCCGAGCTCCAGGATGCCAAGATGCAGGCCCGCGGGTAGGACAATCCAAAGTTAGGGAGATGGGCTTCCTGACCCAGCTTGTCTAGTGATCCAGGCTGTGCTATTAGCCTCGGTGTCCCCATCTGTGTGATGGGGACATAACGGGCCTTCTAGATGGGTGGGTGCATTCCCTGAGAGATGAGGTGGAATCGTGGCCTGGTGCCTGGAGGACACAAAGGGCCACCTGGAAGGCTGTCCCAGAGTCCCCCAGGGCACAGGATTCCAGAAGCCCGTCCTTGGCCCCTGCCTGCTCTCCCCCTTCTGAGAACACTCAGCGTTGTTTGCGGAGGAGGTAGACATGATCCAGGAGGTCAGCAGGGCCCATGTGGAGGAAGGTCAGCACTGGAGGGACAGACGGACGTGTCCTGTGCCCCCTCCCAGGGCCCGAGCTGTGACACCCTCTGACCTGACCTGGTGTGGACCCTGCTACTGTGGTTTCCCTCCCTCCCTCCTTCCCTAATTCAGCCAGGGATCTCAGGTGCCTGCCATGTGCCGGGCACTGTGACCTCTTCAGGGAGCACGACCCTCCGGGGTCCCCCACATGGCATCTTCCTTTGCAGGGTCTGAGTCTTCCTGCCCTGTGTCCCCTCTGGCGAGTCTGCGAGGGAGGCCGCTGCACATGTCCCTGCAAGGAAGCACGAGTCCAGAAAGTCCAGACCACCTGCCCCAGGTCCCAGCCTGTGGAGCCTGAACGGCAAGGCGGCCCCAACCCCCACAGTGGATGAGGGAGGCTGGACCTTCGTCCCTCCCCGCCTTCTCCAAAGTGCAAGGCCTTCTCTCCAGCCCAGGGTGAGCCCGCTGGGCACACAGGCCCCTCCGAACATGCCCTCGTTCACATGTGGGTCTGGGCCCCCTGCCCCCCCCTCAGCTCCTCTGCCGGATGCAGGGGGAGCCCTCTCCTCTCCCTGGGTCTGCTCCTGGGGTCCCGGCCTGCTGGTCTCAGAAGAGCTTGCAGATTTGCTCCCCATGACCTCGTGGGTTCAGGGACAGGATGGGGGCTGTGGGTCGAGGCCTGGACTTAGCGAGTGCGGGACGATGGGATTTGGTAAAAGAATGACCCGCAGGTTCAGCTGGACTCCTGTAGACTGAGCCACCAGACTGCATACCCACTGGTCCCCCCTGAGGGCACAGGACAACAAGGAACAGAGGAGCAGAGACCCGGAGGGACAGGCTTGGCCCAGCGCTCACCTGCCCTTACGGTTTTAAACCTCACCTATATGGGGGCGGGCATATGTTGTCCCGACGGCACCTAAGGCAGAAGCCCTGTGTGGCAAACACAGGACAGAGCTGCTCAGGGTGACACCGGGATGAGGTGTGGGCTCCCCGAACGTCCACGGCCCCCTAGAGGCCCGACCCCCAAGCCCAGAAGCACAGCTTGACGAGCCCATGAGGAACCCATCGCTCCTTTTTATAGCAGGGAACACTGAGGTTTTGTCCAAGGTCACCCAGAACGTCGAGGGCAGAGCCCGTGGCAGGTGGCCTGAGACCTGGCATCTGTCCACAGAGACACGTCTCCTGTTGTCGCCCGGTCCCGGTACCGAGGCCCCGCGGGGCGTGACATGGATGTCTGGGTCTACCCTGAGCTTTCCAGAGCCGTCTGCTGGGCTCCCGGGAAAACGCTGGCCCTTGGTCCAGACAGAAGGTTCTGCCCTCCGGTAAGAAAAGGGAGGTGCAGGGGCGCCTGGGTGGCGCAGTCGGTTAAGCATCCGACTTCAGCCAGGTCACGATCTCACGGTCCGTGAGTTCGAGCCCCGCGTCGGGCTCTGGGCTGATGGCTCAGAGCCTGGAGCCTGTTTCTGATTCTGTGTCTCCCTCTCTCTCTGCCCCTCCCCCGTTCATGCTCTGTCTCTCCTGTCCCAAAAATAAAAATTGAAAAAAAAAAAAAAAAAAAAAAAAGAAAAGGGAGGTGCATGCACTCACTGGGCTAGAGGCCCTGCCTCCACCTGCCCTTGGAGATTAAGGTCTGGGGAGCCCTGTCTTCCTGCTCCTTCCAGGGTTCTAAGACATGCTCGACCACAGAGCCCCTCCCTTCTAGGAGCCATTCCCGGGCCTCCTCCGGGATCTCAGGCGGAGGTCACAGCAAGGGATCCAGCGGGAGGATCTGGGTGGTAGGGAGGTTGAGGACGGAGTTTGGAGGCCAGGGCTCCCAGTCCAGCTTGGCCGCTAACCAGAGAAGGATCCCCAGCCATTCCCCCGGGGGTGCCGCCCCATCCCCTTGGTGATGGCAACCCCTCTCCTGGAGTTACCAGTGGGGAGACCGACCACCAGGAAGTTCTTCCTCATCTGCCCGGAAGAGTCGAGACCAAGTTCACGGACAAATCGAGGGGCTTGTTTCCCTACACACCCAGTTGACAGATGGGAAATCTAAGGACAGGCCAAGGGAACGGAGCTTGCTTCTCCGGGGTAGCTCGGGCATAGCCCCTCCACCGCGGGCCTCACTTGGCTTGGTCCTAAGCTGCTGGACGAGCCCGCTGATCCCAGCGAGACCCCATGGCTGTCACCAGAAGTCCTCAGTGAACCCCTCCCTGCTCCAGTCAGCTCCATGCGAGCAGGAACTAGGTTGGCTCATTGCTCTCAGTCCAAGTCCCCAGAACCTTCCCGCAACGTAGTGGACGTTTACCTTCTCTCGAATAAGCAGATGAATTGATATGCGTAAGGTGCTGTCATTGACAGAAACCGCTTCTGTCCTTGTTCCTTTGTGGATGCGCCCATGCCTGCCCTCAGCACCCTGTCTGCTCCCCGCTGTGTGCACGCACCTGGCTCCCAAAAGCGAGCCCCGGACCCCACCCAGGAGGTGGCACGGCCTCTCAGCCACAGCCAGCAAGGGGGAGCGCCGTCCCCATGGCCCTCCTCACCCTAAGAAGACACGTAAGCCATATTCACCAAGGTTTTTAACGATCGTACACACTCACACACTCACACACACACACACGCACACACACACACACACACAGAGCGAAGGGTGGGGGCCCTGGAGGACCCGCACACGTATGTCTCCTGCACCTCCCGCCGCCCCTGTGCTTTTGTGGGTTTGCCCTGGTTCTCTCGGATCCTCCTCCCGGTTCCCTTGAAGGCGTCAGGTCTCCGCCCGAGTCCCTGGGTCACCCACCCACCTCTCCTATTAGGAAGACGTGCAAATGCACACCCTGCCTTTCCTCCCATCTTCCTCTCGCCTCCCAGACTTCGGTCGTCAGATTTGGGAGTCGAGAACACCCCTTGTGTCTTCCCTCACCTGTCCTTCCACCCAGCTCTTCCCAGGCCGGCCCCGAGGCGGTCCTCGGGCTGGATTCGTCTCCTGGGAGGTGGGGGCCTGGGACAGAGGGCAGACGGTGCCGGTGGGGGCAGGAGAGGGCCGTGGCCCACAGGCCAAGTGCTGGCTTGTCTGCCAGGGCCCCCGGGCTGTGTGAGCCCCACCCGGCTCTCCCGTTTCTTACTGGGTGGCAATCTTGTCCTGAATGCGCACCAGGAAAACTGATTGAGGAAAAACCACTCAGGTTCGGAGGGTGGCTTGTGCCTGGCTTCCTGGATGCACAGGGCTGTCCCTGTCCCGACAGTTCACTCTGGTTCTGCTGACAGACTATGGTGATTCCTGAGCCTCAGTCTGGAGGCCCTTAGACTATTTCTGGGCTATGTGTCTTGGCAATACAGTTGCAATAGAATCAGCAAAATATTGTCAAGAATCAGTAAAGCATGCGACTCTTGATGTGAGGGTCTTCACAGCCCCACTTTGAGAAACAACACATGGGCGCCTGGGTGGCTCAGTCGGTTGAGCGTCCGACCTCAGCTCAGGTCATGATCTTGCTGACCGTGAGTTCAAGCCCCGCGTCAGGCTCTCTGCTGACAGCTCGGAGCCTGTTTCAGATACTGTGTGTGTGTGTGTGTGTGTGTGTGTGTGTGTGTCTCCCCCTCCCCCGCTCATGCTCTGTCTCTCTCTCTCTGTCAAAAATAAAAAATAAACATTAAAAAAAAAAAGAAAAAAAAAACAAACAAAGAAAAAAAAACCCACTCAGTCCCAGACCAGGTCCCAGGGAAGCAGTGTTTGCAGCTAAAAATGGAAGCATGACCTTTCTGCGGGCAGTTACCAGCTTCCCCAGTCATGTGCCAGGCTCCTGCGTATTCTGGGACACTAGCCCCACCTGACGGAAACCTGCGGTCGTCAAGGGAAACCCTAAGGACACGGTGACACCTCCAAAGGGCCTGAGAGGCTATGCCCAGGGTCCAGGAAGAGTTACAGCTTCAAGCGGCTTCCTTGTGACCTTGAGCAAACCTGGAACCTCTCTGAGCTGCATGGGTCCTTACTTTCCCCTGCTGTTTCTGTTTCTCCCTTGTTGCTACTCCTTTATTTACCATTAGGGTGCCTTCCTTTTTTGTCCCTCTTTATGACCCCTCCCTCATCCAGGCCTAAGCAAAGGCCTCTCTCCTTTCCAGGCCCTCCAGCCCTTGGTGACACGAAAGAGGGTCCCCATGGGGCTCTAGAGTCTCTGCGGTGAACAAAGGGCAATGGTACCCCAACAAGCCTGGGAGGAAACAATTTCGACTCCTTTTCCAGGGGAGGAAACAGGCTCAGGGAGATTCCGGAACTGGAACCGCACCGGGCGCCCCGAGGCCAGCGTGCCGGCAGCTAGGCCCTGAGCAAAGGGGGAATGCCTAAACCGCGGAATACGCGCACCGTTCAGCTGGTTCTGCCTTCCTGTGATTGTTTCGACGCTGTTCTAAAAACACGATTCTAACTTCTCAGGCCCTCACCCCCACCCCGAGTTCCCGGGTCGGCTCTTCTCGCCCGGAGCTGGGCCCGCTGCGCCAGCGGCTGCCGCCCAGAGGGCCACGGGACGGCAGAGCCCAGGGGACACTCCGCTCCCTAGGACCCGGGGACGGGGGCCGTGGCCTGGGCGGGGGGCAGGGCGCGAGGGGCGGGTGGGCGCGGCTTGCAGGCTGGGCTCGCGGGGCGGGGGCGGGGCAGCGGAGGGGGAGGGGCGCGCGGTTCCCTTCCCCCCGCGGGCCCCGCCCCCAGCCGGAGACCGCTAGCCGGGAAGCCGGCCCTGCCCCAAGGGTCAGCGCCGCGCGGCCACCGGGCATCGCCGGGGCCCTGGCGAGCCGAGTCCCTGCTCTCCCGGCCTCGGTGCGACCCTCCGTCCTCAAGCTGGTCTGGCGGCAAGGGGTGAGTCTACAGCCCTCGGGGACCCGAGCCGCACCCGAGCGCCCCGCGCCCGCAGTGGCCGGCGGAAGTCGGCTGAGCGTCTCGGCCCCAGGCGCGGGGTGCGGACGGCTTTGGCCGAGGAGGACACCGAGACCGGCCGAGGGGGAGTAAAGTGACTTGTCCAAGGGTACCGGGCCATTGAGAGCGGAAGCGCGTTCCCACCGCCCCCTGGAGAGCCCCGGCTCGGCCTCCCGGAGGAGGACACGGCTGCCCCCACCCCACCCCGGGGGCATCACGGCCGCCCCTCTCCGCGCAGCCCCCATCCAGGCCGGCTGTGTCCCCGCCGGGCTGACTCGGGACTCGACTTCCGGTGTCCCCGCTGTTGCCCGCGGGCATCCTTCTCCCAGCCCCGCCCAAGCGCCCTGCCCTTCGCTGCTGCGGGTCCCCTGGCCCGCCGAGGGCGGCGGTTGGGAGGCAGATCCGAGAGCAGCTATCCTAGCTGGAGCCACCCAGGGGAGGGCAGGGCAGCAAGGATGGGGCCGCTCTCCCCTGAATAGGGCGCATTCCTTTGCAGGTGACACGGGTTTTAGGGCCTGCCAGCCCCGGGAGAGGTGGACTGACTCACCGAGGCACGCTCAGTCTCTGCAAGAGCCCGGGCTCAAATGCTGTACCCAGCAATGCGCGGCCACAGACTGGCCCTGGGCCTAGGATTCTGCCTGCTGTTGGGCACTGCCCTCTGCTCGCTGTGGTGAGCGTGCCCCATGCAGCCCACCCCTCACCCCTGACTCCTCCCTTTCTTGGCCTTGCAACCCCCAAACCTTGACCCCTTTATGGATTCCCAGGCCCCATCCACCTCTCTCGGCACACCTGTCCCCCAACCCCAGCCCCAGTAAGGCCAAACTGGTTTTGGCTTCTGGATTTTGCTTTGCACTGGCCTCCTGGCCTTCGCACTTGCTTCTTCCTCTGCCTGGACCATTCTTCTAGCCACGTTAATGAAGCACCCGTGTCCACACCCCAAAATGCACCTCATGTATTCCTTCTCTGAAGCCCCACCACCCCCGCCCCCACTCACCGCCACTCTCTTGTGGGGGGGCGGGGGGGGGGCTGGCATTAAGAACATTCCTTCCCTGGGAAATGAAAGACTGCACCGCAGAAGACCAGGGGGCTTTGACCTCCGAGGTCAGCCAGACCCAAGGAGTGGGGGGATCCCCAGATGCTCTCCACTGCAGGCCTCCACTCCCTTAACGTGCATCAAGCGTGTGCACAGTCAACAGGTGGGTGTTTTTCCTTCCCAGGATGTATTTTGAGAACTGGCTGCGGGTCTCCTATGTTCCCTATTATCTCCCCTGCCCAGAGATCTTGTAAGTATGGGGCTGGAAGAATTTGGGGCCCTGTGGGCTGTCTGGAGTGGAGGCAGTGGGAGAGTTTTACGGTCAGTTTGCAGATTATTAGTTCCTAAGCTCATGATTCCGATCAGTTTGAGAAGTATTTGGGTAATTTATGGGCTGCCACAAATATGGAATAAAATTCCTATTTCAGTCCTCCAGTGTCTTTGAGCGCCCCCTCCATGGTTTGACCTTGATCCTGCCACACGGCTCTGAGCCTCACTTGCTTCATCTGTGAAATGGGCTGATAGAGGTGTCGCTCCTGGCCGTCTGGAGCATGCAGTGTGAGGACGTCTGTATAGCCTCCTGTAGCAGGTGGCACGTAGGAGGTGCTCAGGAAACAGTGCTCTTAGGACCTGACCTTTTGGCTAAATTTTGTGTTCAGTGAGGATTCAAGGAACAAATGAACATGTGACCAGTCTTCCCCCACATAAGGAACCTGATGCTTTGACAGTTTAGAGTGGAAAAACAGGTTGGCACAGTCTCAAGGGGGTGTCTTCATGATAGTTAAAGGGATGTTTAAAATCCGGATCCTAGACTGCTTGCTAATTAACAATAGGCGGGTTTTGCGGTTAGAAACACAGAGTATGGAAAATTAGGAAGCTAGAAAGCAGAAAAGACAAAAACAAAACGCTCTTGTGTCCTACGGGTCTGAGTTATACTTTGCCTCCAAAGTTCCTTGTCAACTTGTTGGCTGCTCTGCCTTCCAACTGAACAGACGGTGCCTCTTACTTGGTTCTAAAAGCAGAAAGCCTGCTTGCTGTTGAAAAGAGCTGTGATTGGGGCGCCCGGGGGCCTCGGTTAGTCTTGGTTTCGGCTTCGGTCATGATCTCGTGGTTCGTGAGTTCGAGCCTGGCGTCAGGCTCTGTGCTGACAGTGCGGAGCCTGCTCGGGATTCTCTTTCTCTCTCTGTCTCTGTCTCTGCAACCTTCCCCACTCACGCGCTCTCTCTCAAAAATAAATATATAAATGTTAAAAAAAAAAAAAAAAAAGCTATGATCATAATGTTTTTTGCAATTTTTATCCTGTTTTCCCAGAATTGGCATATGTGTACTCTTCATGGCCACCATCATTTTACCGCCCCCAGGAACTGGGTCCTAATTCTTGAACCCCTCCCCCTCTCCCTCCAACAACCGGGGCGGGTATTTTCGTTGTGTCCAATTCCCCAGTGTCCTAAATTAGTTTATAATGAGCAGCTTTGGATATAAAGCTTTTTCCATATCAAAAATCCTCTCATGGGGTGCGTGGGTGGCTCAGTCGGTTGAGCGTATGACTCTTGAATTTCGGTTCGGGTCATGATCTCACGGTTCATGAGTTTGAGCCCCGTGCCGGGCTCTGCGCTAACAGCACGGAGGCTGCTTGGGATTCTCTCTCTCCCTCTCACTGCCCCTCCCCTGCTCGCGTGTGTTTTCTCTCTCTCAAAATAAATCAAATACACGTTAAAACATTTTTCTAGATTAAAAACAACAATAAAAATCCTTTCATTGGTACGTTCCCTCCCTGGGCCAGAGGCCATGGAGAGAGTCTCGGTCCATCTTGTCTGTTGCTTTCCAAAAGGACCACGGTACAACCACACGCTTACAGTGTCACCTTCACTGAGATGCCTCTCGCGGGCCTGTGCTGGGAGGAGCACTAGGTGTTGCAAAAAGCAAAAAGCAAAGCACCCTGCTGGTTCGAGAGACCGGGAATGCTAGCTGTTGGGTTTCAGTTTCATTTCCTCGATTCCTACCGAGGGCCTCGTTTCTCCCACCCGCCTCCCACGAGCTGGACTTCCTCTTCCCCTGATGCACCTGCTCCACTGGCCTCTCCCCTTGGTCCGTCTGCGGCTTCTCTAAGCATCACCCTTGGCCAAAAGCATTCGCTACGTTTTTTCCCTTCCAGCTCGTCTATCGTTGGGTTCGACTTGGCTCTTTTTTTTTTTAATGGATCGAAGGTGGAGATTTTGGTTGGTGTTAAATGGTCACCCTGCTTTTCATCTGGATATCTTCACTTTTAGTTTTCCTACCTTCCAGTGTGAAAACATGAAGCTGATTTTTTTTCTTCGCTCTGGCTCACGTGTGGCTTCGGTATTCTTACGACTGACCGTGCTCTTTAAGGCGGCTGGAGCCTAGCTGGGCTTGGAGGCGGGGTGGGGGTCCAACCGCCAGGGCTGTGGGCCCTTTTCCTGTTCACTTCCCGCCTTCCCAGAACGCCGTCACTTTCTGAGCAGGGACCTGAAGCATGCTTGTCTGCGGGCACAGGCGGCCAATTTGATGGACTAACTTCTAAAAACTGTTGATTCAAGAGGTCAAAGTAATCACAGAAAGACAACTGTGACAGGATTCCACTTGTAAGAGATCTCCAGAACAGTCAGAGCTCTCGAATAATGGTTACCAGGGCCCGGGCAGATGGGGCAGAGGGGAGTCGGTGTTGAAAGGGGACACGGTTTGGGTTGGGGAAGATGAGAAAGTTCTGGAGATGGATGGTGGGGACGGCTGCACAGTAGTGCGAATGTGCCTAATGCCCCTGAAGGGCACGCTTAACAATGGTTAAAGTAGTAAATCTTTGTTTTGTACATTTTACCACCAAAAACAAACAAACAAAAAAAGCAGAGACTAAAAATTGGAAGGAAAGCTCAAGGAGGCTTAAGCTATCCTCTCAAATATGCCATATTGAAAATTCTCGGGGCTCTTGGGGGGGCTCAGTCGGTTAAGTGTCTGACTCTGGATTTCAGCTCAGGTCTTGATCTCACAGTTTGTGGGATCAAGGACCGTGTCCAGCTCTGTGCTGATAGCCTGGAGCCTGCTTGGGATTCTGACTCTCTCTCTCTCTCTCTCTCTCCCTACCCCCCCACCAGCTCATGCATGCTCTCCCTCTCTCAAAAATAAGTAGATAAACATTTAAAAAACAAAAAGAAAATTCTTTAGCGAGTGACAGTCACCGTCCCCTCAGGGGGTCTGCCCCTTACAGCCAACCTCAGGCGTCTTCAGGAGCTGATCCACTCCAGAGGTCCTCAGGCAGGGGTTTGCCTGCAGCTCTCAGGGTGAAGGATGGCTACCCATTTTACAGATGAGGAAAAGTGGGGGCATCAGTCAGGGTTCCACTAAAGAAACAGAGCGGAGGCGGGAGGGAGAAAGATTGACCCACTAGGCTAAGCCAGTCTGGACTCCGTGGAGCAGGCTGGACCCCGGGAGTGGACACTGACCGAATCTCATCACGGAAACCTCAGCTCTGTTCTTAACGCCTTTCACCTGGTTGTACCAACCCCATCCAGGCCACGTGGAATATCTTTTTTCTTTTAATGTTTTATTTATTTTTGAGAGAGCACAAGCGGGGTTGTGGCAGGGAGAGGGGGACAGAGGATCCTAAGCAGGCTCCATGCTGACAGCAGCGAGCCCGACGTGGGGCTCGAACTCACAAACTGCGAGACCATGACCTGAGCCGAAGGTGGACGTTGAACCAAGGGAGCCACCCAGGCGCCCTGGGATAATCTTTACCTAAGGGCAGCGGGTGGTTGGTTATTCTCCACTCCGTCCTTCCCGCACCGAATACGTTTGTCCCCAGCCCTGGCACTAACAGCTCTCTCTGTCCTCTGCCACCAGCAACATGAAACTGCAGTATAAGGGGGAGAAGCCATTTCAGCCTGTGACACAGTAAGCAGACCGTCATTTCCCCCTTTGTGGCCCCGGGGGGTTGGGGGCTGCCTCCCCTCACCGCTGGCCCTTTTTGGTCACAGGTCACTATACCCTCAGCCCAAGCTTCTGGAGCAAAGGTAGGTGTTGGGCAGGGCCTGGGGATGGGGAGATCTGGTGTGGGGAGGGAGGCTGGGGTGGGCAGAAGTCTGATTTATAAGTTGGGGTGGTGGGGGTATCAGGTGGCCCTGGGGTCCAGCCCGGTTCTGCCACTGGCTGTGTGACCTTGGGCAGGTTACTCAACAGCTCTGGGCTTCTTTCTATGCAAGTGGCTAATAAGAGCCACCTCCTAGCAGCTTGGAGGACTGGATGATGGGACGGTGTTTGCAGAAGCACAGCTGCATAGCAGGTGCCCAGTCTACACCCCTCATGTATTCGGCACTTAGCAGGCACCTGAGATGCCAGACCCCCTTAGACACTCGGTGTGCATTAACTCCCGGTCCTCTCAACCGTGCTGGGAAGGAACTGTTCCTAACCCCGCCTTCCACATGAGGATAGTGAGGCTCAGAGACAGGGATGAAGCTGCCCAAGGTCACACAGCATAGGAGGCCGGGCCGGGGAGAGGCTGAGGCTTTCACAGGGAAAGGGCCTCCGTGCCCACGGCCTCCCCCACTGCCAGGCCTGCAGAGCTGCTGACTCTCACGCCCTGGTTGGCGCCCATTGTCTCGGAGGGAACCTTCAACCCCGAGCTGCTGCAACACATCTACCAGCCGCTGAACTTGACCATCGGGCTCACAGTGTTTGCCGTGGGCAAGTGAGTAGCGGGCCGGGTGGGTGGTTCTCACTGAGCCACGGGAGCTGCTGGTCTGGGAAGAGACAGGACCTGGACACAGGACCCTGCCTGGACGGCAGGGACACCCTGAACCAGGCACCGTGTGTGTGTGTGGGGGGGGGGGGGAAGATAGGGGGTAGAGGGTGATGATGGGAGGGCTTCCTGGAAGAGGGGATCTGGCCCTGGCATGGAAGCGGGGAGCCAGCCCCGGTGACGGAGCAGCAGGAGACTTTGTGACAACACACCCTTGCCTCCTTACCCCTCTCTGCTTCCCCTGAGCGGTCCGGGCAGGTAGGAAGGAACAGAATCCCTCAAGACCATCACATAACTGGGGGTCCATGGTCAGGCTACAGGCAGGTCAAGGCCTGCCCTCAGGGCCCTCTCCCCTCTCCCACTCTGGGCCTCCCTCCTGTTTTCCTCTTCTGTCCCTCACCCCACCTGGCCTTTCCTTTAGGGGATACCACCTGACAGCTTCCCCCCCGGGGCTCTCGCTGGGACTCCTGAGAGAGAAACCAGTGGGGCCCCAGTACCTAAAGTGCTGGGTGGGGTGGGGTGGGGGGGCATGTCAGGTGACCCTCTGGTCCAATCAGCTTCGACCTGGGGGGTGCGGCCCTGTGGGTTCCTCCAGCTGGGACCTCAAGAGCCCCAAGCCCCCAGCACCACTCACCTGGCCTTGAGGCAGCACATACGGGCCATGTGATCGAGTTTGCGGATTTTAGGAATCCTCGTGAGGTATCATTCCTACGAGGCTGTAAGAGGCTGGTGCTGCAGGGCGCCCGGGGGGCTCGGTCGGTTGAGCATCCGACTCTTGATTTCAGCGCCGGTCATGATCCCCGGGTCGTGGGATTGAGCCCCACATGGGGCTCCATGCTGAGTGTGGAGCCTGCTTAAGATTCTCCCTCCCTCCCTCTCTCTCTCTCTCTCTCTAAGATAAAAAAAAAAAAAAATTAAAGAGGTTGACACTGCAGTCGTGGGGCTTTGACAGAGAAGGGCCCCGAGGGTCACACCTGCATGGCTTCTCAAGGTGGGGAGCTGGGAGGTGGACCCCAAGCCCCACGCCCTGCACAGGCAGCGGCCCCGTGGGGCCGGGGAGGATGACGGGGTTCTTCCTGCCAGGTACACCCGCTTCGTCCAGCATTTCCTGGAGTCGGCCGAGCAGTTCTTTATGCAGGGTCACCGGGTGCACTACTATGTTTTTTACCGACGACCCCGCAGCCATTCCTCGGGTCCCGCTGGGCCCCGGCCGCCTCCTCAGCATCGTCCTCATCCAGAGGCACCCGCGCTGGGAGGAGATCTCCACGCGCCGGATGGAGGCCATCAGCCGGCACATCGCCGAGAGGGCGCACCGGGAGGTGGACTACATTTTCTGCCTCGACGTGGACATGGTGTTCCGGAACCCGTGGGGCCCTGAGACCCTGGGGGACCTGGTGGCAGCCATTCACCCGGGCTACTATGCTGTGCCCCGCCAGCAGTTTCCCTACGAGCGCAGGCATGCTTCCACCGCCTTTGTGGCAGACAACGAGGGGGACTTCTATTATGGTGGGGCGGTCTTTGGGGGGCGGGTGGCCAGGGTGTACGAGTTTACTAGAGGCTGCCACATGGCCATCCTGGCGGACAAGGCCAATGGCATCATGGCCGCCTGGCAGGAGGAGAGCCACCTGAACCGTCGTTTCATCTCCTACAAGCCCTCCAGAGTGCTGTCCCCTGAGTACCTCTGGGATGACAGGAAGCCCCAGCCACCGAGCCTGAAGCTGATCCGCTTTTCTACGCTGGACAAGGACAGCAGCTGGCTGAGGAGCTGATGGCTGAGCCAGGATGCTGTGCATGGGGACCCCAAGCCCTGCAGCCAGCTCACCCCGGCAGAGCGCCCGGCTCGTCCCCAGCAAGCACCCCGCTCGCCCCCGGCGGAGCACCCCAGCTTGTCCCAGCAGAGCACCCTTTACCAGTGCCCCCCTTCTCAGGCCTCAGGTGAGATCCATCTGGTCCTGCCTACCTCAAGTCTATTAGCAGAAGTTCACCTGGAAAATGGATGTGGAAGGGCCTTTTGTAAACTGTGAAGGGCTGCGCCCACCTGAGCGGAACACCAAGATCACACGGCAGCGTGGCCCGAGAATGGTCAGGTGGGAAGAGGTGAAGAAGACAGAGCCGCAGGCCTGGCCCAGCAGACGTGCCTTCGGGGCAGCCCTACTCAGTGCCTGAAACCCCGCCTCTGCCCCACTTCTGTTGCCTATTTGCCCCTAAAGTTGCACTTCTCAGACCCCGGTGTGAAAGGCATCCAGACGCCTCTTCTCTGGCTGTAGGGGTCCCGGGTGCTGGGACGTCCCCCAGCCACACAGCGCCAACCCCTCGCTCGGCCCTGGAGTGAGTCTTTGCAACAGAACGGGCCTGGCCCTCTCTGGCCTTGAGTCTAGCCCGCACCCCACGGCGGACCACACTCTCTGGCACCGGCCCCACCTTTGTAAGGGGGTTTGGGCAGTTTTTAATAAAGGTGACGTGCACGAAGTCCTCACCGGGGTGTTTTCACCTACACATCCGAGCGTCTGCGCGGCCAGCCACCGGGGATCCAGGCAGCCTGTGGGGGTGGAGGAGGGAGGGTCCGGTCTTCTAGAAAGCCTGCATTACAGTGGCCGCTGCAGCAGACGAGATTCTGTTCCCGTTCTCCTGGGAGAGGGGTGAGGTGAGAGCGAGCCATACCCTCCGACCACGAGGGGGGCAGAGCTCATCAGCTGGACACCACGGTGGCCTCTCAGCCCCTGATGCATGGCCCCTGATGTCGGCCCTCTGCCGGCACCTCCTGACCCTGGGGCAGCCTCAGCGCTGTGAGGCCACCTGCAGGTGTCGGGCTCCACAGCTATGGTGCAGGCCCAGGATTAGTGGGCGCGGGAGGGCAGCCTCACCAGTGTGGCAGCCGCAGAGGGACTTCAGAGCCCCTTCGGTGGCCGTGTCTGCCTGGCAGGACGGAGATGGGGGGGAGGGAGGGCTCAGGGTTTGGTGGCCCAGTGTCCCCTCTGGGGGCAGCATCACCTTTGCCAAGCAGGGCACAGAGGGAGGAACAGGCACCCAGCCACATGGCCCCCCTCCAAAGCTGGGGGTCACCCCAAGGCGCACTCCTGTGGCCTGCAGTCTGTCCGGCGGGCAAGGACAGATTACTAGAAAATGAGCAGAGGGGAGGGCAGGTCAGGGAAAGGCGCTGAGGTGCCTGCAGGGCAGAAGGGCGAGGGTGGGCCCACAGTCCACGTGTTCTGGTGGGGAGCCCCTGCCTCACTCCCAGCCCGGCCCCTCCTGGCCCCAGCTGACGGACCTTCCCAGCCGCGGCCCGAGCCCCCAAGGAGTACGGCTGACACCGCCATCGCAGGACCCAGCTCTCAGACACAAGGGAGTGACGGGACCCAACTCTTAGACCCCAACCAGGGTCCAAGCTACTTGCCAAAGAAGGGCTGAGGGCTTAGAGCCACAGCTGCTCCACGGGTGGGGAGAAGTGAGGGGCCTGGCGGGGGTACAGGGGGGACGGGGACGGGGCCTGACCTGGCAGACAGAGGTGAGAGGGCTCAGAGACAGTCCCAGCGGTCCTCAGCCCCTGACTGGCAGGGTCGGGTCTGAGCCCCAGGCACCAATGTTGTCAGGGCCCATCAGTCTGGGGGGCTTCGAAGTTTTCTAAATTGCAAAGGTACTTCTTTAAGAAACAGACAATAGCCCAAATACAAAATGTCTGCCGTGGAGGCCCCTGAAGCTTAGGCTTCCTGTCCCTTCACGGCCAGCAGCTTCCTCCCCGCACTATCACTCGGCCATCGGGTCTGGCCCCCACACCTCTGCTCACACTACCCACCACTCGGGTCTGCCAGTCCCATCACCCGGCTGATTTCTGGGGACTCGTGCCTGACACCACCTCCGGGAAGTCTGCCTTGATTTGTGCCCCCCTCCAGAGTGGGTGCCTTTCAGTGTTTCCACGAACCCTCCGCAACCCTGTGTCACTTACGACGTCTGCCTATGTGCACCCCTCGCCCCAGCTGGTAAACTCTAAGGGGGGATAGAATGGGGCGGCCCAGATTCCCCTGGTAGCTGGAACCCAGGGGGCGTCCTATAAATGTTGAATGACTGTGGGAGGGGAGACAGCACCTGTGGGATGTTGGACAGGTCATCTGAGGCCCTGGGGTGAGGGCCAAATGAGATTATGGCTGGGACACCAACTCCTCTTGGGCAGTTGGTGAGATGTGGCTTCTGAGACGTGGCTAGGTCTGGGCCCTCCAAGCAGCGTGCCCCCAGCCTGGAAGGAGACAGCAGATGACCCCCAGAGCCCCCATTACACAGGAGGAAACTGAGGCAGCCTCCTCCTCCCTGGTTGGTTTTGGGGATCCATGCTTGAGTGGGGCCAAATAACATGCCCACCAAACTCCCTCCAAATCAAGGATGCTGTGGCTCTTATAAGACTGCCCGGGGGCACCCGGGTAGCTCAGTACGTTAAGCATCCAACTCCCGATACTGGCTCAGAGCATGATCTCACAGTTCGTGAGTTCAAGCCCCAAGCTGTCAGCGTGGAGACTGCTTGGGATTCTCTCTCCTGCTCTCTCTGCCCTTCCCTGATCACACACGCTCTCTTGCTCTCTCAAAATAAATAAACTTAAAAAAAAAAACCAAAAAGGTTGCCTGAATTGTGTCCCCTTCCCTCCCCAACCTGTGGTGACCCCCGACTCCTTACCTGATATCCAGAGCATTGCATGAACTGGTCCAGACGCCCTCCCCAGTGTGCACCCGTCACCCTACTCCAGCCTCCCTAGAGCCTTCCTCCCCCAGGAAGCGCGCCCCTCAGAGCCCCTTGCCACCAGTGCCCCTCTCCATGGCTCCCACCCAGGACATCCTCACGTCCAAGGCTGGGATCAGAGGCCACAACCTTTGGGTCAGATTGACTTGAGTTCAAACCCACAGTGGGGCTATGTCACACAAAGCCCTGTGACCAACAAGCTCCTGTGGTGGCTTCTCAGAGCCTCATTGAAAATGGGGTCTATGGGGCGCCTGGGTGGCGCAGTCGGTTAAGCGTCCGACTTCAGCCAGGTCACGATCTCGCGGTCCGTGAGTTCGAGCCCCGCGTCAGGCTCTGGGCTGACGCTCAGAGCCTGGAGCCTGTTTCCGATTCTATGTCTCCCTCTCTCTCTGCCCCTCCCCCGTTCATGCTCTGTCTCTCTCTGTCCCAAAAATAAATAAAACGTTGAAAAAAAAAAAAAAAAAAAAAAAAGAAAATGGGGTCTGTGGCCCCGACCCCAGAAGAGTGACCTGGAGGCACAGGGGGAGCCCTAACCCAGGACAAGGCCTGTGATGGTTAGTGCAGGGCTCGGTGAGGGTGCAGACAAATGACTCTGAACCCCCCGTTCGTGCTCACGGCTGGACTTGGTCACCCAGAGCCAAGTGACCTTGATCCCTTGGAGGCACTGCTCATGTATAAAAAGGGGTGATGCGGCGCCTGGGTTAAATCAGGCTCAGTCAGTCAGGCATCCGTTCTTGATTTCTGCCGGGGTCACCATCTCACCGTTGGTGCGTTCCAGCCCTGCCACCACGGGGTGGCGCTAACAGGGCAGAGCCTGCTTGGGATTCTGTTTCTCTCCTCTCTCTGCCCCTCCTCCTGCACTCTCTCTCTCTCTCTCTCTCAAAATAAATACACTTTTTTTGGTTGTTTAAAAAAGGAGGAGGAAATCACCGATTGCCCAGGGAAGTCCTTTGCAACACTCGGACCATCCCTCCGGCACCCCCGAGGAGGGCCCCCTCCTCCCTGGGCTCCCTCCCACACCCCTGACCCCAACCAGGGTTGCAGCCAGGTCCATGCTGCATCGCGTGTCCCGGGGTCCCGCCAGAGAGATTAGGGCAAGAAGCGTAGAGGAGGAGGGGGAAGGGGCGCACTGACCTTCTTGCCTGTGCTCCGTGTCGACCCCCGCCTCCACGTCCCCTGGCCCAGCCATGCACCCAGCTGGCCACTGCAGACTACATGTGGGGACCAGGACAGAAGGGCAGTGCTGTATATTCAGAGATTCCCAAGTCTCCAGGTCTCCGCGCCAACCCGGCCCAGCGCCCGACGGTCCCCTCCCGCTTGGGTTCGGGGTGGCACGAGGTCCCAGCGGGCGTGAGCGACGCGTGGGACCCGCCGCGCGCTGAGCCCTCGCTGTGCTGCGGCGAGGCGCGGCGCCCGTGCACGCGCTGTCCGCGGGCCCGCACGGGCCCCGTGCGCGTGCGACAGTGGACGAGGCCCGGGAGCCTCGGCAGGGTCCCCCCACCCTCGCCGGCGGGAGAGAGGCCGAGCGCGCCCCCCGAGCGCGCCCCCGAGCGCGCGCGCGCGCGCGGCCCGCCCCTCACACCTGCGGCGGGCGGGCGGGGCGCGGCGGGGCGGGGCCGCGGCTGTCCCCGCCCACCCGGCCGGAGCCCGGGAGCCCGGGCGGAACCGAGCAGCGGGGCCCGAGCGGCCGGCGGCGCAGGGCGGTGCAAACAATGGGAGCGGCGCGGGCGGCGGCGGCGGCGGCGGCGACGCGGGCGGCGGTGGTCGCGGAGTCCCGGGCCCGGCGAGGACGGGAGGCCGCGCCATGAGCCCCGCAGCCGGGCGCCCCCCTGGGCCGCGCGCGGGCCGAGGCGAGCGGCCTCTGCGAGCCCCGGGCCCCGCCCTGGGGCCGGCGATGCGCTGCCAGGGCTGAGGATGATGGTAGATTGCCAGGTGAGTGCCCCCGCCCGGCCCCGGCCGCCCTCCAGGCCGGCGGGGGTGGAAGGAGGACCACATGTCCCCGGCCCACACCCCATCCGGCGAGGAGGGTGCACGGCACCCGGTCCACGCTGAGCGCGCGCTTACGCAGTTCCGCGTCCAACCCCTCTTGGTACAACTGGGAAACTGAGAGCAGGAGAGGCGGGGACTTGCCCGGAGCCGTGAGGTGAGCAGAGTCCAGAGGAGAAGGGAGGGTCCCGGCTCCGGGGCCACGGCTCCACCCTTCCATACGGTTTCCAATGAAAATGAGAGCCCCTAAGATCCTGAGGGACTCCGTCCACCCCTTACCATGTGGGGCCATTTCCTCTCGACATCCCGACGAGCCCGCAGGTACATACACACATTGACTTCACACATGGGGACCATGGGATGGGGTCAGAGGAGGAGTGGACACTGGGGAGGTGACAAGGGGGCAAAGAAGAAGGGGACTGGAGGCAGCTCTGCCACGGAGCAGGGGCGCCCAGTGTGCTGGCAGCATGACCAGGGCTCATACGTGGGGTGGGGAGACGTGCCAGCCTGATGGCCAGCGGGGTCTCCAGGGTACCCAGGGGGCTGCCTGGGCTGGGCACTTCCCCGGGGCACCCGGAGAAATCGGGGTCTGGGGTCTTGTGTCTGCCACCAGCCTGGAGCTAGAAGGAGACACCCCCCTACTGGGAGGGGGCTACGGGACAGGCTTCAGCTTACTCCTGTGTAAATTGGGCTGCATAGACGTGGTGTCCCAAGGGTCCCACAGGCTTGTCTGCTGGCCCTGGACCTCCACCCCTGCCCCAAGATGCTCCTGGTCCTGGGAAAATGCTTTCTCCTCCCTCAAGGTCCTTCTGAGCGGAGGGCAGCCTGGGGGCTTGGAGGACCGAGGACCTGGGTGGGCAGCACGTGGCCGAGCATGGACCCTGGGGTGGGGACCGAGGTCAAGACCCTCCTTGTCGGAGCCCCGGGGCCTCATTAGGAAGGGTTTCCAGAGGTAGTGCCCCGGCTGGGGTGAGGAAGCCGTAGGAATGAACAGGGCACCAGGACGGGAGAGGTGGAACGGGGGACAAGGGAGGCTTCTGAAGTCCTCACATCGCCCCTGGAGCCCGCAGGTCCTGCCCCTGTGCCCCCCTAGGGCCAGGGAGGGCTGCTGCCTTGACTACACCCAAACAAAGGTGTGTGTTTTGTTTTCTGGTTTCCCTGCCTGGGGCTGTCATGCCGGTGCTGACCACCAGGGGGCAGGCTGTGTCCACTGTGCTCAGTGAAGCCTCTGGAGAGGGAAGGGACGCTCAGGGGTCATGCTGGGCGTCCCCTGCTCCCAACCCAACATGTACCTCTTACTATTAGTCTGCATGTGCACAGCGTGAGCTGCTCAGAGGCAGGTAGGGACTCTGAGATCCTCTCTGGACGCATTCAGCTCCTGTGCCTCTCACCCTGAGCAGGGGCTGTGTTGGGCCCGGGGGCCAGAGTCAAAGGTCCCGTGAGGTCCCAGCCCTCCAGGAGCTCACAGCCCAGAGGGAGAGGTGGGTCAAGGCACAAGAGCGAATCCGTGTGAAAGGAAAGACCAACACTGTCGGGAAATGAAGCAGGGTGAAAGAGGGCGGCCAGGGGCCCCTGGGGGGGGGGGTCTCACAGGCCTCCAGGGTGGCCCTAATATTGGGATCCAGAAGGACAAGAGGAGCCAGTCCCGCACACGTCTGCAAGCAGTGTGCTGCGGGGACGAGCAAAGCTGCAGAGACTCGGAGGCACCGAGGGTTTGTCTGGAGAGGAGCTGAGGAGGAGCCCGTGTGGCCGGAGAGAGCTCGGGAGGGAGGAGGGCGGGCCCGGGCCCCAGCCTGGAGGATGGGCTGTTGTCTGTGCTGGGGGACACATTCACCTTACTTGGACCACCTCACACTTTCGGTGCCAGTCTCCCGGCTCGGCTCGGCTGGGAGCCTCAGCCCCACGGTCACCCAGGAGGCCAGGGCTGCAGGCTCAGCTGAGGCTCGACTGGGGCAGGGTCCGCCTCCGAGACCGCGACCGGGCACGTGCTCTTGGCAGGATTCATCTGGGCAACGGGTGTGGGCAGAGAGATATTCCAGAAGGAAGTGTCCTTTGGTCAGGATTGATTCAAGGCAGGGAGGCTGAAGATGAGGGTGATAATTGGGGCTCTGTCTATTGTGTGCTCACATGCACTCTGTCCTCGCTGCCTAGGTCACCTCCCGCATTGCCATCAGGTTCCTGGGGCTCTGCCTGGGACACTGGCTTGCCTGCACTTGGCTAGGGTAGCAGCGGTGGGAGATGCTCCTGGGGGAGGGGTGATATTCATTTTTTGTTGCCACTGTCACAAAGGACCACAAGCTGGGTGGCTCAAAACAACAGAAACGTATTCTCTGTCAGTTCTGAAGGCCAGAAGTCCAGAATCAGCAGGACTTTGAGTCGGCAGTTCCGTGCTGTGTCTGAAAGCTCCAGGAGGGGATCCTTCCTACCTCTTCCAGCTTCTGGTGGCTCCAGCAAGCTGCAGTGTTCCTCGACTCAGGGACGCATTGCTCCGAACCCTGCGTCCATTTCACACAGCCTTCTCCGCGTGTCTGTGTCCGGTTATCCCCTGCTTGTGTAAGGACACCGGTCGTTTGATTAGGGCCCACCCACATCCGGCGTGCCCTCATCTTAACTTGATGACATAGGCAAAGACCCTCTTTCCAAGTAAGGTTTATGCACAGGTGCTGGGTTAGGACTTCAGCATAGCTTCTTGGGGACACAGTTCAACCCACAACAAGGGGCGTTGGAGTGATTCTCCCTCCCCCTCCGAAGGTCAGGTGCCCACGGGGATAGGGGGCACAGTTGGTGTCTGCGGAGGTCTCGGGGACTCTGCCGCCAGTTTGTGAGTGTGAGGGGAGCCTGAGGGTGTGCTGTCACCAACAGCAGGTGGCGCTGTGACCTTCTTACTGCCGCCCTAGCAGGGCTCGGAGGCTTGGAGTGGCGCTAGAGCAGACAAAGATCTCACCTCTCCGTTGCGAGGAGACAACACTCAACTGTAAACACCAGAAGCACCGTCATTTCAGGGGTGACACGTACCATCAAAATCAAACAAGGTGGGGCCACGGGATGGTGAGCCGGTGACACCTTGGACAGGAGGCCAGGGAACCTAGCAGGAACAGGCCTTCCGAGGTCAAGAGTCTGCGTTTCCTCCTACACCTGCAAGTTGAGCTGGCCCTTCTCAGCCATTTTTCAAGGGCGCTGCAGCTATGATTACGCTCTGTGGTTTCTGGGCAGCTCCCCCGTTACCGTTACCGTAGGGCAGGGCGGCTGTGTCTGAGGAGCACGCAGAAGGCAGCCGTCTGGATGGGTGGGCTGTCGAGATTGAGGGGTCCCTGTCCCCAGAAACCCTGCCCAAAGGGTCCCCCCACTGCTCACCTGCTGGGGTTCTGCCCTGTCCTCATACAAACCGGAGAGGGCCATCTGGGGCTGAGGAACAGGGGCCCTGGACTCCCCCCGGGCAAGTAGGCTCCTAGGGGCATCAGTGAAATGAAGCAAAGTGCCCAGGGTGGCCTGGCCCCAGAAGAGAGGCCATTTCTTACTGTGGCCCCCTGGGCACTTCTGGGTCCCACAAGGCTCAAGTCGCCAGCCCTCGACAGTGTGTCATTCGCTGATTTCTACGAGAGGTACTTACCCAAGGGCCTCTGAGCATCGTGCCTGGGCTTCACTCTGGGAGGATGAGACCGTAGAGAAGAAATACAGGAAAAGGGGTGTAGGACCGACCGCAGATCCTGGGAGAAGGCATTGGGACCCCGGGGACCTGCACACCAGCCATTGGACTGTGCTGTGCAGAATAACCCCCGGACCGTCCCACACTGCTGCTGGGTGGTATGGATGCCACCCCCCCACACACACACACACATCCCCCTCCCTCCACCCCTCCCCACCGCCCTGGCCCTGGCCTTGGCCTGCACTGTCTCATTGTATCCACAAGATAGGTACCACTGCCATGTTCATTTACAGCAGGGGAAACTAAGGCACTGGAAGGTGAACGGGCTCCCCTACTAGGTAGTGGCAGGGCTGGTGGGGACGTGTCCCTGCGTGCAGACACGCCTGGGAGGGGCTGGGCGTAGGTGCTGGGACCAAATTCCTTGCAATTACAATAAGCTTCCGAAGTCTGGGCTGGGCAGGCCCCAAGGTGATGGTTAACAGTGGGAGTGGAGACATAAACAGAGTTAATGAGCCCCTTCCTCCTCCTCAGCCCCCACGCCCCCTCCCCTGGCTCTAATGAAGGCCTTGGGCTCTGGGCTCTGCATTTTCTCGGAGTTCTGGGTGTTTGAGGCTCAGATTCTTCACTTAGGGTCACTGCCGGCTGTGTCTCCGTGGGGGCTGGGGAATGAGTTTAGGGAGCCTGGATATCTCCCTCCAGGGCAGCCAAGCCAGGGCGAGGAGGTGGAAAAGAGAGGGCATCCCCCTAAAAATGACAAGCCCCAGAAGGAGGGAGAGTTCCCATGGTAACCTAGAGGGGTTGCTTGGCAACTACAGGCCCCCAAAATACTTGCCTGCGGGAAGGCTCAGGGCTGGGGCTTTCCGATGGCCTGTGTGTAGACGCTAGCTGTGGAGTCTGGTCCACCCCGCCCCCGCCCAGCAGCCCCCACCCTGGATCCTTCCTGAGGGGAAACCCTGGTCTATTCCTCCCTCCCTGTAGCTCCACCCTGTATCAGGCCGGTCCCCTAGCAACAGAGGCTATTTCCTGGATACCTGAGTGACAGTTGATGGTGGCACAACGTCAGAAAATGTAGGGTCAGAGAGCACCGTAGATGGGGCCAGGCGCCAGCCAGAGTAAGGGGAGCTGGGCTTGGTGCCCTGTACTTTGTACCCACTGCAGCCACGAGTGACCTGGGCCTGGGGACAGGGTGGTGCAGCGGCAGGGAGGTGTGGCTGGGAGGGTGGGGTGGGTAGAGCGCCTGGAATAGGGGGCTGTGGTTCTGGTCTGAGCCAGCTGAGACTAGCTTTGTGACCTTGGCAGGTCCCGTCTCACCAGCCTCAGTTTCCCCATCTGTGGCCCCTTCTTCCCCTGTGCCTGTGTGTTCACCATTCAGTGCACGAACACTGCCCTGTAAATCATGTCACCTACTGGGGCTTTGGGGGTGGGGCAGTGAGGGGCCTCTGGGCTTGCTCATCCGCTGGCCTGATTCCATCAGGGTGCTGGGGGGAGGCAGGCGGCCTCACGGTTAAGGCCATTGGCTTTGGAAACGGAACCTGTGTCTATATCCCAGCACAATGCTTGTTACTGAATGTCCTAGAATGGGCACCAAACCCCTTGCTTTTCCTCCAGCTGTGAGCAAAATATGGGAATGGAAGAAGTCTGGCCCTGCGGGCTGTTAGGGGCTGCTTTCCCTCGTGGGTGCTGACCCTGTACCTATCAGTGAGCGCACCGGCCGGGGCTGTGTCCAGCAGGGAGGGCGCAAAGCCCTGGAGCCCCTGCCATGCCTTGGGATGGAGGAGAGAGGGCCTCTGAGGGCCAGACTGCCCTGGAGTGGGTCGTAGATTTTGGAGCTGGGAAGGTCGTGAAGCCCAGGTGCCCCCTGGGGAGGGCGGTGATGGGTGGTTTCGTCGGTGAGGGGTCCCGGGTGCCCTCAGGGAGCCTGGATTCTAGTCTGACCTTGACCATTCAACTCATTCTGTGACCTTCGACTATAATCCCACCCTCTGAGCCTCCCTGGCCTCCCAAAGGGGAGGGGGCGTGCCCACCTCTGGCGTTGGGAGGAGGCGTGGTGGCCTCCTCTGCCCAGTGCCCGGCACGCACGTTCCGCGCGGGGGCGGCGGCTCCCGTGGCTCCCGCGCCTCTGCCCGCTGTGCCCCGCCGCCCCTCACTCGTGCGCGGCGGGAGGAGGGGGCGGGGCGAGGGCGGCGCAGACAATGGCCCGGGCCCGGGTGGCGACGACGGTGCCCGGAGCGGGGCGGGACGCTGCGAGCCGGGCGCCCGGCGACCGCGGGCGGCGCGCTCCAGCCCTCGGCCCCAGGCGGGGTGCGGCCCTTGCGCGCGTTCATGCTGGTGGTCCCGCCGAGCGTGCGGGCGGACGAGGTGAGCCCCAGCCCCGCGGGCTGCCGGGGGAGGAGGGGCAGGGGCCGCAAGGTGGCGGGAGCCCAGAGGCCGGAGCGCTACCCCGCCCCCACGACTGAGGCGGGCGCGCTCCACCTCGGGTTCTTCCCCCCCCCCCCCCACCTTTTCTAGGTTGGGATCCGGAGTGGGCTCCCTTGGGGAAGGCACAAGGCATCTTCTCTGGACCCCGCCTGAGGTTCCAAGTGTGCCCACCTGCCCTGTGGGTCCGCGCTGGGGTAGGGAGGGCGTGGCCCGGGCCAGTGAGGGGCTGAGTCCAGAAACCTGCCCCGCCCCCCCCCTCCCCGCCCTTCTTGAGATCTGAGCGAGCGGGCGCAGGCCTTCCTTCCAGGAGCTCCTTTCCCTGTAACCGTGCGGGTCAAAACTGGGCGGGGGAGCGTGTGTGGGGAGGACCGGAGTGTGCGGGCCCTGGGGGCTGCCGCCACCCGAACTGAATCTCTCTGCCTGATTCTTGCTGCAGCCACTGCGGCTGCGCCGAGGCGGGAGCATAAGGAGCCCAGCCCTGGTTATCTCTGTCCGCTGCTCTCAGCACGCGAGGTCAAGTCTGTCTGGAGGTCAACGGGGAGAGAGAAGTCTGGGAAGACCGGGTGGGAGCCCTAGCTGGGGCTTGCTGAACCCCCGGCAGGTACTTTCCTTGACTCCTCTGTGCCTTGGCTGCCTCACCTGTGGATGTCAAGGTGTGTGAATGTGCCTGGGGAACCAGGTACTGGCACCAGTAAGCCCTCCGCAGGTGACAGGAAAGGTCTCTTCCAAGGAAGGCAGCCGACGTGGGGGCCAGAGAAGTTGAGTAGATTGCCCAGGCCAGAGGGTGAGCCCCACCTGGATCGCCTTCCTCCCTGAGGCCAGAGTTCTAGGTTCCCGCCCTGCCCCCCCCCCCCCCGCGGGGTGTGCTGACCAGGAAGTTGCCCGGGGGTGCCCTTTGGCCCTCTAGTTGACAGGGTTGAAAAGGGTGAGTCAGTCCGCCTGGCCTGAGGCCCTGGGCAGCCCGAGAGGTGACAGCTGTGGGCTCCCGAAAGAGGGGAGCAGAAAGGTAGGCAGGCAGTGCCCCGTGTGGACAGGCTGAGCTGCCCCCGCCTGCCCCCCTCCCTGCAGCAGGGGACAGTGGTTCTCCATGATGTCAAGGAATCTTCGCAGCCACGTGGGGCCGGGAGACCCTTGTGCAACGCACGGGGCCCCTTCCCTTCTCCCCAAGCCAGAATCAGGCGCGGGGTGGGCCCCGAGGGCACACGCTCAGGGTCTGGGGACACCGGGTGGCCGTCACTGGCTGGCAGATGCGCGGGGGCTGGAGGTACCTCCGGGGCTTCTGGGGTTGTCCGTGCGGTCCTGCACCTTGCGCGTGGGAGCGTGGGTGCGCGTGACTTGGGAGGAGCCCCATGCCTTTGGGTGCCTGCACATTTGAGTGCATCTGTATCCACGTGCCTCGTCGTGTGCCCCCGGTGTGCACGACAAGCCCAGCGGTGGCTGAGTGAGCACGAGTGTGAGGGGGCTCGAGTGGAAACACGACTGGTTACGGGGGTGCGTGTGCGGCACGAGTTCACGCGTGTTTGTGCATCCGCGCGCGCACGCGCGTGTTTGCATCTTGCATTTTCAAGGCGCCAGCCCCCTGGGTCTTGACCATGAGGAACCCTGAGTGTTCCTACCCCCTCAAGTTCTCAGTGTCGGTTTCTCATGGGTTTTGTGTGTTTGTTTGATTGGTTTTTTTTTTTTTGTTTTTTTTTTTTTTTTAGTTTATTTTGAGAGACAGAGAGGAACGGGGGAGAGAATCCCAAGCAGGCTCAGTGCTGCCAGCGCAGAGCCCGATACAGGGCTCGGTCTCACCAACTTTGAGACCATGACCTGAGCTGAAATCAAGAGTCGGACGCTTAACCGACTGAGCCACCAGGCGCCCCACGTGCCTCATCTGTTAAAGGGGTTAATAAATGTACAAAAGCTTACAAGGCTGGGTGGCTTTAAAGTACTCAGCCCTGTGCCCGGCGCACAGAGCCGCTCTGTTGCCTGCTGGCGGCCGGAGATCTGCACCGCTCTTGGCGGGTGCCTGGCGGGGGGGGGGGGGGTCCACCCGGTGCCTTGCAGAGCTCAGCACATATCCCATGTATGAGCAGGTGGAGGCAGGGAGGAGAGGCCCTGGAACCTTGCCAAGGAGGAGAAACCAAGGAAAGAGCCAAGTCCTGGGACTGGCAGAGGGACCGTGGGTGGCAGGAGGAGGCTGGGACACAGGCTGTGTCTCTGAAGCTGTCAGCCCCAAGGCCCTGGGAACCCAAGGCATTGCCCCCATCCTCTCCTGCCCCCTCCGCACCTGGGGAAACTTCCTTGCCGGAAGACTGTGGGAAAGACACCAGCCACCCCCCCCCCCCCACCTCCCGGCAGCCAGCTGGAGCCCCGGGTCCCTTCCAGAGGCTAGGGCAGCTCAGGAGGCCCCCCTCTGAAAGGGTAGCCCTGCTTCCCAGGCCCTGGGCCCCGCATGCAGACAGCAGGCGGGTGGCGGCACCGGGCACACAGTGTCCCTGGCACGGCGGGCACCCTCCTCACCACAACAGCCCGTTTGTCCCAACTCCCCTGGCCCTGAGGCCCCAAGTGACCAGGCCCTGCCGGGCACAGCGGCCTGACTGTGGGCTCCGCTGCCCCCACCCACCCAACCTTTAGCAAGCCCTGCCTGTACTTCAGGGAGAGGCTCCTTAGCGCAGGCCAAACCTCTACTTACCCGATCAGCGGAGACCCATTCCCCAGGAATTGCGGAAGGAGAAAAAAACCCCAGGTTGAACCAGAGCTGAGCCGACTGCCTGCCTCCCCGCCCTGACACCCCACGGCGGGCTGGCTTCTGGGAACCTCCTGGCTCCTGCTTCCCAGAAAGCCTGGCTCGCCTCCAGCCTCGCTCTCCGGAAGGCGCTGTCATGACAGGCTGGCAGAGAGGGCCTTGCCCTTCCTGTGCTCTTTGACATCCCTCGGGCTCCTCTCCAGCCCTGCTGGCTCCTCCAGGAAGCTTTTCTGGCGGTCTCCCCACAAGGAACCCTTTGGCCCTGAACCCTGAAGATTTTTCGAGTCCAGGAACTTGACACTGGAGAGACTGGGTGGACCATCCAGGTGTTTGTTGAGAGCCCACCGTGTGCCTGGAGCTGCCCTAGGCATTGGTACGTCCGCGGGGACAGAGTCCCTGCCCTTCCCAGGGCTGACGCCCCTTCCAGTGTTAAAAAGAGGGAAGAACTGAAAACACGTGGGACGCCCAGGGGTGGCGTGTGCATACGTGAGTGGCATGGCCACCCACCTACCTGTTGGCAGTTACGAGAAAGCACCACGGGCCAGGCATCCTTCTGGGCACTGGGGTATGAAGAGCTGGGAGCCCGGGGGCCGGGTGGGAGAGGGGGTATGAAGCCACCCCACAGTGGATGAGTTGTTCTGTGAGTCTTCCCCCACAGGGTACTTCCTGGCTCCCCCACCCTATCAAAGGCTGCGGCGACGCTCCACCCCTCTTAACCCTCTTCTGGTTTTGCTTCTCCAGCACACCCACCCCCCAACGCCGTATTTTACTTCTCGTACCCCCGACCAGAAGGTGACTTTGACCCGTTTGGTTCCCTCGTGTGTTTTTGGCACTTGCACATGGCCTGGTCCCTCCCTGGCAGGTGCCCTGTAGACTCCCCAGGGCGGGTCTGCGATGATGTCCTCGAAACTACTGCTGGTCCTCGGGGACGTGGGGTGGAGTGAACTTGTTTGGAGATTTTTACGGCAGCTGGACTCTGCTAGGAGGGCTTTCTGTGGCATCTTATGAAGTATCAGTTGTCCCTGACTTGGCACGTCCCGGGCCACCTTGGGGTAATGTTTTTTTGACCACGGGGCCTATGCCAGGCCCTCTTCCCAAGCGCCCCCATCCGTTGGAGACAGAAGCCGTCTCCTTGTGTAGGGCCGGACAAGTCTCAGCAAGTGACAGGCTGCGGGTTTGAACCTGGATTCCGTCTACCCAGGGCCCCCAGCTCGTAGCTGCCACTCTGATCCTTAAAGTTAGACGTTGGGCTCGTTGGCAAGACGGGCACAAGGAGCAGGCCCAGAGGGGCAGGGGGCTGTGTCCTCCGCTGCCGTGAGAGGGGGTCTTGTGGTCCCCTTGGCGGGGCTGGAGCCTGCCAGGCATGAAGCCAGCAGCAGCAGCTGGGGGAGGGCCCGGATTCTCGGATCCTCAGCTTCTTGGCAACCTGGGTGACTCAGTGGGCCGGTATAAAGGGCCGGCCGGCAGGCAGGCAGGCAGCCAGCACAGGGGAGTCCTGGGCGGGTGAGTCAGCAGCTGGAGAGGTCCAGCGACCTACCTCCCTACCTCCGGGTTACTGTTCTGCGTGGGGCGGGGCTGAGCCTCGGCTGCCAAAGTAACGAGCCCCTCCTCGCCTTTCTGCCTCCCAGCTCTGCCCCACCGTTCCAGGGGGTCCCCAGGTCTCCCCAGCCTGGAGCAGAGGAAAGGGCTGCCCCATTTGCATCCATGGCCTTCCTCTGGCTCCTCTCAGCCTTTCTATAAAGGAGGGGGGTCCTCTGCTCACAGAAGGGCACCAGGAGAATAGTATCAGCCTCAAAGCCAGACTGCCGTGTGACTTTGAATCTGATGGGTCTCCAAGCTTCTGTCCCCGAGCCCACCTGTGAATCTGCTTCACATATGGGGACATGTTATATCCACAGCGGCACATCAGTGAATGGTAGAAACATCTAGGGCGGCGGGTCATTGAGTCCAGCTTATACACTGGGTGGGGGGGCAGAGGGGCGGGGGAAACTGAAGTCAGAATCCCGAGCTGGGCCTCATACAGGGAACAGACCACCCACCTGCTGACAGGGACCCGGCGGCCCCACGAGAGGTCTTTGACCCGGCGCAGAGTGGAGGAACTTGAGCTGCCTTGGGGGCCAGACAGGCCAGGGTATGTACCTGGCCTTGGTAGTGACCCACTGTGCATCCTTGGGCAAGTTGTTTGCCCTCTCTGGGCCTTGATCTTAGTTTTACGGCAGAGATGATCACTGCGGCTGCGTCTGTTTCACAGAGGCT
Source organism: Leopardus geoffroyi (assembly GCF_018350155.1). NCBI lineage: Eukaryota > Metazoa > Chordata > Mammalia > Carnivora > Felidae > Leopardus > Leopardus geoffroyi. The sequence continues at coordinate 90,850,556 of NC_059342.1, read as the reverse complement.
GCGTGGAAAAGTCCTCTGTCCCCACAGAGGAGGGAGGAGGGACAAAGGCGGAGCCGGGCTGGGCCCTGGGTGCCCAGGAGGCATCAGGAGCCGCTCCGGCCTCCAAGGCTTCTAAGTGCAGGCCAGCTTTTGCCTTTGGCTGCAGGGCGGCAGCGTTTGCAGTGTCCCGGGCCAGGGGCCTCTCTCAGAGCTGAAGAGGGAGGGGAAGCCAGAGGAGATGCACCCTGGTTCTGAGCCCTGTTCCTGGCTCCGAAGGCTGGTCCCTCACACGCAAGGCTGCAGCGTCACCTGACCTAGCAGTCTGGCAATGGCTCTGACCTAGCAATTTGGCAGTGACCGTGTGATGATGGGGCTGCAGGTTCCCGGAGATGAGGGGGAGGGGAACTGGGCTGTCCCGCGCCCCCAGCAGGACCCCGAGTCGGGTCAGGAGGCTGCCGAAAGAGGAGCCAAAGCCAGCCAGGCCTCTCCTATCTGCTTCCTGGACAGGATGTTGTGCCGAGTAAACAGCTTCGAGAAGAGTCACGGCTCGCTCGGGCTCTGAGTCACAGCTCCTAGCGACAGCCACACATGTTTATAAACAATGTGCTTTGCACCCACCAGGGCCTGCCCCCCAGGAGCCCACAAAGCGTGAGAGGAACCCCCCCCCCAGATGTGGGATGTAGCAGGGGCCCACCCAGGAGTCCCTCCCCTGCCAAAGGGCTTAGGTCTGGGTGGCGGGGAGCGTTGGCGCGTCTGTGCATGCATGTGTGCTCGGGAGTGGGGTTTTGCTGCGTCTGGGCTTGTGTGTGGCCGGCCAGGTGCGTCAACCCAGAGCCATCTGGTGTGGTGGGCAGAGCACAGGACTGTTGGCAGGTCACGTGACCTCGGGTCCTGGGACAAGCATCTCAGGGCTGGCGTGAGTGTCCCCGGGTGCCGAGTTCACGCAGAGCTCCGTGCACAGTGGGCGTGCATAGGAAATGCTTGCGTGCGCCTCAGTCCTCAGGAGGCCCAGCCCCTGAAGGTGGCAAAGGGGTGGGGGTGCAGGTGAAGTGCCCCTAACTGTCCCCAGCCCCCAGAGCCCTGGCTCTCCGCAGCCGGTCTTTCGTTCCAGGCAGTGACAGTGATATGGCGCACCATGTGGTGACACCAGACTGGCAGGGAACAAAGGCGCCTCTGCTCTCCCCCTCCCGGGTGGGAGGAGGGGTGGATGCGCCCTGCCCCTCCCCTCCCCTGCCCCGCCTTCCCGGGGCTCCCGTTTTTTTTCTTGCCTGCAGCTGGTCTCCCCAGCCTGGGCCTTCCCGGTGAGCCCTGTCCTGGCGGCCTGGCTCCAAAGGCAGTAGCCCGAGATGTCCGGGGGGGTCGCTGGAGAAGATCACGAGGACCCTTGTGTGACACTAAGGAACTACGGAAGGGAGATGTGGTGCCTTGCAAGGGGCCTGGTACCTGGGAAGGGCTCGGTAAATGCTCGTGGAATCAGAGGCATTAACACACAGATGCACCTAAGGGGCAGCCTGTACCCCCGTGGTTCCCACCACCCACCCCCGCTTCCTCCAAGGGCCTCTTGAAGCTCTCCCCCGCCCCCAAACACGTTCGCCCAGTCGGAAGCACTTTCCCCTCCACTGACTCCTTCCACAGCACCGGGATGAGGAGGCCAGGTCTCGGGAAAGGCACTCCCCACCCCCTCAGTTCAGCTAAGGCCCCCAAAGGCTCAGGAGAGCTCGCCGGGATGCATGGAGGACAGCCAGGCTGCATCAGGCAACGCCCGAGGTCCCACAGCCAGGCAGCCGGCAGCACGGGGGGCTGAGCAGCCGAGGTTCTGAACAGCCTGCGCACCCCAGGGCTGTCTGCCCCCTGGAGCCCTACTGACTCCCGGGGGCCCGGCGCCTCCACCGGCGCTCCGGGCCTCTTTGCTGCTTGTAGACAGCAGACGTTCCTGGGTTATCCACTGGGATCCAGTTGCGGGGCCCATGCTAGCACCGGACAGACCCCAGATTGCCATTTGGAGCTGGCCCTCGGAGATGGGAGCCAGGCAACAGCACCCGCCAACATCCCTTGGGTGTTTATTACGTGCCCGGCAAGGGAGCAGGCTTACGACTGTGGGAGAGGATCAGAATGCACATACCTTGGGTGCCGGCCACCAGCAGGCCCCTGCTGAGATCTTGCCAAATCCTCAGATGAGGAAACTGAGGCAGTAAGTGACGCTAAGTCACTGGCCCAGGGTCTCAGCACTGGCTGATTCAGAGCCCCGTCGCCTGTGCCGTTTCTCCAAGGTCACGGTGGGCACGAGGGTGGCACGGGAGGCAGGTTCCACCTGGGACTTCCAGCTCTGTTTCTCCGATGCCCGCCCAGCCCCCCACCCCTGGATGCCCACCTCCCCAGGGATTCCTATTTTTTTTAATGTTTATTATTTTTGAGAGAGACAGCGCGCAAGCAGGGGAGGGGCAGAGAGAAGAGGGGAGACACAGAATCGGAAGCAGGCTCCAGGCTCTGAGCTGTCAGCATGGAGCCTGACGTGAGGCTCGAACTCACCAACCGTGAGATCATGACCCGAGCCGAAGTGGGACACGTTAACGCCTGAGCCACCCAGGCGGCCCAACGGATTCCTAACTTGTGCTCACAGGGATTCTTTTGCGCATGAAAGAAATTTTCCTCTGGAGCCCAGCAATGAGAATTGGAGGCCAAGAGGTGCAAGGGGGGCAGGGGTTGGGAGGGTTCAAGTGTGAAAACCTCTGTGTCTGCCCCTCCCACCCCCACATCCATGACAGATCAGGAAACTGAGGCTCAAAGAGAAGAGGAACATGCAGGTCCCACAGGGAGGCAGTGCTAGGCGGGGACAGGAACCAGGTCTCAGCCCCTGGGCTTCGAGCAGCCTGCTCAGCCGGGTCCCCTGCGCCCCACAAAACCACCGGAAGAGGATGTGAAACTCAGGCAGAGTGAGTGCTGGTGTGGCTCTGTGTCAGGGCAGCATACTGGGCCCCCGCCACCCCACCACAGCCAGGGGACCCGATGTGCGTGCAGACCGGCTCCAGAGCCCCTGCGCAGCCCTCTCTGCTCCCAGCCCCTGTCAGCCCCCTTGCAGCCAGGGGCAGGACGTCCATCCGGCCAGGGGCCTGCAGGGTAAGGAAGCAGCCCTGCCTCTCAACCTCTCTCTTTGCCCTGGGACCTCTGGGTTTGGGGATCTGGGCTCTGAGCACTGATGGAAGGAGCCTCTGTGGGCTCTGCAGAGCTTCAGACAGACACAAGTCCTGAAATCTCCCTGTGAGATTTCAGGCAAGCCCCTGCTCCCCCCGGGCCTCGGTTTCCCCATTCGTCAAATGGGTGTATTGGACTCGTTCAGTGCTTTCCGATGGCTGGTTTGCAGCAAAATGAGAAAAGTGGGCACAGGGTTGTGCGCCTTTCTTAAAGCCAAATGCACTCGTTTAATAACTGCCCTCTTTTCTGATGGTGTCTCCTAGTTATTTTTGGTGGCATCTTTTTTGGAACGATGGTAACGATGGTATTTTTTTTTTTTCTATGCTACTCGTAGAAAATACTTGTCAACCCTCGGTTCGTCTTGCAGTTTAAAATGAAGTCTTGTAGGGAGCGCCTGGGTGGTTCAGTTGGTTGAGCGACTGACTTCGGTTCAGGTCATGATCTCATGGTTCCTGAGTTCGAGCCCCGGCGCGTCAGGCTCTGTGCTGACAGCTTGGAGCCTGGAGCCTGCTTCGGATTCTGTCTCCCTCTCTCTCTCTTTTTCTCTCTCAAAAATACATAAACATTAAAGTGAAGTCTTGTATCCGGGGGCCACAGCTGAGGAGCTTGAGGGCGGGGTGCAGGGAAGCTTCAGGAATGAGGCGGTGGCTTTGAGTGAGGATGTCCTGTGCTCCTTCCAACGCCGCCTGGCCAGGCTCACACCTGCCTGGTGGCCCCGCTGGCTGAGCCCTGTTTTGATCTCGGTGACTTATACCTGCCACTGTTGTAACTCTGGGGAATGGGGATGGGGCCTTGGGGTGGGTTTTGGAGGGGACGGCGGGGCCCAGCCTGGAGGGGCCGATCTGGCTGGAGCTGCTCACACAGCCTTGGCTGGCCCATGGCCTGGGACAAGCGGGAATTCCTGGCCCTGCCCATCATGGGAGCAGGTATGACAGCCACGCAGGTGACACCAGGCCTAGGCACTCGGGTGCTGGACTCCACCGGGGCAGCCAGGCAGCCAGGCAGACTGGCAGAGGGCCTCCTTGGGAGCCCAGCCCCTGCCTGGCTCCTGTGCCGCCATGGCCCGGGAAGCCAGGCCCGCTGCGCCCAGGGTGCGGAAGGGCTGGGTGTTCTTTGCCTGTGTCTCTGTGGTGACTGCCAGGCGCTGGGCCATCGCCCGCCGCGCCACGCTCCGAAGCCCCGCACCTTGGCCGGCACCTGTGCCAGCTCCAGCCACCGAGGTGAGTCTCCAGGGCAACCGGGGCCGCTGCCGGGAGGCCGGGTGGGTCACGGCCAGGGCCCCCCGCCCCTCCCTCAGAACTGGTTGAAGGAGTCTGGCCCGAAGCCAGCGGGCGTCGCCATCCGTGTCTGAGAGGAGGGGGCGCACTCGGCAGTGGCCGTGTGCGCCCCCCCAGGCCGGCCTGTCCCCCCGCCCCCTGCCTGGGCAGCCGCTGCCGGGGAGCCGTGCGTCCAGCGTCTCCTGTTCCTGTTGTGCTTCTCAGATTACCAAGGGCTCCTGGGCATTGTTTTATCATCCGCTCTCCTGAGGGCCCGGTGGTGGCGTTATTATTATCACCCCATCCTACTGATGGAGAAACTGAGGCCGGGAAGGTGCAGAGCAGGGACGAGCACAACTCTAGGCTCCAGATCTCAAGAGAGTCTCCCAGACCTACGGGGCTCCCCCTCGGCCGTGTGTGCGCGGGCTCTGCGAGGGTCAGGACCTGGCCTCCGACTCCGTTTCCTTTCCCAGGGCTCCCCTCTCCGTGATTCTCTGTGTTTCGGCCTCCCCTGCGGTCTCTGTCTGCATTTCCATCTATTTGTGTCTCTTTCTGCCTCTTCCTCCTTCCTCCCTTCACCTCCAGCCGTCGCAGGGTGGCTAGGTGGCCTTCAGAAGTGTCAGGGGTCAGCGACCCCTGGGGTGGTGGGCCCCCAACGCTCCAGGCGTGGGGGACCATTGTCAGAGTGGCCCCTGGCTCCCACCGGTGTGGGTGCTATTTATCAGGATGAGCCGGCTGCCCTGTGCTCCTCTGAGTGACCCCCTGACACCCTGGGAGTCCGTGTCAGGGGCGGCGAGAGCCCACTTCCTGGGGAGGCCGGGGAGGCCCCACAGCAAGCTCCAGGCTGGTCTGGAACCCTCGGCCTGCCCCTCCTGGGCCGTTTCCATGGCTCCAGGCGTTGATGTATTTTGTTCTAGTTGCCCCGGGACAGTAACGCCCTGTGAGGTCAGAGACTGGGGGTGACAGTGATATCACACCCCTCCGCCCAGGATGGTCTCCGGGAGGTTTGGATGCTTCATTTTCCGCCTCCTGACCAACCTGGAGCTCGGCCTCCAGCCTGTGGGAAACCCCCTCCCCCTGAGGAGGAGGAGGAGGAGGACTTGGAGGACGAGAAGGAGGCCCCTGGAGGTTCCCAGGAACCCAGTGACGGAGGAGGCGGGGCTAAGCCTACGCTCTTAGCCCAGGTGCATCACCTCCTGCCAAGGTGCGTCACCTCCTGCCAAGGTGCATGCTCACCCGCCCACAGAGGGCCAACCTGGGAGCCAGGCAGGCCAGGAATGGTGACGTTGATGTCGGGAAATCACCCAGGAGCCTGGCCAGGCTACACCCTCTTCGTGTCCTCCTCAGGCTCTAAATATAGACCGCAAAACACAGGTGGTCACCTGCTCAGAAAGAGGTGAAAGGTCTTCTTCCACCGAGGGCCGGCCCAAGTCCGGGTACCTGGCTGCTATTTCTCACCAGGCCACCAGCGCCCTCTGTGGCCTTGGCTGAGCCCACGTTGGAGGCGGTGACGGGCAAGGCCTGCGTGGCCGCCTGGACGTGGCCTGGAGCCCAATTCTCGCGCCGAGACCTCCCCAGAGCTGCAGCTAGGCCCCAACCCCGTTCCCCGAGACCCTGTGCAGAGGCAGGGCCGGGTCTCGATTTGAACGACCACTGGAGCAGCACTGATGAATCCCCTTCCGCGTACAGGGAGGGCAAGGGGTGGGCAGCGGGTAGGAAGCAGGGCCAGGCGGCCCGCAGGGGATGGCTTGAGGCGCCGGGGACGTAGCGGTCCTGTGTGAGCCTGGCTTGCCCCGAGGGCAGCGGGGGCACTTTTGAAGGGTCAAGACCAGCGGGAAGGAAAAAGCGCCCCAGAGATTTGGCCTCTGGACCCCTCTCCCTTCAACTGGGGGCGGCTGGCTGTCCAAGGGTTCTCCAAGCCAGGGAGCGATGGAAGGCCCGGTGGGGTCTGTGGCAAACCCACAAGCACAGGGCCTGCCCAAAGGGGACAGCTGCCCGCCAGCCCCCACCCAGCCTCCGGTTGCCCAGGAACACAGACCCCATGTGGCCAGATTGTCTGAAGTTACGGCAGAAGCCAGAACTGCGGATTTTCATATGAAATCACCTGACCTTTTACTGTTGGCTCAAAAATGTAAAAATACTTTGCAAGCCAAACAAAACACACGTGTGGGCCGATGTGGCCTGCCTCCAGCCCCTGACTGCCAGTTCTCTGCCCGTCTTGTAAGCTTCCTCTGCAGGGAGCATCCTGGCAGTGGAACGGTCTGAACAGCATACGGTTGTTCTCGGAGCTGCTTGTGACCCCCGGGGAAGGGCAGGTGCGCTCCCCAGGGAAAGGTTGGGAAGCTGGGACCGCAGGAGGTGGGGTGAGCTGTGAGCGGGATGAGGGATGAAAGGAGGGCCCCGATTCTAACATCCCCCCCCCCCCCCCCGCTTTCTACAGTGCTCTTTCTGTTTCTCCCAGCAGACCCTCCAAGGGCAGGGGTTATAACCTTGGTCTTTACCCACCCAAGGTCACTGGGCTGCCATGAGCCCCATGTGCGCAGTATGACTCGGTTTCCCAGCCGCCCACTGCCGTGGCCCCCAAAGTGAGGCCCCCAGCCTCTTTTGATGTTAAGGACGCTGGGAGCGCCTGTGGGCCTGGGGCGAGTGATAGATACATGGAAGACGGCGGGGCTGGCCATGTGTCACTGCCATGACCTGGGGTCTGAAGACTGTTGCCCTCCCTTGATGGCTGCTGAGAGCCTAGGCGCAAGCATTGAGGGTGAATCTCAAACTCTGTCCTTTTTCTTTTTAACTTTTACGATGGCAGATTCCAAACAGACACAAAAATGGAGAATGCATAAACGCATCCCCAGCTCTAACAACTCCAGGCGGGGACTCTCTTGTTTCCGCTCACCACCCCCGTTGTCCTACCGTCCCCCGCAGCGGACAAGGCTTGTGCAAGTCCCGGGCACGTCGTTCTGTCCGTAAAAATCCCAGGATGTTACTCTAATAGCAGCTGCAATACCGTGAGCGCACCCAGAAAATGATACGGAATATCATCAGATATCCAACAGGGTTCACATAATCTCAGTGGTCCCTTAGGTTTTGTTTTTTGGTGTTTTTTTTTTTTATAATAGTTGCCCTACTAAACAAAACCCACATGTTGCATTTGGTGATGTCTCTTACCTTTCTTTTAATCTGTGGTTTTCCCATTACTTTTTCCCCCGAAATGCATCTGTTGAAGAAACTGGGTGGTTTGTCCCGTCGAGATTCCCACAGTCTGGAGTTTGTGGATTGCATCCTCAAGGGTTGTGTTTAACGTGGTCCCCTGTCCCCTGCAATTCCCCAAAACGGTAGTTACACACACAAGCCTGGTTGGATGCGTGTTTAGTTTTTGCCAGGAACACTTTGTGGATGGCTCTGTTCTTCTGTCAGGCAGCACCTCCCCGCTTTAGGGCTGCCCCTGCCCTGGTAAGGTCCCCGCTTTGGGGCAGGATTAGGAAGGGAGGCGCATTGGGGCTCAGGAGAGGGTCTTGCATGCGGGAGGTGCGCCGTGACTCGCGGCCCGTCACTGACCGTGTGGGGCAGAGTCTCTGGCCCCTTTGACTCAGGGGCACCAAGCACCTCTGTGAGGTGCTTCACCTGTGCTGTCTCATTAGTTATGCCCCCTTTGCAGGGGAGAAAACTGCGTTGGAGGGGGAGGTGATTTGCCCACAGGTAAAGGAGTCACTTAGGAAGAGAAAAGTGGAGCTGGGCTTCAAACCCAGGTTATTTCAGCATCTGAACCTGCCCTCTGTGCTACACCAGCACCCTGGGAGCTAAGGCGTGTGTGCACGTGCCTGTGTTCACACTCATGTGCGTGCAGCTGGAGCAGTGGGCAGGTTGGCCAGGACTCCTGAGGGGAGCCCCAAAGTGGGGGTGAACGAGGCAGGGAAGGGGACTTTGTAAAAACAGACAGATGTGAACTAGAGAGATTGGTCGGGTGAAGCGCACCCCCCCAACCCTCCCCTCCAGCCGTGCTGGGGGCAGGTGGTATCGGGATGGAACTCCCCCCCCCCCTCACTTCTCCAACCTACCTGGGCCCCAACCCCAGCACCTGGACCTTCAAGGTTGGAGACGTGCTGGGAGCAGGTGGAATCCCCCAACCCCCTTGAGTCACTTGGCCTGCACGGGCCCCTTTTCAGCTGTAAAATGGGCTTGAGCTCGCTTTCCAGGCCGCTCCCTGGGAGAAGGAGATAAAGAGAGCAGAGAGATAAGTGAGGGCAGGCTCCTGCTGGATTAGCCCGGAATTCCCAGCAGCGCCTCGAGAGCGTGGCCCCAGGGGAAGGAGTGGGAAGAGGAGTTGCTAGTCAGAGGGCAGGGGCCAGTGAGCAGGTCAACCTTCTGTTGCTCTTTGAGGCCCTCCTTCCTCTAAATGCGCACCACCCACCTCTCGCCCTCCCTGGTGGCAGAGCCCAGAAGCTTCCTAAACAGCCTCCTAGGGATCTCCACCCCAAACTAAATCTACCCATCTTGCTTTATTTTTAACTTAAAAAAAAATTTAGGGGCGCCTGGGTGGCGCAGTCGGTTAAGCGTCCGACTTCAGCCAGGTCACGATCTCGCGCTCCGTGAGTTCGAGCCCCGCGTCGGGCTCTGGGCTGATGGCTCAGAGCCTGGAGCCTGTTTCCGATTCTGTGTCTCCCTCTCTCTGCCCCTCCCCCGTTCATGCTCTGTCTTTCTCTGTCTCAAAAATAAACATAAACATTAAAAAAAAAAATTTATTTAGAGAGAGAGCGCGTGCGCAAGCGTGCATGCGCGCGGGGGAGGGGCAAGGGGGGCGGAGAGACTCTAGCAGACTCCGCTCAATCAGTGCACAGAGCCCCATGTGGGGCTCCAACTCACGAAGCCGTGAGATCAGAACCTGAGCTGAAAGTAAGAGTCGGGCACTTAACCGAATGAGCCACCCAGGAGCCCCTAGGTTTTTTAAAATGTATGTTTGTTTGTTTATCTATTTCTGAGAGAGGGAGACAGAGAATCCCAAGCAGGCTTCATGCTGTCAGCACAGAGCCAGATGCGGGGCTCAAACCCACAAGCCATGAGATCATGACCTGAGCTGAAATAGAGAGTCGATGCCTAACCGACTCAGCCACCCAGGTGCCCCAGTTGGGCACAGCTGTAATCGATGTTTCCATAAATAAGCTTGTATTGACAGAGACCCACGTCCCTCCCCCCGATTGCTTCCTTCGGGTGAATTCCTACTAGTGTATCATTGAATCAAAGGGCATGAGCATTTTTTTTTTTTTAATACCCTTCATAGAAACTGCGGGATGGTTTTCTACCAGTCCTTGTCGAGGCCTTGCTTCAGGGCTGGACGGTGTTCAAGCTGCCGTGTGGGTGGGGCATGCCGGGGGCCCCACTATCCATGGATAGCTGAGGCTTGGCACACAGTGGGTACACACGATACGCTTACGGAATGTGCAGTCTGGCCTTCCCTCTCCTCTTACAAATAGAGAAAGTGAGGCCCGGCGGTGGGAGACCGGTTCAGGGGAGGTCGGTAGCATTGCCAGGGCTGACAGGTGATAGTGCAGCAAAGGCCCCCGCAAAGACAGAGCTTGTCCCCACACACACACACACACACACACACACAGCACTGAGGACTTTACGCGCACGGGTGTACCGAAGGCACAGTTACCATTCCAGGACTCAGGAGCACAGAGCCAGGCGCAGGCAGCGGCTGAGGGCTGGGCATGACTTCCCCGCTGCGATCCTTCCCGAAGCAGAAACAGGCTCAGAGAGGTTTAGCAATCTGTCCGAGGCCACAGAGCTAGGCTTAACTGGAATTCGTGGGAGGCAGGTCTGACACCAGGGCCTCTCGACCACGTCTCAACGCCCACACAACGCTGGCACTGCACCAGCGCACGCGCCCACGCAGGGCGCCTCACCGCGGGCCCACGGCACGCACAGCACGTGCACTCCGGGCCACGCTTAGGGCAGGCTCGCGAGGACGCGCGCGCGAGCGCGCGAGCGCGCGAGCGCCCGCACACACATACACACGCCCCCGGCATCGCCGGCCCCGCCCCCCAGCGCTGCCGGCCCCGCCCCCGGCCTGACCTCCGCGGGGCCGGGCCGCCGGCGCAGAGCGCAGGCTGCGCCGAGCCGCGCGGGCCGCCGCCGCCGCCGCCGCCGCCGCGCGCCGGGCCGGCCCCGCGCCCGCGCCGCCCCGGGTCTCGCGGCCCGGCCGGCCGGCCGCGCGCCCGCGAGCCGTTCATGGTGCAGCGCATGTGGGCCGAGGCGGCCGGGCCTGCGGGCGGCGCCGAGCCGCTGTTTCCGGGCTCCCGGCGGAGTCGCAGCGTGTGGGACGCAGTGCGCCTGGAGGTGGGCGGCCCCGACAGCTGCCCGGTGGTGCTGCACAGCTTCACGCAGCTCGACCCGGACCTGCCGCGCCTGGAGGTGGGTGAGCGGGCCGGGGAGGGGCCTTCCGCACAAAACCCGGGGCGGCGAGGGGGGCGTGGGGGCTGCCGCACAAAAGGTCCAACGCTTTGGGGGCCAGAGCCGAGACTTCGTGGTTCCCCCCTCCCCCCACCGCCACCATCTGTCCCAGGACCTGGCCCCACCGAGCTTCTAGGTGTGCCAGTCCCGCGCCCCCTGCAGCCCAGGTAGGTCTGTTCCCGCGCGCTGTCACTGTTTACGTCTGCGAACTTCTGACAGCAGGGGCTGGGCCTGCGCCGGCGGTTAGGCTCGGCGGTGCAGGAGGTGAACTAGTGGTTAGGATGACAGAGTCCTCCCAGGCGGTTGGGACCACAAGGGCCTTCCAGACAACACCCCTTGGGGGCAGACAGGGATCCGATGTTCAGAGCTGCCCCGAGAAGCAGGGTGGAGGGCAGACAGGCAGGCCTTCCGCCTGTGCCTCTAGGTGTCCAGGCAGGGAGGTCGGGAGAAGGGCCTTTCAGGCCGAAGGGGTGACTCGTTTCTGGTTGACGAGAAAATGTGCCGACACCCTGAATTCATAAGGATTTAGGAGGGCTCAGAGAAGGGTCACGTGCCTGCCACGAAGGGGGCTGGGGATACCTAGGTGAGGGCTGGGTTCCTCATTTCCGGTGTGCTCTGGGCAGTGAGGCTCAGTGGCTCATGGGGTCTCCACCTCCCACCTGACTGTGCACCTGACTCTGCAGCAGTCTGGCAGAATCCAGGGATGGGCCCCTCGCCCCGTTCTGCCTGAGCGTGGGGCCTGGACAGAGGCTGTCCCTGGGTCCCGGGGCTCAGGGCACATCTAGGCCAAGCCAGAGCCTTAAGAGTGAAGTTTGAGCCCCCTGCTGGTTAGAGCCCCTCCCCCTTGGCGCCCCCTCCCCTTCCATCATTTAGGGCCACAGTACCTTGTAATTGCTGGAGATTGCCAGCCTGGATCTTGTGCCTCTGCATCCCCAGTGCCTAGACGGGGCCTAGATGGGTATTTGCCCGAGGATAAAGCATGTCTCTGTGCCCCGCATGGGGGAAAGATGGGGTGGGGAGCTCGCTGAGGCGACTGTGGGTCTGGGAGACTCCTCCTGAGCGTGGCGGATGGCGGGGCCAGGCGAGTCCTCCAACCCTCATCCACCCACAGCTCCAGTCTTCTTTGGCGGCTGAAGCAGCCCCCCAGGGAGGGTGGGGGTGGGAGGCCTGACACCAGCCCAGTGCTCATCTGACTTTCATTATGTCTGGCAGTGGCTCCGGCTTTGTGTGCTGGGAGGGTCCGGCGTGCGTGCGCACAGGGGCCGGGCAGGTTCCTGGCCTGGGTGGGGCGGGCCTTTGTGGCTTCTATGCCTCCCTCCCTGTCCATCTGCATCCTGGAGGGTCGAGGAACCGAGGGAGAGGCAGATCTGAGCCCTTACCCCTGCCCAGGGGTCTGCCTTCCCTCCATCTCCCTGCTTCCCCTCCCCCTTTCTGTCTCCCTCTTTAGCTGCTACTCTCCCTCACCCGGCCTCAGCGCTGAGATCCAGGCCATGGCCGCTGTTTAGAAATCAAAGGGGAAGCTTCTGGCTGGGGCAGGAAAACCAGGGTCCTGGCAGAAGAGGAGGCCACTGCCGGAAACCAAACACAATGACCATTTACCATGGGCCGAAGGGAGGGGGGGCCAGGGAAGTCCCTGTCCCTCCTGCCAACACAGTGCCCCCCCCCACCACCACCATCCTGGGGCTGGTTTCCTGGTCTCTGTAGCGAGCCAGAGCTGAAGCGGCCCTGCTCATGGCCCTGTTCTGTCTGGAAACCACCAGGCAGTTTCTGCTTGCCCCCTCCCAACCGCCCCCCCCAACCCCCATTTCCCCACCACGCCTCCACCCAGGCCCTCCTTCTCTGGGCTGCCAGATGTCCTTGCACATCTGGGCATCCACTCATCATCGTGATCGAGAAAGCCAAGTCACTGCTGACCCAGTTTGGCCTGAGGAGTTCTGTGCTTTCTGGAGGTCACCTGGCCCATGCCCTCGTCTCTGGGCAGGCCACTACATTGGCCAGGCAGGGAGGAGTTCTCAGGGTGCAGCACATACTGGCTGCAGGCACCCCTCTCTCCAGCTGGCTTTGACCAACCCTGCAGAGTAATAGCCAGCCCCACTTTATAGCAGATAAAGGGAGGCAGAGAAATGAGGTCCCTGATTTTAACGTACACCCAGCCGAGGACGCGCAGCCAGGATTTGAATATGGGCTGTTTATTGGGGGCCTGTTGTATTTGAGAGCCCACCGCAAGGATCAGAGAAGGATAGGGCAGAGCTCACTGCTGAGGCAATTATAAGTTCATGAGGAGGGCAGTGGAGCTGTCAGGGGAACAGAACCACGTCCAGGCAGCTCAGAAGCCCCTGGGCAAGTGAGGGGTAGCAATGCTTCTAGACCAGAGAAGGCAAAAGTCCTTTGGGCCAGAGGACACCAGGGAGGGCTTTTAGGAAGGAGCGAGCCCACAGCTGGACCCCAAAGGTTTAAAGTCATAGCTCGTATGAGCCAGCCAGCGCTTTGTGGGAGGCCCTGTGCTAAGTAACACACAGGCAGCATTTCTCTTTGCTGCCAGGATCATCGATTGTCCATTTCACAGATGAAACAGCTGAGGTCCTAGAAGTTAGACTGCACAAACGCCCCAAGTTAGTGAGTGGCAGAGATGGAATTCTGACCCACACCATGTGACGGTAAGGCCTGAGCACAGTCTGGATGGAACGGAATGAGGAGGGCTTCTCTGTTCTTCTGGTAGAAATAAATAGGAGAGTCTCCCCACCCCCAGTCTCCTGCCTCCTTCCCGGTTGTCTGGTCTCCTGATCAGCTTTGTGCAGCTCTTCAGTTTCACCCCCAGGGCTCATTTGCCTTTGACACCGGAGGCCCTAGAGGCATAGCCTTGGGTGGGAGGGAGTCTCTATCTGCAGACTGCAATCTTTGAGGAGGGCTCTTTAGCTAACTCGGAGGGAGCAGGCTCCAGGCTGTTGGCCGAATCAAGTTCAGGAGGGGACTGACTGCCACCTGCTGGGCCCCCATGAACCCCAGGAGAGGAGGAAGGGGGGGCCCAGGCTGGTTGGTACTGGGTCCTCGTGCCTTCTGCCAAGCTGCCTCCCTGGGGCAGCCGAGGTGAGACTGCTCACAGGCGGGGCTCCGTTCCGTCCTCAACCTAGAAGTCGGACGTGTGTTTCTAGGCCCAGCCTTCACGGCTGCTAGAAGGGGTTGGAGTAATCCCGCGCTGGCCCCAGGCAGTCGAGGACTGGCTCCTGGGGCTGCTGACTGGCCACCCGGATAGCTCCCATGGCTCAGTACCATGCTGTGGCCACCCTGTCCCGGGCTCGGGCTTCCGGCCTCCCGGGCTCTGAGACGCCGTGTTCCTGGACACACAGCTCTAGCGAAGCGACTCCCCACTCTGCTTCTCAGGGGATGGGAGTAGAAATCTGCAGCCTCGGGCAGGAGAACCAGAACTTTGAGCTGTCCCGGGCCTGCATCCCCTGGCTGGGAGCGAGCAGATGAATGGCTGGGAGACTGGTTGGTGAGCGGGGCCGGGACGTAAGGCTCAAGGGCCCGCGTTTGGGGAGCTCTCGGGCGTGGGTGTTGCGTCGGCATTTCCCTCTCCGCCCTGGGGAACTGTTGGTTGGCCAGTCACACCTAGAGGCAGAATGTCCTTTTGAACCGGGGGACAGCGTCGTGCGTGCTGGTCCAGAGCTGGGTCTCTAGGGAAGAGAGCTGCGGGGCAGTGCCAGCTTGACCCCTCGAAACCCTAGACCTGCTCCCCATCCCTGAGCCTTGGTTGCCCATCTGGAAAATGGACCTGATACCGGTTCCTCCCCTAGGGTTCAGGTGGAGACTGAGAGAGGAGGCCTGGTAAGCAGTCCCCACGGTGCCCGATGCAGTGTCAGAGCCAGGCAGGTCATGACTGCCACGGTCGTGTGGTCTGACAAGGTGCCAGGGGAGTGCCCGAGCCCTGGACTGGGCCACACGGCTGTCTGATGCAGCTGGCGTGGTGCTTCTCAGGCCTGGGTCCTGGAGCTGACCTCAGGGCCCTGCGGCAGGAGCCTCAACCAACCACCCGCTCCGTGGCAAGGTGTGGGCGCCGGGCCCCGCCATCCCCGATGGGCTGCGCCCTCTAAAGAAGGCCTTCCCCTCTCTGGAGTCTGCTCTGAGGCTGTGACTGCAGCAGCCACAGTGGATCAGGGTGGCGGCCAGGCCCGGCCAGGAGGGTCATAGGCCAAGGTTGGAATCCCTGCCCCAGCCGGCCGCCGCGTCCTGGCTGCTGACCTGAGTGAGTTCCCTGCCCGGCTCTTCCCTCACGCATCAGGTGAGGCGTTGCGTGGTCTAAACGTGAGGAGTGTGTGCAAAGCCCGGCACCCAGCAAGTGCCCGCAGACATTGGGCGCTGTGGTTGGTGGTGTTGCTCTTGGACTGGACCTTCAGCCGGCCCTGCCCTGCACCCCCTCCGGGACCAGGCCACCCTCCTCCTCAGCTGTCACCAGTTACACTCCCTCAAAGGCCTGGTCTGTGGTGGCCTGCTGACCTGACAATCAGGAGCTGGCCCCGGATGGACAGAAGGATGGGTGGTGGGCAGGGCCAGCCTGGGGGCGCCCTCACCCCTCCCCGCTCAAGGCACATTTCCTCCTCCTAAAAATTTTTTTTATTGTTTTTTATTTATTTTTGACAGAGAGGGAGACAGAGCATGAGTAGGGGAGGGGCAGAGAGAGAGACGGAAACACAGAATCTGAAGCAGGCTCCAGGCTCTGAGCTCTCAGTACAGAGCCCGATGCGGGGCTCAAACCCATGAACCGGGAGATCATGACCTGAGCCGAAGTCCGATGCTTAACCGACTGAGCGAGGCGCCCCAAACTTCCTCCCCTTTAAATGCTGATGAGTAACTTGGACTCAGGCTGATGGCAAGGGTTCTTGGGGACAGGCTCTTTGGGGGCTCCACGAGGCTGGTCCCCAAACTCCAGCTTCTGGGGTCCCCAAGCTCCCCGGTTGCCCTGGCAACCAGGCACCTTGCATGGTCCCCAGCAAAGGTCCCCTTGCCTCTACGGCTGCAGTGGGGGGGGGGGGGGGGGCGGAGCGGCGGGAGTGTGGCTCACCCCTGTCCAGGGCTGACCTCTGGTCCCCCACTCAGTTCTGTCTGTGCCCTCAGACTCAGGGTGCAGGACACCCACCCAAAGCTTGAAGGCGGGGCCCTGCCGCACACAGCGGCCTTTTTCTTCTTCCCCAGTTTTTAGAGCTTATGGTCTAAGAGATGAACCAGGACTTGAACTTGAGAAGTCCCTGTTTCTTTTCAGCCCAGATCCTCAGTTTCCACTCTGAATGGGTGTGGGGTGCCGCGTTTAAACTGTCCCAGGAGCCTTGGATCCCAGGAGGGCTGATCAGGCCCTCTGATCTGTCTCCCGCTGTGGTTCCTGCATTTGAGCAAAACGCCAAAAAGTCCGAAGGCTGCAGGGCTGGCTCGGGCAGTTTTAGGACACCTGCCCTCTCCGTACTGGCTCTCCTCCAGGTTTCCCTAGGTGCCCTCAGGGTTTTCCCGCTAAATGTCTGTCGGCAGCTCCTGGGGGCTCTGGTTGTTGGGTACTGCCCAGTAGCAACAGCGCCCTGTCCCCCTTTCCTGGGCACCACCTGTCCCCCCTTTCTGGGCACCACCTGTCCCCCTTTCCTGGACGCCACCTGTCCCCCTTTCCTGGGCACCACCTGTCCCCCCTTCCTGGGCACCACCTGTCCCCCTTTCCTGGGCGCCACCTGTCCCCCTTTCCTGGGCGCCACCTGTCCCCCCTTCCTGGGCGCCACCTGTCCCCCTTTCCTGGGCGCCACCTGTCCCGCTTCCTGGGCACCACCTGTCCCCCTTCCTGGGCGCCACCTGTCCCCCCTTCCTGGGCGCCACCTGTCCCCGCTTCCGGGGCGCCACCTGTCCCCGCTTCCTGGGTGCCACCTGTCCCCGCTTCCAGGGCGCCACCTGTCCCCCCTTCCTGGGCGCCACCTGTCCCCCTTTCCTGGACGCCACCTGTCCCCCTTTCCTGGGCACCACCTGTCCCCCCTTCCTGGGCGCCACCTGTCCCCCTTTCCTGGGCGCCACCTGTCCCTCCTTACTGGGCGCCACCTGTCCCCCTTTCCTGGGCGCCACCTGTCCCCCCTTCCTGGGCGCCACCTGTCCCCCTTTCCTGGGCGCCACCTGTCCCGCTTCCTGGGCACCACCTGTCCCCCCTTCCTGGGCGCCACCTGTCCCTCCTTACTGGGCGCCACCTGTCCCCCTTTCCTGGGCGCCACCTGTCCCTCCTTCCTGGGCGCCACCTGTCCCCCTTTCCTGGGCGCCACCTGTCCCGCTTCCTGGGCACCACCTGTCCCCCCTTCCTGGGCGCCACCTGTCCCCCCTTCCTGGGCGCCACCTGTCTCCCCTTCCGGGGCGCCACCTGTCCCCGCTTCCTGGGCGCCACCTGTCCCCCCTTCCTGGGCGCCACCTGTCCCCGCTTCCGGGGCGCCACCTGTCCCCGCTTCCTGGGCGCCACCTGTCCCCGCTTCCGGGGCGCCACCTGTCCCCCCTTCCGGGGCGCCACCTGTCCCCGCTTCCTGGGCGCCACCTGTCCCCCCTCCCTGGGCGCCACCTGTCCCCCCTTCCTGGGCGCCACCTGTCCCCGCTTCCGGGGCGCCACCTGTCCCCGCTTCCGGGGCACCACCGCTTCCAGGGCACCACCTGTCCCCCCTTCCGGGGCACCACCTGTCCCCCCTTCCGGGGCACCACCTGTCCCCCCTTCCGGGGCGCCACCTGTCCCACTTCCTGGGCACCACCTTTCTCCCCTTCCTGGGCACCACCTGTCCCCCCTTCCTGGGCGCCACCTGTCCCCGCTTCCGGGGCGCCACCTGTCCCCGCTTCCTGAGCGCCACCTGTCCCTGCTTCCTGGGAGCTTTCACGGGCCAGGTGCCGAGCTGGGCATGCTGCGTGCATTTTCTTAACACCCACTCTTGCCCTGTAGGGAGCTGCTGCTCTTTTTCCCATTTCACAGATGAGCTCACTGAGGCCAGGGCCAGAGAGGCTCAGCAGAGCTGGAAGTCACAGCCTTTCACAAGAGGCAGTGCCCTGGGGTCTGGTGGGTGCCTCCTGTGCCCAGGGCTGCAGGGTGCCGGTCAGTGTCCAGTGAGGGCCTGGGGTAACCTCTGTGAGTCAGTGGCCCTGGGCAGCGGCCCCCACCCTGCCTGAGTGTGACCGGGTCTCCATGTGTAGCCTGAAGAGGAGACAGGAGGACACTGTGGTACAAGCTCGGGCCCTTCTTTGTCCGCCCCAGCCCTCAACCAGGTCTCTTAGGAGGATCCAGTCCGAGGTAGAGGCCCCCGTGGGTCTGGAGGCCCCTTATGGCCGCTCATTGTGGCTTCCACGGGAAATGTATACCCAAGGAGGGCAGAGGGGCGATTGGAATGAAGGTGCCGTGATGTCTCCAGATGTGTGGGCCCCGGCCGCCTTGTGGGACAGATGGCAGGGCTGGGGAAAGACCAGTAGGTCCCCTCAGGTCCATCCCAAAGGAGGTGGGGCGGGCGACCCCATTTTTCTCCTTTGAGCGAACGGGGCTTGGCCTGAAGTCAGCTGGGGACAGGCATCCTGCTGGCCTGTCACCCTAAGAAGGCTGATCAGGTGACACACGACCAGATGCCACCCAGGCCATTTCTCCTTGTCCCTGGGGCTCTGAGCTGTACTCAGAGGGACAGCAGAGGGTGAGGCACAGAGGTGCCATGCTTCCGGCCTCCACTTACCGGGGCCTGGGGGTACCCTCCCCCCTCCCCCCACTTGAGCCAAGCCGTGGAAGGTCAGACAGTGTGTGGGGCATGGCTGCCAACTGGGTCTCGGGGACCCGGGGACACTGGCCCCCCAAGGACACAGCCATCCCTGTGGCATTCTTTTCCCTACAGAAGCCTCCCCTCCGGACATCTGCTGTTTGCTGGGCGGCTCCCATTCTCCCCCAGGAGTCCCCCAGCCCCTCGCCACAGACCTGCCCTCTTGGGCTGCCTGCTCCTGGGCCTGCATGCTGTGCACACTGCCAACAGGGTGGCCCAGGGTCACCCACAGGTGCCAGGGCCCCGCCTTTCCTGCCCTAGAGGGTCGGGGGCGGGGGGCAGATGCCAGGCTTGGCTGCTTTCCTTCTCTGTCCCTGGAAGGGAGTAGGAGCCGGAAACAAATGCCCCCCCCCTCCCCCATCTGCCAGTTTCTGCCCAGGCTCCGGGGCAGTTTGCCTGAGAACCTGGTCCTCTGTCTCTTGGTAGATGGTTTCAATGGCGCCTGCACTCGGCATTGCTCTGAGCGTCTGGTTTTGTGTCTGTGGCGGCTGCTGCGTGAAGGGGCCGGAGCAGCCCCGCGTCTGTGTGACAGGGTAGCGACTCCTGGTCTGTCCCTCTCGGTGTCCGGCCCTGCCCCCCACCCCCCACTGGCTTCAGAAGGGGGCCCCAGGGGGTGGGGGAGGGGCTCAGGAACCATGTGACACGCAGGCCAGCTGCTCTGCCAGCGAGGCGGGTGGCTGAGTGCAGGGCCTGCTCTCTGGCCCTGCGGGAGGTGGGGGGGCGGCGCGACTGCCTGGCCGAGGCCCCTGCCAGGGCCGGCCTTGACGGAGCCCCGCTGGGAGCCAGGTGCTATGTGGAGTTCAAGTGCAGTGCCCTCTGGCGGGTGGGTCCTGCATGGGGACCTCCAAATCGCTGCCACCAACCTGGGTGTTTTGGACACGGACTGGTTCCCAGCTGGGCCAAGTGTGGCTCAGAAGCCCTGGAGAAGGGCAGGTGCTTCCACTCGAGCCTCGGCCTTTGCAGGAAGCATCCTGACCCCTGAGAACGTGCCTGGGTGGTGGGTCCCCAGTCCGGCAGGGGGACAGCTGGTCCCCGAAGCCTGTCTTCTCTGAGGCCTCTTCCAGGCAGGGAAAGGGAAAGTGAGCCTATGGCTCAGCTTTTCTGCCTCAGCAATCTCCCTTCCTCAGTGGAAAGGCCGGACCTCCACGTGTCCCGGCTATTTGACGGGCGTGGGCGTGGGAGGTGCCGCTCGGGGTTGGGGTGACCTCCGCCTGTGGTTCCCCCTGGCTTCCCAGAAGCCGGCTGGCTCTCTCTCTGGAGAGAATGTGATCGCAGTGGCTTCCCCGTTGGCATGGTGCCCAGTGTGGGAGGGCGGCCACAGGCCAAAGGAAGTGGCCTTCCCGAGGGCAGCCCCCCCAGGGCCCTCAAGGGTGGGCAGGAGGCGAGAGGCCCAGGCGCCCCATCGCTGCCCCCAGGGGCGCAGTGGGGCCCAGCTTAGGCCAAGGGCTTCAGGGAGGGCACTTTCGCCTGGGTCTTCTGTAAGCTGCAGCCCACCTCGGGTCAGGGCAGTGACCCACACTCCCAGGTGCGGGTGAGGACCGGCAGTGTGGCCCTGTGCCAGCTGGCACCTCCCAGCTCCTCCCTCAACTCTCAGAGGTCCCCTTCCTACTGCAGGCTCGCCCTTCCCTGGACAGGGGCAAGTGGGAGACGGGGCTGTGAGACCCGGGCTGACGCGACTAAGTGGCCTTAGCCAGGGCTTGATGGTCACGGCTCCCAGGCCAGCCTGTTCCGTGGAAGGGGTGGCTGCCCCCTAAAACCAGGGCATTTCCTCTCTGGTCCTGGTCCAGGGAGCAGCCAGATGATCCCCCTTTCTACAGCCCTGTGATTTTGGGTCCCGTGAAAGCCCAGTCCTCTGCCCAGATGCCTGCACCGTCATCATTTTCACCCCGTCCCCATGCACGTGATGACGGACAGAGAAGGGGAACTCCTCTGTTACCCAAGAAAGGGCCCGGGCTTGAATGAGCAGAAAGGGAAGGAAGTGGCGTCGGATGTGGCCTTCGGGGATGCCCAGCACCTGCCCCAGACCCGTGATGCTGACTCCGGGGCTGGGTCCGTAGGAGATGCTGGGTCAGCCAAGGGGTGTGGGGGGGGGGGGGGGCATGATGATGAGCTGGGGAGACATGACGAGGGCCTGGGGCCCCAGACCGTGGGGGAGGCACCTTCCGGGTGGCACGAGCAGGTGACTGGGGGTCTGGGAGCCTGGGGACTTGTGTCGCCCGTACTCAGCTTGTGGCTGGTGGAGTGGGAAGGGGGCGAGGCCGGGGGTGGTGTCCACGTGCCCCGATACTACTCCTGAGAGCCCTCGAGCCGTCGGCCCATTTAGTCCTGGCCTGGGGATCTGTGTGGACACCGGGCCTCAGCTGCGGACCAGAGGTTCATGAGGCAGCCCCTGACGCCCCCGCCTGGTGGCCGGGCACTGTCTCCACAGAGCTGCACGCAGGAGATCGGCGAGGAGCTGGTCAACGGGGTCATCCATTCCATCTCCCTGCGGAAGGTGCAGGCACACCACGGCGCCAACAAGGGCCAACGCTGGCTCGGGGTGAGTGCGGGCACGGGGGCCCCCACCGCCGGGACCCTGCGGAGGCCCGGGGGCCAGACGCCGCTCAGCGACTCTGTTGGGTTCCCTCCCAGGGCCTTCCTGCCTGAGGGCCCCACAGCCCCCCCTCCCAGAGGATCATGGGTCTTCGTGCCCCCCCCCCCCCCCCCCGCCAATGTCCGGTCCTGGGCTCGGCCAGGAGCATCCCTCTGCGTGTATTTGATGAATATGAAAAAAGACACTCTTTGGTAAAACATTTCTATTAAAAAAATATATTTTTAATGTTTATTTATGAGAGAGAGAGAGAGAGAGCGAGCACACACGCACTTGTGCGGGGGGGAGGGGCAGAGAGAGAAGGAGACAGAGAATCGGAAGCAGGCTCCAGGTTCTGAGCTGTCAGCACAGAGCCCGACGCGGGGCTCGAACCCACAAACCGTGAGATCATGACCTGAGTCAGAGTCGGATGCTCAACTGACAGAGCCACCCAGGCGCCCCCCCCAAAAAAGACCCTTTTCGAAAAACACAGCAAAGGCACTTCCCTGCTGTTTTTACTTCACGTTAGGCTGCAAGTGATTTTGTACGTTGCCCCAGTTTTTCTCGTTTTAATTCCTGCCCCTGGTTGTGTCAGGGGCCGTGAGCCCGCCCCTGCAGACCCTCAAGCCCTTCCGCATCACCTCGCTTAGAAGGGCTAGTTTGACCCAAAAGGGGCGGAGGCTGAGGCTACTATATAACTTGCGGTCCCCTGGGGTACAGCCCTGTGACCCCTCCAGGTCAGAGGTAGGGCCAGACTCAGCAGCACAACATTCCAAAGGGGAGGCCCGGTCGTCACGGTGATTCACCCTTTCATGCTCTAGGACCTGGTCTTGATTCCTTCCCACGGCTTTCCCCGGGGCTGCACTGAACATGCTGTGTCTCTTCTCACCCCGGAATAAGCCTCTGTGTTCTCCTCTCTAGAATGGGCAGGTTTCGCCAGGGCTCACGGGAGTGATGCTCCTAATACAAGGAGGGGCGGTCGTTTTAAGTTCCCCTAACAGAATGGCCGGAAAGTGTTGGGTTAGTAGTTTTTAGCCCTCCCCATCTCCAATTCCACTTTTTTTTCCAATGCTTTATTTTATTTTTGAGAGAGAGAGAGAGAGAGAGAGAGAGAGGGGCAGAGTGCGAACGGCAGTGGGGGGCGTTGGGCAGAAAGAGGGAGACAGAATCGGAAGCAGGCTCCAGGCTCTGAGCTGTCAGCACGGAGCCCGACGCGGGGCTCAAACCCGTGGCCTGCGAGGTCATGACTTGAGCCGAAGTCGGATGCCTGACCGACCGAGCCACCCAGGGGCCCCTTCCGATTCCACTTCTTAAGCTGAGAACCTTTTTCTGCTGGGGGCACGCATGTCTGCGCCCTTGCCACATGGCACTGAGCACCTGGGAGTTCATCTGAGCCCCTGTGTCCCACCCCAGTGTGAAAATGAGTCAGCCCTGAACCTGTACGAGACCTGCAAGGTGCGGACGGTGAAGGCCGGCACGCTGGAGAAGCTGGTGGAGCACCTGGTGCCCGCCTTCCAGGGCAGCGACCTCTCCTACGTCACCATCTTCCTGTGCACGTACCGAGCCTTCACCACCACCCAGCAGGTGCTGGACCTGCTGTTCAAAAGGTGAGCACGGCCCCCGCACAGCACAGCGGCTCCCCGGCCCCTCCTGGCACCTTTTTGAGCCTCGGGTGTCTCGTGGGAACCCTGGGTGTCAGGAGGACCCCCCCACATGGGGTCGTGTCCCACTGTTGGGACAAGTCCCCCACCCTGTGCCCGGCCCGTGGAGGGGGTTGCCTGGGGCTGCCATGCTTCCTCTCTGCCTCCAGCCTGGGTGTCCCGTGCCTGGGGCAAAGCTGCTCTCGCCCTCGATTCCATATGGGGGACCCATCCTGGGGGTGGCCGGGGAGGGGTCCCCAACCCCCTCAGATGTCTGTAAGGTGCTGGCTGGGCTTAGCACGGAGCCCCTTCTAGACGTTTCGCACACCCCAGACCAGACTCTACCCTCCTGGGCTTCCGTTCTCGTCCAGAAGTCAGCCAGTAACCCTAGACATCATAGCAGGTACGGTAGATGTGATGCCCTCACGGCCTCCTCTAGATACGGATGCATCCTTCCTTATTCTGACGAGGACGGCGGACCCCAGGACCAACTGAAAAAGTGAGCGGACTTGGGAGCTGATGGGAGGACCCCCGTCTCCAAGGTGGGGGACATCTAGGGCGGGGGCGGGGGCGCTGGGCAGAGCCACGGCTCCCACACGAGCTGTGATTCCTGCTGGAGGGCCGAGGGGTGGGGGCCTCTCCTGCAGGAGGAAAGGAGTCAGACAGCCGTGGCTGGGGTCCTGGGCCCTGGGGAGCAGAAGAGAGGCCGGGGGCTGAGGTTGGCCCCTGAGAGAGTGGGTCCCCCCCACAGCCCACCCCAGCCCTTCCTGCCCGGCCCCGACCCGGGGTCCCAAGACGGAGGTGTGGGGGCCACCTGCTCACCCATCGACCTCACGTGTCAGTCCCCTGAGTCCAGCTGCCCGGACTGAGAATAGTGTTCCTGAGAATAGTGTCTGTGGGGAGAGGAGACCCCCAGGCGCCTCGAAGGCAGTACGGCAGCCATGGGTGCAGGAGCTGGGGACGAGGGGCCATGAGAGCCCACGCAGGCTGGGCGGGAGGACGCTGCCTGTCCCCTCCTCCTCACACGCTTACGCGGCACCTACTGTGTGCGGCCAGGGCAGGGACGGAGCAGACACGGCAGCCCTTGCCGTCCTGGAGTTTACACCGTAGCCAGGAGGCCCCCGGACAGACAGAGGGGAGGGGCAGGCCTCCCTGAGGAAGGCAGGGGTGCCCACACCATCGATGGAGGGCTCCCTCCCGTGGGGACGGCCAGGCCCCCGCCTTCTGACCGGACCTGCCCCTGCCTGGACGGCCAGTGGTGGGGGGGAGGAGGGGGGTGCTCAGGTGGGCCTGGCCTCTGGATGGAGGACCCGCAGGGGGCCGTGCGGAAGGAAAGGCCGGGCCGCTGACTCGGCTGCCTGCCCCCCCTCCCTCCAGTGCCATCTCTTCCATTCTGGGCACCTGGCTGGACCAGTACTCGGAGGACTTCTGTCAGCCCCCAGACTTTCCCTGCCTCAAGCAGCTGGTGGCCTATGTGCAGCTCAACATGCCTGGTTCTGACCTAGAGCGCCGTGCCCAGCTTCTCCTGGCCCAGCTGGAGCACGCAGAGCTCACGGAGGCCGAGCCCGAGGGTGAGAAGGCTGGGGGGTGGGGGATGGGGGTGCACGAGGACGGGGCGGTGCTGGGCCACCCAGGGAGGAGCCCCCGGGGGCTGATGTGGGGCCAGGAGCAGAGACTGAGAGCCCCGGCGGGGGACCGCAGGGGGGCAGAGGTCCCGGTGTGGGTTCCTGGCCGTGGCTTCCCCGGGAGGCTCTGGAGTGGGTTCTGTCTCTGCAAAGACACCTGGAAACTTCTCTCCTCTAGCTCTGTCGCCAGCTCCAGCGCCGCTTCTAAAACCAGCTCCGGAACTAGAGCCGGCTTTGGCACCTGAGTCAGAACCAGAGCTAGAGCCGGCTCCAACACCGGCTCCAGAACCAGAGCTACAGCCGGCTCCGGAACCGGCTCCGGAACCGGCTCCAGCCCCAGCTCCGGAACTAGAGCCGGCTCTATCGCAAACTGTAGACCTAGAGGCAGCTCCGGTGCCCGAGCCTCCCTGGCCGTCACCTGTGGCTGCAGAAAATGGCCTGAATGAGAAGCCTCACCTCTTGGCCTTCCCTCCCGACCTGGTGGCAGAGCAGTTCACACTGATGGATGCGGTGAGCAGTTTTTCTCAGCCGGGCGGGGCAGGGGAGCACTTTCGTCCAGCCTCTGGTCCATTCCCTGCCATTCCCCGGCATATCCCGGCTCCGTTCCTGCGTGGTCTCTGGACTGTGGATGCGGAGATGGATCTCTGTGCGCAGTGACGATGGATTAAATGAGACGGGGCGGTAGAAGGCTGGGCGAAGCCTGGCCCATTCGATGGGGGGGGTGGAGCTCACCGTGGTACGTCCAGCTCCGTGGGTCACCCCACCATCTGCTCGGGAGGCCTCGGCACCTACGAGGCACCTGCCGTGTCCTGGAGTTTACGGCAGACAAAGCCTGGGGGTGGAGCGCCCGCGGTGAGCGTGCATCTGGACAGGGCGGGGGGCCCTGAGCCACGATGGGGGAGCCGAAGGTGCCGCCTGGTGGGCGCAGCTGTGAGCCAGCTTCTGGTGCTTGCAGTGAGTGAGGGTGGGCGTCTGAAAATGCCAGACGCTCTTCGCTGCCCGTGCGTCATCTGGGTCGCTCGTGCGCTGGGCGCCCACGGTCGGTGGAGAACAGAGCCCAGAGGCACGGCCCCCACCCCGGGCCTGCGAGGCTCGAGCCACATCCTCAGCTTTCCCTGAGCTCCAGCCCTGACCGGGGACCCTGCTGGGACTAGGGAGACACGGGACGCTGAGCTGGGCCGTGGCGGTGCTAGGTGATGCTCCCCATGATCCCCCAGGAGCTGTTCAAGAAGGTGGTGCCCTACCACTGCCTGGGCTCCATCTGGTCCCAGCGGGACAAGAAGGGCAAGGAACACCTGGCTCCCACTGTCCGCGCCACGGTCACCCAGTTCAACAGTGTGGCCAACTGCGTCATCACCACCTGCCTGGGGGACCGGACTGTGACGGCCCGGGACAGGGCCAGGGTGGTGGAGCACTGGATCGAGGTGGCCAGGGTATGCCTTGGAGGGGCCCTGGGGAACCCCTTTCTCGCCTTCGTCTGCCCTCAGGGCTGTGGTCCGTGGTCCACGACCCTGCAGAGACCCCAGCCCTCCCTTCCCAGCGGCTCGCTGGCCTTGATTCACACATCCCACTGCCTCGATGCTCACTGCCCGCTTAACGTCCTCCCTCGTGTTGAGCTCAGAGCCTCCTCCCTGGGAGTGTCACGGACGGGGGCCCAGGTGCTCGTTGGGGCTCCCTGGGAATCTGTGTCACCCAGGATGGAAGGTCAGAGCTCAGGGGACTGCACCCGCACCCCACGGCCCTTCTGTTCCTCTGCCAGGAGTGCCGTGTCCTCAAGAACTTCTCGTCTCTCTACGCCATCCTGTCGGCCCTGCAGAGCAACTCCATCCACAGGCTGAAGAAGACGTGGGAAGAAGTTTCCAGGTGGGGAGACCTCTCTCTGCAGGAGCTCCACCTGGAGGGACCCGGGACCCCCCAAGCGACTAAGCATTGTCCCCTCTGTGAGCCTGGGACCTGCCAGGAGGCAGCAAATCCTGAGGCCGGCCTGCTGGTTGGGGGGCACCCCTCCAAGTGTCCGTTGGCCTTAGGCCAGCACCTCTGCCCTGGGACTCAGTTTCCCTATCTGTCAAGCACTAGACAGAGCCACATTGGAGATTTTCCTGTGTTTCCTTGCCAGCCACACCACTCTGTCCCCTTGAAATCCAAACCGATCCAAACAGAGCCACACACGTGGAGCTCGCCTCCCCCGGCCCACAGAGCGCCCTGGGCCCAGCAGAACCCTGGGTGAAAACCACCCGTCTGGGCGGTTGGGTCCTTGGGTCCTAAATGGATCGGCACTCACACCCCTCCCTGCCATTCCCATGGTTCTCCTCCCTTCCCCCACCCAGGGACAGCTTCCGCATCTTCCAGAAGCTGTCGGAGATTTTTTCGGATGAGAACAACTACTCACTGAGCAGAGAGCTGCTCATCAAGGTAAAGTCTGGGCAGCGGAGGGAGGTTCTCGGTGGATGTTTCTTTGAAAAGTTCCAGTCCTGTCTGGGCTGGACTTTGAGGAGAGTGGGATCTTTTTGGTACATGGGCCCGTGGGGGGGTAGTTTGGGGGACAGGAGGCCCCGGTAATGGAATGGTGTGGGAGCAGCTGAGGTGTTCTACAAGGCGGGGAGCGGGGTGGGTGGCTGGATCGGCAGGTCTCCTGCTTCCTCCAGGCTGCTGGGCGGCTGGGGTCTGGGGTGGGAGGCTCCTTCCGTGGGCGCTGCAGCTCAGGGTGGGCACACCCTGGCTCCCTGGGGACAAGGTACCGCAGGGGGTGCCAGAGGCTAAGTCCCCAAGGGGCTGCTCGACCTTGGGTCCAAATGAGCAGTCCTGGGAGGCAGCTCTGGGAGCCCTGGGGGACTCCTCACCCCGCCCCGGGGCAGGCGCCACAAATGGATCCCAGACATCCTGCAGGCTGTCACTGCAGGGCCTCAAATTAGCCGGATGACCAGTTGGCAGGAACAGATCTCCAGCCCACTCACCTCTGAGTCCCTCTGGGACCTTGGGCAGGTCACTACCCCTCTCGGGGCCTCAGTTTCCTTAGCGGGAGAGCGGAGGAAGGATGAGCCTGGGGTCCCTCTAGTCTCACGACTCACGGGGAGGCAGTGAGGTACCAGGAGAAGGGGAGTGTGGGAGAGTTCTGTGCAGGGCCCCCACCTCGGAGAGGGCACGGGCTGCTGAGTCCTTGGAGACCTCCCAGAGGTGGGTGTCTTGCTCACCTGCACTTTCCAGACCAGGAAACAGGCTTGGGGAGGCCAGGCCACTGGCCCCACGTTCCCACACCCCGGGAGCGCCAGGGCACCCCACTGGTGGCAGCAGAGTATTCGGACCAGTGACCAAGTACCAAGGTCAGGTCTGCTGGAGGGGAAAGAGGGGAGGAGAGGAGGGTCTCACTGATCCCGTCCCCAACCCTGGCAGGAGGGCACCTCCAAGTTTGCCACCCTGGAGATGAACCCCAAGAGAGCCCAGAAGCGGCCAAAGGAGACGGTGAGTGCACTCGAGGCCGAGAGAGGTGGGGGGGGGCCGGCCCGAGGCAGGAGAGGAGGGGTCGCCCCCAGCCCTTCCCCCCTGCTGCTGCAGTGACCTGAGCTCCTCTGGGCCCTGACAGGGCTGCGCCCTGACCAGCAGGGGGTCTCGAGGGTGCCGATGGCAGCTGGGCTCGGTGGGCTTAGGGGTGGGGAGGGTCCAGGGACCACAGAACCTCGGCGAGGTTGGGGTCTGTGGGCACTGGGAGGGAGTCGGGGGGAGACCGCTAAAGGTCCCCGGGCTGCTCCGAGTGGGAGGCTGGGGGAGGCCTCCGTCGTTGCTCATCAGCCCTACCCCAACGTCACAGGGTGTCATCCAGGGCACCGTTCCCTACCTGGGCACCTTCCTCACAGACCTGGTGATGCTGGACACCGCGATGAAGGACTATCTGTATGTGAGTGAGCCCTGGGGGCCGGGGCCGGGCGGGAGTGGGGCCGGGGTCCTGGAGCTCTAGGGGAAAGTGCCCCTCACCGAGCCCTGAGCTCTCAAGCACTGGGCACACCTCGTCTGAGGGCCCCCAGCCACCCCCACGTGCCTGGGCTCCTGCCTGGCTCACCAGTGAGTAAACGGAGCTAGGTGCCCAGCCGCTGAGGCTTAGAGCTGCCCAGGGTCTGGCCCAGCTGCCCACGGCCCTCCCTTGGGCAGCAACCACAGGAGGAGAGAGGCCCGCCCTCCAAGCTGGGCCTTCCTGCCTGAGGCCTCAATCCTTTTGTCCTCAGAGGGCTGGGCCAGTAGTTGTTTGAAGCTCTGTCCCTCTGCCCACCACCCCCTAGATCCTAGGACCACCCCCTCCCCAGGCCCAGAGGTGTGTGTGTGTGTGTGTGGGTGGGTGGGTGTGTGTGTGGGTGTGTGTGTGTGTGTGTTCGTCCACCCCGCCCCCTGGTGTATGCTGTCGGTAGTGCAGCCTGAGAGGGGCTGAGGGGTGGTCATGGGCAAGGGGACGCCTTCTGATGCTCGCTGGCTGTCTGCCTTCCAGGGGAGACTGATCAACTTCGAGAAGCGGAGGAAGGTGAGCGGCTGCCGTCCGTCCGTGTTGGCGGGGGGTTGGGGGGGGGGGGCGGGGGGTTGGAAATCAGAGACCTGCCTCAGCTGCATCCTGCTTCCTGTTATATTTGTGGGGAGAGTTGGATACACAGAGGAGGGGGGACCTCTCCCACTGGAAGGGGGTACAGGAGGCCAGAATCAAGGACAGCTTCCTGGGAGGGGCTGTTTTGTTAGAACAGAGTGGCCCTGGGCGGGAGTAGAGAGTAGGAGAGGACTCAGAGACCCTGGGCCCCTGCCCCGCCCAGCACCCCCACCCACCACCTCCCCGGCAGCCCCCCGGGCCACACCCAGCACCGCATCCATCCCATCACTGTCCCGTCCTTCCCTCTGGGCCCCAGGAATTCGAAGTGATTGCCCAGATCAAGCTGCTCCAGTCGGCCTGCAACAATTATAGCATCACACCCGAGGAGCACTTTGGGGCCTGGTTCCGGGCCATGGAGCGACTCAGCGAGACGGAGAGGTGAGGCTGGCTGGGTGCGGGTGGGGCATGGCAGGGGCGGGCGGGCTGTGGTGTGGGATCTTGCTCAGGACCGGGCTCTGTTGCCTGGTGGTGGCTGGGCGTCTGGACCCCCGCTGCCAGGCAGGTTCTGGGAGGGAGACCCGAGTGTGCCTCCTGCTCGCCTCACAGCTGCCTCTCTGTCCTGTAGCTACAACCTGTCGTGTGAGCTGGAGCCCCCCTCCGAGTCGGCCAGCAACACCCTCAAGGCCAAGAAGAACGCGGCCATCGTCAAGCGCTGGAGCGAGTGAGTGGCCCCGGGCTGGCAGGAAGGGCTCCCTCGGGGCTTACGGAAGCCTCAGGCTGAGCGCGACTGGGGCCACTTGTCTACCCTCCCTGGGCCTCAGTTTCCTCCTCTGTGAAATGGGGCGATCCTAAATCGGTCGCTTCCAAAGCAGGGACAGACGTGGTGCTGGTGACTGACCGAGCCCTTGGCACCGAGCCTGGAGTGCCGAGTGGGGGGGTGGGGGCAGGGGTGGGATGTGTCCCAGGGGAGGCCCCCCGAGTAAGGTGAGCCGTCCACGCAGCCGCCAGGCCCCCAGCACAGAGCTCAGCAGCAGCGGCAGCTCCCACTCCAAGTCCTGTGACCAGCTCAGGTGCGGCCCCTACCTCAGCAGCGGGGACATCGCCGACGCACTCAGCGTCCACTCGGCCGGCTCCTCCAGCTCCGACGTGGAGGAGATCAACGTGAGCTTCGTCCCGGAGTCCCCCGATGGTCAGGAAAAGAAGGTGACCGCCCGCCCCTTCTCCCTGACGGCCCTTCGCGGGGCCCAGGGCCCCCACGCCACACCCGTGAGCGGCCGAGGGGCGCTCCCGGCTCCCGAACAGAGCGCCCGGGGTCCCCCGGAGCCGGGCGCTGGCCCGGGCACCCTGCTGACCGTGCCGTCCCCACAGTTCTGGGAGTCGGCCTCCCAGTCGTCCCCGGAGACCTCCGGCATCAGCTCGGCCTCCAGCAGCGCGTCCTCCTCCTCAGCCTCCACCACGCCCGTGGCTGCCACGCGCACCCACAAGCGCTCCGTCTCAGGGGTCTGCAGCCACAGCTCCTCACTGCCCCTCTACAACCAGCAGGTGGGCGACTGCTGCATCATCCGCGTCAGCCTGGATGTGGACAACGGCAACATGTACAAGAGCATCCTGGTGAGCGGCGCGGGCGGGCGTCCCCGTGCCCGCGCTCTGCCGGGCCGCACGCGCGTGCTGGGCTCCGTCCCCTGCCCGCTGTCCTGGAGCCGACCTTCCGGGGGGGGGGGGGGGGGTCGGGAAAGACAGATGGTCGGCGGACAAAAAGAAAGCAGCTTCCGTGGAGATCCGGGGCCAGGGAGGGCTTCACAGACAAGGCACCCGAGGCGGGCAGGGAGGGAGGGAGGCCTGAGGTCCGCGGCTTGGGGCCTGGATCTCCGTGGCGGCAGACAGAAGCTGCTGCTGGCTGGGGTGACGGGTTGGGTGACTCAGGGCTTCTCTGCGGGGGTGGGCTGGTGGCCGGAGAGGCGGAGGGGCCGGTCAGGAGGTGGTCAGGCGGGGAGAACGGTGGCTACCAGGCTGGTGGCTGTGGAGGTGACGGGCGGTATGAGACGTTAGATGTCATTTAGCGCTTGAGATCAAGCCAAGGGGATTTGTCTCCAGACACTGTATGTGCTGCTGGTGGGGGCAGGGACTCGCGTTCCAGAACTCAGGCTGTAGACGAGCCCTGTGCACTCTCTGGAGGTCCCCCATCCGGTCACAGTGCCCGCGTTCCCTGGGGCAGCGTCCTCGTTGGCCCCTGGCGTGTGCCCCTTCCTGGGTGGGAACCGGCCACGGGAGACCTAGTTCGCAGCTAGCAGCCCCAAGGAGCGAAGAGAAAAGGCTTTTCTCCTAGGGCCCCGCAGCCAGACGGTCAAGCCCGAGGGCCGTTCACAGGGACAGGCTGGCTGAGAGGGGAAACGTGCTTCCGAAAGAACCTCAAATATGTGAAAATGCACACACACGTGACCCTGTCCTCGTCCGTGCAGGCTGCCGTTAACAACGGGTCAGGTGCCCGTTACATACCCACCGCGTACTGAGCTGCTCTCCCCGCCAGGAACTAGCCTGACTGTCCTTAAAGAGCCGCCTGTATGACCTCACGTCCGAGGCCCGTCTGCACTCTGGCCTTTGGGGTCGAGGCAAGACGGGCGGCCTGTGCTGGCCACCACAGCAGCCTCTAGCCAGTGCAGGCCTGGCCTACAGGCAGCCCCTGGGCATCTGGCCAGCTCCTCTCCTACCTCCAGGGCTGGGACTAGACGCCCTCTCCTCCCTGGGTTCACTGATCCCATTGTTCCGTCGGGCCGGGATCCAGGGGAACAGCCCCCGGGAGCAGGCAGGTTCCCACGGTGGCATGGGAGGAGGTGGCAGGCTTGTAGGAGAACGGGGGGGGGGTGGGGGAGGCAGGAACAATGGGGAAAAGGCCCTCATCGTAGTGTGGGGGGCCTCCCGGGGCAGGACCAGGTGGCGAGGCGCCCGTGGACCCAGCCAGAAGCTGAGCCTTTGAACGCAGCGCGAGGCAGCTCCGAGGGTCCCTGGTGCTATGCTCTGTGGGGGCTCTTCCCGGACCCTCGACCTCATGGCTGCCCCTCCCTGATCCAGGTAACCAGCCAGGACAAGGCTCCCGCCGTCATCCGCAAGGCCATGGACAAACACAACCTGGATGAGGATGAGGCCGACGAATACGAGCTCGTGCAGGTTATCTCCGACGACCGCAGTAAGTCCGGGGCCAGGCGGGCGGGCTGCGGGGGGGCAGCACCACACCCCAGGCCCACGGCCCCGTGCTCCCTGGGGCAGCGTCCTCGTTGGCCCCTGGCATGTGCCCTTTCCTGGGCGGGAACCGGCCGCAGGAGACCTAGTTCGCAGCTTAGCGGCACCAAGGAGCGAAGAGAAAAGGCTTTTCTCCTGGGGCCCCGCAGCCAGACGGCCAAGCCCGAGGGCCGTTCATAGGGACAGGCTGGCTGAGAGGGGAAACGTGCTTCCGAAAGAACCTCAAATATGTGAAAATGCACGCACACGTGACCCTGTCCTCGTCCGTGCAGGCTGCCGTGACAAAACACCACGGGCCAGGGAGGGGCTGTTAAACTAGTGAAATGTATTGCTCACGGTTCTAAAGGCTGGAAGTCTAAGATCAAGGTGCCGGCAGGGTCAGGTTCTGGTGAGGGCTCTCTTCCGGGTGGCAGATGGCCACCTTCTCGTGTCCTCACGTGGCAGAAGGGGCGTGGGGGCCTCAGGAATGGGATTATAAAATCCTGACCTCATCACTGCCCAAGGCCCCAGTGCTTGGGGCATTAGGATTCCCACACGAATCTTGGGCACACACAATCATTCTGACCATAGCAGACGTTAACAATTGAAAAAAAAAAATTTTTTTTAATGTTTATTTATTTATGTATTTATTTTTAACGTTTTTTTAATGTTTCTTTTGGAGAGAGAGAGAGGGACAGAGCACAAGTGGGGGAGGGGCAGAGAGAGAGGGAGACAACAGAATCCGAAGCGGGCTCCAGGCTCTGAGCTGTCAGCACAGAGCCGGATGCGGGGCTCAAACCCGTGAACTGGGAGATCGTGACCTGAGCTGACATCGGACGCTTCACCGACGGAGCCCCCCAGTTGTTTGTTTATTTTTGAGGGAGAGCACACTCAGGGGAGGGGCAGAGAGAGAGGGGGACAGAGGATCTGAAGCGGGCTCTGTCCTGACAGCAGAGAGCCTGACGTGGGATTTGAACTCATGAAACGTGAAATCGTGACCTGGGCCGAAGTCAGGCGCTTAACCGACTGAACCCCCGAGGCGCCCCCAGAGGACGCTGAAACCAGGCTCCGAGGGTGTGGCTCAGTGGGTCAGAGCTGGGAAAGCGACAGAACCAAGGGCAAGCACAGACTCGGAGCCGGGCTGCGGGGCTCGGAGAGCTCGGGCAAGGTCCTTAGGCCGCCTGTGCCTGTGTCCCCCTCCCCACGAGAGCGGTGAACGAGCCAGGGGTTAATCCCTACGCACACCTGGAAGCACGTGCTCTGCAGGTTACCTGTACGGACCGTCCTCGCCCTGTTTTCTCTCCACGAGCCGCTCGTTTGCTGCCGGCCGTTAGTGACCCCCAGCGTCCCCACAGATGGTTTTCTAAACCTTCTCTCACCTTCTTGCACCATTTCGGTGGCGTGGGGAGGGGGACTGCGCAGGCACGTGCCCCATCTTGCAGGGCGGGAGGACTGAGGCCCAGGCAAGGTAGGGAAAGTGAGGCAGGGGCGCAACGCTGAGCTACAGACAGGGTAGGAGGGGCCAAGTAAAGCCTGGCATCTGCCACTCGGAGCAGGGAGGCGTCCTGGACCCGGGCACAGAAGACCTGGGGCAGGGCCTGCCCGTCGCTGGGTCCCTCAGCCTTGGTCCTGAGTAGCACGGGATCCAGGGGAGGGGTTCTAGATTCCAGCTCGGGATGGTGGTCAGTGGAGGCAGCAGGTGTGCAGGATGGATAACCCTTTTCCGGCTCCAGGCCGAGGCGGGGACTTAGGGAGTCGAGTCCCTTTGTAACCAAGAGTCATTGGATTTCACGAGTCCCAGGGGTCCTTGGTATTCCCGGATTTAGACTGGGCGTCTCAGGCCTTTGTCTCGGGCCTGCCCTCGATGGGGGGGGGGGGGAAGGGGAGGGGGGCAGGTGAGGTCTCTGTCAGCACCGCTGACCCCCCCCACCCCTCCCCCACCAGAGCTGAAGATCCCGGACAACGCCAACGTGTTCTACGCCATGAACTCTACTGCCAACTATGACTTTGTCCTAAAGAAACGGACCTTCACAAAGGGGGCAAAGGTCAGGCATGGCGCCAGCTCGACTCTCCCTCGCATGAAGCAGAAAGGGCTCAGGATCGCCAAGGGCATCTTCTAACTCATCCCCGGTGCTGGCCCGCCACAGGGACCCCTCTTGCAGGGTCCGGCTGCCTGGGTAACTGAGCACTTCCGGACTCCGGTGGCCCAGGCCAGGCGGGCACCCTCTGCCCAACCCGCCAGCTCAGGCCACCCCCAGACTCGTTTCACCCTCAACGTCTCCCGCTGCCGGGATTGACGCCTGCTGCTTGACAGGCTGACCTGGCCTCCTGTGGACCACTCGCCGCCTTAGGTGCCTTCTGCTCTCCGGAACCGGAGGACCAGCTGACTTTGGCCGAGGAGCGCCGTCGGTGGGCACGGAGCCCCGCGTGCCGCCGGGCACTGCCCTCTGTGCGCTGCCCCTCACACCTGCTCAGGTGTGGGTCACTGCCACCTGTGCCCGTGGGCACCCCAGGGCACCTGCTCATCCACTGGGTCTGACCACTGCAATTCTCTCCTCCGCCCGCGGGCATCGGCCGTGTCCTTCTGCCTTCTGGGGTCCCGGCCCCTCTTGGCCACCACACTAGCCTTTCCCGGGCCGCACCAAAGATCCCACCGTCGGGGCCAGCAGAGTGAAGGAGTCTCGCCCACCCCCTGCCCAGCCCTCCCCCAGGAGGTTGGGGTGGGGGGGAAGCCTCTTCACAGATCACACTCTTCACCCGGTGAGTGAGGACGGTCTCAGACGAGTACCGTTGACACTGAATCTCACGACACCGCGGGTGCCGCTCACTCCCACGCCCTGGGCTTCACGAGACCGCACGAGACGGGGGTTAGTGGGAAAGAAGGATTTGGGGGAAGGGCAGGGGTGTTGAATATTTGTATAAAAGGCAAAAACAAAACAAAACAGAAAAAGTTTACCAGTTGGGGAGGGGCAATATTTATTTGTTGTAAATAGCAAATGCTAGACTTGAATATTCTATTAAAATCCAGTTTCTACTATAGCCTGGGAGTCGTGGTTTTGTTCTGGCACATCCAGTGAGCTACAGACGCTCACCTTCTGTGTTCAGATAGGAAATCTTGCATGGCTGGCTTATTTGTACGGAGGAGAAGCGAGAGGGGCCAGCCCCCGTTCTCCGGCTCCCCTCCGGAAACACGCAAGCCCATCTTTCACAGACCACATAGATGCTCACCTCAGTGTCATTCACCTGGGCACCGAGCCCCCCAGAAACCCTGGGATTAGAGGTTGGAGGTACTTTCACAGGACGTAACCACAAGCCTGGAAACTTGGGTGTGTTTAAAAATAACATTGGTGAGAGGCGCCTGGGTGGCTCAGTCAGTTAAGCGTCCGACTTCGGCTCAGGTCATGATCTCACGGTTCGTGGGCTCGAGCCCCACGTCGGGCTCTGTGCGGACGGCTCGGAGCCTGGAGCCTGCCTCGGATTCCGTGTCTCCCTCTCTCTCTGCCCCTCCCCTGCTCACACTCTTGTCTCTGTCTCTCAAAAATGAATAATAAAAAAAAAAAAAAAAAAAAAGTTAAAAAAAATACCATTGGTGAGAGAAAATCGTGGAAGAAGCCACGCCGGGGCCAGCCTCTCCAAGAAGACCGTTCAGCCGGGGGGAATAACGATCAGAATTAACAGTCCGGGGACTCCGGGACCTCATCCAGCACGAGAGCCAGGGGCATGCTTGATGGCCAGCAGCACAGCGGATCGTCGGCAGGTCAGGCATCTCTGCCAGACCTCACGCTGACCACCAAGGCAGCAGGACAGAAGCTTCGGTCCCTGACCAACAAGGAATACAGGGAACGGCAGCGCTGGGAAAAGTCACTATAGAAACGGAAGACCGCAGCTCTCCAGCAGCCAAAGTAAGCCCTGGTTTCCAGAGTTACCACATTATCATCTCCAATATCCAGTTCCCAACAAATTGACAAAGTTTACAGAGAAGTAGGAAAATGGGGCTTGCAGGTAGGAAAACAAAACCGGACAAAGTGCCCGAGGGAGTCCAGAAGGTGAAGTTACTAGTCAAAGACATTCAGTCGACTGTCTTAAATACGCCCAGCGAGTTAAAGGAAACCACAGACAAAAAGCAAAAAAAAAAAAAAAAACCCTAAAGGAAATCAAGAGAACGATGTAAGAACAAATGGGAAGTTGAACAGAGACAGAAAAACTCAGGGGTTCAAAGTACGAGACTTGACAAACTCACTAGAGGGGTTCAGTGGCAGAGTTGCGCAGGCAGAAGAGAGAATCCGCGAACTTGAAGATCAGGACGATGACACTGCTGTGCTCCTCGAAGAGCAGAAAGGAGAAAGAGTGAAGAAAAACGAACAGTCCCAGAGGCACTGCGGTGACATCCTCAAGTATAACAACATGGGCAGACAGGGGGTCCCAGAGGAAGAAGAGAGAAGGGACCAGAGAGATTATTTGAAGTAATAATGGCTGGAAACTTCCCAGATTTGACGAAAGACCCAGATCTACACACAAAGAAGCTCACTGAACTCCAAGCAGATAGACTCCAAGAGAGCCACGCAGAGATACGTGATAATCAAGTTGCTGAGAGACAAGGAGACAATCCTGAAAGCAAGAAGCGATTGATCGTGGACAAGGCACCCTCAAAAAGATGCAAAGAGGGGTGCCTGGGTGGCTCAGTTAAGCATCCGACTCTTGATTTCGGCTCAGGTCATGATCTCATGGTTCATGAGATCGAGCCCCACGTCAGGCTCTATCCTGATAGTGTGGACCCTGGTTGGAATTCTCTCTCTCCCTCTCCTCTGCTCCTCCCCTGCTCATGCTCTCTCTCTCTCTCTCAAAAATAAATAAACATTAAAAAAAATTGCTGTAGCAATACGCTGTATTTATTTTTTTTTCAACGTTTTTTTTATTTATTTTTGGGACAGAGAGAGACAGAGCATGAACGGGGGAGGGGCAGAGAGAGAGGGAGACACAGAATCGGAAACAGGCTCCAGGCTCCGAGCCATCAGTCCAGAGCCTGACGCGGGGCTCGAACTCACGGACCGCGAGATCGTGACCTGGCTGAAGTCGGACGCTTAACCGACTGCGCCACCCAGGCGCCCCAATACGCTGTATTTAAAGAGACTCACTTTGAACACAAATATACAAAAAGGGGGTGGCGCCTGAGTCAGTTAAGTGTCTGACTTCGGCTCAGGTCATGATCTCGCGGTCTGTGGGTTCGAGCCCCGCGTCGGGCTCTGTGCTGACAGCTCGGAGCCTGGAGCCTGCTTCGGATTCTGTGTCTCCCTCTCTGTCTGCCCCCTCCCCTCTCGTGCTCTGTCTCTCTCTATCTCTCAAAAATAAGTAAACGTTAAAAAATAAATAAAAAAATATCTAGAACAGGGTTGCCTGGGTGGCTCAGTCAGTTAAGTGTCCAACTCTTGATTTCGGCTCGGGTCATGATCTCACGGTTCGTGAGATCGAGCCCCATGTCGGGCTGTGAACTGACAGTGTAGAGCCTGCCCTCTCTCCTTCTCTCTCTGCCCCTACCTCAGTCTCTCTCTCTCTCTCAAAATAAATAAACTTAAAGAAAAGATCTAGAACAGGCAAATTGGGACAGAAAGTAGAAGAGACTCTCGGGTGGGGGAGGAGAGAAGGGAGGACGGTGTTATTGACTAATGGGTACAAAGTTTCAGTTGGGGGTGATGAAAAAGTTTTGGAACTAGATATGGTGACAGTTGCACAACAGTGTGACCGGCCCTCACATCACTGAATTGTACTCTTAAAAGTAGTGAAATTGGCATATTTTATGTTGTATACATTTTATGCCGATTTTCAAAGAACGACATTTGCAAAGACCATTTCCTGACCCAGGACGGTGGCTGCCCTTCTATGGTTTTGGAGGAAGAGGGAATATTTTCTGCTTGTTCTATTGGGGTTTCTGTTGACCACCAGTTAGGAACTTACGGATTTCAGGGTTAAATTTGAGTTCCATCAGCGCTAAGCAGTGGCGGTGGGGGTGGGTGGGGTTGTAAGCAGATCAAAAATTTGCAATAGGAGTGTATTAGCCAGTGGACTATGGTCAGGCACCTCTCTCTAGGGGCCCGTGGTCAGCCCTTTACCTGGACTGAATTCTTCCTGGGATCCTCGCCTCTGTCCTTAGATTTCCTCCTCCCGCTTGCTTTGAATCTGGGGGAAAGATTTGTAATGCCGCCTGAAGGCGACAGCTGAGCCTTGTTCCGTAAGCATTTCTGCTACCTATGAGCTAGGATTTTCAGCCTCCCTGCAACCCTACATATAACTGATTTTGCCCAGAAACGCGCTAAAAATCCCCACCCCACCCCACCCCCCGCCTCTCCCTGCCGGCCTCACGGTGGCTGCTCATCCTGGCTGGGGTCTGATGACTCCCGGCTGAATGCTGGTGGGGATAAGCGTCCTGCCAGTGAAAGACCACCACACCCCCCACCCCTGGCCAAGACGAATTCTGGAGCCACGTGGTTCTGAGGTCCAGTATCGGGCCATCACCAGCACATAGATAGGCTCAGTCGTGTTGACGCCAAATTGTCCTAAAGGGTAGGTAGGCCAGAGCCCTGAGAGCTTGAAGCACCCTGGATGGCTGGGTTAGTTCTTTGTCCACGTCTGTGCTTTGCTTTGTCAGGGAGGAGATGGGTGCATTGAACCTTTCCTGCGGGACGGTAGAAAGAGGGCCGCACTTCCGGTAATCATAGTTGACCGTTGAATAGCACGGGTCTGAACGTGCGGGCCCAATTCCTCACAGCTTTTTTTTTTCCAATACACAATAGTACTGTGAACATATTTTCTCTTCTTTATGATTTTCCTTTTTTTTTTTTTTTTAATGTTTATTCATTTTTGAGAGGCGGAACATGAGCGGGGGAGGGACAGAGAGAGAGGGAGACACAGAATCCGAAGCAGGCTCCGGGCTCCGAGCTGTCTGCACAGAGCCCGACGCGGGGCTCGAACTCACGGACCGCGAGATCACGACCTGAGCTGAAGTCAGATGCTCAACCGACCGAGCCAGCAGGCACCCCAGGAGACCATTTGAAATACCTATACAAAATACGTGTCAATCGATGACTTCACGCTATCGGTGAGGCTTCTGGTCAACAGTAAGGCTGTTAAGTTTTGGGGGAGTCAAAAGTTCTCTATGGGGGGTCGGCACCCCTAACCCCCACGTTGGTCAAGGGTCAACTGTATTTTCAACTTCATCCTCTGGATACCACCTGTAAAGGCCAAAGCCAGATGAATTGTGGGATGACCTGCAGGTATCCCCCAGACATAGTGCAAGGCCGGCCTCTGCCGGAAAGGTCTTCTCCGCCCGGACCTGGACCCCGATGCCCCCACCACTCTGACACGGCCTGGCCATTCAGGGATGCGATTTCCTGAATGACAGGCAGGCACGACTATGCTTCCCCTCCCCCCGCCCCCCACAAACAAGGGCGAGAATTCCGCATCCCAGGGCCAGTCCGGGGCCGGTCAAAGGCACTGGGGTCCAACGGGTTTCTCCTACTGTGTCAGGAGGCTCCTGAGAGCAGACCCAGCGGGTACAAGCGCGTAGGGAAAGTTGTGTGTATGCTAATGTGGTGGAGAGACACGTTGTGGTTGCATTCTTGAGTTTCCGTTGGCCAAGAGCAGGGACAGTCACCACTAGAGGCCACAGGGCTGCGAGGGTCGCTCCCCTCACACACCTGACAGCCCCCCACCAAGCCAGAAGCCCAGGGTAGCCAAGGTGGCCACAGGCCGGCCCGAGTGCCCCCTGCTCCTTGACGGGGCACACAGGTTTGCCCCCTGTCCAGCTCAGCCACGTGGGGCCCAGGCCTCAGTCTTCAATCTGTGACTAGAGAGGGAAAGAGTGGCTGGCTGGTCCCCCTGTGCTGCTGTCCCCAGTCCCACCAGGCAGAGCCGTCCAGGACTCCAGAATCCGCTCTCCTGTGAACCCTCACCACCTCCCCACAGAGAAAAGAATGGGTGAGGGGTGGGGAGGCTCCCCAATATCGTCTCAAGCACTAGCTTTGGAGTTCCTGGATTTGAGTCTTTGATGACCTGGGGCACATGTCCCCCTCTCGGAGCCCACCTCGTGCGGCATGGTGAGGTCAGACCGCTTAAGCACTTGGGCACTTGGCACGATGCCCGGGCCCAGACGCCCAGATGTGGGAATGGCCCTGACCTCTGCCTCCCGCCCCCTCCCCCCCGGCCCCAACCAGCTCTGCCAGAGCCACCCAGGGCCCAGGCCTCTTACACCCTCTTCCTTCTGACCTTCCAGTGTGATGCTTTCTTCCCTTCGACTTGCATCCAGCCGGAAGCAGAGCCGGTTTCTGTCCCCGGGCCAGTTCCCCAGACCCCGGCTACAATCCAGGGGTCACTGCCCATGCCCCAGAGGGCTTGGCGTGGCTGGACTCCACCGGTCCCGGGTGGGGGTGGGGGGCACTGTCTGCAGAGCCCAGCTCCTCTCTCAGCTGCGGCCACCGCCGGCCCTGCCCCCTGGGAACCAGCGGCCCAGGGCAGAGAGCCCGGCGCCTGAAGCCCGGTCCTGGCTCTGACATTTCACTTCTTCAAACCCGTGTCCTCCTCTCTCGAGCGAGGGTGGCCCTCCAGACTTCCCGGGGCTTCAGGACTGAGGGAGACCATGGGGAAAGGCGGTGGGCCCAGAGCCTGGGGCTACCACGTAACTGAGAGCCCTGTGTCCTGCAGTGGGGGCCAAGAGAGCAAAGGAAGATACCAGAGAGGGATGAGGCTTTATTCAGGAAGAGCTCTGGAGGGGAGTGGGCCGCCGGGGTCTCACCCTACGGCTTCTTGGGGCTGAAGACATTAAAAGCCAATGACTGCAGGCATTTGAACCCCTTCAG
Source organism: Leopardus geoffroyi (assembly GCF_018350155.1). Lineage (NCBI taxonomy): Eukaryota > Metazoa > Chordata > Mammalia > Carnivora > Felidae > Leopardus > Leopardus geoffroyi. The sequence goes on along the minus strand of NC_059342.1, from coordinate 90,809,426 downwards.
AGTCCCCGGAGGGGGGCGCGGGGGCGGCGTCGGAGTCCCCGGACGGGGGCGCGGGGGCGGCGTCGGACCCGGAGGGGGGCGCGGGGGCGGCGTCAGAGTCCCCCGAGGGGGGCGCGGGGGCGGCGTCGGAGTCCCCGGATGGTGGAGCGGGGGCGGCATCCGAGTCCCCGGAGGGGGGTGCCGGGGGGGCCCCGTCTCCGGTCATCGTGGGCAGCGCCTGGTAGGTCAGGGTCCAGTAGCGCAGGTAATTCGTCCTCAGGTGCTGCTTCATGGAGTTGCCATCCATCTTCCTGTTGATCTCCAGGTAGTTGTCACTTTCCACCGTGTAGGGATCCCAGTGTGTGGGCACAGCTGAGTGGCCCATGTTGGGGTTCCTGCAGGGAGGAGAAAGGCTGGGTTGGGGGGCTCGGGGCTCACAGGAGTCTGGAGACCTGTGTCCCTAGCCCACCTGGGCCCCGGCTTGCCTGACAGTCCTCTATCCTCTGCACCGACCCCACCATCAGGGTGTAGGTCACTACGTCCTGGGCACTGGCTGGGCGTGAGCCCCAAGAGGCACAGGTCTCGGGGCCTAGCAGTACCTCTATCCACACCTACGACAGAGGCACCGAGGCTCGGGGAGGTTAAGTGAGGGCACAGGAACCCAGGCCTGCAGGGCAAGGGGGCAGGAGGCCCTGGGCTCAGCCTCGACCCCGCCTTCCTTACCCGCTTCTGGCAAAGTTGGTCCAGTAGGCGATCATGGCCTTGGAGACGGTCCTGTCTTGGGACCGGTAGCCCAGGGGCGTGGCAAAGGGCTTCCCAAAGACGTACTGGATGTCATCGGCGTGGTCAGCCCCCACCCACTTGGGGTAGGTGGGCATCCGAGAGGGGTGCGAAAACAGGTAGGTGTAGGTTTTGGCGCTCCTGGGGAAGGGAGGGGAGACCAGCCGAGTTGCAAGGGGCTCACCCGGAGCGTCAGCCCAGAGATGAGGCCTGGGGGGCCGGGGGGGGGGGGGCGGGCTGGGGCAGCAGGGAAGGATCTGGGGAATCCCCCCAAGATTCATGAAGAATCCTGACACCTGGGGAAGGGAAAGCCGGGGGCCAAACCCGTGGATCGTGGGTTCTACGATCTCGGTTGTATTTATAATTCACCTCCACAAAACAAACTGAGGCATCTTCCTGTAATTCGCTATCAAGAAAGATTTCTTTTTTCTCTGCAGGTGAACTTGTATCTTTATGTAACTGGACAAGGTGTATGCCCTTGGATGTTTTCCTTTTTTGCCTTGACTGCCAGGAAGCTCGGAACTACATTTATCGCTTAGTTGTTGCAAAGCTTTGGTTCTAGATTCTAGGTATAATATTATCTTCTTACTTTTGAAGCCTTCCTCACTTATTTTTTATTTTCATTGGCTATTATTCTACGGAGGTTTTGTTTTGTTTTGTTTTGTTTTGTTTTGTTTAACGCGGCCACAGTCTTAAGTTACTTTGAAAGTTGGTAAAGCTGAAACATAACAGAGATCCTCACCGCCCTGTGTCCTTTCCTTCTCCACAGCACAAGGGAGGCAGGGGAGACTCAAAGAACTTTTCAGCAGGAAGGACTGTGGGGTGAGGGAGGGCACGCAGCACTGGGCTGGGCAGAGGATCGCGGGAGGGTTTGGTAAAGCCCCCCGAGGCTGGGAGGCGAGGAGGGGCTCTCTCAGTTCTTGTCGGGTCCGGGCAAAGAGGTGGTGCGGGCACGGCCTTCCCAGGCCTCACAGACACCCGTGAGCCACCCAGCAGAGAGGCCTCAGGGCGAAGGTGCGTGATCCCAGGTGGCCCTCCCCAGGGAGCCTCCCTGCCCAGGTCCTCACTTGGCATTGGCTCTGTGCTGGGCCAGGGCAATCTTGGTGGGCACCAGGAAGAGGATGTCTGTCTCGAACTCCACCACGGTCTTCTTCCTGGTCTCCTGGGACGCGTCGAGGGCCCAGGGCTCGGTGTAGATGTCAAAGGTGGTGTTGGCTCCCCTGAGCCCCTTGGTGATGGTGAGCCCGCTGACCAGCTTGTAGAAATCCTCCCTGCGGGGACCACACCAGCACTGGACCCGCCACCCGGTGCCGGTGGGAGGGTATCTGTGCCCCCACGGACTGTCCCCCGCCCCCCCCCGCCCCCACTCCTGTGCTCGGCGCTGATCTCTGCTGATGCCTCCCTCGGCGGCCCCTGGGCACTGCCCCCCGGGGGCCCCACACCCACTGCTTACTCGGTGACCTCCTGTTTCTGTTTGTTGATGGCTGGCATGTCGATGCTGGCAAAGACGTGGCCGTCCATGTTGTTGGTACCTGCTAGGTAGTCGATGTCGGCCGTGTTGACGTACAGGTTGACGGGGTCATCGGGGAGGAAGTCGCCGTCGACGACGGGGAGAAAGCCCAGGTAGTGCAACATGGGATCTGGGCGGGGGGGAGGCAGGATCATTCACCTCCGGTACCCACAGGCCCCTCCCCTCAGCCTCTGGGGCAGAGTCAGCTCCATCCCAGCGAGGCTGCGGTGTAGACCCCTGCCCCCTCTGATCTACACCAGGCTCCCTCGGGTCCAGCGCCACCGGCATTTAGGGCCGGATCGTTCCACGTCACGGGGAGGCGGGGCGGCCAGCGCCCTTCGGGACTTTTAACAGCATCCCTGACCCCAAGCCACGGGATGCCAGTGTGACAACCAAACCTGTCTCCGAGACTCTGCCGCACGTGCCCTGGGGCCACAACACCCAGAGGGAGAACCACTGATCTAGAGGCCAAGGCTGTCCTCCCACCAGCCTCACTTCTCACTGGGCCTAAATCGGGAAGGGGGAGGATCTGGAATTGAGGGGACCGATGGACAAAGAGGCACCCCTCTCTGGGCTGGGTTCCGGTGTGCCCGCCAGAAACGGTGCCAGGTCTGCATGGTCCCCCAGATCCCTGAACTGGCCCCGAAGGGACTGGAGAGCCGGCTCGGGGCAGGTGGAGGCCCCGGCCTTCAGGAGGCCCAGCCTAGCCTGTTTTCCCTCCAGTGCGTGCCGGAGGAAACAGCTGGTTTGCATTTGGGGCCACGTGTTTGCTTGGCTTTCGGGTTTGCTTAGCACTTACGGTTTTATTTCACGTCCGGCAAAGGTGCAAAATGAGGGGGCCTCTTACTCAACATCAAAGGATGAGCGAGAGCGAATGCCAGCCCCCTGGGCTGGGGGCCCCCCCGGCACTCCGGCGACGCTGTGCCGCGGGGGTTCACTGAGCGTTGAATGAGGGGCGGGGGAAGGAACCAGTCGTCTGGTACAGAGGCGCTCGGTCTTGGGTCCGTGCATCCCCCTAAAACCGTGTGCGCCGTGGGGGCTGGGACCCAAATGCTCATCAGCTTCTCAAAGGGGTCAGGACCCAGGAGGATAAGAAGAAATTGTGGCCGCCTCCTCCTATAGCCGGGGCCACCCAGCCTGCAGGGTTGGCTGCAAGCTGCCTAGGGATGCCAGCCATCTGGTGACAGGGCCACGCCTCGGACCTGGTAGTTGCTCTCTTCTCCAGGAGCATCGCCCTCCCCTGCCCGGCAGCCCCCACTCACACTTCATGCCTGCCAGGGGCATCTTATAGGCCAGCGTCAGGGCGCGGGGGTCGGTGACCTTCAGACATCTGGCCATCCTGGCGGTGTCGTCCAACGGGCAGCCCACCTTCTCGGCGATCTGGGGGTGGGGGGGGGGGGCAGGCAGGCAGGTGAGGCCAGTGCTCCAGGCAGAGGAGGACAGAGTCAGGATGGAGTGGGAAGGAGGGAGGCCCCTTCCCTGCCTACCACGGCCCCTCTTTACCCTTTTGGCCCAGAAGAGGGGGTTCTTCTGGATGGCCCAGGGGCATAGTGCCACTCCACTCTGGCTGATGGCTCGCCGGATGAGGCCCTTGTTGTAAGGAGAGAGGGTCTGCAACACACAGAGGCCCTGTCACTGAGGCCTCGACCCACCTGCCCACCCCGGGCTCAGCCAAGGACGCCCCACGCATCAGTTCCGGCCCCCTCCTCCCTGCCCCCAGAGGCCCCCTCTCACACCGTGGGGGGCGGGTCCCCCCTCCAGGCGTCTCCCGGACCTGCAGAGAAACGCTAGCACCTCCGGCTGACTCTCCAAAGATGGTGATGTTGTCGGGGTCCCCCCCGAAGGCTGCGATGTTCCTTTTCACCCAGGCGATGGCCATGTGCTGATCCCGGAGGCCGTAATTACCTGGGGGCAGGGTGGGGGGGTGGGCCTTCATCGGGGACCCTTGGCCGGGGCTGGGGGTGCCAGGGCCTGGCCCACACGAGGTGTACGATCCACGTGGGTGGGATGAGAGTGGCCTCGGCAGCAGAGACCCTGGCTGAGCCCCAGGATGTTGAATGGTCCCCCCGGGAGCTGGTCCGGTCAGGTGCTGGGGCAGATGTGGGGCTCAGGCTGGGGGAGGGCCGGCCTGCTCACTTCTCTCTCCCCCTGCCACAACCCCCCATGTCTGTCTGTCTATCCTGCAGCTTCTGTGTCACCACCTCGTCCTCTCTTCTGTCTCTTTCACTGGCCTCCGTGTCCCTGGCTCCTCTGGGCCTCTCCGGGTCCCACCCTGCCTGTCTGTCTCTCTGTCCGGCAGTCTCTTTTCTTTCACTGCAGCTGCCGAGGGGCTCCCGCATCTCACGGCCCGTTTCCAGCCCTCTGGCTCTGCAAATCGGATTTCCCGGGGGACTGTCAGGAGTTGCTCGAGCACGAGGGGCGTCGAGGGGCATCCCCACGGGGCTCAGAGCTCACGGGGTCAGGTGTGCTTCCTTCCCCTCCCCGTGCCCAAGACGTGTAGCAGACCTGGCAGGTTGGCGTCCCCAGTGCTGAGGAAGCCCAGGGGGCCGACGCGATAGTTGAAGGTGACCACGATGACGTTGCCCCGAGTGGCGATCTCCTCCCCGTCGTACAGGTAGTTGCTGAGGAAGTTGGCCCCGTGGCCGGCCCCCATGAGGAAGGCGCCTCCGTAGATCCAGATCATGACGGGCAGGTTCCTGGAGACTAAGGCAGAGCAGAGCAGGCCCGGTGACCCCGCGTGCCCCCCTCTGGCTCCCCTCCGCGCCCTGTGCTGCTCTCGGGGGCCTCCTGCAGGGTTCGGGGAGGGCGAGCCCACCTTCCTTCTTGCCCTGGGGGACCCAGATGTTGAGGTAGAGGCAGTCCTCCTCCCCGTAGGTGTTGTCCTGGGTGATGGTGGCCTGCAGACAACGCTTCTTGAAGTCCTTGGCCTTCAGGGTTCCTGTGGGCGGCCAGCGGGGCCCGCGTGAGGACGGCAGCCGCCCCCACCGGCACCCCCGGCGCGGGGCCTCGCCAGCACCTGCCCGCTCCCACCTTGCCAGCCGGGGTGCCGCTCCGGGTTCTCCAGGGGCCTGGGGACGGCGGCGAAGGGGATGCCTCTGAAGACGTCCACATAGTTGCCAAAGAGGCTGAGCTTCTTGTTGACGCCTTCCACGAAGCCTCCTTCCGTGTACACGGCGCCCAGCTGGGGGTGAAGGCCGAGGCTCAGGTGGGCTCGGGCCGCTCTCCCTCCCGAGTGGGGGTGGGGGCCACCTGAGCCGCCCCAGGGTGTCCGGAGGCTCCCGGGAGACAGCTTCGGGGAGGGGCCCGTCCGCACCCGAGACCGAGGCCCCTGCCGCCTGCCCTCGTTCCCCGAGGGGGGTCCCGCTCCCTGGATCTGGGAGGAAGCTGCTTCAACCAGCGTGTTCCCACCCTGGGAAGCCTTCCGAGTAGGCCAGGAGAGGTGGGTTTGGATCCCGGCTCCGGCCACCTGGCTGTGACCGTGAACCTGCGTTTCCCCATCTCTAAGATTAGACAGCAGCACGGCCCCCCTTGTGCTCCCCCCCCCCCCAGTGTCCAGCTGGCCTGGAGTCTGTGGCCCCGTGCCGAGTTCTCACTGCTGGGAAAGACCTCTGCCCCCCGGGCCATCGGAACCACTGCTGTGTCCCCAGCCCTGGCACTGAGCCTGCCCCCGCACGGCCAATGCATCCAATCCTCGCTAGGGGGGGTCCTGGGGGCTGGCGTTCATCTCCCCGTTGTCCCAGGAGGAAACGGAGACTTTCCTGCTGGAAGTCATCCTGAGGGAAACAGCTGCCCGACCTCAAAGCCGGGCTCTCATCCCCTCCTAGGGCCGCCTCCCCATCCGTCTGGTCCGGTGGCAGGTCTCCGCTTCCTGGCTCTCACCTGCACTAGGTTCCCGGTGGGCGAGGGCGGGGCAGCCCCGCATGCCCAGGCGGGGACCCAGCACCTTGTAAGGCCTAGGCTAACAGGGGAGTGGGGAGGCGGGAGCTGCATTCGGAGGCCGGAGTTCCTGCCAGGTGCCGAGGGTGGGGCGAGGGACCCAGAGGCAGGTGCAGGTCTGCTCCCAGCCGTGTCTCTCCATCTCAGGATAAGCAGCCTTGTTTCAGGCCTCCAGGCTTCGGGCTACTGGGGCACCGAGGTGGGCCAGGTCAGGGCCTGGGGACTGGGAAGTCGCCTCTCAGAACGGAGATTGGCCTGAGGCTCCCGGGTGAGGGGTGAGGGCCAGGTACCCTCGCCGTGGTGGCAAGGTGGGAGGGTGGTGCTGGCTGCTGGAGCGCTGAGGGGCAGTCCTGGTCCTTTCTGCCCTCAGACAAGCCCCTGCCCGCCCCCCCCCCCCCCCGGCCCAAAAAGACAACAGCATCCCCTCTGGGCAGCTCCTGAACCTCCAGGTCCCGAGGCAGCGGGGACAGAAGGGCAGGATAGGGGTGAGAATGACACGGGGGCTGCGTGTCTGTGGGGTTTCGTCCCGAAGCACTTTCCCCGCCTCATTCCTCAGGCTGCAGCAGGGCGGTTACGGAGGGCAGCCCTCCCGCGTCCCCCCCCACCCGCCCCCTCAAGGAGATCTCCGGACTTTCCCAACTTCCTCTTGGGAGATGGAGGTTATGTTGGGAACCATACTCCGAGTGGGGTTCCAGGTTTCTGCTCAGCCACCGGTGGCTGTGTGACATTGAACAAATAGCTCACCTGCTCTGGGCCCATCTCCCCTTCTATAAAAAGGGGACAGCGACCTCTCTGGAGAGGAAGGAGCCAGACGGACGCTGTGGGTCAGGTTCCCAGACTCAGGAAACAAAAATTCGGGGCTCCCAGTTACGTTTAAATTGCACATAGATGGATTTTTTTTTTTTTTTTTGAGTACAAGTATATCTCAAATATTGTACAGGACATACTCCTACAATAAACTCTCCATGTTTTATAGAAGACTCAAATTTGGCAGCTCTTCCTGCCCAGGGGTCCCGTCCCCATGCTTTAATAAAAGCCCCTTTTTGCACCAAAAAAACTCAAATTTAACCTGGCATCCTGGATTTTATCTGGCAGCGTGAGCAGAGCACCAAGTGCCCAGGAAATGCTGTCTTGAGAGTCGAGGTCTCTTTCTCAGGCTGGCTCTTTCTGCCGCAGACTCTGCCCGTCTGCCTTCCCTCCACCGTGCCCTGTGCCCAGCTTCCAGATCTGGCTTAGTGAGGACTGAGGGGCCCCTGCCCCCTCTGCCGGCCTCTCGCTTACCTTGGCCGCACTCGCTGCTGCTAGGCAGCAGGCGAGGCCCAAGACGACCAGCTCCAGGCGCCCCATGGTGTGTGCCCGCCTCTGCGTGGCCCTGGTTTGGCCCCTTGCGTATTTATGGGGCTGGAGCCAGCCTCCGAGTTGCCAGCTGCCCGCAGAGGGCCCCTCTCCCTCCTCCTACCTCCGGCCCTCCCTCCAGGCTGGCCACACTCCATGCAGCGTACCCGGGGCTGAGACAGCTGTTGTTTCCAGCCAGCCTCAGGCTGGGCCAAGGTCACACAGTAGGGGACACACACACGTGCACGCACACACACACACACACACGCACACGGGTGCAGGGACAGTCTGTCTTTCCCAGGGCTGGCTGCTCCGAATGCCCTGGTGCCCACAGCGCACCTGTGCAGGTCACTGCCTACCTGGGAGCAGATGCAGGTGGTACTGGGTAGACGGCCGCAAGGCCTTGGGCTTGGCGGGGGGCCCACTGCCCTGCACTCTGGCTCATTTCTTCACAAGGGCTTGGTTTCACCCTTGGAGAAATGGGCATGCTTGGTCTCCACGGCCCACCTGCCCCCCAGCCCCAGCTCAACAGGAGTTTGTAGGGGACCGGGCATGGGACTTCTGGGACACAGGTGGGTGTGGCTGACTCTTGTCACCAAAGGCCCACTGGGGGTGGGGACCCGGAGCAACGTAGGTGATCCTGCCCTTGGGGTGGGGGAGACCCCACATTCAGCACAAGTCCTGGGACGGGAAGACCAGAGGCTCAGGAGGCCCACGGGAAGCGGGAAGTGGGGCTCCAGCCCAGCCTTGAGGGCTTCCCTAAGGAAAGGGAAACGCTGGGCTTTCTGGCCCCAGAAATGGGCCAGGCAAAGACCCTGGAGCAAAGCCAAGCAGAGACAGAGACCAACCGACGGACAAGGGAAGGGACAGATCAGAGAGCCGGGGAGGGGGAGAAAACAGAGCAGAGGTAGGTGGCAATAGAAAACACAGCCACTACCGTTTCCTGTGACCGTGTAGGACTTCGGTAGTCAGAGAAGGTTACTAAGTGGGAAGGCCACCATGGACAAGGCCTGAAGACTGTGCCTCTGAGTTTGGCCGCCTGCAGAGTCACCGCTCACGGAGGATGTTCAGGCTCCGCTGCACAACCACCTCCAGCAACGGGGGCCCATTCAGGAGCCAGGGGACAGCCAGAGCCCTGTCCAACAGCCCCTCAGACCGGGCCCCAGTAGGCCCTGTGCCGCCCGGGAGCCAGTGCTTCTGACACAGGCCACGGCCCCCCTGACATCATGCCTGCTGCTGTCACCAAGCCTGCCTGTCCACCAGATCCAAACCTTTTGGGACGCAGAGTGGACGACAGGCTGGAGAGGGGTGGGGAGAGGTGGGGGGAGGTGGGCAGCTGCAGGTGGGAGGAGTCCGGACACGGGGAAGGGGCTGTGCGGGCCAGGCCGGGACTAGTGTGGCTTCAGCTGGGCAGCATGAGGACACGGGTGCGAAGGGCTCGCGTGCTGCCCCAGGACAAGGAAACGTATTTGTTAACTTGTGCCTTTTGTCCGGCTATTCCGAGAATGTGTTCCACAGGCAATTATTCTGAGAGGGGGGAGGGGGCCCCTCCTGGTCCCCAGCAGCAGGGAGTGGGGCCCTCTGGGGCAGTCCTGCCTGGCCAGCTTCTCCTCCAGAAGGCAGGTTCCCAGGACTGGCCACTTTAGGCCAACTGTGAGCCACTGGGGCTCGTGATCTGTCATCCGAGGGGGCTGCCCAGGAGCCTGGTCAGCAGACTGAGGCTTACCGGAGGCACCTGACTTTAGAGTCAAAGTGACTTAGGGACTTGTCACACCAGGTGGCCCGGTCTGCAGGCTGATGGAGGGGGCAACTGGACGCATCCCTGCAGCACGGCGGCCCGCACGGGAGGGAGTGCTCCCCAGGGAGGGCAGCCTCGGCCCCACCAGGAACACACACCCCCTCTGGCTACACAGCAGGGAGCTCAGAGGCAACAGGGTCGGTTTCCCCACGAGCCTCTCAAGAACACGCCCGTTAGAAGCAGTAAGGGATCGGCTCGAGGCTGCGGGACCGTCTGCGGCCTGACGCGTACGTACTTGAGCCGCAGTCACCCGACCTCCAGAGGAAACTCCGCTGTGGCTCCGATCCGCCACCCCCCCCCCCGCCTCCACTGAGACACCAAGACTCCTTGGGAAAGTGTATTTGATCGGGACGATTCCAGCTGGGCCCCAGGCTGATGGGATCCAAATGCAAGGGCCGTCTTCGCCCGTCTGTGACCGCGGAATAGTTTCCTTACGCCAGGACTGCCATCAGCCATAACCTCCAAGGCAAGAGCAGCGTCTTCAGGCCACATCGTCTCCACCGCCAGCTGTTCTCAGCCATAGAGAGGTGGTGGCCATTGGCTCAGCCCATTGGACACCGGGCTGGCTCACAGCTGCACAGAGCCAGGTCACAACCTCTGGAGGTGTCCCCAGGCACCCCGGGCCAGAGGGCATCCCGGAGCAGCAGGTGTCTGGGGCAGATGGGCAGGACCAGGGTCAATGGCACCCAGTGCCGGGGTCCCAGCTTTCCTCTGAGGGGTCTCCTAGGGCCGTTCTGGTTGCTGTGGGCAACACTGGGGAGCCACGGCTTGTCCTGGCACCGTTACCAGTCTCGTCTGATCAAGGAGGCCCAGCCGTGGCTGTAGGTCTGCGTCACACGTAGTCCAGAATCTCGGTCTCCATCTCGTTCTCACTGCCGTCGGATGGCTTGAAGTCCTCCTCCTCCTCCTCCTCGTCCTCGTCTTCCCCAGACTCGTACGTCAGTTGTTCTTTCCCGCCATCAGCCTTGGTCGGGCTGGAGAAGAGAGCTGGGGCCGGGAGACAAGGCCGTGTGTGTCCCAGCACAGGCTTCCCCGGTGTCCCCCAGCCCAGCTACTGGTGGTCCCAGCCTCCAGACCAGCAATCAGGCTCCTGGAGGCCTACTGACACTTATGGGCGGCTGGGCTCAAGCCCTGAGGAAGCCGCTCTGGGGGCGCACTCTCCCCCACCCCTCATCACACCCGCAGACCAGGAGTGCCCACTCCTCTTCCTCACACCCCCCCCCACACCCACTGCCCCTGCTCTCCGAGTGCAAGAAGACAGGCCGAACGTGCCCACACGTGGCTGGAAGAGGGAGGGTGGTGTCAGGGCACAAAGCGGTGGCTCCGATGGCAGCACCAGCCCTGCTCCAGCCCGGTCCTCCGGGCCCGTCTCCTGCCTTAGCCCCCAGGCTGAGCACCGTGACTCCCACCCGTGGAGACCTGGTGGGCAGGCCGGGGGACCGGCTCCTGGCGGGGGGTGGGACGATTCCACCCGGGTGCAATTTCTTGGGGGATGGGTCCGCTAGGGAGACTTGCTCTGTCCCCAGAGCGGGGCATCCCTTTACCCCGTATCGGCTCTCACCAGGCCTCTTGGAGCGGATGGTCTGCCGGATCATGAGGGACATGGTGTCCCTCAGGTTGTCACTGGTCTTGGGGAGGCACCAGCCATCTCGCTCTGTGCAGCAGTTCTCGGCCCCGTCGTTGCGGTGAATGATTCTCTGTAACCTGGGGGTCAGGACACGGCGTCTCGGGTGGGCTTTCTGCCCACAGGTGCCGTAAGGGTTTGGCAGAGGTGGGGCCGTGCCTGGAAAAACAGCACTCGGACGGCCGCGCGGGGGCGTGAGCACAGGACCGAACACCCATGGGACACTGGACACTCCCAGCCAAGGTCCTTAACCGGCGTGGCCCCCGACCCCAAGGTGCGCACAAAGCGGGATGCGGCCGCGCACGCTCTCCTGTGAGACCCCCCGGCCCTCACCAGATTTCAGGCCGTGTCTGACGTGCTCCCGTCTCTTCCCATCCCAGCTCCCCCCACCCCTTCTTTAAACACCGTAAGAACTGGGTGAAAGGCTCCTGGGATTCTGGTCCGCTGGGGAGGATCAGGCACCGGGTCCTAGACCTCCACGGGGGCAGAGGAGGGAGAGGCCCAAGACTCAACCGCAAGACACGTCGGCGCCCAGCCCGGCACCGCAGCTCAGAGGTGCAGCCCAGGCGGACCCCGGAAATGGTTCCCGGCGGCCGCCAGGCTGACGCGGGAGCCCCGTGGTGCCCACCGCCCTGGACGGGGCTTCCCGCCGAGACGGGCCGAGCGGAACAGCTTCGGGACACCTTGGTCCCGAGCCCCGCCCTCCTCACCCTGGCGTCTCAGGGCCCCTTCACGTACGTACTCTTCCACATTCAGGTCACATAACTGGTAGAACATCTGGCGATAGGGCGGCAGGGCCCCCTCCCGGAAGACGTAGACCGAGTCCTGGGGAGAGGACAGGGCGGGAAGGTGGGTCGGAGCTCGCCCCGGCCAGTCCGCACCCGGCGGGCCCGGCTCTTCCCCTGGACTCAGGCGGCGCAGACAGGCCAGAGGCCGGGAGTAGGCGCGCAGAGGCTCCGACTCCCCAGGAGGGGTCCCCCGGCCCCCGCGACCCTGAGCCGCCTGCGTGGCCGGCCGCGGTATGGCGCGGGCTGTCGTGCCAGCTTCGTGGGCCCTCGCGGTGCGCCCTCATTCCTCACCGCCTCCTACCAACCGGTCCTGTTCTGCTGCCCTGCATGCTGCCCGCCCTCCCCGCCTCTGCTGCACGTGCCCCTGGCACGTGTCCCCTACGAGACAGCTGAGCCGAGGCTGGGGGTGCAACTCACAGCAGCCCGAGTGGGCGGGAGGCCCACGGAATCCCACGTCCGGTGAGCCAAGGACCCCGTAAGCCCATGAGCCCCCCACAGCGGGGCCAGGTGGTCTGCCGTGGCCCCGCGTGCGTGTGGGCACCCGCCCCGCCGGGCCGGTCCAGGTGGCGGCCATGGGCTCACGAAGGGCAGCCACGCACAGCTGCCGGTGTTGCGCTCCCCGCTGACACCGGCCACTGCCTCTTTGCCCAGATGCTCAAGGCCCCCGGGGCTGGGCGGCTCACACCCTGAGCTCTCACTGTGCTCCCCAAGGCCATCCTGGAAGCTGGGAGCTGTGCAGAGGCACCAAGTGGGAAGAGCTGCCTCGGTCAAAGCCCCTCCTGGTGGCCTCGACCTGGGAGACGAGCGTTATGTGCGAGTGTGTGTGCGCGCATCTGGCCTGCACGAGGGGGGTGCCTCCTCTCCACGGTCCACCGCACCCCCAACCGGGCAGGCGGATGCTCTTCTTTGGGGCTCAGGGGCACCCACCTTGAGCTTGTACTTGTTAGAGGTCGATTTCCGCGTGCCACCTGTCCCTGACGGGCCCAGGCCCTGCTTCAGGTCGTGCATGGTGACGAGCTGGCTGGCTGCAAGGGGACAGCAACAATACTTTGGAATCCGGGAGGACGTTTCTCCCCACCCCTCCTGGAGCGCTGGCCCCTTGGGAAGCCCCACCGTACCCCACCCCACCCCAGCATGGTGATGCCCACCTCCCTCAGCGTCTCCGTGAGGGCCAATCAGCCTGATCCACAGGGCGAGCCGGGCACTTACGCATCTTTTTGACAGTGATGGGGAGGCTGTAGTTGTAGGTGCTGCGCTTGGCCTTGACAGGCATATCACTCGGGGCGTAACCTGCGGACGAGGAAGGGCGTGTCGGGTGCATGCGGGTGCAGGGCCCTCCTGGCGATCAGAAGTGGCTTTGCGCTAGTCGCACACCAGGGTTCGCTGGGGCCGGCTCCTGAGAAGGGGACTCCAGGCCCCCAGGCCCCAGCGGCCACCCTTACGGCATCGACCACACGGGACTGCGTGCTGGCGCTCTGCATGCGGTGCCTCACTGCAGGCCTGGGGACCAGGCGGTATCGGGTGCCCGGCCCCCACCGCAGGAACCAGAACAGGGGGAGGGACCGAGTGCACGGATAACGAGTTTAGCGGCTCGAAGGCCAACGGTGGAGCTGGGACCCAGGCTGGGATCCCCATCTCTCTGCTATTCTGCAGAGATCTCACCCAGGAGGAAAAGACTTTTTTATCTTCGCCATAGGGATACACTCCCATTACAGAAGAGAATGCTGTAGAAAAAAAGACATTGAGAGAGGGAAAGAAAACCAAGGTGTTAGTAATTTTTACCGTATTTCATTCCACAACGGATTCGGAAGTCAAGGACTTGATAAATTTTGGCATCTGGGTTTTTTCGGGGATCATACCCGTATCGGATCCACAGGCTTCTCCAGGGGCCTGTTATCTGGGGACAAAAGGCAGGAGTGTGGGGTGGGGCCAAGGCTGGTCCCTGGCTCCCTCAGAGATGTAGGCCTGGGGGGACATGAGTTGGGGACACAGCTCTGGAACCCCACCCTGGCTCTGCCGGGTACAGCTCTGTCACCTTGGGCAGGCCACTTGGGTCTTCCTGTTCGAGAGGACAGGAGCCCCCTTTTCCATTGTTTCTGTGAGGATTAAATGAGATGATGACCCGGGAGCCTTCACCACGGTGCCTGGCACATAGTAAGTGCCCAATAAATGTTACTGCCATCCTAATGGACAGGATATACTGTCCCCAAACAGTACTCCTGAAGCCCTTATGTCTAGAAAGCCTATACTAAAAGACAGACAGCCACTCTCTGAAGTCTGGGGTCCAAGCACAGGAGGGATGAGCCTTCTTCGTGCCCCATCTGTCATCGCTGTTATGGTCACATCTCAGGCTTGCCTCCCAGTGCTTCAAGTGGGGACCCTGGGCAGGTAGGACGCCTTCCTCCAGCACCTTTGGCAACCTCAGTAATGACACCTCATCTCCGTGCCCTCCTGGACCGAGTCCAAGGTGGGTCTGCCCCACCCCCACCCCACTCTGCCCGGGTAGAATGAGCCAAGGCTGGGGGCCCTGTGGTTAGGGAGCCTGGTCTCTGCAGCCCAACAGGCTGGGGTCCCAGTGGCTGTGTCACGTGCTGGCTACAGGACCCTGGCACATCGAGGCACCTCTCTGAGCCTTGGCTCTGCCTCAGAGGAAGAAGGGAATCCTGTTGCCACCCCCCAGGGAAGAACAAAGGATGTAACAGGTACACAGCATTTAACCCAGCGCCTGGTCCTTAGAAGGTTCTCGATGTGAGATCGTTTAAAAGCATACAATCCCTTTATTCAGAAGTTATGCGATTACTCTCTAATCCTAAAATCGCCGAGGGACGGCTAGCATTGCTGAGGAGGCTGTAGGGGACCTGCCTGGGGCTGTAACAGGCCTCCCGGGGGCACCAGGACAGAGCCGCCAGCTTTGCCGTGGCTCTGGGAGGTCACAGCAGAGATCAGGGCAATCCTGGCGGGACCCAAGGTGCCAGGCTGGGCAGACACTCACCATGTAATAGGCCACGAAGGGCAGCAGAACCTTGAGCTTGTCAGGGTGGACGCTGATGTTGGCCTTGACAGCGTTACGTGACCAGATGGGACGGATTTCAAACAGCTGGGGGAGGGGGGGTCAAGGCAGAGACCGGGATGAACACCAGCAGCCTCCCGCCCCTCCCCCCCACCGGCTCTGCCTCTCCGGACTGGCCCGGCCCCCAGCAGACCCTTTGGGGGAGGAGCTGGCAGAGAGCGGCTGCTGACAAGCACACGGCAGCCTCTGGGCCTGGCCACACCCAGCACAGGTCAGGTGTGGCTGCGGGACCTCTGTGTCCGGAAATGACCACGAAAGACACGGTCTCTGTCCTCATGCAGCTCACAGGGCAGTGGGGGAGGCAGATGAACAAAGAAGCCAGGGCAGGGCCAAGAGGGGGACACGCCAGTGTCCTGGGACCCCAAGCAGCTCCAGCCTAGAGGGTGGAGCCTGAGCTGGGCTATCGTAAAGGCCGAAGCGGACGGCCGGGCCCAAGAGAGGACCGCAGGAGGCCAGTGTGGCTGGTGCATGGCAGGGCCAGGGCTGGAAGCGCCCTACGCCAGGCTGCGGACTGGACTGTGTCCAGAGAACACGGAAGGGCCTCGGACAGCGGTCCCCCAGGTACCGCCTCCAGCGACCAGTGACCGCTAGAAAGGTGTCCGTCCACACCGTCTCTTTAAGAAAAAAACCCCAAGGGAACAGTCTGCTTCAGCAAGGGAAGAGGTGAGCCTCGACCAGCAGCAACGTGGTCTCACTGAGAACCTGCCGTCTGTGCCCGTAGAGGCAGGAGTGAGAGGCCCCACGGCTCTCCCAGGACCTGCCAGCCAGGGGACGGGCAGAAGGCCACTCGGTCCCCTCCAGCACGCTGGGGATGAAGCACAGGAGGTGCTCCCTGTGGTTTCTTGCTCCAACGAAGGCTTCCCAAACCCGGGCGCCACTGTGAAGTCACAAGCAGACGAGGTACCGATTGCTTAGCGCCCCCAAGGGACCGGCTTGTGCCGGCGTGGCTTTGACGTGTGACATCTGGAGGTGAAAAGCTCCCACGTGCCGACGAACCGGTTTTAAAAAGTCAGCACAGCCGAAGGCAAAATGATGAGGGATGGTGGGGGGGGGGGGGGGCCGTCCGCGAGGAGGCCGCCCGAGCTCACCTTCCTCAGCTCCTCCTCCACCTTCCGGTCCACCGGGTTGGTGGAGATCCTCCTCCACGTCTGCACTGCAGCCTCCAGGGGCCGCACGGGCACCTCGTCCTCTTCAAAGTTGACGAAGATGGCATTGTGGGGGCGCCGGGCCCTGCTCAGGCCGATCAGGTTCTCGCCTGAGACGGGGGGGTTGTTGTAGCCTTCCCTGGGGCAGAGAGAGCTGGCGTGGGCCCGGGTGCCGAGGAGACCCCAGGCACGGGCCTGACCGGACCAGGCAGGGAGCCCCCCGGGCTGTGACGCCAGCCGCCTGCCCGTCAGGCGGAGCAGTGAGGTCAGGGAAAGGCGCGGCCACTCAGGACACGGCTGATCAGCTGTCAGGCAACAGCCACGCTTTTATGATTCGCTCATTTAACCCCAAAACAATTGCACAAGGAAGGAACCGATTTCCTACGAGGTAACCGACAGCAGCCAGAAAGCCGCCTGGAGTCAGGGCTCGTGCGGACAGAGCCGGGACTCCCACCCGGGGAGGCTGGCCAGGGGCCCCGTGACGCCTGTCCTGCCTCCCTCCGAAAGAGCACGTTCGGCCCAGAAGCATCTCTGCAACAGGCAGGTGCAGGGAAGACGGACGTTACCGAACTACCATCACACAGCACAGAGGCTGGAAGTGAGTGAGCATTCTAACGCCACGTCTGCTCAGGTCTCTCGCTGGGCACCAGGCCCGGCTGTGTCGCTGAGGGGGGAGGTCACGAATGTCAAGCCTAGGCGAAAGCAGGGAGAACAGCCTCCAGAAGCCCCGCAATCCAGCACGAGCTCCGACAGTGACTGCCGTCGCATCTGTACCTCACCCCAAACCCCGAGATTCTTCTGAAATGCATTTTAAAGTGGGCCTGGACATCATAGGTGTTCATTCAGGCGATTGCTACCTTTTAAATTTGTTTCCATTTTACCTTCATTTTCTACACGAGTACAAACCATCTGTATACTTACAAGGAACAGAGTGATTTTTCACACTGGAAAACACAATTACAAAGACAGGAGCAAGTCTGTGCCTTTTTTTGTAACGTGACTCCATTAGGAACCATCCTGAACAGGTACAACATCACCCGCTTTTCAAGGCTACCCCTCGAGACCCTGACCACTCCCAAGAGGGAAGGCACGGGTGGCGGCTCACTCCAGCCCTGGCAGCCCACCGCCAGAGCACAGCAAGGAGCGGCTGCCCGCCGGGGCCCGTCAGCACAGGGAAAGGACTCCCTGCTAACTTCCTCAAGGACGAGGGACCCCCGTCAGGCCAGCCTTCCTCTGCCCGTCGTCCTGTAGGAAGCCGGACCTCCCTGGACCCACAGAGGGGCCAGCAGGGCAGAAAGATCGATGGGGGCCCTGGGAAGAAAGGCAGGTTCTTTCCATTTGCTGGAAAATCGATAAACCACATGGCGGCCAGCCTTCCTCCCTTATCACCCCGTCAGAAGCTTCAGAGCAGCTGCCTACTGGCCCTAGGGGACAGAGGGTGACTCAGCCACTGCCAGCCAGGGCCAGCAGTGCAGAAGGCCTATCTTCTTCTTCTGTGTATTTTGTCCGTCTCTGACTCTGAGAGTAAAATGCTTGTGGGATAAAAATAATCAGAACGTTTCAGAAATATGCACATGGTCTCTCCCCTAAAACTCCTGTGCCAAGGACAGCCGACTAGAACACACACACGGAAAACTCCATCATCCCATGTGGAGGGTTGCGGGCCGGGAGGGCGCGGCTGACCCTTTCCGCTTCCACGTTTCTGTCACGTTTTGCCCATCTAACCACCACTTGCTCCTGCGGTCAGGAGGGAGTGGGGGCTACGGATCCAACAGGCCGAGGGCCGCGAAGAGGCTGCCGCGTGGCCCGCTTCTGGCTGGGGAGACTGCGAGCGGACCGGTGCCGGAAGGTGCTGGGGAACATGGAAGGCGAGCGGCAGGTTCAGCAGGGTCATGTCAGAAAACAAGCCCTTCCCCGCAGGAGGCACGCAGGGTGCGTTCTCGAGGCCGCGCTGCCAGGCTGGGGCTCGAGCTCGGGCAAGCAGCAGACCGGTGCCAGCCGCTGAAGCTGCTACCGCAGCCCGGCCTCCACTAGACAATTCTCACTACTTTGGGCTATGTCTGGAACTCTCCGTATTTTGTTAAAGGAAGAGGACATACCTTCTCCTTTGGACCAAATCTAGGCCCCTTACCATGGCCCATGAGACTCTCACCCCTACCACGCCCCCAGGCTCACTCTGTGACCACTCTGCATGTGCCAATCCTCTGTTCTAGAACGTTCTCCCTGGATCTTCACGTACCCAGCTGTGTCATCGCCCAGGTCTGTTTCAAATGCCAGCCCCTCTGAGGGCCCCCAGCCCTCAGCCCACTCACTGCCCCTTATGACCCACACCCCTTTGATCTCCTCTGAGACGTGCACCAGGCCACGGGCCCCTTGCTCACTCATCATCTGCTTGTGTTCCATCCAGCTCCCGGCCCCGCCCAGCACAGGACCTCCTATGTGCTGTGCTGTTCTCGGCTGACGCTGACGCAGGCTCCGAGGAGCGCCCCGGGCCACAACAGGCAGTCAGTGCTTGTTGATGGCAAGAGTTAGTGAGGAAAGAACATTCTCTCACCTTCTAGAGATAACTGCTCTGGGCCCAATCTTCCAGATCTTTCTAGATTTCTAGATCATGCCACAGCTTACTTTCATGCTATAGGACGTGCTCCTACGCCTGCTTTCTTCACAGAGCGAGGTACCCTGGGCAAATGCCACGTCAGTCCACGAGCCTGCTGTCTGAGGCCACGTGGGGCTCCCTGGCACAGAAGGGCTGTGATTCCATTAGCCACCTCCCTACGAATGGACTGGTCACTTGCCTATTCTACCAAACTCTGCCAGGCACTCACCCTTCTAAGTGTTTCATGCTTTTGGGGATGGGACTTCAAGGCTGAGGGTGACATCCTGATTCACTCTCCATGGTGCGGGGAGTTCGGAGCGAGGCCTCCAGCTGGGGCACAGTCACCGGCTGCTCTGTGTCTCGAGGCACTGGAGCCACGGGCTTGAGCGAAGCCAGCAGTGTTGGCTGCCTGACTCGTGAGTGGCAGATGTGAGCCTCAGACCCAGGCCCTGTGACCGCAGGGCCCTTGCTCTGAACCCTGATGCCGTAGTGGGGGTGGGGGGGTGGGGCTTACCGGTGCTGTGTCTCCGGTCGGTAGAAATAGTCCACCGGGGTGTCCAGCCGAGAGAAGATGGGCGGGGGGATGTAGAGCGGCAGCTCCTGGTGGAAGAAACTCTCCTTCTCAGGCTTTAGCATGAGCACTTTGTCATACATAGACACGCACCTGCCGCCCGCCTCCGTGTGCACAGCCAAGTACTGGAAGTCGGACATTCCTGGAAAGACAGGGGGCCAGATGGCGGACACCCTCTTACCCCCTCCCAGGAACTGGCAGCTGCTACGCACCCACACCCACGTCTTCTTGGGAGGCGTCGAGGGAGCCGTGCGGTGGGCGTTGCCAGGCAATGCTGGCGGGAGCCGAAAGGACACCCTTCCGGAAGCTTCTGTGCCCTTGACTCTGCGCACCTGGACTCACGCGGAGGGGCTGAGGGCTTATGTGGGACGTGAGGCTACGGTCTGGGTCCATGCTTCCTGAAACGTACGTAACGTGCACACGCCTCACTGGGGACCCTGCCGAACACTGCGGGATGCTGTACCTCCCACGAGCTCCCGGGTGGGGCGGTGCTGCTGAGCCAAGGGGTGCTGGCTCAAGTACACAGACAGAAGATGAATCACGGAAGACCCTGCCCCAGGAAGGACGGCCCTCTTCGGTGACTACCACGTTCCACCGGAAAGACTGACGTTCAAAATGCCCAACGCAGGGGTCCCAGGCCCTGGTTTCGTTTCTTGCCACTTTCTAGCCCCCTCTTCCTTCTCAATCTTTATTCTGGTCAGATTCTCTCCTAGAACTGCAGCTGCAACCACACGTTCCTAAGGCTCGGCTAGTAACCTGCCAAGTGCCTCCCGTGTGCGCGAACCAGCCCCTTCACGGCACCCCTGACCCGGACCCTCCACGAGGGCCTAAGGAACCAGGGCCCCACACTGTTTGCACGAGAGCCCGAGGCTGAGGGAAGCCAAGCTACCCACCCAAACAGACTTGCTGTTCCTTACTCGCCCTCCTCATCCCATCCCTTACTGCCTCCTCACTGGGGCTCCCTATGGGTAGCAAACTGGATTGAGGGCCCCACGGGACACACCCAATTGGCCAAGAGTTCAAAGGAACATGAGGTCCCAAGGGGCTGAGGTGATCTGGGAAGGCTTCAGACAGGAGGCAAGACCGGCAGGGGGTCAAGCCTTAGGGAAGTTTCCATAACCCTGAGGGTCAAAAATTGGAGGCCTGCTAATCAGCTTTATTTGGCCCTACAAAATGGCCTTAAAAATTAAAAGACTACTCATAGAATCGAGCTCTTCTTAAGAATGCAGAAGGTGGAACAGCAGTGAGCCCACAGTCCACGGCCCGCACTGTCCCGCTCCGCTCATGCCCCACCCGATTCCTGAGCATATATGGCCCTCTTCACCGTGTGGATGAGCCACAGAGTACCTGCCGGAGTGTGGGCACAGGTCCTGAAATAGGCCAATGCAGTAAGCTGCAGTTACCTTGAAATTTATAAATGGTGGAGATGATGCCAAGCATCTCGATGTCGAATGCGACCTCGGGGTGGGCCCCAGGACCCGGCACCGCCCTCTGTCGCTTCGTCTTCCTCCTGATCCGCAGCAGCAGGCTGCTGGTACTGAAGCGGTTGGCGCATACCGGGTGGCAGTAAGGGTCCTTGGGCCGGAAGTACAGCTCCAGCCTCTTGGTGGGGTCTGCGTAGATCTGTGGCAAAGGCCAAGGAAGACAGTGAAGCAGTGACCGCCTAAGCAGCTGGCAGGGAGCTGCTCCTGTCTCAACAAAAGCCTGACGGTGACCCAGCTGACGAGGGAAGGGCCAGGAAGCTGATGTTTCGTTCTGAGCTTTTAGTTCTCAGAAGACCCATTTTTCAAATCTGGGTATCTGTTTTTTATGTAGGAGAGAAAATGAGGATCGTCTCTCCCTTCTGAGAGGCTGGAAAGTTGGAGATAATAACTACCAGTTAAGTGAAGCCATCACCTCGCAGATGCCTGTTTGGTGTGGGCAGTCTTGCACCTCTCCCAGCAAGACTGCGGCGGGGGGTGGGGGGGGTGTGGGTGTCTTCTCATCCCTGAGTTTACCATGGAGGAAGTGAGGCTGGCAGGGGGAGTGGCTTGTCTTGACCTTCCTACTCTAGGAACTACCTGCTCCAAAGGGTCCTGCTATTCAGACTTCCGTGCAAATGTTTCCAGGTCCAAAGGAAATGGAATCAACTAGGAACAAGCACAAATATGGCTAAGTATCACTCCTCCTTTTGAAGTCTTGGTTCGTTCTCCTTAAAACGAGGTCCTAACAGCACCCCCTCGCAGGACTGCTGTATGCACTCAGTCTGCCAAGTCATGGTAACCACTCGGCACGTGTCGCCCACATAGGGTAAGAGTAGTGTCAGCTGTGTGCGTATGAAAACACCAATGATGCTCACTGAGCCCAGATCATCTGCTCTCTAGTTTGCTGGCTCCCCAACACTAAGGACACAGCCTGGCCCTTAGGAGGTGCTCAGGAAACGTGGAGGGAAAGAAGGTTAAAAGGAGGCCCAACCCTCAGGAATCCCTTCTCGCCAAACACTGGCCTATGAGACCACGAGGCTGGGAATAACCCCAGACATGGATCTGGCAGAGGACGTGCACAAGAAGCACTGACAGAATGAACCAATGACCAGTGTCTTCTCAAAGGCTCTCGTTGTAGTTGGTTATAAATATCCCTGAGGTTACTGACAGTAAGGATTCTGTCAGTACCACAGTAAAGTCAATAAATCAGGATCAAACAGCAAAACGTGACTAACAGCCTCTATGGCATCCTGTGCTTAATGACAGGTTTTCAATATTCATTAAGGAGGAGGAAGCAGCAGGTAAGAGTTCAGACTTCAGAGGGCAGAAATGCAGGAGTTCAAACCCCCACTGCACCACGCGGGAGTTTTTTGACCCAGCTTTTCTTACCTGGTATCTTTATCTGAAAAGTGGGAATAATGGTACCTAACTCCCTGGATTGTTGTGGGGATTCAATCACGCATCTGACAAGTATTTTGGAAGAAGGCACTGTTATGGATGTTAGGACTATAGAAGTAAACAAGAGAGACCAAGTCCTGCTCTCATGCAGTTTACGGTCTCAGAGCCAAGCGACCAAGACGGACAATAAACGCGTTAAAACACAATTTCAGACTGCAATTAACAGATTGAAGAGGCAGGTATGAACTCTAAGGCCACTTTAATTAGGGCAGAGAAGGACTCTCTACAGAAGAGACATGTTAATATTTGGTGCAGGGAAAAGCACTTCCCCGGAGCCTTGCACAAGGCAAGAATTCATCCCAGCTCCCTTATTTTCCTGCAGACCCTAAACAAATTGCCTCGGTTTCCTTGTAAAATGCGGACAACGTCAGTGGCTACTGGGCAGGGTTCTAATTTGGATCAGACGTCAGTAAAGCACCTGGAACTGAGCCTGATACCGAAGAAGTTGCTAGCCATTACTATCTTTAACCCTAACCACACACTTCATCCCCTGTCCCGTTGGCCAGCGGTCTTGATCCGCGGCGCTTGGGTCTTCTCTGTGAATGCGAACAGGGCAGCCCAGCACACCGCGGAGGCTGCAGCTGAGCTGCGCTCGGGCTGCGCCGCCGAGGCTGCGGCTCCCGGGAGGAGGGGACGGAAAGGACACCCCGCCCCTCTCAGGGTCTCCCGTCGCTCCCGCCACTCCGAGGCAAGTCCCCGCCCACTGGCCGCCCAGCGCCCCGCTCAAGCGCCGTTACCAAGGAAACCACACTTCCGTGGGCGGTCCCTCCCGCCGAGGTCCCGCGACTCCGCCCCCCCCCCGCGCGATTCCCCCTCCCACCCCAGCTTCTCACCCGGGAGACGCCCTCCTCGCCGCCCAGAGTCGGCAGCATCTTGGACACGTCGCGCACCACGCCTGGGTACTCCACGCACACCATGCGTCGCTCGCGCCGCAGGTCCACGGGGACCGCGGTCCCTGGCCCCACGTCCGCCGCCGCCATCCCTGCACGTCTGGTCCGGCTCGTCGCGGTCCGGCCCTCCACGCGTTCCTAGGGGCCTCTCGCAGTGGTTCCGCCAAAGAATTGTTCCGGGTTCCCTCGCTGCTCGCGTCTCTCTACATCCCTGGGCTTAGCGAGACTCGAGGCCTCTGGGAGCAAAGGCCCGAGGGGAGGCCCCAAGGTTTCGGGGTGATCGACCGCCTGGTCCTCAATTCTGTGTTTAAAATGATGAAGAGTACCCCGAGGGGCGGGACGACGGTTTGCCGCTCCCAGCAACCCAAGAGGGACTCGGACTGTAAGACACCGCCCAGTTCTCGCTTTTAGCCAATGAAGCGTCAGGGGGAAGCCAGCTTCCGCCCCTTCTACTAGCTCTTAGGTTTCACCCAATGAAGAGCCAGAACTGGGCCGGAACTGGGCCGGGTCCCCGCCCCTTCCTAGGGCTTCTTCCAATGACGGCTCGGGGGCGGGCCCGAGTCAGACTTCCGGCCCGCCTTCCGGCGACGGACAGTCCCTGCGCCGAGTAGATTTCCGGACTGGAACGCCGAGGGGTTTTCGTGGGGTCCGGCACCCGCTCCTGCCGGCTGCTCCGGGGAGGAGTCTCCGGCGGCGAGGGGAGGTGGACCTGGAAGTGCCAGCGTGAAGACATTGCGCTTTGAATGCTCTCCTCACGTCCACGCACAGAAAAACCCCGGAGCTCGGGTCGGAAAGCGGCGTGAAGTCCCTCGTTTCGTAGTTATTAAGCGCCTACCGTGTGCTGGGAACTACTCAGAACCTAACAGAGGAGCGGAGCATGAAGTGAGCGGCCCTGTGGGAGACCCTGAAGCGAGGGGCATGGCCCATTCCAGGAAGTGACAGAGGACAAAACTGTAGGGAGCAGACTGGGGGACATTGAGGGAGGGGTCAGAGGTCGACATATGCCAGACAGAGCCTAAAAATGTGTGCGTCCAACCTGTCGGCTGAGTGCGATGTTGAAGGGTTTTATACCGGGAGTGGCTTGATCTGACTTGTGCATGTAAAAGACTCTAGCTGTGGTGTAGACAATGGATCAGAGAGGGCAGAAGCCCGCTCAGATAAACCCACTGAGACGCTGCATAATCCAGGCAAGATATGCTGCCCGGGGCCAGGGAAGTGGCAGTGAGAATGGGAAGAAGGGGCTGGATTTGCGAATATTAGGAGGAATTAAAAAAAAAAAAAAAAAAAAAGCAGGGGACCCCTTGGATGTGGGTACCCTAGGTTTCTGAAATGATTTTTAAATCAAACGGAGATTTACTTCATTGCTCTAGAGGATGTAAGGAGGCTGCATAAACGGCTGCAAAGGCCATTAAATGCATTTTAAAAAGAAAAACCTGTAAGCTGGGTGTGAAATATATGTCATTATATTATAATTGGAAGACCCAGCCAGGAGTCCCCTAAAATGAAAGAAAGGCCCCCGCATGTGAGGACTTGGCAGTCCCTGACCTGCCTCTCTGGCAGGAACTGGTGCATTTGCTATCACCAAAGAAGATTCAGTGCAGTGAGGCTGGGACAATCCTCCACATTTGTTCACGCCTTGAGATGCAATTTCCTTCAAGGTTTTCGTGTCCTTTTGTTCTCATTCCATGCTCACCAAGCAGTTTTCTGGTGGTTTGTTCCATTTTCCAGAAGGGAGACGCTAAATGGCATATGGACTGAACCCCTCCCTACAATTGTAAATCGATAAATCGGTGTGTTATATCAGACTCCCATGCATTTGGTACCCACGAGTCAATACTGAGTCCTGGCTGGGGAGCCCCTTCTACGGGGAGCCCTGGGCTTGGGAGGTTATTGATTCTGTGTTAGCGAAGGGCATGGAGGGCTTTGGAAAATGTTTTCTGTGGGCCCCCGAATCAATATTCCTTTCCGGGCCGCTGGGTCAGTCTGGGAAGCGCACAGGTGTTTAAACTCCTCTCCAGCGGGGGCTGGATTCTCCCTACGGCCTTAGAATTGGAGAGAAGGAGTAGTGTTCACTTTTGACCACCCGATGGCGACAGAGCGTCCTCGCAGGCAACGTCGCCACCTGGTGGTCATCGGTGCCCATGACACCCGGAAGAAGGGGAAGTGGCCGCCGAAGGAGGAGAGATGGGCTGTGAGCGCAGGGAACAGAGCTTCCCAGGAGTCCTGTGCTGAGCCGGGGTCAGCAGCTTCCGATCACGTCCGACCGCAGGGAGGCCACGCCCCTTCTACACCCTTGCACGCGCTCCCCAGTCCAGGAATTTCCCCCGCACAATCCCACCGCTGCAACCGATGGGGACCCGGGAAGTGGGGTTTATTCAGAGGCTTCAGTTTTCTTTTCAGCTGAAAGTGGGACCCACTGTCGCCAGGAGCCTTCCCCTCCCTAGGCAGCTTGTCATCCCAAAGCAAAATTAAGTACAGTACTGAACTTCAAAGGTCGTTCATAAATGGAGTTTAGGTTGCCAAGTTAAATAGTTTCACAAATGTGCCAGGCAGAGGCAAATTTACAATGACACTAATAAAATTTAAATATCAGGGTCTATGGCCATACCACCCTGAACGGGCGGGATCTGGTCTGATCTTGGAAGCTAAGCAAGGTCGGGCCTGGTTAGCACCCGGATGGGAGACATCAGGGCCCCTCGATTGCAGGTACCTTTTCGCAAGGCTCTGGGAGGTGCCTTATCATTGTGTTCACGTGGGCGTTTGTTTTTATAAAAATTAAAACAGTAAGATATTTTAACTGCAATCGGTTAAGACTACTGTCTCTTTCTACCTACCCTGCCCTCCATCCCACTTGCCCTTGTGTTGGGAGGCATTGAAGTGGTCACAGGTACTTAAGGGACTTGACAAAGGGGAAGTCCCGTTGGGAGTACGTTCAGTGTGGATTGCGTGGAATACATATGTGTGGTCCGTAGTCGCATCTGGGTACTGACAGTTCATCTGTCGCCGGCCGTCCTATGTAGGAATGGCTCCCAGGCATACACACTCTAGCACCTTCCGTGACACCTGTCTGGTGTGTTGTGATATGAAGGTCCAGGGCCAAAGGTAGTCTAGCAGTCAGAGCCAGAAGCCAGTCTGGAAGGTTCCAGCAGAGGAATGGAAAATGTGCAGCCACTGTGGGCAAAAGTATGGCAGGGTCTCAAAAAATTAAATGTCAAATGACCACATAATCCACAATCCCACTTCTGAGTAAATATCCGAAGGAATTCAGTTTTTTAAAGTTTTATTTCTTTTTGAGGCAGGCAGGGGCAGAGAGAGAGGAAGACACAGAATCCGGAGGCTCCAGGCTCTGAGTTGTCAGCACAGAGCCTGATGTGGGGCTCGAACTCATGAACTGTGAGATCATGACCTGAGCTGAAGTCAGATGCCTAAGTGACTGAGTCATCCAGGTGCCCCCAAAGGAATTAAAAGCAGAGTCTTGAATGGGGCACCAGGGTGGCTCAGTCAGTTAAGTGTCCGCCTCTTGATTTCGGCTTAGGTCGTGATCTCACGGTTCATGAGTTTGAGCCTTGAATCAGGCTCTGCGCTGACAGAATCCCTGGTTGGGATTCTCTCTCTCCCTCTCTCTCTCTGTTCCTCCCCTGCTCGTGCTCTCTGCCTCTCAAAATAAATAAATAACCTTTAAAAAAAAAAAAAAAAGCAGAGGGGCTCCTGGGTGGCTCAGTCGGTTGAGCGTCCGACTTTGGCTCAGGTCATAATCTCGCGGTCTGTGGGTTCGAGCCCCGCGTCGGGCTCCGTGCTGACAGCTCGGAGCCCGGAGCCTGCTTCGGATTCTGTGTCTCCCTCTCTGTCCAGCCCTCCCCCATTTGCGCTCTGTCTCTCTCTGTCTTTCAAAAATGAATACATGTTATAAAAAATTCTTTTTAAACGTCCAAAATGCAGAAGCAATCCAAATGTCCATCAACAGATGATGGGTGAGCAAAATGTGGTCCACCCCTACGATGGAACATTAGCCTTAAAAAAGCAAGGAAATTCTGACACGTGCTACAACATAAACGAACCTTGGGAATGTTCTGCCATGTGAAAGAAGCCAGTGACAAAAAGACCAAAGCTGTCTAATTCCACTGACCTGAAGTACCTAGAGAGTAGACCATTGGCTGCCAGGGGCTGTGGGAGGAGAGCGAGTGGGGAGCTAGTGTTTCATGCATCTAGGGTTTCAGTTTGCAAGATGAAAAGGTTCTGACGGTGGTGATGGCTGCACAACGCTGTGCGTGTACTTAACGCTACCGAACTGTGCCCTTAAAAATGGTTAAGATGGGGGCGCCTGGGTGGGTAAGCGTCCAACTTCAGCTCAGGTCGTGATCTCTTGGTTCCCGAGTGCGAGCCCTGCATCGGGCTGTGCACGGACAGTGTAGAGCACTGCTCGGGATGCTCTCTGCCTCTCTCTCTCTCTGCGCCTCCCCAACTCGCACTTTGTCTCTCTGAAAATCAGTAAATAAACTTAAAAAACATTTTTTTTTCAGCGGTGGAGATGGTGACTTTTATGTCATGTGTGTTTCGCCACATTTTAAACACGATGGGAGGCAGAGAAGTTGGTTCTCGTCAACACTTAGAGTGGAAGTTCTTTATCAAAATGTGATAATACAGGGGCACCTGGGTGGTGGCTCAGTGGGTGAAGCGCCCAACTTTTGATTTGGGCTCGGGCCATGATCTCACAGTTCATGGGTTCGAGCCCCACATCGGGCTCTCTGCCATCAGCACGGATTCCACTTCAGATCCTGTTTCCCGCTCTCTCTGCCCCTTCTCCCCCAAAATAGATAACAAATCTTTTAAAATGAAATTTATTGGGACTTGTTTTATGGTCAGCCTTGTGAAGTGTTCCAGGTACATCCAAAAAGAACGTGTCGGGTACGATGTCCTCGGTCCTTCCTGGGGCGCATGTGTGCACACGTGTGTGTGAGTCTGCTCAGTCTCTAAGAGAAGTGTTACCACCTCCCACTGCAGTCGTGACCTCGCCTATTCTCCTCTCAGATTTGTCAATCTTGCTTTGTTTCTTTCTTTTTCTATTCTTTTTAAGCAGGCTCCACACCCAGCATGTGAGTTGAACTCACAACTCTGAGATCAAGACCCGAGCTGAGATCAGGAGTCTGGCACTCGACTGACCGAGCCACCCAGGCACCCCGATTTTGTTTCTAATTGAGGTCCGCGCTGTGGTGTGTATACACACTTAGCAATGGCCCTGCAGTCGTCCCGAAATGTTTCTCTTCCTCTCTAGGAAGGTCTGAATCGTGTGATACTGACATCACTACAGGAGATGTGTTTTGGTTAGTGTTTCCCTGGTATATATCATTTTCTATCACTTCCGGTCTCTCTACTTGCTTAGATTTTGTGTGTCTTTGTAAACAGGATATATATAGCTCTGGTCTTCCTCCCAGTATCCTTGGTCTTTGGACTGGAGTGTTTAATGGTTTTATATTTAATGCAATGCTGATAAATTTGGGCGTACATCTTTTATATTCCTATTTTTTTTTATTTGTCCTGCCTGTTCCGTGTCTTCCCGTCCCCTTTCACTTCCTCTTTTATACTCGTTATAGTTTATTATTCTGTTTTCCCTCTATTAAATAGTTGGGCACACTTTTCCTGGTCACCGTAGAGATTATGGTGTGAATCCTTGTTCTATGAAAGCCAAGTGTAAATTGATACTTTTCCCACTTCCTTAGCAACGCAAAGACCCATTCAGACCCCTCTTGCGTTTTACACTATTGTCATCCCGTCGTAATATGCACATATTTTTAATATATTGCATATAAAAATATATAATGTGTAAGTATTCTATATAAAAAACACATATGTACTTTTAAAGCAGCTGTCTGGGGGTATAATTTATATGCAATGAAACAGACCCGGTTTAAGTAGTTCAGTATAGTCACAAATATGCAAATGCAATCACCACCCCAGTCACGACAGAGAATATTCCAATCACCCCAAGAATTGTCTGGTTCTCTTTGTAGTGAGTCACCCCACCAACGGGACAGGGAAACCAGACTGGGGCCCAAGGGCTCCGGGAGGTAGGCAAGCCCAGGGTGGTGCTCGAAACTGCCCTCCCCCCAGACCACCCACAGGGGGAAATTTCTCCACGAAGGAGGCGGAGGGGGTCCTGGACAGTCAAGGAGAGAAGAGACAGATGATACCCAAATTGGATTCCTCTGTCTCTCCACAAACCTCTTTCCCCCCAACTTCCTCCTTCAGGATTCCCTTCTCAGGAATGGAAACACCAACAATTTGGGTGTCACCGTGGGTTCCCCACGCTCCCTGGTCCCCCAGTCCATCCACGGCCACGTGGTCCACTCCATCCCCTAAATCAGGGGTCCATCGTCTCCCAACCGCTTCTATCACCCCATTCAGCTCACATCACCTCTCAGCGTTAGCCCTGTGAACAGCTTCTAACTGGCCCCTGACATTTTTCCTCCAGGGGGTTGGGCAATAATACGCATCGTTCAAACTCCGAGACACCAAAACCTACAAGGAAAAGCCAGCTCCCAACTCCTTTCTGCAATCACTAAGATCATCTTTTCTCTCGAGGTGACTAATGTTATCAGTTTCTCGTTTATCTCTCTGGAAATAATCTGCACGGTCGTAAGCAAAACTGTATATGCATATGTGTATATGTATATACATATATATACGTGGTCTCCACCCCCTTTAAAATGTGCACAGCTAACCCACAAATGGGCTATTATTCTGTTTGCCCCCCTAATAAATAGTTGCATATACTGGCTTCCCTGGAGAGATAATGGGACTCCTCGATCTGTTAAAGTCAACTATAAATTAGTTGACCACAAATGGTAGCTCGCTCTACACTCCCCTCGGCATCTTCCTTTTTCACTTGGCAATATATCATGGAAGTGACTCCACATCAATTCACACAGCGCTTCCTCATTTTTCTGAACAGACGCCCACTATTCCACTGTAAGGTTGGCCCATGATTTATTCCACTGACCCTCTTTGAGGGATACTTAGGTTGTTTCCAACCTTTTGCAAATAACAGCGTAGCAATGAATCACTGCTGTGTGTCGTTTCTCACACACGGGCTGGAGGTCCGTAAGAGATTGCTGGGTCAAAGGGCACGTGCACCTGTGATTTTGTGGGACGTCACCAAATGGTTCCCCATCAGGGCCTGCGCCCTTTGTAATCTGTCTCCGGGTGAGGCCAGGAGGCTGTGTCCGGGTCACGGGGCACTCCCCAGCACCCGCCTGCCAGGGTTCCCTAGACCTGGAGGCTGCTTCATCTTGAGGGGCTGCGGGGACCCCCCCCTTGGACAGCCTCACCTCCCTCAGCCTCAGGGCGGCACCACCTTCTCCCTGCAGAAGCCAGGGGGCGCTGTTTCCCCTGGATCGCAAATCCAGTCCCTCCCCGCCGGCCGCCTCAGTACCTGGCGTGGCTCCCTATTGACGGAGCGTCTGGGGGTCCAGCTCCCCCTGGCTCTCCTGCCTCCTTCCAACCACACACATTTTGCCCACCCCAACCCCCCAATTCCTGGCCCCCGTCCCCGGGCCTCCTTGCCTTTGCTCTCCCTTCCCCTTCAGCTGGGGGTGACCTCTGAGAAGGGGTGTCTGCCTCACACTTTGAAAAGCCCCCCACGTGCGGTACCCCGGCCTGACTGTTGGGGGCTGGGTCTCCTTGGCCAGTTTCACGGGCAGACAGACACCTAACCGGGTGAGGACGAGCGGAGGAACACCTCAGCAAGTGAAGGGGGACCACCCCGAGCCTGGCCAGTCTAGGGGGTCAGGGACCCTGAGAAGCAGGGAGGGATGACCCATGTGGTCACATGCATACAGGGAGGAAGGAAGAAGGTGGGGAGCGAGGAGAGCAGGGCAAGAAAGGGCGAGGGGGCGCAGGGAGGTGAAGGGGGAGACACAACAGCCAGACCTGCGCGTCCCAGGAGAGAGCAGCAGAATCAGGACGCCCCTCAATTTCTTGGGCAGGGCTTGCCATCAGCTTAGACAGACGGGGAAGAGGTTCTTTAAAGTTCTACTTTGGACAAGCCTGTGCCTCAGTGCCACTGCCGGGAGGGATATGTGGCCCCGTTAGGCTATCTACGCGCGAAGTGCTTAGCGTGGACAAAGGGTGCCATTTGGCTGACCAGATCAGCTGGTGGGTTGAGAGGGTTCTTCTGTCTTCCCTAAGGGTGGAGATGCTGCCCTCCAGTTGCAGCCCTGGGCTGGGTCTCCAGTATCCTCTCGTTGACATGGGGGTGGGAGGGATAGGTCCACAACCCACACAGGCTCAGGTTGAGGGGCAAAGGATTAGGAAGTGTCCCTTCACCCCCAGCCTTACCTGTCTCAAGCTTTGAGCACTCACCGTGCATCAGCCCCTTTGGGGGGGGGGGGTGGAAGGCCAAGCCCATTAATTTGTTTGCCCACCCATCCACCCACCCACTGAAAGTATTTCTTTGCTAAGTGCTGGGACGCTATGAGACCTTCATAGACTGTGCTCGGTCAGTGGCACAAGGAGCTATTTACTGACAGTTGTGATCGGCATCCAGATGGGGCCGTTGCTGGGTGTCTGTAACTATGAGGCATGTCTCTTACAGGGTACAATGGGGGTAGAATGAAGAAAGCGCGAGTCTGGTGAAGAACTGAGGGGACCCCCTCCCGGGCAGCGGGAACAGCCCTCCAGGAGGCCCAGAGGCAGGCAAAGCCAGTCTGGCAGAAAGAGAAGGACGCGGGATTCCGGTGCTGCTCCCTGCTCAGTACTCAGCTGCTGACCCCCAAGAGAAGCTGGTCTCCCCGCAGCTTCTCCCGCAGCCCCGCAGCTCCCTCCCTGCTCCAGCCCAGAGCAGGGCCCCCTTGCTCCGTTGGCCCGCCTGGAGGGGCCTCTCCACGGACTGCGAGCCATTTGGGGCCGGGCTCTGGTTCCCGAGCCTCTGTTCAGCAAATACCAAGGCCACCCTGCAACCACCAGCTTTGTTTCTGGCGTTAAAATATACGTAACGGGGGCCCCTGGGTGGCTCAGTTGGTGGAGCGTCCGACTTCGGCTCAGGTCATGATCTCACGGTCTGTGGGTTCAAGCCCCGCGTCGGGCTCTGTGCTGACGGCTCAGAGCCTGGAGCCTGCTTCGGATTCTGGGTCTCCCTCTCTCTGCTCCTCCCCTGCTCATGCTCTGGCTCTTCCTGTCTCTCAAAAATCAATAAGCGTTTAAAAAAAAAATAGGCAGAGGGCCCTGGGGATCAGGCCTGCACCTGGAAAGCTCTCTGTGTCACAGATGCCCACTAGCCGGCCTCGCCGTCCCCTGACAAATGACCTCCGCAAACTTCCCCAGATAAAGCAGGGGAGGTAGCCAGGCGCTTGGATAGCTGGACACTTGGCCCTGTGTGCCAAGCACCGTGTGAGCACTTGTCCCCGAGTCATTCCTATTCCAACCAGATGCTGATCCCCCAGCCGTGGAAACAGACACCCGAGACTGGCTGGGGACACTCGTGCTGGACGTGTGCCCACGGACTCCCCGGGACAGATCTGCCGGTGAATTTTATTATCGTTCTCATCTTACAGACAAGCAATGGGCCCAGAGCAGAGAAGGGACTTGCCTTGGGTGACAGAGCCCTGCACGAGGCCTAACTGCAAACCCATTGTCAAGCCCGCTGTCTGTGCTGGTGGAGGGAGGCCGGGTGGCCTCACTTTCCCCAGCCTCCTCCCCACGTCCAGAGGTCTCTGG
Organism: Leopardus geoffroyi; assembly: GCF_018350155.1. NCBI lineage: Eukaryota > Metazoa > Chordata > Mammalia > Carnivora > Felidae > Leopardus > Leopardus geoffroyi. The sequence continues at coordinate 90,776,772 of NC_059342.1, read as the reverse complement.
ATATGGAGTTGAGGCCCCAGGGAGGCCCCGGTCTGGCCCGACTCCAGCCTGGAGAGCCAGGACTGCCCCTGAAGAGGTCTCCAAGGCTGACGTGGCCGAGCCGACTTTGGCCTTGCCCTGTCCTCCCCAGAGGAGGCTCCGGGCCTGTCAGTGGCAACCCAGCTGCCCTAGGCTCCCGTGAGGCCTGGTGCCTCCATTTCCTCAGCACAGCTGGGCCCTGCCTGTAGCACGTTTTGCAGGCCGCACTGGCAGAGGGCCACCCGGGGTGGAGGGCATTTGTGGGTAGCCTCCCAGTGAACTTTCTGAGAAAGCCCCCGCCCTTCTCTTTCTCCCTTCCAGGCGAGGGGCGTGATGGCAACACCAGTCGTGGGTGCTTCCTCTTTGTCCGGGGCCGGGGCCCTGGGCCCTGCAGGGCCACCCAGCGACCTGTCTCTCTCAGCCACACTTCCTCGAGGCCGAGGCTGGGTCTCTGCCCCTGGCACCTGCAGCAGCCGGCTGCTGCTTTAGAAGGTTTATCTACCCGAGGGGCTTTGAGGGCTTGAGGGCGGGAGCGGGGGACCCTTATCTCCCTGCCAGGGGCCTGCCCTACGGTTGGGGCTTTGTAATCTGACATTGTGATTTTTTTCACCCTTGTTTTCCCCCCAGGGAGGGAAGATTTGCTGAATCATCTGGGGGAGGTGGTTGGAGGGGGCTTGGGGGCGAGACAGCTGGAGGGCAGTGATAAGTCTGAGGCTGAGCTGAGGGGCGCTGGGGAGCCGGCCAGGAGGAAACCCCGAACCCTGACGGTTTCCAGCTAAGATTGTTGGCCTCTGCAGAGTGCCTTGGGGACACTCAGCTCTGGAAGCCTGAATCTCCCTCCCAAAGGAGTCCAGAGGGGGACTGGGCCACGGGAGGGCACTCTGTGAGCCACTGGGGACTGGATGTCAGGGACCACGAGTGCCAACGGTGAGGCAGGGCGAATGTGGCTGGGCACTGAGCTCCCACAGGACGGCTCCCGGGACCCTCTAAGTCACCCTGGCTTTACGCATTGGCCTCTGGCAGCCCAAGGGGGGCGCTGGGTGGCCCCCAGGCCCCCAGCAGGTTGAGAGTGTCGCTAGGGGCCAACCTGAGGCCTTTGTCTCCCCAGGGCCTTTGTACTACTGTTTCCTTGGCTTGGGGCAGCTCTTTTCACTTTTGACAGATCAAATTCCTTTTGTATCTCACACGTCTGCTTCCTCCAAGAAGACTTCTCTGGCCCCAGGGCTGGGCTTGGTGGCCCCTCAGCCTCTTACCGTCTCCTAGTTGCCTTTTCTCTTGCCCCACCAGGGCCCAGCCCGGAGTGGACACCCTACAAATGCTTGTGGAACGGAGTCTTGGGGTTCGCTCCTCAGGACCCTGAGAGTTGCCCTCTATTGGGACTAAAAGTCTGAGACCTGCAGGGGGGAGGAGATCCCCCGAGGGTGTGGGTGGGCCCCTGGCCCCTCTCTCTGCCGCACAGCCTACCCGGTGGCAGGGAGAGGTGGCCCCAGCCTGGGCCTACCTGGTCCCTCCACCTTGCCCCTCACTCTTCCTGCAGGGAGGGGCCGATCTTCAGGTGCCCACAGGGGCTGGCAGTCTAGTGGAGACAGATGTGCCACCAGCATGGATGCTGGGCCATAGACAGAGACAGGGGTCCTGCTGGATGCAGTGGGAGGGTCTGGAGCAGAGGCCAGGCTGGATATGCTGGAACTTCCCCAGAATGCTCTCTGCTCCCTGATTTCTGATTCCCCTCAGAGTCTGGTGGGCAACCGCAGGCCGGGGCAGAGGGGTGATTGACGCCCCTGAGTCAGTGGCCACATCCCCCGCTGCTCCCAAAAGGGGCTTCTGGGGCAGGAAGAGCTGCCCGCGGTGGTCGCCTCCCTCCCTTCCTGCTGCCCAACTGAGCTCAGAGATAAGTCCTCGCTGGGCCGAGGGAGGCCCGGGGGCTCAGGCCTTCCCCAGAAATCATGTCAGGGTTCACTTGTGTGGAGGAAGGAGCCTGAGGGCCACGATAACCCCTTTATTTTTAAGAGATCTGGGAGGAAGTCCCAAGTCACCCTTTGCAGAAATAGCTCCGAGCTTCGCTCTGGTGTCTGTGGCTCCAGCTGTCCGCAGGGGTGGCCCCGCGAGCCCAGGTCAGCCCGCCATGCGACGGCAGGGAGGACGCCGGGCCCCAGGTGCCAGCCTGGAAGCCGGGGCTCCAAAGTCAGAGCCTTCAGCAAGAACAACAACTGTATTTGTGCACAGCGGCGGCTCAGGGCTGAGAGGGGTCCCCGAGGGCTGGCCCCGGTGACGGCCGGGGTGCCTGCACGTCGCTTCGCCTCTCCGGCCTCGCCTCTGTTTCCCCCCCAGGAACTCAGGGATGATGACGCCTCCCTCGAAGCGTTCGTTCCTGTAAAGTGCTTGCACTTCTGAGTTCAGTAAGTGTGAGACACTCGTGGCAGAGGCCTAAGTTGCAGGAACGTGTCAGGAACCACTTCCCAGGCCTCCTCCGTCTGAAGCCGCGCCCTGCGTGCGGACGCTCGCCCTGCCCCCGTGCACACCGCAGGCCCCCCAAGCCGCCGGGTATCACCCCCAGCTCTCTATCCCGGCATTCAAGAGTTGATGACGTGACATCTGGGACCCTGGAGCCTGCAGACGGGATCTAGAGAGTTCTAAAGACCACAGGTGTCGTTGTTACAGACAAGAGAAACAGAGGCCCAGAGGGCAGTGCCTGAAAGTTACCTGGCCAAGCAGGGGCCAGACTGATGCCCCAGCCTCCTGACTCTGTCTGGGGCTCTCTCCTTCCCCACTTCCCTCTTGAGGAAGGGAACAATTAGCCCTGTCAATGAGGCCCACCCTGGCCACCCGGGGAACCGGCGACCCCCATGTCGACACCCCTCCCCGCCTCCCTGTTCTGTTTCTCCTCCGCGTCCCCACTGAGGGCAGGCCTTGTGTCAGCTTCCCCGCCGGCCTAGATGGTGCCTGGCCTGTGGCATGTGCCTCTGGAAGGTCACGGGCCTGGGCTGTCATGTGGGCTCTCGGGAGCACAGCTGTCCGCTCTTTTCTTTCACGGAAAACGCAGAAAGAAAAAGTCTAGAAAAGGGAATTTTTAAGTCTACTGTGATGCCACGCCTGCCCCCCAGTTATAGCCCTGTGGACCTCGGGGTCTCCCTGGTCCCCGACAGGTGCTTTCACAGCCGAAGTCAGTCTGTCTGCGCCCCTGTGCCGTGGCCCGGAGCAGCACCAGCTGGGGAGAAACTTCCCCTTCGTGGCCACGAGCGTTTCTTCCCTCCCAACATGGCGGGGGGGGCGGGGGGGGTGGCGGTCACCAGGCCTCAGCCTCTTGTCCCTCCCGTCCCCCAGTCCTGGTCCCCCTGCCCCTCGTCTGCACTCACTGAGACCCCGTTTCCTCATTCGCGAGAGGCAGGGATGATGAGGCATTTGAATCCTGAGTGGTGGTTCCAAGGGGGTGACCGGTCCCCAGGCTGGGCGTTCGGGGGGCTAGACTGAGTCTGACTCTCACTCTCAAGAATGGTGGAGAAATACCACCCCCCCCCCCGGTTCCCTCACGTGTTCGGGGGTGAAGAACCTTCCAGAAAAGGAGACTTTTTCTTGAGGCCTTGCAGAAGGGCCGCCGGCAGCATCCGTGACGAGGGAGAAGTGGGGTTGTCCAGCCTGCACGAGGCTAATTCCTAACTGTGTTTGCTGGCGTAGCTGGGATGTCGAGGGCCCCCCCCAAGGCACCTCGGGGGCCCTCTCCCTCCCTGGCTCTTGTCGTTGGGGTGAAATGGTTGCAAGTCTCTTTCTCCCTCCGTCCCGCTCCGCTTCTCCCGCTCCCTGGGCCACCGGGCCTTTGATAACACTTGGAAGGCGCTATCGGCTGGGAGCGCGCTCCTGCCCAGGCCCGCTGGCCTGCTCCAAGCCGACGGTTGGCAGCCGGCACCGCGTGATAAACTTATCAGGCTAAACCTGAGCCCCGGCCGCTCGGCACATGCCCCTGCCTCAGATTTCCCTCCTCCTGCTTTCCTGCAGCTGGTCCCCAGCGTCAGAACCCCCGGGGCCCGCCTGGCTCCCGTCTGGGGCCCATTCAGAGCTGGACACCAGGGAGGCGCGTGGGAGGGTCCGGCCCATCGCCAAGGCCAAGAGGAAGCGCTGCGCGTCCAGGGTCCGCCCCACCACCCCCAAGCCAGGGGCCTCCCCTTAGGGGTCCCACCCCACCTGCCACAGGGGAGCCTCAACTCGAGACCTTGTGGGGGGCCGGGACGCAAAGGACTGGACCCAGTGCCTGCTGGGAGGGGACTCCCAGGGCTGCGGAGCCGGGGGCCAGCCCTCCCACACTGGTGAAGGAGAAAAGGACCTGTCCGGCGACGGGGAGCCTGCAGGGTGGGCGGCAGGGTCGGGGGCAGAGGTGCAACAAGGCAAACCTCAAAGCAGGGAAATGATGTTTGAGCGATGGAAGCACCTTTCTTAACTCTAGCGATCATGTTATCATGCGCGCCCACTGCCGAGAAATGAAACACACACGCCGAAAAATACAGGGAGAAAATATCCACAGCTCCCTTTGCTTAGCAAGAGCGGCTGTCGATAACGCCGTCCCCTATCCTCCCCAGCTTCCTTCCGCGCGTGTGAGGGACAAAATGGAATCGGAGGGCGCATACTGATTTTTAAACCGCCCTCTCACTTCAGGGATCGTGACTGGCTCCCTGTGTCGACCCCTTTATTCCGCAAAATCGATCTCCTCCTCAAGTTTTTTTCAGCTGGAAAAGTCCACACACACAACCAGTCCAAGTCTCCTTGCTTTTAGAGACAGCGCCGACAGGGCGGGCGGTCCAGCGGTCCTTCCCAGCCCCCAGAAAGAGGTGTCACCAGTGGTGGGCGGATTTTCTTCAGCTCCGTGTCTTTGAGGGTCCGCAGGTGCACGCAGGTTCACGGAACCGGCAGGCTATGCTAGAACAGGCTTTCCATTCCGCCGCAGCCCCGAGGACCCTTCTGGTCAGGCCTCGCGGGGCACGCGGGGGCTCCTTCTAATGGCCGTACGACGTCCGTTGTCTGGATGCCCCACAGCTCACTTAGCCCATCTCCTCTCGTCGGAGATTAGGACACTGCGACTAATCCGACTAAGGAAACTTCACCTTGTTTTTCTTTTCTATCACCAGTGGGCTTCAGAAGATGCTCTGGGAGCTAATCTGTGTGACCATCCACAACTAATTTTTTTTTCCATTTTTTAAAGCTTATTTATTTATTTTGAGAGAGAGAGAGAGAGAGAGCAGGGGCAGGGCAGAGAGAGAGGGGGAGAGAGAGAATCCCAAGCAGGCTCTGGGCTGTCAGCGCGGAGCCCGACGTGGGGCTCGAACCCAGGAAACCTTGTGAGACCAAACCAAGAGTTGGACGCTTAACCGACTGAGCCCCCCGGGCGCCCCCACAACCATTCCTTTAACATAAACTCCTGGGGGAGAAATGGAAGGTCCTGGGGCGAGCACACGTGGCTGACAGCTTTAATGCACTTGAGCCAGGTTTCAGGCTGAGAGACGGGTCCCGGGAGGGAAGTGGGTGTTCCAGGCAGAGGTGTGGGCAAAGGCTCGTGTGCAAGGCGTCAAGAATTCTCTAAAGGCCTTTTTGGGGGAAAGACCTTGCTGCTTGTCTAGAATTCCAGGAAGGTGGCTTGGAATGACCTGGCTATTCTTCTGTGTGTCCTTCCCTCCTTCTCGGGGAGCCCTCTCCTCCCTGACCAGCCTGGGCATCAGCACCCCACTCATGAGCTCCCCAGGCCACTCCAGACACCCACCGGATCCTCTTATTTTTTTTAAAATTTTTAATGTTTATTGATTTTTGAGAGAGAGAGAGTGCAAGCAGGTGAAGGGGCAGAGAGAGAAAGAGACACAGAATCGGAAGCAGGCTCCAGGCTCCGAGCTGTCAGCACGGAGCCCGACGCGGGGCTCGAACCCACAAACCGCGAGATCATGACCTGAGCCGAAGTCGGATGCTTAACCGACTGAGCCACCCAGGCGCCCCCCACCGAATCCTCTTTCTAAAGCTCAGCTGAGCTGTCTTGAGCTCCTGCCCTGGTCTCCTGAGCAGTCAAGGTCTCCCGTGCCTTTAGAAGATTCTTGTGGGTCTTGGGTCCCTTACACTGTCCCTAGCCCACACCAGGCTCTGTCCTACTGCTGGTGACCAGCTGGCTTCATATGCCTCGGGCCAGCCCAGGTCTTCTTTCTCTGATCCTGTCTCCTCAATTCTCTGCCCACTCCTTTCCCTTTATTGGTCCTGCCCCTTCCCTCTGGGGTAGTGTGTGCCCACACTGAGTGGGAGCCCTCAAGGGCGGTGAAGGCTAGGTCATGATGGTGAGGGGCTGGGGGTTGGTTCTTGAGGGGCTGGAGGGAAGTCCCTTTGGTTTCTTGGGAATGTTCGGAATAGGTCCTATTCTTCTAGATCCTTCCACTTACTCCACTGCCCCAGCACCCTGCCTCCTCACCTCGGCCCATCTGTTCCTTCCAGGCCAGTGCACTTCACCCTGGGCGGGGGCAGGTGGGGACCAGCCGGGACAGGTTGGGGCCAAGTCAACCACACAAGAATTCTGGGCTGACCCCGGGAGACACATTTACATCCTTATCAGTAATTTCCATGGAGGGCTCCGTTGGGCATCTCCCAGTTTGTCCTCCTGGGGCCCTGGTCCCAGGGCTGGCAGGGCCTGGCTGCCGTGTGGGATGTGGCCACGTCCACGGGAACTGCCCAGCGTAGGGGCTAGATGTGGCCCGAAGTTACCATCGCTAACACGACATTTTATCCGAAAATTAATCCTGGTGTTGCATTCTGTTCCCTAACGTGGCTGGTTTGTTTCAATATTAAAATATTTTAAGATCGTTGGGGCGCCTGGGGGGCTCCGTCGGTTAAGCGTCCGACTTCGGCTCGGGTGGCGATCTCGCGGTTCGTGGGTTCGAGCCCCGCGCCGGGCTCTGTGCTGACGGCTCGGAGTCTGGAGCCTGCTTCGGAGTCTGTGTCTCCCTCTCTCTCTGTTCCTCCCCCACCTGTGCTCTCTCTGTCTCTGAAAAATAAATAACCGGGGCGCCTGGGTGGCGCAGTCGGTTAAGCGTCCGACTTCAGCCAGGTCACGATCTCACGGTCTGTGAGTTCGAGCCCCGCGTCAGGCTCTGGGCTGATGGCTCAGAGCCAGGAGCCTGTTTCCGATTCTGTGTCTCCCTCTCTCTCTGCACCTCCCCCGTTCATGCTCTGTCTCTCTCTGTCCCAAAAATAAATAAACGTTGAAAAAAAAAAAAGAAAAAAAAAAGAAAAAAAAAGAAAAATAAATAACCATTTAAAAAATTTAAAAAAGTAAAAAAGTAAACTATGCTAACACTAATTTTGTTACTTACTGTCGAGTAGATCGGTGCTCTGTGTGGAGTTGCTGAGGGCGTCCTGAAGTGTCCCGTGCCCCTGGCCACGCCCACCCGCCTTTCAGCAGCGGGGTCAGGGCAGCGGTCACCAAATAACTTCAGAGGCCACGATGTGCACGGTATCCTACGTAAACAGAGCCCCCCTAGGGTTGTGTAATCAATCCCACGGCCCCGGGGGCCACTAGGCTGGATTTTGTGCGCCATCGCGGCTAATAGCCTTGGGCCGCGGCCTCCCCTCGATGGCTAATAGCCTTGGGCCGCGGCCTCCCCTCTCTGGGCTCCTGTCCCCGTATGTGGCAAAGGGAAGCCGTGGGCGGTCTTCACAGGGCTGGACAGTGTCCTCCGGTTCACACGCTGTGACTCAGGCGTGGAAATTTCCGAGCGGGTAGGCGGCAGAAGAGGATCGCAAGTGGAGGATGGGCCCGGGGGGGGGGGGGGGCTCCCCTGCGCCGGCCGAGCGGCCCCCAGCCCAGGGCGAGGAGCGCAGCCCGGGTCCTGAAGGAGACAGGACTTGGACGGGGAGCTCACGACGGGCAACGTGCTGGTTCCTGAGCCTTCCCCGGGGAACGCGGCCCTGCCTGCGACAGCCCTGGGCTTGTGCGAGGGTGCGGACTTTGGAAGGGGCGGCGGCATGGCTCTTAGGCTCAGCGCATCTGCGGAGCAGCCCCCAACCCCCCAGCGACCCCCAGGCCCCTCCACACGGGGCTGAATCTCTCTCCCCTGGGACAGGAAGCAAGTTTCACCTGCCCGCACTGGCCCCCTTTCTCAGCAACGTGCAAACGGGGTTCCGGCCTCCACTGTCCCCCAGCCCCCACACCACGGGGGGCTCGGTGGAAGGGAGCTCTGGAACCCCCGCGGATGAAGAAACGTGTGTGTCTGTCTGTCGTGGAGCCCGGCTTCTCTTTCTCACCCCGCCCTGCTGCAGAAGTGGCCAAATTCCTAATATTGGTGTGGCTTTGTTTAGCAAACAAAGAACATGCAAAGCAGCTCCCTATCCGTGTGTGTGTGTGTGTGTGTGTGTGTGTGTGTGTGTGTGTCCCCAGCACCCTCCCTGGCCCCTGACACGGATCCATTCCAGGCCTGGCCCCCATGTGTGGCTTTGGGCATGCCCATCTGCCTCTGTGGGTCCCTCTGTGTCCATGGACTGGGGGAGAGGAGGAAGCAGATGGTCTCCAAGACTTTGTTGGGAAACCCCACAAACTGGGAGCCTGATGGGGAGACCAGACGACCCTCCCATGCAAATCTCAACCCCTTACCTCTGCTTCATACACCTGCCAGGGCACTTCTGGCTACAGTAAACAGGAAACGCCTCTGGAATGAAGTGTGGAGGGGTCCTGCCTGGCCAGACCCAGAGCCTAGGAGGAGGGATTGCCATCCTCCAGGAGGCCTCAGGACCCCACAGGTTCAAGCAGATGGGAGGTCTGGGGGAAGCCTCTGCCGGGGTCATTGGGAGGAAGGGTCAACAGAGACTTGAAGAACGCTGCCATCTTGCCCCTGAATCAGATTGTAATCCCAGCTCTGCACTTGCCTGCTGTGTAGGATAATGACACCTCCTTTGCAGAGGGTTGTGCGGGTTAGACTCGGTGTGTGGGAACCCTGGGTCCCACTCGGTACCTGGAGGAGACTCATTCCGAAGTGTCCCCTTGCTGTGGGCCAGGCGTGGGCTTGGTGCTGAGGGCTGGAGCCCAGAGAATACCTTCTGGCAGAGGGGAAAGTGACCCACATACAACCATTGCAGGTTCAGTGGGTCCTGAGCTGGGAAGCCCAAAGAGCTCAGCCTTCAGAGGTGGGAGAGCTCCTGGCTGGAATAACCAAGGGAGGCTTCATGGAGGAGGCAGCATTTGAGTGGGCCTCAGAGGATGGGCAGGACATTCATGGCCCTGCTCACTGCTGCACGGCCTCAGGGAATCCTCCCAATGGACAAGGACCCTCTGTCACATTCTACAGCTAGTGAAGGGCCGCGTCAAGCTTCACTGGACCACATCTGCAAAGTCCCTTTTGCCATATAAGGTTCCAGGGATTAGGACGCGGGTGTCATCTTTGGGGGCCATTATTCAGCACATGGCAAGGCGATGACGTCGAGAACCTTGAGATGGGAAGATTATGCCGGATCGTCCAGGTGAACCCCATGTGATCACAAGCGTCCTTACAAGAGGGAGGCCAGGCAGAAGCATAACGCAGGAGGTGGAAACAAGGGTCAGAGAGGCCTGCTTTCGAGACGGATGAAGCGGCCACAAGCTGAGGGCGGCCCCCGGCCTCTCCCCTGGAGGCTCCAGCCCTGGAAACCCCTTGGGTGTAGCCCCGTAAGAGTCATTTGGGGCTCCTGACCTCCAGGACCGCACGAGGATAACTCGTATTGTTTTAAGCCACTAACGTCACGGTAATTCATTAACAGCAGCCAGAAAACAGATACCTGCTCGCACGGCATTAGCCTCCCCCTTCCCCGGCAACCTTGCCCCAAGGGCCTCTTACACTTTATTCCAGTGCTCACCAGTTTGGACTGAGCACACGTCCCCCAACCTGTCTGCCAGCAACTCCACAGCTTTCTGTGTGTGTGTGTGTGTGTGTGTGTGTTGTTTTTTTAGCTTTTGATTTTTTTTTAGTGATTTCCACACCCAACGTGGTGCTCGAACTCACAACCCCGAGATCAAGAGGCACATCCTGTTCGGACTGAGCCAGACAGGCGCCCCCGCCTTCTCTGCCTTTTCAAGCTCCCTACCATCCCTTCCCAAAGCCAGCTCGCACCCACTAGGCACTTGTTAGACGCGGGTCAAATGTAAATAAATCTGTGTCTTTATTTGGATTTACAGCAGTTGAGAGGGACAGGCTTTTGATGGCGGTAACTGCTGTTTTCTCCAGCCCCATGGCCTCAAAGCAGAACTGGAACCCCCATGGCCGGCTGAGTGCCAGCAGCACTGCCTGAAGCAGAGGGGTGTCGGGCCTCCCTCTGGGGCAGGAGACGGCTCTGGACATCTGTGGCAGCCAGAAAGAGGCCCGCTGAAAACCAGATCTCAGCACAAAGGGCAGTGGGCAGGGGGAAGATTTCTCTGTGGGTCCCAGTTCCGGTCTATTCTCGGCCTCCCCCTGTCCACAGGGGGCTACACTGGCCTTCTGGGCTCTGCCCTGGGGAAGGCGCCCAAGCTCTTAGATCTCTATACAACTTCAGCTCAGAAAAGACCCGACCCAGTCCCCACCCTTTGCCGCAGGAACATGTCGGTCCAGAGAGGGAAAGCCACTTGCTCGAGGTCACACAGCAATTTCGTGAGTCTCAAAGCAGGCTGCAAGATTCCCGTCCGGTGCTGACTCCAGGGGACCGGGGTGGGGGTGGGGGGTGCATGAGGCCGGCCTCCCTCTGGGTCTCGGGACCTCAGGGCGGGCTGGCCCGGAGCCGGGGGCGGGTGCAGCCTCACTTGAGATTGTGCTGGCTTTCCCGGTGCCGCCGCAGGTCTACCTTGCGCTGAAAGCCTTTGTTGCACAGCTCACAGCTGAAGGGCTTGAAGCCAGTGTGCTTCCGGCTGTGGGTGATGAGGTTGGAGCTCTGGCTGAAGGCCTTCCCGCACACCTGGCATTTGTGTGGCTTCTCACCTGCGGGGCAGCAAGGACGGGGTCAAGGGCCTTGGTGCCAGGCCACCCCCCCACCCCCCCGCCCCGGTGCCCTGCATTTGCTCTCCGAACTTCACCATGTGTTATCTCACGGCCCGCCTACGTTCACTTTCGAAAGGAGCTACAAAAGGGAGACAGGAGGGGCGCCCGGGCGGCTCAGGGGGTTAAGCTTCCGACTTCGGCTCAGGTCACGGTCTGGCAGTTTGTGAGTTCGAGCCCCGCGTTGGGCTCCGTGCTGTCTCCCTCTCTCTCTCTGCCCCTACCTTGCTTGTGTGCTCTCTCTCTCTCTCTCTCTCTCTCTCAAAAATAAATAAACATTAAAAAAATAAGAGGGAGACGGGAATACTACAATTCTGTCACCCCCTGCACCCCCCGACCGGAATACTGTAACTCTGTCACCCCCTACGCCCCCTGAGATCAGGCAGGGACTGGGTCCATCCTGTTTTGTCAACGTGCCCGGCACCTGGTGCAACAGAGGCACTCGCTTAGCAGCCAGGGAGCGAATGGCTGGAGGCATGAAGGAATGAAAGACAAAGTCGCCTGCTTTTCTCAGTTCTACCCAGAGAGCACACGTTTGCCGTTTCTTTCCTGGTGTTTTTCCCAGGCGCTCAATGTGTGCTTAAATAGCACCGTGCGTCCGGCCCTCCGCGAGGAGGGGAGCGCCCCCTCACTGTGTAACTTGACCCCCCTCGGCTGAACCGGGGGGGGGGGGGGACCTTTTAACAGAGGAGGGTGGGGGCACCCAGAGGCTGCGCCTGGGCAGGGGCGGGCTTGGCGGGGGAACCCGGGGCGCCTCACCGGTGTGGATGTAGGTGTGCTTCTTCATGTCCGACTTCTGGTGGAAACGCTTCCCGCAGAACTGGCAGGGGTAGGGCCGCGTGTCCGAGTGGATGAGCAGGTGCGTGGACAGGGTGGACGAGCGCTTGAAGGCTTTGCCGCACATCCGGCACTCGAAGCTGCGCTCCTGCCGGAGGAAACGAGGCCCCGGGGGGTCAGGCGCAGGCGGGGCCTCGAGACCCGGGACTGCCACGCTGGGTGCAGGACCGGGCCCTGCCGGGATCCCCTGAGGAACAGGACACTCGTTGGGGTGGCCTCGAGAACGGGGCCTGGAGGAGAGGACCCAGAGACCCCCATTTCTGCATTTCCAACGGGGGCCGAGACATGGGGCCTGAGTGGCCTCCTGTGGGTTTTTCCCTGGAACCTTTACAGTATCCCACGCAAAATAAGCCTCGACATGCGTTTGTTGACTGACTGATAGACCGACTGATCTGGGGCATCGTCGTGGACTGTGGTTAAGGGTCTGTATTATTGGGGCCCAATTCTGGCTTCTGCCCCTTATAGGCCAACATGACCTCAGGCAAGTCATTAACCACCCCCTCCCCCCCGCTGAGACTCAGTTTCCTCATCTGGACATTACAACAGCAGTCATGACCTCGAAGGGTGGAGAGCTGAGCACATGTTGCATTCACAAGCTCTCATGACCATATCCTGCCTTTCCTGCCTCAGCTTCTATTTACTCCGGTCTTAGCAACTCCGGTCATTTCGGGTGCTTTCCCTGGAATGGAATATTCAAGAAGGGCTACGTGGGACAAGACGGACACTGAAGCACGACCCCAAGATTCTCGAAGTCGAGAGCCTCAAAGCTGAGGACACCTGCACTGATCACCCAGAGGGCAGGATCATTTCTCCGTGTCACAGACATCTCTGTGCCCCCCGAAATCCCACTGGGCCAGGAGCCTCTTCCAACGGCACGTGAGGTTGATTTGGTCCATCAGGGAGTGAAGTTTGTTATAATTGTATATATTATATACAGTTTTGGGAAAACTGTAACATAACGAGCATTATAGAACAAACATTCTCTATAAAGAACAAATTTTAAAATATATATCATTTTATATATATATAAAATATATATCATTTTTAGGAAGAGCACATTTGGAGGACCCAGATGGGGGAGGGAAGGACCCCTGGTCTGTGTCACCCTCAGGGGCAGGGCGAGAGACCCAGGCACAGCTCCCAGGCTTCCTGGGGGCAGCAGAGAGCAGGACGGGGGTGGGGGGCGGTGCCTGGCGAGCTGCCTACCTGGGAGTGGACGTGCGTGTGCTGCTCCAGGCTCACGGCATGGCCGAACGTTTTGCCACAGATGTCACAGGCGAAGGGCCGGGTCCCGCTGTGGGAGCGTCGGACATGCACTTCGAGCCCATGTGGGGTGGAGAACACCTGAGGGCAGGGCAGAGCATGAGGCCACGGCGGGGGGGAGGGGTGGGTACTGCGGATGGGGAGCCGGGCCTGGGGTCCCAAGGCCGCCCCCACCCCTCCACCTCCGTGCCCAGGCACAGACGGGCATAAAGGAGGGGAAGCGCGGGGTTGCCGATTCTGCTGGCTTTTGCTGTGTGTCCTGGGAAGGTCCCTTTCCCTCTCTGTGGCTCGGTTTCCTGTCTCTAAAATGGGGGCTGTGGGGGCATGTAAAAGGTCCCTCCCGGCCCTCTCTAGAGGCCGAATAGTCAGCCCGCTGGTACTGACGTCTACTTACTGTGTGCTCTGGGGCAAGTGAATCAACCTCTCTGAACCTTAGCCTTTCACCCACGTCCCAGGGCTCAGGCGCGTCAAGTGCGGCCAGTCAGGGCTCAAACACCACGATGGGGACGAGCATTTTGAAGCCCTGACCCCGCCAAAGGACCCGAGATTCGCAGCACAGGGAACCCCCGGCTGTGAATGCCTGCCCCTGCCAGGGACCTGCAGAGGGGATGCAGAGCAGGGCCCGTGAGCCACCCCCCCCCCCCACCGCCGCCCCCTCCCCAGCTGCTTACCTTGTTGCACTTGATACAGTGGTACGCGTCCATGCCCGGGGAGCAGCGGAGGCTGAAGTCCAAGGGCGGCTCAGTGCTGGGCACCAGAGGGCTCCCATACAGGCTGACGGAGCGCTCCAGGAAGGCAGACTGCATGGTGGAGGGGGCCTGCCGGTAGCTGTGGCCATAGGAGGAGGCCAGGGCATCCCAGGAGAAGCTGGGCTTGTAGAACGGGGGTGAGTCGGAGTCCCTGTCCTGGGATCGGGGCATTACAGCGGGGCCCTCTGTGGAGAGCGGGACGCGTGTCTACACATGTATGGTGGCGATTCATTTATTTATCATTAGGGCGCCACTCCCCACCCCTCCCCACCTAGCGACCTCACGCTGAGGGTCTGGGTCTGTAACCCAAATATTTCCTGTGGGAGCGGGCCTGGGTCCTCACTGTGGCTCCTCACCTTTTCACCCCGGAAACACGCCCTCAGCACCCGCAGAGTGCCCACCTCACCCACTGTACCAGCCCGCCCACCACACAGAAGCTCTCAGCTGGGTATGAGCTCCCCGTCCGAGAGGGGGCCAGGCAGAAGCTGGAGAGCTCAGATCGCATCTGGGTGGTGACCTTGTCGCTCTTTCCTGACTCCAGAGTCCGTCCACCCTTCCTTCCACTTGCACTGGTTGGGGCGGAAAGGGGTGGGGGTTGTGGATGGCCGGGGGTCCCAGCCCGCCTACCTGGCACCAAGGCCGTCCTGGTCAGGCTCTGGTCCAGTTCCAGCTCTGTTTCCCGTTTGAGGTCAGTCCAGGCCAGGCGCTGGTTCGGGAACAGGGTGCTGAGGACGGGATCGTTGCTCAGGACCTGGTCCCTGGCCCCTGTGGGGAGACAAGACCATCAGAGCCACCGGCCACAGCTCTGGGCAGTCCAGAGGGAGCAGGGGGTGGGGCGGGAGACACCCTTCCCAAGATGATGGGGACCCAGAGACCCATTTGCTGCTGTCCCCAGCTGCTCATGCGCACGAGCCCTGACCGGGCCCCAGGATGGGGGGAGCAGGGCTGAGGCCAAAGGGGACCCAGAAGGAAAACTGGACCAGGCTTAGTTTTCTGAGCACCTGAGCTCAGCCCTAGATCTTTTCTGACTCTGGTTAGGACCCACATGTCAGCTGCGGAGGGCCAGCTCCAATCCGGAAGCTTCCGTCATCCCAAGGGGCCAGAAGGGACGGGTGCATTCATTCATTCGTTCAACCAACATATGCCGTGCCCCCCCTGCTTGCAGACTTCCCAACACGGGGGACAGGGAGCCCCGGGTGGGCACAGCAGGGGAGCTCTGACTCACCAGGGCTAAAGGCAGGAGGCCAGATGGGTTCATCTTCCTGGAGGCGGGGCTGGTGGTAGGTGTGAGCTTTCTTGCTCTTTACCAGGAAGGAGCGTGGCATTGTGAGCGCACACCCCACACCTGCACGGAGAGAGGGCGAGGACGGTTGGGAAGGACAAGAGGACAACCTTCTCTGTATTTTGGAGCCGCCTCCTGTAGTCAGAACCCACTGTCCTGAGTTGAATAGTGTCCCCCGGAAGCTCATGACCCCTGGGGCACCTGGGTGGCTCAGTCGGTTGAGCGACCGACTTGGGCTCAGGTCACGATCTCACGGTTCGTGGGTTCGAGCCCCGCGTCGGGCTCTGTGCTGACGGCTCGGAGCCCGGAGCCTGCTTCGGATTCTGTGTCTCCTTCTCTCTCTGCCCCTCCCCCACTCATGCTCTGTCTCAGAAATAAATAAACATTAAAAAAAAAAAAAAAAAGTTCATGACTCCCCAGAACCTGTGAATGTGACCTCATTTGGAAATAGGGTCTTTGCAGATAAAAAAAAATTTTTTTCTAATTTTTTTTTTTTACATGTATTCATTTTTGAGAGACAGAGAGAGACAGAGCACAAGCGGGGGAGGGGCAGAGAGAGAGGGAGACCCAGAATCCCAAGCAGGCTCCAGGCTCGGAGCCGTCAGCACAGACCCCGACGTGGGGCTCGAACCCACGAACCGTGAGATCATGACCTGAGTCAAAGTCGGATGCTTAACCGACTGAGCCACCCAGGGCACCCCCCACCCATTTTTTGTAATGTCTATTTATTTTTGAGAGGGAGAGAGAGAAACAGAGAGAGAGTGGGGGAGGGGCAGAGAGAGAAGGAGGCACAGAGTCTCGAGTGGGTTCCAGACTCCATGCCGTCAGCTCAGACCCTGACGTGGGGCTCAAATCCACGAATCAGAATCTGGAGATTCCTTCCTCCAGAAGGCAACTGACCTTGTTGAAACCTTGAGTTTGGATCTCTAGACTCCAGAACCTTGCAAGCATGAATTGTGTGTTTAAGCCACCCGGTTTCTAGTACTTTCCTATGGCAGAAATCCTAACCTTCCCTCCCCTACTGCTCCCTTGCCAGGAAACTGATACACCCACCTTCTAGAAACCCCCAGGGTCAGCCTGCTCCTGTCCACACGCCCTGAGTTGCACTGGGAGCAGAGGAGGAAGGGCAGGGGTGTCTCCCCCGTGGACCCCACAGCCAGAAAGCTGAATTTCACCCCTGTGGCGTCTGCATTTGGAGGCCACGGAAAGGGGTGGTCTGAGTGCAGATTTTGGAGTCAGATGCTCATGGGTTAGAATCTCGGCTCACCCGCTGTGTGCTTTGGGCGCAGATGCTTAACCTCTCTGGGCCTACTGCCTTTTCTGTAAGGCATGGCACCCAGGTGCCTAGTGCCAGCCAGGGTCTCTCATGTGGGGAGGGGACGGGGGGGCGGGCAGGTTGCATCAGGGCCACCCCAATAGCAAATCCGCATTACCCTGGTGCCGATGCAGCCAGAGCAGGGCCGCCCCTTGTCCATGGCCCCAGCCGGGAGTCCAGGGCCCAGAGAGGGAGGAGCCTTCTCTCTGCATGGGGGTGGAGGGGAGGCTTGGAGTTGCACGTGGGGCTCAAGGCCGGAGAAGACCACCAGTGCACCCTACTGGGAGGCTGGACGTGGAGAAGGAGGCCAATGTCCACCAACTGCAGGAACCGAGCAGTGGGCAGCGGCCAGGGGGTTGGGGAAGACAGGAGGCCCAAATCAGTAAGGGACCTGTACTTGGCCCCGGGCGGGGGTCCGGGAGCGGCAGAGCCAGAACACCTTGATGGTCCCGGCTTCCCTTGAGGGCTCCTGGGAGACAGAGAGCATCTGGGTGGTGCTCCTTCCTCCTCACCCCCATGCCATGCCCAGGCAGGGGCGCAGGAAATACTTTGCCAATGCCGTTCCCGGTGGCTCCTCTGCCGGTCCCTTTCCCGGGCACTGGAGCAGGAACCCCCTTCCCCAGGCCAGCAGCCACGGAGGGCTGCAGGGACCATAGGGCCAAGCGCGGGAAAAGGATTATAGCTGCTCCAACAACAGCCAGGGCTGGGTGATAAGGCCAAGGCAAGGAACCGGCTGGGAGGAGGGAGATTAGAGAGAGCAGCTTGGATCCCTGCCTTTGGAGCAGGCCCAGGGAGGAACTCCTTCCCCCAGGGAGGACCCCGAACGAGGCAGGAGACGGACCCCCCCAGCTGTGCCCAGGCCTGCCTGCCCTTCACCAGAGCCCTCAGGGCATCGGGAGTCTGGAGAGACCCTTCTGCTCCCGGGTCATCCTAGGCCCTGCCCTCCTCACTGTAGGTCTCCGTGTCCAGATCTGCTAAATGGGGATCGCAACCCACCTTCCTGCGACTGTTGGAGCAGAAAGGACCTCCTTGCAAACAAATGTGCAAAGTGCTTGGCGTGGGGCCTGGGCTGCAGGAGCACAGAGCAGGTGGTGGCGTCTCAGCCCATGGGAGAAGAAGCTTCAGGAAGGCAGGCACAGCCCACATCCTGTCCTGGCCTGTCCATTTGCATTCCCAGTACCCCGCCCAAAGCAGGTGCACTCTGAGGACAGGGCTGAGCCCTGGACCAGGACCAGGGACATGCTCCAGGCCCTTCCCCTCTGGGATCTGAAACGAAGAGGTGGGGCTTGAAGGCCCTGGGGTCCCATCCAGCTGTCAGATTTTGCCTTCACAAGGCTTGCCTGGCCTGTTGGCCCCCCCCAGGCTTGTCGGGCAGCCTGCGGTGGCCTTATCTCCCGGGGACAGTCTTCTTCCTCCTGCCCCTCCCCCTCCCCGGCCCGGGCTCCTCACAGCCCCCTTCCTTCCCCTTCTAACTCTTGGCCCCAGGAACCCCCTGGGGAGGCCAGACCCTAGGCAGAGCCAGCGGGGGTCCCCCCCAACACACACACAGGGGGAGGTGGGGACTGGGTTTTGGTTTTTTTTTTTTTTTTTGCTTTTTGTTCTGGGGCGGTGGGGGGGGGGGCGGGGAGAGGCCTCCAAGGGACCATGGTCTCTCCATCAAAAGATGATTTATTATTTTTATATAGTATCTTATTAGGAAGTCAGAACCAAAGGCAGGCCTTAAAGCTTCAGTGCTGGAATCCCAGGAGATCCTTCTTGCGGCCAGCCTCTGCGTGGCCTTAGCTCGGTTAATTCTGACCTGGGGGCTGAGTTGCTACTGCCCCATTTTACGGAGGAGGAACGGAGGCTTAGAGACTGGCTCATGATCCCCAGCAGATCCCAGGCCGCCCCCCAAGGCCTCTATGCTCCTGACCGTCAGACCACCGGGCGGGTGCTTACTCTGTGCAGAGGGAACTCCTTCCGCACGCTAAGGAAGGCATTTGAAGCTCCCTGGTGTGCATGATGTCACCAAACTGACACCCACTGGGGACAAGGTTGGCTTCCAGGCTCACAGGGGGAAACTGAGGCTGAGAGAGGAAAGTGGCTTGTCCAGGCCCCGTGTTCCTGTTCTGCTGGGACTTGAACTCCTGGCCCAGGGCTCTGCCCGTGGGCATCTGTGGTTCTGCCCGCCTGGAGCAGGGAGGGAAGGCTGGTGGGTGGGGCGAGATGGGGGTGGGGGGGGGAATCCAATTCTTTTGATCCCTCTGGGTTTTTTCAGAACCCAGAAGTTCCACGTGGGTTCCTGAAGAGCTTTGAGTGGAGAAGCAGGTGAGAAACACTTCCTTCAGGAAGCTTTGGTGTTCCCTTGGGCTCAGAGCCTGAGGACCCCATAGAGGTCAACCGGTTAGAACCCAGGACAGCTCAAGTGCATGAGCAAGGGGGCCCGGATTGCAGGGTCCCCGGCTGGAGGAAGGCGACCCTCAGGGCCCATTCTGGTGATCCCCTCAGAGTCCCCAGCTTCCTCCCCTTCCCTCCCCAGAAAGTTCTCTCAGCTCAGCCTGGCAGGGAGGCACAGCCAGCCTCATGGCCCAGCCTTTAAGCGCCCGTGGGGGCAAACACACCGCGAGAACTTCCTTTTGGCCCCTGTTAGCTGAGTTTAAAAGAAAAAAAAAAAAAAAAAAAAAAAAACAGGAACCAATCACCTATACTGTAGTTAATTAACAACCACACCGTTTTGATTCACTCGACGGTTCTGAGAAAGGGCTCGGAGCAGAGATTGTGAAAGAACCCTAAGATTTCTTCATGAAACAGAGGTCTTGATGGTATCGGCCTCCGGAAAGAGACTTGGTGTTAACATCTCGTCCAAAACCCTCGATCCCGATAGAGGGTGCCCCGACCCCGGGGTCAGAATCTCAGCCCCACACCCCTACTTCCAGGCGGACGCAGAGCCGCAGGCTTGTGATTTCCCCACGACGAGGCACCTCGGGCCTCCCGTGGGGCTGGGGCTGATTTTGCGACCTTGAGCTTGACCACGTCAGCCTCCAACCTGGGGCTTGGTTTTCCTATCTCTCAAAAGGGACCGTTGGACTAAGAGATTTCTAAACTTCCCTTTTGCTCTAAAATCCCATGCACAATTTGTTGACCTTCAACGCGGGACTGACCTACCTTGACTGAGAAACTCATCACCCGGGTTCCCTTTTTGGGAGGGTTGGGTAAGACTCCGTTGTTTCTCAGAGTCAGTGATAGAGGACGCTTCAGACTTCCTTTCTGTTTAAAGACGTGACTCAAGGGGAAACACAAACAAAAATTAAAAACCCTTTTCCAGGTAAGAGTCAGGGGAAATGGGTCCGGGGCGGTGTTAGGGGCCCCGCGCGGAGAGCGGTCATTATTCTTATTTGAAATTTGCAAGCACTTCTCCCGTCTTCCTCTTACGTTGAGAGACTGCAATTATCCTGAGTGAACCAACTTCTGAGCTTACACCCAAAAGAACGGAAGGCAGGGACTCAAACAGATGCCTGTCTACCCAAATTGATCACAGCGCTGTTCGCAATAACCAAAAGATGGAAGGAAACAACCCAAATGTCCATCAGCAGGGGGTGGACAAACAAAATACGGCCGTTCCATACAACAGACCATTATTCGGCCGTATCGAGGAAGGAGGTGCTGACACCTGCCACAACATGATGGGTCTTGAGGGCACGTGTAAGCGAAATAGGACAGTCACGAAAGGACGAATGTCATAGGACTCGGCTTCTACGACGTCTCCAGAGAAGTCAGATTCATAGACACAGAAAGGGCAGTTTCAGTTTGAGAAGATGAAGAGAGTTCTTGAGATGGACGGTGGTGATGGTTGCACAACATTGTGAATGCATTTAATGCCACAGAACTGCACACTCAAAAAATGGTGAAAACGGTCACTTTCCCGTGATGTGTATTTTACCACAATGAGAACACAAATGAGCGAACAACACGTTTCCCCAACATCTCTGAACTGGAGCAGCTCCCATCGGTCTGAATGCCTGAGAGCAAATGAACAAAAAAACCTCCCTCTAAATTAAGGAGGGTGAGGTTTTCTGTTGTTGCCGAAAAGGGTCGAGATCACATGTGATCAGGCGATTTTCCTGGTGGCGATCTGGCCCCAGACACGTCGGGAGTCTTTGTGGTTCTCCAAGAGGACCCCCACCCCACCCACCCTCCTGAAAACCTCGAGAAAATGTTCTGCATTGGTTGTGACTAACTCCATCCGTCAGACGCAACCCAGATGGGGGTCTCTGATGCTCCCCAGGAACGTTCTGCAGGGAAACCAGCATACCGACCCCCAGATCTTGAGCTGGAAGGCCATCTCACACATCTCCGTATATAAAGGGTCCCCTGTGTACCACCTCCGAGGACGAGAAACTTGCCAGCTCACTAAGACTGAAATCTTCTCCCCGTCCGTTGCTTACGAAGAAATATTAGGAGGCGTGAGCCCCGCGGGCAGGTGCAGCTCAGTTAGCTCGTACCAGAACCAAGTTCGGAGCCTGCAAATTCATTAGCCCCCTCTAGGCGACTCGTGAAAACTTCAGACTCTCTCAGAAAAATGTACACAAGCAGCTACCCACAGAGATTCTAGGGACCACCTTCCCCCTTAACAAGCCCTGTTGTAGAGCGGGGACCTCACCCCAGACGCCCAGACTCTCAACTTGGGTTTTTCTCCAAAGTTAGGTAGAGAAGACTGAGACGACATGTGCCCTCCTACAGCCCTCTCGTTCCTGGAGGCTGGGGGCCAGGGCAGCGGACAAGGCACTCTCCCTTCTCCCCTCACGAGGCTCTGGATGAGAGGGCACTCACTCTCAGTGTCCCAGGAACTGGGGTTCACTCCTGTTTTATAGACAAGGCAAGTTCAGAGGGCTGGGTGGGGGGGGGGGACACAGCCAGCTGTGCCCCAGGCTGCCCCCCCCCAAGCCAGGCACCTCAAGGAGTGTCGCCCCACGCTCTGGCCAGGTCCCTGGGAGATCCGGGGTGTGGGTATGACCTCGCACACGCAGGTGATCCTTGGCAGACCCGATGGGGTTTTGGAAAGGGTACTTATGCACGGTTGGCAGAGGGCGTCATTCCCATACGGGCTCTGCCTCTCACTGCCTTCTCCCCGGCCGGTTCAAACACTGAAAGCTGCGCCCCATGGAAGAGATCTCCGAGCCCACCTTATTCTCCCCATGACTGCAGAAGGGCCCCGGGAACCTGCCTGGAAACAACCTAAGTCACACATGCAAATCTAAAAAGAAAAGGCTGGTATGGAGCCCTCACCTGGCGTCCGGGTCGGTCACGGGTCTTGGTGGGAACCTCACTCAGCCTCTCCGGGGACCGGCTCCACTCTGTCAACCTCGGACTCTGCTCCAATAGATACTTCTCCTTTTTTTTTTTTTTCCCCTTTCCCTCTCTCACTCTCTCTCTCTGTTTTTTTTTTTTTTTCCCTCTTCTGTTCCCCTCCTTGATTTTCAATCTGATTATTTGTGTCAAAATCTGGCGGTGAAGGAGCAGCCAATAGAGAGCGCCCCGGCATTTGCTTATCAAAGCTTCCCGGGCCCGACGGCGCTCCCGCCCCGCCAGCCCTCCGCCCTGGGAGCCGCGCTCTGCGCCCCTCCGCGCCCCAGACCTGCTGGAAGAGAAAGGAGCGGCTAAATCATCCCATTAAAAAGAAATTAACGTGAAAATAAAGTGCTGCCTCGTACGCGTGATTTTGTACAAACTCGTCACTTTCCTCCTTCCTTCCTTTGTCTCTGTCTCTCTCCCTCCATCCCAAGCCAGGAGCGCGGGGCTCCAAAGCCACCCAGACGGCCCCTAGAGAGGCTCCACTCGTCCTTGCAGAGGTGACCTTTGAGAAGAAAGTTCAAATTCACGCTTCCCCGGACTTGACCCCAGCCCAGGGGAAGGAGCAGCCCGGGGCGGGCGCTTGCCCCGCGAGCCAGCCCCTCGGCCACCTGCAGGTTGCACTCTGGGCCCCAGGCCCTGCGCGTGCCGCCATCTGGCGGCCTCGAGGAGACCCGGGGGTAGGCTGGGGCCCCATCCCCTGCTCCCCCACCTTCTCCCTCCTGTGCCCCTCAAGCCTCCCACGGCTTAGGGATGACTGATTTATTTCAGGAGGTTTTGCATAAGAGGAGAACTCACAAAACCGAGCACTGTTAGGCTGATTTGCATGCCTTCCCAGCCCAGCGCTGGAGAGATTATGTTTCCCTCGTAAGAAAACAAGTTTGGAGACAGGAAGCCCCGAGGTAACACGCAGGTCCGATGAGACCGACAGGAGGAGAAAGGGGGTCTTGGGCGAGGCTGTTCTGCGACTGGGTCCTGCCTCGAGGTCACCCGGGCCTGCTCCCGCCGCAGGGGGCGTGGGTCCCAGCACGCAGGGCGCACACAGGAGACCACGGCCCTCGGCCCTCCGTCTCTCCTTGGTGGAGAGAGAGTGTAGAAACATCTGGAGTATTCTTTGGATCTTGCACATTGCTGACAGTCAGCTAGAACTGTGTGTCATCATACAGAAAACTTAAAAAATAATCCAAGGGCATTAAGAACAAATTCCCATTTCTTCCCATCCTCACGTATTATATGTGCACATCTATATTTTGCTTATGCAGGGGCGCCTGGGGAGGCTCAGTCGGTTCAAGCGTCCCACTTTGGCTCAGGTCATGATGTCCCGGTCCGTGAGTTCGAGCCCCGCGTCGGGCTCTGTGCTGACAGCTCGGAGCCTGCAGCCTGCTTCGGATTCTGCGTCTCCCTCTCTCTCTGCCCCTCCCCAGGAACTCTGTCTCTCAAGAACGAATAAATGTTTAAAAAGTTCTGTTTTGCGTAACCAGTGGGTCTTTCTTTTTCCACCGAGTGTGATTTTATTCAGAGCCTCCCCAATTCTCTCGCAGCTTTTATTGACATAGTCAATGGTCTCGCGGTTCTTTGTGGCTTCCTTTACCCACCACTTTCTGCATTTGGGGTGTTTGGTTGTTTGGGGTAAAGCTGCTGAGATGGGTAGACGCAGGCCAGCTGCTGTTCTAAGGTTGTAATCCCCCAACTTTATCTTCCCCCCTTTAGTAACCAGCTCCGGGGCTCTCTTCCTAGACCAGGATCCCAGCCCGGAATGGAAATGAAAGCAGGCCTTCTCGGGAGCCACTGGGACCCCTCTGCGGGACAGCAGGGTCCAGGCCTGCGGAGCCCCCATGCAGCATCAGGCAGGCCCTTGCCGTCTGAAACCTCCCAGCCCCCGGGTGCCCTCCAACACCCCTGGCCTTAGCAGGCAGCCGTGGCAATGAAGCACCTTCATTTAGCCTCTCCCAAGGGCTAAATCCCTCCAGCAGCCCTGTGCTGGGTCCTCCACTCATTTATTCAAGTTACCACTGACACCTGTCATGTTCCGGGCTCCTCCTTCTGCCCTCTTTCCCTCGGTGCTTCCTCCCTGTCTTGGTCATCTTGGGCTGCCACCCAATACCACAGACCGGGTGACTTAAATGACGTTTATTTCTCGCAGGGAGACCGGGAAGTTCAAGATCAAGGTGCCGGCAGAGTCAGTTTCTGGTGAGGGCAAGCTTCTTGGTTTGCAGTCAGGCCACCTTCTTGCTGAGTTTTCACTTGTCAGAGAGGGAGAAAGAGAAGGAGGGAGGGATGGAGAGAGAGAGAGAGAGAGAGAGAGAGAGAGAATGAGAGACTCCTCAAGTTCTGGCTTTTTGTACTCTTCTTATAAAGACATTAATTCCATCAAGGGGCTCCCACCCTCATCTAACCTACTTACCTCCCCAAAGCCCTCACCTCCAAATACCATCATACTGGGGGATCAGGGCTTCAACATGGATTCTGGGGGGATACAGACATTCAGTCTATAACCGTCTTCGCTAATACATGTCTATCGAGTGCCTGCTAGGGGCCGGATGCTGGGGTTTCCAACAAGAACCAGACAGGGGGCGCCTGGGTGGCTCAGTCAGTTAAGCATCCCACTCCGGCTCAGGTCATGATCTCATAGCTCGTGAGTTCGAGCCCCGTGTCGGGCTCTGTGCGGACAGCTCAGAGCCTGGAGCCTGCTTCCGATTCTGTGTCTCCCTCTCTCTCTGCCCTGCCCCCACTCATGCTCTGTCTCTCTCTCTCTCAAAAATAAGCATTTAAAAAAACATAAAAAATATATATATAATATAAAAATAAAAATTATATATATATATATTTATATATTTATATATTTATATATAAAGAACTAGACAGGAGCTGTCATGGGCTCCTTCCTGGTCTAGGCAGGTGGGACACAGTACCCCGAAATTTATAAATCGGGCTGATGAGTGCTGTGGTGTAGATATGGTATACAAAGGAGCACGGGCTTGGGGAAACGAACCCAGACTTGGGGAGTAAGGAGAGTTAATGAAGCTGGTGGAAGTGATATCTAGGTTGCTGCCAGGCTGAGTTCGTTGGGAGAAGGAAAGTAGGGAAGACTGTCTCAAAAGAGGAACACCATGGTCAAAGAGCTGGAGGCGGGACCTCCAGGGAACTGACAGCAGCCAAGTTCAGTACGGGGGGAGGGTAGAGGGCAGGACAAGGGGAGGGGAGGGTGGGACACTGGGGAGATGAGCCTAGAGAAGAAAGAAGGAGCAGGTCAGGAAAATTCGTCCCCGATTTAAAAACCTTCAGTGATTTCCCTTTCCCTAACAAGACACAAATCTCAGCCTCAGGGACCAGCATTCAATGTTTTTCGGTGTCAGACCTCTTTCAAATGACAGCACTTTTTACAAAGCAAGTTGCAGAAACCCAATTTGTAACAACAACAGAACCATTAGTTCATGTCACGGAAAAGGCTCAGCTTCAGGCATGGCTGGATCCAGATGCTCGGACGATGTTGTCTAGATCTCATTCATTCCCGCCTCAGGACATTGGCATCTGCTGTCCCCTCTGCCTGGATGGCCTTGCGACAGATCTCCCCATGGCTGACTCGTTCCGGGGTCAGCTGAAATGTCATCCCTGCAGAGAGACCTCCTTGACCAGCAACTAAAGCAAGACCTTCCCACCCCAGCTACTTTCTGCCCCATCATCCTACCCTTTGTTCTTCTTCGTGTTCATGATTATCTGAAATTGTCCTGTTGACTTATCGCCTTTGTATTTACTCATATATATTTTTGGCCTGACTGCCCACGCCGAATGGAAGCCCTACAGGAGCAGGGATAGAGTTTGCCTAGTGGTGTTTTTACAGAGTGAATGAATGAACGAGTGGAGAATCCACGCCTGCATCCGTCTCTCTCCATCTCTCAGCTTTGCTTTCTTCTCTGTTGGCTTTTATCCTGGGGCTGAGATCACCAACGTGGTCGGCTGTGGTCCCCGATCTTAGAAACCCCAGTGGAAAGCAAGCCCCTTTCTCGGTGGTTTCAAGGAGAGGCCCCAGACTGACTCTGATTGGCCCAGCCCGGTCACAAGCCATCGCCCCCGCACCAATCGCCGTGCCAGTGGGAGGGATCGGGGTCTCTCATTGGCCAGGGCTGGCCGATCCTCCTGCCCCAACCTCCAGGAGGCAGGGGTGAGTTCGGGAGTAGAGAGAGCGGTTGTCACCACGCAGAATAAGGCCAGGAAGGTGCCTGGGCCATGGCTTCCACCTCCCACCTTCCACTTTCTAAGCGTCCTTTCTTTGTCACTTGGGCATGCTGCGTCTAGTCCCTGCTGGAGACCAAATCCCAGTCCCTGCCTTTGCCCTTCCCCTTTCCCATGTTCAGCTCGGTTCTGCTCTCACCTCCTCCAGGAAGCCTTCCCAGATGCCCACAATCCCCGGGACCACCCATGACGGCCCTTGGATTCTTTGTCAGTGGGCACTCAGCTGCTTCTCGATGGGACCAGCAACCACCCACAGGCAGGAATGCTAGGGAGCCCTCTCTCACCGGCCACGGCACAGACTCTCCTCCTGATGCTGGCCTGCAGGGAGCACAGCCAGGCTGGAGAAGCGAGAGCCGCTGCTACCCGAGGGCCCGGCAGTGGGCAGTGTGCACAGCCCCCCTACCCTTTGTGGCGACATCGCAGACGCGTGCAGGCGGGCTCGGGGGCGGCCAGGGAGATGAGGGCGGTGAACGTGCCGGGTGGGAAGCAAGGGTCCAGGCTGCGGTCCCGGCACACAGCATCAGCAGTGTCACCTCAGGCACCTTTCTGGCCTTGGCTTAGAATGGCCACAGAATGCAGAATGCAACAAACGTGAGCTGAGGCCACCCACCCCGGAACATCAGGACCCCTGGTGGTGGGGCGCCCCAGGGCCCCTGTGCCGTAGGGCCACCCTCCTCTACCAGAAAAGCGCCCATCCTCTGTCTTGTTGCGACTCAAGGCATCCAGGGAGATTGTGGAGCTCTTTCCTGGCCCAGGCTGCTTGCCAGGAGCTGCAGGCAGTTGAGGTGGCGGGAGCCCCGCAGCCTGCGACTCGCGACTCCGCGGTTGGCGGTGCCCTGAGGGCCAACAGCCCCACCACCCAGGCGCCCTGCTCTTCCGGATGAAGCAATTCACCAGACAGCCACACGGTGGCGCTCCTGCCTCCTTTTCTTGCGGCAAAAACCAGCCTGAAACCCTCTGACCTTCAGTCCGGCCATCCATCCATCATCCATCCATCCATCCATCCATCCATCCAACCACCCATCCATTCATCTAATTACGGCTTAAATTACAAGAGAGATCAGAGTGGAAAGAAAAAAGCAAGAGTATGCATGTCCCGATATGTGTTCTTTTAGTTTCTTTTTCCCTCCTCCCTCCCCCCTCCCTCTGACTCCCACTCTCCAGGCTCTCTCTCCCCTCTCCACAAATGGATACGTGCCTATAATGTTTTTCAATTCGAACAAATCTTTATTGATCCTTTGTTATTGAGTACCACACCGTCAGGCAATGCCTCCCCCAATCTGTGAGCTCAACCCTCCTGCCTCCAGGAATCTCCAGATGGAGACAAGAAACACCCTTTGGGAGACCATGAGGCGGGGTGCACTCACTTCACTAGGTGGTCTGTTTGCCTCAGAGAAGCGTGGAAGGAGGGGTGCTCTGCCCAGGCAGGGGGTGTGGGCCAGCAGCCTGAAAGGGCCTGCGTTCCTGCCTGGTACCTCCCAGCAACCCTGGTGGGGGTGTCAAACAGGGCACGTGGGGACCCCAAGACGGACGTGCTCCATCCGCCCCGACAGTGACTTTTCCCCCGGAACCCTCCTCAGAAGGTCTCCGACAATTTCCCTCAAGCAACTGGGAAACTCCGTGGAAGGAGGCGGCTGGGGACTGGTGAGCCGGGGGAGCCACAGATTCCCCCATCCAGCCACGGAAGCTTTCCGAAGAGGAAACTGAGGCCTGGAGAAGCCTACAAAGCAGAGCCAGGACTGGGGCCCTGGCCTCCCAATGTTCTTGCAAGCCCTTCACAATGGTGACTGTTTTTTCACTGCCTTTAACCTCGGTGTATCATCTGCGTCTGATAAAACAGAAATCCCCAGTGGCAATCCGCAGAGAGGAGGTCTAATTCTCCAGTCACTGGGGTGAAATGGAAGCATCGTTCTGGCGTCCAGATGCAGCCTGGTCTTGACTCACAACCAGCTGCATGACCTCGAGCAGGCACTAGCTTCCCCTGAGCCTCAGACTTTACATCTCTGAAATGGGGCCAAGGATAAAACTACCCCGGGGTTGTTGCAGGTGGCAAACGAGGTAACCCATGCAAAAACGTTTATAAATGAAACCGCTTTGTAGGGGTGGCTTATTGTTTCTCAGCAGAAATATTCAGTAGCTGGGGATAGAGTTCTGCAGTTTCTCTCTTTATAATGAGACAGTCAAGAGCAGCTTTAGCTGCTGAGGACCTAAAAGAAGGAAAAAAGGCAGAAAAACAGGGCGGTGTCAGCCTGATTGCTATGACGTGGGCTGTGCTAATTTACATGGCAGGTTGATTATTAATGAAACACATGACGTTTGGTTACTGCTCATTCAACGCCCGATGACTTCCACGTTCACGCTCCCCGGATACTCCCAGGACGCTCGCTCAGGAGCTGCAGGCAGGAGGAAGGACTGAAAGCTTTGTGATCATCTACCTGGGCCCGAGAGGGCGGAGGGGCCTCACAAGCCTCGTCCCTGTTAGTCCGCGGGAGCATTTTGCCACCTGGTTATCGACCGAATGATGGAAAACCAAGAAGCGACCCTCGGGCGAGGCTGACACCAGAGCCAAGTCCGCACAAGATAAGTGTGGGCGATCTGTCCGATCCCCCCTGGGATGGGTCCCCCCAGCCCCCCATTTCTACCGCCCAGTGTTTCCCCAGCACCACGCCTGGCACATGACAGGATCACGAAGCATGAAAGGTGTGTATGCAAGTCTGTGCAAGCAGTGCGTGTGGTGTGCGCGCGTGTGTGTGTGTGTGTGTGTGCACCAATATGTGTGCATGTGAATATGTGTGCGTGTTTGTGCACCAGCCGACCGTGGGAGTGTGACGATCTCCCGGTGGGTCCTAACCTCTTCAGTCAAGCCCCGGCGAGTGGTGGCCTTGCTTCCCCGGGGAAGAGGAGTTTGCTGAGGCTGTTAAGCAGGGAGAGGTCCTGTGTCCCTCCCACGCCTGCCTGGACCTGGGGGCTTTACTGAAGCTTCCAGACCCAGGAAGCAAAGCCTCAAGGGAACACAGAAGCAGGAAGCCACAGGAAGGCACGCGTACGCCTTTGCAGAGGACTAGAAATTCACACACATCTGGGAAAGGGCCGGCTCTCCGTTGCCCGTCGGCGCTAGGAATGTCCTGAAGGCTGACTGCACAGAATCCACAGGAGGGAGCCTTCCAGCTCCTGGGATTTGTACCCAGCTGACATCTGTTTTGCATGTACTGGCTGCCTTCACTGATTTTCAACTTGCCATTTTATCAGAGCCCCCAAAGGACAGCATTTTTCTCCTTCTCTTGCTTCTTATCACCCCATGAGTGTGCAGGAAGGTCTCCTCCACCCCAGAAAGCGACCTAGATGCCGGGCAGAGGGTGGCGACCCAGTGCCCTCGTGACTCAGACAGTATGTCCTTGAAAGGTGGTGTTATGTCCATGCGTTTCTGCAAGATGAGTGGTTTGTAGATTACAAAGGACACGCACGGGGGCACCTGGGCGGCTCAGCCGGTTGAGCGTCTGACTCTCGATTTCGGCTCAGGCCACGATCTCACGGTTTGTGGGCTCGAGCCCCACGTCTGGCTCTGCGCTGGCAGTGCGGACCCTGCTTGGGATTCTCTCTTCCTCTCTCTCTGCCCCTGCCCGACTCATGCTCTCTCTCTCCAAAGTAAATAAATATGCATTAAAAGCAACAACAAAGGACGAACACGGATAACGTAAGGGACATGATGCTGAGTGAAAGCAGCTAGACACAGAAGGACAAATCCTGTATGATTCCACGCATATGAAGGGCCTACAGAAGTCAAAATCCTAGCGACAGAAAGTAGAATGGGGGGGGGGCGGGGTGTGCCAGGGGCTGGGGGGGGAGGGGAAATGAGTTAAATGTTTAATGGGGATGGAGTTTCAAGAGGAGAAAGTTCTGGAGGTGGATGGTGCTGATAGTTGCCCAACAACGTGAATGTACTTCGGGCCACTGAACCGGGTACTTAAAAAGGGTTAAGATGGTAAATGTTGTGTTATGTGTACTTTACCACAGTTTAAGAACCAACCATCCCACCCAGCCCCCCGTTTTCACAGATGGGAAAAGTGGAGGTGCCGGGATCACAGATTTTTCCTGCGCTGCCCATTTCAATTCTTTTTCGATCTTCAAATATTTTTTTTCAAGTTTTTATTGCGAAGATTTTCAAACAAGAAAGTAAATGAAACACGTCTAACGATCACCTATATATCCACCACCATGATTCAACAATAGTTACATTTGCCAAGCGTGGTTTATCTCTCTATATGCATATGCACGCATGTATAAATACGTTTTGTTCTGATAAAACATTCCGGAGGTCTATTGCAGACTTCACGACACTTCACCCATAAATACGTGAGTATCTCTTAAAAACAGATACTCCTTACATCGTCCCGTAACTACAGTTATTGAATTATCAATAATTCCCCAGTACCATTGAATATCCTGCCCGTGTTCACATTTTTTGCTGTTCCCCCCGGTTTCCTTTTAAAGTTGCTCTTTTACATCAGGATCTCGCCCAATTTCAAGCACGGCATTTGCTGGTTTCCTTAGTGTCCTTTTTGACACAACAGCGCCCCCTACCCCTTTCTTTTGATGCTGATTTTGTTTGCAGGGTTTTTTGGGGTTTTTTGTTTCTGTTTTTGTGTTTCCCCCATAATAGCCAAGACCGGTCTGGTGGAAGGTCCTGCCTTCTGGATTTGTCTATCTCTCATGGTGCCGTTGAACCTGTACCTCCATCCCCATGCTGGCTGGAAATTGGGGCCAAGGCTTGAGTAGATTCAGGTGGGATGTTTTCGGTACAGCTACTCCCCTCCCTCATAGCTGGGGGCTGCACGGTATTGAACATCCCCAATATCAGGCTGCCCCACCTTAAGGATGTCCAGTTTGGTCAGCTGGTTAAAGTGGTGACAGCTGGTTCTCTCCATGATAAAAGTGAGTCAAAGCGTTCCTGGGTGGCTCGGTTGTTAAGTGTCCAGCTTCGGCTCAGGTCATGATCTCACGATTCATGGGTTCGAGCCCCACATTGGGTTCTGTGCTGACAACTCAGAGTCTGGAGCCTGCTCAGGATTCTGTGTCTCCCTCTCCCTCTCCCCCCCTCCTCCGCTCATTCTTTCTCTCTCTCTCTCTCTCTCTCTCTCTCAAAAATAAACATTAAAAAAAAAAAAATAAAAGTGAGTTGAGAAGCAATCTGTGGAGTAGGACTGTCCTTATGTGAGCACTGTCTCCCCCACAGTCTTTCCCTAATGGGTTCAGCATCCACTGCTGGTCCTGGCCTGAGTCAGTCCCTTCACTGGAGTTTGCAAATGGTGATTCTTCGGATCCTACCGTTCCTTCTATGTTTGTTATCTGGCATTCTTTCTGGAGAGAAGAGCTTTCCCTCATTAAACGAACAAATATGAGGTATGTAAACGATTAATCTTTGCTCTCTCTTGTTAAAAACTAATTAATTTTTTAATGTTCATTTATTTATTTTTGAGAGAGAGAGCAAGTGGGGTAGGGGCAGAGAGAGAGGATCTGAAGTGAGCTCCATGCTGACAGCAGTGAGCCCCGATGTGGGGCTCGAACTCACAAACTGTGAGATCATGAGCTGAATGACCTGAGCCAAAGTCAGATGCTTAAGTGACTGAGCCCCCAAGGTGCCCCTCAGTTAGTTAATTTTTTTTTAGAGAGAGAGAGAGCACGAGCAGGGGAGAGGGTCAGGGAGAGAGAGAGAGAGAGAGAGAGAGAGAGAGAATCCCAAGTAGACTCCCCGCTCAGTGCAGAGCCCAGCTTGGGGCTCAATCCTATGACCCTGGGATCATGATCTGAGCTGAAATGAAGAGCCAGACTGAGCCACCCTCGTGCCCCTAATCTTTTCTATTTAATTGCTGATTTTCATCAGAAGGTGTTGGCATAATTGGATCTTTTTGCTCTCTTCTCCTCTTTTTTTCTCCTAAAATTTGAGTATCGCTATAAAGTCATAGATTTTTATTTATTCAGTGTATTATTAAATTATAGAAATTCCTCTTTATGGTCAGTGTATAGGTTTCTGAGGGCTGCTGTAACAAATGCCCACAACTGGGTGGCTTAAAACAACAGAAATTTATTCCCCAGTGGTTCTGGAGGCCAGAAGTCTGAACTCAATTACAATTTCTTGTTCTGCAAACTTTCTGCCCATGTCTTTTGCCCTTTTTTTTGCTATGAAATAATTGTGGTTTTTTTTTTTTTTAAAGAGTCCAAGAGTTCTCCGTATATATTAGGAGGCTTGTGGTGTAAGTTGCAAATATTTTCTCTCAGCTGATTTATTTTTTGACTTTGCTTAGTTTCCTCTTTGCCGCACAAAAGATGTTTTGTTTTGTTTTCTTTGGGGGAGGCCGCCTAATTTGTCGGGCTTTTCTTTTGTTGCTTCTTTTTGGCCATTTTTAGAAAGTTGTTTTTTTTTTTTTTTTTTTCCATTCCCGGGTACAAAAAACCCACTCGTGTTGTTTTCTTCTGGCACTTGTATGGTTTTACTTTTGACACTTGGAGCTCTGGCTCCTTACGAGTTTATTCTGCCATAGGGTGTGAGGTAGGGATCTAACCTGATCGTTTTCCAAATGATCACTGCATATTCTTCAGAGGAGGCCCGGCTAAAATAGAACCTCTGGTTGTGAATGCCCATGCTTTGTGGGGAGGGGGGAAGTCTCACAGTGACCGTGAGACTAAAATGAAACACACTATGGAATATGGCCCTGCACGCGGCATTGCAAGGGGCAGATTGAGGTGTGATGGGGCTTGTCCAAGGAGACAGCCAGCCCCGCATTCCAAAGTTAAATTAGTAGGCATTAAAGTCAAGATTAAGCCTTTGCCCATATTCTCCAGAAAACTCTCAAACCTTTGGGGCCCCCTCATTGCCTCCAGATATAATTCGAGCTTCTTATTTAGCTTGAGGCCCTCCATATACTGACTTGCTTATCTTCGATTTCACACATATCTTAAATGTGACCGTTCATTAAACAAACGGTCTTAGGTGGTCTTGCTCGAAGCTGGGTCTTCCTCCTGTACAGCCCATCTGGCCTCTCACCATTTAGCAAATTCCTGATTGAACCAGGAGCAAGGTTGAAATCCCATCCCCACGGGTAGGTGGCCCTCGTCACTGTGAGTACAGCCTCTGTGTCCGAGGCACTTTGCCTGTTATTCCTGGGCTGGACCTGGCTCTGAATCACAGGATGATCA
This sequence comes from Leopardus geoffroyi, assembly GCF_018350155.1. Classification (NCBI taxonomy): domain Eukaryota; kingdom Metazoa; phylum Chordata; class Mammalia; order Carnivora; family Felidae; genus Leopardus; species Leopardus geoffroyi. The sequence continues at coordinate 90,743,559 of NC_059342.1, read as the reverse complement.
GTCCCTCTGCCATCTCATCTGCTGGACTCTATGCTCCTTGAAAGCAGGTGTAGAGGATTGAACGGTGTCTCCCCCCCCCCCACCCCCACCAATTCATGTCTACCTGGAACCACAGAATGCGGCCTTGTTTGGACATAGGCTCTTTACGGGTATAGTGCAGTTCAGATGAAATCATGGTAGGTTAATGTGGGCCCTGAATCCGGTGACTGGTGTCCTTATAAGAAGACAAGCGGACACACACCGAGGAGAAGGTCACATGAAGACAGATGCAGAGACATGAGTGACACAGCTACAGACCACAGAAGGTCAAAGTCTGCTGCACCATCACGAGGCAGGAGAGAGGCACGGAACACATCTTCCATCAGAGCCTCCAGAATGAGCCAACCCTGCCCACGCCTTGCTCTCAGACTTCTGGCTTCCAGAATGGTGAGAGAATACATTTCTACTGTTTTCAGCACCCCCCTGCTTGGGGTAATTTGTTAGGGCAGTCGGAGGACACTCATACAGCAGGTAACGGCAATAACCATATTTATTGACGCCCACACCGTGGCAGGCACCCTCCGAGCATTGACATGTGTCTCATACCGAGCTGTCCCAGCAACCCTAAGAATTGGGTATTTAAGGTATTGGTCTCATCCCCATTTTCCCAGTGGAGACACCGAGATTGCCCAGTGACTCATCCAGGCCACACGGCTGGGTTGTCGACCCAGGATCCTGACTCACCTGGGCCTCTCTGGCCTCACCAGGCAATCTGTTCTGTTACTGCCCACCTGTGGCCACCAAGGCCAATTCTCCTTTCTGACTAAGAAAAGGATTGGAAAGGGCATTCTTTTTTCTGTTTTTTAAAGTTTACTTATTTATTTATTTAGAGATGGCAGGGAGAGACAGAGAGAGAGGAAGAGAGAGAGAATCCCAGGCAGCTTCCACACTGTCAAGTGCAGAGCGTGATGCAGGGCTCAAACTCACGAACCATGAAATCATGACCTGAGCTGAAATCAAAAGTCGGACACTTAACTGACTGAGCTGCCCAGGCGCCCTGGAAAGGGCAATCTTTTTTTTTTTTTTTTTTTTTAATGTTTATTTGTTTTTGACGGGGTGGGGGGTGGGGAGCATGAACAAGCCAGGGAAGAGCAGAGAGAGAGCGGGAAGGAGGATCTGAAGCAGGCTCTGTGCCAACAGTGGGGAGCCTGATGTGGGGCTCCAACTCACAAACTGTGGGAGATGGAGGCAAGAATCCAAAGCAGGCTCCAGGCTCCGAGCCGTCAGCACAGAGCCCAATGCAGGGCTTGAACTCACGAACTGTGAGATCATGACCTGCGTTGAAGTCAAACGCTTAATCAACTGAGCCATCCAGGCACCACTTGGACAGGACATTCTTTTTTTTTTTTTTTTTTTTTTTAATTTTTTTTTTTTCAACGTTTATTTACCTTTGCGACAGAGAGAGACAGAGCATGAACGGGGGAGGGGCAGAGAGAGAGGGAGACACAGAATCAGAAACAGGCTCCAGGCTCTGAGCCATCAGCCCAGAGCCCGACGTGGGGCTCAAACTCACGGACCGCGAGATCGTGACCTGGCTGAAGTCGGATGCTTAACCGACTGCGCCACCCAGCCGCCCCTGGACAGGACATTCTTTTATTATTTTTTTTTTTTTTAATTTTTTTTTTCAACGTTTATTTATTTTTGGGACAGAGAGAGACAGAGCATGAACGGGGGAGGGGCAGAGAGAGAGGGAGACACAGAATCGGAAACAGGCTCCAGGCTCTGAGCCATCAGCCCAGAGCCCGACGCGGGGCTCGAACTCACGGACCGCGAGATCGTGACTTGGCTGAAGTCGGACGCTTAACCGACTGCGCCACCCAGGCACCCCAGGACAGGACATTCTTAAGCAAAACCTCAAAAAAACCCAAAGTGTAAGTCTCAAAAAAAAAAAAAAAAAAAAAAAAAGGAGATGAGTTTGATAACATCACGATTAATGCCTCTCTTCCAATGTAATACAATACAGTTACAGTTACTAGGATGATAACAGACTGGGGGAAACATTGGAAATATCTGTAGCCAACAAGGGGGCACACACCTAAAACAAAGACGGTGCTCCCACAAATCAACAAGGGAAAGATAGTAACTCTATTGGGAAAATGGTCAAAAGATAAGAATCAGCAATTCATAGAGGAAGAAACCCACAGCTTAACAAGAATATGAAGAAATGCTCCGTCTCACTAATAGAGGGTGGTAATATTAAACAAAAACATGTCAGGGGTGCCTGGGTGGCTCAGTCAGTTGAGCGTCCGACTTTGACTCAGGTCATGATCTCCCGGTTTGTGAGTTCGAGCCCCAGATCTGGCTCTCTGTTGTCAGTGTGGAGCCCATTTTGGAACCTCCGTCTCCCTCTCTCTGCCTCTCCTCCACGCGTGTGCCCACGTTTGTGCGTGCTTTCTCTCTCTCAAAAATAAACATTCAAAATTAAAAACAAAACAAAATAAGAACGTGTCAGTATAGCCCTAGTTTACTGAAAACATGAAAGAGCCAGTCGATGCCAAGTGTTGGCAGGGATGTGGGCATTTTTGTGGACAGTAGACTGGGGCAGCCATTCTGGAGAACAAGTTGGTGGTAAGTCCGTGCAAAATTTTTGGAGGTGACGGGTGTGTTTAGTACCTTGGTTGTGGTGATGGTATCATGGGTGTGGGCCTTTGTGGGCAGCCATCCAGATGTGTGTGCAATTAAATGTGTGCATTTTTTTGGTATATCAATTATACCCCAACAAAATTTAAAAAAATTCTCTAAAAACAACAACAAAGCTAAGTCCACCATCTTTACTCCTAGATATACACCCCAAAGACATTCTCAGCCGTATCAGTACAGCATGTTCCTCCCAGTGTTTCGGATGGCACCGTGGGTATCAGTCCCTCCCTGGGAGAGTGGAGGGCCGATCAGTGTAGATCCGTATCGCTGAATAATTGTCAGCCATTAGAAGCTACTGGCTAGGGGCGCCTGGGTGGCGCAGTCGGTTAAGCGTCCGACTTCAGCCAGGTCACGATCTCACGGTCCGTGAGTTTGAGCCCCGCGTCGGGCTCTGGGCTGATGGCTCAGAGCCTGGAGCCTGTTTCCGATTCTGTGTCTCCCTCTCTCTCTGCCCCTCCCCCGTTCATGCTCTGTCTCTCTCTGTCCTAAAAATAAATAAACGTTGAAAAAAAAAAATTTTAAAAAAGAAGCTACTGGCTAGATGCATACAGAGCATCATGCACGGAGCTTCAAAACAACGGTGAGTGGGGAAAAAGGCCAGAAACAAATTGCCACCACAAACATAAACCATTTATGTAAGTTAAAAGTACATGCATAGATATGTGCGTGGTGATATATGTATATAGTGTATACACATATAATCTTGGTCTTTTGGACACAGTGCTAAACAGCGAGGGGCTGCTGCTGAGATGGGGTTCCAGGGCTCTGTGGAGGCTACTGCCAGAAACTTGGGCTTGGCCCTGTAGGAGATGTGTGGCCACTGGAGGCAGGGTGAGTAGCATGAGGCCACATACAGAAGGGTGAAAGCAGGCTTTTTTCCAGGACTCTGAAAATTCGGGAGATAGCGAATTATATTTCTTTTTCCATCTCCGTCTTGGTCTCCATCTAGATCTTTTCCACCATTTGGCTGGACTTCTGAGTTTGTCGTAGGAGATGGGGACGTGGAGGGTCACAGCTTCTTCATCTGGGTTTAGTGACCGGAGGCAAGACACAATCTCTCTTTAGTATCCATAGATAGACTCAGGGAAGCACCCTGATTGGTCCAGCTCAAGTCACGTGTCCAACGGCCAATCTCTTTGGCTAGATGATGGGGATTGGCCAGGCCCGGTCCAAGTGCCCCCGTGGCTGGAGGGTGGTACTGTGGTTGTCCCTTGGAAGGGGAGGGGGAGACGTCACACAGACTAATGCAGGGGAAGACTACCCCGTCTATCGGGTCAGCACCACCTGCCTATACCGGCTCAGCTCCTTTGTTTCTTGTCACGTTCAGACAGGCGACCCATGACTTTTAGAGAAAAAAATATCCAGGTAGCCTGGACTAAGAGCGGCTGGGGATGGTGGCTGGGCTGCCTCTGCCTTTTCTTTCTGGCCTCTTGTCACAAGCCCCTGGTGGTCCATATTGAGAGAACAATTACCATTCTTCTTCCAGACACTGTATAAACAGTAACAATGTAGTTCGGGCCCCCCTTGAGGGCCAGGAGTTGATGAGCTCCATGGATCACTGCTCCCTTCCACGGAGGAGAACATTCCAGCAGGATGAGGTCAGAGCGCTAAGGAAAATTGGGGGGAGGGAGGGAGGTTCCTGGGTCAGAACTCTAGGGCAGTGCCTGGCCCTCGACTCCGCCCCTTAACCTGGGCCCTCCAATCCCTGGACTCAGAAATCTCTGAATGCACTTGAGTCCCGGCCCTGGCGTGCATGCAAAGGCAGTGTAGTCCTTCCTGCCAAATGGTTTGTGGAGAAACCAGATCCCTCCCCTTTTCCCCCAACCTTTTCATCTCTGGATTCCCCCCCCCCCCCCCCAAAGCTGATGGCCCTTGGGTGGCTACATAGAGTTCAGTATTTGGTGGACCAGCTCCTGGGAGTGATGGATGCTGGCCATGAACACAATCAACATGGTAACATAAGTAACATTTATTTAAAAAAAATTTTTTTTTAATGTTTTTTTATTTTATTTTTTAAATGAAAGTTTGGTTTTTTTTTTTTTTCAACGTTTATTTATTTTTGGGACAGAGAGAGACAGAGCATGAACGGGGGAGGGGCAGAGAGAGAGGGAGACACAGAATCGGAAGCAGGCTCCAGGCTCTGAGCCATCAGCCCAGAGCCCGACGCGGGGCTCGAACTCACGGACCGCGAGATCGTGACCTGGCTGAAGTCGGACGCTTAACCGACTGCGCCACCCAGGCGCCCCTAATGTTTTTTTATTTTTGAGAGAGAAAGAGAATCTCAGTGCAAGTGGCCGAGGGGCAGAGAGAGAGGGAGACACAGACTCCGAAGCAGGCTCTGGGCTCTGTGCTGACAGCTCGAACTCAGGGGCCATGAGATCATGACCCGAGCTGAAGTCGGATGCTTAACCCACCGAGCCACCCAGGCGCCCCCAGAAGTAACATTTTTGGAACTAGGTTTTACCCTAGTTAATATCTTAACGTCTCACTGATTCAACCACAAATCCCCACTCGGCAGACATTATCATCACCCCACGTTGTGGATGAGGAAACTAAGGCTGAGTCCGCTCGTAGGACAGCAGAAACCTGCACTCAAGCTCTGGTCCGTTTGAATCAAGAACTCTTGGCTTCCCCCAACTGCCTCCATAACCACGTTAGACTGGTTGAGTCCCCAGCTCAACGCCCACCTTCCCCATAAACCAGCATGGTTATAAAGGCTGTGCACTGCTCAATCCAGGAGGATCGGGGGCTAGAGGACAGGGCTGAAATACACCCTGGGCTCTGCTCACATGGGCTACGGTCTCAGAAGGGGTGTCTGATTCTCACAAAGCACCAGACAAGCTAGCAGCAGCCCCACCTGGGACTACACCGGGCCTCTCCGAATTCCGACAGCACCCACTGTCCTGGCCACTGATGCACCTGGCCCCTTGTATCACAAGCTGCCTGGCATTGTGACCCAATTGGTTCCCATGACAAAACTTGTTATTCCCAGAAGGCACCCAGCACTTACTGCCTCCAGGCTCTTGATTCGTTGTTCGTTGGTGCTTTCGGCCTCCCAACCGCCTCTCCCATTTCTATTTCATAAAACCTACCTTTCCTTTAAAAACAAAGCAGGTGCCCACTCCTTCAAAAAGCCTTTCAAATTCCGTTAGGCTCATCTCTCACTCTCTGCCTGCTCTGTCATGCTGCTCTGGCCTCTGATAAAGAACATCACCTGTTGAGCATTTTACTATGCTCGGGGCTTGAATTCTCACTTGAGGAATGCTATTATGCTCATTTCCCAGAGGAAGAAACTGAGGCCCCCGCCGACTTTAAGACTTGTCAGGTCTAGCCGATAGACAGCTAGGAAATAGAAGGGACAGAACTAAGGCTGCTTCATTTCAAAGCTGTCTGCTCCGATTAGGGTGGTTGTCCACAACTGTCGTGATCAGGTCTGAGGCGTTGGCAACCTGAGGGCAGACGCCAGTGTGGTTCTTTCTTCACAGTCCCAGAGGTGGGGTTTTGCGAATATTCTGCAAAGGAACGAAGGCTGCCCGGATGGAGTGAAAAGCCACTCCTCCAAGGCTCCAGAGCGGACCCTTCACCCACGCGGGCCCCAGGGGCTCTTTGGGAAACATGATCGCGGCTCTGCGGCGGGTTACAGAGAGAGAGAGAGAGAGAGACACCCCGGGAAGGGGGCCGGGGGGCAGGGAACAACTGGGTCTGCAAGGGCAGAGGGGACGAGGGGGAAGGCAGCAAGCACCCCAACCACACCCAGCCGGGCCACCTTGTTTACGCCTCTTGCACGGCCCCGCCCGCCCGAGCACGTGACCTCAGCCCCGCCCCTCGCTCCCTCGCGTGGCTCCTCCCGCCGCGCCGGCCCTTCTTTTCGCCTCCTTCAGAGTCACAAGATCTTTCAGCGGCCGCCTTTCGGGATCCTTCCGCCCGTCCCCGCCCCCCCCCCCCCCCCCGACCTTACAAACTCTCCTGGGCTCTTTCTCGGCCGGTTCTCACCACCAGTAATGAGCAGGACGGCCTCTTCCGTCCAACGGGGCTGCCGGCCGCGGTCATCTGCCGCTGGGGTCGAGGGGGAGGGGAGACCCAGCTGGGCACTCTTTTTCGTGGCGGAGGCTGCAGCGGTCGTGGGCATTTCACGACGGGGGAGGTGCTGTACGTCCAAGATGGCGGCGCCCTGTAGGCTGGAGGAACTGTGAGGTAAACAGCTGAGGGGGAGGAGACGGTGGGTGAGTATGGGGGTGTCGCCCCCCTCCTTTCCACGGGGGCTTCTCGGGGCACCCCTGGCACCACGACCCCGGTCGGGGGGGGCCCCGAGGGGCTGGGGCAGGGGGCTCGCTTGCTGGAGAGGGAAGCCCGGGAAGGGGTGTCCGGAGGGCTGTCCCCTCCCTCTGATTACGTGCTGTCTCTGGCGGGGCCCCGCAGAGCTGGCGAGAGTCCCTGGGGAGGAGAGGCGGGCCGGACCAGCATCTCGCCCCTCCTCGGCGGCCGAGGGGACGGCTGCACCCCCGGGGCGCGGTGCCGAGGGCAGGGGTGAGGCGGGCCCCTTCGCCAGCCCCTCGCTTGGCGGGGTGACAGGCTCCCGCGGGGTGCGGGGGGCAGGGGAGAGACCCCCGGCCGGAGGGGCAGGGCCGGTGGGGGAGGGCGGCTGGAGCTGGGGCTTTCCGGAGGGGGGGCCGGGGGTGGGGCGGAGAATGAATGGAGGCAGCCCGTGGGCATCGGGGACTCGCCCGCACTCCCGGCGCGTCCGCTGAAATTTGCGGGACTGGGGTGCCTCGCTCCGCGTGTGCCCGTGGGTGTTTGATTGACGGTCAGAGACAGTTACCTCCCAGGCGGCCGAGGTGAAGCCTCGGCGGCGGCTAGCTGTTTGCGGAGCCGCTCCTCGACGCCCATTCATTCGTTTGCGGAACTGGAGGACGACGAGCCCGCGGGCCGAGACACCTTGGAGGATTAAAGCTCTTTGTGCTTCCCGCGAGCGAGTTGTGCTGCGTGTGTTTTGGATTCGGGGGCTGGGCGGGGGGGGGGGGGGGGGAGGGGGCTCGGGGGGGAGCGGCGGGGGGGGGCGCGGGGGGGGGAGCGGCGGGGGGGGCGCGGCCCTCCCGAGAGCAAGCGCTCGCGTTCGTGGAGCGCTCCCCGGGCGGGTAGGTGCTCGGCGGTCGCCCTCTCCTGCAGTCCCCGCGACGGAGGGGAGAGGCGGCCGCTGTGGACGCCTCCATTTCCCAGGGGAGGAAACTGAGGCCCAGAGAGCTTGGGGCTGGTGGCCCAGGGTCCCGTCTGCAGGGTGTTGGGCTGTGGGTTCCAAGCCTGTGCTCCCGGCCTTGTTGCCACTCCCGCTTGGTCCGTGTGGATGTCGCTTGACCGGAGCCGGCCTGTCATTCGAACTAAGTGGCCGGAACCGATCGGCCGGAGTTGGTGCGCAGGTGCCCGTGCCGCACGTGCGCGTCTCGTGTTGAAGAGGGGTCCGTTGTGTCCAGCTATGGGGCCTCCAACAGCTATAGGGGCTCCTACACCTGAGCCTCCTTTGGGATGGCAGCCTTTGTGTTGTAAACACGTGCGTCTAAATTAGGCCGGCAAGTGTGTGATGTTTTTGGAAAAGGACACGTTTACCGCGGAAAGGAGTCCTACTAAAATCCTTGCTGTTTTTTTGTTTTGTTTTGTTTTGTTAATAGAAAGCCTGGAAATAGCACTTCGCTTTGCATAGAGTAAGTTGTAAAAGTACTAGAATAGAATAATACTCTTCTGAGATGCTTTGACTTATAATTTCGGGATCCACTTGGAGTCATCGGAATTCAAACACGCCGGCGAGGCGGGGCTGTAAATTTCAGGAAGCGTTTATCAAACCGAGTCTTCGGGGAGCCCTTGATTTGCCGAGCAGCCACCTGTGATTCCGAAGTTGAACATTCCTGAGTAAACGTGGAGTATGCAAATGGGAGGGCTGATTTAGGGTTGTGTAGGGAAATGTACCGGTAACAGTCGTGCATCAGGCAAATGAAGCCCCTCAGAAACGCTGAAACATTCTCCGCTATTGCCCTGGGGAGCAGCCAAGTCTTCCCCTAACCCCCTGCCGTAAACTTAAGGGGTATTTATGGACGATGTAAAATGAAAATACCCTCTTACTAAAGTTAATATCTTACCTAAAACCCTCTTCCATCAGGTGCCTGGAAAGGTGGATGATGGAAGCTTTCTTCCCTTCGTGCATTTCCTCGGGTCCTGAGGGCTTCGTGTGTTTCTAAATTCCTAGTTAGACAGACTCTTGGGCGGCTACAGGCCTTCAGGACCCCGCTTCACTAACTTGGAGTGTCTCGAGTCCTGTGACTCGCTTGTACCCTTCCTCCCTGGGTTAAGAGTGAGGGCATGTCACACGGCTACTGTTGCGGCGTAATCCGAGGCGTTTTGTGCATGCTTGGTGTCATTTGTGGGCCGAAACTGAACAGTCTTCCCAGGGCAAATCAAAGATACACCTGTCTGTGTAATGTTTACGGAATCCCAAAATCGCCGGGAACACGCGATCTCAAGCAGTCGTGTTCGTCAGAACCTCCATGCGCAGATGTCCAGCCCCATAGTACACGGGCCCACATGCTTGGTCTCCAAGGATACCCTGGGTATATATTTTGGAGGCAGTTGTAGGTGATTCTGATGTACGCCAGAGGTTGAGGACCAGTGGCTTCGAGTGTCAATTTGGCTATTTTTCCTTTGATGTATAATTTATTGCAAAGGCATTTCCTAAGATAGTTTCTACCCTTCGGTGGGTGTGTAGTGCTGGGTGAGTTTTGGGCTCTGAATTACAGTTGACTTGATCCCGTAGCTCTGTCCTTCTTTCCCCATTTGTTAGGGTACAGGTATGTTCTGTTCCAGGTTCCAGAGCCACAGTGGACTAGCTTTTCCTGGAATTAACAGTATACTCTTGGATGCAGAGGAACCAAGTACAGCGATGCATCAACTGTTTTAGGCCTTTGCTAAAAATCAGATAGCTCTTGACTTTTAACAAGCCATCGAAGTTCTCTAAGCTTAAGCTTCTTCGTCTGTGAAGTAAGAGAGTTGGCTTGTGAATTAGAGTGTTTCTAAGTCTGAATTTCTGGGATTTCAAGTCCTCCTGGGGCTTCAGTTAAACATTCTGACTCGATTGATTGACTCCAAGTGTTTACGGCTTTATAATAACTAAGCACATTGGGGCGCCTGGGTGGCTCAGTCGGTTAAGCGTCCAACTTCGGCTCAGGTCATGATCTTGCGGTTCGTGAGTTCCAGCCCCGCGTCGAGCTCTGCGCTGACAGCTCGGAGCCTGGAGCCTAGTTCGGATTCTGTGTCTCCCTCTCTCTCTGCTCCTCCCCCGCTTGTGCTCTGTCTTTGTATCTCTCAAAAATAAATAAACATGAAAAATTTAAAAATAACTAAGCACATTGGTGACCCTTAGCCTGACCCAGTGAGTGATGACTTCTGTATCCTTTCCTTTGTATCACATGATGCTTTAAGAGGTAACCCCCTGTAAATTCTTCACATTATAAATCTCTCTTTGAGAGATTGGTTTTATTTATATTAGTTTTGTTTGTCATGTAAGGAGCTGAGCTTAAGCATGAAAGCAAAGTATACTCAGTAACATTCAAACCTGTAGCTTTTTGCTTTAAAAATATATGTGTGTATAATTAACATATACTCACACTTGAGATCTCCCCCCCTGTGTTTAGTATAATTTAGTTTGCTTGACAATATTCCTCATTTTTGGCCATTTAAATTGGTCTGAAAGAGGTCTGCCATCAGCAATTTGAGATTATCCTTTTTCTGGTTTACTTTTTAAGCCTATAGTTACTAGAAGTTAGTCATTTAATATCTAATGTCTCTGTTTTTGGGGGGGAGAATAAAATATATATATATATATATATATATATATATATATATATATATATATATATATTTATATATTAAAGATATATGATCTTAGGACCTCGCCAGTTTCTTCTTGTCCCTTGTGCAGTGCTAACTTTTGTTCTGTCCTGGGAACCAGCAAAAGGTAACAGAAAACTTTTTAAGGTTGAATGAATTCAGATTAGCATCTAATGAGTAAAGTGCCTTAAAACCCCAGCTTTGATACGAAACAAGGCTTGATAGTGACTGGCCTAGAATTCACAGGTCACTTTCTAAAGTAAAGATAATGGTGGGAGAGACCACGAAGCATTATTTGAGTAACCGGGGACAGTTTTGCCTTTCTGTTGCTGATGGGAGGCTTAGTAGGGGGTGATAAGAAAGAACAGATAGAGTGACCTTAATGTCTGCATTAAGACCAGTGCTACTTTGAATAGTTCAGGGAGCACAGCAGCAAACATGAAGTGTATCCATTTCGAGTTATAGAATGGTTTTATCAATGTTGCACATACAAGTTGTTACATGGGTAGACTGAAGCTTCATGTACCCAGCAATACATTTCATTTACTAGTAATATTGTTATAATCAAGTTCGTATTTATTGAGTACTTATGTGCCTGACACGGTGCTATGTTACATGCATGATCCCCGTTAACTCTTCCCACAGCCTTTAGAGACAGGTGAGGAAGATGGGGAAACTGAGGCCTGAGGTCACTTTCACAGCTTCTCAACCGGGATTTGAACCCTGTTGGTTGGCTTCGGAGCCCAAACATTTCATCTTTCGCTTTGATAAATGACACGAGCCGCTAATCTCATAAACTCATTCATAAGTTAGTGGTTCTTAACTTTTGGGGCGCCTCAGTTCCCCTCTGAAAATCTGCTGGAAGCTTTGGACCAAATATCCCTTCCTGTCCTGTCACCACCAAACAATTCATACAGATCCATTCAGGAACTTTATAGACCCAGCTTGCAGCCCAGCTGATTATTCTAGACAGATTACTCCTCTTAAAAATGGACTTGGGCTTTATTAAAAACTTTTTTTTTTTTTTTTTTTTTTTTTTTTTAAACCAGTAGGTGGGAAAGGCCCAAGCCTTTCAGAGGTGGACCTGTGTACTGTTTGGGTTGTACATCATCTTGTTAAACTTCTACATTGAATGATTCTTTACACTTGTCAGGGAATTCGACTTAAATGCCACATTAAAAAAAATTAGAAGTGGAGATCTCAGGTATGTAACTTGCTAAGTGCTTGTCAGGCTTGGAGTTCAGTCTGTGCTGGTACCTTTAGCACCTGGCAGAATTCCACTGGGCTTTTTTCCAAGGTTTAGGCACTATGTATTTTTTTCCCTTTGAACCTCAAATTATTTTTAAAATTATATATTAAATATATATGTGTATTTTTGTGGCTTTTTAAATGTTTATTTTACTTATTAAAAAATTTTTTTTTATGTTCATTCATTTCTGAAGGACAGAGAGAGACAGAGCACAAGCAGGGGTGGGGCGGAGAGAGAGGGGGGCACAGAATCCGAAGCAGGCTCCAGGCTCTGAGCTGCAGTACAGAGCCCGATGCGGGGCTCAAACTCACCGCGAGATCACGACCTGAGCCGAAGTCGGACGCTCAACTGACTGAGCCACCCAGGCACCCCTTTAATGTTTATTTTTGAGAGAGAGAGAGTGTGTGTGAGCAGGAGAGGGGCAGAGAGAGAGAGAGACAGACAGACAGACACAGAATCTTAAGCAGGCTCCGGGCTCTGAGCTGTCAGCACAGAACCTGACATGGGGCTCGAACTCACAGACTGCGAGATCATGACCTGAGCCGAAGTGGGACGCTTAACCAACTGAGCCGCGCAGGCGCCCCCAAATTTATATTTTCAGTGTTTTTTGGCTTCATCCTTCTGCTTCCTGGGCCAGTGGTTCTCACCTTTAATAAGGGCATCAGAATCCCCCAGAAGACCCCACCCTCACAGTTCCTGATTCAGAGGTGTGGCACAAGGCCCAGGGGTCTGCATTTCTAACAAATCCCCAGGTGATGCTGCTGTTGCTGGGACCACATTTGAGAACCACTATCCTGAAGTGTCAAAGCCTGTGCCCTTTGATTTTCCTGGGAGTATTTCTGTTTTAGTCCTAGGAACTTGAAACTTAAAGAAATCTTGCAGTTTGCTCAGATTTCTTTTAGGGGAAGCTCGGTAGAGTGGCTGTTTGAAACATGCATGATACTTGTCTGATGTGTATTTTCTTGGTAAATAATTTTGATTCAGGCTAAAAGACACATTATTATTTATAGAAGAGATATATCTTACTGAGACCAAGCTCCGTCCCTACAGACAAGTTCTACAAGACTCACCTTTGAAATGGGGCATAAGCTTCAGCAAGTTGTCCTTCCAGGTCCCTAATGGCAAAAATTCTGAATGGCGAATCTGGAGCTCCCCTGGCCCGGTTCATGTGACCTTGAGAGGGTGTGCAGCTGCGAGGGCGGGGAAGTCAGCCACAACTACACGTTTTGTGCTTCACGCTCACATGCGGAGTGGTGTTTCCTAACCCCTTCTCCTCCTCCCTGTGTGTCGTGGGAAGAGGGAGTGGCAGCTAGTATCTTACCCTTTTTGGATGCATCTGTGCTGAAGGCAGCTTTGTTCACTTGGTGGAAGATTGCTCGAGGAAATCACCCGAGACTGTTACTGAGCCAGCGCCGAGCGCAGTGGTGTACCAGCGTATCGTTATTGCTGATATCTTTATTATTAACATAATGGAGTGCTGGTTCTGATCTGCCTGTCCTGTGAAGTAGTCCGTCTGTGCCTGAACCCGTATCTGAATTGTCTTTGAATTTTTTAGATGAAAGACTTGAGCATGGGAAGCAAGTTATGGTGACGAGACACCTGCCTTCATTTTTACCTTATAGACAAGCATGTATAAAATCGTCTCAGGCGGTAGGTTATGCAGGTACCTATTTGATGGGATTTGCAGTTCTAAGGCATCGTGGGATAGAAGGCCACACGCGTGATGCCTTGGCATGGTTTGCCAAAAGTCTGAATACTCGACTGATGTTTTCAGATAAAATACTTTCTAAAGGCATTTTAGGTATTTCATAAAGGGATGCATAGCTCTTAGCTGTCTCACAGCGTGTAATGCACCTTGCCCAGGACAGAGGGATGTGAAAAAAAGTGTGTAGGGTTCTGCTGATGGCAGCTGTACGTGCCTGTTAAGCTGGAGTTTGAGTGTAATCCTAAGTATATAAGCCATCTCTCTGTAAACACCTTAAGAATGAAATTAAGGTGAACTATGGAAACAAATTGACCTGAGCTCTTTCTGTTTAATCTCAGAATACTAAAAGCACAGAGCCCTCTTCTTCCTCAGACTTACCCTTTATTCATTCATTCATTCATTCATTCATTCAAAAAGACTGCTTGTAGGAAGTTCCATCTCTCGGTGAGAATGCGTCTTTTGAGTCAGATATGAAAGAGGAAACATCTAGATCTGGGGGCATGTTTCTTTTTTGATTTGGCTCTTGAAGATTAAGAACGTGACTCGACCCTGTTATGCTCTGAAGGTGTTTCCATCCACAGCTTTAAAGAGGGTCTTCAACATTCCTCACCTCTGATCAGGGAGTTCACAGGCCACATTGCACTTGCCTGACGAGGATGATGTTACCTAGCAGTACCTCCATAGGGCAGGATTTAAATATAAATGGATAAGTCAATAAGCAGTTAAAAATATAAATAATGGCAGGTGGCCTTTGACTTGTCGACATTAGATTGATGACAGTTTGTTACGATGAGCCGTTTTTTGGCCTAGTGATAAAGAATTTAAGAAGTCTTCGTGGGGCGCCTGGGTGGTGCAGTGGGTTGAGCGTCCGACTTCAGCCAGGTCACGATCTCGCGGTCCGTGAGTTCGAGCCCCGCGTCAGGCTCTGGGCGGATGGCTCAGAGCCTGGAGCCTGTTTCCGATTCTGTGTCTCCCTCTCTTTCTGCCCCTCCCCCGTTCATGCTCTGTCTCTCTCTGTCCCAAAAATAAATAAACATTGAAAAAAAAAATTAAAAAAAAAAAAAAAAAAAGAAGTCTTCGTGTTGAGCATTGGACAAAAAACATTCTGATTTCCCGTGCCAGTCCCTTTGTCTACGGTGGCGATCTTGGCTGGGCAGGCTACGAGATCTCATCTTGTGTATATCCCAATTTCACCCTTCCCTGGGATACTCCTTGTCAGGCAGGTAAAAGATCCAACTAGGATTAATTGTAAGAGGAAGTCTGTACGACTCACTGGACTACAGCTGATTTTAAGATGCGGAATAGTAGAGGCTTCTGTGTTTCAATTCTGGTTCTTTACTTGACGGAGTGACTGTGGCCAGGCAAGCACTCCCCGTCTGAACGGTTTGGCTGGCCTTTTTGGAAGTACACACACTTGCACGATGCCACCGAGGGCCGTTGGATTTTAATGCTAGAGTGTGCTCCACAAGGAAATGTAGTTACCCGGTCGTCTGGGGCAAGAGCTGTTACTTGTTAGAGAGTTGCTCCATCCACTAGCTCGACTTTGACGTCACAGTTCAGCAAAGGGCTTTCGCACGCCCGCTGACGGGGCGTCGCGCGCAGTGTGTGCGGCTCAGCTTTCTCGCTCTATTTCCCACTCCGCAAAGGCTACCGGAGAAGGTGGTGAAATCTTTGCTGACCCGAACAGGGTATATTTGCCTCTTCTCTGCCAGATCCTGCAGTAGGCCCGGGGTGCCCACTGGGGGACCAGACAGGTAATCCCTGCTCCTCATGGGGCTGCCAGCTCATGATTACACTGTACCTACATTTAGTTCGAAGGGCCCACATTTTAAATTAAAAAAAAAAAATTTTTTTTTAACATTTATTTATTTTTGAGATAGAGAGAGAGCATGAACAGGGGAGGGTCAGAGAAAGAGGGAGACACAGAATCCGAAACAGGCTCCAGGCTCTGAGCTGTCAGCGCAGAGCCCGATGCGGGGCATGAACCCACGGACCGGGAGATCATGACCTGAGACGAAGTCGGACGCTCAACCAACTGAGCCACCCAGGCGCCCCTAAATTTTTTTTTTTAATGTTTTTATTTATTTTTGAGACAGAGAGAGAGAGAGAGCATGAATGGGGGAGGGGCAGAGAGAGAGGGAGACACAGAATCGGAAGCAGGCTCCAGGCTCTGAGCCATCAGCCCAGAGCCTGACACGGGGCTCGAACTCACGGGACCGCAAGATCGTGACCTGAGCTGAAGTTGGACGCTTAACCGACCGAGCGCCCCAGGCGCCCCTAAAGGGCCCACATTTTAAAACACTTTGGGATAGGGGCGCCTGGGGGGCTCAGTCGGTTGAGCGTCCGGCTTCGGCTCAGGCCATGATCTCACTCACGGTTTGTGGGTTTGAGCTCCATTCTGTGCTGATGGCTCAGAGCCTGGAGCCTGCTTCAGAGTCTGTGTCTCCCCCCCCTCTCTCCCTCCCCTGCTTGTGCTCTGTCTCTCTCTGTCTCTCAAAAATAAATTAATGTTAAAAAAAAAAACACTTTGGAATATATACACACACACGTATATGCCTATTTTATGTGGTTATTTAATATGAGATAATTGCCAAGACAGAAAGTTTTGTTAAAAAGGGGAAGAAAGTAGAAAAATGATAGCTGTTCACAAGTATTTTATGCTTGTCACGTGGAAGGATGAGATTCAGGTTGTGCTGTTTCGAAGGCAGAATTCAGCCTTGTGCATTTATTTAAGAAATATTTTAAGTCCTACCCTTTAGTCAACCATACCAGAGACCGTGGTAGCCGCTAGAGATACGCTACTGACTGAGCTCCTGCCCCTCCCTGGATGCAACTTCTATTCTAGTGAGGGAGTCATGTTCAGTAACTAATTACGCTTATTTAATTGGGTTGTGGCAAGTGACACAAAGAAATATAGGCTGCTAAGCAGACATAACAGGGGACCTGACCTAGTCTGGGGCACGGGAGCGGAGGGGAGGGAAGCCTTCTCTGATGGGGCAGATGTATAAGCTGACATTTTAAGGGTGAATGCTTAGCTTGGGGGCCGGGGTGGGGGGTGGGCTGTAGGGCGGGAGGGGGCCGTGGCAGGCGATGAGGAGGTGTAGGCCCGCTAGGTGCCCTGCGCCTGGCACCGTTCCTGCTCTTGTGGCCTGAGTCCCCAGGCCGTGTGAGTGATGACTCTGCCCCGCGCTGTGCCAGGGCTCTACCCCGTGTAACCCCCCAGGCAGCCTCCTGAGGTAGAGGCCGCTGTTCTCACTTTCCAGATGAGGTAACAAGGCTAGATGTTAGGAAGCTAAGATAAGCAGCCAGAAGTGACCCAGCTGATGACCTGGCAGAGCTTGGATTGCAACTTGGAATCGTGTGATTCTAGAACCCATCCTGCCCATTTGTGTATAGCTCGAATAAACAGCTAACAGAAGACAGAGATTCCAAGTTCAGCACAATATAAAGGATTTTCCAGCAACCAGCTGTTCAGAAATGTAGACAGGGAGAGAGGGGCACGTGTGCCCAGCGATTGTAAATGTTCGTTCCAGTGGAAACCAGATGGCCACCTGTCAGGGCTAGGGCAGGAAGCAGCTTGGACCAGATGAGCCCTAACCTCCCCCTCGTTGCATCTGGTTTTCAGTTCACTGTAAGATTGTTGTCCACATATGTGTGTTTTTTCCCTTCAGTGACCATGAAAGACACCAGGTTGACAGCACTGGAAGCCGAAGCACCAATTGTCCCCAGAACAGGTAAGGTATCAACTCAGTCCAGTGGTTGGGGGAGATGGACGGGAATCGCTCACCGGCGTGACTGTGTAGACGTGTACTTGTTTGAACGGTTCTGGGTTAAGCTACTGGCTAGGTACTGGTCCTCCTGTGGCATGAGATGATTTGTCAAACTCCCCGTGGTTTATTAATTGCTTATTCAGTGCCAGGCACTGTGTTAAGTGCTTTATGCGTGTTACCTATTTTCTTTTTCACAGCCACACTTTTGGTGTATCCTCATTTTGCAGATGAGGAACGAGGCTCTGAGATATTATCTGCTTTTCCTAAGGTTGTTTAGCTGCTGCTCGGTGGACGTGTTGACTCAGATCAGGTCATCTTAGCAGCGAAGCTCGGTTTTAACCACTACATTAAATTGATTAAACTGAAGCCATTGTGTTGGGGCGAGTCATTTGACTAACGCAGAGGTTCTCGACCCTCTCGACCCCACCCCTTCACCTGCTCTGGAGTGGGGCCTGGGCATCCGGACTTTGTGAACTGTCCAGGTGATTCTAATGTACATCCTGCGCCGAGAACCCCCGAACCGGTGAATTAGCATTTACGTCTTCACATGGCTTTACTTATTAATCGTCTTAATTAGTGTTTGGAGATGGACTATAGGACGTGGTGGTCTCTAGGACTGGAGGATTTTCAAAGTCCTAGAATATACTCTTCATAAATAGTGAGGCTTTGGCACTTTTGCGGATGCGAATTTGGTCTTAGTGACGTTACTTGTATCACTGAGCTGTAATTTTGAGTTTACCAGCAAGAGTGCCCAGTGCAACAGCACTGTGTGCGTCTGTAGGAAGATGTGGGGAAGATGGGGAGGTGTTTGGTTGCCGTCTCTCTCCGTGTGTAGCTGATGGGGTTCACTTGATGGCTCACTTGTTGCCAATTACTATGTCCTGTCATCGTCCGCCTCACCTTACATCACAGGAATTGTGAAATAAAGTGGGGATTTCTTGCCTTCAAGACTGATTGTCTGTTCACAAAGAGGAATTTCGTACAGATTGTGGACCAACAACAGGGCGGAAGTGTCCTTCTCTCACAAGTAGGGGAAGCTTTCGGAGGGTGACTTCATTCTCAGTGTTTTTGCGTGTTCTTCACACTCGCCCTTCTTCACAAGTCCGCGGCATATGAATTAGAACCCATTGTCAAGCGGTGGTGTTCATATGATTGGGGCCCAAGCTGAGTAGCACACATCCTAAGTCGCAAATTTAGTATTGCAGTTGCATGACATTTTAGTAGCTAGGTTTGTAAAGTTTGGAGTTCTCGTGTAGGAAGATGACTTCCTCAGGACCTGCAGTTAGATTGCTACTGCGGTCGCTGCATTGCATGCGGGATGCTGCATTCAGCCACTACCGTCAGCCCATCACTAACCTTTTTGGACAAAGCAGAACGTAGTTCAGGAAAGTTTGCGGAAGATTGTTTTCTAGGAGGAACCTGTATCTTGGGATCAAAGCTTGGGCAAGCCTCGCAGATCCTTTGTCTTCAGCTACTCAAAATTGTTGGCAATCTGTAGCCACCATCTTGACAAGCTTTTGGGTTTACTCTTTTGGCCTTCGTAGACACAGAACCACAAGACCTTGTCTTCCTAAAGCATTTTTGTAAAGTACGCTTTGAAATTTGATTAGTGAGTATAAAATGTGCTAGGGGATTTCAGTTTCTTCTTAACACTGTTTTCTTTTTTTTTTTTTTTTTTAATTTTTTTTTTTTTTTTCAACGTTTATTTATTTTGGGGACAGAGAGAGACAGCATGAACGGGGGAGGGGCAGAGAGAGAGGGAGACACAGAATCGGAAACAGGCTCCAGGCTCTGAGCTATCAGCCCAGAGCCCGACGCGGGGCTCGAACTCACGGACCGCGAGATCGTGACCTGGCTGAAGTCGGACGCTTAACCGACTGCGCCACCCAGGCGCCCCAACACTGTTTTCTTTATACTATTTATAGTCTTTATATTTGGCTTGAAGATGATTTCTCAGGGATGTTGTTGACTGTGATTTTTGGATTTTTTCGTGTCTTACAACTGAGGTGACAGGTTGACATTTTTCATTCATCCTTGCAAGATGTGAAGTATTCCCAAATATTACTTTTCTTGAAAGACTACTAATTAAGACTATAAATTAAATGCAGCTTTAAAAGCTCATTTTGTTTGTAATAAGTGCTATAAGACAATTCTATAAAATGTAGAATTAAAATGCAATTTAATTTCTGTTTAGCCATCTATTATTAAAAATTTTATAAACATTTGGCTCAGAGAATAATTGCTGTTATTTGTAAAGTTATCTATGTAATCTATCTCCTTAATATTCATATTATTAGTTAACATATTTAACCATTTGAAAGTTCTTGATTGTTTCTGAACATAAAAGTCACGTTCAGGGGCGCCTGGGTGGCTCAGTCGGTTGAGCATTCGGCTTTAGCTCAGGCCGTGATCTCACGGTTAGTGAGTTCAAGCCCCACATTGGGTTTGCTGCTGTCAGCCTGTCAGCGCAGAGCCCCTTTCGGATCTTTTGTCCCTTTCTCTCTGCCCCTCCCCTGCTTGTGCTCTCTCGAAAGTAAGTAAACATTTTTAAAAAACCTTCAGGGGCGCCTGGGTGGCTCAGTCGGTTGAGCGTCCGGCTTCGGCTCAGGTCACGATCTCGCGGTCTGTGAGTTTGAGCCCCGCGTCGGGCTCTGTGCTGACAGCTCGGAGCCTGGAGCCTGCTTCGGATTCTGTGTCCCCCCACGCCCCACCCCTCCCCCACTCATGCTCTGTCTCTCTCTGTCTCAGAAATAAATAAACATTAAAAAAAAATCTTCAAAAAAAAAAGCCATGTTCATCAGCTAAAGCTTTTATCTTTATAATAAATACATGTTTGTAATGAAACTGTAAAACACTGAGCTTGGATGTTACAGCTAGAGTGTTTTACCTTTATTTAAGAGTGAATATTCAGATTTCTAACAGTAATTCTAAGTGCACGCCTTGTCCACATTATAGACATCGCGTAGATTAGATATAATGGTTACGACATGAACACGTAGCTATTGATCACACACAGTCAGGGATGCCAGAAATGCTGCTGAAGTAGGCAGTTCAAGTTTCAGAGGTTCCAAAGACCAAGGCCAAAGCCAGATATTGGCCAAATATAGAGACTAAAGTTAAACTCGGGTGACTCCCTATCTTCCATGCGAGTTGAGATCATACTAAGTATCCTGTGTGATCGAATCTGATGACCGGTTGTAAAGTTTAAGCTTGGTCGATTCAAGGGCAGTCACTAACAACCCCCCCTGTTGCTTTCGGTTGGGTGCTCAGGGGAGACCTCTCTGAGATGGTGACATTTTGAGTAGAGACCTCAGTGACAGTCAGCCATGCAAGGATCTGGGGGAGGAGCATCCCAGGGATAGGGGCAGCAGCAGGAGCACCAGTTTTCCTGGGTTTTGGGAGACGGGGACCAGAGCAGAGAAATGACGAGGCAGAGTGGAGCAAGAGGAGGCAGGCGGCGGCTGAGGGCTCACAACCGGCCAGAGCACAGGGAGCCGTCCGGCCGCTCGTGGGTTCGGCTCTTCTGGTCTCCACGGGAAGCCATTGCATGGACCTAAACAGGTGATGGATTCTGATTTCCCCATTTCAGAGTCTCCTGTGGTTGTTTGGTGGCAACTGCATCGGAAGGGGAGCAGGAATATAGGCGGGAGGAGTAGCACGGAGGGTGATGGGGCTTGGACGGGAGCCACGAAGGGACAGCAAAATCGTGGGTTTGCTGACAGATCCGAGGGGAGGACAAGAGCCAGTGGAGGAGTCGAGGATGTCACCTTGATGTTGGCTTCAGACCGATGGCCGTGCGTATTCCTGAGGTCCAGAAGACTGACAGAGTGACAGGTTTTGGCATGGGGAGCGGCTGTTGAAAGTCATTGCTCCCTAATGCGAGTAGCATTGTCTGTAGCACTGTGCTGTGGCACGCGGCCAGTGATGATCACACTGACTAAGTGGAATACCGCTTTGGCATGTAGGTTACAGAAATGTATTAACCTAGGTCTTGACTTTCAGCTTCTCGTGACTCCTGTTTTTTGTACTTGGTTATTTCCAGAACGGGAGAGAGACTTTCACAGCTGTAAGTTGATGCTTCCGGTGCCTGTGGTGTTAACCTTCGGGTGACTTTTCCAGTCCATCTTCCCCAGACTGCAAAGTGTGTCTTACAGGCTTGGCTGGCCCCTTCCCCACTCTGTGCACACACCGAACCCCCTCCACTCCCTTCTCCCGCATTTAATTCTCCATTGCATGTGCTAAGTTTGTCTTTCCTACTCAGCACCCTGCACTTAGCCCCTCGAGAAATATTTGAATGAGTTTTAAAAGAGATACGCTAATCACGGGACTGATTTCAAAAGCTCATGATGAAACAAACCCTTGGGAGGGCTTTTTTGAACGTCAGAATCCTTGAACTTGGGACACTTAAATGAAGAACCTCCCATGAAACCCAAGACTTATATTTTCTCTGGGGAATTAAAAAAATACGGTTGAAAGATAGAATCTTAGAACCAAGGAGAAAAGCTTATTGCCAAAAATATACTAATGTGTTTTACAATGAAACCTTATTTGTGCTTTCTGTAAAGTATCTGGAAAGAACAGGCTCCAGAGACAAGACTTTGACCCCTAACATGACATTTACAAACTGAAAAGCAAGCGAGGTAGCCCAGGCTGGCCAGCCCTGGGTATGGCCAAGTTGACTGGATGAGCGCCATCTTTGTTTGGAGTTGAACTCCTGGCACTCTGTGTTCTGGGCTGCCTGGATTTGGGGGACCAGCTCTGACGTTACTGTCTTCTGAATATACAAAATACAAACTCAGAGCCTCACTATACTGAGACTAGGTAAGTAGCAGTGTTATTGGAACAGAACCAAACTTGGGGACAAAAATGCTTTTAAATCTGAGGGATCATTTGTGGTTTACCTGGAGTAGGAGTGAATGTGAGGGCTAGCCAGAGAAATGTGCTGTTAAAAAGTCACCTTGAAAATGATGGCCCCAAGATTTTTACTAGTTTTCTTTTTGAAATATGTGGCCACTACTCAGGGAGTGTTTATTTGTGCCAAGTGTGTGCGTACGTTCTCTCATTCAGTTCTCTCAGTGGACAATAAACCCTGACAGGTTGATATTTTCCTCACTTTTAAATTTAATTTAATCTCACTCACAAGGTGAAATTTGTTTCTGTTTTCAGCCTTGAACTCTATTACAAGAAAATCTGACTAGTTGTAAGCCCTTTGAAATGGACTTCTTTGTGATTTACCTATAAGATTTATATTTGTAGCTGTGAGCCAGCAACTTCCTGCATCATGATTAGCTATCGAAAATGCACGTAGACATTTTTAAAATGTTTGTTGATTTATTTTGAGAGAGAGGGAGAGTGCGCATGTGCAAGCAGGGGAGGGGCAGAGAGAGAAGGAGAGACAGGATCGCAAACAGGCTCCATGCTGTCCACGCAGAGCCCGACGCGGGGGTTGAGCCCCTGAACCATTTGATCATGACTTGAGCCGAAATCCAGAGTCAGACGTTTAACCGACTGAGCCACCCAGGCGCCCCTGCATGTAGACATTTTAAGTGATTTTTTGGGCTCGTGAACTTCTGATTTGCCAAGAGGCAAATCAGTGACTACTGCCAGGTTGTAATTAAATGAGAGCAGAGGTGATAGGAAGTACTCACCAGTTTCTGGGGTCACTGGTACTTTAAATTTGGCATCCTTACAGGAGGGGGACTTAACTCTTCAGTGGAATCTTTCTTTAGCGTAGTGTTTCCTGCCAGCGTGCTTATTAAAATGCAGGTTCCTAACCCCCAAATTCAGTTCTGGAACGGGCCCAGGAGACTGCATCTCTAATAGGCATCCCGGGTGGTTTCCGTCGACGGTGACGCTGGGGAGCGGCCACTCCAGCTCACTCCAGGACAGGCCCCAGGAGGAGGCAACGTGGTGGCAGAGGACAGAGACAGTCGTTGGTCTGGGAGTGGAGCCATCTGAGTTCTGCTTTACCATGTGACCTTGGCAAAGTTACCTGTTCTTCTTGAGTATCCATATTGTCATTTGTAAAAGAGGGTATCTGCTGACCTCGCAGAATTGTTGTGAGGGTCAAAACCATAAGTTAGCTTCGTGTCACATTTAAGGGCTTAGGGCTTTACCGTCAAGCAGATCTGGGTTTAAATTTCAGTTCTCTTTTGGTTTTGCTTCTTGCCAGCTTAGCAGCCCCAAGCAAATGTCTTGATCGCTGTTTCTCTCCCTGTAAAATGGGGACGGAGGAACCAATTGCGTGATACCAATATAAGGACTGTATTCAGTGATGTGTGTAAAAGGTGTGCACTTCCTGTCTCCTAAATGATAACTGGTTTTGTTTTTAAAAATGCACCTTTAGAGACCCAAGCAGAGAGAAGAGAACAATTGTAAATGTGGGTAGTGACGCCTGGAGAATGAGCTGCTGTTTTGTACGGAAGGGTGAGGCGGCATCTCCAGCACCAGGAGGCACTGAGTCTTTGGAGGGTGCACGGTTTCCCCGCTTGCCCTCCGCCCAGGGCCTTTTCCCTGTGACCGGTGGCATTCGAGTGTGATAGACCCCTAGGGCGAGGAGTTTGTACGAAAAATTGAGAAGCGGTCCCTGGTTGAAATGAGGTGTTGAACCTGTGGTCCTGTGACCTAAGAAGCTATACTAACTTCTAGACATTGAAGGGAGTGTCGAGAGGGAAATGGTATGTTTTCAGTGCTTTTTCCGAAAATCGTTCACCTACTCTTTTGATCAATGATTTGAAACATAGGCATCGTCTTAGCCGAAACCCGAGGTAGGATCAGAAGTAGGAAGGAAAATAAAAAACTTAGCTTCGGTCGTGGTATTAAGTTGCTGCGATGGTTCTGACAGGTACCAGTGTTTCCCGTCTCTCTCTGGTTGTTGCGTTCCACACGACTGTGTTCACGAATGGGTCAGAGAGAATTAATCTCACACCCTAGCTGCTTTTATCAGCAGCGTTCTGGGCGAACTTTCACTGCATTGGACACGCGTGCCGGTGTGTCTTGCGGTCATTTTTTGGGGGGGGGGGAGGTGGGGCCGTTTTGTCACGCTGTTATTCTTCCTTCCTCTCAGTCTGGTAGTGGCACCCATGAAGAGCCTGCAGAGTCTGTAGTGCGCGTTCCGGACCCGGCACAGCACGCCCGCGTAAGACCATGGCCCAGCAAGCCAACATCGGGGAGCTCGTCTCCATGCTGGACTCCCCCGTGCTGAGCGTGCGTGACGACGTAACAGCCGTCTTTAAAGAGAACCTCAATTCTGGTAAGTGGCTTTGTGTCCCTTTCGGCCCCTCTGCCCTCGGGGCGACTACACTCTGCTGACTCGGGGTTTCACCTTCTAAGGAGAGTCTTTAAACCACTGAGACAGAGCACATATTGGTGGATTCGCTTTAAGCTTTCAATTACGGTGATATTCAGATACACACGTAAACCTGTCAAGAGTCACATGCTGACCCCACGAGCTTCAGCGTCTTGTTTCACCTCACCTCCCTTACTCCACCCACCCGAGTGTTTTCAGAGGCCAGATGGAACATTTCGTCCGGAAATCATGTATGTGATTGCTAGCATGAAAGTGCATAACCTGGGACGCCCGGGTGGCTCCGGTGGTGAAGTGTCCGACTCTTGGTTTTGGCCCAGGTCATGATCTCACGGTTTTGTGGGTTTGGGCCCCGAGTTGGGTTCTGTGTTGGCAGCGCAAAGCCTGCTTGGGATTCTGTTTCCCTCTCTCTCTGCTCCTCTCCTGCTTGCGCTGTGTCAGTCTCTCTCAAAATAAATAAACAAACTTTAAAAAAAACAACAACATACCCTGTCTTTAATCAGAGAAATATGAATTTAAATAGTACCTTTCTTTGCTTACTAGGTTGATAGAAATCAAATGCTGATTATAGAAATGGGCACTGTTGGCAGGAGAATAAACTAGTGTTCAGCCTTTTTGGGGTCCCCATCACCAATTGAAAAGCACGTACCATGTGTCCCACTTAACAAGAGTCTGAATTTCAGGGGCGCCTGGATGGCTTAGTCGGTTAAGCGCTGGACTTCGGCTCGGGTCACGATCTCACAGCTCGTGGGTTCGAGTCCCGTGTCGGACCCTGTGCTGACAGCTCAGAGACCGGAGCCTGCTTCAGATTCTGTGTCTCCCTCTCTCTCTGCCCCTCCCCTGCTCAGGCTCTGTCCCTCTGTCTCTCAAAAACAAATAAGCATTGAAAAACCAAACGAGTCCGTATTTCCTTATAGCCTTGGAGAAATCGGAAAACCCAAGTACCCTTCAGTAGATGACTGGTTAAATTTCTCACGCAGAGCCAGGCAATGGAGCGCCAGGAGGTCAGTGAGGAAAATGAAGTAGGTCAGAGGTGCCATCATGGGAGGGTGCCCACACGTTGTTAAGTGGGAGAAACACACACATACGCGGACCGTGTGACTATGGACGTGAACGCACGCAAGCGCACGGTGTGGTTAGCATAGTAGGAAAAGGTTTGTGAGGGGGTGTGTGCCAAACTCTCAGAAGAGTGGATTGGGAGGCTGGTCGTGGAGGGCACTTTCCTTTTACGTACTTGCGTGTAACCTGAATTGTTAACAATGGACGTGGATTGATTACAATTTTATTGTATCTTACTGTTATTTTTTAAAGGTTTACTTATTTATTTTGAGAGAGAGAGAGAGAAGGAGAGAGAATGAGTGGGAGAGGGGCAGAGAGAGAGGGAGAGAGAACCCTGAGCAGGCTCCGTGCCATCGGCACAGAGCCCGACAAGCCTGCATCTCATGAACTGTGAGATCAGGACCTGAGCCGAAACCAAGAGTCTGATGCTTAACCTGCTACGCCACCCAGGCGCCCCTACGAATTTATAATTATAGCAATAAAGCAATAAAAAGAGAAGCTAGCATTTCAGTGCTTTTATGGATATTTAGGCAGGTAAATTTGATATTATCCCGTTAAACCCAAATTAACTCAAGGGGGCAAAAATAGAATGCCCTGTGTAACTTTGGGTAGCACATGAGGAAACGTTTTCTGGATTTTGTGCCAGGCGCCACGTGAGGTAAGTTTAGAACGCTAAAGGAAATAACTGTTTCCACCCGCCCTTTCCTTTGTCCAGACCGTGGTCCGATGCTCGTAAACACCTTGGTGGATTATTACCTGGAAACCAGTTCTCAGCCGGTATTGCACATCCTGACTACCCTGCAAGAGCCGCACGATAAGGTAACCGCTGGGGCGTCGTGGGGGAGCGCCAAATCCCTTCTCTGCCAGCACGACGGCTTCTGCGCACACCCGCTGTGCCGTCTGAGAGCTTGCCGCCTCGACTTCTCCAGAACACAGATGATCCCATTCCCGCACTGTAACTACACAGGAAAATGATTTGCAGAATTTATGTTTCCCGAGACGTTGACAAAAGAAAGCATATTTCATAGGTGTCCTAAGATGTTGCTGTTCAAGAAAGCCTGTCGTCCCCGTGCTGTAATTGTCCACTGACAGTTTGACCCATGAGGTACCCATGATCCCGTCATGCTGGCAGTAGGGTTTGAGACTCAATCAACGTGGGGAAATCTGTGGTACAGGTGGCTGACGGGGCTGATTGACGAGTCCTGTTTGCCGAGCACCAGGTGCCTGGAGGGCTCCTCCGTGTTTTATTTTTGTGGGTGGCGGATGATGGCGGACTTTGGTAAGTGCTGAGATCCTCAATGCTAGTGGCTTCACTAGGATTCGGAGGCCTTGCCGCCGTGTGCCCTTTCCAGTGTGTCTTGTTTTGTTTTGTTTTGTTGTTTTTCTGGGCTGAGTTTTAACTTCTCGACCACCTGATTTGTATTTGGGGCCAAACCACGCGGACGGGGCTCCAGCGGCAGTAAGGGGCTACCGCGGGATCCCTCCCAGCTTCAGCGACCCTCCGCAGGCTTGGGGCCAGCGGGTACTGGAAGAAGTGGCTGATTTGCACTTGACGAGAGGGTCCAGGAAGGAGCCTGCTCCCCTTTTTTCTAGACTTGCCAACTGACTGCCTTGTCTCAGGCCAAACACAACCGTATTTCGTTTGCCAGTGTGGTTTTTAAAAATCTTTCATTTGATCGAGGTCTCGAGGGGCTGGAGTAAACCTTGGTTCGTGTGACCTCCATATGTTCACGTGAGGATCTCCTCCCCCTGCCTCCCAGCCTGGCTGAGACGCGCGTCCCCTCTTTTACATTTCAGCACCTCCTGGACAAAATGAACGACTGTGTGGGCAGAGCCGCCTCGCGGTTGCCCGCCCTGTCGTTGCTGGGCCACGTCATCAGGCTGCAGCCGCCCTGGAAGCACAAGCTGTCTCAAGCACCTCTTTTGCCTTCTTTGCTCAAATGTCTCAAGGTACGATGCGTGCCAGGGTTGGGACGGAACGGCTTTCTGATTGTCGTTTCTGCGAGTCTCGGTAACTGTGAAGCAAGCGAGCGAGACTTTGAGGGTTTAGGAACTTTTAGTGTCTGGCTTTCCTGGAACATAAGGTAATCCACGGTTGGTACTCAGTAAGTCCTCCGAGCGTCCCGGTGACGGTCCCATATCTTCTGTCCAAGCAAATGTGGCAACACTTCAGGTCGGTTCAAGACGACGTTATCCCAGCCCTCTTTTTTTTTTTTTTTTTTTTTAATTTTTTTTTTTTAACGTTTATTTATTTTTGAGACAGAGAGAGACAGAGCATGAATGGGGGAGGGCCAGAGAGAGAGGGAGACACAGAATCCGAAGCAGGCTCCAGGCTCCGAGCTGTCAGCACAGAGCCCGATGTGGGGCTGGAACTCACAGAGCTGAAGATCATGACCTGAGCCGAAGTCGGACTCCCAGCCGACTGAGCCACCCAGGCTCCCCAATCCCAGCCCTCTTTGATTCCATCGTTGTCCGGTCTTCCCTCAGTTAAGCATCTGGATTCTCTTTGGGGGAGCCCTTATTTCTAAATTCTCATTTAGCGAGTAGAAAAATGGCCAAGTGCTCTTTTTAACCACTTGGGAGTGTGTTTTAGTTGCAGCTGTAATTACAGTTTTGTTGATAGAAGGCCTACTGAATCGCATTCTCCTTTTTGCACTAAATTTAGTGCAATTTGTCTACACAGTGAGTCACAACCTGAATAGAACTTTAGGTTTTAGTTTTGACAGTGGCTTGCTGAAATACTCAAGGCTATTTGCTGAATCTGCTCTAATTCCTGGACTTGTTTCCTACCTATAAAATAAGAAAATGTGGTGAATGTTTACTGCCTGTACCTCACAGAGACGTGAAAATATCCAGCAGTATCTGTTTCTGGGTGGCAGTACCTCTGGGTCATCTGATACGACAGATCGATTCTTGTCTCTGCCAACAAGGGTAACTTTCATTATCCCTAGAGGTGGATCCCAAGGAGTCACATTGGTAGGGTATCGTAAAAACAGGCATTGAACGTTAAGAAAAAAATAGGAACGATTTTAAAAACTTAATTTTTTTAAGTGAATGACTTTGGTGAGACTATAACTCCATTTTGAGGCACACAGCTTAGTTCAGATTGTAAAATACTTACCTTTTCCAAATGGGTGAACTTTAAAATTACTCCGGCACTGTTAGCCAGGCCCTGCTAGACTATTTTCCTCGACCAAATTAGGGTTAGTCCTTTTTACTGGAACTGGTTATGTAGTCTTGATTCAACTACCAGTATTTTGCGTTCTTCGTGTTAGATAGATACCCGCCATGACGAAAGGCTTAGTGCTTAATGTGACAACTAAATCTATTTGAGACTTTATTTCCAGACTCGTAGATTTCCTTTTTTAATGGGAATAACGAATGTCTTAGCCTGCATGGCAGTCTTTTGATCAATATCTCGTTTCTTAAATCTGAATTCTAGTTACTTGGCAAACATCCATGATTTAGTGAGGGGTCAGGTGAGCAGCGGTAGCTATTCTGAGTTGACTCAATCTGTTGGGTGTTGTGTCGACTGTCTTCAATTGGCCTAAAATTACAGGACTTGCTGTTTAACTAAAGACGTGGTCAGAGGTCACCGTGTCTTCTTTTATCTGTTGGTCTGTGAATGCTGCTGTGGAGTTGAGCGATTAAATAGACTTGGTAGCATAACGCTAATTTTTTCTTAAATTATATTTCTGTTGTAATCCTTTAAATGATAGTGAAATACGTGCGGCACCTGGGTGGCTCAGTCGGTTGAGCGTCCGGCTTCGGCTCGGGTCATGATCTCACGGTTCGTGGGTTCGAGCCCCGCGTCGGGCTCTGTGCTGACAGCTCGGAGCCTGGAGCCTGCTTCGGATTCTGTGTCTCCCTCTCTCTCTGCTCCTTCCCCGCTCGTGCTCTGTCTCTCTCTGTCTCTCTCAAAAATAAATAAACATTAAAAAAAATTTTTTTAAAAAGTCAACTACTCGACAATATGTAGCGTTTTTTGAAACTGATTTTAAAAAGTAAATATTTTTGGATTTGGTTAAATGAACAAAACCAGTAGCGTTCCTTTGTTCTGTTAAAAAGCAGCCTGTCATGCTTCTGTCCAAGTGCTTGTAAGTATAGCATCCTCAGGCTGGAGGACTTGGGCGTCCTCAGGTCAGGTTGAAGTTCCTCTCCCAGATGGGTTTATCTAGGGGCATCAGACTCAGTACAGTCAAGTCTGATTCAGTATTGTTCCCCCCAACCTGGAGGATAAGGAAACGAGTCTGTGGTGGTGGGGCTCTAGTTTGTGATCCCCTTAGAATTTAGAGCAGCTTCTTTGTGTGTTGATAGTGCTGATCCGAATGCTGGGCCTGACAGGTGTTTCTTCCTGCTCGACCTTTCCTTCTGCAGGTGGACACCGATGTCATTGTCCTCACAACAGGTGTCTTAGTGTTGATAACCATGCTACCAATGATTCCACAGTCGGGGAAACAGCACCTTCATGATTTCTTTGATATTTTTGGCCGTCTTTCGTCGTGGTGCCTGAAGAAACCAGGTAAAGGTGTCCTTACATGGCTGTTGTTCCCTACCAGGTAGATGCTTTTACCGATTTAACAGGTCATGAGCTGTAAGGGAAGGACAGGTAGAATTTTCTCGCTGGCATGGGTGGTCGTCACTAACCAGTTGAGGAAATACGTTGGGTGCGTCCACTGTCAGCACGAATAAGAATCAGGAGTGTGGGACGCCTTCCTTATTTTGCCGGCTTAGAAGGATCAGTTGTCAGAGAGACTGGTAGGATGTAAAACTTCCTAGTTGTCGGTAAACTTCAGTCTTATCAAAACACCCTCAATCCATGTCGTGGCAGTACAGGACTGAGCTTGTGGAACCTTTTTGTCTTCCTCTGCTGGTCTCTTGTCACAAAACGCAAACCTCTGGTTCTGAGAACCTGTCTCCTGTATGCGGAGGAGGAGGAGGAGGAGGAGGGAAAACGCGGTGTGTCCCGAGTGGGGCGCTCGTTCTGAGCGTGGTGGGATTTTTTCCCCATATTGGCAGGTAGTCCAGCTCTATCAAATGATTCCGAAGCTGTGGGCCTGTGATACTTGGGATCTTTTGGCGAGCCTGGCACCAGCTACTCCTGTTGCAAACATGAAGCATTAAGCCACGTGACACCGGAGGCTGTAGCTTCCTGTAGGGAATTTAGTAACAAGTGCAGGACCCGCGTGATGCTGGCTTATTCAGTAGGCTCTTCTTGGGAGCAAAAGGGTGGTCTGTCCGCTGTTAGGGAGGAGCTTTGCGGACGCTGTGGACCTTGGGTTTTCTGCGGGGTCTGCGTGAGACTCGATGAACTAAGTGCTGAGTTTCTCCCGCTCTCAGCTCCTTAGGCTGGTTTCTGGATAATAGGTTTTTCGCTCTGTAGTTACAGATCTGCATAGCTAAGACTACACACCGGTTGCAAAAGGATCTGTCAATTCGTTCGGCCAGTATTTGAGCTCCTGTGATGTACCAGGCGCTGAGGGCCCAGGGCTGAGCGAGACAGTGCCGTTCTCAAGAAACGCTGCTGAACAGGGCAGTGGAGAAGTATCATTACAAATTTTACGGGGGGAGGGGGCTTCTGGCCAGCTCAGTCGGTAGAGTGTGAGCCTCTCGATCTCAGGGTTGTGAGTCTGAGCCCCGTGTGTGGCCTAGAGTTCACTTAAAGTTTAAAAAGAGGTTTTAAAACAAACCACAGCAAATTTCAGGGAGACTGATTATCATGAGAAAGGTCAGTGTTGTGAGAATGTCGGGTGGAGACTGGAGAGGACCGGAGGGGTTGGATCAGTAGGAGCCTTTATGGGTCACTCTCGGTAGATTGGAGTGTATCCAAAGGCCAGGGGCAGCCACTGATGGATTCTAGACGGGGGTGTCGGAGGTGCTCGGATTTGCATCTCAGCCCAACACGCTCGCTTGCTATCTTTGGAGCGAGGTGGCGGTAAGTGACCACAGGTCGTGCTGGCAGCCACGTGCTCACGCCTGATTTGCACTTTGCACACGTCGCCTCGCGTCCGGCTGAGTCTCCTGTCTGCGGTCTCCCGTTTTAGGCCACGTGACGGAAATCTATCTTGTCCATCTCCACGCCAGCGTCTACGCTCTTTTTCATCGCCTCTATGGAATGTACCCTTGCAACTTTGTCTCCTTTCTACGCTCTCACTACAGTATGAAGGAGAACTTGGACACTTTTGAAGAGGTGGTCAGGGTAAGTGAAGACCGCCCATTTGATACTCCGCATCCCGTGCACGCGGCCCGCGGCTGGGGCTTCCGTGTTCAGAGGTAGACAGATTTTGAGCAGAAGCTCAGCTTCCCCCGCCCAGCCCCAGCCCCAGCCCCAGGCAACCGCTGACGTGCATTCTGCCTTTGTAGACCGGCCTGTCCCAACGAACGAACGTTTCCCAGAAACGGAAGCACCCTGTACGTGGTGTTCTGGGAGCGGTGTGACGTGTCGGGTCCACCCAGGCTGTGGCGGGTGTCGGGGCCTCGTTCCTTTCTATTGTCAAGTAATATTCCATTGTGTGGAGATAGCGCAGAGATTGAGCTTTTTGTAATTTGTCACCCCAAACTCTTCTAGCCGATGATGGAGCATGTGCGAATTCACCCGGAATTAGTGACTGGATCCAAGGACCACGAACTGGACCCTCGAAGGTATAGAAATGAAGCCGGCGACTCAGAATTTTGCAGCATCTCCCTGACAGGTTAATCGTGTAATCTAGGCGATGTCCTAGATGGAGGTATTATTTGGAAGTAGAAGCCCTTCTACTTAGGGAATCAGGGTTTTGAAGGACTGGTACAGCTAAAACTTTGTATGAGTCCAAAACACATTCCTCACAGGCAGAGAATAACTCTTTCCGCAGAGTGGAGGCAGGTGCAGCGCGGACAGCTGTCCTACAGAACCCCGGGAAGGCTCCCAGCTCAGTGGTGCCCGTGACCGTGTGAGGCAGGCCATGCGGTGTGTGGTTGAAAACCAGCGGATTGTGGCAAGTGTGGATGTTGAGTTGTTAGACTCCGCCTGCGTGGAAGCAGGCCACTGCCATCCTCCGTGGGACCCTGAGAAGTTTCTGGGTGTGCTCCCTGGAGAAATTGCACCTGGAGGCTTCCTCTTTGAGGATACCTGGCGTGGGGGAGGGCAGGGCTGAGTCCAGACTGAGGAGGGAAGGGAGGGACGTTCTCCGCGTGGATCTGTGAGAAGCTCAGCTCCTCCCCCAACTTTTCTCTGGCTCACAGCTCCCTCGGCCGAGGCGTGAACCCCTTTTGGGGAAACTGGTCCACAGATGCCGACATCTGGGGATCTCCCACTGCCCGGTCCTCTCACGGCGAACCTCACCCCGCAGGCCCTCTCTCTGCCACTCGGAGCCTCAGTCACCGTACAGCCACTTACTGTGTGTGAGAGATGCTGGCTGTGGAGAGGGAGACAGAGTGTGTGTGTAAAGTTTAACGTATCACGTGAATACCTGTGTGTGCAGCCACCGCCTGGCGTCACAGATGAACATTCCCAGCCGTCTTTCTCCCTGTTCCCTGTCCCACTCGAGGGAGCCCACTGTTCTTGCTTTTATGTGGATCGTTCTTTCTTTTCTTTAGAGTTTGACCACATGTATTGTTGGGCTTTGGAAAGCTGATTAGGAGGCCAGGCCAGGCTGAGGAAAGGGCAGTCTTGTCACCATTAGATGAAGGTGTGCAGGAGACGCGAGGAAGAGCCCAGTGTCTGAGCGTCCACCCGGCTTCCCTCATTGAGAGTTCAGCAGAGCCTCTGGAGGGGAAGCCGGTGGGCAAGGTCATTCCCGAATGAGTCCCGAGAACCCGGGCTCACTGGAGTCTGCGCATCTGGCAAGGCCCGTGGCGAGGCCGGCTCCTGGATGTGCTGCTGGAGCCTGGCAGCTGTGGCTCGGCTCACGGTGGCCCGCCTCCAGGAGCGGGTCAGAGCAGTGTCCTCCTGGGGGGCCGATCCAGGCAGAGAAGGGAGAGCGGGGCCTTGGTCAGGGCTGAATCAGGACCGACTGAGCACAGTGCATCCGGGCCGGGCTCGCCTGCACGCTGTGTCCCTCCGTTAAGCAGATAGAGCGGTGGCAGCGGGGACGTGGCCGTCTCTCATGCCTCGTGCACGGCTTCGTTCTGCCCCTCCCTGCCCTCCCCTGCGTCTCGTGGCTTTTTTCCCCGGTTTGCTCTTGTTTTCATGGAGCGCACCCTCTCGTAGCCTTGAGAGAAAGGAAGCAGCTGCCCGGCGGGATGCACACCTCTAGTCCTCGTCATCCCGCCCTCGGGGGGCGTCATTCCATCGCCACCTTGCCGCCAGTGTTGCCGTCGAAATCCAAAGCTGCTCTCACTCCTTGCCGGCTGTGTTGCTGTGTTCTTCTCTGCGGGAGCCTGGAGAGTCTTCTCCTTGCTCTCACGTTCTGGCACTTCCTGGTCAGAGTCTGTTCTCATTATTCAATCTGGAAACTCTTATCTTTAGGCTTTAGGAAACTCTCGTTCGTTATTTCGTGCTCGATTTCCTTCCCTCGTGTCTGGCTGGCACTGTTGGTATGTGGATCGGGGCCTCAGAGAGTGGTTCTTTGCTTTTCTTTGCTCCCCTGTTTTCTTGTGTCTTGCTCTTTGGCTCCTTCTAAAGGTTTCCTCGTTTTTAGCATTCAGTCCTGTCGCGGCTACATTCCCATTCCTAGCGCCGTGTTTTGAACGTCTGAGAGCTTTTTACGGTTCTCCGAATGCTCCTCTTTACGGTAGCTGTTTTGGGTTTCAGGGCTACAGCCTTTCACGTCTTGGAGAAAGCTGAATGTTGTTTGTTCCCTGTGTAATCCATTGAGTCCTGTTCTTTTGAAGTCTTCGAGGCTTTCTGCAAAGATCTGACAGTCTGCCTGCGTCTGGGTAAGGAGCCAGAAAGATCTGTTCACAGGGTGGGGCTCACTGCCTCTGAGCTCCCGCATGTGTCAACCTGAGCATCGCTTGGAAATACTGACGCCAGTATCGAGTTTGCTGGCGGAGTTTTTGTGGAGGAGGGTCTTCTGATCTCTAGCCTGGGGAGGGGCTGGCCACCACCGAGGAGAAGAGGCTGGTCGTGGGAGGGGCTGGTGGTCTCGACATCCAGAGTGGACACGCTCACTTAGTTCCCTTGTTTGAGTGGTACTCACACCCTCAACTCTTTCCGGAGTAGCTCAGTCCCGAAACCGTGTCTTATCCTTTCCAGAGAATAGCCCAGATTTCTGCTGCCCGGGAGCATAGAGTCAGGGAGGGGACCTCGGGACTCTAACTGCCCCTCAAATAGTTTTCACCCTATCGTCCCGATGCTAACTGGCCTGTCTACCTGTGCTCCTCTCCAGTTCCAGAAGGACTTGATGTGTAAAAATTCTTTACCTTTTGAAGGATTCTGCAGTATGAGTCAGGTTGAGTTTTAGCTTTGAGACAGCGGGAGATTAGGGCTCTGCTTTCATGGATTGGCGGTGTCGGTTACCTCTGGGCCGTCTGCCTTCCGGTTTCAGGAACCTGTCGTGCTGCTCTCTCTTCTCCCATTCTTCTCCTTCTCATAGGTTTATATTAAGAAGAAACGAATCCCTACTGTAGGCTTGGTGGGTTTGGGAGGTTGTACAGTCGGAGGAGTATGTTCAGTCTAGGATATGAACTTGGAAGTCTCCCAGGCCAGTTTAGAGAGCCTTGGTCCCTTCGCGTAGGCAGGGGTCATCTGGCTTTTGGAGAAAGCTCTAACCCAGAAGACAAGAGACCAACCTAAAGAGAAAAAGGGACTAGAAAGGAACCGTGATAATACAGAGATGCCGTAGCCACTGAGATGGGGCATTTGAGCACATGGAGAGGTCAGAGTGCCACGGAGGGGAACATTCAGAGACTGAGAAAGAGCGCTTGAAAATGAAAAATGAGAGCTACTACAGTAGATAACCTTGACAAAAGTCCTGGAAGATAGAGTTGAGAGTGTCTCAGAAAACAGAATCAAAGAATAGAGAGGAGGAGTATTCTGAGCAGAAAGATACTTAAAATAACCAGTCCGGGAAGTCTGACATCTCATAAAAAAAGAGTTTTAAAAAGAGAGGAGAAAACTTTTGTGGGGTAAGAAGTTGTAAAAGACATAGTAGAAGAAAATCTCCAGACGGACACGCGTTTCCAGATTGAAGGGGCTCGCCTGGCACCCGGCCGCAACCAGTGAGAAAGAATGCTCCCCAGTCTCAATGTGGTGAATTCAGGACACCAGGGACAAAACTTTGAGAGAGAGGAAACACCAAAATGCATCATGAGGATAAAGTCGGAATGGTGTTAGCTTCTGAGACTAACTGAGACGAAAGGGTTTTCCACTTAGAATTCTAGACCAGCCAAACTGCCTGTCCAGCGTGATACTTTGAGCTATGCAAGGACTCCGGTTCACCTCCCACCTTCCCCTCCTCAGCTAACTACTGGAGCACGTGTCCCATCAAAAGGAGAGGAGAATCGGGGGAGACACAGGGTCCAGGAAACGAGGGGGCCTGACTTAGGGTCGTGGTCGAGGGAAGTCTTGGGATAACACTGCATTGCAGTGCTAAGAACAACCGGTCTCAACTGACGTGGGAGAGAGAGGGCTCCAGAAGGGAGCTATTTAGAGAGAGGGTAATAATTCTGGCAGATTATTTGCATATCGTTATGTAAAAATTACATTAGGCATTGTTTCAGAGCTGTTAGAGTAAATTTAGGAAGAATTATAATAGATACACAGAAGACTGAGGAAAAGAAACAGAAAAATCCAACCTCCGGGACAAACTAAATCGAACAGAAAGGGAAATCTCGTGTTACGCTCTTCGGCTAACGCGTAGTACTTACATAGCCATAATGATTGTCGAAAACCGATCTTGAGAATAAACCAACACATGATACACATCTATTGAGAGCATCGGGGAGGAGGGAAAAGGGTGTAGGGAAGTGGCCTACCTCGTCACCTACTGTCATAGGAAGTTAACAGATGATATGTGATCTGTACATCAGGAAATTGAGAGCTCAGAGCATACTTAGAAATACGCAGGCAGGGTACCAGTTCGGCCGACAGAATTGGAAACAGCTGCCAAAGCGCTTGAGGGGCGTGGCATGGGAGGGGCCTTTTAATCCTACGAAGGCTTTTGCAACTACCGTATCTGACTGAAGGTAAGATGCCACGGAGTACTTCTGTTTCATGTTCGCCCTCGAAAGAAAAAAAGATGCCACAAAAACTGACACCCAACCGATGAGATTTTACTTCCCGGTTTCAGAGAGATTAAAGTACGGAGAGTCCCTTTAAGAATCGAGGAAAATACTGTGAGTGCACGTATTCATGACGAAGTCAGACATCTGAACGCATTCCTACTGTGTTACGATTCTCACTTTCTTCTCTCAAATCGACGTTCCTACGTAAGCAGCCCGACCCTTGCTCTCACTCCGTCCCTTTGCCGGTCACGCTGAGAACACACCAGGCGGAGGCTGCTGCCCATACACACAGACGCCACGGACAGCGAGCACCCGCGTAGACCAGATGTGTGGCAGTGACCTCGAACGGCTCTCCTCTTGGGGATGCTGCCTACGGCCTGGACTCTTGTTCTGTATTTGAGATCCCATTTTCAGCATCTCAGATTGAAGAACGTTCTAGAACAGTTGTGGAGGAGGAGTAGATGTTTTGTTGGGGTAAACCCACAGAGTGCCCTTAGTGCTGGGCTGCTTTTCTGTAAAGTTGGGAACGTGAAAATGAGAGTCTTGCCGGATTACTACTTACTTAGGAACCCGTATAGCGAAATTACGTGGTCTAAAAGGAAGTTTGTTCTGAGCAGGTGGATGCTGCTTTCATCCTTAGGGCTTTGTAGAACATTTGGCAAATGTTGAACAGGTGGAAAGGGGAAAGACTATCACTCTTGACTTCAGTTTTTTTAGTTGGAATACTTAGTGTGGTCAGATCCATCACTTTGTGGGCATATCTCTGAGTAGTTTTGAATCCCTTCTTCATTTAAGCTTATACCCTGACCATCTTATGTCACTGAATCTTTGGAAACGTGATTTTTCCAATCAGCTTTAGGAAGGTGTAGTTTTGTTAAGTTCTGACAAAAGTCCCGTCACGATAACGAATGTTCCGTTGCCCGCAAGGTTCCTTCGTGTCCTTTGTGGTCGGTGTCCTTCCTGACTCTTGGCAGCCATTGACCTGCGGAAAGCATGCTTTTTCATGATGGTATGATCATTTTTCTTCTCTAGAATATGTCTCCGTGGTTTGACTTTGGGTTATCTCTTTTTTTCTTTCTGCCCCATAAGCTGTGCTGGGTATCGTCCATCCTGATGTGTGTCGATTTCCGTAAGCTAAAGCCTAGAGGTGTAACTGTGGATCATGTGACAGGAATCTTTGGACGATCTTAAACACGTTCTCGTGGGCGTTCTCTGGGTTTGAGTCTTTCTGTGGCGTCTTTCCGGTCTAGCGGTGGATTAGAACTCCCCAGCCTTCGATTAGTGACCTCGAATTGACTTCTGCTCCCTGGCAGTTTCCAAGTCTCCCTGTTCTTCGATGCCCTCTGTTCTGAGGGAGATTTCCCCCTAGCGACCGCTCTGTGTAGTTTGTTCTCTTTTGAGGCTCTTTCTAGTCTTTTGTTGATGACGTTTTGGTTTCAGATTCGTTTCTGATAATCTGATGTCACCTGATTTTAAATAGGGAGGCCTTAGGTCTGATTCTTAGCGTGCCAGTACCGTTTACTCTTTGGGCTGGCATGCTTCAGCCTCGTCCTTGGCCGGTCCTAGCTCTGTGCCCGGCCCCGAGTTAGCATTCTTAAGCCTTTGGTTGTTTGAGAAAATGGATTACACCTTGCATTTCTTAACTTGTGTTGCCTTCTCCAGGTGGAAGAGATTAGAAACGCACGATGTTGTGATAGAGTGTGCCAAAATCTCTCTGGACCCCACAGAAGCCTCGTATGAAGACGGCGACTCTGTGTCCCCCCAGGTGTCAGCACACTTTCCTCATCGTGCGGCCGATGTGGCCGCCAGCCCTTACGTCGACACGCAGAATAGCTGTGGTGAGAGTGACTTCGGTTCTTACTGCTGTACAGCTTTGTCTCTGGAGAACACTGTGGATGTTTGTCAACTTCATTGTCTCTTCCCGGAGTAAGACTTCACTTCAGCTCCTAGGAACGGTTTCCCAAATATTTAAAATTAGAATTCACCTCCAGTTTCTCCTGATGAATTCCTCTGTCCCATTTAATTTAGAGTCCCGCATCCTCCATCTCCTGTATCTCCCACCTGACAGTTTGCCAGCAGACTTGGGAGTGGGTTTTTAACACGTTTCCGAAAAGGAAAAATACTCGGCTTCTAGGCAGGGGGTCTTTCTACATTCATTACAGGCAGTTGTAGTGAGGCCCTGCGGGCTGTAGCACTGACCCAGTTCCAGTGAGTCTGGACGACGTAGAATCGGTTTCTAGAAAAGGTGGGCTTCTCCATAGGCAGTACCCATTGCGGGTATCATCCCGGCTGTGCCTTCTCTGTGCTTTCTCCCCGCCGAAGCTTCCTTGGACATCAGCCCTTACTGAACTTGATTTCCGAAGAGCATTTAAAGAGCCGTGCAGACGTTACCTCGTCCCTGGTGCCTTGGGAGTCCCCTTAGTTTTTTTTTTTAAATGTGAATATCATCTAATGGCTTAAAGTGCCGTAAGTTTTTTCTTTTCCGGAATAATCTAAAGTCACACACTAACCTGCTGTGCTCTTGCCCTTTCATTGTAGGGAGTGCTACCTCGACCCCTCATTCCAGCTCTCGGCTGACATTGTTAAATACGCCCGGGCAGCCACCTCAGACTCTGAGTCCCCCATCAACACGGCTGTTGACTGAGCCGCCACAAGTATGGTGTTAAAGAGTGTGCCTGCTCGCTTCTCTCCTTGCTGGGGAAGTTGCCCATTTGGGTCGGGATTTAGCATATGGTTGGGAAAATCTGACACTGCTCATTTTAGGACTTGTTTTCAAGGATGCGTGGTATTAGGGCAGTTAGTTACTGTTGCCACTTGGGTTTCTCTTGGAGTCTAGATTTACAGAATGCGTCTTGTCTCACAGTAGAGCCTTAATAAGATGCTGTTTCTGTTTCGTCTTGGATAGAATAAGGCTTGGGGATGGCTTGGTGCTCATTTCTCATTGCTGACGTGCCTTATTAACTTCCCAGGCTACTCTCTGGAGCCCATCTATGGTTTGTGGTATGACCACTCCTCCAACTTCTCCTGGAAACGTCCCACCCGACCTGTCACACCCTTACAGTAAAGTCTTTGGTACAACTGGTACGTGTGTCTGAGGCTGCACTCGGTTGCTTGGTCTGGGCCTGCTGGGTAGGGCAAGGAACTGTCTCTTAGGTCCGATAGTGAGTTTGGGCTGCTGACAGTTGTAAACCTGTTTTTGTTTTGTTTTGTTGTTTGAGAGAGAGAGAGAGGGCGCAAGCGAGCGAGAGGCGGGGAGGGAGGAGAGTTGGGGTGCGGAGAGAAAAAACGAGGGCTCACCTGGTGTGGGGCTCAAACTCGAGAACCATGAGACCATGACCCGAGCCGAAGTCAGACACTTAACCGATTGAGCCACCCAGGTGCCCCAGTAAACCTGTTTTTGACGCTTGATGCGAACCTTGGGGCTTTTAAGAACATAGAAGGTGGACCAAAACAACAACTCTAGATCCCTAGAAAGTTAAGGCTGGCGGCTTTCTTTACAGTCCAGTTGGAAAAAATTCAGAGTTTTCTAATAGGCTTAGTGATGGTGTGTGTGTCGTCTGTGAACAGGTGGAAAAGGGACTCCTCTGGGAACCCCAGCAACTTCTCCTCCTCCAGCCCCACTCTGCCACCCGGACGACTACGTTCACCCATCCGTCCTGCAGGCCACGGCCACGCCCCCCAGGAAGGTACGCTCGCGCTTGCCTGCGGTCCCTCTGCCTGCGCACAGTGACCCACGGGCAGCCTCGCCCTGGGAAGGAAGCTTGTTACGTCAGGTGGAGTCTGGACCTGAAACGTGATGGGTTTGGATCAGAACAACCGGAAATACTGGCTAAAGGGCAGCTCTCGCGCTGTGATCTGCTGACCCCGCGACCCCAGAACCCTTTTCGGGGACCCAGTAGGTCGACTGCCTTCACAGTAATACTGACCTGCTCTGCCCTCCTGACCCGGTCGGCGTTTGCTCTCGCGTGCAGTATGGTGGGCGGGAACAGCCGGCCCCCGGCACACATCAGGGCGGGCACCAAACCGTCCGGGGGCATTGCCTCCTTCTTCCTTAACGTGTTTCTTCAGTTTAAGGGGGGGAAGATAAAAAACCAAAAACACCAGTACCTTAAGAGTCTCTATAGAAAGCAATAAAAGTGATTAATCTTATGACATCGCGACCCTTGAGACCACGTACGTTTACGATTCTCTGAGATAAAACACAAGCTACTTCATGGGCACTGGTGCCGTTACTTGAGTTGGTGCTGGACCAGCTGCGTTTTTCATGGAGCGCCGGTTTTATTTGAAGGAACGGTTGACAGACAGACAGACTGCGGTTACGTAGACCTGAGTAGGAGACAGGCCATTGCTTACGTGACCAGCTGAGCCTGTCACTTCAAAATAGACGACACACAGTCTTTGTTGCCAGGGATAAAATTCGCCTCTCAGGCGAGGTCAGGATACGAAACGGCTGCTCTCTGCTACCATGATCTGGATGGTGTCCCCGAGACTTTTGTGATGAGACCGGAAAGTCCTGGGGATCTTGGGGAATAATTGAGTTTTCGATGTCGCGTGGTGAATATTTGCACGTTGGGGAGCTCTGCGCCACGTGGCGAGCCAGCGCCTTTCGAATGTTTCCGCGTGTGGCGTTACCAGAGGCGGCGGACGTCAAGGTGCGTTCGGGGTACAGAGCAGGCCAGTGGATTCGAACACGGGACGAAGGGCAGGTCCCACGGCTTCAGAGTCCACGCTGTACCTAAGTTCACGAAATGACTCCGTCAGGTCTCGGTGTGATAGGAAAGATTAAGTCTTTGCGTGGCTGCTTAACACGGGCCTAGCGGTGTCGCCAGGGTAGCGCGAGGCAGGGCTACAGGGAGAGGCAGGGCGGCAATCTGCCGTTCAGCCAGGACAGCTGGCGACACGGAGGACACTTCAGTCTTCTCACTCGAGTTCTTACTGTTCTGTGTTGGGAGCTGTAGTCGCGTTTCATGGAAGGTTATGTTGTTCGTGTTTACACGTAGTGGGCTTGTTCTTTTTAAGTGAATTAGTAAGTATTTAAAAACTTCTTCTTTTGATTTCTAATACGGTTGACTATCAATAGATAGAACCCCATAAAGGAAAAGCTCACGGAACTCTCAGTTCTTAAGACTCTAAAGGCATCCTGGTACCAAACACTTTGAGAACCACTGAGCTAAACTTGAAACTCCTTCATAACGTGTTAGCGCTTTAGCGTTTTAGGGTATTTCTCTTACATAAGAGAACACGTACGCAGTTTCCTGCCTTGTCACGTAAATGATGCCTGTCTTTTCAGGAAGAGAGAACAGATTCAGCAAGGCCCTGTCTACACAGACAACACCATCTTCCGAATGACAGAGGATTAGGTAAGGTCTCTGGGTAACGCTAGGCGTTGCTTGTCTCCTCTTGGGTTAGATGTGGAAACAAGAAAATTCTGGAACACCACAAACGGTGAAGCCCAGAGATAATGAAACGTAATCAGTTCTAAAAACCAATCTAATAATAACATCCAAAAAAGCGCTTTTAAGCTATTGCAGTGGAGTGCCTGTGTTTTGCACTGGTCAGACGGTTTTATCTGTTCCCTGAGAC
Organism: Leopardus geoffroyi; assembly: GCF_018350155.1. Lineage (NCBI taxonomy): Eukaryota > Metazoa > Chordata > Mammalia > Carnivora > Felidae > Leopardus > Leopardus geoffroyi. Next base: position 90,701,191 of record NC_059342.1, on the reverse strand, counting down.
CTTAGAATAGAGGATTTTAGGGACGCCCGGGGGCCGCTCAGTGAAGCATCCGACTCTTGGTTTCGACTCGGGTCGTGATCTCACGGTTCGTGAGTTTGAGCCCCTCATCGGGCTCTGCACTGACAGTGCAGGGCTTGCTTGGGATTCTTTCCCTCTCTGTCTGCCCCTCCCCTGCTTGCTCTCAAAATAAATAAAACTATAAAAAAAAAAAAGATTTTATTTTCTGTGGAATTAATTTTCCATACCTTTAATTAGACCCTTGATTATAGCTTTCTGGAGTAGCTCCAGGGAGAGCCGCTCCGAGCACTCCTTGATGCACTCGGCAGGACGAGTCGTGATGGCCCTCTTCTGCAGTGGAACAGCTTTACGGTTGGGGGGGTTACCAGTGTGTTTTTTTGACTCGCGTTGTCTTTGTTTCTCTTTAGAAGAGCTATCTGGCAGCAAAGGTTCTGTCACTCTCAGTGACCTTCCAGGGTTTTTAGGGGACCTGGCCTCGGAAGAAGATAGTGTTGAAAAAGATAAAGAAGAAGGTGAGGTGTGGGATTCTGGGCTTGGACGGGATCGCCACTCGATGACAAAGCGCTCATTGTGCCCTAAAACCGGGATGTAGTGTCGACGCTCCCAGGCTTGCTGGGCTTTTCTTCTCTAGGGGGTAGAAGATGGGAGTCTCATTCTGGGTCTTACGTGTCGCTCCGGGTGGCACTCGGCATCACACAGCCCCGCACGGCCCGGCCTCGCCCAGATGGCCCGTTTACAGTGGCGCCTCCTGTCTCCCTCCCTCCTCTCAGCGGCAATATCTAAAGAGCTCTCCGAGATCACCACAGCTGACGCCGAGCTCCTGGTTCCTCGAGGAGGCTTCGACTCTCCCTTCTACCGGGACAGTCTCCAGGGCTGCCCTCGGAAGACCCATTCGGCTGCCTCCGTCGCTCACGGCACCAGTGTGAACCCTGAGCCTTTAAACTCCTCCCTGGACAAGCTTGGGCCTGACGCACCAAAGCAAGCCTTTACTCCCATAGATCTGCCCTGTGGAGGCACCAGCGAGAGCCCTGCCGGGAACAGGGAGCGCCAGGCTTCGCTGGAGACCAACATCCTCACTCCCAGCCCTTGTAAAATCCCGCCTCAGAGGGGCGTGGGCCTTGGAAGTGGGCAGCCTCCCCCTTACGAGCATCTTTTTGAGGTGGCGTTGCCAAAGACCGCCCATCACTTCGTCGGCAAGAAGACCAAGGAACTGTTAAAGAAAGTGAAAGGAAACGCGGAGGAAGACCGTGCGCCCTCTACCTCCCCAGCGGAAATACTGGATAGACTGATACAGCAGGGAGCGGACGCACACAGCAAGGAGCTGAACAGGTAAGGCCCTGGCCCGTTCTCTTCCCTTTCAATGTCCGGTTTCATCAGGAGATACAGGCAGTCAGGGACGGACACGGGACTCGTTCCCCGTGCTCATGGAGGCAGCTGGCTCCCCCGTGTCTGTCAGTGCCCTTCCAGTCTGGCGCCTCTGCGTGTGTGGGACTGTGTCGCGTCCACGCGCACCTGACCTCGGCGGTCCCGGGGCCGCCGACCCGTGCCGCCGTACCGTGACGAGGCTCAGACACATTCACGGCTGCTCCGAAAATCGGAGGATGAGGTTGTGGTATTCAGGTGGGACAGGGAGGTTTGTCCCGGCGTTTCCTTATCTAGCTGTAGATTGTTCTTTCTGTTTTGGTGACACAGCTCCTTGGAGGGAAGGTAAAGTCGGCAGCATTTCAATGTGAGGCTGGGGTGGCCTGCCCCCTCCTCCACACCCGCACTCACACGTAGGGTTTCTTAGAAGAATCCTGTCCAAGCCACTGTTCCAACCCTTCATTTATTACCCTTTGCACCGGTTAGCTAGGGAGGGGGTAAGGGAATCCCCAGTCCAGAGCCTAAATCCTCTGCTGTTGCTAAACAGGGTCTCTAATATAATAACCTCAGGTGGAATTTGACAAGAGATTTCTCTTTTTGAAGGAGATGTGGTGTAACACGCTCAGGTAAATTACCTACTTTCTCCTTAAACTTGGCTACTTGCCCGTGTAGTGCAGTGCAGAGGGTTGAAATAGCCGGCAGTGTGTTTGATCACTCCGTCGCCTTGGAGAGCCGAGCAAAGGCCGGCCTGAGCGCGCACTGAGCGAGGGCCCCTCCACCCTGGAGACGGGGTCCTGCTTGGTGTGGGCGCTGGCCCTGCATCCGATGTATGCTGCTGCCTCGAACTCCCCACGGCCCTGGCGATTGGAACTTTCTTATCCCTCTGATGCTTTGACCGCAAGGAAGGGCTCTAGCCTTGCTGCACTGAAAGGCCTGGAGGAGGTTTCCCAGGCGAGCTCGGTAACTTTGTTTCACCCCAAACCTTTCTTCCTAGGTTGTCTTTACCCAGCAAGTCTGTCGACTGGACCCACTTTGGAGGTAAAGTTGTTACTTGAGCCCCAAACCCAGCCCGTGTGGGTCCTGTGTGCTTGCCGCCTTTTCTGTCCCTGGAGGAGGCGTGCGCTGTAGGAACGGGTCTCCCCTTTGCTACGGCTCCAGCTGGCATATCTGCTCGGCCTCTAGCGTGTCAGGTGTTGGGAAGCCAGCATTTCCTACTTTTGACACGTGGCACATGGCAAGTGCCTGTGAGTAGGAGTGCAGAACGTGCAGCCCTCCTGCCGGGCTTCCCTCGAAAAGACCCCAGGGAGGCCAGTGGTACCAGAGACGTGCCTGGGGGAGAGCACGACAGGGGAGGGAAGAGAGGAGCCTTGAGTAACGGTGTGGGAAAGTCCCCGGGAGTCCTCCCGCATCGTACCCTCTTGTGTTCCTTTAAAGCAGAGATGGGTAGTGAGTCGTCTTCCCCTTCTAACGAATGGCTGTTGCCGAGACCCACGTGGTCATGTGCAAAAGGAGTGCTGATCTGTTTCTCGAAGAATTGCGTTTCTTGGGCTAGTAGCCACGGGAGGGTCTTGATCGAACCTTCTGTAAAAGGCATCTCTGCCACCCTCCCTCTGCTTTAAAATCAGGCTCTCCTCCCTCAGATGAGATCCGCACCCTCCGTAACCAGTTGCTTTTACTGCACAACCAGCTGCTCTATGAGCGTTTTAAGAGGCAGCAGCACGCTCTCCGGAACAGGCGACTCCTCCGTCGGGTGACCAGGGCCGCGGCTCTGGAGGAGCACAATGCCGCCATGGTGAGCATCCGGGGGAGGGGGGGGGTTGGGGCGGCGGCTCGGCCGAGGCTGTGTGTGGTCTCGTGTCAGCACGACGGTCTACAAACAGCAGCAGCTGCGTCGAGGCCCGGGGGTTCAGGCCTAGCTGTGCTCCCCGTGGGGCCAGGGGCCGCCGCTCGGTCTCTGAGGCCGAGACGTGACCGGCCGGATCTCCTAATTGGCTTGCCACCCTTGGACACCGTGGGACAAGGGACCTGTTTGTGCGTAATTGGCTGTGATGACAACAGGGCCAACGGATCATTTTGTTTCTCCAAATATGAAACCGGCTCTCCTAAAGCTGTTCTATGGCAAAAATCTTGTAGCACAGTTGAGAAGCCAGTTTGACCTGGAGGCTGAACCGTGGCTCTACCACTTACCACCTTAGGAAAGTGGTGAAGCCTCTCGAAGCCTCTGTTAGCCGTTCTGTAAAATGGGAATGAGAACGGCAGCACTTGCCTTTTAAAACGTAAAGAAGTCACGTGACTGCTTGTGCGGTGCCTGGGTGGGTAGTCAGTAAACGTTCCTCGTTTTTAGTGACCTTAATTGATAGCGTGTATGAGAGGTCTTACACCAGAGCTGATGGTTAGGGCTTTTGAAGGTACTGGGGGCAGTCGGCCCCTGGGAAAATTTCTTCCGGCATCTTGTGATCCGTTTGCTACTGTGAAATTGCTTAACCCTTGACCTCGAGCCTCGCTGGACGGTTGTGAACTGGCGGACGCTGGGCCCGGGGTTCCCGTGGCAGGGTGGCACGTGGCCGTCTGCAGGAGACATCCGCAGTGTGCCCCGTCCTCGAGCCTCACCGCCCACGGTGGCAGGCGGCTAAAATGATCACATCCTTGGTCCCCGTCAGAAAGACCAGCTGAAGTTACAAGAGGAGGACATCCAGATATGGAAGGTCAGTCTGCAGAAGGAACAAGCCAGAAACAGTCAGCTGCAGGAGCAGCGAGACACGATGGTGACCCAGCTCCACAGCCAGATCAGACAGCTGCAGCACGACCGAGAGGAGTTCTACAACCAGAGCCAGGAGCTGCAGGTGCGGGCGGCCGCCGGGCGGGGGCAGCCGCGGGAGGGCGCCGGGGCGCCTTGTCCGTCGCAGCCAGCACGCAGGCTCTTGTCTCCGACGCCACCGGACGCGGGTTTCGCGTCAGGCAGGGCTTCCCAGCTCTCTTGGTTCCTACAAGCCTCCCTTGGCGTTTGGGGAACTTCCCTGGCGTTCCACAGCCAAGAGAGACAGAGCAGATCTGAGCGACTTAGTATTTACGTCCTGATGACGCAGTCGCTGTTTGAAAATCACACACGTCAGGGGCTCCTGGGTGGCGCAGTCGGTTAAGCGTCCGACTTCAGCCAGGTCACGATCTCGCGGTCCAGTGAGTTCGAGCCCCACGTCAGGCTCTGGGCTGATGGCTCAGAGCCTGGAGCCTGTTTCCGATTCTGTGTCTCCCTCTCTCTCTGCCCCTCCCCCATTCATGCTCTGTCTCTCTCTGTCCCAAAAATAAATAATAAACGTTGAAAAAAAAAATTAAAAAAAAAAAAAGAAAATCACACACGTCAATTTATATTTTTTTAAATTTCGTTTTTAAATGTCCACAATAACTGACCAGTGCCGTGCCTGCCCGTCTGGCACTGCGTGGAGTCTCAGATCTTGGAATCACATTGGAGACTGGCGCCCTCATTTCCTGTTTCACGCTGGTTTTCACAGGGCGATTTTTATCCCCGCAAACACCCGAACCCTGCTTTGCAAAGATATGACATCATCCCCAGGGACTAGCGAGCACATCTGATCCTGAAACCCTGAACTGCCTCCGGGGCGTAGTGCGCACGGTGACCGACAGATGTCACTGCGTTTCCCTCAAACACTCACAGTCTCCTCATGGCGCCGCTGTGAGTTTGCTCTACAGCCCCACGGCTCTGCGGTGCAGAGTCTGGGGTCCAAGATCTTTTCGTTCTTTTGCCAAACAAATCAGGAACTCCAGAAATGAACCGTAGCTGAATTTTTGAAACTAAGAAACTAAATCCCGATGGCCCGAGAAGAGTAGAGCAGTAGGGAACCTGGGCTTTCCCGCTTGTCTGTGGGCCGGTGCCGTGGCCCGCGGGTTCTGTGTAACTTCGTGGCCCGTGTCTTTGGGCAGACAAAGCTGGAGGACTGCAGGAACATGATCGCAGAGCTGCGTCTGGAGTTGAAGAAGGCCAACAGTAAGGTGTGCCATACCGAGCTGCTGCTCAGTCAGGTCTCCCAGAAGGTAAGAAATGGGGCGGGCGGGGTCTGTTCTCACACAGCTTGCTGGCGCGCTTCCTTCCGATGGGGCCGGCGGCCGGGGTTCCCCCCAGGGTTGGCCTCCCGGCCCCACCCCCCCAGGGGACGCCGGGCAATGTGTGGAGGCGTTTTTGGTGCTACCGACACCGAGCGGGCAGGGGCCTGGTGCTGCTAAACCCCTTCCAGTGTGCAGGACGGTCTCCGCAGCACATCTGTCTGGCCTGAGCCAAGTGGGTGGGGCGGGGGGGGGAGGGGGGCAGAGATCGAGGGAGACGCAGAATCCGAAGCGGGCTCCGGGCTCCGAGCCGTCAGCGCGGAGCCCGACGCGGGGCTCGAACTCCTCAACTGAGAGCTCGTGACCCGAGCCGAAGTCGGACGCTCGACCGACTGAGCCCCCCAGGCGCTGCGGAACTCTTATTTTTAAATCCTCGTTTACATAAACTTGAAAAGTTGGTTCACAGAGATTTCTTGAGCTAGGATCCCTCCCTTGTTGGGATTCACTGCATCACTTATGAAGGAAATAAGTGAGTTTTCCTGGGCTTTAACCCTGGACATCGTGTCCCTGCGGTGACTGTCGTACGCACGCCTGTCCTCTCCGGGCATCTTGTGGGTGGCCGCTCTGATGACATGCACCTGGGCTGCGTCCCCTTTGCACAGCACAGTTTTGAAGTGCTCTTCTGCCCGTTTTCGTTGCCCTTGGATGTGCCTTCCTCCCCGCCAGCCGTCGTGTGAGGGGATTGGAAGCCGAGGGAGCGGTTCTCGTGCCCGGCCCCTGAGGTCACGCGCTCCTGGCTGGGTGCTCTCTGATGCCCACTGGCCTGCGTTGTGTCGCGGGGTCTTTCACTTTGCCTGTTTCTGTGCTGTGGTCGCAGCTCTCGAACAGCGAGTCGGTCCAGCAGCAGATGGAGTTCTTGAACAGGCAGCTGCTGGTCCTTGGGGAGGTCAACGAGCTGTATCTGGAGCAGCTGCAGAACAAACACTCGGACACCACAAAGGTAGGCCCGGGCTCGGGGAGCCAGGCCCGGGGCGGGGGCGGGGCTCGGTGTTTCCTGGGGGCCCGCTCAGCGCTCTTGGCGGCCGTCCCCCCGCGCCCCCGCCGGCCTGCTGGGGTGAGCGTCCGTGGCCGTCGCACGAGCTGATGTCCCCCAGCTGGCTCGCTGTGAGACTAGGTCGGTGCAAGTGAAAGCAGCTCGCGGGAGTGGGTACACAGTGGCTGGCAGGGTCTCTCTTCTGCCCGTGCCCTCCCCGAGAGACGGAGGGAGAGAGACAAGGAAGGGACGGGGAGCCACTTCTGTTGAACAGAACTCTCAGGACCGGGGGCATATACCAGTGTACGTAACTTTTCTTCCTTTCAACGTTGGGTTTAATTTCAGCAGACCGTGGTTCAGTTCTGGCAACAAGGCCGGCATCGGGATGATCTTACGTTAATTAGCAACTCACCCGTGGTGTTGAGGCAGAAGTTTTGTGTCACTTTCTAAATAGCCTCGGGTAATGTTAGCGAACGAGTTGGGAATGAGTTGGAATGGAATTTTAATGGTAAATGTTCAGATGCTTCCTGTCACTAACTTCTCCATCACACGCAGGCTTTCTTTTCAGGATTTCTCGGGCTTGTGCTTTGTAAAGCATCTTTCTGGGCCAAATGTACAGAGTAGGCTTAGGAGCAGAGAGATGTAATTTTCCTAATAGAGTTACTCCTTATTCCTCAGCTCCTCTCAGCTATCAGACTCCGACTCCCTTTAGTAGGACGTTTAAGTGTGGAACTTTCTCTAGAAACCAGCCACCAGTCATTCTGGAAGTCTAAGGGGTTTGGAAAAGACAGAGGGGAGACAGACCTCAGGACAGGACAGCCCCGAACATCCTTACTACTCATACGCATTCCTGACGCCCCCGAGAGTGCCGCTGGGCTGGCCTCTGTGCTGCTGTCCTTCGGCTGGAAGGCTTGTACTCTTGGGGCCCCGAGCAGGCCACCTGGCCTCTTTGGGCCCCGTTTCATCGTCCCTGAAATGGACGTGCTGACCCTGACTTGTAGCAGTCAGGATGCCTGCCGCTGTAAGCAGTAACAACAAGAGGAACCAGATTGGCTTAACGATAAGGAGTTGCATTATTTATTTCGCTTGACAAGAAGTCCCAAAGCAGGTGAGTCCTGGGTTGGTCAAGTCAGCAATTTAGGGACAGCATCAAAGAGCTCAGTTCTGGGGTGCCTGGCTGGCTCAGCTGGTGGAGCATGTGACTCTTGATCTCGGGGTTGTGAGTTCGAGCCCCAGGTTGGATGTAGAGGTTACTTAAAAGCAAGAAACCACAAAAACAAAACCCAGTTCTTTCCGTCTCCGGCACTACCTGACCCATCGCGGCACCCTCGTCCTCGGACTCACTGTGCTGGTGGTTGCGAGGCGTGAGCTGCGGGTGCAGTGGTCACAGGTAGACCCCACGACGTCCCACGGAAGAGGAGAGGACGCTTCCTGCGGGTCCCACACCAGACGTCCCACCCTTGTTATCAGCCAGGGTTGTGTCGTGTGTGCCCACCCTTAGCTCAGTCGTTGCCTTGAACCTGCCAGGATTTGCCCTTGGGCCTGGAGTCAGGCTTTCTGCTGTTCAGTCAAGTGGGGGAGGTGGGGTGGGTATCTGAGAGGTTGGGCATGGCCGGTAGGTGTTGGTGTAGCACGCCACGGGATGACCGGGAGGGTTAGTGGAAGCACGCGGATGTTCCGAGTTCCGTACTTTGATTCTCCATGAAGAACTGCTGTCATTTATGTCAGAGGTCTGATTTGTTCACCTAACGTGAGCAAGTCTGGAGCCCTTGGGCACAGCCAGCATGGCCATGTGATCTGGCGCCCAGTTCTGAGCTTAAATCTGTGGCCTTTCACGCCAAGAAAGCATTCACCCTTATTCTTTGAGGCCCACCTCCATGGAAGCTCTTTGCCTTGTTCCTTATGGTGTATCTTTTTGAGAAAAACAAATCTATGTAAGTTATATGTGTATCTTTCCACGGTAAAAACGCACAACGCAAATGTAACACACGCTTGTTAGAGGAGCGTTCTTTCTGTGTCTTTTCTGAGCGTGAGTGTGCACTTGTCCTGGGTTCAGCTGGTTTAGTCTGTCAGCAGGCCGGCCATCTGCCTGGCGGGATCGCCAAACCTTATGGGGCACCTGATCTGCCAGTGCCGTGTTGCCTGAGCAACCCTGCCAGGCCGGGCCATGCCCGCCAGCTTCCCCTTCGTCAGGGTGAGGGGAAAAGAAACAAACACGCACACCAAAAAAGAGCCGCGACACCAGTATGTTGAAACTATAACTGAACGTTGGCCTAGTTTCGTTTGATGCTTGTGAGTGTCAATGTTTGCATAGTCGATCCTATTCGCGTGGCTTTATAGTTTGCTTTTTAAAAATCCTTTTACTGATGTATGAACTGTAAGTTTATTAAAAACTTACGAAATGGGCTTTAACTCACTTAACTGTTTTCCTGACAGTTGACTTAACGGTGCTTCCAGTGTTTTGCCCTTCTCCGTCTGCTGAGATGATTCCTTTGGTGCCCAAATGTCTGTTTGTGGTTCAGATGGTTTCCTCAGGGGTAGATTTCTAGGAAGGGGTATTAGATTAATACTTACCGCCGGCTTACTTTCCAAAAAGTTGTACTAATTCAGATTTCCACCAGGACTGGCCCAGAGTACCTTCTCAGTGCTTATCGCCTTGATTTTCCAACATGGACGTGGCATGTTCGTTTTCTAAAAAGACGAACTCCACTCATCCCCCCCCCCACCTCTTTTTTTTAGGAAGTGGAAATGATGAAAGCTGCATATCGGAAAGAACTAGAAAAAAACAGAAGCCATGTCCTCCAGCAGAGTCAGAGGCTCGACACCTCTCAGAAACGGATTTTGGAACTGGAATCTCACCTGGCCAAGAAAGACCACCTTCTTTTGGAACAGAAGAAATATTTAGAGGATGTCAAACTCCAGGCCAGGTAACTCCCACGGGGGAAGGTTTCTGCCGCGATGTGTGCGCTAAGCAAAGCTTCCTATATTCTGGGGCCGCCTGTGTTTCAGAGGACAGCTGCAGGCGGCAGAGAGCAGGTATGAGGCTCAGAAGAGGATCACCCAGGTGTTTGAGTTGGAGATCTTAGATTTATACGGCAGGTTGGAGAAGGACAGCCTCCTGAAGAAGCTTGAAGAAGAAAAAGCAGAAGCAGCAGAAGCGGCAGAAGAAAGGTAAGAACAGAGGTGGCGCCAGCGGCCTGTGCCTCGGCCGTGTCAGCAGCAGAACGGGGCCCGTGTCGTGGGGCGTAAGGAGCCGTCCCCCTGGATCAGGCGGGGCTGTGGCACTTTGGTTTCCTTTTGCTCACGGCTCCCAGCGGCCTCTGTGCGTCCCTGTCCTTGGCCCTGAATCGCTGGATGTGGTCACAGAAGTGCTCACATGTGCGATCTCCTCTGCTGTCCCTCACCGTGACTCGGTTTCCCTCGTTGAGACCTCACGCTCAGGCTCTCTGTTCTGAAGCGTGGCGGTCAGTGTCCGCGGGCGTGCCTCCGGAACACAGGCGCTGCCAACGCCACCCCTTTTGTCCTCCCCGGCTTTCTCACAGGCTTGCCTGTTGTAAGGACGGCTGCTCGGATTCTGTAACAGGGCACAACGAAGAGGCACCTGGCCACAACGGCGAGACCAAGCCCCCCAGGCCCGCTGGCGTGCGGGGCGGCGGTGGAAGCAGAGGGGGCGGCAGTGGCGAGCTCTCGACCCCGGAGAAGCCCCCCAGCCAGAGGGCGGGCCCGTTTGGCAGTCGGTGGGAGACGACCACGGGAGAGCCCGCCACCAGCATCCCGACCACCGTCGGCTCCCTTCCCAGTTCGAAAAGCTTCCTGGGCAGGAAGGCGCGAGAGTTATTTCGTAATAAGAGCGAGAGCCAGTGTGACGAGGACAGCGTGACCATCAGTAGCCTTTCTGAAACGCTAAAGACAGAACCGGGCAAAGACCCGGGTGCGGAAGGCAAGGCCCCCCCGAGCCTAGACGGCCCGCACCCGTCCCCCCCGACCCCGGACAGTGTTGGACAGCTTCACATCATGGACTACAACGAGACCCACCACGAACACAGCGAAGGACGACGGCCAATCGGTGTGAACTCGCAGGCTGCTGGCATAGAACGGGAGGTGTGAATGCACGTCCCCAGGCCTCCCCATTTCCAGGGTCTGGGTGGCTGGCTCACGCCGTGGAAAGGGGCTGGGGGTCCTCTTCACAGTTGACTGAATGCAGAACGGTTTTTGGATCTGGCATTGAAATGCCTCTTAACTTTCCCCTCGACCCGCTCCCCGCCCTGTCTTTCTTTTACCCAGCAGTGTGGGCTAATCCGAGGGCCAGTCCGTGCTCCTCAGTGGCTTCACTGTCTGCCTCCCCCGCAGTGGTTGCGCCCTTTGAACGTGTGCAATATGAGGCCAAATTTAATCTTTGAGTCTAACACACCACTCTGTCCTTTCCCGAAACTCAGAGAATGGGTTGGCTCTCCGTTAGCCCAGGTCACTGGTGGTGTTGCAGGTAAGTCTGGTTTTGTCCCTTTCCACGAGGATGTGGCTCGCGAAGCTGGTCACCTTCACGTGGAAGCTTTTTTACGTGAGACTTTTTCCCTGCTTTTGGTTCTGAAGTTCAGCATCTAAAGCAGCAGATCTAGCCAAACAAAGGTTTATTCACCCTTAACGTTCTGTTGGCGGTTCTGATAAGCTTCCTAGAAAGTTGTGTGTGAACAAATGTCTGTTGTTAGAGAAGTCCATAGCTGGCACCGTGGAGCCCGTCCCCCTCTCTGGGAATGTCTGTCCCTCCTTCCCTGCTACCTCTTATTTATTTGGCGTTTGTTCAAAAGCTGCGACTGCTCAACCAGGCTGCCGTGGGGTGGTAAAACCGTTCTCTGCAGGAGGGGAGGCGGGTGGTGGCTCGAGCCATTGCCCGAGAAGCTCTTGGGGACCAGGAGCTGCCCCTCGGATGGGACTGTGCCAGCTGAGCCTCGTGGTTCAACCCCTCCATCCATCTGCCTCTCTCCCTTTGTGTTCCTGTGAGTCCCTCGTTCGTGCCTGCTTCTCGGTGATGCTGCGGCGGAAAGGCTCTGAAGGCCCAGAGTTTCTTTAACGTTCAAATGACCATTGCCTCTCAGGCTGGTGGAGCTGCCTTGCCATTACGCGTTCTAGACCACCAAAAAGGTAACAGCTTTCTCACACCAGCCTAGCTTTCCGGGGCCGACTCTCCGGGGAGCACGCTGCTGCGCCCCCTCCCCTCCCCCCGCTCCACGTCAGTAATGGCAAAGTGTTTTAGGGCCACGTCCTGGCGAGTGTTGACAAAGGCCCACGCGTGCTTGGGGGAGATGCCCCCAGCCCGGCACCTGAACTCAACAGAGGCTCCCGAGGTAACTTCTGGAAGCCCAAGAGCTGTTGCTTTAGTGTCCCAGCTGAGGCGAGTAGAGACTCATAGGAAAGAGCCAATGAACCTGGGTTTTCTCTTTTTATTCTCTTAGTTAAAAGTATACGAGGGTTCAGCCACGAAGAGGGAAAAGACGGACTGTAATGGTACGAAATCTTACTGCATCCAGAAGCTTCCAGCACGTGAGGGTAAAAGTCTTTTTTTTTTTTTTTTTTTTTTTTTTTGTAAAGCATTGCAGTAAATATTCTAGCAGCCTGACCAGAGGGGGCTAGGTAACGAGAGACCCTGTGTCACCGCGACGGCACAGGTGCAGGGGCCTCCTCAGGACAGGATCTTCAGGTGTGACCGGTTCCCAGCCCAGGAGAGGCTGTGTGCCCCAGTATGCTCAGCCCCACTCAGTCCCACAGTTGCCGCTGGATGTCCCTTGTGGACTGTTTAATAACCCCACATGTTTAATTCAGCTTCATCCAAAGGAAAGCTTAAAACCGAATACATCCTATTTCCTAGTTCCTTTTTAGAAAAAGAAAGCACGAACAAATTCAGAAAGGAAAAAAAAATGTTACAGGATAAGTACTGAAACCAGGTCAAAATGCTCACCCTCCCCCAGCCCAAGAGGCCTGTGCCACGAAACAGAGACACCAGGCGCTTCGATCAAAGCCCTTTCCCTGATTAACTGGTAACGGCAGAGGCCAATGTAAAGAAAGAAAGAACATCCTTAAAAACGGGGCAGATTGTAAAAATACAGGGAAGCAGGCGGCAGGGTGGTGAGGGGGCTCTCCGCGGGCCGGTCTCCGTGCCCAGGGCCCTCGGCACCTGCCTGCAACCCAGCCGTCAGCCCAAGGAGCTGCACTCCACTTCCTTTGGGTTCTAGGAGGCTGTGTGTCTCACTCAGCCAGGGCGGGGCGAGGCCTGGAGGCACGTTGAAGTTACCCGTCTTCCAAACGGAGGCTCGCATGTTGCAGAGGACTCGAGTCAACATAAGGTTTGGTTTAGTTTTGAAAATGATAAACTCGCCAGGAATCAACAGGTCACTTGATCGTGCTGCCGCGAGTCTTTCTGAGGATAGGAGGGTGGTGATAGAGGAACACCAGAGAGAGAATTCAGGCCCGGGAACCGGTGGGGCAAATGTCTCGGAATGATTAGCGTCAGGGCCAGAGCATGTCTTCACACCATCTGAGCAGCCTTCTGTCGCACACGGCAGGGCTGGGCGGCCCCAGAGCTTGTCCACCTCGGAGCCCTTTGGCCCATGTGCGTAACCTACTCTGCTCCCCGCCCGACACTAACCGGGGTCGGCAAAGGCCCTGAGGAGGCCAGAGTCTGCTTCTTGGGCAGCATGAATTTTGTTTTAAAAAGGAGCACTACAGTATCATTTGGGGGGGGGGGGGGGAGAGTGGCAGCGTGGTCTCCATAGAGAAAACGTGGTCCCGAATCTGCCACGGGACATGAGCACGTGGACCTCTCTCAGAGCTTTTAGGGATTTTTAAAAAGCTTTTGACGGGGTTCTGCCGTGCAGCCTGTAAACTTGGTTAGCATAGCACCGGAAGACAGATCTATCCGGGAGTCAGAAAACAAAGGTAGGAGACAAAGGTCGTTTCTTGGGGCAAGAGGGTTTTAAAGGTTTCCTCGAGGATGAGTGCTAGGACCGGCCTCGTGCGGCGGGCTGACGTGACCTCGCTCGCTTTGCCAGCCGAGGGTTCTTTCCAGGCCCCGTGTGTGCAGAGAGAAAGGACCGGTAAGCTCCCGCGTGAGCCGCAGCAGCGGACCGTGTGCAGGGGAGAGGGCGCGGCTCTCCCGGGCAGGTAGACTGGACGCTGCGGATGCTGGAACAGAGCCCACTGTGCCGCCGGCCGGCCGGCCTGGAGGGCAGCGCCTCGGGGGGGGGGGGGGCAGAATCCCAACAACGGACCAAACCCCGGACCCTGCTCCGTCCCCATTTGCCCCAGCCCGTGTAGCTTCCAGTGTTTTTGTCACAAAAGGCCAGGGTCTCACAGTCGTGTAGAAGGGGGCGACTAGGACAGTGGGGCGACGGGTCCCTGTGAGCCGGGCCGCAGGGGTTCAGGCTCACCGAATAAAACGGGCGTTTCTGTGGAGAGCATCTAGCATGTGCTGTGACTAGCCAGCAGGAGTTTTTACCAAATACTAGAACCTACCACTCGAAGCCACAAGATGACCGTTCTTTTGACGGAAAGCACCGGGAGGTGGGCGGAAGCGAGGGCAGGTTATGGGGGGTGTGGGCAGAGGGCAGGCTTGGTCCAGAAGCACAGTTGAGGTGGAGGGCCACCCGCCCTGGGATGTTCGGGGACAGGCCAGCCCCTCTTCAGAGTGGTCCCCGGAGAAGCCCCACCCCACCCAGAGCACGTCTCGTGCGGGGAAGAGAGCGGGCTCGTGGAACGGCCCCCACCAGCACACCTCCTCTGCTGCCCTTTCACTCTCGAGGCACACGCTCGAAACTGACCGGCAGCGAGTGCCAGGACGTGTCTCCGGAACATGTCTGAGTACCTGTTTACGCGCCACCCCCCCGCCCCAGCTCTGTACCGTGAGCCCTCCCCTCCCCTGATGCCGTGGAGGAATCCACCGCACCGGATGGCGCTTTTCTCTAGAGGGATAGAGCCAGTTTAGGTCGGGGCCCGGCCCTGAGGCTGCTGCTGTGACCCTTGTTCCCAGTGTCCCCGTCCGTGACTCTGTGACATGTGCGGGGAGAGCGGGGTATCTGTGTTTTCCCCGCCGTCTACGGTCTGCACAAGCTCACCTGAGGGAAGAGTGGCTGTAGCGACATCGGAAGCCTGTGCCCACGACCGCTTTTGGCCTTGAAACCAATGAATGAAGGCAGAGGAGCTCTCTGCCCCCTTCCCTTCCCATTGCTACCAAATGGTCCACCCTCTGGGATACGTAGACTAGTTGACGCATTGGAACAGATCTTTTAGAGGAGACCCCGGAGAGTTTGAGCCCCCCTCCCTTCCCCCACCTTGCTACAGTGTTTGGACAGGAGGGTACGCGCTGCTCTGTGCAGCAGAAACTTCTGCTTATCAAGAGGCGGCCGGGCATTTTGCACTAGAAAGAATCAGTGATCACTTTTCAGAAGACTTCTGCGGACCATAAGCATATTACGGAGGAACAGATTTTGCTAAGACGTAATCTAGTTTTATAATTCAATCATGGATCAACCACATGTGGCTAACTTGCAGTTTAAAGGGGTCCCCATCAGTGGAAAAAAAAGTTTTTTTAATTGATTGCTTTTAGTTAAATTTGAGAAAGTCCTCTCTCGTCAAAAGGTTTAAACCTTCCCGCCTCGATCTTAAAAGCATGTCAAACAATCCACGTCAGATGCCATAAACATGAGCTGCAAGAGAAAATGGTACAATCTTAGTGAATGGGAGTTGGAATCAAAAGGGTTTGCTGTCCTTCTTAGGATGTTCTAAAATGTCAAGGCAGTTGCTTGTGTTTAACTGTGAACAAATAAAAATCTATTGTTTTGCACTACTCTGCTGCGTTGACGTGAAGTGACCCGTGCTGGCCTCGGAGGGGGTCCTAGGCGGACTAGGGACCCACCCAAAGATGCAGAAGCCTCAGGTCTGGCTTGGTTGGTTACCCCGAGCGGCTGGAGGAGGTGCTGTCAGACCCTTTTTGTTCTAGAAAGTTACCTGGCACACAACCACGGATCCTACTTTATCCGCCTCACGTTCCCGCCTGCCCCCGAAGAGTGGCACGGTGCCCTCTCCCCCGAGACCCTCTAGGCCGGACAGCCTGCCGGGCCCGCGCTGCTGTCCCCTCCTGCGCTCGGAGCGTGCTTGCCGCCCTAAGGGGTTGGCTGGCCGTTGGGTTGAGCCCAGGTGGCACCGAGATCACGGAGAGCTTACCAACCCTGAGCCTTGCCGTTGTGTTCTGTGAGCGTGTCAAGGAAACGGTGCAGCTGGCGGCCGCCATAATGTCACCAGGTGTTTGGAAGAAGGCGGGAAACCACCTGAAACAACTGTTAGATCCAGCCTCGCCTCACCGTCCCTTCCCTGGAACGTACGTTTCCAGCTGCCCCTGGAAATGGGTACGCTCTGACCGTTTTAACGACGGAAGCAGCTCCTTTGAGATAAAGACTGGGAGGTGGCAGCTTTTAATTTTGTCGCAGAACCCTGATACCTATTCGGGTTCTCGTCCCAGTGCGCTCTAACTATGGGAGTTACCGTGCCGGCCTGGGGCGGGGAGGGGGGGGGGTGCTGTGGCTTCAACCTCCTGAGAGCAGACTCCCATCTCTAGTGGTTGCTCTTTGCTGGCGGTTTTGCTTGTGAGCCTACTGCCCGGTGTCCTCTGATGTCTTAGGGTAAGCGTAGTTTTCTTTAAGGGAGAGGTCCCAGGAAACCAAGCCAGGCAGACAGGTGGGAGAACATTTTTTATTCTTGACGGTCGCCCCCGAGGAAGCAAGAATACAGAATCTAAGTCGCCCCCTGCGAAGGGAAAAACCAACAGTCAGACAGTGCTTGCAGAAGCTCGGAGGCCAGAGACACAGGCTACGATGTCAGGGCCTTGACTGCGCCCCGGAAACCAGGGGACTGTGTTACTTGGGAGCCGCAGAGTCCATCCGGCCCCTCTCATGGCCTCCCTCCCTCCCCCAAGTTAAGGAGAGCAGAGGCAGGTTCGTTCCCCCTTGGGTCCAGACACCTAATGACACTGAGGAAGTTTACCGCGCCGGCCCCCAGCACCCTGGCGGACGGAGGGACCCTACAGTGGCCGCGGCGGCGGGAAAGGAGCCCTGTGGCCTCCCGCTTGGTGGCTCTGCCTGGAGAGGCGGGCCTGGCAGGGCGCTGGCCTGGAGCTCCCGGAGCGCCTAGGCGGGCCAGTGCCCCGGCTCTCGCCAGCCTCTCCCGGCAACACTGGAAGTGGGCGCAGAGCCTGAAGCCCAGAGGTGTGGAGCGGTGAGAAGTTAAAAGTGAGCGAGAGGGAGACAGGTTCTCAGTGGTGTATTGGGCAGTTGCCATGACCGGAGCCCAAGTGAAGAGTCGGCACCCCCCCTCCCAACACACGGGGCTCAGCAGGGCGCCAGCTCTGAGTTACAGCTTCCCGCCAGGTGGTCTCCAGGGAGGTTTTGGACATCCTTTGTCTTTCCCCCTTGGTTTGGGGCTGTCTTTTGTAAGTTGCCTAAGTTGGTGTTTTCTTAACCAAGACTGGGTGCTCATGGTCCGGGAAGGCGGAGCGGCTGCTGCGGTGGCTTCCTGGCGTGCCTGGGGCTCACTCACGTGCTGCACAGCTTTGCGGGGCAGCTTCTCCGAGTGGGCGATCCATTCTTTCATCAAGTCTAGGACCATGGGGATGAGGCTGACGATGCCTCCGTAGTGGTTCCTAGCCTCGTCACAGCTGAGGTGGTTCACCACATCGTGAGGGTACCTACAGGGTGGCAAGAGGGGGCTCTTCCAGACCGGGGCACTGTCTAATCCTGACCACACATTACGATCCCCGGGGAGGTTCTGGACGCTGTGGTTCGGCGGGCTCTCGGGGCCACGAACCGTAGGTAGTCCCGGCATAGAGAGGCAAGATGCTTGAACCACTGGCCTGTGGTCGTAGAGACCCGGATTAGGGGCCGTGGAAACCCGTAACGGCTCCAAAATGTGCTTAGTCCCTCCGACTCTCCTTATCCCCAGTAACTAAACAGCATCCTCCGGAATATGGTGCTTTGTGCTGAGGACTCCCCAGGGCTCGGAATGAAGGAGCCACACTGGGCGGTGCTGAGGCCCAGATGCCCACAGGGACGGGCTCCAGAAGTCCTGCTTCTCCGTGGGCTTCTGGGAACATCTGCTCTGTGACTCCCCCTCCCCTTGCCCGGTGCTGGCTCGTCTGTGTCCCACTGTATGTGGGGCCTCAGCGTCCCTTGTTTTCAGTAAGAGGATTTGTTGGGTTGGCCCTTTGGGTACATCGGTGGGCCTCAGATTCCCCACCTCGGGGCGGGGGGTGGTGCTGGACAGTAGTCACATGACCCATCAGTCCCGACATTCCTGTCCTCTGGAGAGAAGTCTCCTTCCTGTGGGACCCCTCCCTCCCATCCTCACCCCACCGCCCTCCCCACACGCGCATGCTGCTGACGCCTCCGGGACAGGCCCAGAAGCCACTTACTTCACTCGCAGGCTGCTTAGGTCATTGCTTTGGCTAACCAGGGATTTGCACTTCTCGAGCAGGTTGTTGGTGACCGGGGTGCCAGAGTGCAGGGCCTCGAAGTTCTGGCACAGCCTGTTTAGCTCTGTGCAGATGTCCAGGAACATGAGCAGAATGCGCCGGTCCGTGGAGTTGTTGCAGTGATGTTCCCTGTAGCTCTGCACCTGCAGGGGCCAGGTGGGGCGAGCTCTCAGGAGGTACCACCGGCCCCCAGCTGGTTTGGGGACCAAACATCCAGGAGCGTCCCCCCCCCCCCACTTCCTCGTACCCTCCCAGAGTCACAGGGGAGATGCAGGCACATTGAGGCATGTGGACTCACAGGTCACTACGTAGAGTTAATGTCACTGCGTGTCCCAGGCACCCCGAGAGCGCTGGGCAGGCTGGGTCTGCCAACACCCCCACCAGAAGCCTACACGCCTGGTGCCGGCGGGAATATCTGGCCCATTTCACGAACGCTTCCCCTCCCCTCCCGGTCCCTGCCGGGGGCCTCCCCTCCCTCCTCCAAGCTGCCTTTCGGTTGCTCAGGGACGTCTTCCCAAATGATCCGAATGGCTCCAAGAACAGCGGCTTTGTGAGGGGGGAGAGGCTCTGACAGCCGCCGGGGGGGCCCGAGGAGGGCGGGAAGGAGCCTGCCAGCCGGTGTAACTGCAACAGAGCAGAGTCCCTGCGCCACCAGCTGTGTGTGGGCAGGTCACCTTTGGATGACCCAGGTCCGGGGGTGGGGGTGGGGGTGGGGTGGGTGCCAGGTGAGGGCCGAGAATCGACACTTCACATGCAGAGTCGGAGCCTGGGGCCACTGTTTGTCAAGGCCCTTCGTTGAACCTTGGGTGAGAAGGCCACGCCCCTGTGCGTCTGAGGGGCGGGGTCACTCTGGCTCCCGTAGATTCTGAGCCGCGGCTGCGGGGAGGGGTCTCACATGCTCCATCCTGACGCTGAAAACCCGGCCATGCCCCTCCCTGGAAGTCTGAGCCTGATTTACTCCTACACAGTTCAGGGGAAAGAGGGTATTTTCTGTAGGTTTAAAATTTCTCACGTTAAAGATCTGGGAGGAATATTCACGCACAGCGGAAGGGAGGGTTTTTGTTGAAGGATGTTGCCAGCAGGGGTTGCTATCTCTGGGGCCTGTGTGCTTCTCCTAAGCGGTTCTGAGCCCTGGTCCCCACGCCCCGCCAGCGCTGTGAGCAGCTGGCCTTCCAGAAGGGCGAGCTCCGTCTCCAGGCCTCCAGGTCCTGCAAACTGGGATGGCAGCTAACTCACAGGGAGACCCGGGTCAGGTGACAATGTCTGCAAACGGGAGGCGCGAGGTGCTTGGCGGGTCGGTTTCTCAAACCCCAATGGGATCCCACTGCTGGGACCACGGGCGTCAGACACTGGCTGAGCGGCTCCCTCACGAGCTCCTTAAATCCGCACACCCCGTCTTTTCCAGATGAGGCAGCTGGGGCACAGAGAGGTGACTCACTGGCCTAAGGTCACAGAGGGGGCGTGTGGCTGAGCCGGGACCGAACCCTGGCCGGCAGAGTCTCCAGCCCACTTTGGTATTTACTCACATACGTGGTGAGGGAACGAAGGGCCCGTTCCCGCCTCGTCAGGATCTGAGTCCTGATCCCGGCACAGACACGCCTGCCCTCTCCGGGCCTCAGCCGTTTCACCCTCCATGCAAGGTGTCGCCCAGGAGTCGCTGGGCCCGGCAGGTCCCCAAGAGCCCGGCCCCACCGCCGCCCGCCAGCCCACGAGGCGCCACCTGTGCGATGCTGGAGATGGGCCGGATCTTGTCGTGGGCGTTCTCCCTGCAGTGCTCCAGAGCAGCGATGAACGTGAACTGTTGCTGCTGGAACAGCTTGTACTTCTGCTCGATGCCTCGCAGGGACTCCTTCGCCTCATTCATGGTCTTCCTCAGTCCTTTTACAGGAGGACGAGAATCTGCCGGGGTGGGGGCAGGGGGGTGGAGAACACAGCGATGAGGCCCCAGATTGCAGACCCCGCTCTGGAGTGTCAGACTGGCATGCCCACGGCCCCTCTCGGCGTCCCCCCTCCCTCCTGCACTCACTCCAGATCCCCCAGGCGATCCAGGACCCAAGTCCCTTTTCCCTCCAAGGACACGTTCTTTGCCACGAACCATGACTTCCTTCCCTCAAGTGTGGCCAAAGATTTCTCTGGGCCTCAGTTTCTCCACACTGTGGACGCCCACCCACACCCACACCCACGGCACCAGACGTGCTCCGCGTGAACGGGTCGGAGGAGGCCAAGCCAAGGCCAGGGGTGCTGGCGGGCGCAAGGGGCCGGGACACCTGGCAAGGGCAGGGGTGGGGAAGAACACGCTCCAGGCTTCCTGGGAGGCCCCACCCAGGTGGAGAGGAGGAGGCCTGAGGGAGACGGGAGGCATTTCCCTCCACTGTGTCGGCCTCCGCGTCCTGAGCCCAGAGCAGGGCTGGAGCAGGGAGGGCATCTCTGTGGCAAAAAGAGGGACGAAAGGAAACGCAAGGGCAGATCAGAAGTTGGCCTCCAGGACGCGACGGGAGCGGCAACTCCGAGAACTTGGGGAGGGCTGGGAGCTGACCTGTGCGGGCTAGGCCCAGACGATGGCACCCCACGGACCTCAGCAGGCCTACTGTAAATACAACACAGTGCATTCGGCCGCAGTGCCCAGGCCGCCCCTGGGAGCCACAGTGCCTGTGTTTGCTCGCACTAGCTGCGGCTCCAGGGGGGTGGGCCTGGTCCCGGGCTGGGCAGGACACTGGTTTCCTGCCCACTCAGCCCCCTGCCGGAAGTGGGCAAGTGGGAAGGGGCGCCGGGGTTGGGGGGGTGCGGTGGGGGCCTGGGCCAGGGTGAGGCACCAGAAAACCCAGCAGTCGAGCGAGGGAAAAACATTTAACGTGCTATTTAAAGAAATAAAAGTTAACACCAAAGAGGAGGCCGCAAAGCGTCAGGATTTTAAAGACGGGATGGGGTCTGCGGCTGCGCCATACTGGAGCCCGAGGCAGAAGGAACGAGTAAAACCGATCCCGTCTTTATATTTTTGGCGACAGAAGTGGATTTTGCATGGATTTTGATGTTTTTAAATGTGATTTGCCTTGATTATTGGAGTTTGGGGCACCCCTTCACATGACTCGCCTTGCCTGGTCTGGGCCCAGGGCTTACAAGTGACTTGGGGGTTGAAGACCTAGAAAAGTCAGAGCACAATTTCTCCACGGGATACAGGTGGGCTGTTTCGAAGGGGCGCATGCACCCCCATGTTTATAGCAGCACTCTCGACGATAGCCAAAGGATGGAAAGAGCCCAAATGTCCACTGACGGGAGAATGGAGAAAGAAGATGTGGTCTATATATACGATGGAGTATTACTCGGCCATCAAAAAGAATGAAATCTTGCCATTTGCAACTACGTGGCTGGAACTGGACGGTATTATGCTAAGTGAAATTAGAGAGTCAGAGAAAGACAAAAATCATATGACTTCACTCATATGAGGACTTTCAGAGACAAAACAGATGAACGTAAGGGAAGGGAAACAAAAATAATATAAAAACAGGGAGGGGGACAAAACAGAAGAGACTCATAAATATGGAGAACAGACTGAGGGTGGCTGGAGGGGTGGTGGGAGGGGGGACGGGCGAAATGGATAAGGGGCACTAAGGATCTACTCCTGAAATCATTGTTGCACTATATGCTAACTAATCTGGATGTAAATTAAAAAAAATAAAACAATAAGTTAATAAAAAAAATGCTTCTAAAAAAGAAAGGTCAGAGCACAGCACACAGGTGGGTTTCTGGGTGGGGGCGGGGGGGGGGTTGTGCTTTCAGTCTGGCCTTCCCCATAAGGCTCAGAGCTGTGCTTGGTGGTTAAGAACTCAAGCTCTATTCATAGTCCTGGGTTCAGATCTTGGTTCCACTACTTCCGGCCGGCCTTGGGGTGAGCCTCTGAGCGCTAATGCGCTAGAGGGAAGTAACGGCCGCAGCCTCCGGGCCTTGGGGCGAGCACCGTGCGAGGTGCAGGCGGAACGTGTGCAGCCCGGAGCCTGGAACGCGGCAGCGCCTGGTTGTCAGAGCAACCAAAGCTGCTGTGATTACACAGTGTGCACACAATGGCAGGAGCAGGCCACAACAGGCACGGTGCACACCCTGAGAGCAGCAGGGTCTGCTGAGGGCTTGAGCTCCGGGAGAGGAGAGGAGGGGGGAGGGGGGAGGGGCATTAGGAGGGGGTGACCTGGGACTATTGTGAGCAAATGCAGGAGGCAGTGGGCAGGGCAGGCCGGGGGAACCCCCAAGCGTCAGGCAGAGCTAGGAGAACCCCTGAAGGCCAGAGGGGTCAGAAGGACTTCAGGCTTCCATTCGTTTGTTCACTCACCCCTTCTGCAGGGCCTAGCATATGCCGGCCCCGATTCTGAGTGCTGGGCTATATACACGGCAGGGAACTAAACAGACAAGCCCCTCTTCCCTGGAATTTATCTTTCAGAGTGGGAGGCGGACAACAAGGATGAGCCACCGAACAGTGTTGTGGATAAGAGCGCTGCCAAAGGGAAAAGGAAGCAGGGCAGTGGGATGGGCACGTTGGGACGAAGGGCTAAGTGCGGTCTGCAGGAAGGTCCTTTCCGGAGGTGGGTGGGTGGGTGGCGGGGGGCAGACGAGAGCCATGCTCCAGCCTGCAGTGAGGTCCTGAACACCCGCCCCAACCCTCCCCACGGCAGTGACTATCGACGGGGCTCTAGGAGAACCCTTGCCATGCATGGAATCCTCACCACAGCTCTCCCAACGGTACCTGATGATCCCCACGTGACAGACGATGAAGCTGAGGTCACCCCGCTAGAAGTGAGCAAGCCCGGATTCCCCACTCAGCTCTGCCTCACTTTATAAAGTCTGGGCTCTTGGATCCCTCCCTCCGTGACGGTCCATAGAGACAGACATGCCAGACATCAGACTGACCCAAGGCCGGGAGTGGGTGGCTGGGGTGGAGGGGATACCAAATGCCCAAAAAGCTGCCCAAGCCCTCCTAGGGGTCACGCACCAGCTGGACCCCTGGGCCTCGTTTCCACTTGCAGAGAATGTTCTCTGCTCCCCCCTCCCCTAGTGTTCAGGGGCCTGCCCTGCGTTGTCTGGCTCCCTGCCACCCTCCCGGGGCTTCCCGGGGCTGTCAACTTCTCCAAGGATACAGCACGACCTTGGCTGGTGGCCCCAAGAGCCCCTGAGAGCAAAACTGACTTGGTTCTTGATCCTAGCGACTTGTGACATGCACGCCAGGAAATGTCGTGAGAAGAGCTGTAATAAGCTATCCAAAGTGATCGTCCCTTGAACGAGTTACTGCAGCCAAATTAGTCTGGATGAAAGGCACAGGGTGCAGGCACTTCTCGATCTGGGGGAGGAGGAAGGAAAAAATGATTACCCAATAGGTTTTAGGCTTTAATTGATTTGTATTTTTCCAGGCTGCTAAAGAAGATTAAATCGTGGTATGAAAAGCGCCTAGGGCTTAAAATAAATGAGGAGAAAGGCAAGTCATTTCAGAAATGTCCAGGAAGCAAACTGAACCTCTCCAGTGCAAATTGCAGGTTTGGTTGTTGTGTTCTTTGTTCGGGCGGGGGGGGGGGGGGGGGGGGGGTGGCTTCCTTTTCTTCCCCAGCTGTCTTTGCAGTTGGCTTTGACAAGCCAACCAAGGTGTGCGCGCTTTGAGGAAGCGGTCCTGAGGGGACGAGGCGGATTTGCAGCCTTTTACAGTCGGAGGGCATGTCTCTGGGCACTTGGTGGCTGCTGGGGAAGGCTTTTGGCTAGGAGTCAAGACGCCAGCCCTGGCTCTGCCTCTGATTAATGAGTGAACTTGGCCAAGAGTTTCCGCCTTTCTGGACCTCACTTTATCTATAAAACAAGGGCGATTGGATTAGAATATCTTCAAGGGGCCTTCTGATTCTAACGCTTTATGGTCTACAACTGATGAGAAAGGAGACCCAAAAATGGGAAATGACTTGCCCCAGGTCTTACGGTCAACTATTTGTTCACCATTCCGATCCTCCAATTTCTGACCTGTAAGATGGGAATGAAGGTACTTATTCCTGGGGGCTGGTGCAAATATTAAATGAAGTTACTACTAAATAGTAGCCCCAATGCGCCGTGCCCTTAATACACGCCAGGAGCCCGTACTTCAGGCATATGCGCTCACGGAATCCTTCCATAATCCCCACTTCACAGGGGAGGAAAGAGGCGCCCAGAGCAGGCTCACACGGGTGGAGTCAGGAGTCGAACCCGGGGCATTCTGTATCACAGAAGCCAGACGCCCCGTCCATCATGTACCTACCCCATAGTTTTGTTAAGAACACAGCTCAAGACCGGCAGCTCCTTCTAAAAATGGCAACAGACAAAAGCTGGAGCTCCCAGCTCAGCGCCGCGTCCCATACCAGGCTGCCCCAGTCCCGCTGGGGATTGACGCGATTCGAAGCGCTCCTTCCTCCACCACGTCCCACCCACCAGGGCCGGCATCGGGGTTCCTTCCGCTCCCTCCCCTCCTCCCCCCAGGGCTCGGCGGGGGGGTGGGGGGTGGTGCGCTTTAACCTTACTGGTCCTAGGCCGGCCTTCACTCACAGAGCTCCCCGAAACCCGAGTGCCTCCGAGGGTGTCTGGGGCCCAGGAGGGGCTCTTCCCAGGGCCGGGAGGGTTGGTGGGTGGGGCGGGGCCGCGGGCCCGATTGTTCCCGCGGGTGCCATAGCAACCGGGTCACGTGGCAGCCCTGCCTCGCCCCGCGAGCCCCCGCCTTCCCGTCCGCCCCAGGGACTCCCCTACCTTTTCCACAGCCTTCCCCAACCTCTACTCGCTTTAAAGGTGGGAAAACTGAGGCCCAGAGAGTAGGGCCGGGCTGGCCCGCGGAGCGCCCAACGCCCGGGTCGGGGCGCGACGGCGGGACCAGCGCACGACCCCGCCTCCCGCCCCCACGGAGGGCCGACGTTCCCCCTTGGGCGTCTCGGCACCTGGGGCCCTCCTGGGGGCACCTCTGGTCCTAGAAGGCTGGAGGGCCACCTCCTGAGACGCACAGACCGCAGTGCGAGGCCGCCACGGGGAAGCACCCGCCCCCAGGGAAGCACCTGCCCCTCGCAGCTGAGCGCGCGGGCCATTGAGCCGGGAACGAGGCCCGGTTCCAGCCCCGCGGGCGCGCGCTGATGACGCGACGGCGCGGCGGCCCTAGCGACGGCGGTCTCCAGGGGGCGGGCGCACGCTGATGACGCGACGGCGCGGCGGCCCTAGCGACGGCGGTCTCCAGGGAGCGGGCGCGCCGCACGGAGGCATGGACGCGACCACCGCCCCTCACCGCATACCCCCGGAAATGCCCCAATACGGGGAGGCGAACCACATATTCGAGCTGATGCAGGTGACCCGGGCAGCCCCGCCCTGTCGCGACACCGGGCGCCAGCGGGAGCCTCTGTCGCGGTAGCAGTGCGCGGCTGCGACCCCGCTGCTGGGGGGGATGGGTGGGTGTCTGACTCCTGTACAGCTGGGACCCTGAGAGATGCCTCGGTCGGAGGACGCCCCCTGCCCCTGTCCTGCGGACCCAGGAGGGAAGAAAGGGGGCAGCCCACCGGGTCAGGTTTTGGTCATGGCTCCGCGCCAGCTCGCCCAATGGCCTGGACCAAGTCCCATTCTTTCCTTTTCTCGAAGCTATGAAATGCTGGGTTGCAAGAGCTGATCTTCAAGGGGGCCCCTCGGCGCTAACAGTCCCCAGTCCGTCTGCCGTGTTGGTTTCTAAGCTGGGGAGTGTCCGAGTTTCAAGGTGACCTCACCATCCCCTGAGATGGCCACCTCCTGGGACAGCAGCCCTGTGCCCTATGGTTCGGACAGGAGCATTTCCCACATGTCCCTTCTTCATTCGGGTCAGGAGTTCCCAGCAGCCCCCAGCCTCTCATCCTGGATTTCTGACCCGACTGGGCCCTCATCCCCTGTATGACCTTTGGCAAAACCCTGCCCCTTCTGGTTGCCTTCTGCATCTCCTGGAGGCAAAGGCTTTCAGGAGCTGGACTGGAAGAGCTCTCTGCCACTCAGAGGTTCTGAGGGCCACAGGGAAGCCGGAGCCCAGTTTCTGGAGCATTTGCCCCTCCAGGTATATACCCTGTCCCCGGAGGCACCACTGTGGTGACGCTTGTGCTCATTGGAGCCTCTGACCCGCGCACGTGAGAGCAGAGATCAGACTACCCACCCCGAGTCTCCATCTCTCCGGCAAACATATGCTTCCTTTGGAAAGGGTCAACTGAAAGAGGCAGAGAGATTTTTCTGCAACCGAGTGGCCAAGCCAAGAAAAGAAAATGGCTAGCTGAGTTACAAGTCACTGGCTGGTGGGCAGAGTGGGGCCAGCTCCTGGGGGTATCGTGGTCTGCTCTAGAGAACCTGGTGTAGCTCAGCTTGATTGTTGGAAAGAGCAGCCTGAAAAAGCTCCTAATCAGTATTTCCAGTCCTTAGTCATTTCTGCATTCCCTCCACGGTTTTCACTACTTTTTAAAACAATGTTAGACCCTCAGGATGTTACGAAGAGAGTACAGAGTTCTGATGTACCCTTCCCCAACTCCCGCTCCCCCACCCCCGCCCCGAATGCTATCTAACATAACTCTGGGACGTTGACGTTGGTCCAAGACAATTAACTAGGCCGCGGCAGTCCTTACTTGGGGTTCGTCCATTTTTACCTGCAGTTCTTTCTTTTTTGGTGTATTATTCCATGAAATTTTATCACCATGTTTCTCCGCTTTAACCTAATCATTTTAAAATGTTTATTTATTTTTGAGAGAGACAGAGACTGTGAGCATGAGCAGGGGAGGGGCAGAGAGCGAGGGAGACAGAACATCCCAAGCAGGCTCCGCCCTGTCAGCACAGAGCCCCATGTGGGGCTCAAACTCACAAACCACAATATCATGACCTGAGCTGAAGTCTCATGCGTAACTGACCAGGCCACCCAGGCGCCCCTAACTTGATCACTTCTTTAAATCAACCCACTTAAAAAAAAATTAAGTAATATTACCTCTCCTTGAGCTATAGCCTTGAAATCGCAGGGTTTCTAGCACACATTAGATACATAGCTATTTAAAGTGAAATTAAAAACACTCATCTGTGACACCGCCAACATCATCTCCCACCATCTCAGCGGTGAGAGTCAGCTAGTCCCGTTGGGACTCCACCAGCTGGGGAAGCTGAGGCTCAGAGAAGGGAAGGCACTTGCTGGCGGGGTGCAGAGCAGAGCTGGGGCTTCTCAGAGCTGCGTGCTCTCGTCCACGGCACACGTCCTCTGCCCCTGAAAGGCAAAAGCCCCTCCCTGGTTGTCCCTGATGGAGGCTCTTTAACGGTGCCGGCCCAGCTCCTATCTGCTACCTAGTTCACTTCCGTGCCTCTTGTTCTGGAACCGTGGAAGCTGGTTTTCCTTGGAATTAAATGGCCAGACCATCCCAGGATAGTAAATATTCTGGCTGGTAAATATTCTGTCCCGCTCTGGAGGAACACAGGGAGCAGTGATGACCATGTCACCCGGCAGACCTTGGCATTGGGCACCTACTGTGTGCCCAGCACTGAGACAAGGGTGCGGCAATAACGGATGTAGGGGACTGCAGGAGCATAGGACAGGATTGATCCAGTGGGTGTGATCAGGAGGGTGTGTTTCCATTGAGACCTGAGGACGTGGGGAACAGTGTTCCAAGAGGAGGGAACAGCATCTGCTAAGGCTCGGGGCAAATGAACATGGTGAAGAAGGTGAACTGAGAGAAGGCTGGTCCGGGGAGCATGGAGGGACTGCGGCGAGAGGACCCTGCCTGGGCCTGCCTGCCCTGAGTCTGGGATGTGGTCCCTCCCTGTGCCTCTGTGATACCCGCACGACCCTTCCCTCATTCCTCTGCTCATGGGGATCGAAGCAGATCCAGCTGTAGCAGTGGCTGGGTTCCAAGTTGCAGGCCTGTTTGGTGGGTGCAGTGGAGAGATCGGGCCCCATAGCCGGTATCGATAGCGACCAGGGCGCTGGGCCACCTGAGCCCAGGTCCCTTGGTGCCCATGCAGGTGTTAACCACCTGGGTGTCTTCCCTGTGCCCACAGAACATGCTGGAGCAACTCCTGATCCACCAGCCCAAGGACCCCATCCTGTTCATGATCAGTCACTTGCAACGAGACAACAATAATGGTGAGCACTTGACGGGCCTCCTCTCCCATTACCTCCCCTCCCCCACCCCCACCCCCGCTCCTGCCCAACCGCTATGGACCACTCTGCCCTCCCTGCGTCTGAAGGGAGGGGTTTTGACAACTTGGGGTGGTGGCTCATTGAAAAATGACTTAATTCCTTTTGGGGGCACGGCTAAAGAGTTCTCTTGCCAAGTTTCTAAAACGAAAACCTCCGAAAGGCCCATGGAATCAATTATTAACGCTTTCGTGTGCCCCATCTGATCTCGCCTGTTGGCTTTAAACTCTGTGATCGCTCCACACGTCAGGTGTAAATCTGGTTTCCGGTCCACCTAGACATGCAGCCCTCGGGTCTTCCTGATGGTCTCATCGCTGGTGCCCGTTAGCGCGTGCCAGAGTTCCCCAACTCTCGGCCCAAGTGCAGGTCGGCTAGACCCAAAGCCAGGGCCCAGAACCAGAGAGAAGAGAGGGGCACTCCCTTCCACGGTCGATTTGCCAAGTGGAGGATCATTCCCACCCTGTGTGAGCTGTCAGGGAGAACTGGTGTCTGCGAGCTTTGATGTGTCTCTTCACTGGAGCACTGGCCGCTTTGAAGGAGATACCGGCTCGCCAGTGAAATTAGCGCTTGGCGCAGCTGAGAAGGGCAGAGGCCGGAGATGCCCTGTGGTGGGGCTCACAGGCCTGAGATGAGAAAGGATGCATCAAGACACAACAACAGAAGAAGGTGAGAGAGAGGACACTCCAGGCCTACAGGTGCACCACGCACACCTGGCCTTTCCGGCGTGCCCCCCGCCCGCCGATCCTGACGCGGTTCCAGGCTTGGCCGCAGAGCATCGGAGCGAGGGGCTGCTTGGGTCCCAGCGCCATCTCGCCAACCTAAGCAGAGTGGCTCCCGGAGAGCACAGCGGTGCCCCTGTGTGATTCTCTGGGTGGGCAGAATTGAGAGTTGACGTTGGCCGTGAGCCCACGTGCCCCAGGTGCAGACGGAGCCGTGGGCACCTGTGGGCCGGGAGCACCACCCTCTTGAGCTGCCCACCTGGCCACCGTGTGTTCCTGGTGGGGCTCGCTCTGCCCCACAGAGACCCTTCTAAGAGGCCTCTGTTCTCCGGTTGGCTGTTTATCACATGGCACCGGGGTGCGGGTGGCGGTTAGGCCACCTTCCTTCCCGGGGGTCCGGCCGCAGACCGAAGCTCACCAGCCGGGCCTCCCCTGCCGGAGACGGATGTGTCTGCTTTCCCACCTCCTCCCCCGACCCCGAGTCTGGACGGGGGCTCGGTGTTGCCTGCGGGCCGCTGGGAGCAGCCTGCCCGCCGTGTTCGGCTCTCTTGTATCAGCACCAACACATCGCAGAGCAAAGCCAAGTTGAAGCAGAAGCGAAAGTGAAGAGAAAGCAAAGCAGGAGTTAAAAGCAAGGTCAAGGTGGGGCGCCTGGGTGGCGCAGTCGGTTAAGCGTCCGACTTCAGCCAGGTCACGATCTCGCGGTCCGTGAGTTCGAGCCCCGCGTCAGGCTCTGGGCTGATGGCTCAGAGCCTGGAGCCTGTTTCCGATTCTGTGTCTCCCTCTCTCTCTGCCCCTCCCCCGTTCATGCTCTGTCTCTCTCTGTCCCAAAAAATAAATAAACGTTGAAAAAAAAAAAAATTAAAAAAGCAAGGTCAAGGTGAAATGGGGGCAAAGCAAGAGCTAACGTAACGTGAACGCAGTTCAGGGAAGTGCCCCCCGCTTCCTGCCAGGCCTCCACCAGGGCTCCACCGGTTCCCCGATCGCCCTGACTCCTGCCAGACTGTAGAGAGACCGCGAGAGAGCATTGTTCCGTCTGGGCCTCAGCTTCCTCGTTTGTAACCTGGGCGCGCTTGGGTGACTGGGCTGGAGGCTGCGGACGTCGGGATGGCAGCTGCGGGCAGGACGCCCCAGGCACTGGCCCGGCTGCGGGACTGGCAAGGCCTTGACCCCCGCCCCGCCCACGACAGGGCGCGGGAGTTCCCACTCGTGACCCTTCGCCAGATCCTTCTGAGTTAAAGACTGTGCCTGGTAATAACACGACCATCTGAACTCTCAGGAGCCGGGCCGCGGCACCGCTCTGTCCTGCTGGTTTGAAAGATTCACTTTGGGCCACGTGTGCCATGTCCCGTGTCCTCACACCGCCAGCCTGAAGCCGGAAATTCGAGGCAGGTTCCCATCATATTTAATCCTGCCCCTCTGTGTGCACGTGTAATCTTCAGCGTCGAACTGTCGCTTCCCCAGCATCTTTCTGTTTTAGACTTGGTGCGGCCGACGCCATCGGGCTGGCCTTACAGCCTCCTCCGCCCGCCACGGAGCCTCCATTCCTTCTCCGTGCTGCACCTGCCCTGTTCGCTCCCAGCCGGGGGCGAAGGAGCCAGACCTGCGTCGTCTGGCTCTAGCAGGGGGCCGGCCTCCTGCCCTCCTCAATAGCTAGAGCCGAGGTGTTGGCCCGATGCTCCCTCTGGGAGTAGAGGCATCGGATCCCAGTGACCACTGTTTTGGGGGGTGGATTTGTCCCCACAGGCCTCCACCGCCTCTGCCAGGCCCGGGGCTGGCAGCTCTCAGGGATGTTGGAATCTCTTTGCCCTTTGTGCTCAAGGCCCAACCGCTGAGGTGAAGAACAGAGAGGGACATCTGCAGGTTTCCTCCCCGTGCCCAGGCGTCCGCCCACAAGTGAGGCAGGACATGGGGGAAGGAGGGGAGGCTGGGCAGAAGGGCATGCTTTTGTGAGTGTTCTCTTGTGTGTTCTGGAAGAGGACAGTGGACAAGGGGAGGCCCTCTGAAGTCCAGTGAGCGGTTCTGCCTCCCTGGGCTAGTGAGGGAGGCCGTCTTGCCTCCTTCCAGCCACGCAGCGGCCCGTGTTTCCTGGAAGCTGGGCGCTCAGCGCTTCTGCTTCCTGGGCACGGGGTGGGGCGGGCAGGGGCTCGTGTGGCCGGTGGCTAGTGTAGACCGAAAGAAGGCTCCGGACTCACCCCGGTGAGCACGCACATGAGGGAACGAGGGGAGCCCCCGGCACATGGCTGGCATCCCCTTCGCCTCGAGAAAAGCAGATTTAGTACAAAGTGAGCATTTACAGTAGCCCTGGGCAATATTAAAGCAGGTGATGGTGTATATAATGGTATGTTGCGTTTTTTATCAAACGTTTGTCCAAGAAAGCTGTGTATTAGAGCTCCAATACCTAAGGGTTTTCTTGTGAATTTTAAATCATGCTCCTAGTTAAACCTCAAAAGGATCTGTGGATGGAAAGGTTTTTTGATTTCCTTTGAAGTGGTTTGAAGAAGTTGATTACTCTTGGCAGTCAAGCAGCCTTTTATGACACTGTTTATAAATAATTACTCATGAGCAGAGCTGGGGTTCCAAGGTGTTAGATTTTAAGAAACTGAAATTAATCACATAAATGTGTGCGAGAAATTAGATGGGGAGAAAGGCCGTGGATGTCCCCCTTTTAAAGCATTTTCAGAGATGTGTGCAATTTGGGTGCCACTTACGGGAGCCTGGAAGGGGAGGGCATCCCCAGCAGCCTCCGAGCCCCGTAACTTTGTCAAGATGAATGCGTGACTTGGGAGTCAGCTCGTTCCCCAAAACGCTCTTGTTGAGGTGCGGCTCCTTCTCCCGGGGCTCCACAGGCCCCGAGTCCCATTGGGTCTGGCCTGAGTTTGAGGAGCTTGAGCAGAGGCCTGTGGCTAGAATCGAGAGAGGGGGCTGGGCGGAGGTCACAGGAGCCTGACCGGGCCCTCTGGTGCTCCCTTACTGTGGCTTTGGCCGGCAGAACACTGGAAGCTGTGTCCGCCGTACTGGGGAGGGCCGGAGGCGTCCCGGCTGAGCCTGCCTCGGAGAGGAAAGTGTGTGCAGGGCTTTCTGAACTGGAGCGTGGCAGCCTTGGGCCAGTAGGCCGGGGCCTTCCTGCCCCCACGTCTCTGATTCCCATCACCACCAGGGGGAACGATGTGGGGTTCCTGAGAAGCAAGTTCGCACATCACTGGGGCCAACGGACCAGGTTTGTAAACGTTTCCAGACGTAGAAAATGACAGTGCTCTAAAGCCACTGGGGACACACACCCGTCAAAGCAGCAGCAGAAAGCCAGGACGTCGGTACAGCCTGTCGTGTTGTTGAGGAGAGAGCAGAGGATGGCCACTCCCTCTGGCTCCCGTCTCACGCAGCCCCTCGCGCCCCGCTTGCTGTGTTCGGCAGCCCCGGTCCCAGTGCCGAGCGAGGACGAGGTGCTCGACGAGTGAATCAGCGAGCGGATCAGCTTCAGCCGTCCTTCCGTGCTTTTGGCAAATGAGAAGGTGCCGTGAATTTGGACAGAGTTCTGTATTTACACCCAGGCGGCCGTGTGCCGATCGTGAGCTCATGGGCCAAATGGATCCTAGTTCCTTCTCTGTGGCCACTGCCACACTAAAAGGGCACGCGTGTCCGTTGTCCTCAGCATGGACGAGGTGCCCTCCTGGGGCCCTGGCAGCAGTGGTCTCTGCGTGTAGACATCAGAGGCTCAGATGCGTTGGGAGACACCTGTTCATTGTCCCCTTGGCTCAGGGGTCAGGCCAGCAGCGGTGAGGGGATAGGCCTGCCTTCCCAACCTCTGTTCTGTGCTCCTGGCCCTCCATGTTTAGCGGCCGGGGGTGGCTTAGTCAAGGTGGCACTTGGAGGAATCAGCATGGATTCATCTGTCCAGACACCATGTCCTGAATCCTGTTTTGACCCAAGAACACATGCCTTCCAGCGCTTTTCCTGAGATGCTGGTCTGGTCTTTTCCAGTGGGCCAGCACCTAGTCGGTCGTCCCAACCCCCGACCCCCGACCCCTGACCCCCCGACCCCCATCTTGAGGAATTCTGTGGGGCCAACAACCTCCCAGAGCCCAAAGCCTCAGACCCTGAAGCAAGCCATTTGCATGGAAATGCCCACATTTGAAAACAAAGGCTCTCCTATCTGGGGTTTTATAAATCTGGCCCGATCCACCCCAGGCTTTCCCCCATTATTTCCCTCTGTAAAATGATGGGGAATACAATTTGCTAAATAAAAAGGCATAAATATATATAAAACAAAGCTTGGAAGGTCGATTTACATAAAATACAGCTTTATTTGAGAGCGTGTCCCCAAGACAAAGTCCCTGTTTAAAATGCTTTATGGTGTTCGAAATCCCAATTGTTCTTGATATTTATTAGTTTAGCAAACAAGTTACCGTGTCCATGTCCCCTCGGAGACAGAAAAATAAACCATCTCAGTGATCACTTACCTCTCTAAACATACAGAGTATGTTCTATGGCGAGACCATCCCTGAGCCACTGGGTTACAAACGACCGTGTCACTCGCAGAAAATGAAATCTGGGGAGGAAGGAAATGAATACCCCCGCAGTACCGCGGGCACGGAGCTTGCTTTATCATTTCGAGCGGTGACATTCAAATCTTTCTATTCCACAGTGCCGAAGATTGTAATATTAGGTCCACCCGCCTCGGGGAAAACAACTATAGTAAGTGCATCATATTAAGTGTTGTAATGCCGTAATATCTCATCTCCCTGCAGAGCGGGAGCCGGGCCGCCCCTCCGCGGGTTCTCAGCACAACGGAGCGTTTCTTCATCCTTCCCTTCCGCTTCTTTAACTTATTTTCTTATTAGGAGAGGCGGCAAGCAGGCCTCGTAGAAAGCCTAGAAAGCACAGAACACAAAAGTATAATTCTGCAACCATCCAGGGGTGAGCATTATTTCAACAGTTGGGATCTATGTTCCAGGGTTTTCTCGGGCCGCGGGGGCACCATCTTTGCACACGCTTGGTTACCTCCTTAGGATAAATTTCCAGAAGCAGACCAGCGTCTAGAGACTTTTGACACGGAATCTTTAGATTCACTCTCAAAGTGTTGTTGTTGTTGTTGTTTTCATGTTTATTTTTGAGAGAGAGAGAGAGACAGAGCACGAGCGGGGGAGGGGCAGAGAGAGGGAGACACAGAATCTGAAGCAGGCTCCAGGCTCCGAGCTGTCAGCACAGAGCCCGACATGGGGTCTCGAACCCACGAACAGTGAGATCATGAGCTGAGCTGAAGTCGGACGATTCACCAACCTGGCCACTCAGGCGCCCCTCATTCTTAAAGTTTTAATTATGAAACTGTTTAATCAGAAAAGCATAGACACTGCACCATAGATACTCAGCTCCCAGATTTTCCAGAATTTATCATCTTGCCGTGTTTGCTTTGATGATTCCCTTTCCACTTTAGATATGGCTTTAAAGATACAGCAGATGCCTCATCGTACCCACTTCTTTGTCTTAAGTTGGAGGCTTAAGTCCTGAAGCTGGTGTGCTTCGTCCTGCCTACAGTTTTAACCTTAAACTCCTTTTTTTGAGTGTCAAAACTTTGTAACGTTTTAATCATCTGAGACAGAACTCTGCTTTTTACTGACTTTTTATTTTAGAGAGAGCGAGCGAGCATGAGCAGGGGAGAGGGGCAGAGAGAGAGAGAGAGAGAAAATCTTCAGCAGGCTTTATGCTCAGTGCAGAGTGGAGGTGGAATTCGTTGCGGCACTCCATCCCGCGACCCTGGGATCATGGCCTGAGCTGAAATCAAGAGCCAGACGCTTAACTGACCGAGCCTCCCGGGTGCCCCTGGAACTCTGTCTTTTAAAAGCCTGGCTAGTGGACTTCAGTCAACTCTTCCTTGATGACTGTGCCACTACTGTGAGCACTCGTCCCGGGCCTGGGTGACATGGCGGGCTGTGTCCCCTGACGAGCTGGCACTTGGCTGTGTTCAGAAAAGGGATTAAGACGGCCGATCCTTGCCAGAGCTGGCCTGCATCTGCTGTGCTCAGGAGTCGTCTGTATCCTAGCGCTGTGTCTGTCTCTCTGTCTACCCCTCTGCCCATCCATCCCTCCCTCTGTCCTTCTGCTTGTCTGTCTGTAGTTTTCCTACTGTGTTCCTGAGGATCAGGCTGCCAGCCTTCACTCCTTTCTACGGTCCCCCCAACCTAACACGCTGTTTTACTGCTAGAAACCCAGGGCCCCCAGGCCTGGCAGCCACAAGCGTTACCAGGGTGCTTTGGAAGGTGGCGGGTGCCAGACTCCCCTCCGGACCTGCCTGATCAGAATCTCCTGGGAAAAGGCCCAGGAAGCCGTTTGAAACCACTTCCGAGGTGGTAGCCTCTGCCCTGAGACAGACAGGCTCCCGAGCCACGTTAAGGCGGAGTCGGGTCACTCAGGGTGAGGGGTCTCCTTTGGCAAAGGGCCTTTGTCTTTGAGACGTTGGCACTCTGGGCACCTCCCCCCCAGCCCCCCCCCCCCCCCCCCCCCGCCCCACGCTTAACCCCAGTTCCAGCTCCTCCCTGATCTCTGGTGAATTTGCTGGGTAGAATTCGTGAAGCGTGGTGAGCACAGACAACTTCTTTCGTCCAGTCCCAACTTGGCTGAGGCCATCGGCTCTGCCCCCTGGCGAGGTCAGGGCCCACCGCGCCTCACTGCTGTTTCAGCTTTTGGTGAATGCGCTACCCCACGTCTGACCACTATGTGGGGACACGCAGAATCTAATTTTATAGTAAGATGATATACAGTATATAATCCAGACAGAGCCCTGCAGGGCTATCATCACTGACGTCTCCCAGCAGGAGGAACAGAGAGAATTAAGGTTGATACTTGCCCCGGGGGACTTCGGGGCCTTCTGAATCATCCCGATGCTGAAATGGCCATCAGTATAATCTTGCCGTTAAGAGCATTTCATTACATTATTATTCCCTAAAATGTATTCCTCCCTGTAGAGTATACGTAGTCATCAATGAACTAAACATTCATTTGGTCAGATCATTTCCTGATCTAAGAAAATATGTTTGTGCCCCATGTTTAGGTCCTGTCCCTTCATTTCCTGTTGTAACCTTTTTGTGGCCCTGAGGAGCTGGGAAGGCGCGTCAAGGCAGCTACAAGCAGGGCCCCTCCGTGGGCTTTCTAGCTCCGTGTAATCACTGGCTGCTGGAAAAAGAGAGAACACTCGGGTGGCCTCCTCAGGCTGGGGAGGGGGGGGTGCTCTGTGGGCTTGTCCCCCTGGGTGGCCTCCTTCCAGCCAGAAAGCAGTTATGCTTCCCTGTGGCCAGTCTTTTCTAGTAGAATACGGAAGGGCCTGGGCATTTTAACGGAGTCCTCTTAATTACAGCGTTCACTGAAATTTTCTTTGGCTCTTTCTTCAGGCAATGTGGCTGTGCAAACATCTCAACAGCAATCTTCTCACCGTGGAGAACCTGACAGCAAGAGAATTTTCCTCTCTGGCTGCGGGTGCCAGGAGGCATTACGAGAACATGACGGTAGGGCTGGTCCCAGGGCGGCAGGAAGGGGAGACGGGGTGACAGGGCTCCCACGGTCCCCCTTGCCCCCCACCCCCACCCCCAGCACGTCTCCATTTCCTCGGGGACCAAGCGAGGGGAGTGCTGGGGGTAAACTGAAACACAGGCAGCGTGGGCTGGAAGGAAGGAGAGAACTCTTAAGCAGGGTGCGTGTCCTGGCGGGTGTGGGGACGAGGGGTTTGTGGCAGAAAGGGGTTGCTGACGGCGCGAGGTGACCCTTCTGCGCTGATGGAGCGGCCCTGGCCCGTGCTGCTTCCCAGGGTCACCCCATCGCGTGGGTGCCGAGAGGCAGGGGTCCGTCCACAGAGAATGGAGCCACGCCGGCCCGGCCAGGGGGTTTCGGGGCCGTCGTCCCGCCGTCCCCGCGGTGGACGGACCAGGCGCGCTGCACCTCGGGGGCCCCGGGGGCGCAGGGGCCGCCCTCCCCACCCCTCCATCCGGCTCACACACATCTGTGGCTGGCCCCCCAGGGCGCCGAGTGTCCTGATCCTAAAAATCTCACCAATCCCACGTCTGAAACTTTGGTTTCCCCGGGGGAAATATAGAGCTTGCTCATGCTGTTTGTCTTTACTCCGAGTTAGAAACTTGGAGATATTTCTTCATAAGCCCCTCTGGGATGTGAGCAGATCTCCTAGTCCATTCGGGCCGCCGTGACAAAATACCACAGACTGGGTGGCCTGGAAGCACAGGGATTATTTCTCCCAGTTCTGGAGGCTGGAAGTCCGAGATCACGGCTCCAGCAGGTTCGGTGTCTGGTGAGGGCGTCTTCTCACTGTGTCCTCACAAGGTGCAGGGGCAAGGGAGCCCTCTGCGGTCTCTTCCGTGAGGGCAGGAATCCCATTCTATGACCTGATCACCTCCCAAAGTTCCCCCCGCCCCGATTCTGTCACTTTGAGGGTTAGGGTTTCAGTATATGAATTTGGGGGACACGTGTGTTGAGACCAGAGCGGCAGGGATATGCCCTCTGGGGCATTCTTTCTGGAGACTCTGAGAATGGAAAGAATCCCTGTGTTTGTTGCGTGCTTCCCAGGCCTCCCTCCTCCCCCCCTCCCCTCTCCTCCCCTCCTCCCCCCACCCCCACCACACCGGCACCAGTGAAGCAGTGACCCAGGGCAAAGGCGGGTTCAGGCCTACCCCAGAGCCCTGCCCCAGAGCAGTTGGGGTGAGAAGCCGGGGAACAGTCTGGCGGGCTGCAACCTGTCCTCGTCCCCTGCCTGGGGCAGAAAAGGAGAGGCCGTGTGGGGGACACATCCTGGGCCCTGATGGAGGTACCACCTCCCTTCTTGGCCCCGCAGCCGGAATTGGGCACCGCCCCTGGCCACTGTCCGCCTCTTTGAGGCCGCTTCACCTTGTGTTTCCATCCAGAGCTTTCTCTTCTGTCATTTTGGCCCCCACCCTGTTCCCTGGCTCAACCACCCACAGAAGCAGCACCACGGCCCAGTGCTCAGGAAAAGGGGTCTGCAGGGCCCAGCCAGCTCTGGGGAGGGGTGTGCAGAGCGGGCTCGGCAAGGCCACGGGGGCACGTGACCGGGAGGGCCCCGGCAGGGCGGGGGGCAGTTGTCAGGCACGAGGGATGGGACTCGGGCAGACTCCCAACCCCAAGTTTGCCGGTTACCCCGACTTGATGGAAGGAGGATCTCCTTCGGCAAGGTCAGCCGCCACCACTGCGAGCTGACTCTGAATATGTTTAATCCGGAACACTTCCTGCCCCCCATTGCCTGGGGCGGGGGGGCTCTCAGAGGCCTGCTCCCCGGCCCTGCAGGTTTGCAGGAATCAGTGTGTGCTTATGGGTGGGGGGACGCCAGCATTTGGGGTGGGGATGTGGTTTTGTCATTTTCAGACAGCCTCTCGGGGAAGGGGAGGCAGGCTTATTTCCAGGATAAAGATGCTTTTATCAGGTTTATAAAATTCAGCAGAGGGGAGGATTTTAAGGAAATTCCTCCTGGGTTTCATTATGCTAATTATCAGCATATTTCAGACCACATCGGAGTGCTTTCAAGGGTGTCTTATCGGGGTTCCTTGGCTTGGAAGCGGGGGGGTGGGGGGAAGATGAAAGGCAAGGCTGTCAGGACTGATGAAGGAGTGAGAGGTTCTGAAGAGCCAGGACGGTGTGCGTAGGGCGGCTGCGCGTGGCCTGGCCTGGCCGCAGGTGGCCGTCGCCAGGCCTGGCCTCTGGTTGAGGGTCGTCTTTAAATCGCCCTCGGGCTGGGAACCCTTTACAGCCTTTTGGAAGTAGCGCGGTGCCACGGGAGACCCAAAGATGAACTCCTTCTCCAGGCCCCTGGGAACTTTGGGGGACGTGGGGGAGATCCAGGCTAAGGGGCCTGGAAGCTTCGTGCAGTCGGGGGCTTGGCTGACTAATCCCCTTACCCTGAAGTGTTCTCTGAGCAGGGACTGAGTACCAGGCACTGACTCATGGCTGAAGAGCACGCAGGCTGCAGGATTTAGGGGGTCCACGGAGCCGTGGCCACAGTAGTGCTAGGAAAAGCCTTCTTAAGGGGCAAAGTGCCACAAAACCCGCACAGGCGGCCATACCCCTGAGGGTATCCAAGGTGACCAGGGATTGGAACCAGCGCT
Organism: Leopardus geoffroyi; assembly: GCF_018350155.1. Lineage (NCBI taxonomy): Eukaryota > Metazoa > Chordata > Mammalia > Carnivora > Felidae > Leopardus > Leopardus geoffroyi. The sequence continues at coordinate 90,662,220 of NC_059342.1, read as the reverse complement.
TTTGTTTGGAACCGCTTATTATAAACTATTGCAACGATAGAGGCTGTGAGAAAGGCAGCAGAACCCTCACGGGCCCATCGCCGGCTTAAACCAGTATCTGCTCACGGCATCTCTTTCCGCGTGCTCCCCGGCATCGCCCTGCTCCCCGGTTATTGGAGAGAAAAACCCATACAGCATTTCATTTCATCCGTGGTTGTTCTGGTCTCTGTCTGCTGAGAGATGGACCAGGCAATGACCAGACCGTATATAAAAATAGGGCTCTGACCCAAGCCTGCAGCAGCCGGCCCAGGAAAAAACCCGCCCGTTGTCTCAGTAACCAGCTCAGTAACCAGCTCAGGAGGCCAGCAGGTCCCAGGGCAGACTGGGGGGGAGTCAGACGGCTGCCTCTAGCGTGATCCAGGAAGCCCGGCGATAACCCCGTGGCGGTCAGCCCCGCGTGGCCCGGGCTTGATTAATAACGGACAGCTTCCCTCATTTTTGTCCCTCCTTCCAACGTGTGGCCAACCTGAGAAAGCCAAGCTCACGGGGCGCCCCGCTTCGAGGTGGCCGTCCCCCCGCTGCCCGGGCCGCCGTGCTGCCAGGGCACACCCGGGAGGCCTTCCCGCTCCGCTGCCGGCCTCTGAGCCTCTGCCAAACCCGAGTGACGTGGTGAGTCCCCGCCAGAGCGAGCCCGGACTTCGTAGCCTTGCTTGTTTCCATTTGGGTGGCCTTCGCTTATTTCCACTGTCCAGAAGGAAGTAAGACACACACAGTCACACTTCGAAAACTCATCAGTCTTTCTCCGGGATGTGGCCAGGGCTAAACTCTGCCCGAGGAGGCAGCTTTCTCAGAGTCTTCCGGCCCCAGGGCACTCTGGGTATAAACCCCGCCCTGGGCAGGTGTTTCTTGTCTCCTCTCCGCCTTGACCGAGGCCATCTTTGCTCTCAGTTTACCCTGTCTTGGCAGATCCTTTCCCCTCTCTGCCTGCTCTGGTCCGTTCTCTAGGCCCACCCTGATTCCAAACCCCAGGTGAGGGGGCCCTGGGGGTGGGGTGGGGAGCAAGGGGGAGGCCGGCAGGAGCCCAGGGCACCAGAGCGAAGGAGGCTCCTGCTGTCAGGTGCGGACCCTGCATTTGCATGAGCCTGCGAGTCGGTGCCTCCGTCGGTTCAGGCCCAGTGCAGGCCCTGCTGGGGTTTGGGAGATTACGGGGAACAGAACCAAGTCCCGCCTCTAACCACACAGGAGGTGACAGGAAGGTGAAGAGTCCCCACACTGGAAGGATATTTCTGTGCAGCGGGAGCTGAGTGTGATTGTTCTGGAATGGTTTCATTTCTCCTGGGGCGGGAGTGGGGGGTGGGGGGGGAAGAACTTTATCACTGAAATCCCTGCAGGAAGAATACACAGTTGTAAACCTCCCTGAGCGGCTGCCTGGTCCGGAAGTTCTCGATCTTTGAAGCACATTAGGCTCACGTGGGCCCTGCCGGACTTGTTTAGTGTGAAGCCCCGGGGTTGGGGCCAGGCATCAGGATTTTTCAAATGCTCCCCGGGGAATTCTCACATGGTCCCTGGGGGACCCACCCCAAGCGCCACTCCCCTTCCTCATCACGATCATTATCGCCAGATCAAGTTTTCTTCGCGCTTCGGGTATTGTATCAGAGCACAACAGCCTGTGTTTGTTGAATGAATAAGTGACCTAGACTCTGAAGGCCGGTGGGTCAGACGGGCAGGATCCAGAGTGGGTTCTTTCTAACTTCAGTGTTGTTTACTAACTCCAGTTCTGTTTACAAATGTAAAAATCTGGTGTAACCCGATGTACCCAAGCGCCCAGCTGCCAGAGTCACCATTTTCTTTAGTATCCAAATGAAAGAACCCATGCCTCTGCACACAGGATTACAGTGCTCGGAGGACTGCTGAGGGTCCCGGGCGGGGCTGGCCTCCGGCAGCTCCGGCCATCCCCTCTGGGACCTTGCTGCTCTGCGTCCTGGGGGCCGCACAGCGCAGGGGCCCTCCCGCTGTCTCGTGTCCCCAGTTAGCCACTCAAGGTGACGGTGAAGTTCATTGGCCTTTCCCACCACAGGGTCTCTTCTGGGCCATCTCCCTCTGTGACCCTCTGTGTCACAGCTCCGAGAGTGCCTGCCATCCAGACCTGCACCGACAGCCCCGAGAAGCAGCAGGAACTCTAAAATGAGAGTTGTCTTTAAAGACTCTCTGCCCAGGTCTTAACGTGAGCTCAAGTCCAAGTGCAGGCTTCCCTCCCCCCACCAGCAGCACTGTAGGAGGAAGGGGGCCTGGCAGGGGGCGACAAGGAGTCTCAACAATTCCCCTCCTGCCTCTGCTCCCGGGGCAAATTCATGCTGCAGATTGAGATGTCTCTGACTCTTGAGCAAGTGTCACCCAAGGCGACAACGGGGCAGGAGGGGACAGAGGGTGGGGCCCAGGGATGGGACCACGCAGGCTCCTGCCATCCAGTGAGGAAGCCCAGGTGTGATCAGTGAAGTGAGGGGCCCCAGGGGGCAGAGCCAGCTTCCACTGCACCTGGCCGCCTGTGAACAGCAGCCCAGCGTCGCGTCGTTCAGGGGAGGACGGCCCCTCTGAGGTCAGCACATCGGTGGCTCTGCCCCAGGGCCCCGTGCAGAAGAAGCTGGAAGGAGAAGCGAGGTCCAGCCAGGAGCCAGCGCAGCCTTGATGACAAGAAAGCAGGGAGATGGGGGCCAGGGGCCTGCATCTGATCTGGGACTTCTCGGTGACCCTCTGGGCCTTCGCTGGCCTCTGTCGGTTTGTCCCCGAGTCTCCCCACAAAGCCAGGCCTTGCGGGACCGGGGTGGGAGAGCACAGCAGAGCTCTGGGAGGAGGGAGTCTGATTCCTACAAAGACAGTTTGGCAGGGACTCCGAGAAGCGCCCCGTGGAAGCCCCGCTGCTGACGTGACACATCAAAGCTGGCATGGAGACAGCACCAAGGCGGGGAGCGGCGGGGGGCGCCCGGGAGGGGCCGTGCTCAAAGTTAGGGGCCTGTCCCCTGCCGGGCACACCCCTGCGGGTGCTGTACCCCATCTGGACCTGTCTCCTTTCAACCCTGTTCTTTGACTGCCTTGCACCCCCCTCGGCTCTCCCCCTGGGCTACCCCCCCCCCCCCCCCCGCCCCATCCCGGTACCTGTTTGCTGCCTCCTGAATGGGTGTTGTCAGGGACAGGAGACAAGTCTCAAGGGAAATGGGCCTCAGGATGGAAACTGACTCTGCCTGGGGTCGGGAAGGAACAAGAAAGGGCTGCCCCCCGCCGTTGACCCCCTCCCCTCCCCAGCCAGCTGGGGGAAGTTTCCCCGGAGGAGCTAAGAGGATATGGGTGGGGCAGAAAGGTACCCCCCGGCCCCTGCCAGCAGCCTCTCTCAAGCGGGGTAGGGCTCTTGGCTGCTGGAGCTTGCTTATTTAAGACAGTGGCTCTCCAGGTGTGGTCGCCGGACCAGCAGCCTCAGCATCCCTGAGAACTTGTTACAAATGCAGATTCTCAGCTTCACCCCAGACCCACTGGATCAGAAACCCTGGCGTGGGGCCGGTGACTTGTGCTCTCACAAGCTCTCCAGGGGTGCACCTCCAGGTGGGGGAATGACTGGCTTGAGCAAGAAATTGGCAAGGTGGGGGGAGAGGGCGGACGGAAGGACACAGGTGTCTCCGAGGTGCCGAAGCCAGGGACCGGATGCTGGCTCGCTTCCCTCTCGCCTCTCTGGCCTCCTCGTTCTCGATGTGTCATACACTCATCCCTTTTCTCTCTCCTGCTCACTCCTGCTCTTAACTTTCGCCGTCCGTTCAGTAGAAACCGTAGTGGCCCCAGAACTTTCCAGTGGACACAGACAAGTCCGATGCTTCCCAGAGGAACCCCCTCCCTCACCCTCTCGCCGTCTGCTCTGTCTTCCTCTTCCAATTCCACATCGTGGAAAAGCCATTCTGATGAAGCTGAGACCTGGTTTCTCCCTTTGTGCTGGCTTCGTGTCCTCACGCTCCCCTCACGCCTGCCAAGTGCCTGTCGTGGCTCCAGCCCCTCAGCTTTGGATCCGCTGGAAAGCGAGGGCTCCTGCCCCTGGTGATTACACCCCACGTCCTGGACCTGATGCCTCTTGGTCAGGATTGGGACATGGGCAGCGTCTGAAGCAATCACAGTGGCCAGCAGTGGGATATACCGATCAACTTGGACCAATTAGGGTCCCCCGCTGTATCTGATGGTGGGCTTGACCCCACAGAAACTATACAAGCTGCGGGGCACGAGGGTGGCTCCTCAAGGAATTTTGGGGGTTCTTTGCGTTACAGGAGGCAGGGTGTATGGATGAGGGACAAAAAAATAAAAGGAAAAACTACAGAATTGCCGCTCATTTCTCTGGATGAGGTGTGTGAAGCCTAAAGAGGTCAAGACTTGCCCAAGGTCACCCAGCTGGCTGGAGCTGCAGCAGCCATTATGTAGCCAAGAGTGGGAAGCTTGACCATGAACGGAGCCAGCCCAGGGCAAGCGGTGGGGAGGCGAGCCCTGATGCTGAGGGTGAATCTGCGTTCTGCTCCCAGAATCCCCCACCCCCAGCAGCAGGCCTGCGTGTCTGGGATTTATTTTGACTTCCGACATCCTTTGTCAGAGATGTGAGCGTGAGTGGGGAGAGGTCTGGGCCCCTGGTCGTGCGCTACAGTGGGAGGTGACACAGACCAGGCATCAGTGCCCCCCTTGAGTGGAGCTGCTTGTCCAGACCCGTGCTGAGGAAGCAGCATGCAGGGTATATTAAGGGTACTCAGGGGCGATCATGACCGCGGTGCTGAGCCCTCGCTGGGGGCTGGGCGCGTCCCAGGCTCGCCACACGTACCGCCTCGTTTTATCCTCACGGCAACTCTTTGAGGCACCTTGTCTTTGTCTCACTGACAAACGAGGAAACTGAGGCTCAGAGTATTGAAGACTCGTCCGGTGTCACTCAGCGGGTGGTCAGGGCCCAAATCATGAGTGTCTGAGTCCCTGACCAATCAGTGCCACCCCCCCCCCCCCCCGCCGCCCAAGGGTCTCCCTGTGAACGTTCTTTACCCACTTGGCCTATCCTCCCCCTGACACCAGACATAACCTTCTGAAATCACTCTGTCTGAGGGCTTCAGAGCCCTCGGCCTCCTCTCCCTCCAGCTCCTGTCCCTGCCCTGTGAGCCAGTTACCCGGAATGCTGTGTCCCCAAGGAGGTCCTTCAGCGCCGAACTTCGTTTGCCCGAGTGCAGCCTGCTCTTGTCAGGGGACCCATCCAAACAGCTTCAAGGGGAGGCAGGTGAGGGCGCCACCTGCAGAATGTGGAGGAGCTGGGTGCACAGGAGCTGAGCCCCTTTGGGGATCGCTCCCCCGTCCCCTGGCTTCTCTCCGCCTGCGCCGGTGCCCCGTTCCCTCCGAATTCCGCTGCGTGGGAGCCGTCCTGAGCCCCTTCGCCGTATGCTCGCTGCCAGGACATAGCGGAAGGGAGGCATGGACACATTCTGCCACATGCACAAGCACTTACCAAAGCCCCGTTTCTAAGCCTGTTCCAGAGGCGCCGCCGTGTCCCATCTCCCAGTCTCTCCAGGCGCTCCGACCGCACTCCAGGCAGACACGACAGCATTCCGGAGGCAGATCTGGTGTCTCCGGACCCTCACAAATGCCACCTCTAGAATGAAAGATCCAGGCTTTTCCCCAGTGGATACTTTGGGAAGTTAGGGAAAAGCGTTTGCCCCCTCTCTCTTATGGTCCCACTCCAGGGTCCCCAGCTTGGGGAAGGGAAGGAAAGGTAGATTTCTCGCCACCTGGGCGCCTCCTTGTGCACCCAGTGCACACCCAAGGGCCCTCATCTGTGCCTGGCGGGAGCCCCCCACCCGCCCCCCTGGGGGCTGGTTCAGCCCTGACATAGCGGTCTGGGGCTGGCCTGGGAGTCCGCCTTGGCCAAGCATTTGGGGTGTGTATGGAGAAGCACCAGCTTTTTTTTTTTTTTTTTTAATTTTTTTTTTCAACGTTTATTTATTTTTGGGACAGAGAGAGACAGAGCATGAACGGGGGAGGGGCAGAGAGAGAGGGAGACAGAATCGGAAACAGGCTCCAGGCTCTGAGCCATCAGCCCAGAGCCTGACGCGGGGCTCGAACTCACGGACCGCGAGATCGTGACCTGGCTGAAGTCGGATGCTTAACTGACTGCGCCACCCAGGCGCCCCGAGAAGCACCAGCTTTTAATGATCTCGGGTCAAGGGGACACCTGGGAGGAGGTTTTCCAGGCGTCAGCTCTGGGGCCTTCAAGACTTGGTTGTAAAAACTGGGGTGTTGATTCTGGCCAGAGAAAGTTCAGAAGCGAGACAGAAGGTCAGCCGCCCTTAACTTCCTACCTGCACAGGCTGTCCCCCCTTCCCCCCCACTGGCCAGAGAAAGTTCAGAAGCGAGACAGAAGGTCAGCCGCCCTTAACTTCCTACCTGCACAGGCTGTCCCCCCTTCCCCCCCACTTACCTGCCATCGCTGGTGCTTAAGGGGCGGGGCTCTGGCTGCCCTGAGGGGGTTCAAGTTCAGCCTCTGCTTCTCCCTGCTTGTGTAAGCCAGTCCCATTCCTCCAGGAACTTTGAAACTTTCTGGGGAGATGGACATGAGCAGACCCCCAGAAGGCCGTGTGGTTAGAGCAATGACAGAGTTTGCCGTCCGGGATTATGGCGACCCCCAGCCCAGCCTGGGGAGGGTCACGGAGGGCGGCCTACAGGCAGTGGCACTTGGGCCACAGACCTGAGGGAACCCAGAGTCACTTGGGTGGGGTGGGGGGAGCATCTGGGCGGGGGCACGGGATAAGCAAGAGGGTCGAGGTAGGTGTACACATGTGGTGGGGAGCACGGGGTGGCGGGGGGAGGGCTGCAAGGCAGGCCTGGACTTTACGGAGGCCACTGGGCGGTCAGCCAGGGACTAGCGAACCTTTGTGTCCACACGGCCGGCTCCTCAGCTGAGCCCGCTGGGCTGCCACTTACACATCCTTTGTGGCCCAGTGTGCGGGCTGAGGCCCTCATTCTGTGTGTCGTCTTTCCTTTAGAAGGTGCCCAGCACCCTGCTCGTCAGACTGATTCAGGAACGTGTGAGTGAGGAGGACTGCATCAGGCGGGTAAGAAACCGCGTGGAACGGCTGGGGGGCTCCCAGGGAGAGGGGCTCTGTTACCAGATGAAGGGCAGGGGAGGGGCGTGGGTTCAGGTCCTAGCACAGAGGTGACCCGGGGCCTGCAGAGAAGGGTCAGACAGACGACCCAGAGCTCCGTGAAGCTCAGTGTGTGAATTTCACCTTGGATGGAGCCAGACAACAGGTGCAATCTAGGGTACCCATCGGGGGTCTTAGGAGAGAGCTGGCCCCATCCCAAGGGGTCACAGGAGAGCCTTTAAGCAAAGGAACGTTGTGGAAGTAGGGGGTAGTTCAGGTAACCCACGAGCCCCTGAGACCAGCCCCACAGGGAGCTGGACACTCCTGGATCCGACGGGGCAGAGGGAGAACTGGGGGTACCCCCAACTCTCTGCTGCCAGACCCAGCGATGCCAGAGGGCAGGCGTCCAGACAAAGCAGCCCATCCATGGAGGTCAACCTCCTGGGGCACAGAGGGGGTTGGAGAGGGCGGGGGGGATCTGGAGGGGCAGATGGGGGGCAACAGGAACGATGGGCACCATGGGAGGGCTTTGCACACACTGACTCCTTGGGTCTTCAGAGGAGCTCTGTTGGGTCGGTGCTATGACTCCCCCATTTTGCAGATGGGGACACTGAGGGTTGTTAAACCGTGTAGTATCCAGGCCTCTCCTCCTGGTCCACAGCTAGTCTTATTGTCTTCATGTCAGTGGCTTTCACAGAGCAAATGGTTTTAATTTTAACGAAGTCCAATTTATCCCGATTTGACCATCGTTAAAGTATTTCACTTTAATATATCTCTTGTGTGTTTCTTAAAAAATGTTTGTTTATTTTTGAGAGCGTGCAAATGGGAGGTGGGCAGAGAGAGGTGGGGACAGAGGATCCGAAGCGGGTTCTGCACTGACAGCAGCAAGCCCGACGCGGGGCTCGAACTCACAAACTGTGAGATCGTGACCCGAGCTGAAGGTGGACACTCAACGGACTGAGCCACCAGGCTCCCCTATTGCCTTCATTCTTGAGGGATATTTGTCCCCGGATTCAGAATTCTAGATCCCCAGCTCTTTCTCCTCACGCCTCGCAGGGTCCCGCCTCCTCCTGGCCAGCATGGTCTCTAGTGGAAGGACAGCCGCCCAAGCAGCGTGTCCCTTTCCCCGACTTCCTCCCAGATTGTCCTCTGCGTTCTCGGTTTCCAGCAGTTCAGTTACCACATGGCTGGCATGCATTTCTTTGGATTCGTTCTTTTGGAGATTGGTTGAGTTCCTTGAATTTGTAAGTTCACATTTTTCTCCAAACTGGGGCAGTTTGGGCCATCATTTCTACAGGTTCTTCAGGCTTTCTGCACCCATGTCTCCCTGTCTCGTGTGAACAGTAGTTCTGCGGCCCCCGCAGGGTCGCCGAGGCTCCGTTCTCTGTTTCTCTCCCCTCTGTCGCGGACCAGATTATGAGGCTCAGTGAGGCCCTCCTTTCCCGTCTCTGTTCTCCTACTGGGCCCATCCTGCGAGCTTTTCATTTGGATTGCCGTGTTTCTCGGTTTTCAAAATTCCAGTGGGCTCTTCTCGCTGTCTTCTGTCTCTGAGACTTTCTGTTTGTCCATCCGTTTACTCGTTGGAGCTTTGTTGTTATCGTCATGGCTTAAAGCCAGCCGCTTCAGACGCCTCGCTGACTCCAGCGCCTGAGTCACGTCAGCGGCGATGTCTGAGGTCTGAGACATCCGCGGCTGTCCTTGGGCTGCGCGATTCTGTATCCCGGGCGTTTTTCTTTTTGCTGTTGAGACTCTGGGTCTTGTTTGAATCCTACGGCGGGTGTTGATACTCTTGTCTTCGCGGGCAGTTGATTCATTTGGGCTCAGGCCGCCAGTTCCAGCCACCTTCTCTGTGCTGTGGTTCCCATCTGGGTTCTGTGTACAAAGGCTCTGCGAGTGCCGTGCGGCTCCCTGAGGCTCTGTGCCGTGTGTGTGCCGCTCAGTGGGGCCCGGGCAGCGGTCTGCGCCGTGGCTCGGCCCTCGATGTCTTTGGAAAGCTGTCTAGGGTCAGACCCTTGCACGCACAGCTGGGAGGGAGCCCACGAGTCCATAGACGTCTTTATTTGGTTGCTTTCCTGAACGCCTCGCTCTGCCATTTCCATGGTAACGCCCAGTTCCCTGGTGCTCCTCTTTTCGGTCCTCTGGCCAGAAAGCGGGGACTTTATTTGTCCCACTCTGCCACAGTCTTCCCGTGACTGCACCTGAGACTGGGGCCAAGCGGCAGGAGGACAGAGAGGGAAACATTACCGGGGCTTTGTCCGGGTCTCTAGGGACTGCAGAGGAAAGGCCCTCCGCCCCCTCAGGGTTTCGGGCACCTGTGGGTTCCCCGTGGCACCCCTACCGCAGTAGGCTTGCCTGGGGCCTGGGGTGCGAGGAAACAGGAAGGAGAAACACACAGAGATCTCCCCGCCGTCCGAGTGTCAGGAATCCCCCCTCTCACCGCCCAGGTCGGGTGTGAGGGCCCCTCCTGGCCTTCTCTCGGGCCCTCCCTGTCACCTGTGCTCAGTTTCAGGCTGCCCAAAGGCCGGGTGGGGGTGCTGGTTGGGTGGTATTTTGAATTCTGTTCTTCCTCCCCAGTTCACCTACTACTGTATACTTTTCTGATTCCTCGAGTAGCCGCCGCATGCATGCTGCCCACCCATCAGAGCTGCTCTCAGAAGGAGTGAGCGGGCGGACTGTGCCAACCTCATCGTGCCCAGAACATGGCTTACATGCCTGCGTTGTTTTAATGTGCGTGTATCTGTACACATTCTCTCTCTCACTCGCTCGCTTAAAAATTCATTGAGAGGCCCAACTCTGGAAAGATCCCCGGGCACCTCTCCAGCGTGCTGGTGAGCAAGCAGCAGTTCTCACACTTGGTCACACTTGGTCACGGCTTGGTCTGCACGGTCCTCGGCCCTGTGAGTCGAGACCACGAGCCACAGATCAGCTGCAGTCTGGGTTTCGAAAGCTGGTCTGCACAGTGTGTTTTCCTCAGACCTCAGCTTGTTCCCAGTCAGCTGATGGTCTCCTGCTGCCTGGCTGAGGCCAGTGCCCCAAGTTCAGAGGCCATTCTAAACTGCAGATAGACGAACGTTTTCCAGAAACGCTTTGTGGGCCGTATGGCCTCGTGTTGGAACTGCTCAACTCTGATGTAATGTGGAGGCAGCCATACGTGGTACAGAGATGAGAGGGCACGGTTTGTCCCAATAAAACTTTATTTACAAAAATAGGCAGCAGGCGGATTTGGCCCGGGACTCCTAGTTTCCGGACCCCTGTTCCAAGTGCTACTGTCACACCGTTATGAAAAACGCTTTTGCCTTCTCTCTTCGTTTCCAAATAAAAAGCAAACGTCCCCCCTCGTGCACCAGGGACCCCGCCCTTCATTCCCTAACTTCCCTGAGGCTCTGTGTCCACCGCCCTGTCTGATCTGGCCCCTTCCTCTGGGGCAGGAGCAGTGAGGTTTGGGGGTCATGTGGCCCCAGTGAGCCAGGAGGAACTAAGGCGCTAGAGGAGGAAAGTGAGACAGGACCCGGGCTCCGTGTCCAGCCTGGAGGGAGGGGGCCTTCATTCCTCCAGACCCAGTTCCCACCCCCACCCCCTTGGGTTAGGTCTCAGCGGAGGCCGGCCTCAGTTTCTTCTTCCCAATAGGCCTGGGGGCAGCCCTTCCCCGGCCCAGTCCTGGTCCAAGCACCAGCCTCCCTCCTGCCCTGCCTGCTGCCTTCTCTCAAGGTTCTCCCTCCCACCCCTCCCCAAGTGAAATAAAGCCTCCTACACACACCCCCCAACACACAGCAAACTTCCACCTTCCAGCAGTGCTAGAAGAAAGGCCCCTTAGCCATAGGCTCATTTGAAGACTTGTCACCTGCTCCCAAGCCCATCTGGCTCAATTCCCCCTGCTCCAGTCAAGTGCCTTGTTGCAGGCACCATGTGGTTTTTGCTGCTGGACCCTTTCCCTCTGCCTCAGCCCCCCACGAGCAAGGGGGTCCCTTGGTCTGGAGCTCACCAGCTGCAGTCGGATACGGCCTTGCGTGCCCAAAGGAGGGCCAGCTGTCAGAAGGGCCGTGAGGGCCACTAGCCGGGCCAGGAGAGCCAGGTTGTTACAGAAACCTCCAGAGATGGGGCCGGCGTGGTCTGTGGAGGGGCTGTCTTGGCGGGGGGCGGGGAGGGAGGGTGGCAGGCAGAACGAGGCCCGGACCCCCCTTCATACCAACCTCAGATCGGTTCTTCTTAAAACTGACCCATCAGTCGGTCACCCTCTCAAAGGTTCCCTCTCTTTTATCTGGGAGGTGCGGAAACAGTCATTTGTCAGGAATAAAGGGGGAGGGGAGGGCCTCCTAAGTGACTAGAAACGGGCCGGCACTTTCCGGACAAAACGCTCTATGCCTTAATCCATAATTGATAATGAGTTTGCCAAGTCAAATTAAACTCTTACATTGCAGATCACCAGGCTGGAAGCGTTCAGGTCTGTTTCTCTCTTCCCGCTTCAGGGCCAAGCTGCTTCTCTACTGCTTAGGGCCGTGCTGGCCCCGTTTGGCCGAATGTTGGGCGTTACTCCTTGGGCATGAGCGTACCCGAGTCACTGGGACTGGGACCTGGCCGCGGGATGGGGGCTGCGTTTAAGAGAGCCAGAGACAGCCTTGCACGTGGGGCTGGTCCAGGATGCTGAGAGCTTCTGGAACCAGGGCGTGGTAGCTGTGGAAGGGAGTAACCCTTGGGTTCCTACCCCAGGAATCTCACTCGCCCTGAGCGATGTGGCCTCCTCTCGAGCCACAACTGCTCCCCGGCCCAAAGGCTGTCCCGGTGGGGGCAGCTCTGTGGTGGTTCTCGGCATCAGCAAAGGCAGGCGGCAGTATCTCCCCACACCCCCTTAAGATTTCCTTTTTTTTTTCTTTTTATTAAAAAAAAATTTTTTTTTAATATTTATTTATTTCAGAGACAGAGAGACAGAGCACAAGCAGGGGAGGGGCAGAGAGAGAGCCAGAGACAGAATCTCAAACAGGCTGCAGGCTCTGAGCTGTCAGCACAGAGCCTGACGCAGGGCTCGAACCCACGAACCGTGAGATCATAACCTGAGCTGAAGTCAGACACTTAACCGACTGAGCCACCCAGGCGCCCCTCTTTTCTTTTCTTTTCTTTTTTTTTTTAATGTTTACCTATTTTTGAGAGAGAGAGAGAGAGAGAGAGAGAGCGCGCGTGAGCGAGTGGGGCAGGGGCAGAGGGAGGGGGACAGAGGATCCGAAGCGGGCTCTGCGCTGGCAGCACAGAGCCTGACACGGAGCTCGAACTCGCAAACTGTGAGATCATAACCTGAGCTGAAGTTGGATGCTCAACCGACTGAGCCAGCCAGGACCCCCCAGATTTCTTTTTAAGATGCTTACGATGCCACACCACCTCATGATCCAGGAGCTCGAGCCAGAACTGCCATGTCCTGGCTGTTCTGCTCCCGGGTCAAGAGTGTTCACTTCCCCTGGCTGCCTTGGTGCAAGAGAGGCCCGGAGCCCCCCAACCCAGCTGACTGCGAGAACAAGAAAAGACCCCGGGTCTGGCAGGCAGGTCGGCAGACTCAGCTTCTCGACTCAGACCCTCCTTTTGGCTTCGGGCCAGGCTTTACCCAACCCAATCTGAAGACGTAGAAACGTTATTTTGTGTAAGTTATTTTCGTAAATTACTGCCTGTTTCTGGTGCATAAGCGTTCAACCTGGAATTCAGAAGTGTGGAATTGTGGGGTTCGGTCACTGGGTGCGTTCCCCAGGGGAGATAAACCACCTTGAACTATGCCTCGGAGATCCGGGCACTGGGTCCGGACACAGGCTCCAGCCGGACCGGGCTGCTTTGTTCATATCGCTTTTCATTTGTGTGTTTTTTAATCTCCGTAAGTCACGAAGTCATGGCTTCTGGGGCAAAGCTGGTGCTTCTCACTTCTGTGACTTCAACTGCACATCCCAATCTTGCCCTCAGTGACCCAGGTTAGTCTCTGAAACACGCATGTAACTTCTATAAACCCTCTTGAGCTTACCTAAAAGTTTGGTCTGCCCAGCACCTGCAGTGTGGACAGAGCGTAAGACCAGGCATCCCTGGTCCTCGCCAACAGCCGCCACCATCACGAAGATGGCAATGATATTTACTATTAGAGTTGTCGGTTAGTTCTAGCGTAAGTGAGATTATTATGAGTTCTGTTGTACCGTACGACTCTATCGTGCATAATGAATACTCTTGGCTGATTTAATACTATTGATTTGGTATGTATAATGATTTTAGTGATATCGTTGTTACTGTGTTGGTGATGGTGGTTGGAGGGTGCCTGGACTGCAGCGACTTGGGGCGCCTGGCCTGGCACCTGGCCCACAACACCACACCGCAGGGGCACAGGGCGCCTCTGCAGTGAGGCCGTCGACGGAGATCCCCGATGGGAGCGGAGGGCGGAGGGCCGCGTCCGTGACCTCAGGCATCCTGACAGCAGCCTGGTAGAGGAGGCCCTGCCCTCACTGCATTTAGGGCTGCAGAGGCTGAGGCTTGCAGACGTTGTGTGCCCTGCCGGGGGTCCCACGGCCCGTCCCAGAACAGAAGCGCAAACGCGGAGTTCTGCTGTTGGCCACTGTCTTCTTGGCTCCCCAGTGCACGCTGTGTCCCCCCACTTCACGAGGCCTGCCGCCCTTGTCCGTGAACGGCCAGGCCCAGCTTCAGCTTCGAAGCCCCTTCCGGCCTTTGCGTTCTGATTCTGATCCCGTCCAAGCCATTGTTACCTGCAGCGCAGAGAAATATCTCCTTTAATTTGTTTTAAAATTCCTTCTGAGCTTCAAGGGGCATTCCGTACCTTTTTCATCTCTTCCCGGCGGAGACAGGACTTCAAGAACAAGAGGTGAGGCTTCTAATTATGTGCTTTGGTTGTTTGGAAACAAAACAAACCCTCATCCAAAATAAACAGGCTTTCTTGCTTTTAGGGGAGAAAAATGACACATATGCATATTCATTTATATGGTAATTATTATTATTTAGCTACACAGGGACTAGAATTGGTAATTTAGAGCACAAAAAGGAAGCAGGGAATAGTGTTCAGGGAAAAGTAATGCGATCATAACCCATCAGGATTCTGTAGTTAATGTTGGGGGTTTTTTCTTCTCTTTTCCCTTTTTTTGGTCTAATGCAATCTCTTTGAAGAATCTCTTTGAAGTGACCAGCAAATGCGTTGGAGAAAGACAAATTAGCACTTTGTATTGGAACGGTGAAAAGGACATGGGCTCTATCTGTTGGGGACCCATGGCCTTTCTTTAGGGACAGCCACGTTCTAGAAGTCCGAGAGCTCTTCAGGCAACATCTCTGAGGGCGGAGGGAAGCTGAATGAGGCGGCGAGTTCAGGAAACGTGGAGGAAAAGGCTCTAACACCAGAGAGATTACAAGCCTTTTCTTCTCCAGAGCCATAGTGCTCTCCCGGGTTTGGCTTACTGAGGTCCCTTTCCTTCCTTGGGGACCTAGCCCCTCCCCACAGCTACCCTGCTTGCTTCCCGGCCCCTTCTGCATATCGCTGCCTCAGGGATGGCTTCGAGAAAATGAACAAATTCATTTCTCGACTGCAGTACGTTCAGACGGCTCAACATTCCAAAGGCGCCCAAGTCCCCTCAGCCGCCGGCTCCCTTCCTGGAGGCAACTGATGTGAACACTCCCTCGAAAGGATGTTTATATTTTATACCTAGAGAAGTGTTTGTCTACTTAAAGCAAATGTTACGGCGTCCTCCACCTCTGCGCACCCCTGCTGCTCTCCAGCCTTCTCGGGCGTCCATCCTCAAAGCGCTGGAGGCCTGGGCCTGCCCGCTGCCCAGCTCCGTCCCTCTGCTCCTCTCGTGTCCGCTGCCTTTCACCCCTCCTCCAGCTTCACCTGTGTGGCCCCCTCTCGGGGTCTCCGCACACTGCGCGTGGGGCGTAGACCCTGGGGGGGGGAACTCCCGGTGGTTTCCCTCCCCCTGGTGTCCGTGACCGTGTAACCCCCACCTTGAGTGGGAGCAGGTCCAACAGAAGAGGGCAGAGGTGAGGAGGGGTCAGTCCCATGATGATGTTACATTATCTGAGACTTCGTCCGAGTGGACCAGAGAGACAGAGTCTCCTTACTGGCTTGGAAAGTCAGCTGCAGTGTTGGAGAGGCTCACGAGGGCAGCCTCCAGCCCGCGAGAAGCCAGGGCCCAAGTCAGCCATACGGCAGCACGGGAGGGAATTCTGCCAACGGCCAGAATGAGCTCAGAGGCGGGTTCCTCCTCTGTCGAGCCTCCAGATGAGAACGCAGCCCGGCCCCCACCTTGACTGCTGCCCTGTGAGGCCCCCGCAGAGAACCCGGCTGAGCAGCGATCAGCTCCGAGCCCGGGAAATATTCGCAAAGTGAATGAATGAGAGAATGCCGCTTGGGTGATTCCCCCAGTCTGTACCCAGGGAAGTGAAATCTTATCCCAGCTGGCTGGTGGCCCAGGGAGGGAAGGTGCTTAAAATACAATGTGACTATGCCGTCCAGTCTGAACAGGTTTCAGCAACAGGAACATATTTGTCCTAAGGCTTCTCTGGGGAGGATATTTGGATTGTTGCCCTGGCTTGGTTTACGTAACTTGTGGAGACTGTTTAGTGACGTTCCTCATCACATCTTCAAATTGTTTTCCGTTATCAGTGCTTTCAAATTCCACATTTGGCCGTGGCCCCCTACAGCTTGTCGAGTTCAACTGCTGCACCCCCAGGGTGGTGTTGCGCCCCGAGCCTCCGGGGTTCAAGGTTTGAGGACCATCTTCCAATTCAGTCTTGGTGCCCTGTGCACAGACTTCCTGTGTCTTCCCTCATCATCCTTTTAATCGACTAGAATGAGGGTCAGCCAACGGGGCACTTGATTTAGAAAAAGTTTTTTTAAATGTTTGTTTAGTTTTGAGAGACAGAGACAGAGCATGAGTGGGGGAGGGGCAGAAAGAGAGGGAGACACAGAATCCGAAGCGGGCTCCAGGCTCCGAGCTGTCAGCACAGGGTCTGACGCGGGGCTCGAACTCACAGACCGTGAGATCATGACCTGAGCTGAAGTCGGACACTCAACCGACTGAGCCACCCAGGTGCCCCCAGGACACTTGATTTTAAAGTATTGAATAAAGGCATATCATAAAAGTGCACCATATGGAGGGATTCCAATTCATTTTACCATTTTTTAAAAACAGTGTCTTTATTTTTTTTTAATTAATTTATTTAGAGAGAGAGAGAGCACACACACACACACACACACACACACACACACACACACACGAGTGGGGGAGGGGCAGAGAGAGAGGGAGAGAGGGAATCCCAAGCAGGCTCCTGGATGTCAGTGCAGAGCCCGATGTGGGGCTCGAGCTCACGACCCCAGCATCATGGCATGAGCTGAAATCAAGAGTCAGATGTTTAACCAACCGAGCCACCCAGGCACCCCGCTTTCTGTGAAAGGTTTTAGACAGGATGATTTCTAAAGACACTGTTTTAGGGGCGCCTGGGTGGATTCTCTCCCTCCCTCTCTCTCTCTGCCCTTTCCCTGCTTGTGTGCACGTGTGCACACTCTCCTTCTTAAAATCTGTAAATAAACTTAAACAAAAAATCTTTTAGGGGCTCCTGGGTGGCTCAGTCGGTTGAGCGTCCGACTTCGGCTCAGATCATGATCTCACAGTTCGTGAGTTCAAGCCCCACGTCAGGCTCTGTGCTGACAGCTCGGAGCCTGGACCCTGCTTCATATTCTGGGTCTCCCTCTCTCTCTCTCTGCCCCTCCCCCGCTCATGCTGTCTCCATCTCTCAAAAATAAATAAACATTAAAGAAAATAAAAAAAAAAATCTTTTACACAAGGAGAAACTGAGGCCCAGATGGAAGAAGGGACTTAGCCGAAGTCAGAGCCACTATCACACCGAGGTTCTCGGCCACCTGGCTGCCGGGCCCAGCTCGGGCCAGGGTCTCTGCTGTTGTGCAGACCCCTGGACAAAGGCGTTTTTGTGTCATCAGAACCAGACTGAGTTGGGAGACCATGGGTGAGAAAATCCTGGCTAAGAGACCAGGGAGAAATGTCGTGATGTGTGGTCACCTTCCTCCCACCGCTGTGCGTTGGAGACAGAAAGGCTGGAAGCCGATGACCCTGGCTTGTCAGACGGTGGGAGTTGATCACCCAGGAAAAGGCAGCAGCCTCCGAGCCTCAGAGGTGACTGATGGGCCCCGCAGATGGCTTGTGTCCGCCTCTGCTGGCCGGGCCTGTCCCTGGCGGGTCTGGGCCGGTGAGCCAAGGGGACCCGGTGGGGGGAGAGCCACGCGGGCCTCAGCACAGGCCTGTGTGAAGCTCCTGAGGTCGCAGGTGGGCCGCGTGGGCCCCGGGGGCCGCGGTGCACCATCTGCGAAGCTGGGCTATCTCGCTCTCCCTGTCGAATGAGATCTCCAAGCCAAGGGCTCAGCCCTCGGCTCTGAGGTCCACTTGGGCAGGTGAAGAGGCTTCTCTCACGCAAGGTGAGTGGCTGGAAACAGATCACGCACGGACGGGCCGGAGAAGGCTGCTGCTGCTTCCTGCTTCACTTCGTTGGAGTCCCGTGCGCCTCTGGGGCCGGCTCGTGGCCCGCCGGCACAGCGTGCGGTCAGAATCATTACTCGAGTGAGTCCTGGGACATCCTCACAGCCCGCACGGATGAGAATTAGCAGTCTTTTGAATGTAAGGCCGGAGGAAAAGAAAAAAATCAATGGAATTTAAAAACCAGCTGGAGTCCGTCTCCTACTTCTGTCCACGTGCGTTGGTTTTTCTCTGATTCTGTGAGCTTGCACTGGGGATGAGTTCTACCCCCTGGAGGTTAGGACTAGCTCGAAAGGTGGTACGGCGTGAGGCCGAACGTAAGCCAAGTTCGTAGAACTCGGGCAGAGACCTTTAGCATGAGCGAGACAGGGCTCGGGCCCCCTCGGTGCCCAGCTGGCGGTCGGTGCCCTGCTCAGTCGTGTTCTGTGTCGCAGCCATGATGCTCAGAGCCCCAATCCGAGGGGAAGCCACCCTCTGACTAAGGGAGACCAGACCTCGGCATCCTTGCATCCGCCCCTGGTGCACCGAACGGGGGCCCGTGGGGACAGCACGCCTGTCGCCCGGGTCACTGAGTCCAGCCGGCTCTGCTCAGCCCCCAGCAGTTGGTCAGGTCTTCCTAGTGCGCCCACCAGATGCCCGGAGTGGAAACCCGAACACGTCCACGGGGGCGTGTGTTATCTCCCTGGGATGTAATCAGGCCTCGACTTCAGTGAGCTCAAAAGACACGGACTTGCCCTGTGACTCATCGGGCCTGTGGTCTCGTTGTGGTAAAGATCAGGAAGCATAAAAACGAAGGCCCGAATGAAGCCGCAGCACAGGCAGCAGAGAGCAGAACTGGTCCCTCAAGATACAGACACAAGTAACGGTTAGCCAGTCCTTAGCAGCACACGATACGTTCCAGACACTGTGCCAAGCCGGGAGGCATCTTCTCCCGGGAGCCACACAACTGTCCTACGAAGGGGTCAACGACTAAGACTCACGGGCACCCACCGTGCGCCACGCACGGCCTGCTTTCTGTCGCGTCGGGGACAGAAGGGAACAAAGGACGTGGTGCCCGCTTTCGTGGACATGTGGTGGGCGGTGCAGGTGGGGGGTAAGTGCTGCCGTCCTCCCACCCGACGGGAGAGGAGGCCGCGGCACCAGAAATCCGCTGCCGATCCCAAGGTGGGAAACGTGTGTTACCTAAAGGAAAACAGACCTTCCAGAACGTCTGCAATCATCTCCCTCCTTGAGCTGAAGAGTGTCCTCGTCAAAAGCCAGACTCTGGCCACACTCGCCATGTCCCTGGTCGCGGGGAAGGTCCACGGCGCTCACCGGAAGAGGCTCACACCCCCGGCCCCACACCGACCAGCCCTGTGCCAGGCCCGAGGTGGGGGGTTTACTGCACATAAAATGCAGAATTACACTCTGTGTTCCCAGACTGACCTGGTTTTCTTTTCTTTATCCCCTTTAGCGTCACGGAGGCTCTCAGTTAAGAGAGGAGGGGTCGGTGCGGCATACTTTTGGCCGCGGAACCAAAAGTTTAAAGTTGACTTGGCAGATTTCTGGAGCCTTTTTCCTCGTCCCTTTTTAGGCACAGATTTATGCCTCCCTGCCCATAACGCGAGTCAGTATTTATGGTGGAGACGCTGGCAGAGTAGAGGAACCTGAGTCTGGTCTGCAGAACCACCGGCTGTTTGTTTTATCTGTCCTTGTGGTGTCATCGGGCTGGCATTAATCGCCCGGCTTTCACCCTCTGACGGGAGGAACACAGGACTTTCTTGCCATTGTGTTGACACTCGCGGGTTTATGGATGTCACTTGCATCCTCTGAGGAGCGCGGTTTTATTGATCAACAGCTCTGCTGAGGCCCGGGGCCGTGTGCTCCTCGAACACAGACACGGTTAGGATCGCAGGGCGTCGGAGGGGCGGCCCAGCCTCCACTCAGAAAACTTACGGTACGCGTCACGGTGAGGCAGGGCTCCGAGGAGGGCCGGTGAGTGTACCCTCCGGGATCCCTCATCTGGGGGATGTTTCCGGACCCTCAGTTGAGGCCGTGCTTGGCCAGGTGGCCGGGTGGCGTGCCTCAGGGCCCGTTAATGGCACGCGTGGCCCAGCTGTCTGCAGGCCCAGCCCGTGACGGTCCCTCTCACGGTTGTTGGGAGGAGAAGCGGGTGGCAGGGATGCGGCACCGAGTCTGATGCTTGGGCGGCCGTAACCCTGGAGCAGCAGAGAGTGTCGAGAGGCACGGTGGTGTTGGAAACAGGATCGGACGGGGGACCAGCGGGACGTCACCTGGGGCAGGTGGAGCGCTGATTCGGAGGTGGAGCGGAGCCGGAAACGCCGGCCGGGGGGCCAGAGCAGAGGGCGGCAGCCCCTCGTGTCCTCGGGCCCTCGGCCGGCCGCCCACTAGGAGCAGCGTGGTGCGTGCCCGAGGCTGGGACGCGCTGGGCACCGCCACTCCTCCAGCACCTGCCAGATGCCGTGCTAGCTCTTTGTGTGTGTGTCGTCGCATGCGGCCCCCAACCCCAGCAGGGCGGGCGCTTCCCAGCACGCCTGTCTTGCAGAAGAGGAAACAGTCACATGGTTGGGAGACGGGGGTCCCGGGGTGCCCAGCTGGCTCATTACCATTAGCCGATGGGATTCGAAAGAAACGCGGAAAGTCGCGTGGGTGTGAGCGGGCACGTATTCACTACCCCCAATTTTAATTCTAAACAGACTACTTAAGCGGGGGGAGGGGGAAACCTGGGGGGCTCCGTCGGTGAAGCGTCTGACTTCGGCTCAGGTCCCGATCTCACTCACAGTTTGTGAGTTTGAGCCCCCGCGTCGGGCTCTGTGCTCACAGGGCGGAGCCCGGAGCCTGCTTCCGATTCTGTGCCTCCCTCTCTCTCTGCCCCTCCCCTATTCATGCTCTGTCTCTCTCTGCCCCTCCCCTGCTCATACTCTTTCTCAATAATAAACATTAAAACAATTTTTTTAAATATACTACTTGTAACACTAACTACAAATCAGAGTATTGGACAGAATACAAGAGCGAGTGCGTATCCCGTTGGCATGCCTGTCATTTATTGAGACTTTGTGGCGCCCCCCAGCATCTGGTGAATTCTCATTCTCTGAAGATATAACGGGTTTTCTCACACTTCCCTTTGCAACAACTGGCCAAGCGGGGCTTTTCCTGGAGGAGCGGCAGGGGGTCCAGTCTCTGGAAGCGAAAGGTGGAGGATGAGGACCCTAGAGGAGAGGAGTTCAGGAAGATGGGGAAGAGGAAGAGTGGCCCCAGCCTCCGGAGGGTTGAGAAGTGAGCGGAGGGAGAAGGCTGCGTTGACTGGGACACAGGGAGTAAGGGTGGGAGGGCGCTTTCGTGAGGGAGTGACCCGACGCAGGGGAGACGGAAGGACAGGGGCCAGCAGCACTGGGGATGGGGTGCCGGAGCCTGAGGGACTCCTCGTGCAGGCTCCCAGTGTCGCCCAGGGTGCTGCCTCCTTGTGAGATCTGGAACGAGCTCTGTGAAGTCACCCCTTTGCGGATTCAGCCTCTCTCAGTCTTGTGGGAATGCAGCTTCCCTGGCGCCCCGATTGCGGTCAGGGGAGAGAAAGGAACTGGTGTGTGTGAAGTGCCTACTGCCACTCGCACTCTGCTGTCACACTTGCCATCGGCGACCTCGTGCAGCCGTTTCAGTGATTTTCCCTGTAAGGGGGTTCTTACCGCCCCCACTTTACAGATGAGCGCACTGAGGCTCGGGGCTGGGTAATTGAGGCTACAGGACCGCGAGGTAGGAGCCACGATCTGGACCCGGCCGTGGCTCCCTCCGTGGCCAGTGCTTTCCCTGCCCGCGGCCCTGATGGGCAGCATGGGGGTCCCAGGACGAGGGGAGAGCTCCAGCTTGAGGGGAGGCGGGAACCGAGGGCTGTCTGCTTCGGTGTGGGGCTGTGCCTGGTTCAGTGAACTTGGCACGGAGAGGAAGAGGTGAGGTCGGAGGAGCCGTTTGGGGTCTGGACGGGGGACACCGCAGTCCCTGAGGGTGAGCCCCGGGGGGCTCTGTGCACTCGACCGTCATGCTGTGCTTGGGAG
Source organism: Leopardus geoffroyi (assembly GCF_018350155.1). Classification (NCBI taxonomy): domain Eukaryota; kingdom Metazoa; phylum Chordata; class Mammalia; order Carnivora; family Felidae; genus Leopardus; species Leopardus geoffroyi. Next base: position 90,640,542 of record NC_059342.1, on the reverse strand, counting down.
TTCCCCGGAGAGGAGTCATTCTAGTTGTTGATCAGACTTGGGGTCCTTGTCAGCCCCTCCTGCCCCTTGGTGGTGGGGGGGGCGCCCCTTCCTTTCCTGATCTCAGAGAGCCGGCAGGGGCGCAGGACAAGAAACAAGATGCGGGACTGAAAGTAAGTGACGCTGTGATGCTCAAAGCACGGGAGAGGTGAGTCAGTCACTGGTCCTGTGGTCACTGGTCCTGTGGAGGCCTGCTTTTCCTGCATGATTATTAATAACGTGCTATTATTCACCCTTAAATGTCTTTGTTAGACCATAAATCTTTTTTGTAACGTTTATTTATTTTTGAGAGAGAGAGAGCACGCGCGTGTACGGACGAGTGGGGGAGGGGCAGAGAGGGGGGGACAGAGGATCTGAAACGGGTTCCGCGCTGTCAGCACAGAGCCCGACACGGGGCTCGAACTCACGAACCACGAGACCATGACCTGAGCTGAAGTCGGACACTCAACCGACTGAGCCACCCAGGCGCCCTGTTAGACCATAAATCTTACACTTGCCCTACGTAGAGGTCACCTGGTCTGTTTCCTCTCGATTCACAGATGACGTTCAAGGCCTTGCACAGTCACCAGTCAGAGGGCCAGCTGGGAAAAGCAATGAGTAAGACAGACTTGGGGCAGTCGGTTAAAGAAGCCGGTGACGGTTCACCCCCAGGGGCAGGCCCGCTGACTTTTCCAGTATGGAAACACAGGGTGTGTGTAAATACCCGAATGAATGAATGAATGAATGGATGGGGGAGTGAATGAGTGAATGGATCTTGCCCCATCGTAACAACGTGATGATTGTTTGCACATGTGCTGGACCCCAACCTGCGGTCCCGTGTGGCTCCTGCTCATCCTTGGGGAGGGCCCCCGGCCCGGCGATGGCAGATGGCCTCGAGTGCTCTGGGACGGGTCTGCCGGCGCCGAGACCGCTCACCGGACTCCCCTCGTTCTAATCCAAACGTGTTTTCCTCATATCGTCTTGAACTGGACCACTTTCCTCAGGTCACATCCAGAATGTCAGTTATTCCTGATTCCGAGAGACCACCTTTCTAAATTATCTGTATTAAGTTCTGCAAACTTACATAGGATTCCTTCTTGCGGGTAGGTAGAGAAAAAGAACATAGCTCATCTCTCTCAGAATTATAATGCTAATATATTATAATATAATATAATTATAATGCTGAAGCCGGCCCGTTCTTTGTTGCCAGGCACCGTGCCTTGTTTTGTGGGTACTTGCTTAGAGTCCGTATTTAAGTATCCCAACAGCTACGGGCTAGACTGCGGTTACTGCCCCACTTTGCAGATAGGAGAGCAAGGCCAGAGGGATTGAGGTGACTGGTTGGAGGTCATTCAGCTGGCAGTGGCACAGGCCGGTTCCAAAGCCCCTACGTTTCACCCTCCAGATAATCTGACATCCTAAAGGGCAGGTCTCATTTTGGAGGAGGTGGGACCACACCTCGGACGTGCCATAAAGTGTTTAAGCGGAATGGCCCCATTAACTGGATGTGGTTGGATTACCCATTTCATTTGTTTCCAACCATGGCCGCTGTGTCTGCACCTGAGAACGAGATGCTATACCCCGAAGTGAGTTATGTCTCTAATGGGCTGCCTCGGTGACATCCCAGCCTCGTGGGGGGGGGAGGGGGGGGTGGAATGGGACTGGTCCGTCTGGGGACAGAACAGGGTGGTCTTCAAACTGGGTTTTCCTCTGCAGGGGATCTTTGGGGGCGCCAGGGACATTTAACGTAAATTCGACTTTAAAATACCTTTTTTAGCTATTTGGGAACAGTCGCGTCTGTGCTGTCCCAGGTTTTAACCCCCTGGAGCTCTCTGGCTTTTCACCTGCAGACCTAGGACTACCAGCTGGCCCGGATCCGCATGTTTGTGTGAAATGCCACGCTTGTGTCGCTGATGAACAACGGTGGGATGGACACTGTCGGTTATTTAGAGCGGTGGCCCCCGCGTGCCCCTTTGAGCACGTGCCCTGCTGCTAGGCCGTGCACAGAAGCCCGGGGCACGCCTTGCTGGAGGCAGGGCCGGCCAGGAGGAGCGAGTTAAGGAACGACCTGCTCTGCTGCATGCGTATACTTGAATGCGGTCAGGAATGCCAGCAGGCACTGCATATTGTTTGAGGCTCAACTTGGAAACAAAAATCCTCGCCGGCCGTCTTTCGGGTGAGCTGGATACGGAAGGCGTCCTAAGAGTACACGGCAGACCGAAGGTGCCCGTGGTTTTGTATAAACCAAAGGAACTGCTACTGAGGCAATTCGATTCCAGCTTTCGTCCGTTCATCAAAACGGTCTTCCTGTTCTCTCGGGTCGCCTTTGGGACACGTCAGTTTCCCAAACTCGACCTTCTCAGATGCATTTCTTTCTGGCTGGTGCCATCTCTCCTTTCTCCTTCTTTTATATGTTGGGAAATCACATAATATTTCATTGGGGAAAAAAAAAACAAAAAACGAGGGGTAGCTGGTGGGCCTGTGGTGATCTTTTGATGCTTCCCCTGGTTCAGACTTGGAGCTGAGTGAATCTGATTCGCCAAGTCCAAATCTGCAGCCTCAGATCGCCCCCTCAGGACCGTGAGGAATCAGCACTCGGCTCCAGGGACGGTCTGGTACGGTCTCCACTTGGAGCAGGGAGCCGGCAAGGGGGCCTCCCAGGGGGAGCACACCGCTCTGGTCTTTGGTGGAGAGGGGAGGGGAGCGGGGGACGATGCATCGGAGAGGCAGAGGGCCCGGAGGGCGGGCGTTTTACCGCGCGAAGTTGCTAATTGTGCTTTAATAATAGTCAGGAGGGCAGAGAAGGCCAGTGTTCACACAGAGCAGGACAGCCCGCTCCGCGTCGGGCCGCGCTCCGCTGGGCCTCGCCAAGTTCCCCAGGCTGGCTGGCTGCGTTCGCTCCCTTTTTTTTTTTTTCTCATCCGTGACATCTGCTCGGTGCTTGTCCCTCCTGTGATACCGTACCCCTCGCAGCTGTGCAGACCTCCGGCTCTGTGCTGGTGCATGGGGTGCCCTGAGCATACGGCCTTTTTGATGTGTGATAAAACAGAACCGAGCCACGGGGGTATGGCGAGCGAAGGCATCAGAATATCAATTAACCTGCTCTGAACAAAGCTGCGGCTCCAGAGCGGAATAGACATTTCACTGAAGTGTCAGGAAGACGGATAATGTATTCTAATTAGGGACTGACGGATACCTCCGCGCTCAGCCACTCCTGGTAGTCGGACCCACAAACCTAACGAGCGTGTGCCATCGTGGCACCGGCCGGGCGCTATTTACTGATTTATGACTTCTTGCTTTGCCAGAGTCGGTGGCCATTTAGTTGCTCTCGGCCAAAATGGCAGTGTCCCTCCCCCCCCCCACCTACCCCCCGAAAGCGTGGTCCATTTTGCAACTGGGTAGTTGCCCACATCTGTATAAATGCAAGAGCTCAGTGCCCCGCCCGGGGTTTCCATCTTGAGGACGCCCAGGGACCTACACCCTGTCATATGGAGGCCTCGGTCACCACCCTCCCTTCCCGGGGAGGACTGACTGGGGTTCCGGGGGGATGAGGAATCACCATGGCTGCCTTTGCCACAGAGCGCGTGCGTGCTGCCCTAAGGGGTCCCTTGAGGACCTTAGGACCTGGGTGATCACACCATCCCCCTGAGTCTTGGAGAGCAACCCCGGGGAGCCGGTGGCCTGGGGTTCCCTTCAGAGCCCCCCCCCCACCCTCTTTTAAAAATGTCACATCCGCCCCAGAATGACGCACAAGTGAGGCCAGGCTAATTAGGGAGATGTTCCTCATTTTGCTACACTTTTCCTGTGTAATTGGTAGGCCCGCTCTCTTCCAGCGAGAAGTCGGTGAGAGCTGTTCCCCTGAATAGTTCTAAAAGCTCTGGACCACATACTGATATCAGCTGCAATTTATGGGCGAGATGATAATGATTGCTCGGTAATGCAATATTAAACGCCGAGGTCTTTCTCGGTGCTGAGCAGAGCCGGAGCTCCAACCTTCTCCCAGCTTCAAAAAGGAACTCGAAACGGTCCCCAGCACCCCCCTGCCCGGCCCCGTACCAGAAGAGGCGATCGGTGGGCCCCCAGCCCCTACCCCCCCCCCCCCAAATAAAGAAAAACTGAGGGGGTCTGAACGTAGCTCAAGTTCAGAAAATTTTGGTTTGGCTTCGAGAGCCGCGAGCCGGGAGCTCGCAGACGTCGCGACTCCCGACTCCCATGGCAGGTGCACATCTGAGGTGTTTGTTCTTCTTAAGGGCCGCAGCCCGGCTCTAGGCCGGCTCTAACAAGGACTTGAGGGAGCAAAAGGCTGTTAAAATTTTTTCTGCACTTTTGCTTCATTAGTTCTAGAAACCCGGGTTCCGGAGGCTGAGCGCTTTCCTGCATAATTTAAGAAATTAATGAAGGCATGCCTGATTTTTTTCAGCACTCTTTACTCTGTAAATTTGTTTCGCTTTTTTTTTTTTTTTTTTTTTTTTTTTAACTGTCAGCGGAGGCCTTTGGAACCTAAATATTTTAATATTGAAGAAATGCAGGCCCTTTTCTGGTTAGCTCCGTTTTTAGGAACACGCGGTGTGGTGGAAATCAGGTGTCATGGGTTGTAAAGGACCTTGAGTCTGAGTTCACCCCCCAAAGTCCACCCTCTGACCTTCAAGCAACCAAGTTCTCCTGATGACACGGGGGAGGGGGAGGGTCTCTGGCGGGGGTCCCCTCCTGAGAGCCAGTGTCAGAGACTGTGGCTTTCCGGGGTGGCCACCTGACCCCCTCGCTGCTGAGTGGAGGCTCCAAGGGTTTCCTGCTTTGTTTCAATTCTTCCAAAGCTCACTTTGTATCGGGACATCAGATCGAAGCCATTAAAAAGTGTGTGTGGGTGTGTGTGTAACTCTAGACTCCCAGGACTTGAAAGGACTTCAGAAGTTGTTGAACGTGAACATTGCTGAGGGACATAAAACAACAGTTTAGACAAAAGGGAAGATAAGGTATTGATACTGTGAGACTGTCAACTCTTCATGAATTTATTTACACATTTAATGTCATTCCAGGGGTGCCCAGCTGGCTCGGTCAGTGGAGCATGTGACTCCTGATCGCAGGGTCCTCAGTTCGAGCCCCACGTCGGGCGTAGAGATTACTTTAAAAAATTTGTTAAAAAGGGGCGCCTGGGTGGCTCAGTGGTTAAGCCTCCGACTTCAGCTCAGGTCATGATCTCACGGTCTGTGGGTTCGAGCCCCGCGTCGGGCTCTGTGCTGATGGCTCGGAGCCTGGAGCCTGCTTTGGATTCTGTGTCTCCTCCTCTCTCTGCCCCTCCCCTGCTCATGCTCTGTGTCTCTCTTTCTCAATAATAAACATTAAAAACATTTTTTTTAAATGTGTTAAAAAAATTTTTTTATGTTTATTCATTTTTGAAAGACAGAGAGAGACAGAGCACAAGCAGGGGTGGGGTGGGGAGAAAGGGGGACACAGACTCCGAAGCAGGCTCCAGGCTCCAGCCGTCAGCACAGAGCCCGACGTGGGGCTCGAACTCACGAACCGTGAGATCATGACCTGAGCCCAAGTCGGAAGCTCAACCGACTGAGCCACCCAGGCGCCCCTAAAAATTTTGTTTTAAATGGTATAAGGATGATTCAAGAGTCTACGGGCAGGAAGATGCCAGAGCCAGCATCACATCAGCATTCAGACAGTGACAAAAATGGTATTCAGAGGGGAAATGACAGGCTGTTTCACAGATGAGATTGGCCCAGTTGGTGAGCCACAAGGAGATCAGTCCACAGCATCATGGCATTTTCAAAATAAAATGCGCCTCTACTGAATGTTTAAATGTAAGGAGTAAAATCGTAAAAGGACACAATTTATTATTTTTTTATTTAAAAAATGTTTTTAATATTTATTCATTTTTGAGAGAGAGAGAGAGAGAGTGTGTGTGTGAGCAGGGGAGGAGCAGAGAGAGGGGGAGACACAGAATCCGAAGCAGGCTCCAGGCTCTGAGCTGTCAGCACAGAGACCAATGTGGGGCTTGAACTCACAGACCGTGAGACGGTGACTTGAACCAAAGCCAGACGCTTAACGGACTGAGCCACCCAGGTAGCCTGAGAGAACATAATTTAAATGCAAGTGAATATTTACGGGCCTCTGCCGTGAGAAAGGCCTTTTTGCACATCCATACAACACCAGATCAAGAAAAGGCTGTTAAATTTTTTTTTTTTTTTTGCACTTTTGCTTCATTAGTTCTAGAAACCAGGGTTCCGGGGGCTGAGTGCTTTCCTGCATAATTTAAGAAATTAATGAAGGCATAGAGGCACTAGTTGACTTGGCCAAAAATTTATGTGGTAAAAAACAGCCCCCCCACACAAAATTTAGAAAGTCAAAGACAATCTGCAAAAAATATCGGCAACATTGTTTGCCTCAAAGGGTCTGTGGTAGTGTGTGCCAAAATAGGTGCATTCTTCTTATGTAAAGAGCTCTTGTGAATAAATAAAAGGACGAAACCCCAAGAGGAAACTCGCTAGATCGTATGAATTGACATTTTGCAAAAGAAAAAAAAATTCAATTACCGATAAACATGTGGAAAAAATATGGAGCCTCACTAACGATCAAGGAGACGTAAATTAAAGCAGCAATGGAGTACTCTACTTGGCTGGACAGATTTTCCCCCCAAGATAATGCCCGACATTGACAAAGATACAGGCAACAAGTGACCTGCTATTGATTCCTACGCTGGTCAGGGCAGTTCTGTAGAGCAACATGGCGGAATGTGTCAAGTCACAAAAGAGGGTGTTGACTGTTAGAAATCTATTTCCAGAATATTCTGTGTGCCTCAGGATACACTTACAGCGTTTTTAAAAATAATGGTGAAAAACAGGACTGAAACGAAATCAACAACAATATGGGATTGGTTAACGTTTGTCAGGTCAGTTCACCTCATGCCCGGCAGCTGTGGAAACTTCCGGAAGGGGAGCATTGTGTCACGTGGGAAAATGTTCCAGAAATGTTTTTGCTGTATGAAAAGTACAGGCCACGAGATAGTATGCACAGTGTGATTCCTTTTCCTGCCAGGAAAAAGATGCCAGCCACTGAAGGCTGGAAGGAGCTACAACAAAGTGTCAACAGTGGCTATTCTGGGCCGGTGGTGTTACCAGTGACTTGGCATCCTCCACATCACATCCAGCAGTCGTGTGTTTCTTTCACAACTGGACTTACATGGTTCATAAAGATAAATGTTCTAGGGGCGCCTGGGTGGCGCAGTCGGTTAAGCGTCCGACTTCAGCCAGGTCACGATCTCGCGGTCCGTGAGTTCGAGCCCCGTGTCGGGCTCTGGGCTGATGGCTCAGAGCCTGGAGCCTGTTTCCGATTCTGTGTCTCCCTCTCTCTCTGCCCCTCCCCCGTTCATGCTCTGTCTCTCTCTGTCCCAAAAATAAATAAACGTTGAAAAAAAAAAAAAAAGTTTAAAAAAAAAAAAAAGATAAATGTTCTAGACCAGATCCCTCACTGTATGTACCCAGAAGGGGTTGGAGCCTGAGGGATTTCAGCCCTGGAACAAGTTAGCTACAGAACAGTAACTTGAACTCAGTTCGCTTACTGCTCCAAGATTTGGGGCTTGTTCTTAAGAAAAGTGGGGTTTTGTTTGGACTCAAGCGATTCCTTCTCCCAGGATCTCTCATCCGAGAACCTCTCTTTAAGAAAGAGGGGCTCCTGGGGGGTTCAGTCTGTTGAGTGTCCGACTTCAGCTCAGGTCACGATCTCGTGGTTGGTGAGTTCGAGCCCCGTGTCGGACTCTGTGCTGACAGCTCAGAGCTTGGAGCCTGCTGCGGATTCTGTCTCTCTCTCTCTGTCTCTCTCTCTCTCTGTCCCTCCCCGCTCATGCTCTGTCTCTTGCTCTCTCAAAAATAAACATTAAAAAAAATTTTTTTAATAAAAAAAAAAAAAAAGAAAGAATCCACAATGTGGAAAGAGCCATAGGCACAGCACCATTCATCACAGCGTTATTTATGATGGCAAGAATCACTAGCAGTTGAAATGTTCTGTCGTGGGCGTGTTTAAGCGACCGTGACATGTTCATTGGGCAGAATGTGGTAGACACTGAAAATGGTGGCAATGGGCAGGCGTGCCGATTTGAGAAAGTGCTCTGGTGGCTGTGAGGTGTGATGGAAAAAATTAGGACACAAAATATGTATGTTGTGATTATGGTCACAAATGTAGGATTCAGAAGGGAATATAATAGGGACACCTGGGTGGCTCAGTTGAGTGTGTAGTCACCTTTGGCTCAGGTCATGATCTCAGGGTTCATGAGTTCCAGCCCCGTGTCGGGCTCACCGTTGTCAGCGCAGGGCCTGCTTGGGATCCTCTGTCCGCCCCTCCCACTCTCTCTCTCTCTCTCTCTCTCTCTCTCTCTCTCTCTCTGAAAATAAGTAAACATTAAAAAAAAAGAAGGGAATATAACAATACAAGAGTACTTGTTAAGGTGGATGATGTGGCTATCAGAAACATTTACTTTCTTTTGTCTTAAAAGTTCCAGTTTTTTAAAATAACACTATCATATTCCTTTTATAATTCCAAAAAAAAAAAAAAATCTAAATAGTAAAGATAGATGAGTACCTCTCAATTTTCTGCCTAGGGCTGGATTCTGGATGGCATTCCTGAAACTCGGGAGCAGGCCCTGATGATCCAGACCCTCGGGATCACCCCCAGACACGTCAGTGAGTAGCCTGTGGCTGTCCCCAGACCCCAGAAGGGAATGCCCTGCTCTGTATTGCCCACTCCCAGTGCCCCCCCCAGCCCTGCGCCAGCCAGGACCCAGCAGGAAAAAGGACAGCACAGTTGAATTTTATAAAGCTAAAGGCCTTTGGGGATCGCTCTCAGAAAAATGGAGTTTTAGGGCTGCCTGGGTGTCTCAGTCAGTTAAGCGTCCAACTTTGGCTCAGGTCATGATCTCACGGTTCATGGGTTCAGGCCCCACGTTGGGCTCTGTACGGACAGCTCAGAGCCTAGAGCCTGCTTCGAGTTCTGTGTCTCCCTCTCTCTGCCCCTCCCTCACTCATGTTCTGTCTCCCTCTCTCTCTCTCTCAAAAACATTAAAAAAAAATTTTAAGTAAGATAAATGGAGTTTTGTTTTGACCCTGGTGGTTCCTTGTTCCGGGAATCCCACCTCTGAGAAGCTCTCTTTAGGAAATAATCCAAAATGTGGCAAGAGCATTCCCACCAAGACGTTGCTCATCGCGTTGTTACCGTGAAAACTGTTAGAGGAGACGTTCAAGTGTGGGCTGTCCGCTGGCCTGAGACTGTGCCTTCGCGGTTGGGTGCTGAGCAGACCTCTCTAAGGGAACGTCGGGGGTGGTCGTTACATAGCAAGAGAGACGCAAGACAGGTTATCAGCCCCCGAGATTCCAGTGTCTGGGACCCGCCGCCCAACCTGCCTGGTTGTGCTCTCTCCCTTCTCTGTCCAGTTGTGCTGAGCTCTCCAGACACCGTCCTGATTGAGAGAAACTTGGGGAAGAGAATCGACCCTCAGACGGGAGGTAGGACGTCTCCACCCCCTGCCCGCTCCATGGGGTTTCAGAGGTGTTCAGTGATCGGTTGGAGTGACCGACAGCCCCACCCCCCATTTACTGAGCCCTTCTCCGCTCGGGGTGCCCGCAGAGGGCCACACGGGGGCCGCACAGGCGGGCACGTGCTCCAGTGTGGCGGGCTGGGCTAGACCCGTGGGAGATGGTAAGCCCCGGCCCGGAGGAGTCGGGGCAGCAGACAGACCTGGGTTTGTGGACTCTGGCCCCGCCCCTTTCGAGACTCGGTTTTCTCACCTGGACACGGGGTGACCCGTGCCTTGTGATCGGATGGCTGTGAAGACGAGCGTGTGCGGGTGGGGTCCGTCAGAGTGCCCGGCTTGGAGCACGTGCTCCGAAGTCGTGGCCTCCCTTCCCGCCGTGCTGAGAACCCTCGGCGTTTTGTTATCGTTAACAGAGACGTCAGAGCAGCTCCGGAGGCAAAGCGCATCCGCACGGCTCCGGGCGGGCTCCCAGGCTTCGGCCCCCTGGACGGCAAGCCCCCCGGCCAGATACCCTGGTGGCCTCGGCGGCCCCCCGCGGGTGACTCTAACCACGCGCCTGTCCCCTTGCAGAGATTTATCACACCACCTTTGACTGGCCCCCCGAAGCGGAAATCCAGAACCGGCTGGTGGTGCCAGAGGGCATCTCAGAGCTGGAGACGGCACGGAAGCTGCTGGAATACCACAGGAACATCATCAGGATCCTTCCGGCTTACCCCAAGATCCTGAAAGTCATCAACGCCGACCAGCCGTGCATGGACGTCTTCTACCAGGGTAAACACACAGGCGGTGGGTTTCCCGGGCACCTTGGCCGTCCGTGACCCTCCCGTCCTAGGGTCCCTTAATGTGGCAGTGATGCCAGGGACCAGGATGTGCCGGAGACCCTGGGAGTCAAGTCCTGGACGGCCTAGGTTCCCTGGGCTAATAACGTTCTACGATCGGCATGGCCAGCAGATTTGATAATGAGGGGGTGGGGCGGGAGGGACAACGGGGGCAAGAAGTTTGGCCCTGGGGGTGAGGGGGAAGGAAGAGAAAGTTTGTAAAAATTAAAACAGACATGCGCACAGAACCCACGGCCACCGCGCGCACACACACACACACACACACACACACACACACACACACACACAAACCGGGCAACACAACTCAGGGGTTGTGAGTCCATGCAGAGCAGGGGAAGTGGCCCCACCCCCCACACTGCACTGTCATTGGAGCAGTGACAAAGGTCCACAGAAAGCACCTGAAGCAGGTGCATGTGTGCGCACAGCCGTGTGGAGGAGGGTGAAGGTTGAGCCCGGAGACGTCGGGGCCGGGGGCCCTGTGTTCACACGTCGTCCCCACCACACGTCAGCTGGGCAGTCTCCGGCAACCCTTGTACCCCTCTTGGCCTCAGTTTTGTCATCCCTGAAGTGGGAACAGAAATCTTGTCTTCCTCCCAGGCTTGGGTGAGGATTACATGGGAGTCCGCAAATCACATCTCCATAGCCGCGAGCCCAGCACGGGTGCGGAGAGGCACTCCGTAAACATCAGACCTCATTGCTGTCGGGCCTTGGCATCCTGTCCAAGAAGGCCAGGGAAAGTTGGACTAGTTCGATCCCAGAGCAGCTGAATTATCATTCAGAAGTGTGTCCGCATCCGATTATCCCCTCCTAGGCAATGCTGAGGAAATGACACAATAAAAATGCCAGCACGGAGATCTGAGACACTTGATAGCCGACAATGGCCTTTTGGGGCGCATTCCCTCAAATCTCTTTAAGAAAAGTTTTGTTTTGCGGGGGAAGGGCTTCTGAGCTCCCTGGCCTGGCAGTTCCCCCCTGGCCCCCATCTGCCCGTGGCCTTTGCTGGACTCACAGCCCAGGGACAGCGGCCTCGCTCCCTGAGGAGGTCAATCAACCAACGGGGGGATGTCTAGAAAATGTCTCCACTTTACAAGCCGGGCTGTGGACACCTTACGGTTTTCCAGTGATTTTGCATCTCAGAAGGGTCTTTAGTAATCTACACAGCACTGTGAAGATAAACAGCCGCTACATTTATCTTATGGCACGGTTCTGAATTTACACATTAATTACTTCCAAATCACTTAATTAAATTTAAAAGTTCAGATGATCGTTCATAAAGAATTCATGCCTGGAATTGTAAATAAAAATGTGACTGTCTGAATATTAATTATTATTAATTAATAATGCAGACAGATACATTGAAAATTGGAGTGCGGAATTCTGTGTTGTTTTTTTTAATCTCTCTGCAGTGCATCCAGCAACCACATATTTTTAAAAAGAATAATTAGATGTTGAGACTGTCTGGGGGATCATTACTTCTAATTAACTTAGTTATTTACTGTAAATTAAGCATCATTTGTAAGCAGGCTTCTCTGCCCGTAGTGTCTGTGCATTTCAGATGGCCGTGGATCTAGGAAGTTCTGAGGCTGGAGGGGCCTTGCTTGAATGGCCTCCAGCTTATTCTCAGGGGCTGAAAATGTCACCCCAGCCGCAGGCGTGGGAGCATCGCCCCAGCCCTGCCAGCTCCTGGTAAAACGGGGCAAGAACGTAACACATCTCTCGTGGGAATGCTGCACCCATCGAATAAGACGAAGTCCGCAGAGTGTTTATTTAGCTTAGTGTTTAACACACGCTGGTAGGTATGACGTTGTCATGAAGACAGTTAGAATCACCACCTTTACGACAGTCGGTTAACTTACCTGTGCCTCGATCTCCAAAGAAGGGGGGAGTTGTGGTCTCTAGAACGATCCTTCCAGTTAAAAAAATCCTACAAAGATTTGAGAGCTCAAAATTCATACAATGAACATCCCAGGGCTTCTCATGGGCCCCCCACTTCTATCCTGGGGACATTGGTGGTTGTCACAACTTGGAAGTGGGCCACTGGCACCTGGTAGGTGTGCCCAAACCCCTGGACCAGGGATGTGCCCAAAATGCCACGAGCACGCAGTTGACACACCCTGGTTTCGGGGGTGGCTGGGTCCCTAAAGGCCGCGTGTTGGCTCAGCCCCTTGCTAGAGCTAAATCCGTCCAAAGGCAGGACAGCCGCCAGAGGGCCGTCCGTGGCCGACCCTGCGCAGGACGGTCTGGGTCCCTGGCAGGAGGCAAGGCTAGAGAGGGAGACCTGTTCTGATATGGGTGGCTGGGGAGCTGGCACCGGCCCTCGGCATCAGCAGGTGCCAAGCTGCCCTGTAATGGCCTCCTCGGCTGCTTGCACAGCCCCTCCCCCGTGCTCAGGTCAGGGGTGACCTGGTTTGCTGTTGAGTCGCCTGAGTGTTGGAGACGCTGGCCCCCGTGCCTCCCCCTCTTTGTTCATTCAAATGCCAGGGCGTGCCACGGGCCAGCCGTGCACCCACATCTGCCCACTCCTGGGACCTATTTGGTCACTGTCTCTTTGGAGACTCCCAACAAAGTTGGTGTCACTGGAGCGCAGCCGCAAGTTATTCTCTACCCATGTCCTTTAGAAGTCCCCGGGCACGAGGCCCCCTCCAGGCCTGATGCATTTATCAAAGTCTAGATCTGACACTGGGAGACGCCCGGTTCCAAGCTTCAGGCTAGAGGCTCGGCCCAGGGTCAGTGTGGAAACATCCCAACCCAACCTTGTGCATCCTGTGTGCTGGGACCAGCCCCCTGTCGACCAGGAGGGAAGCACAGGTGTTAGAGGAACCGCAGGGTGGACAGTGCTTCGGAGGTGGCTTCTCCGGATCCCCTGCCCCCCTCTGCCTTAGTGCCCAGGCCTGAAGCAGATTTCCTTCCCCATAGCTTCGCCCCGTGGCGGCTGGCGGCTGGCAGCCGCCCAGGGGGTTTCCACGCGGCTGTAAACGGGAGAAATCGTCACTGTTCTTAAGAGCGTGAGCGCAGGTGCCTTAAGCTGGTTTCCCTTCCTTTAGGACCTGAGTTTACTATGCCCATATCCTCTCTTTCCAGCTCTGACCTATGCCCAAACCAGCCATCGATCTAATGCCCCGTTCACCCCGCGGGTGCTGATTTGCGGGCCCGTGGGCAGTGGGAAACGTCTGCAGGCTGCCCTCCTGGCCCAGAAATACGGCCTCGTCAACGGTGAGTGCCCCGGCTGCGCCCTGTTTCCAGAACCTGCCCCCGCCCCCCCTTCCCCCACTGCCCTCCCAAGCCTTCCCACCTTGTGGGGGTGGTGAGAAGGAGGTCAGTGTTGCTTCTCTTTCTCGCTCTCTGCCGTCAACAGTTTTCAGGCCCGTCTTCGCAGGGATGGTTCCTCACAGAGAATATGGCCATAAAAACATTAACCAATAAAACCACGTCCGCCGCCCAAAGAGCCCATGCATTTTCTAGTCATCATATTTCACTCCTTGGGAGCAGTGGTTTCTCTGTGCTCTGCACCAGGGGCGCTTCCTCCGGCCCCTGCAGTCTCCCTGGAAGCCACAGCTCTCGCATAATCTGGAGCTCTGCTGCGGATTTATTTTCTCCGGTCCCGTTTGGCTCCCCAGCCCAGGCCAGCGGGTTTACGGGCAAACAATTTCTGAACCAGAGGAAGGCTTCTCGAAAGCTCGCACAGTTTCAATAAATATTTTACCAGGAGGAGAGGGAAATACTGAAATCGGTTCTCCGGGTCTGTCCCGAGGTGGCCCCCGGCGGTCTCGGATGCCAGCCTCCCTTCAGGGGGATAAAGGCCGGAAAGGAGGGAGAAGCAGAACAGACAACAATGCGGCTGCCAGGAGCGAAAGGGCCGCCCTCACTGCCACCGCCGCTTCTCATAAATGCTCCGCAAGCCCGAGTGACCTCTAGCTGTGGAGGAAAAACGAGGCCCGCGCCCCAAATGTAAAAATACGCATATATACGTCTCCAAATCCTGCAGATACGCCCCGCAAATATCTATGTATACAAACAAGCACGGATGTATATGTACCAGCCCAGAAGGATCAAGTTTCGAACGAAAACGCCTTTCAAGGAGGTGGCCTCTAACGTAAAGTTCCAAAGCCACTGAGACCAGCCGGGAATCAGCGACGAAAATCCTACCCGGGACGTGAAGATAGGGAGCGGAGCGATTGTTCTGTTTAGTAATGAAAAATAGTCGTACTAGTAGCCTCGTGAAAATACCAAACGGTAGTGCTCTGATTTGATGAGTACGGAAAGGCACTCTGGATGCCTCAGGGTGAAAAATGCTTTGGCTTGCGCCGATTTGAAAACAACAACAACAAAACAAAACAAATTATTCAGGTAACTTGTTCTTTTGGTTTTACCTCTTGACTTATTACAAGGCTCAATTTGCAGCTACGGTTGTGGTGTCTTTGCTGAGAGTGAGCACCAGTCTGTCGGCCGCTGCACCCACGTGTTTATCGAGGGGACTGTCGTACGAAGGGCTGGAACACTGGCGGTGAGAACAGCGTGAGCGGCCGAGGGAGGCTCCGAAAGCCTCAACAGTGGTAGAGCGCCAGGCCTCACGGAAATCGTCGTCACTGTGCCGTTTTGTTTACACAGAGTCATTCAAGAAAAACGTATTTAAATTCACATTGCTTTCCACGTACCAATCACGAAAAATGAAATCATAGGCCTAGATTTTTTCCCAAACGGAAGATCGGAGCAAGCTTATCACGGTTTCTGTTTTGTAGCTAAAGAGCCACGTGGGGGCCTTTTCTGCTAATCCAGCTGACTCAGAAAGTTCGCATTTCTCGAAGGCGTTCTTGATAAGTACAAGACCCCGCGAGGCCCGTCTACATCCAGAGCTCAGGGAACGGCGGGCTCCCCTGTGGCCACCCCCTGGCTCGGCTCTCATGTCCCCATTTCCCGACTCTTCGGTTGTGGGCAAACAGCTCTGAACAAGCAAACAAACCAACGTTCGCTCCAACAGGGTTGATTGGAACACTCGTGTTCACAATTGGTTGAGAGTATAAAAAGGCACTTTTTGAAAGACAGCAGGCACCGTGGGGTCACATGTGAACCGTGCGCATGCTCTGGCCCAGCGATTTCGCTCCGTGGGTTTTATTCTACCAAAGCACTCAGATGTCGAACAAGAGATGTGAGGGTGCATGATGGAAGAGAGGTGACCCCGAACTCTGTTAATAAGGGGGATAACTAAGTAAGCTGTGGGAAACCCATACACTGGAGCATTAATTATTTAATGATGAATCAACGTGAAGGGGCAGCTATTGAAAAGGAACCTGTAAAGTGACTTGATGTTCGTGATATATTGTTAAATGAGAGAGGGGGCGGAGAGCCAGTCCGCTCAACAGTGTTCAGGGGATGATCTCCCTTCCGTTTACAATGTGTGTTAGTGTATGCTCAGAAAACATCAGAAGGAACATGCATGCGCCAAACTGGCTGTCTCTGTGGAGTGGCATGTCCTACAATTCTGGTTTTTTCTTTTTGTAGCGAGCGTTAATTTTCTAACCAGAGACAACCGTGAAGAATTTTATTACAATGTCATAATCGCCCTCGTTGAGTCCCCGCTCTATGCGGTGCCCTTTATTGGCACGCAGACAGGGAAGATGTAGAAAGAACCAGAGAGGAATGTATGGATCCGGGTGCACGACCAGGCTGGGAGAGGGGAGCAAGCAAGGCTGTCCCACCTGGTTCCAGGTCTGAACGTGTCCCCAGCCTTGGTCCCGGGACCCGTTAGGAGAGAGAAGATTATTACAGGGGACATCCCATATTCATGGGACATCGTGAAGTGAGGCAGGGGCTTTAAACCATTCTTTCCTAATACAAGCACTGAACACTACGCGTTTTCCTCTAAGTGCTTCTTTAGCTGCATCTCACAGAATTTTAATGTGTTGCGTTTTATCATTCGGTTCAAAACATTTTTTTATCTGCCTTGTGGTTTCTTTTTTGACTTGTGTATGATGTAGAAGTGTATTGCTTAATTTCCAAATATTTGGGGTTTTTCCAGGTTTGTGGGGCAGGGGAGTCTCGACTTCTAATTCCTCTGTGCTCAGAGAACCTACCTTGTACGATTTCAGTCCTTTGAGATGTACTGACACTTTTTTGTGGCTCAGCGGGGTGAATTCCATGTGCACTAGAAGAGAATATGTGTTCTGGCATTGTAGGAGGCAGGGCTCCACAAATGTCAATTAGGAGAAGATGTCTGATAGGGTTGTTCTGTTCTTCCGTGTCCTTCAGGGTTTCTCGCTGCTATTGTTTAGTTACCAAAAGGGATCTGTTCAAATCCCCAGCTCTGCCTGTGGGTGAGTCTCCTGCTCTGCTAGTTTCTGCTGCATGTTATTTGAAGCTCCGTTCCTGGGAGCATGTACGCTGAGGACTGCTGTGTCGTCATCGTCGTTGTCTTCTCCCCCTCCCCCTCCCCCTCCCCCTCCTCCTCCTCCTCCTCCTTCTTCTTCTTCTTCTTTTTTAAAGATAATTTTTAAAATCTATCACTTTTTTTTTTTTTTTTAATTTTTTTTTTTTTCAACGTTTTTATTTTTATTTTTGGTACAGAGAGAGACAGAGCATGAACGGGGGA
This sequence comes from Leopardus geoffroyi, assembly GCF_018350155.1. Lineage (NCBI taxonomy): Eukaryota > Metazoa > Chordata > Mammalia > Carnivora > Felidae > Leopardus > Leopardus geoffroyi. The sequence continues at coordinate 90,623,567 of NC_059342.1, read as the reverse complement.
GAGGCAGAGAGAGAGGGAGACACAGAATCGGAAACAGGCTCCAGGCTCTGAGCCATCAGCCCAGAGCCCGACGCGGGGCTCGAACTCACGGACTGTGAGATCGTGACCTGGCTGAAGTCGGACGCTCAACCGACTGCGCCACCCAGGCGCCCCAAAATCTATCACTTTTTTTTAAATGTTTGTGTATTTTTTAGAGAGAGCCATGTGAGTCAGGGAGGGGAGACAGAGGATCTGAAGTGGGATCTGTGCTGTCAGCACTGAGCCCGATGCGGGGCTCGAAACCACAAACCGCGAGATCATGACCTGAGCCGAAGTCGGACGCTTCACCGACTGAGCCACCCAGGCGCCTCCTGTCTTTTCTCTTTTAAATCATCTGTGTCTTCCATTCAAAATATGTGACTTGTACACAGCATATAATTGTATCCTGCTTTTTTTTTTTTTTTTTGTAAATGACATTTTCATCCTTCAATCGAGATGTTCAGTACGTGTCCATTTTAAGTAGTTTTCAGTATGGTGTCAAGCCTCCCGTCCTGGGTGTTTTGTCTTCCGTTACCTCTTCTTTGTTTCTGCTTTCCTGCCAACTGTTGGATTAACCCAGTGCTTTTTAGCAATCCGTTTCATTTCCTCTGTTGCCTTTTTAGCTATATGTCTTTGCTTTCTTTTGCTCATGGCTGCTCTAGGGGTCACATAGCATCATTCACTTGTCACAGTCTGCCTTGAATTAATGCTCTACCTCTTTGTGTGTAATACAAGAGCCTACGGTGCTGTATTTCCATTTACCTTGCTCCCGTCCTATGTGCTATGTTTTTGTTGTACATTTTACTTCCCCATGTTATAAACTCTACAGTATATTGTAATTATTTTTGCTTTGGTCACTTGGTTTTCTTTCTTTCTTTCTTTCTTTCTTTCTTTCTTTCTTTCTTTCTTTCTCTTTCTTTCTTTCTTTCTTTTTTCTTTCTTTCTTTCTCTTTCTTTCTTTCTTTCTCTTTCTTTTTCTTTCTTTCTCTTTCTTTCTTTCTTTCTTTTTCTTTCTTTCTCTTTCTTTCTTTCTTTCTTTCTCTTTCTTTCTCTCTCTCTCTCTCTCTCTCTCTCTCTCTCTCCCTTCCTTCCTTCCTTCCTTCCTTCCTTTCCATGAAAGCATGAAGGGGAAAGGTCCTGTGATATACCTACACATAGCAACCCTTTTTTGTTTAGGTCTAAATTTCCACCCGCTATCACTCTCTTTCCGCCTAAAGAACTTCCTTTAACATTTCTTGTAGTGCACGTCTGCTGGCGACAAATTCCGCTTTCATCTGTCTGAAAATGTCTGTATTGCACCTTCATTCTTGAAGGATGTTCCTGCTGCACATAGAAATCTATGCTGACAGGCTTTCCTCTTCGCGCTTTAAACACGGCATTCCGTTGTCTTACGGCCGGCGTTGCCTCGGATGAGAACTCAGGTTATTTTTATCATTGTTCCCCCATGTATAGAGCGTCTCCCCACCCAGCTGCGCTCACTAGTTTCTCTTTGTCTTTACTTTTCAGAAACTCAACTATGATGTGTCAAGGTGTGGTTTACCTTGGGTTTATTCTGGTTGGGTCTCAGAGATTCTCCGATCTGTGGATTGATGTTTTTCATCAAATTTTGAAATATTTTTCATCAGATTTTGAGACTCTCTTGCCATTATTTTCTCAAATGTATTTTTCTGCCTCTCTGTGTCACCGCTCCCTCCTTCCCCTCTCCCTCCTTTCTGGAACTCAGATTGCATGTACGTGACACTGACTGGTACCGCCCTCCAGGTCTCTGAGGTTCTAGTCTTTTTTCCGGGCCTCCCTTTACTTCCTCTTTGCTTTGGTTTGGATACTGTATGACCTGTCTTCCTGTCTTCCGCTTCATGGATTGCAACCTATCCAACGATGTTTTCCATGTAAGATATTGTATTTTCCAGTTTCTAGAATTTGCATCTGGTTCTTTTATATAGGTTCCATTTCTCTGCTGAGATTCCCCAGCTGCTCACCCATTTCAACTGTCTTTCCCTTTACAATTGTAAATATATCAACGAGAGTTGGTTTCAGTTCTCGTGTGCTTATTCTGACACCCAGGTCACCTCTTGATCTGATTCTATAGCCTGTTTTCTCTCTTTGTAGGGGTCACACTTTCCTGATTGATGGATCTTTGCATCTCAAGTAGTTTTTCATTAGATGCTAGACGTTGTGGTTCTCACATGCTGAGAGTCTGGATTGTGTGGTTCTGCTTTAAGAGCAGTAAGTTAAGGGGCGCCTGGGTGGCTCAGCCGGTTAAGCATCCGACTTCGGCGCGGGTCATGATCTCGCGGTTTGTGGTTTCGAGCCCCGCGTCAGGCTCTGTGCTGACCGCTCAGAGCCTGGAGCCTGCTTTGGATTCTCTGTCTCCCTCTCTCTTTGCCCCTCCCCCGCTCATGCTCACTTTCTCTCGCTCTCAAAAATAAATAAACATTAAAAATTTTTAAAAAGAACAGTAAGTTAAAAGTTGAGTGCTAGGAACGCCTGGCGGGGCTCAGTCGGTTGAGCGTCCAACTCTGGAGTTTGGCTCAGGTCGTGATCCCTGGGTCATGGGATCGAGCCCCACATCAGTGCTAAGTGAGGAGTCTGCTTGGGATTCTCCCTCTGCTCCTCTCCCCAGCTCTCTCTAAAAAAAAATAATAATGGGGGGGTGGGAGGGAGGGGAAAGTGGGTGATGGGCACCTGTTGGGATGAGCACTGGGTGTTGTATGGAAATCAATTTGACAATAAATTTCATATTAAAAAGAATGAAAAATAAAAATAATAATAAAATAAAATAAAATAAATTAAAAAAAAAGGAGTTGAGTGCTAATTGGCAGTTAATTCACTACAGGATCAGCTTGATCCGGTGGAGGCTTTTAGTTTTTGTTCAGGTGAGCCCCAAGTGTGCACGCTCGTGGGCTCCTGCACCCCTGCACCCCTGCACCCAGAACCTCGGGTGACTGGGTGCTGGGCACGGTCACACGGTCTCTCGCTCTGGCTGTCAGAGCACCAGCGTCTCCCTGCCTCTCCCTTGGCTCACAACGTCCCAGGGGCTTTTCTCTGCCAGGCCTGGGGTAGGGATAGGTTCTCACCTGCCATAGGTGCTGCTTTGCACTGACCGAAGACCCCAGTGAGTCCCCATGAGGATTTCTGAAGCCCTTCTCTGCACGGCTCCCTTCTCCCCATCACCCCGTTCCCCCAATTCCAGCGCTCGGTCCAGCCTTTGCTTCCCACTGCTGTGTTTGGCTCCCTTTCTCCTGTGCTAAGGTCTGGAAAGTGCTTGTAAGTAGAAATCCAGGGTGAAGGTGGGACTCCCTTGGGTGTCTCCCTTCTCTCAGGGTTCACAGCTCTGTGAAGTCGGCGGTCTAATGCCTGAAAAGAACGGTTTCCCATCTTTAGCTTAGTTTTATAGCTTTCTTTTTTTTTTCCTAACTTTTTTTTTTTTAATGTTCATTTATTTCTGAGAGAGGAGAGAGAGAGAGAGAGAGAGAGAGAGAGAGAGAGAGAGTGGGGGAGAGCAGAGAGAGAGGGAGACACAGGATCCAAAGCAGGCTCCAGGCTCTGAGCCGTCAGCCCAGAGCCCGACGCGGGGTTCGAACTCACGGACTGTGAGACCTGAGCCAAAGTCAGACACTTAACCGACTGAGCCAACCAGGTGTCCCAGTTTTATAGCTTTCTGTGACAGAGGGTACACACGACATCTGCCATTCCTTCCTGGCCAGAACGGGAAGCCAAGCGTGGGTTTGATGTCACACAGACGTGGGTTTGAATCCCAGCTTGGCTGCCTAGGGCTCTGCACCCCGGGACGGTTTGGTCCACCTCTTTGCATACCCAGCACACCGCTAGGTACGTAGGAAGGTACACCATCAGCCTTTGTCGTCACCCATGTTCCCTTAGTGAGGGACACTGCCAGCTGCTTTGGATGTGATCCCTGCTGTCCTTCACGCGGCAAATTAAGCACATTGTCACTGAGGGATCAATCTTTGGTGATGGTTGTTGCCTTAAACACTCACCTTTCCCAGTTCATTTTAGGGGTGTTTCTGGTTTCTTTCTTTTTTTTTAATTTGTCAATGTTTATTCATTTTTGAGAGAGAGACACACACAGAGCATGAGTGAGGGAGGGCAGAGAGAGAGGGAGACACAGAATCCAAAGCAGGCTCCAGGCTCTGAGCCGTCAGCACAGAGCCCGACGCGGGGCTCGAACCCACGAACTGTGAGATCATGTCCTGAGCTGAAGTCAGACGCTCAACCGACTGAGCCACCCAGGCGCCCCTGCACCGTCCATTTTCAATCTGTTCTCTGCCAGATACGTGCCTTTTCATTCCGAGCCGTCCTCCTCGGTTTCTTCTTTATTCCCCAGGTCCTTTTTGATATTTGCTCTCACTTGGACACACACCCCCACCCTCAGAAAAACCCTTTTGTATTTTTTCTCAGTGACCTTTTTCTCCCCCCTGGCAGGCGGCACCGGGGCTTCTTTTTTTCTCATTCTTCCTTCTGTTTAAAATTTCATGGGTGTCTTTCTGTTCCTCTCTCCTCCAGTCCACTGTGGGCAACTGTTGAAAGAGGCAGTAGCAGACAAGTCAAAAGTCGGCGAGCTCATCCAGCCCTATTTTCAAAAGAAGATGGCAGGTAGGTCATACTCGTCTCAACTGCCACAGCCTTATGGGCTCGGGGCGGGGGGGGGGGGCGGCAAATCACTCCGTGTGGGGCTCATGAGCACTGGGGGGGGGGGGCTCAGCCCCGGAAAGGTGGCTGCGAGATGGAAATTGCGCTTTCCTGACAGCAGAGGTTCTGTGTTCGTTCACCGGCAGGGCCCGCAGGCTTCCAGCCGTGTCCCGATTTGGCGGGTGGGTTGTGGACACCATGTGTTAGAGGTTTGGGCTGTTTCTGTTTCTCGAGAACGGATGCTTTTCGTAACTGCTGACACTTAAGATTGAGAGCCACGGAGCTGCCCACAGCCTTTATTGCTGGCCATACAGAAATACTGCGGACAAATACTCTGGTTTAGTCAGAAGTCAAAAGCCAGAAGGTTCAGACAGCTTTGCAGATCCAAGGGTCCACCGGCCCCTGGTCCTCGGGGGCTTCGAGGGGGGAGGCCGGGCCACATCGTCCTTCCAGGCCCTTCTGCGATGTACCGTCTGAGAGCAATGCCGGTCAGCCCCCAGCCAGGGCACCTTTGAGATCATTCTGCCTCGATTTCCTGAGCCCAAGATGATCCGTGAGGCCACGTGGCCACCTCATGTCTGAGCTCCTCCGGACCCGGTGTCCCCTCCCCCGCGGCAGGGCATTCCCTGCACCCACATCTTCTTGCCCTGCACCAGGTGTGGTTCCTCTGTGCTGTCCCCCAAGTGTGTGTGAACACGTACTTGGGGGAGGGCGTGTGTTGGCGAGGATGCCCTCCCAGCGGAGTGCTCACTGCCGTCCCCTACCCTCTTCCGGATAGAGTAGGTGGAGGGGAGCACAGGAGACGGGCCGTTTGCTCCTGATCTGCCAGCTGGGGGGGGACACCTGCGACTCCGTCCTCGCATGGCTCTCCCAAGCCCCCCCCTTAGAAGATGCCCCCGTCCCCCAGGGTGAGGGTCAGGTGAAGTGCGGTCAGACCCTTTGGACACAGTGATCTGTGCAGAGAGGGAGTCCGTTCATTCCTGCGTCACTGGGGTGTAAATCGAGTGAAGGCAGGAAGCTCCAGGCAGGACTGCAAGCCAGTGTGAGCGCTGGCACCTCCCTGTCTGGTTTGGACCCCCGAGCCGCCCCCGCGAGCCGTGCAGCCCTTGTCAGAGCCCGAGGCCTCAGTGGTGAGCTGGGGACAGGAGTCCCCGGGTCGCAGGGTTCCTGTGGGCGCACGGGATGTGGCGCGCACACACGTGCCCGGCAGGCGGGCTGTCGGAGAGCGACCTGCATGCGGCAGGCAGGTCCATGGAGGGCCCGGCACACTCGGGCACAGTCTCCCTCCAGCAACGCCGTGTCCCATCCGCCGGGGTGGGTGCTGCTGGTTCTTAGCACCCTAGAGAACATTTGCCGGGCAAGTGGGCGAATGTAGTGAATTAACAAATTTGCATCACTTTGTCTATTTTTAAAGCTTATTTCTTTATTTTGAGCTGTCAGCACAGAGCCTGGCGCGGGGCTCCGACTCGCGAACCGCAAGATCATGACCTGAGACAAAGCCAGACGCTTAACCGACTGAGCCACCCCGGCGCCCCTAAGCTTAGTGGTTTTAAACAACACGCATTTATTACCAGGCAGTTGTAGAGGGCAGAATTCCGGAACCAGGGTGTGATGGGGCCACGATTCCCCCTGGAGGCTCCCGGGAGAGTCTGTTCCGTCGCCGCTCGGGCTCCCAGAGGCCCTTCCTCTGTCCTCACAGCCAGCTCTTGGTGCCCCGTCAGACCTCTCGCTCCCCGACCACTGAAAACAAACCCCCAGTTTGCAGTGGTGGGCAAGAGGCAGAATTATTATTTGTCTCGGGGAGTTTTGGTGACCACCAAAGAGACTGAGGGCACCTGTCCCCGTAAAGCCGGGGGGACCGGCAGCCTCCATGGTCAAGGCTCCGCCCTTCGTTGTCCCCTCTGCACCCTGTTGGTCTGGACGTGCAGCTCTGTGCTTCTGCACTCGCTACGGAATTGAAGACACAACAGCTGCCACTGCTGTGTGTTCTCAACGGAAGCAATAAATTCTGGCGTTTCACTAATCCCAATCTCGCAGGGATAACGGACAGGGTTTACACCCATCACCACTAACCGGGTGTCATTACGGGCCGTGCGGAAGCCGCAGACACAGCCACGCGCCCGGGAGGGCACGGGAGCAGGGCTGGAGCCGCCAGGTCGGGGGTCCGCTCGCCACCGGCTGAAACGGGAAGAAGACAGTGTAAACGATTCCGACCGAACTCGGATTTGAAGGGAAGGTCACGCTGAACACGGAAGCTCCGCTCAGCCGACCGCAGCCTGGCTTCTCTGCAAATCACTGCAGGGGCTGACTTCTGAGCCCACTGGGGGGGCCGACCCAGAGTTCTCTGCGGGCCTCGGGTGGAGAATGTGGCAGGGCCGTGAGGGCACATTTGGGCTTCCGGACACGGTTTCCCCCATCCAGGCCTGGGGCCGAGCCCATGGAGATGCCTCCTCCTGATAAATGGCCCAGCCCTGGCGGTGGGGACGGGGCGACTGGCCTCAGACCTGCCCCGGGGGGAGCCTGACTGAGTGCAGCCAGGAGTGGGGAGGGCACAGTGGGGACGAGGGCCGGCCAGCTGGAGGAAGGGAGCCGGGAGGACGGAGCCGGTCCAACGAATGCGTCTCCTCTCTGGGGAAGAGTGAGGCAGAGAGCAGGGGAGCAGAGTTCCTCTCCCGGGTGCTGCCCTGGGCTCCGAGGTGTCCCCCCCACGCTGAGAGCAGCGAGGCACGTCCCCTTACACCGTGACCCGTCGGCAGAATTGCAGCAGAACGAGAATAATCACTCTTCCGTTGCTCTTGGGGGCCTGCCGAGGCATCCGAATTTCCCTCTTCAAAGCCTAGGCGCGTTTCAGACATCTCTTCCCCGGGGCGCCAGCAGCGATTCCTGGGAGCACGGAGAGCACCCGGCCACTCCTCCACACGTGTGCAATCCAGAGGGTTCAGCCAGCTCGGCTAAAGGGGCGGAGACTCCTGCGAGGGCTCGGAGGCCTCATCACCCTGGGGCAGAGCTGGCAGATGTCACCAGCAGATGTCACCGGCAGAGCATCTTACCCCGCAGCCGCCCTGCTGTAGAAACTCACCCCGCCACCCCGCATACCAGACGGTGCCCTTCTGGGTGCCACACTGCCTGCGCTGGGGACCCTGCCCTGTGCTCCTGGCTGCTGGCCTGCCCGCCACCCCTCCCGCCCGTCTCTCCCTGGGACCCCCGCCGTCACAGGCTCTTGCCCTCTCTCCACTCACCTTGGCGCTCCAAGCCCCAGAGACGGGCAGCTTTGCGACCGTGGCACCTCTCCGCCACCCTCGTGGTCACCGTCACCGCCATCGCCAGTGCGGCTGAGTAGATCCAGACGCCGTCTCCCCCACCCCCTCTGTGGAGCCACTTCCTCTTAGTCCCCCCCCCCCCCCCCCCGCGGGGCCTCATGATGTGACGTCCCAGGCGTGACCTCTGCAGACTCGGTTATGTGCTCTTCTGTCCTCACAGGTGCTGCCAACACCTCCTTCTTTTGAATCAGCAGCAAAATTAATAAGTGTTGTTTTCCCATCTCTGCACATTTACTGGGCAGAGGACCCCAGGGGCCTATCAGAGCTCGTCCGAAACCTCTTGATCCTAGGCTCTTGGCGACCGCACCGCGGACAGAAGGCTCGGGAGCTGCTGCTTCTGTGGCCTGGACTCTGAGATATACGGGTCTGACCTCCTAAACTCATTCCGACTCAAATTTATCCCCCAGGGTCTGCACGCAGCCTCCTTTAGGCAGGCAACCTCCATCCCAGGCACCGGGCGCCGGGGTCGGGCCTTAAATCACGCAGGCTTAGCTGCCGGGAAGCTCCTGTCACTTTTACGTGCGTACGAAACAAGTAAAAACTAGTCCGGGTTTTGGGGGGAAAGATCCGTTCTCAGCTGTTTACAAAGCGTTTAAAATTCGATGGTTGGTGCCGATGGGTTCTGTTGCCAGTACGACCGATGGCGGTGCGTGCCAGAGCTTTTTCTCCCCGAAGTCAGGCGTGGGAACTACTCGATCTCAACTCTGCCTAGATCATTGGTGACTCCCGGTGGTCACCGCCTCCAGATGAGGTGCTCAGCCCCTTCCCTGGGGCTCCGTGCCCACCAAAGGGTCTTGTGGAAGGTGGGGTTTCTTAACACTGGAGGCCCAGAGCGTCTCCAAGGGAGGCCCCAATTCTGTCTTTGCCCATCGGAATATCTGGTTCTCTCCAGTTTGCACCTCATGCGAAAGCCAGCCTTCCTCGCCGGCCTCCACTCTTTGCCATCAGAAAGAAGTCTGCACATGGTTCCTTTTTACCTCTTCCCTCGGGTATGTGAGCCAGAATGTACGGTCCACAGGCCGTTGGCGGTGGACACAACCTCACTCTAGATTGCTGGGTCTAATTAGCACTACAGCACCGTCTCTTTGGTTCAGAAGGGTCGCCTTCTACCCGGTTCTGGTAATTGTTTCCTTTCTCGACCGTTGCTTGGGCTTTCTCTAGAGAACAGCTACCCTGGGAAGGTATTAAAAACAGCCAAAGGCGTATCTTGTCCTTGTTGGCTTCAGTCTTTGCTCTAAGTGTGTGAGCTGTTCGCCTTGATCCGACCGCATTGCCCTGGGAAAGTTGTGGGACTGTCAGGTCGGGGGGACCGCCCGCGACGGCGCCTCCCCACCGGGGGGGGGGGGCATTGGAGGCAGCCTCTAGTCTTTTACAGGACGCCTGCCAGCCAGCCTGGTGGCCCGATTACAACGGGCTCCTAACTCCTGTCACCCCTATCACCGATCCACCCCGCGGCACCTCCCCCCACCAGCAGCTAAAGCAGTTCAATTACCAGAGGGCCCAGGTTCCTTGGTGCTCACGCCAGACGTACACTGACTTCCAGATGAGAAAACAGCCATTTAATTGGTGTGATAACTTTCCCCTAAGAGCGCCAGTCCTGACGCGTAGGAAAGGGACCGCGGAAGACGGATCATTAGAGAGTGATCCCTGCGCCCCCGCCCGCCCGCCCGCCGCCCTCCTGTTTCCCAAATGTTGCCGTCTGGAGAAGGTCCGTCCCGGCCTAACGGAGGCCTAACGGAACCCTGGCGGAGTCGGGAGGTCTGGGGGCGATGCGAGGCTCATCACCCCTTCCGGAGACGAGACCTCCTCACAAGCACCAGCCAAACCGGCGCCAAACCGGCGCGATCGCAAGTGTTTGCGGGAACCTTCCGCGGGTCCGCCTCCTCGGGGAAGAGGGGCGGGGGTGGGGGTGCGTGGATCAGAGCTCCCGCCGAACTGCCGCCCCCTTTTAGGGGGGAATTAATATTCTCATCACTAAATGCACACTAAAGATTCGACAATAGACCAGCTTTTCCCTTTTGTTAAGAAACTTGCAAGGACTTGCCGAGTTGAAAGACAAAGTAAACCTTCCCGTCTGAGGAGGTAAGCGGGCCCGGATTGCTTGTTTTGCTCGGTGTAGCCGGGCGGGTTGCACGCCCGCCTCGGCGCGGAGGGGAGGCCCGAGGGACCTCTGCCCGGCTGCAAGGAGGGCTTTGCACGCGGCGTGTTTGTACCAGCGCGAGACAGCGCGCGGCTCTCTAAATAATTTACCAGTTGATTAATAGACTCACAGGGGTATAATTAGAAGAGGAAGAGACGGTGGGCACAGTAACCGGTACAGTGCTTGGGGGAACAGGAGCCTTTATTTTTTTAAAGAAACTTTCTAGGGTGCTGGGCGTTTGAAGACAAGTTGGGAAGCGCTCAGCGCCTCATCTCTTTTGAAGTGGAAATAGGACAGTTTGAATCCGTCGAGTTTAATTTTTCACAAGCTTTAGGGGCCCCGCAGTGCAACTCCCTTTTTATTATTGAAAAAAAAACTCTACATTTTTCTTTCATTTTTCTACACACACACACACACACACACACATACACACACACACATGCACGCAGTCCAGGCAGTAAGTAATAAACACATTAATTTACTCTCTTATTCAGCGTGTATCTTATTCGCTTCACCTCCCCCGGATGTGTCCCCACACGTCCCTCCCGCACCCCCACCCAGAGCTCCCACTGGCGGGGGGCTGCCAATAGGTTGATTAATGGACGCCCCCTGTAATTTATGCATTTTAAAGGAACCCTCACCTCGGTCTGACAATGCTTTTGAAGTAGCTCCTTTTTTTCAAGTCAAACTTTTGACTTTTCCGCTGGGACCGCTACAAAGATTTCCTTATGGAAACTAGGTAGGAGACTTTCTCAGCCCGAGAGGGAGCCAGGGCCAAGATCGCCCAACAGAACAGCAGGTCTCCAAGCGGAGGTTGCATTCCGAGGCCAGAGGGCCCGTCAGCGAGGACGGTTCTAGAAAAGGGGGCCGGCGCCCCGTCTATCAACAGGTTCGTGCCCCGAGAGGGTCCGGCTCTCTGTTTGGTTTTCTTTTTTCTTTTTTTGTGTAAACTAGATTTTCATTGCAGGAGTGTGCATTGGCTCTCCACGTCATTAAAATGATGCTTTGCCAGGACATCATCAAAAGGTTTGTCACCTAAAGGTGAAAAAGCTTTTCGTTCTATGGCCAGTCCAGTGGGGAAACTGAGGCAGTGAGGGACCCTCGACCCGTTCGTGCATCTGTTCGGCGAAACCTCTCTCCCCCCCCAAGAGTGGGGCTCGTCTAGTGCCATTCTTACCCCGCCAGCTGTGTCACCGAAGCGGGACAGCCGCTGGCCTGTGTGCTGGACTGCACGGCCAGCCAGTGCCTGCTATGTGCCTGGCATCCTGATTACAAAACGAAACGAGACAAAACCCAGACATTTCTGCGAAGTCTAAGGTGAGCCCAGAAGTGCATGCTGCCCTTCTCACTCTGACTAGAGCTTCTGGAAGCGTTTCCCCTCCTTGGGCAGCCCCGGTGGCTTCCAACCCACTCAGCTGTGAAATCGTCTGCGACAGGCCAGACCCGGAGGCCCCAGCCTTCTCCAGCCAGGAGGCCTCCCGGTACAGCCGTCCGGGCGGCCGCTCACACCCCCCGAGGCAGGTGCAGCTCGAAGTCCCTTTCCCTCTCGGAATGTCCTCGATGGGGAGCTGACACCAGCTGCTTTCTCCTTGGGCTGAGTGGGGCCTGAGGTGTCCAGGGGGCGGCTGCCCCCAGTGACTTTCTGTGGGGCCCCCGCTTGGGACAGTTGCCGCATCCCCGAAACAGATCAGGGACAGGAGGCTTGTGGGGATTTGCCAGCCAGAAGGTGGGCTGAGGCATCCCCATAGGGAGCTTGGCACCGCCGTGATAGATGAGGGAAGCACCGGGCCCACAGCTCCAGCCCTGCACCTGCCTACCTGCTCTGCTGATGAGGGGGCAGAAGGGCGGTGGGTGGACGCTGGCTGGGGGTAGAGACGGGATTGGTGGGGTGGGGGCAGAGGGGCAGAGGGTGAGAGGTGATGGATGAGTAGGGGGTGCAGGGGAGGCGGCAGGGGAGGGGAGAGACCCCTTTCTCCTCACCTCCCACCTCAGACCTCGAATGCACACATTGATTTACCTGTGATCTTGACTGCTGGTGAGATGTGATCTCACGCCCCTGCCTTTTGCTCAAGGCTGGGTTATGGGGGGAGGGGGGGGTAAGGGACCTCTCCCTCCCCTGGTGTCTGCCCTCGCAACACCGCACACCGCACATTTTTGCTGAGGCTGTGCCCAGCCAGTGATCTGCTCCTCGGTCCCCAGCACCAGCCTGGCTCACAGCGGGAGCTCATGTCTATGAATGAATGAATGGATGGATGGATGAACGAATGAGTGAATGAATGAATGAGGGGGCACCCAGCAATTGGTCCGGCACGGCATGGTGGGGCAATACCGGGGAGGCCCGCCTCGCGGCATCTGGGACCCAGAAGCTTCTCTGCCTGCACCTCCATTTAGGAGAGACCCCGTTCGTCTAGAGGAACAAGGCGGGGGCAGGGGACGGAAGGCAGCAGGCAGCCTGAGCAGTTTCCGGAGAGGTGGCCAGCAGCGGTCACTCCTGGACGGTCGGGGGAGCGGCTACAGGATAGGGCTCAGGACTTAACACTGCGTGACCCCGGTTCAGATTCTGTCGCTTCCCAGCTGTGCGACCTTGGCCAGGCCACCCAGAGCCAGTTTCCTCATCTGCAGGGCGAGCTGGCCACAGTATCGAAGGCATCGGGTTGTGAGGTGTATAAACTGAAATCGCGTCTGTAAAACGTTTAGCACAGTACACCTGACGCCACAGGCCGTTACAATAGCTGATTCGTGTTAGCATCGTCGTCGTCGTACTGGAAGCAGCGGGAGTAGGAGCAGGATCCGTGGGGTACGCGTGTACGTTTCACGTGTGGGTTTCGACATTCTTTTCCCATGGTGCTGCCCGCTTCGGTCCCTGTGGTGACCAGGAACTGGCGAAGGCCCCGTTTGCCACACGCCTGGTGCCCCAGTTACCTACTGCAGCTGCCTGACAAGTTAATGGCATAAAATGAAGACTGTTTTATTACGCGTTTGATTTCGTGGATGAGGGTTTCCGGCTGGGCGTGGCAGGGACGGTTGGACTCCGTTCCGTGCTGACTTGGACCTTAGCTGGCACGGCTTCGGTGGCTGGAGCTCGCTAGGCCGGCTCATCCCCAAGCCCTATGTCTGGTTCTCAGTTCTGGTGTCAGCTTGGTTCCTTGGCTTTTCCTGCGTCGGCTGGGGCTTCTGTGTCCGAGAGTCCTCAATCCCGTGCCTGGTGCCTGGGACCACCGGGGGCTGGTCGGGCATCTGTGTCCATGCAGCCTCTTCGCACGGCTAGCCTGGGCTTCCTCCCAGCACGGCGGCCTCGGGTTGGTCAGCCCTCTTATGAGGTGACCGGCTTCCCCTAGAACGAGCATTCCAGGGAGTCCCGGGTTGGGGCGGAGGATGATGTGAGCTACAGGGCTTCTTGTGACCCGGCCTCAGGGGTCTCAGAACAAGCTTCCAGCTGGTTCTGTTCATCAGGCTGGTCAATACGACCAGCCCGGGTTCACGAGGAGAGCATTAGGCCCCCACCTCTCGATGGGAGGAGGGGGCATCCCTCGCCCACCACAGGAGGGGAGGCTGGAGTTGAGCGTTTCTGTTAGTCGGGATCGGCTGCGTCCTGGGACGCCTGCGGCAGGCCGACCGCCTCCTAGATGCTCAGGATCGGGGCAGCGGCATGACTTCACGTGCCACGTGCCACGTGGGGGCTGGCAGATAGCCTAGAGCCCTGACAGTCCAGTCCTCCTTTGAAGAGGAAGAAACCCCGGTTGGGAGGTAAAAGGACTCACCCAGGGGCACACACTGCGGGAGAGGTGCAGCGTGGGGGGCAGAATGCATGCTGTTCCCTCCCCCGAAACGCAGGTGGGGAGCACAGAGATGAGCAAGTGGCCCCCAGAGCCAGATCGCCTGGGCTCCGTCAGCTGTCAGCTGTGTGGCCTTGGGCAGGTTACGTCCCCTCTCTGTGCTTCAGTTTCCCAATCTGTGAAATGGGGCCGTCGTGAAGGTTACGTGAATTAGCACTTGTATGGGAACAAATACAAGCTTAGAAGAGAGCCGAGCTCAGCCTAAGCACGAGAGCACACGTGCTTCTTAAGGAAACGTGCCACCCTGTCTTCTCCATCCCAGAAGAGATGGCTTGTGGTTGTTCCCCGGTTTCCCCCTAGCTGCTCATGTTGCTGTCACAGGTCACGTGGGCGATGGCGTTGTCACCGCCCGTGGGATGTGGGGGGAGTAGCCGGTCCGGAGCCCCGGCTCCATTGCAGCGGAAGGAAAAGCGTGTTCCTTAAGCGCCTTCCCCTGCAGGGCACAGCGACGTGAGCACCCTGCACTTTAGAACAGCCTGGTCCGCGTGCAGACTGGCTGCCTCTCCTCCTTTCCCGGGGTAACTTGCATCTTCCACCGAAAGACGTAAGGGTGTGTGTTGAGATAAGAACGGCGAGCTATCAAATTGTTAGACACAGCGGGCCCGAGTGAGCATTTTTACTAAAAGTGTAATTAGTTTGCCGGGTGAGGCGGCATTTATTTGTGGAAGAATGTCTATTTTCAAATGGGCTCTTTTTTTTCTCATCTTACACTTCGGTAGACAAACTGAGTGTCCACTGTGGGAGGCCGTGCCTCCCAGCTGTGACGCGCCCGTGGGGTGTGGGCACCCCCGTCTTGTCTTTGGTCTTCGCCCGAGTAGACAGGCAGAGAGGGGGCTGATGGAAAGTGATAGAAAGGGGGCAGCCGCCCTTCGAGGGAGGAGAAGTGCGGAATATCCTCCTAATTGGCAAGAGCCCCAGGGCTAATGTACTTTTCTGGACTTGAAAAAAAAAAAAAAAAAAAAGAAGTCCAATATTGAAAGAATTGTTATTTCCTGGCACCACCGTCTGCCCAGCGATTTTAAGTGCTGTCGTTGAGTAATGTAGACGTTAGCATACGGACTTTTGGAGCCATCCTGGGCCTGGGAAACCCAGACCCACCAAGACAGGAGCTTGTCTGGAGTAAGTGACCTGAGTTTACCGAGGAGGCAAACTACCCGGCGGGCCTGCCCCCCGCGGAAGAATTTGCAGGTGTCTCTTCGTTTTCTCCCAGACCCGATTCAGAAACGTCCTCTTGAGCTTGTTAAATGCTCGCTTGGGGCGCAGCTCCCATGGTGGGCCAGCAGGTGGCAGTAAATAATAAACAAACAGCATCACTGACGGAACACCTGCCCCCCGGCTTCTGGCTCGGCGGGCCCTGCAGGGCCCACTCGAGATTCCTGCCCGCGCAGGCCTCGGCCGCCTGGAATCAGTACCATCTGGGGGGCAACAGTCTCCCAGAAATGGTAGGGGTTTAGCTTCTGCTGAACCACAGGGATGGTGATGTCCTGGGGCAGGGGCCCGTTTCCTTCAAGCCTCCTCGTCTGAGGAGGAAACGAGAAACAGGAAAGCAGCTCTCCTCTCTCCTTCGCAGCCCTGCCCTTCTCCATGACTCTCCCTCCGGCCTCCAGCAGCAGCCAGGGGGCCCCGGGGGCCGTGTCGGGATGTGGGGGGGGGGGGGAACCAGAGGCGCACGCGGAGTTTTCCGCGGATGCTGACGGATCGCCAGATGTCCCCTTCACCTCGATGTCAGGGGGGCCTGAGGAAGGAGGGAGGCCGCGGGGTAGCTGTAGGGTGCGCAGGGGCGAGGGGTAGGTGCTGTGTGCCGGGCCGTGTGTAGACAGGTTCGGGGTACAGACCACGCATCCTAGGGGCGGGTGCAGCGTGCATGGCGTGCACGTGGGGGGGGGGTGTGTGAAGTGGGTGTGTAATGTATGTGTATAGCGTAGGGGCGGGGGTGTCGTAGGCGGGTGGAGTGGATTGTAGGGCTGTTACAGGTGAGTGCCTGCCTAGGAGCGTGTGCACCGTGTGTCCATGCAGGTGTCCGCGTGTAGGGTGCGTGTGTAGGGGTGTGTGTGGCACGCAGATGTGGGTTTCTGAGCGTGAGTGTAAGGGTGTGTTGTGTGCCCGTAGCGTGTAGGGTGAGTGATGAGGTACTCAGCCCTTTCTTTTTTTTTAAAGTTTATTTATTTTTGAGGGAGAGAGAGAGAGAGAACGGGGAGGGGCACAGAGAGAGAGAGAGAGAGAGAGAGAGCTTGAGCAGGGGAGGGGCAGAGAGAGAGAGAGAGAGGGAAGGAGACAGAATCGCAAGCAGGCTCTGCCCTGTCAGCGCGGAGCCCAACGCAGGGCTCAAACACGAACCGTGAGATCATGACCTGAGGCGAGATCAAGAGTCGAACGCTCAGGCACTGAGCCACCCAGGCCCCCTCAGCGGTTTTCTGACCTGCCCCAGCCGGGGAGGAGGGTCAAACTTATTAGGGGCATAGCCATCGGCCTTGGTGTTTATCACCTTAAAAGCACTGACTGCGGGAACGGTTTCCTTCGTTCTACTGGAGCCTTGTGGGGCCCAGCCCGGCAGCCGAGTCCCAGGGCAGGGACGCTAACTGGCCAGCGAGAGCGGATGCCAGGACGGGACAGCAGGCGGCAGTGTGGTGCCGCAGGAACGCTCCAGGCTGGGCAAGGAGCCAGGCCCTTCGGTCCCCTGGGCTCCCGTTTCCACTGGAGAATCTCCAGCCGGCCTCGGTGCTCTCCCCGGCTCCTCCCTGACTCCCACTCAGCAGCTCTCTGAGCGGGACTTGACTGAGGGTGACAGACGTCACATCTGTGGCCGGGGAGGAAGAGTCCGTACGTGCATCTCATGGGGGCCCGTTCAATTGCTACTTTCTCCTTGCAGGATTGAGGTGCAAGAGGGAACTTGACCTGGGCTGGGTTTTTTTTTTTAACAGGAATTAGCCTTCCCTTCAAGACAGAGGGTGGGCCCGGTGTCCTGGGTAGAGCTGGCGGGGGGGGGGGGGGGGGGGGGGGGGGGAGGGAACCAGGTAGGATCCCTTCAGGGCCTAGGAGCCTCTCGCCTGTGACCAGGGTTCCTCACAACCCCTGTGCCAAGCAAACCCAGCCGGCAGGGAATAAACGGATTGAGATTTTAATAACCTCGAGGTCAATGTGAGAACTGCCATCTTTTATGGAAGATCTTCAGGAAACACACACACACACACACACACACACACACACACACACACACACCCTGAAACCAGGTGGTGTGGCCTTATGAAATAATGGGATATTCGTATCTTGCACTTTGCTAAATTCAGGGTTGACAGGACATTCCGGAGAGGTAGCCCTCGGCAGTAGCTTACACGCAGGGTAAGATGTTAACTGCCAAGTCTGGAAATCAAGCCTGAGGCACCTGACTCAATGGAGAAAGACTTTAGGCTGCGCTGAAAATCTCTATCTGAGAGGAGGGAAAAGGGTAAATGGACAGCATTATCAAGGAGCCTTTAAACTTTCAGCAGAACACAGCCAGCGAGCTCTGTTACGAAAAGCTGCGTTTTTGCTGAACTGGCTGGTCAGACCATGTGGGGTTGGGGAAGTGAGTGGATAGCCTTCAGGAAAAAAAAAAAAAAAAAAAGGCAGCATCGAAACAAAGGTGCGGAGCTGAATCCCTGGTAGGGGGCCGCAGGGGTGGGCCTGGGGAAAGGCGCTGGAGGCGGGTTCTGCGGGCTTCACCCCTCACCCCCGGACTGCCCAGCGTGCCAGGAGGGATGCTCAGGTTGGAGGCCTGGGAGGCAGCATCCAGAGGCCCAGGGGTGGCCGTGTTTCGTTTCAGGTTTCCCGGCCCCCTCTGGGGAGCGGGCCATCTCCGTGGAGGAGACCCTCCGTGTTATGTGGGTCTGCTGGTGCTGGGAGATGACCTCGCAGCCCCCCTCCCCGCAAAGTGAGGGACAGAGGCTGACGGGGGAGAGGGGTGGTCTGAGCAACCTTCCCAGATTACCCCAGAAGGGCAGATCTGGGCACATAGCCAGATCTGGAGCCTCCAGGAGCAGGTGTGGTAACAGGAGGAGGGAGGCTCCACCCCGCACCCCTAGGCCCCCCTAAGCGAGAGCCACTAATGGGGTCAAGTATGGCCTTCCGGGGAGACTGTGTCCTTTGTCCCTTTCCAGCAGCCTCTCACGGTGGCCTTTTCAGCCTCCTGTAGGCATTGAAATAATTTCCTTTGAACAAAACCCCGCTTTTAAAATGGAAGCCTTCAAACATACATAAAAAGTGGAGAAGAAAAGAACGAAGCCATGGGGACCCACCCCCGTATCGGGGACCCACTCGAGCTCGTGCTGCCTTGTTGTGTCTGAATCCACCCCAAAGACCCCCAACCCACCCCACCCCCGCCCGCCCGTCCCGCCGCCTCCCCAAAACAGGGTTTTATTTTGAAGCGCATCCCAGACATCAGCACGCATTCTCGTGAATCCGCGTCTGGGTCGTGGTGTAGCTGAAGGGGTCGCTGAGAGCCTGCCCGTGGTGGCCTTCCGTTGCCTCGGGACCCGGTTCCGTGCTTGGAAGGACAATCCATAGCTCCGCCACAAACACCTAAGGAACCAAAGAGCCTTCCAGTTTGGGAAACGGGGCTATTCACTCGCTCGTTCGTTCATCATTCATTCACTTAATTCATTCAAAATGTGTGTTTGCTCAGTGCCTACCACGTGCCAGACACAGCGCCTGACTTTACCGAGGTTCCTGCTTTTCAAGGGTGGGGTGAAGGTGGGGCCCGAGGCAGCAATCATGCACCAATAATTAGCGGTTCAAAGTCACGGAGGAGGAGAAATGCTCATTTGAGGGTCTGTGTTTCCCTGACTCCTGCGGCGAGGGGCTTGTTTTGGTTTTGGTTTTGGCTCAAAGTCAGGATCAGCGTGTGGTTCACCTTCTTCCCGGAAACATGTGCCTTCCACCCCTTGGAGCCCCGCCTCCTGTGTCTCCCGTGTCCTTGTACCTTTCCAGCCGGGATACCAGCTTGTGTCCCTGCCTCTCTTGACTCCAGGGCCCTGAGCTCTGTGCGGGGTTGGGTCTGATTCACAGGGCATAAGAGGGACCCTCCACTCTGTTGTGTGTGCGTGCACGAGTGTGTGTGTATGCTGTGTGTATACACAGTCTACGTGTATTTTTTTTAATGTTTATTTTTGAGACAGAGCACGAGCAGGGGAGGGGCAGCGAGAGAGGGAGACACAGAATCGGAAGCAGGCTCCAGGCTCTGAGCTGTCAGCACAGAGCCCGACGTGGGGCTCGAACTCATCAGCTGATGAGATCATGACCTGAGCCGAAGTCGGGCGCTCAACCGACTGAGCCACCCACGTGCCCCAGCATGTATTTCAATTAGACCGCATCATACAAGCCGTTTGTTGACTTGCTTCCCCCCTGATTTCTGCCAGAGCCCTCTTTCCAAGTTAGTGTGAACGTAAGCGGTTTTTGAAGGTGGCATAACCTCTCGTGGCATGGACAGGCCATCCTTTATTTGACCCGCCTTCTGCTGAGGTCATCGTAGATCGCATCTGATCTTCACCACTGCAAATGACTCTCAGATGGACACCTTGGGGCGCATGTCTTTTCCTGCCTGTGCTATTATATGTTAGGTGTGAGTTCTTATAAATGAGATCACTAGGTCTAAAGGCATGTACGTTTTAACTTTTTTTTTTTAAGGATTTTTTTTTTTTTTATTTTAGAGAGAGAGCGGGTGCAGGTAGGGGAGGGGCAGAGGGAGAGAGAGAGAGAATCTCACGCAGGCCCACGTTCAGTGCAGAGCCCAATGCAGGACTCGATACCAGGACCCTGGGATCATGACCTGACCCAAAATCAAGAGTCAGATGCTTAACTGACTGAGCCACCCAGGTGCCCCTACATCTGAACTTCTAACACAAATTGGGAAATTCCCTCTAGAAATCTTTGCAAACTCCCCCCCCCCCCACCCCCCTCCAAAGGAGTCTCTTTGTGTTTCCATCCCGTCTTCCATTGTTCCCTGGAGTCAGACTTCTCACCAGTCGAGGTCATTTAAGCCACAACCCTTTTGGGCCTTAGTTTTTCAACTTTGAAATGAGAGAGGTCAAGGGGATGACCTTCCAGGGCCTTCCCTCCAGGTCTCCGAGCCTCACGAGCAGCCCCCGCCGCCCCGATAAGGCTGCAGGTGAGCAGCTCAGTCCTCCCTGGAGCACAGCTTGCTTTCTGACAGGGCCTGACCGTTGGAGCCAGTCAGCAAATGTTGGCCCGGTCCAGCCCTCACCCCCAACAGCCGAGGCCTGAATGCACCCGGGGTGTCACTGGCCAGCAAGCTCATTACCTAGTGGAGCCCCTTCTCCATGGGCAAGCCTGTGTCAAACCTACAGCACTCTCCTAAAGTCAGGTTTAAGCTCAGGGGAGATTTAATCCAAAAAGTTTGACATTTAAGGGTCCCGTACTCTTCCCAATGGCTTCATCGTAGCCCATCTGTTGGGAATCTGGATAAACTTGGGGAAGGGTCTAAAAATACACCCACACGGCCCTTCAGAAGACCTCTAACAGATCTGGCATCTTTATTTTTTATTATTTGAAAAAAAATTTTTTTTAATTTTTATTTAGTTTTGAGAGACAGAGAGACAGAGCATTAACAGGGGAAGGGCAGAGAGAGAGGGAGACACAGAATTGGAAGCAGGCTCCAGGCTCTGAGCCACCAGCACAGAGCCTGACGTGGGGCTCGAACTCACAGACCGTGAGATCATGACCTGAGCCGAAGTCAGACGCTCGACTGACTGAGCCACCCAGATGCCCCTCATTTTACTTAAAAAAAAATTTTTTTTAATGTTTATTTATTGTTGAGAGAGAGAGACAGAGCACGAGCAGGGGAGGGGCAGAGAGAGAGAGGGAGAAACAGCATCGGAAGCAGGCTCCAGGCTCCGAGCCGTCAGCACAGAGCCCGACGTGGGGCTCGAACTCACAAACCGTGAGATCATGACCTGAGCCGGAAGTCGGATGCTCAACCGACTGAGCCACCTAGGCGCCCCAGATCTGGCATCTTTAATGAGTCATCTGCCGGTCCCACAACATCCAGTGAGGCAGGTGCCACTGAAGAGAACACTGAGGTTCAGGGAGGTCCCATCACTGCCAAGCAAGAGTGGACCCCTGGGCTGTCAGCTCACACTTGATCCAGGCAACTAAAAGGGGAGTTTTCTGGGTTTTATTCTAAGGAATGCTTATAAAAGCAGCTGTACCGGGCACCTGGGTGGCTCAGTCAGTTAAAGCATCTGACTTCAGCTCAGCTCAGGTCATGATCTCATGGTTCGTGAGTTCAAGCCTCACCTTATGCTCTCTGCTCTCCTGCAGAGCCTGCTTCGGATTCTGTGTCTCCCTCTCTCTCTGCTCCTCGCCTGTTCCCTCTCTCTCTCTCTCTCTCTTAAAATAAATAAATATTTTTAAAAGACAGCTAGAGGCACCCAGGGGATGGCTCAGTCAGTTAAGCGTCCAACCGACCCGCACAAGTCATGATCTCACGGTCTGTGAGTTCGAGCCTCGCGTCAGGCTCTGTGCTGACAGCTCAGAGCCTGGAGCCTGCTTCGGATTCTGTGTCTCCCTCTCTCTCTGCCCCTCCTCTGCTTGTGCTCTGTCTCTCTCTCTCTCTCTCTCTCTCTCTCAAAAATAAATAAACATAAAAAAAAAAAAAGGCAGCCGTATCACAAATCCTCCTTGCAGCTCCCCCACCCCACCCTGAGCACAGCCCATCCGCCTTCCCAGTCTGCAGAAGAGACTGAGGTTCAGAGTGTCAAAGCAGGTGGGGGCGGAATCGGGACTGGGAGAGGGAAGCCAAGGGCCCCTCTCACCGCAGCCTGACTCTGACAGGGAACTGCCGGAGGCTTGTGGCACCTTCCGTCTGCTCAGATTCCCAGACTTAAAGGGCTCCGCGCTTGGGGGCTCAGCAAAAGGTGTTTCCTCTCTAGAGGCTTACAAAGCTGGAGCTGTTAGCTGGCGATTTTCCTTCAGGGTCCTCAGCCCAGGCTCTTCGCGGACTTTATATGACGTCCATTTTTGCTCTTCGGAGCCTTGCGGTGACCACTTAGAAAATCGTGCTTTTCATTAGCCACATCCTTGGGGCATGGGGACCCCGACTGGGGACTCCACTGGCGGATACCACAAGATGGCCGGTCCCTGTGCAAATGCGGCCAAGTCCAGGATCCCGAGATTAACTCCCATGGGTTCGTTGACTAAATGAAGGCAAACGCACGATTGTTCCCAAGATGGCCTGTGTGTGGCCCAGATCCCCTTCCCCTCTGAAGGCCTCGTGGGCCTGTCTGCCCTCACTTCCCGCGGACCACTCAGCTCCAGCCCCATGGGCCCTTTCTCTGAAACTTGAATGTGTCCAGATCGTTCCAGCCTCAGGGCCTGGGCCCTTGCCATCCTGTCTTCCTACAACATACTCTCTGGGTCTTTGTGCACTTGGACTCCCATTTGGACCTCAGCCAGATGTGACCTGCCCAGAGGCCATCCTGGACCCAAACCAGCAGGCTCCCATCACTTGGTTTGTTTTCTTCATCGTACTTATGATTCTCCGCGGTGGTTATGTATCTGTGCGCTGTCTCCCTCTCTAGAATGTAAACGTTGGGAGGGCAGGGCCCCTGGATCCTTGCTTGCCGTGTATTATAGTGGCCAACACAGTGCCTGGCACAGCACGGATGCTCCGTAACTATCCACTGGACAGATCGCTGGGAAGGGCTTCTTTCTGTATTAGTTTCTTATTTAGGTGAAAACACTCGTAAATATTTAGGATTGGAAAGCTGTGTGACAGATTCTTAACCCATTTTGTGCTTAATCTGTATTTATCCTGAAACAAGGCACTGGTTTCCCAGATCAGAGAACAGATGCATTATTTGTTCACACGGTGATCGGAGTGCTGGCTCCCCGCACCCGAAATCCTCGCGGGGCCATGTGGTGAGAGCCAACATACCCTGTGTAAACAGGGATCTGTAGCCTGGGGGACAAGCCCTGACGTTATGACTCTCGGAGCTTGCCTGAGCCTCTCCCGAGGTCTCTGTCTTTAAGTCTCAAGGCTCATTTGAAGCCGGCCTCCTGCATCGCCGGCCAGCAGTCTGTTCTCAGAACACCGTGACCACGGGGGACACGTGGACACATTCAGTATGTTTTACTTCCTAACATACATCTCCCGAACCGAAACGTATCAGCCACCATCTCTGAGTGGCTGCCACGTGCCTGGAAATTTGTGTGCACCGTGAACCCCGTGGGGACAGATCCTGTCATCCTTTTTTGTCAGGTGAGCAAGCTGACCCTTGGAGAGGTCGAGTGACCAACTGAGGTCGGTCGGCGGCACCTGAGGGCAGGGCTGAGACCCTAGGTTTGTGTGCCCCTCAAGCCCGAGTTCTCTCCTCTCTCCCGCCCGGGCTCCCCAGAGTCTGGGCAAGTTGCTTTTAACATGTTTGGTGAGTTGCAGTGGAGCTTTTGAAAAAAGAAGCCTCTGGTCTATTTATTATTCCACACCTACTGCGTGCTGGGCACTATGTTAATCATGGGGTGGGGAATGAGGTGGGCGTGGTCTTTTCCCTCCTGGAAAAGTCTTTTTCCTCATGGAAAAGACTTCCAGTGTCTTTTGGGAGAGGCAGACATCACAAGAGGACAGCCGATGACGATGACGAGGGTAGCAAGTGAAGTAACCCAACCTGGCTGCAACCCCTGGGGCCATTCCACTGGGGCCCCTGAAGGTTGAATGGAAAGTCTTGCCCCAGGCAAGGTGTGGGGGAGGGGCTTTCTGGAAGGAGGGACTGGCAGACTCAAGGGGAGGTGAAGAGCTGGGGGAGAGTCACCGGGGAGGGAGTCAGGAGTCAGGGACTAAAAGGGACTGCTGGCCTTGGGGGAGGGGACTGCTCTTATCCTCTGAACACTGGGGAGCCGCAGCAGGCGTAAGCAGGGGGAAGAGAGGGGATGAGCTGCATCAACTTCTCGTTCACGCCAGATGTTCTCTCTAGGGCGAATGCCCTTTTCTGATCTTTCCTCGGGCCTGGGGTAGAAAGGCTGGAAGGTGCGGGAAGGGACAAATTCAGGGAAATGTGAATCTCTCAAATAAGGTTTTTGGTCCTTTGGTCAAGAGCGTAACCAGCACGTCCTGGCCCTAGAGGAAAACGGCTGTTTCTGCCTCTCTCACCCGCGTGCTCACCTGGCCGTCAGTCTGGGGCCTTTTGGCAGGTTCCAGATGTGTGCACCAGGGCCACTTGCCCGACGCACGGATGGCCGGTTGGCATGGCGGCTGGGCGTCTCCTGAGAAGCTGCCAAAGACCCTCACTGCAACTCAAGGAAGCCCGCTCGTCGGGGGCCACATCCGTAGCAAACACGGGTAATATTTACCAAGTATTTCTGGAAAAATGAGTGCAAAGTGCAGGAAATGCAGTGCAAATTGCTCGAAGGGAGTACATCAGCAACATAGGACGTTTACTGAGTCTGAGAGGCGAGGTGTAAATTTTGGGAAAATGTCAATTGCGGTAACGTAAACAAGAATCCTCTCAAGATCTCGTTCTCCTTGAGACTGTGTTTCAGTCTCTGGTTCTCACCACAGCTGCAATTCTAGAGATCTGATTCTAGACATCAAGGAGGGGACAAGCAGGGGGAGGAGAGAAGCAGGGGTTGCGTATGTGTCGCAAATTAGCAGAAAACATCCAGAGTAAACCTTCACCAGGGGCCTGCTGTGTTACCCCGAAAAGCCTCTTGCTGCAACAAAACCAGATCCTGCAGGAACGGGGACTAACCTGGCTGCTGATGGGTGCGGCATCGTGTCAAGGTCAGGGGAGGGTCAAGGTCAAGGTCAAGGTCAAGGTCATCCAGTGCGGTTTCCCTTCTCCCACGGCCTGCGTTCCTCCAATTGCTGGGACCTGGGAGGGACCTGGGCACCCGCAGCCTTGTCCACCCAAACCCGACCCTTCACCAGGTCAATCCAGAGTCAAGAAAAGTTAGGAAACCCACGGCCCCCAGGCCGCCGATGCTCCCTCACCCTCCCGTTGGGTCAGGAGCGGTGCCCAGGATGACAGCGTGACCGCCCGCCCTCCTCTCCCTGCAGTCCCTGACAGCATCATCATGAAGGTGCTGGACCAGAGGCTGAGCCAGCAGGACAGCGTTCAGAAGGGGTGGGTGCTGCTCGGCTTCCCGAGAGACCTGGACCAGGCGCACATGCTGCACAGCCTGGGCCACCAGCCCAGCAGGTAAGCCGCCCCCTTCCGAAGGTCGCTGCCACTGGGCACCCCCTCCCCAGGGGCTCGGCCGACGAGGTCCCGGTGACAGCTTGCGGTTTACCGGAAGCTCCACTGCCCCTGCAGTGGCATGGCTCTTCGACGCCCCCCCCCTCCCCCCCGTTCCCCGGCCACCCGCCCCGTTTGCCCCGTGAACTAGGAGTCAGGCTTGGGTTCAGGTCCCGGCTCTGCCACTTACCTCGCGGGACCCGAACTTCCTCGCCCGTGAATGGCGACCCACCCCAGACAGCCTCGCCTTCCCCAGGGGATTGTGCCAGTGAACGGATGTCTCCTTCTGCCGTTTCTCCTCTTGCACGGTTTACGTTTAAACCTTCGGTGCATCGGACATGTATTCTGATGCGGGTATGCGGCACGGGCTGAGCACTTCCTCCCCAGATGGTTGGCCATTTGTTCCAAAACAGCGTCCAATGTCGTGGAACATGGCGTTCCTCCTCCGCTGACGTGCACCGGAGAGCACGCCGTCACTGTGTGTATTGTGGGAGGAAACGAGGGGGGTTCCAGTGGGAACAAGCAAGGCTAAGAAGTCTGAGCTCGCTCTGGCGAGGGAGTCGCCACGCCGCTCGGGTTCGGCAGAGGCCCGGAGGCCGGCAGCGGAGCGGGAAGGCCTCCCGGGTGCGCCCTGCCCGAGCTGCTGCCCTGGGAGGCGGGGTCGGGGGGGCGGCCACCTCGAAGCGGGGCGCCCTGTGTGCTTGGCCGGGGGACCATATGTGGCTTTCTCTGGTTGGTCCTAACCTGCAAACGGTGGCAACTATTAAGGAACCTGCTAGGTATCTGGCTGTTTTGGGGTCCCTTGTAGCAGAGACTGCGACTTGGTTTGGGAGAGTTTTTGCATTTCTAGGTACTTGGCATCTTATTGTTATCATTTCAGCTTTTCGTTATTGGCTTTTTATCTTCACGTGGCGTGTGGAGAGGTTGTGGAAGTGCAACCTCGAATTTAAAATAAAAATTATTGGCATTCTGTGGAAGGCTATTCGACAGTATTTGGAAAGAATGTGTATTTTATAAATTTTTTAATGCTTACTTTTGAGAGGGGGAGAGAGAGAGAGAGAGAGAGAGAGAGAGCGAGAGAGCATGCACAAGCAGGGGAGGGGGAGAGAGGGAGACACAGAATCCAGAGCAGGCTCCAGGCTCCGAGCCGTCGGCACAGAGCCCGACGTGGGGCTCGAACTCACGAACCGCGAGATCATGACCTGAGCCGAAGTCGGACGCTCAACCGACCCAGGCACCCCGAGAATGTGTATTTTAAATTTGAAGTTATATTGAGGAGGGCACCTTTTGGGATGAGCACTGGGTGTTGTATGGAAACCAATTTGACAATAAATTTCATATATTAAAAAAATAAATAAATAAAAATAAATAAATTTGAAGTTATAGAATTAAATATACGTTATTAAGTCACACTTTTTCTTTTCTAAGTCTATTTATTTTTTTTAGTCATCTGTACACCCGACGTGGGGCTCGAACCCACGACCCCTCGATCGAGAGACACATGCTCCCCTGACTGAGCCAGCCGGCGCCCCTTAGGTCTTCCTCGATCCCCTCTGTCCTTGTCTCCTCATTGCTGTGTTTGTTTTTTGTGTCTGTCATCCTGTCAAGGACTGATTTGCTGACTTCCCGCTAGCACCGCATTTTTACTAATTTCTCTTGTTCCCTTATTTCCTGCAGCTTTTGCTTTATGTGTGTCGGTGCCGTGTTACGCAGTTCACAAAGGCTTGGGTCAGCGCTGTGTTCCTTGTGAAATGTCGCCCTGACGGAAGTGACCGTCTTTGACACGACCGCGGGTGTCTGAGCGCCCCCTGTGCCCCTCCTCAGCAGCAAAACATCGGCGACAGAGAGAGAGAGAGAGAGAGTCTGTGTTGCAGTCTGCCTCAGGACCTCCCAGGTTCTGGCCAGAGAGGTAGAAGGCACACGCTGATTCTTCTAGAACAGCCTCTCTCGGGGGCCAGCTCCACCGGAAGGCATGCCTTTTGGTCTGTTTTGCCTTTTTAAATTTTTCTTATTTCGTCGTTCCTGAAGCTCACAATCACCTTGCTTTTTCGCTTGCCTACCTTTCTTTGTATCTATGTGCTAACTAGTTCCACTCCTTATTAGAGCCCCTCCGAATAGTTTGCCACAAGGTCCGTCAGGCTATGTAATCTGTCGGCCGCAGGCTTTTTCTTTCCCTCTGATTCCTCTCTCTCGGTTGGACTGTTTTTTTGTTTTGTTTCCTCTTGGCTGACGGCATGGCTGTTGTCAGACTTACCCACTGTGGCATCACGGGAGTTTCTTTGTCCTTCTCCTGTTTTCCGAGCCCCATACTCTTCCTCCGTCTGGCCTCCAGCCGTTCCTCGAGTTAAAAAGGTGGTTTGAGGGGCGCCTGGGTGGCTCAGCCGGTTAAGCGTCTGACTCTTGGTTTCGGCTCGGGTCATGACCTCATCGGTTCTCGAGTTCAAGCCCTGTATCTGGCTCTGCACTGACAGCACGGAGCCTGCCTGGGATTCTCTCTCTCCCTCTCTGTCTCTGCCCCTCCTCTGCTCTCTCTGTCTCTCAAAATAAATAAACATAAAAAAATAAATTTTAAAAAACGGTGGTTTTAACAGAAGGAGGCTGTCATGTCCTCAACACACTTGTTCCAGACTGAAGAGGTCCCCCTCCACCCCCTCCACGGGTGCACAGTCATCCCGATGCTCCCGTGCACGAGCACCCGAAGGTTCCCTTCGCCCCCCTCCCACATGAGGAAGCTTGTTTCCACGTCTCCCGATTTTCTTTCTCTTGGCTTACTGCCTCGTTTTGGTCAAGCACATCCATCGGTAGCTTCCTGAGAAAGGTTGTGTGGGAGATAAATGTTTTGAGACTTGGTACGGCCCGAAGTGCCCTTATCCTACCTTCCTACTTGCGGGGTCGGTTGGTGGGGCCAGGAATTACCCCAGTCGCTTTCCCTCCGCCATTTTGAATTGCTGTTAAGAAGCCCAGTGCCAGTGTGATTCCTGATTCTTCGTACGTGGCCTTTTTTCTTCTCTCTGGAACTTGGTAGATCTTTCCTTTATCCCCAGGGTCGTAAAACTTCACTATAAGATTTCATTCGTTTCTTTGGTGTGGGTCTGGTTTACTTGGTTGTCCCCGAAGCTAATCTGGAATGTTCCTTTTAAATTTTATTGATCTTGTTAAATGAATTATTCTCTCTCTGGAAATGTTCGTGACAGGCTTGTTATTCCAGGAGGTGGGGGTTTCCCCTTTCTGTTAAAGTTTTGTCTTTTTTTTTTTTTTAACTTATTTATTTTGAGACAGAGACAGAACAGGGTGGGGCAGAGAGAGAGGGAGAGAGAGAATCCCAAGCGGCCTCCGCTGTCAGCGTAGAGCCCAATGCGGGGCTTGAACTCGCAAACTGTGAGATCATGACCTGAACCGAAGCCGAGAGCCGGACGTTCAACCAGCCGAGCCAGCCACGTGCTCCAAGGTTCTGTCTGTCTTGGCCTCATCCTTTCTCAGTAGATTCTCTTGTTGGTTTGTCGGTCTGATTGTTTTTCAGATGTCAGGTCACCCTTGGTGGTTTGCTCCAGTGTCAGAGTAGGGGATTAAGATGTTAGTGGATGGGACCTTGTGGCCCGTGGACTTTGTCTTCATGGAAGGGCGGTCTCTCGGGGCCATTTATGCAGAACCCTCCGCCAAACTCCCCCATGCTGCTCAGCTTTGTCCAAGAGGACTCGTTCAGCCTCCTGCCGGATGGTGAGGTTCTGGGGTCCAATGGGGAGCAGGACAGTGGAAGGCAGGCAGAAACGGAAGGAGGCATCTCATGCTGCAGTGCCATGTGCATATTTTTTATTTATTTCCCCTAATTTCGGTACAGATGCAAGCTCTGACCTGTGCTTGGCATTCCTCGGCCCAAGGAGCCTGAACTATACCTTCTCTAGAGCAGAAACCTTCCATTTCCACCCAAGTGGAGGGGGAGAGACACTGGCCCAGCAAGACGGTGCGAGGAGGGGATCTGGGGCTTAATCTCTTCAACCAGCCCTTCCTTTTTTCAGCCGCCGGTTCCAGAGTGGTGCCTGTGCCTGAGCCTTTGAGGGTTTGCTGGTGAACGCTGGGTTTGTTCTCAGCCGTTCCCACTGCTGACTCAGGGTTGGCCGTTGGGGTCTCTGCAGCTGGTTGCCCCCTGCACACCTGCTTTCCAGCCCCGGACATTTTGTGTCCGTGTCCCCTTCCTCTGTTCTCTCTGTCACGTCGGGTCGGTCTCTAGAGCCCCTTGAGTCATTTTTTTCGCGGGGTGGGGGTGGGGGGGTGTGCTTTGGGAGGAAGCAGTTTGGTGCGTGTTTCAAGGTGACATTCGTACTTGGAACTCAGCCCGCGGCCTCTTTGTGGCGCCTGTGTAACCCCCACTTTTAGTTTCAACTAGTTTGCTTCCCTTATTTTTTGTTATCGTGCGGACAGAATGAAATTGGGCTTAATGTGTTCTTTTTACTCAACCTGCTTTTTTTAATTCCTTGAATAGCTGAAAATATCCCACCTATTTTTGCCTTTATCACTTTATTTTATGCTTCACTGGGGCTTCCTTTGTTTTCCGTCTTAAAAAAAATTTTTTTTAATGTTTATTTATTTTTTGAGACAGAGAGAGAGACAGAGCATGAGCAGGGAGGGGCAGAGAGAGAGGGAGACACAGAATCCGAAGCAGGCTCCAGGCTCCGAGCCGTCCGCACAGAGCCCGACGTGGGGCTCGAACTCACAAACCACGAGATCATGACCTGAGCTGAAGTCGGACGCTCAACCAACGGAGCCACCCAGGCACCCTGGGTTTTCCATCTTTTTTTTTTTCTTTAGTTTGTTTACTTATTTTTTTAGTAAACGCTACACTCAGTGTGGGGCTCGAACTCACGACCCCAAGAGATCAAGAGTCGCACGCTCCACCCGTCCGCCGACTGAGTCTTTTCTTCCTGGTTTGTGTTTTCTTTGACTTTTCTTACTGCAGCTGTTACCTTCTCTTCTCTCCGCTAATCCGTGTGGACGGTGGTCTGTGTCTCCGGCACGCTGTGTACGTTTCATATACACGGTTAGGCTTGTGCGTCTCACTTTGTCAAATGAAACAGAGGCTCTCGACTGTCACGTGCAGGAGAAAGAGAGAGTGCTCCCCCACGTGCTCCCTCTTCGCCCCTGCCGGTCCACTCTCTGTCGTGAAGAGGGGCAGGCGGGGACACACGTCCTCAGGCTGTTCTGTGCCGGTCTGTGGGACACACACTCCTGTTTTTAAGATTGCTAAGCGTTTCTTTCTAGAGGTGTAACGATGATGTTGTCTCCGGCAATAATTATGACGCTTGTGAGCTTTTAGTTCCCTGTCTTCAACCGGATTCAGAGTTCAACATCAGCTATTTCCGTAACGCAACCCCCCATTTACCAATTTTGATTCGTCTTTCCTTTGAATGGGTCGTCTGTGATGCATTTTCAGCCGGGGCACGTGCATGCTAGACTTCCTAAATTCTTGCCCGTTTGAGAGTGCCTTCCTGTTACCTTTATTTGTGAACAACATCTGGCAAAGTGAAGAACCGTTGGGTCAAATTTCTTCCCCACCGGCACTCCTGTATCATTTCCGCACTGTCCTCGGCCGTCTCTGGGGCTGCAGGAGTTCCCCGGGGGCGGTGGGTCAAGTGCGTCTTCTGTCTGGGTGCCCTCGCGTGCTCTCCCCCCACCCCCCAAGTTCATTTACACTGGCTAGACCTCAGTCTTGCTTCTCTTGATGACTTTTCCCTGAGATCTTATGCATCCCATCCGGGTACGTTATTTCGGGAGGACATTCTTCTAGTACACATATTACTATTTTCCTGGCTCATTTGCTTGGCCCTCTTCTCCAGGAAGACCACTCGTGTGCGTGTCGGATAGCTATCATCTGTTTTCCATAATTGGGGATTTTTTTCTAGTAGCTTTCATGTCCTGTTCGTTTCCCATCTGTCCTTCATGATAACTTCAACTATGTTCTGTTGTGTTACTGTCTCATGGCCCCTGGTTTTTCTTTCCTATAATGCTTTAAAAAAAAAATTTTTTTTTAATGTTTATTTATTTTTGAGAGCTAGAGAGAGACAGAGACAGAACGAGCAGGGGCGGGCAGAGAGAGAGGGAGACACAGAGTCTGAAGCAGGCTCCAGGCTCTGAGCCATCAGCACAGAGCCCAATGCGGGGCTCGAACTCATGAGCTGTGAGATCATGACCCGAGCTGAAGTTGGACGCTCAACCGACTGAGCCACCCGGGCGCCCCTCTATAATGTTTTTATGTTTCCCTTTATTTTCTCCCTTACGTCTGTCAGCTTTTGCTCATCTCCTCTTCTATCTTGCACCTTTTCCATGATTTCTTCCACGGTAGAGTCTGTTTTTCCTAAATTGTGTTGAGTGTATTGATAAGTCTTGATTGAAAAATGTGCTTAGGTTTCCTGGAGTAATATTTCTTCCAAAGGGTATTCATTGTCTCTATTTTTTTTTTCCTTCCCTCCCTTCCTTCCTTCCTTCCTTCCTTCCTTCCTTCCTTCCTTCCTTCTTTCCTTCCTTCCTCCCTCCCTCCCTCCCTCCCTGCCTTTCTTTCTTTCTTTCTTTCTTTTCTTTCTTTCTTTCTTTTCTTTCTTTCTTCCTTTCTATCTATCTATCTATCTATCTATCTATCACCATTTTTTGGGAAGCATGTCTCCCTGGGTCCCAAGATGCTTGTCTTTTGCCAACAATTTGTCCTAGAATAATAGGCCTGTCTTTTGCCTAAGAATGGCATGAGTTGGTATATTATTTTATTTCTGCGACTGCTTTAATAAATCCCCACAAACTTGGTGGCTTAAACAACACAAATCTATCGTCACCCAGTGCCGTAGGCCTAAAATCAGTAGTTGGCAGGCTGTGTCCCTTTCTGGAAGCTCTGGGAAGAATTCATCTCCTCACCCTTTCCAGGAGGCTGCCCACCGTCCTTGGCCCCTGCACCCCTTCGTCTCCAAAGCCAGCAACGTTGCACACGCGGACATAGTCACGTCTCCCCCTGACCAGAGCTGGGACACTTCTCAGGCTTTCAGGACCCACGGGGTTAGATTGGGCCCACCCAGAAAATCCGGGATAATCTGACCATGTCAGGGTCTTTATCTGAATCATATCCGCAGAATCCCTTTTGCCAGGAGAAGTAACAGATTCCCACATTCTGGGGATTAGGAGGCGGCCCTCTGGGAGGGGGGGCATTCTCAACCCCTAGAGTTGAGGCCGGAGGGCTTCCTGCGGGAGGCGGAGACGTCTGGTTCTGCGGCAAACGGCCGGGCTTCCTGTCTTACTACCTGTGTTGTCTGAGGACCTCCAGGGGCCACAGGGCCATGGGGCTAAGTGTCCACCCTTCGTGTTCTGGCAGCTTAACACACTAGGGTGCCAGTGGGCTAGCTTCTGTGCAAGGGGGTCATCTACCTGAAGATGAAAGGCTCTGGGAAATTGCAGAACGGTCACTTTGGGGGAGGCTGGAGGCAAGGATCCAATGCTCGATTCTTCTGAGCCCCGAGGGAGGAAACGGCAGTTTTCGACAGGCGAGGGCACCGTGTTTATTCAGAAGCACACGGGGAGAATACTCAAGAAGTTCTCTGATTTAGGGCAGGTTTGCGAGGGAGTATTTCTCCATTCACCAATAAACTCAGGTTCTAAAGACTTAGTAAACAATGCTGATTTAATTTATTTGACCCCCAGGGCGGAGGCCAAACAGGGAAAAACATGTTTGTTTCCAACACAGGTCTCATCGTCTCCCCTGTTCCATCACCTTTCCTTATTTTCCTCTCCTCCTTCTCCTCCGCCTCGGGTCTGACTACTCCATTCCCCCCCCACCTCAGCCTTCAATTAACATTTTTATGATTAATGCAGAAGGTAATTTTAGCCATAAACCTTCAAGTCCAGATCCAGGCTGAGAAAGTGAGAAATATTCTAAAATGAGCCCGCCTGGCATTGGCATGAATATCGGGGCTGTAATTCTGGCTCGGTTGTGATGCCAATTATAAAGCAGTCTAGCTGTGGCGTTGCTGTTTCTGACACCAGGAGGAAACCTTGGCAGAATTATAGCCTAGAAATCAATCTGGGAATACGATACAGAAATCTATAATTCAGACATGAAAACAATCTACAAAGCCTCTTTTTTTTTTTTTTAGGAGGGTTCGATGAAATTAGATTAAAATAAATTTACATATATATCAATTTTATTATTAAAATATATTCATGCCAGTAAATAGAGTTATTGGAGAAGGAGAAGCTGATCCGTGTCGGACACCGAAATAGACCTCTCTGGCTTATCAGAAAACAAAGTTATTGTCTCCTTGTCAAATATAAATCTCTTCTCAGAGCTAATAAATGGATAGTGTTCAAACGCAATGTTTTGTTTGACTCCTACCTCATAAACCCGTGGCACATAATACTAAATTATATTCTGCCAAGCAATATCAATCTCTAGATTCCAACATCACACGGTGAGGGAAACAGACCAAGTAATTGATGTGTTGCAAAGAAGGAGAAAAAGTTATTTGAGAACAAAATAAAATGGGCTATAAAGTTTGTTAAAACATCATCATAGTAAAAAAAAAAAAAAAGAAAGAAAAAAAAGGAAGAAGAAAAAGAAAGAAACAAAGAAAGAGCTCTCCGAGGCTGTATCCAGCCTCTGCCCTCCGCCTGGCCGTAAAATAATTCATTTCATGCAGCAAGTTTGTGGCGCGGTCCTTCCCTTGAAAATTAATGTTTACCATAGAGAGGGAGTAGAGAATTCTGATTGATGTCGGGAAGTTTGCTGGGGAGCAGACAGGCTGGGTTTCCGCACCCCCTCCCTCCCCCTCAGTGGGGCGAAGAGGGGCGGGGCAAGCTGTGGCCTTGAACCTCCCTCCCCTGCTACGTGGCTGGGCAGCCAAGGCCCCCCCCCCCCCCCCCCCCCCCCCCCCCCCCCCCCCGTCCTGTCTGGCTGCGAGGCCAGCCCGAGGTCAGAGCTGCCTCGGCATTCCTTGGAAATCGCTGGGGAAGAGGGTAAAGGAGGGGACCCCGGCTGAGCGAGTGGAATTTATTTACGACGCGGTCTTCTTTACTCTTTGTCTTTTTCTGTTTCGGTGCCCTAACTTTGGGGTCTGTAAAGCAATCCCCCCCGAGGACCAGGTTTTAGACGAGCTTTTGTGTCCCAGCTCCTCGTATGCAAATGGGAAACTGCTCACAGGGTTCCTTCGAGAGAGTGGTGGTGCTTTGGGATTTTTATTCATCATCATTTTGTAAACTAGCGGGTCAGGGTGTCCCACATCCAGAGGAGCCCAGAGGAGCCTTGGGAAAGCAGTGACCGGTCCCCACTCCTTGCGTTCGGCTCCCGCGTGGTGCCTGGTGCGTCGTCGGCTTTGCTAAACCCATGGCTGTTTCCTCCAGGGAGCGGAGGGCAGACCAGGGAGGGGAGCAGGTTGGCAAACACCAGCGCCAGGCCCCTAGGGGCTGGGAACCCCACCCCCGTCCAGAGAAGCGCGTCCGATGTCTGGGGGCCAGACCCTTGAAGCAAGGCCAGGGACATCTCGGGCCGGTCCCAGGCTGCCGCTGGCGCTGACGAGAATCCCTCCCTCTGAGGACACTTCCTCCCCCCTGGTTCCCCTGCCCCCCCCCCAACCCCCACCGTCCTCCTCATCCTGCTGAGAATGAGGGTGATACCCGAGTGCCAATTACGGGTTTCTTTACATCTCACTGCAGATCCTCTCAAGGGCCCCAGAAAGCAGGCTTTTTCTGCGAAAGGCACTTGGCTTGGGGAAGCCTTAGACCCCACGGAACAGACCAGGCCTGAACCCAGCACCTGCTTCGAGCGGTTCCGTTCTGTCCTTTCTGCGATGTGATTGACCTTCACCCCAGCGGGCCGGCTTGAAAAACACTGTCATCTCTGCTTCCTATGTGTCAAACGGGGCAATAGCCTCTACTCTTTTCACCCTCACGGCACTACCGTCCTAGAGAGAAAACAGGGTGTGTGTGCGTGATAGTGTATTACACCCACAGACACACACACACACACACACACACACACACACACACACACACACCCCGCATGGGCGGGCTGCAGATTCGTTCACATAGTCAGGAGCGTCAAAACGTTTCTGGTAGTCACTCGTGTGATTTTGAACTCCTGTTCAAAATAAAAAGAAACCAAAATGGCAAATGGACTCAGAAGGGATGGCCGTCAGGGCGTATTTGCTGTATCTCCTCGTTATGGGTTGGCACGCATGATTTCCTGATAGCCTAAAAATATTTTTTTCCTCTAGTAGCTGTTTGCTTTTGTTACCCACCGAAGGCATTTTAAAGATCGGGGTGGGCTGAACTTGGGGCAGTTGGCTCCTTATTCAGCCGGCGGCACGTGGCACAGGAGAATGACCCTGAAAAAGACCGAGAGGCACTCGCCCTTTGTCCAGAAGGACCTCGTGGGGCCAGGCAAACCGGAGGGTCACCGTCAGGGCGTTTAATGGGTGTTGCTAAATTGTTCTGCTGAACGCTGGTTTGATTTCTCGGTTTTGATTCTGCAAAATATGAGACAGTGGAGTGAGACGGCATTGTGAAAGTAAAAACTGAACTGGTTTGTAGTTTCCACGCCGGAGCTCTCTAATTTGATTTCAAAACTTGTTCTTTTGAGTTCCGTATGACACCGTACGTTCGGGGACAACACAGTGAAAGCCCTGGACGATGGCTTTGCCTTTTCTAGCGTGTTCCAAAGTGAGAAGGGCGCTATGAGCTCCGGGGGGACAGACGGCAGTGGGACTGGAGAACAATTAAAATGCAAGATAGAGGGGATTTCTTACCTTCCTCTGCTCTCTCTCTCTTTTTTATTATCACTCGGTCCTTCCAGGAAGCTCTCATATCTCCGCAGCTGATCCTTACGTGGATTAGGGATAATAAACAGCCCATTAATGGAGGCCTGAACCAGGAAATGGAGTTGGAATCGGCCGCGCAATTCGGTGGCTGACTGAGGTTAATAACTCCATTACTCCAGCTCTGTGCTGAGCCGCCCGACGAGCAGCGTGTTAGCCTTATC
This sequence comes from Leopardus geoffroyi, assembly GCF_018350155.1. Classification (NCBI taxonomy): domain Eukaryota; kingdom Metazoa; phylum Chordata; class Mammalia; order Carnivora; family Felidae; genus Leopardus; species Leopardus geoffroyi. The sequence continues at coordinate 90,587,376 of NC_059342.1, read as the reverse complement.
TTACTCCTCATTAATTGAGCTAATAGAACCCAAGTGACCCTGCCTTGCCGCCTTAGTCTGAGAGTTTACCAGACATGGGCTGGAATACATATCGTTCCCCGTGTGCTCTGCGGGCGCCTTTGTTTTTGGCGGAGAGGTCTCTCTTGAAGACCGTCAGCCGCAAGACCCCTCCTAACAGCGGAGTCACTGGGCCGCCGTCACACCAGGCTCCCCAGGTCCCGCTGACTTTGTTCCACGAGGGTGGCTTGGGGAGGGCTCGAAAGGCTTTGGAGGAAGTAGCGATTGTCTCAACGGCGTGTCTGGGGTCAAGGGTGACAGAGACAGCGTGGCACATGGGGGTGGGAGTAGGGGCAGACCACGGCCTCGCCTCTCCGGCTGTCCTCTGTCCTGCGACACTGGGCAGCTGCCTCTTTTGCGCCGTCCTTCCCACCCCCAAAGGTGCCCGACAGTTCGCAGCGTGGTTTTGTACACTTACTTCACGTCTCGAGGGCGAGCGGTCGGGGCACTACTGAACCTTTCTTTTTTTTTTTTTTTTTTTTTTAATTTTTTAATGTTTATTTATTTTTAAGAGACGGAGGGACAGAGTGCGAGTGGGGAAGGGGCAGAGAGAAAGAGAGGGAGACACGGAATCTGAAGCAGGCTCCAGGCCCTGAGCCCCATGCGGGGCTCAAACCCACCGGCCACGAGATCGTGACGTGAGCCGAAGTCAGATGCCCAACCGACTGAGCCACTGAGGCGCCCTGAACCTTTCTTTTTTAAAAAATGTTCATTTAACATTGATTTATTTTTGAGAGACAGAGACAGAGAGACAGAGTGCGAGCGGGGAGGGGCCAGACAGGGAGACACAGAAAATCCGAAGCAGGCTCCGGGCTCCGAGCGGTCAGCACAGAGCCCAACACGGGGCTCAAACTCATGAACCGCGAGATCATGACCTGGGCCAAAGTCGGATGTTTAACCAACCGAGCCACCCAGGCGCCCCGATACTTAACCTTCCTGAGCCTCAGTGCCCTTCATGGGGTAAAAACTCCACCCTCTGACCTCACCCTCTGCCGGACACAAGTAGGTATTTGCTGGGAAAACATGGATGGAAGGGGTCTACGAATTGGAAAATGCTCTGTGCAGCCAAGATGATGTTGCCAATAGATTACAAATCGAAACCTGACTTTCCCGCGGCAGGTTATTAGCCTCTCTGTGCCTCAGTTTCCTCAACCGACAACCAGGGGCGGGAACCTTTAGGACATCACGTGGAGGGGTTCGAGGAGATGGCGTAGGGAAACCCTCTGCACAGAGCCTGGCATCACGGGGGCTCCATACGAGCGAACCATGCTTATTTCTAATGTGCTGGGGACTCCAAGCCTGTCCATGGAGATCAGAGCTTCTGAAGAGAGATTGGAGCTCACCGAGATGGCAGGTGCGAGGCCTTGTGGCCCCTTGTGACCATGTCCCTCTGGTCAGAGGAAGGTGGTTCCCTGCTCACCAGCTCTGCGGCACGCTGCGTGGGGCAAAAGAAAGATTCTGCAAATAGACAAAAACAAATCGCACTTTTGTTGGAGACCCCTGTCGTTTTATACGATTTAAAGATCCTTTTTTTTTTTTTTTTAATGTTTTTAAAATTATTCCTGAGAAGGAGAGAGAGAGCACGAACAGGAGAGGGGCAGAGACAGAGAAGGACAGAGGATCCGAAGCGGGATCTGCACTGACAGCCCAGAGCCCGATGCGGGGCTCCAACTCACGAACCGTGAGATCGTGACCTGAGCCGAAGTCGGCTGCTTCACCCACTGAGCCTCCCAGGCGCCCCACAGCTTAAAGATTCTTTTGACGGCTGGACACAACACAGTGACACTCAGATGGGAGGCAGAACTTTTGTTTACTTACAGTTCCAAATAGGAGGTGGCTGCCACACGGGCCACACTGGGGGTTGCGCTGGGACGGGTAAGAGACGCTGAGCGGTGAAGGCCGCTTGCGTGTGGCCACTTGCAGATGGCAAGGGGGCGGGGGGGGGTGGGCAGCTGGGTTTTGCGAGCTCTCTGTGGATTGGCTAATTTAAATAATCTGGGGGGGGACAGGGCATAGGGGCTGTCCCCAGATGGAGTGTGGGAGCCCCGTAGGGAAGTGGTGGGAGTGGAGGGGACTCAGCAAGCTATGTCAGAAGGGAAATTGAGAATTCCCAGGCAAGACTTTGAAACTGGGTCAAGGCAGGGCTTGTGAGATGCTGCGTCGCACCTGTCCTGTGCCGGCCTGGCCCAGTTCCGCCTTCTCCACCTTCCACGGTTAAGGTGCGATTTGGGAGACAAACCTCAGGAGGTTTAAGCTCGGCCCAAAGACCATTCATCCACCCCTGCAGCCCTTTCGTCCACTGTGCGGTGACCCCCCAGCACGTCTGAAAGCCCTGCCCGTGCGCGCTCTGGCGTCCTGGCACTGTCCTGTGGACCAGTTTGTCCTCACTTTCGTATCCACCGGCGGCCCCCACGTGCCCGAGGCATCATCTTCCCGGGCCACCAGCTAGGTTTCCACGGTGCTTCTCACTGTCGCTAGCGCCCGGCCGCTCACACGCTGCCCGCAGGCTCCGAGAGCAGCCTGGCACTAACCTGTAGCCCACCTAAATCCCAGTGGGGGATGGGAATTCGGTGGCCACCTTGGGGGCTGGAGGCGAGGCCAGGCCGTGGTTCCCAGAGGCGGCAGCTGGATCACCCGGCCTGGAGGAAGGAAGGACGAGCACCCCTGGGCCTCGACCCCCAGGACGTGGCCCGTAATGGTGGTGAAGGGGCCGGCAGCCCACGGCCCCTGCGGCCACCGCATTTTCATCTTCCAGTAAAGAAGAGCCGAAGGGGAAAAAAGGAAGGCTTTTCCATTATTTTCCAGCCTGGGGACCGTTGACATTTTAGCACTTATTTGCAGTGTTTGCATAAGAAAATCTGGTGAGGAGGATTCTGAGCGAATGTGGAAGGTCCGTGCCACTTGCTTCCTGGGTTAACCCCCGTCTGTCGCTAGGTCTGTCGTCTGCCTTTGAGAGCATGAGAGCAATTGCTTTTGAAGCCACGTCAACGATGTACGTTACCTTTGAACTCCTCCCCTGCGGCCTCCGGGGTTTATCAGAAGGGAAGAACACAGTGATTCCCAGCGAGCCTGCCATCCAGGCGACCACAGGCGTGGTTCTGCCGTCCCGGACGGGCAGCTGAGGGCTCTGAAGGCGGGCTGCCCGGTGTGCGGGTGGCGAGAGACCAGGAACCTCGAGAGGTGGGGTCGGTGCTGTCTGGGGATCTTTAGGAAGAGGCAGGGCAGACATACAACAAGGGGCCGCGTGGCATTTTCTTGGTGGGTAATTCTGTTAGTTAAAGACGGACACTCAGCTTATTCCTTAACCAGGCGATACCGGTAAAAGTTATTTCCTAAGAATTTTCGGAGAGCGCCCGGTCCTTCCTGCCGTGTCGGCCCGGCTTCCCCGCTGTCTGTAAGGAGTCTACGAAAGATCTCCAGGGTCATTTTGCCACCTTCTGCGTTTGGCACAGCGTTCCGGGTGAACGTGTCCTTTTGGGAGAAAGTGACAACTTTTCTCGACCTCCTATTTCAGTGTCTGATAACCTGCACAGTCAGAAAATCCCCCTCGTGTCACCTCTCCCCCCCCCCCCCCGGCCCCCATCAAGGCTTACTGTCCTTCGCGGCAGAGCACGTCTCAATCTCGTTCTCACCTGTGGATGCTAAGCCCTTATTAGGGGTCCAGTGGGTTTTACCCAACCCGTAACAGGCAGGCCTGCGCCCGCGGTGAGTAAGACATCAGAGAAGACAAACATGTCTTCCCCGCCACGGCGATCGGAGTTCCGGAGCAATCTCCATGCCTGGGTGGAGAATGACAGGTGACCTTTAACAGAACAGAGCCCGGGGTGGTTGGCATTTGAGTCTGGTTCTGATGGAGACGCCCCCAGTTTTGGCAGGCGCGAGGCTCAACCGTTCGTTTCAAGTCATTTCCCCGAGTAAGGCAACAGGCTGAGACGCCGGAATGATTTGCAGATATCATGTTTGTTTTTCTTTACCCAAAGGAGACTTTGGGAGACATCAGAGCGTACTTCAATTTTCCATCTTCCTCCGAGGCGTAAATAAAGTGCTGAACCGGTGAACCCGGGCGTTGTGTTGTAAAAGCCTGGGCCTCCGCCAGGTCCAGGTGGCAGACGCCTGCGAGCTCGAAACTCTCCTCCCTAAATATCACAGAAATTATTTAATAAAAGGAAAACTTTTTAAGGAAGTCTTCCACAAACAGAAGTTCAGCTCCACTTTTCCTGAGATCGTGAAACTCTGGGCTTCGCTGCCTTGTGGGCTTTGGGGTCTCTGCAGATTCCAGACCGCACACCCAGCCCCCACGAGCAGATGCACCAGACGCCCCCACACCCCGTTGGGCTCGGGAGCAGAGCCTCCATCCCGGGGCCCCGACGGTGCCCGCCGCCCCCCCCGCCCCCGCCTTTCTCTCCCGGGCCTCTGTCTCATGAAGCGTGGGTTCTAGATCCCTGGAGAGGACTGCAGGCCTCGAGAAACGACCTGCCAGGTCTGGGATTCCTGCTCACGGAGCGGAGGGAAGCTGGGGACCAGGAGAGGGAGAAATCTGTCTTTCCCACCCACCCCTCCTGCTCGTGCCCCATACACCCCGAACGCATCTGCCTCCTTCCTGCTTTCTAATCACTGGGTGTTTGCTCGTGACTGGCTTCTTTCAGAACACCATCGGTTTTTGTCTGTATCTTACCTTTTCTACGAGGCTTAGCTCCACCTCCGCCTCCTCCAGGAAGCCTCCCCTGATGCTTCTCCTTGTTCTGCACCTTCATGGGACTCTGTACATCGTTCCCGTGATAGGAAGCCGCTTCACAGGATGGTGCTTCAACCAGAGGCTCTGGAAGCCTGGCTTTGCCCCTTTCATGCTCTGTGAGCCTGGTCGGGCTGTTAGGATCTCCGGACGTCAGTTTTTTTCCGAGCTAAGATGGGAGTGACTTTGTCCTGACAGGCAGCACGTATTCACAGAAGATGCGTTACGTGCGGGTACTGCTGAAGCTGTGGGAAGCCAGGAGAAATGAGAGCTAAACAGTTCCCATCACATGGCTTACGTTCTAGTCGGGGCGGGAAATGGCCACATGCAGTCGACAGATCCTTAATAGGCTGAGATCCAGAGAAAGCGGTAAAGCAGGAAAAAGGGGAGTAAGGAAGGTGGGCGGTGGGGAGGCAGAGGAGGAGACGGTATGTTGGGTAAAAGCTGGCCCGGGACGGCCTTTCTGCCAAGAGGACACGTTAGCAGAGGTTTAAAGCCATCGCGTGAAGACCTGGGGAAGGGCAGTGCAGGAAACAGTGAGTGCAAAGGCCCTGAGGTGGGAGTGAGCTTGGCAAGCTTAAGAGGCATCGTGGCCAAAGGACTGGGGATGGAGTGGGAAGGGAGGAGCGAGGGAGTGGATGGGGCCCCTGGAGGTCTTGGCCTTTTCCTGTGAGTCAGGTGGGAGCCCTGGAGGGACTGGGCAGACGAGGGCGTGGACGGTGGGCGATGGCAGGAGATCGAGGGTGGAGGAGGAAGCGGGGAGGGCGGGTGGGAGGCCCTGGGCAAGAATCCCGCTGAGAGAGCCTGGTGCCATGGGCCCAGGGCGGTGGCCATGCAGGAGGTATGGCCTATTATGGCCTATTAGGAGGTAGTCGGGCTCTGACTGTATTTTGGAGGAGAAGAGATGCAATCAGGTTGGATGCGGGGCATGCGAGAGAGAGAGAGAGAGAGAGAGAGAGAGAGAGAGACTTCGAGCAGAGTTCTGCAGTGTTTGCCGGAGCGTCTGGGAAGCGCGGGCTGGCCATCGACATGAGAGGCAGGGGAGCAGCAGGCTCGAGGGGCCGCCGGCTTGGTTTTGGACACGGGGAGACGGGGATGCCTGTTAGGAGCCTGTGTGAGTCCCGGGGCAGCGACACCAGAGCGCCACAGACGGTGGTGTTTGCAGGGCAGAGCGAACTTTCTCTACGTTCTGGAGGCCGGGAGTCCTAGATCGAGGCGTTGTCTCCTCGGAGGCCCCTCCCCTCGGCCCACAGACAACCCTGGTGCTGCCTCTTCATGTGCTCGTGTGTCCCCAGGGCCCCGTGTGTCCACACTTCGTCCTCTTGCAGGACACCAGATGGGGTCAGAGCCTCCTGTAAAGACTCTGTCTCCAAATACCAGGAACCGGGGCTCAGCATAGGAATTTTAGGGGCGCCTGGGTGGCTCGGTTCGTGCGTTCGAGCCCCGCATCGGGCTCTGTGCTGACAGCTCGGAGCCCGGAGCCTGCTTCCGATTCTGTGTCTCCCTCTCTCTCTGCCCCTCCCCTGCTCACACTGTATCTTTCTCTCAAAAATAAATAAACATTAAAAATTTTTTAAAAGTAGGAATTTTAGAGCATGCCCTCAGCCCCTAGGGGCCGGTGGGGGCCTTGGCTGTGGCAGCCTAAGCAAACTCACACAGGCTCCTAGTGGGCACCTCAGTCACATCTTCGTGGCTGCCCCGGTCGCACACGGGCGTTGCTCAAGGAGCCCCCGGCTTCCCCCAGCACCTTCTCTGGCTCCCCGGCAAGGTTTGCCATCGCTCCTGTCCCGCCCCCAGTCCCAGCCAGTGCTCTGAGCTTTCAAAACCATGGAAGTCAAACCAGAAGGCCCCTGGTGGCCTTCTAGTACATCCTCCAAATTGCACAGAGGGAGAAACTGAGGCCCCGAGAGACTAAGCAACTTGACTGAGGTCTCACTGTGAGTGAGTGGGGGCTGGAACCAGGCGTCCTGGCCCCGGGCTGGCCATACTCTTATTTGTTTCGATTTTAATTACTTTTATTTTTTGTTTTGAAGTTTATTTATTTGGGGGGACGGTAGAGAGAGAATCCCAAGCAGACCCCACACTGTCACTGCAGAGCCGGATGTGGGGCTCGAACCCACAAACAGTGAGATCCTGACCCGAGCTGAAGTCAAGAGTCAGATGCTAAACCGACTGAGCCACCCAGGCGTCCCATTTTTGGTTTTAAATGCCATATTCTTTTCCGCGTCCCAGCCCACCAGGGCGGTGAGCCATTGCCCACCTTGCAGTCATGCCTGGCACCCGAGGCCCTTCCAGGGTCCCCTTTTCCTTGGGAAGATGGGCCTCGACTGCCATGTTCCTGGCAGAAGGTCCCCCCCATGATTGCTTTAACCAGATGCCCCTCTTCTTGCGGAGCTCTGGGACCATCCCCCTCCCCTCTCAACAATAATTAGCCTTGTAAGACTAATGGACGAATTCGTGTCTAATTACCCTGTTGAAGGCCCAATTATGCGATTAACATTCGTGGGCTATAAGCTAATGATGAGCCGAGCCTGTCATTTGCATAGCATTAAGTTAATTGAGCCGCCAGCCGAGGGGCGGATGGGGTGGCGTCGGCAGGATTCTCTTTCTGGAAGGATACTAATGACCAGAGAGGACGGTTCACCTGACAGCTTTATTAATTAACAGCGATCTGATTACCTCGCAGGAGTGGCAAGTGGCAGTGGGCAGAAAAGCTCAGCTTTGTCACAAATGGGAGATGGGCGCCCCGGCTGCTGAGTTTTCTTCCCAGCACCCGGCTGTGTTAGCTCACGATCACCTGGAAGAACCACCGTGGAAAAGTCTTCCTGCAAAACCTTGCTCGCGCCCTTCTGTGAACGCACTTAGCAGCACATTTTCCTTGCTCTTTAATCATTTATTCTCTCGCTCATCCATCCATTCCTCTCACACGCGTGGAGCTCCTGCGGAGCGAGGCCGGGCCCCCTGCCTTGGGAGTGAGAGGGTTCCGCTAGGCTAGAAGCTTCCAGCTTCCCCCGGACGTTTCCGACTCAGCACGGCGTCACCCTCGCAACTGGTGAATGTCAGCAGAGAAGCTCAGACTTCGAAGGATCCTTGGAGATCACCGACCGGTTCAGGTCCCTGATTTCACGCCACATGGAACAGGAGGCCAAAGAGGCCAAGAGCAGGAAGTTTGCGTCCGCAGCAGGGCGTGGTGGGGTGGGGCGGGCGGGTGCTCCTGGCCCGGCCCCACGTCCCCTGCCCCCAGAACTGCTCTGCCTTTTCAGGCCCTCTCTCAACCCCTGTGGATGGGATGTGGAGCTCTTACCTGTCACCTCCTGGGGAAACTTGCCTGGGAACCCCTCCCACGTGCTTGGCTGGCCCCTCCCTTCTCCCTCGTGGCACTCGAGCCCACTGGCCCATGTTTCTTCTGGGAAGAAGAGTCCCTGAGGCAGGGACTCTGCGATGCTTACAACTTAGGTGACTGAGCCAGCTAAGGAACCGTGGAAGCCGTGTGAGTGACCTAAAACCCAGGTTGTTCTCCAGTGAGTTTGAAACCAGAATTTTTAAAACAAGAAGTAACATCACGTATACGTCTGTATGGAATTTGTTCTTTCACTTAACAAGATATTGTGGACATCTTTACCATTACATAAAGCCACAACTCATTAAATGTTTGTTAAGTATCACACCATGCAAACTATTACGTAGTAATAGTTTGTGTTCAGGATTACATAGTCCAGGTGTATCTAATGTATTTAAAAATTTTCTTAATGTTTATTTTTAAGAGAGAGAGAGACAGAGACAGAGAGACAGAGTACAAGCAGGGGAGGGGCAGAGAGAGAGGGAGACACAGAATCCGAAGCAGGCTCCAGGCTCCGAGCTGTCAGCACAGAGCCCGACGCGGGGCTCGAACCCACAAACCCCAAGATCATGACCCGATTCGAAGTCCCAGACGCTCAACCGACTGAGCCACCCAGGCACCCCTGATAATGTACTAAATGCCCTCTGTGTGGCAGACAGTTACGTTGTCTCCAGTTTTTTTGTTTTTGTTTGTTTTTTTTTCTGTTACAAGCAGCGCAGCAACAAGCTCACACACGCAGTCGTTGCACATTTGTTTAAAATTCAAGGGATGGCATCACCGGCCCCGCAGATCCATACAACTAAAAAGTTGAATAGTTTTCTAACTGACAGGAGTCAGAAATCAAAAGAGTACCCATGGATAGCCAGTGAAAAAGAAATCTCGAAGAACAACTGAAAATTAATCGTCTAAGCCTCTGACTTAGGCTAGAAAAATAATAAACCCAAAAGTGGCAGGAGAGAGAGACCACAGGAATAGAAATCAGGAGTGCAAAAACCGGCAACGGAGCCAAAAGTGCATTGTTTGACAAAAATCAATGAAATCTACACACTTCTAGCAAGGTAGAGAAGGCTTAGATAAACAACACTTGGCATACAAAAGGGGACAGAGCCATAAATATAAAATATTATGAACTTTATTATAATAAATCTAGACACATAGGATGGATAAATTCACAGGAAAAAAAAAAAAAAAGTCTTACCAGTATTGACATTAGAAGAAATAGAAAATCCAAACGGTCCTATTGCTAGTAAATACCTTGAAGCATAACCGTGAGACCCTCCTTCCCCCAAACACTCCTGCACATGAATGCTTGTGGCAGCACTGTGTGTGAGAGCAAAACACCTTGGGGAAGACACCCCTGTGCAGAAGATCCTGGGCGAATCACAGCAGATGGTATGCTACGCGGCTGCAGGAGGGGTAGACTACAGCTGTGCATGTCGACGGGGAGGAATCTTAGAAAAATAACGCTGAGGACAAATGCAAGTTGTGAAAGAACATATTTAGCAGGATACCACCGCAAGCACACTAATGCATTGTTTAGGTACTTTTATACACCTTTAATCATTCACGACGGCGGTTTTCTTCCAGTGTCGGAATAGACAGGAAGGGACTGGTTAGGAAGGTCTGGAGCATTTTGTCAGTACTGGAGCAATGCATTTCTCGTGTAGGTTATATATATATATATACACACACACACACACACACACACACATAAGAATGTAATATATATATATATAAAGAATGTATCTACCCAGATAGACATTTTTTCAAGAAAGCAATATTTGTTTTACTCACCAATATACTTGGTGAATAGCTCCTAAAGTAACAATGCCTGGTACATAGTAGGTGAGCAACAAACATTTGGGGACTGAGTGACTGTATGTTACATAACTTATTTTTGTATATCAAAATGTGTCAAAATAAAAAGGGGGGGGGAATATTAAGCTTTCTTTTCACCCTAGAACTCTACTCCCTTTCCTAGAAGCAACCACTGCTCGTAGTTGGTTGAACATTCTTCAAGAAAATGTCTCTGCATCAATAGCTAAGAGATAAGTAAATGCATTTATTTTATGTAGATGGAGACGTACCACATACTTTGCTGACCGTCTCTTTTCTCTTAATGCTGTAACTGCAGACTTTTTTCACATAGCACATATGGCTCTATTCCTCATTTTTTTTTTTATGTTTATTTATTTATTTTTGAGAGAGAGAGAAAACACAGCGAGGGAGGGCAGAGAGAGAGAAGGAGACACAGAGTCTGAAGCAGGCTTCGTAGCCAAAGTCAGACGCTCAACGGATTGAGCCTCCCAGGTGCCCCTGCTCCTCATTCTTTTTAATGGCTACATAGCATTCTAGTCTGTGACTGTGCAGTAATTTATTTAGCAGAAAAGCATTTTTGAAAAGCATTTAGGGGCACCTGCGTAGCTCAGTTTGTTAAGTGTCCAACTTTGTTTTGGGTCGTGATCTCACGAGTTTTGTGAGTGTGAGTCCCACATCGGACTCTATGTTGTCAGTGTGGAGCCTGATTGGTATCCTCTGTCCCTCTCTCTCTGCCCCTCCCCCTCTCTTGCACTGTCCCTCAAAACTAAATAAACATTTTAAAAAAGTAAAGAAATGCATTTAGACTGTTTCCTTTCTTTCACTTTGCCAATAGTGCTACAATAAAAGTACATATGGCTCTGTGTATTCAGAAGACTCTCCCTATAGGGTAAAATCCTGGAGGTGGAAGCTGAATTGTGGTTGCATTTCTATTTTCGGTGAGCACTACCAAAGTGCCTGAGGGCTCCTGATTTACTGGTGGAGATAAAGAATCGTACAGCCGAAGGTGGTGTGTGCTTTGGGAACAGCTCTACCGTCCAAGAAACAAAGGCTCCACGTAAGCCTGGATATGCCGCAGGACCACAGGGGGCACCTAAACGGCAACCCTGCAGCCGCCCAAGTTCATGGTGCAGTTCAGTGACCCATGCACCTGCTCAAGCTGTGGAAAATGCTTGACGTCACAGAACCAGTGTGTCAGGGAGCGTATCTTTTCCCTTAGGATCAATGATGGATTTACAATATGTCTAAATGTTTCCTTTCAAGAATGGTTGTTGGCACAAAAACAGACACTTAGATCAATGGAACAGAATAGAGAACCCAGAAACGGACCCACAAACGTATGGCCAGGTAATCTTTGGCAAAGCAGGAAAGAATATCCAATGGAATAAAGACAGTCTCTTCAGCAAGTGGTGCTGAGAAAACTGGACCGCTTTCCTACACCATACACAAAAATAAACTCAAAATGGATGAAAGACCTCAATGTAAGACAGGAAGTCATCGAAATCCTCGAGGAGGAAGCAGGCAAAAACCTCTTGGATCTTGGCCGCAGCAACTTCTTACTCAACGCGTCTCCAGAGGCAAGGGAAACAAAAGCAAAAATGAACTACTGGGACCTCATCAAAATAAAAAGCTTCTGCACAGCGAAGGAAACCATCAGCAAAACTAAAAGGCAACTGACCGAATGGGAGAAGATATTTGTAAATGACATAGCAGATAAAGTGTTAGTATCCAAAACCTATAAAGAACTTATCAAACTCAACACCCAAAAAACAAATAATCCAGTAAAGAAATGGGTGAAAGACATGAATAGACACTTCTCCAAGGAAGACATCCACATGGCCAACCGACACAGGAAAAAATGCTCCACATCACTCATCATCAGGGAAATACAAATCAAAACCACAATGAGATACCACCTCACACCTGTCAGAATGGCCAACATTAACAACTCAGGCAACAACAGATGTTGGCGAGGACGCAGAGAAAGAGGATCTCTTCTGCATTGTTGGTGGGAACGCAAGCTGGTGCAGCCACTCTGGAAAACAGTATGGAGGTTCCTCAAAAAAATAAAAATAGAACTACCCTACGACCCAGCAATCACACTACTAGGTATTTATCCATGGGATACAGGGATGCTGTTTCTAAGGCCAATGTTTATAGCAGCGCTATCAACAATAGCCAAAGTGTGGAAAGATCCCAAATGTCCATGGATGGATGAATGGATAAAGAAGATGTGCTGTATATATATATATACAGTGGAGTATTACTCGGCAATTGAAACAGATGAAATCTTGCCATTTGCAACTACGTGGATGGAACTGGAAGGTATTATGCTAAGTGAAATCAGTCAGAGAAAGACAAATATCATATGACTTCACTCATGTGACGACTTTAAGAGACAAAACAGACGAACGTAAGGGAAGGGAAGCAAAATAACATAAAAACAGGGAGGGGACAAAGCATAAGAGACTCATAAATATGGAGTACAAACAGAGGGTTACTGGAGGGGTTGTGGGAGGGCAGATGGGCTAAATGGGCAAGGGGCACTAGGGAATCTACTCCTGAAACCATTGTTGCACCATATGCTAACTAACTTGGATATAAATTTAAAAATAAATAAATCAATCAATGAATGGTTGTATTGCCCACAACAGTTACTTTCCGATTTGGATGCAGCGTATTTAAGTAATGATATTTATTTCCATTTTTAGCTTTGACTCACAGCTAAAACATGACAGGCTTATTACGAACATGAAGGTCCATTGTGAAAGAAAGTCATTTGCACAAGACCCACGCCACCTCCTTAAGAAGCTGGAGGCTAACGTACTCCACCATCTCTGCCACACGGAGCGTGCACGGCCGCCTTGTGGTTGGGGTGGGTCCCCGACATTTAGCCTTTAGGGAGGACACGTCTCTGGAAACTCTGCCCTCGGCTCAGGCTGCCCGTCTTGCGGCCGGGTGGGAGGGGGCAGGCCAGGGTCACTCATCCTTCCCCAGATGTGCATCCGGGAAAAGCATGGGCGCCAAGCCCCATCTGGACGCGGGTCCGCTCAGTTCCCGAGGGACCACCTGCTGGCTGGCATTGCCATGGCATTTTCTAGAAGTGGTAGGTTTAGTATCAAAGGCAGGAGCTTGGGGCGTCAAAGAGACGAGAGCTTGAGTCGGTGTCTGTTGACATCTGTTCAGTGAGCACGTGCTGTGTGCTGGGACACTGAGCAAGACGGACGGACAGCTTACCCTCCGGGGAGGGGGGCCCTGCTCTGGGGGGGGGGGTGGGATATGACCAGTAAACATGTTGCTTATAACGCAGACCGCTTTGCTTAGCTCTGAGGCCCCACGGGTGTGTGGGAAGCTGCTGTCAGGGGTTCCCCGGAAGCAGAGGGAACAGCAGGGCAGAGGCCCGGAGGCGGTAGCTGGTTCCTCTTCTGGTCACCTCACCTTCCTTCATTCGCTGAGCGGAATTGGTCGCATGTGTGGTGTAAAGTCACTGTTAGGTTCCATGAGGGCGGTGGGTAGATGTGAGTAATTGACTGTCACCGTTACCACTTTGGGTACTGGCTTGGTGAGCTGCGGTTCCCTCTGTACTTTGCAGAGGACGCCCCCTGGCACAGCCCTGTGGCTCCATGAGAGAGAGAGAGCTGGGGTCGCCCGGCAGAGGACAAGGCCGTCTTGCCCTTCTCTCCCGGGGATGGCGGGCAGGAGACCGTGGTGTTGGTGGAATGAAGATGGGGGGTGGGGAGGTGGTTGGGGGAGGGAGGAGCCCCTCCTGAACTTCCCCTCTTGCTCCAGAACCCTCCAGCCATGCCAGGGAGCCGTGGAAATTTCTTTCCTGCCCGTGGCGGCGAAGCACCACTCCAGGTGATGGCTCCGGGATTGAAATGTCAGTCCCTTTGGCTGCCCCTGGACACGGGTGCTCAGCTGTCATCTGCTTGGTGCCCACAGCAACTGCCACGGTGTCATAGAGACAAACGTAGCCCCAAACTGGAGTCTGATGGATCCGAAATTACGTATTTAGTTCACAGTCGGTATAGAGTGCTCATAAAATCTTGATCATGATGGAGAGGCTAATAAACATTTGAGAACATAAATATTTGGGGGAAGCAATGGCTCTGTGAAACATTTAGTTGTGGAGTAGTTAGGAGAACAGAGAAAATCAGCCAGGCAGAACTCTCCAGATACCAATCTGGTGAGTTATATATGAAGGGCCGGTAATGACCTTGAGTGAGCCGTTTTATGGGCGTGCAGACGTTAATTTGGCGGGTACGTTCATGCGGGGCTGCACTGCCTTGGGTAGCTGCGTCACACGGGGCCTCGGCCTATTTGCCCTTCCCATATCTGAGTCGAGGGGGGCACGGGTGCGATTGGCTGGGGCGGGGGTCACGTTGGCCCATGGAGCGCTTTCTGGACTCCAGTGGAACGTGGCACCGAGTCGGCCCTCAGGCAGCCAGGCGCGCACGAGGAGGTGCCGGGGAAGGCTGTCCTGGGTGGAGAGGGTGCCTCAGAGCCCCCTGACCTGTTGTCCCGGAGTCTGGCAGCTCTGTGGGAAGGAAAGAGCCCCCGCCCCCCACACCACGCGCAGCAGCTGGGGGCCCAGCCTGGCCAGGTTCAAATCCCGCCTTGCCATTCACAGGACCTCGGGCAGGTGCCTCCCTTGCTGTACAGACTGGGCTTGGTGACGGAGGCGCGAGCGTGGTAAGAAATAAATGAGGTGATGAGTGTGCGGTGCTTCTGGAAGCTCCAAAGTTGGGACAAGCATCACCCCCTGGCTTGGCCACAAGGATTCTGGAAGTCTGCATCAGCAGGGCCCAGCGAGTCTGGCGAGAGCGTGGCTGGGGTTCGATGCACGTTTTGGAGCGCGCCCCCCCCGCCCCCCCCGGCAGCTGATCCCCACTCACCCCCGTCCTCCCTGCGACTGGTGGGAAGTTGGAGTAAAGGACTCTTACCGAGCGCAGTGAAAGTTTTAAAGTATGCAGATTATTTACTTAACAAACGTTTCCGTGGGTTTCCCGCTGCCGCCTCCCCCCAACCCCTGCCCCGCCTTTGGGGAGCAGAGCTCCACACCCTGAGGACCCCTCCGGGAGAGACCTCGTGCCGAACATGGTCCTTTGTGTCGACGCCAAGGAAGGCAGTTGGCTGGAGCTGCCGGCGGTGACGTTTTGTCGTGAGAACCCCGGGGGCTTCTTTTCGGGAGGCTCATCCTTCTCTGTACAAGAACAAACTCTCGTATGTCCCGTGAGAGGAAAACGCAGGGGGACAGAACTTAAGTGGACCGGCAGGCGTCTGGACAGAAGGAACTTTGGCGGCGTCTGTAGGGGTGGCCATGAGAGACAAAGCCAAAGCCGACCCGGGGATAAACCTCTCTCCGCGGGGATCTTTGAGAATCGGAGGCCGTCCTTGGTCCGAGGCCACTCGTCTGCCTGCAGAACTTGATCTTCCGGGGAAAACCTAATCATTCAAAAGCATTCGTGAGTCAGGGCGGAGGGAGCTGGCTGGGTGCTGGCCCACCCCTCCCGTCACCTTGGACCTCGCCCCACCGCAGGGCCCCCAGTTGTATCTGTGGTCCCGCGCAACGGTAACGGAATGCAAATGGCCTTTGTTATTTGGAACAGAAATGCATCTTCCTGCCGAGGTCCCTTTGAAACATCACAGAACATAACCTGCTCAGAGCCTCCCATTTCCCGATCCCCACCTTCCCCCGTCCTGTGAGCAGGTGCCGCAGAGATGTGTCCGCATCATTGCTTCACCGCTTGCCCAGGTTTGGGCTGAGCTGGGTGGGTCCTCGGGGAGCCGCAAACCCGGCGTGCCCGCAGCGGGTCCTTTAGAGAGAGGCTCCCTTCTCGGCTGCACTGACCCGGACCAGTTATTCCCATTCAGGGTGACTGCCTCTCCTCCCACAGAAAACACTTCCCTTCTAAGGAGGGGCTCCAGCCCCTCCCCTCGGTGAGCTCCGAGCCACCAGCAGAGCAGAGCCTGGGACAGTGGACAAGTTCCCATCCTGTCCTGCGGGGCCCACTGGCGGGGTCTCCACAATGCAGGGGCAAAATGAGGAGACGCAGGTTGGCGGGGGGCGGTGAAGGGGGTAAGGGCTAGAACTTTCAGGAGGGCGTGACTTTGCAGGTGACTTCACGTCTCCTAGCATCAGGCTCCTTGTGACTCCCGGGGCCACGGCAGTGAACACAACGTTTCCACGGGAGCCCGTGCCAGCCGGGACCTGAGCAGCGCTCACCCTGCTCTGAGGGCAGCCCTGTGCCCGGGCCCCGGGGGAGATGCCCTCAGGATAGATGGCAGGCAGGACCGCTAGGCTTCTGGACTCAAATGACAGATTTCATTCACAGACAACTCTCAACACCCAGACGTTTTAAATTGCAGACCTGTATCCCCAGCCAAGGGCGCGGAAAAGCTTGATCTAGAAACTCGGGTTTCAGCATCTGGGTCCGGGGCTCATTAGGAAGTTTAACCCAGGAGCTTACCCAGATAAACAGTTTAACCCCGGGTTTGTTTGCAGTGGGCAATTAGGGGGGTGCCCCAATAATGTGTGTTGACCGAACTGTGTTGTCCTCAAAGCCTCGTGCTCGGAACAGAGGGGGACCCTGATGGGTAGGTTGGGGCTGCTGGTGCCGCAGGCTGGCCTTCGTGCGGGTGCGGCCTCCCCGGCCCGCAGCCTCTGGGTGCCGTCGGTCAAGTCCAGGCCACAGCTTGGTTCCTAAGTTGCGTTGCTAATGCACCTGCAGGTCAGCCTGGAGTTAGGGGCAGGTTTGGGAGGGGCTGGGGGCTAAGGAAGCCCCTCTCTGAAGCTGCTCCCACGGGGTGGTACCGGGTCCCCATGGGATCCACCGGGAGGAGGCTCTTTGAATCTGGATCTGCGTCTTTGCTGGCTCACAAGTAAGGGCCTCCTATCCTACTTAGAAACTTGAGAAGAGAGAGAGTGGCCTTTTGGAATGTAGCTCAGGATTTCCCTG
Organism: Leopardus geoffroyi; assembly: GCF_018350155.1. Classification (NCBI taxonomy): domain Eukaryota; kingdom Metazoa; phylum Chordata; class Mammalia; order Carnivora; family Felidae; genus Leopardus; species Leopardus geoffroyi. Next base: position 90,570,470 of record NC_059342.1, on the reverse strand, counting down.
AGATGGAACATTCTGGAAAGTCCTTTGAATTGTGCCGGGAAGGCCTCTGCAGCCTCTGCGCTGGAGAGAACGGCCCTTGGAGGAGATGAGGGGTGGAGGCCCGCCAAGGCCCTGAGGGGAGGCTGGCTGGCGGAAGAGACAGGAGGGGCCCCGGGGCCCAGGCGCGGCAAAGAAACTCAGTGAAAAGTGTGCTGAGTGCCCATGTTGTGGGAGAGGAAGGCGGGGAAGTAGGTCATGGAGGGAACGAAAAGAGGGCAAATGCGGTGCCCACCCTGCCTGCCCTGCGTGACCACCTGCCTCCACAGCGCGCCCTTCGCGGCCATTCTCCCGTGGCCTTGGCTGCGGTGGCCCCACTCAGTGGCCCTCAGCTCCAACCTACCCATCCAAGAGTCTCCCTCTGTTCTGAGGACGAGGCTTTTGAGGACAACACAGTTCAGTCAACAAACATTAGTTGAGTACCGACTGAGTGCCAGGACGGTTCTAGGAGCTGACAGTAGGGCAGAGAACAGCACAGATCAGGTGACCCCAGGACGGGACAGTACACGTAATGGTCCCCAGGGAGGAGGGCTTCAAGGGGACAAAGCAGGCATGTGAGAGGCTGGGGTGTCGCTCCTTCCTGGGGGCACCGGAAGCAGACATGTCAGCAGAGGCCTGAACCCAGTGGGGGTGGCCCCGTGGCCACCAGGGAGCTGCACGTTCGAGGCCCAGAACCAGCCTGTGCAGAGGGTGGGCTCCAAGGCAGCAAGGAGGCCATGGGGAGGGAGTCAGGAGCCAGGGGCCGTGCAGGGGACGGGGTCTGCGAGCCGCCGGCACCGAGGGCCTGAGCTTAGCGTGTGCGAATGCTCGTCCATCCATTTTGAAAGAAATCACCTTAAGAGAACATCGTCCTACAGAATCATCAGGGAGCCAGTAGAATTGTGGGCTCTTCAGTCCGGGGGTCCTGGCTGGCGTCTGGCCCTGCCCTGGACGGGCATCGTGGCCGGGGGCAAATTCGCTCCTCCCTCTGAGCCTCCGCTTTGCTCATCGGCAAAATGGGCCCCAGGTTATAGAACTGCTTCTGAAGACTTCACGAGGAGTAAATACCACGTCAAACGCACGAGGCGAAGTGAGTCAGTCACAAAAGGTCACATATTGTAGGACATCACTCAGTGGAATGTCCAGAACAGGCAAATCTACCAAGACAGACAAGCAGGCTTGGGGCCGCCCGGGGCTGCAGGAGGCGGGGGTCAGGAGTGAGTTGTTGGCGAACACTGGGTCTCTTGTTAGGGGGGTGGGAATGTTCTGGAACTTCAGAGAGGTGACACTGTGAACGTCCTAAATGCCACCGAATCACACGCTTTAAAATGGTTAACCTATGTGAATTTCTCAAGTACAAACTCAAAAATAAAGGAACAGACGTGCCTCCAGAGAACCAGTAAAGACACTCATGCAGGTGGCCCGCTTGGAAAAGTCCCTGCATTTGGCAAACACTCGGGAGCCCCGCGGTGGCCGCCTGGATGCCGGCTCCCGGCGGCTGTGGGTCCCGAGTCGACCTGGGTGAGTCGCTAGCGGGTAGGGAAGCGTGCCGCCTCATCGGTGAAGCGGGGATGCCGCTGACACCTATGTCGCAGGCTCGCGTGGAGATCCGTGAGGGCTTCGTCTAGACAGCCTCCGTGTGATGCCAGGAGGCGTATGTGAGGGGCCAGAACTCATCACGAGGTGCTCTGCACTGGAGCATCCAGCGAGGCCGTGTGCCCGGTGGTCACGGCTCAGAGTGGGGTGTTCCGCGGACCTGAGCTGAAAACGGCTGTTACTGGTGGATGTGACCTTGAGAAGTTCACTAATCACTTTGAGCCCCAGTTCCTGCGTTTGTCAAGTGGGGCGTAAGGGTCGCCCCCGCCTCCTGCACGAGGAGAGTCCACGAGATAACGCTGTGTATCCAGCGTGCTAAGCCCTTGGCAAACGCTATAAATATCGTCTGCGTAACGACAGCCATTTCATCGGAGAATTATCCCCCGCATGCGGGTTTTAGGGTGCACTTCCTTCGCCTTGCCCAAATCATATTTACCAAATAACCCAGGCAACTCATCTCTTTGCTGGTTGCAAGCTGGTCTTTTCAGACTACATTCTGATCTTTTTTTTTTTTTTAACCTTTATTTATTTTTGAGAGAGAGAGAGAGAGACAGAGTGCGAGTTGGGGAGGGACAGAGAGAGAAGGACGCACAGAATCCGAAGCGGGCTCCAGGCTCCAAGCTGTCAGCACAGAGCCCGACGCGGGGGCTGGAACTCACGGGCTGTGAGATCATGACCTGAGCTGAAGGCGAATGCTTAACCAACTGAGCCCCCCAGGCGCCCCTGTATATCCTAATCTTTTAATGGGGGATCAACCCCAAGAACCAGGGACAGGTAGTCTTTATCCTCATGTGCGTAAATGTCCAGAGTAAGCTCGGTGAGGGCAGGGACATGTCTGGCTCCTTGGCCGCTAGATTCATGTACCTGGGACAGTTGGTGCCTAGCACATAGGCACTGAGTAAATCTTTGCTGAATGAATGAATGAACATAAGCCGATTTTCCCAAACCAGAGGCATTGGTTTAGGGCTTCAGACTTTCTCACCTGGCCCCTCTTGCACCGGGGGCCGCTGCCTGAGTAAGAGATACAATCTGCACCCAGGACCATGCTGCCGGTTGTCCCCTAGAGGGGTCACCACCTCGTGGGTCCCGGTCTCTGGTCTGCCCACTCGTGAAATGCAGCACCGACTCTGTGCCAATGTCAGGGGGCCTGGCTCAGGCACGTTAAACTATAGTTTTGTGCATTGTGTGATCCACACAAGAAAGGCTGGTCCAATCCTGTGTGACTCTGGCCCCGTTAGATTAAAATGGATGTTGGGGCTCCTGGGCGTTTTGGATTCTGTGTCTCCCTGTAAAATGGATGCTTTTCCTTTTTTTTATGTTTATTCGTTTTTGAGAGAGAGAGAGAGAGAGACAGAGTGCAAGTGGGGGAGGGGCAGAGAGAGAGGGAGACACAGAATCGGAAGCGGGCTCCAGGCTCCGAGCCGTCAGCACAGAGCCCGACGCGGGGCTTGAACTCATGAACCGCGAGATCATGATCCGAGCCAAAGTTCGACGGTCAACCGACTGAGCCACCCAGGCGCCCCGATGCTTTTCCTTTTTTAAAATAACCTTTTTCTTGTGATTCTAGTGTTCTTTTTTCTTGTGATTTTATAATTAGTGTTTTTCTTACTTATAGAAATGGTACATTTTCATTGTTAAAAAAAAAAAGGAGACGTGTATAAAGAGCCCTTTTATTTCCCCTGATCCCTCCCACGTAATAATCATTACTGCCAATTTGTTGCATATCCTTCTAGATTTACTTCTCTTGTTAAATGTAAGTAGCCTTATATGACGCAGGTTGTTGTAGAACCTGTTTTTGACCTAAGTTTGTGCCTTAGACTCCCCTCCCATGTTAAAACCCTATATCTACCTTATTTTTTTTTTAATTTTTTTTTTAACGTTTATTTATTTTTGAGACAGAGAGAGACAGAGTATGAACGGGGGAGGGTCAGAGAGAGGGAGACACAGAATCTGAAACAGGCTCCAGGCTCTGAGCTGTCAGCACAGAGCCCGACGCGGGGCTTGAACTCACTGACCGTGAGATCATGACCTGAGCCGAAGTCGGCCGCTTAACCGACTGAGCCACCCAGGCGCCCCTACCTTATTTCTTTTAAAAGCTGCAGAATATGAGTATTTGTTAAGGCTTCCTCTGTTTGTGGACATTTGTGTGTATCTGGTGTTTTTCTATTTTAAGTAATTTAGCCGTGGGAAATCTTGCCTGTGTATCTTTGTACTTGTACTAGTATTTAGTCGGAAGAAATTCCTGAACCCAGATGCTCGGCTTCTCTGGGCCTCAGTTTCCCCCATTTGTGCATTGAGAATACTAATTTTTATCTTGCAAGGTAATATAAGGTCACGTCTGCCAAATCTTTGGGACCGTTGGTTGCACACGGTAGGCACTTGATAAATGATACTTTGGTTTTATTTATGTTTTAATTTTTTTTTAGTTTATTTATTTATTTTGAGAGAGAGAGACAGAGAGAGCGTGCCAGCAGAGGAAAGGCAGAGAGAGAATCCCAAGCAGGCTCCACACCAGCAGCACAGAGCCTGACGCGGGGCTTGAACTCATGAACCATGAGATCATGACCTGAGCCCAAGAGTCGGACGCTTAACGGACTGAGCCACCCAGGCGACCCTCTTTGGTTTTATTTTAAACCAGAATGCATTTAAATCCAGCTTGGCCACCCAATTCAAGGTAGCATTTAAGATTAGGCCCCAGGGAGATATTTTAGGTATTTTAGTTAGCTTACTTTCTGCCGATCGATAACTGGCCCTTCTTCCACCCTCAAAGTGATGACGCTCTTCTCCCCCGGGGGTCCCGGGGTCCCTGCAGCCTTTTCCTCCCCAAACAGGAGGCTTGTGGATTTGACTGCTTGCTTCGTGTGACAGCACGGCATCCCCCATGCAGTCGCAGGGCGGAGGCTGACCCCGGCCGCCGTGAGCACCTGTGAAGGAGAAAAGGGGGGAGCTCAGCCTCCGTCCCTGGCACGTTGGAACCTCTGTTGTCACATGGTAACAGTATTGGCTAGAACGTCGTGGGCAATTGTTCCACGCCACACTGAGCACATGAGTTCGTGCTTCCTGTCTCCGCCCCATACTGCTCTCCCCATCCCCGTCTTGGAGACGGAGGGCCCGGGGCCTGCCCCGGCCACGTGGGCCTGCAGCGTGGAGCAAGGGTGTGACTGTCGATGGGGAGTGTGGCCTCTAGTCACTGGCCACTCCCTCCTCACAGTTCCGGGTGCCGAAGCGGGAGCAGAAAGATTGCCGGTGTGAGCCCCTGTGTGTGTGTGTGTGTGTGTGTTCACCTCGAGCGAAGGCAGAGAGTACAGCCACATCAGAGGACTGGCCGGGTGGCTGGCTATTGAGATCCACTGACCGGCAGGGCTCTGACCGTCTCGAGGGGCCGGACGTATGCCCCGGCCTCGCACAGAATCTGGGCTTGCCACAGTGAAGGCGGCAGCTCCCTGCACGAGACCCCCTGCCGCTCTAGCTGGGAAACCCTCTGTCCTCCGGCCTGTAGGAAGGCGGCTCTGAGCACCAGGATGACCTTCCTCCTCCTTTATTTCCTCTTCTCTGTCATTTCCTCCTGAGCACGCACCAACCTCTGACGACAGAGCCTTGAGTTGGGGTCCCGGTTTGCCACTAACTGCATTTAACGAAGCCCTGAATGGCCACCCTGTGCCGGGGGACAAAGTCGGCCAGAGGAAACCCGTGGCTCACGCCCATGCCCAGGGTGCAGGCCGCCCCCCACCCATCACCCAGGAGGCCCAGAATCCCCCAGGGCGTTCACCCGGGTGACCCCGGGGGCCCTGTACCTGGCTCGCGGGTGCTTCAGACTTCTCCTCACCCAGCCCCACAGAAAGGGGGTCAGGGCCCCAGTGTGGCCACTGTCATGGAGCCAGCGTCCGGAATTGTTAGTAAAACAAAAGCTGGCCGCATCCCGAGCCCTTTTAATCACCTAATGGCGGGGACATCCGACGCCGGGGCTCAGGTTCCCGGCCGAGGCCACAGCCCGGCCGCTGTAACTACAGCCAAGTTTGGCCCAGCTTCTCCGTATTACAGCCGCAACACGGACGCACACAATTGAAGTATTTGAGAACAATGAAATATGCATGGCTATCAGTGACAGCCCCATAAAGTGCAGCAATTAGCCGCGTAATCCGAGAGAGGGAGCCGGCCCTCGGCAGCCCGTGGCTCCCCATTAGTTAAATGCATTTTGTACGACCTCATCCCATCAAATCAACTAACACTTCCTTTAATTGGTTCATGAATTATACAGCCGTCCCGCATTATAATTTAATCGCCTGTAAACATTCATAGGGCCCCACTGTAAAGCGTATCGCGCTCATTAATTCGTTAATTTCAGCAGATGGAAGGGGAGATCGGATGCATGGTGGCAGAACAGAGCGCCTTGGGCAATGGAATAAGGAAAAAAAGGTGGGGGGCCGTTTAGGTTTTTTAAGGGCTGTCAGAAACTCAATCTGTGAGCTGTCAGCAGCCCGGACCCGTCGCCCACCCCCTCCACTCCACCGGCTGCGGGAAGTGACTGGCGGATTCATACGGAGGCTTGTCAACCGTCTTTAAACATCAAGCCAGCGGGTAAACCGAGCCCAATGTAAATTAATTCTTGTCTTACGGGCCCCCCTTTCTCTGTCCCCATGAATATTTCATGGCGGGCAGCATAAATATTAATTCTAATAGCTCTGCACAGTGGTTATTATTTCTGTTTTATGACAAATATTCATAAAATATTCAGGACCCTTTTTTAGAACATTTACACACTTGATTGTGAATTTTCCCAGTTTCCCGAGGACACTGTAAACATATTGGGGTTCTCTTGATGGACTTTTCCCCATTAATTAATACCACTGCTTGTTAATATTTAATCGGATTTAGGTTTTTTGAGAAGTAAACTCCTAATAGATTGGGGGGGGCGGAAGGGGATCGGTTTTCCCCTTGAGTCTATAAAATGGGAGATTTCTGCTCCCAGGAGTCTGTTTCTCTTTGACACCCGGGTGATCTGACAAAGGCCAACCCCCTTGCCTTTTTTATCTTGAAAACAATATCTATCTTTTCTGCCTGTGTCTGTTCTCCTCTTACTTTTTAACCGAGAGCTCTGGCAGCAACCCAACTTTACTGTAATGAAATTCTTCGAAGATGCCGCTGCAATATTTATGCAAGGATTTAACATAATTTTGGAGTAATTAAAGTGTGGCTTTAACAAACACGGCGGCGGATTCCTTAGGCGAGGCAGCTGTGATTGGGGATGAAGTAGCTTCTGGAATCCACGTGATTTATCTTGAACCCTGAGAGGCAGCTGCGTGCGGCGTCCCAGCGAGGCACCGCACAGGGGGTCCCCGCGCACAGATGAGGCGGTGGCTTTGGCCCACGGGGGTCCGAGGTGGGGTCCGGCCAGCCTTGAGGCTGGGGTGCGCGGGCAGCGTCGCCCCGACCCCACTGCGCTGGCTCTCCTAGATTGCTTCGGGGTTCCCTCTCTGTGCCCTGATTCTCAGCAGAAGTCTCGGGATGCTCTAAAACCGCAGGGCACGAAGCCAAGTTACTTCACGAATAGGAAGGCAGCAGGGCAAGAAGGAGGGTTCTAGAGCGGCCAGACCGGGAGCCCAGCCTGCAGGCATCACCTGACCTCTTGGGGGGCCCGAGGTCTTGATCCTTGAAATGGGCAGGATCACAGGACTGGGGTCACGTGCCTCTTGAAGCGGTTGAATGGGACAACACGCATGTGTCACACGCTTAGTACAGGTGCCTGGCACGTAGGGGAAGTATGTAAGTGTTGGCAGTGACCGTGATGACGGTGAGAGCCAAAGCATTAAAACTGAAGCCAGGAAGTGAACCACGTTGAGAGGGAGAGATCTGTGAAGGAAACCCCGGCCGTGGAAGGCGTTAAAACAGAAACTTCTCTGCGGCACCTTAAAAAATAGAGGAGAAAAGTCCAGGGGGGCGATTCTGACCGTGGGCAGAGAAGGGGCGAGGCTGAGGGGGTCCGGATGTGGTTATGTCCCTCTTGCTCAGGGACACGGCGTTTGTCCCCGACAGAGCCTGGCTTTGAGAAAGGAAACCTTGAAAGGAATTCACCTACCCTTCCCCGTGCTCCCTGTCCCCTGGGACCGGTGACGAGGAGAGGCACTGGTTTCCCAGGTGGCCCAGGGCACCAGATCTTCCACACCCTGCGCTCTGGTCCTGAGAGCAAAGTCCTGCTCCCGGAGCAGCGCGGGGCGGCGGGATGGGGGGTGGTAGGGGGGTCGCCCATGGCAGGTTGGACCACAAGTGAAGGCACACGAAGAGGCCTCCTTGGCATCTGCCCCGTTGCTTGCCCTGAATCCCTTCCAGCTGATCTGTTTGAAGTGTAGAAAAAGGACATTGACTCCAGCTGGCTCTGAACCTGGGGCTCTGCGCAGCCCAGCCCCAGACAGCTGCAGCTGAAGCGTGCGTTGGATCCTGGTTTGTGCCGAGCAGTGGGAGGCAGAGACCTCACCTTTCCCCTTCCTCCCTCCCTCCCTCCCTTCCCTCCTTTCTTCCCTCCCTCCCTTTTTCTTTCCTTCCTTCCTTCCTTCCTTCCTTCCTTCCTTCCTTCCTTCCTTCCTTCCTTCCTTCCTTCTTTCCCCTTCCTTCCTTCCTTCCTTCCTTCCTTCCTTCCTTCCTTTCTCCCTTCCTTCCTTCTTTCCCTCCTTCCTTCCTTCCTTCCTTCCTTTCCCCTTCCTTCCTTCCTTCCTTCCTTTCCCCTTCCTTCCTTCCTTCCTTTCCCCTTCCTTCCTTCCTTCCTTCCTTCCTTCTTCCTTCCTTCCTTCCTTCCTTCCTTCTTCCTTCCTTCCTTCCTTCCTTCCTTTCTCCCTTCCTTCCTTCTTTCCCTCCTTCCTTCCTTCCTTTCTCCTTCCTTCCTTCCTTCCTTCCTTCCTTTCCCCTTCCTTCCTTCCTTCCTTCCTTCCTTCTTCCTTCCTTTCTCCCTTCCTTCCTTCTTTCCCTCCTTCCTTCCTTCCTTTCCCCTTCCTTCCTTCCTTCCTTCCTTCCTTCCTTCCTTCCTTCCTTTCTCCCTTCCTTCTTTCCCTCCTTCCTTCCTTTCTCCTTCCTTCCTTCCTTCCTTCCTTTCTCCTTCCTTCCTTCCTTCCTTTCTCCTTCCTTCCTTCCTTCCTTCCTTCCTCCCTCCCTCCCTTCCTTCCTTCCTTCCTTTCTCCTTCCTTCCTTCCTTCCTTCCTCCCTCCCTCCCTCCCTTCCTTCCTTCCTTCCTTCCTTTCTCCCTTCCTTCTTTCCCTCCTTCCTTCCTTCCTTCCTTTCTCCTTCCTTCCTTCCTTTCTCCTTCCTTCCTTCCTTTCTCCTTCCTTCCTTCCTTCCTTCCTTCCTTCCTTCCTTCCTTCCTCCCTCCCTCCCTCCCTTCCTTCCTTCCTTCCTTCCTCCCTCCCTCCCTTCCTTCCTTCCTTCCTTTCTCCTTCCTTCCTTCCTCCCTCCCTTCCTTCCTTCCTTCCTTCCTTCCTTCCTTCCTTCCTTTCTCCTTCCTTCCTTCCTTCCTTCCTTCCTTCCTTCCTTCCTTCCTTTCTCCCTTCCTTCTTTCCCTCCTTCCTTCCTTTCTCCTTCCTTCCTTCCTTCCTTCCTTTCTCCTTCCTTCCTTCCTTCCTTCCTCCCTCCCTTCCTTCCTTCCTTTCTCCTTCCTTCCTTCCTCCCTCCCTTCCTTCCTTCCTTCCTTCCTTTCTCCTTCCTTCCTTCCTTCCTTTCTCCTTCCTTCCTTCCTTCCTCCCTCCCTCCCTCCCTCCCTTCCTTTCTCCTTCCTTCCTTCCTTCCTTCCTTTTTCCCTTCCTTCTTTCCCTCCTTCCTTCCTTTCTCCTTCCTTCCTTCCTTTCTCCTTCCTTCCTTCCTTTCTCCTTCCTTCCTTCCTTTCTCCTTCCTTCCTTCCTTCCTTTCTCCTTCCTTCCTTCCTTCCTTTCTCCTTCCTTCCTTCCTTCCTCCCTCCCTCCCTCCCTTCCTTTCTCCTTCCTTCCTTCCTTCCTTCCTTCCTTCCTTTTTCCCTTCCTTCTTTCCCTCCTTCCTTCCTTTCTCCTTCCTTCCTTCCTTTCTCCTTCCTTCCTTCCTTTCTCCTTCCTTCCTTCCTTTCTCCTTCCTTCCTTCCTTCCTTCCTCCCTCCCTCCCTCCCTTCCTTCCTTCCTTCCTTTCTCCTTCCTTCCTTCCTTCCTTCCTTCCTCCCTCCCTCCCTTCCTTCCTTCCTTCCTTTCTCCTTCCTTCCTTCCTCCCTCCCTTCCTTCCTTCCTTCCTTCCTTCCTTCCTTCCTTCCTTCCTTTCTCCTTCCTTCCTTCCTTCCTTCCTTCCTTCCTTCCTTCCTTTCTCCCTTCCTTCTTTCCCTCCTTCCTTCCTTTCTCCTTCCTTCCTTCCTTCCTTTCTCCTTCCTTCCTTCCTTCCTTCCTTCCTCCCTCCCTTCCTTCCTTCCTTCCTTTCTCCTTCCTTCCTTCCTCCCTCCCTTCCTTCCTTCCTTCCTTCCTTCCTTTCTCCTTCCTTCCTTCCTTCCTTTCTCCTTCCTTCCTTCCTTCCTCCCTCCCTCCCTCCCTTCCTTTCTCCTTCCTTCCTTCCTTCCTTCCTTTTTCCCTTCCTTCTTTCCCTCCTTCCTTCCTTTCTCCTTCCTTCCTTCCTTTCTCCTTCCTTCCTTCCTTTCTCCTTCCTTCCTTCCTTTCTCCTTCCTTCCTTCCTTCCTTTCTCCTTCCTTCCTTCCTTCCTTTCTCCTTCCTTCCTTCCTTCCTCCCTCCCTCCCTCCCTTCCTTTCTCCTTCCTTCCTTCCTTCCTTCCTTCCTTCCTTCCTTCCTTCCTTCCTTCCTTTTTCCCTTCCTTCTTTCCCTCCTTCCTTCCTTTCTCCTTCCTTCCTTCCTTTCTCCTTCCTTCCTTCCTTTCTCCTTCCTTCCTTCCTTTCTCCTTCCTTCCTTCCTTCCTTCCTTCCTTCCTTCCTTCCTTCCTCCCTCCCTCCCTCCCTCCCTCCCTCCCTCCCTTCCTTCCCTCCTGCAGATTCACAATGGATTGAGATGGTCAACTGCACGGACACTAGAGTGGACTTCCCGGGTTTGAATCCAGGCTCTGCCACTGTCTTAGGGTTCTCCAGAGAAACAGAGCCAAGAGGATGTGCATTGCATACAGAGAAAAAGATTTATTATAGGGAATTGGCTCATGCGATGTAGAGACTGGCGACTCCCAAGATCTGCAGGGCGAGGTAGCACAAGCTGGGTGGCTTGAGACCCGGGAAGAGCCAGAAGGCAGGAAGGCCTTGGCCTGAAGGAAGCGGAAGTGGGGCCTGGCGACCCTTGAGGATAAGGGCACATAATGTCGATCCCACCTCCTACCTCATTAGATCTGAAGACAGGAACCAGCGGTTATCTGCCACTGCCCCCCAGCCCCCACCCCACACTTGAAGCCATCAGAGAGGAGGAATTCAGGGGACGGTCAGTCTTTTTGTTCTATTCAGGCCTTCTTTAACCGACGGGATGTGGCCCACCCACAGCAGGGAAGGCAGTCTGCTTCCTTTTTCCCCAGCGTAAGTGTTAATCTCCCAAATATTCTGACAGCTACACCCGGAAAAGTGTTTGACCTAATATCTGGTACCCTGTAGCCCATTCAAGGTGACACATAAAATTAACCATCACAGCCACCTCCCAGCTGGCGAATTTTGGCAGGTGGCTGGACTTCTCTGCCCCTCGGTTTTCTCAGCTACTGTCACGGAGGTGATACTCCCCCTTGTAAGGCTGTGACGAGGAGGTGACCTGAGCTAAGACCTTCGGGTCTTAGAAGAGCGCCTGGCAGGGAGGCCCGCGTGGGGATCCTGCTGTTGTCACGCGCTCAGCTCTTGGTATGGATTCTTGTACTTAATCCCAGAAATAACTTGGTGAGGTCCTGTTTCTTTGTGATCCTCATAAACAGGCGTGGGGGGGGGGGGGGGCAAAATGGCTGGTCCCGCAGCGAGCTGGAAGGTGACGCCAGAACTTGAGCCCAGATCTTTCTGCTCTCAGAGCCCGTATCTTGGCCACGCTCCTCTCTCGGAAGCTGACCGTCGGTGGTGGGGGGGGGTACGCGCGGGGACGGTAAGCTGCGGTTCACTCAAAAAGGACTGACTATTTAAGGCTCCTGCTACCTCCCAGGGCACACGTCACCGGTCGGGCCCCTCAGGAAGCAGACGCTGAGATGGAGAAGGGAGCGTAACAAGCTCGATGAAAAGCCAACAGCTGAAGCAGGGAAAGGGGCTGACGCGGGATGGGGCAGGGGAGCCAGGAGGCCAGGAGGCAGGTCCGACCTGGACTCCTCCAGCCCCGCAGGGAGCTCCAGAGCGAGGCTCAGCCACCGAGGGTCCCTCCCCCCCCCCCCACCCCCCATCAATTCTCCTAACTGGAGACCTGCAAGGCTGCATACTGAATGATTGTATTTAAACGGAATGTCCAGCATTGGCAAATCCGTAGACAGAAAATACAGCCATGGCAGCCGACGGCAGGGGGGAGGGGGGACAGTAGGAGGGACCGCCCACGGGCAGAGGGTTTCCCTGCAGGTGATGAAAATGTCCTAAACTTAGATCGTGTTGATGGTTGCCCAAGTCTGACTACACTAAAAATCATTACGCTGTATACTTTTTTTTTTTTTTCAACCTTTATTTATTTTTTTTTGGGACAGAGAGAGAGCATGAACGGGGGAGGGGCAGAGAGAGAGGGAGACACAGAATCGGAAACAGGCTCCAGGCTCTGAGCCATCAGCCCAGAGCCCGACGCGGGGCTCGAACTCCCGGACCGCGAGATCGTGACCTGGCTGAAGTCGGACGCTTAACCGACTGCGCCACCCAGGCGCCCCATACGCTGTATACTTTTAAGGGGTGAATTATATCTCAGCAAATACGCCAGAAACATCGACACAGGGTTCAAGTCCCTGAAGACAGTTACAGCTAGAGGCTGTCAGCTGACCACACCCCTTACCGCTGAGGCCCAAATTCTTTCTTTAAACAAAATTTTTTTTTTCATTTATTATTTACTTTGAGAGACAGAGAGGGATGCAGTGTGAGCGGGGGAGGGGCAGAGAGAGAGGGAGACACAGAATCCGAAGCAGGCTCCAGGCTCCGAGCCGTCAGCACAGAGCCCGACGCGGGGCTCGAACTCACAAACCGTAAGACCATGACCTGAGCCGAAGTCGGACGCTTAACAGACCGAGCCACCCGGGTGCCCCACAAATTCTTTCTGGGGCGGACCTGGGAGCGGTCCTGGGAGCGCCTGGGTGGCTCAGTCAGTTGAGCCTGTGACTCTAGATTTCGGCTCAGGTCATGATCTTGGAGGTTCATGAGTTCGAGTCCACGTTGGGCTCTCCACGCTGGCAGTGTGGAGCCTGCTTGGGATTCTCTCTCTCCCTCTCTTTGCCCTTCTCCAGCTCGCTCTCTCTCTCTCTCTCTCTCTCAAAGTAAATAAACTTTTAAAAAAAAGAGCGGCGCGGGGTGGGGGGGCGGGAGATGTGACAGAGTACCTATGTGTCAGCCACGCCTTGGGGCACTGACAAAACATTCACCAGCTCACACGTTCTTTCGGAACAGCCGCTTAACCAGTGGATCTGGACTGCTGTCCACACTGGCAGACTTCAGTGCGGATCAGTGTGGACCCACGTTCCTTCCGTCAGGGCGGCCCCGAGCCAGAGCTCTGGGTACAAGCTGGAAGGCATAGGGGGGCCGGCCGGTGCCCGAGGAAGACGGCGGGTTTCCAGGAACATGCAGGAACTTCGTGTCATGCGCGTACAGAGGGAATCAGCAAGGCCCCCCCGCAAACACAGACCCGGAGCCAAAGGGTGGCCAGGGGAGAAGGGAGTCAGGAGTGTGGACCCGTGTGGCCCCGCCACCCGGAACTGATGGCTGACTGGCTGGGTGAGCGTGGGTGAGCGCACAAAGTGGGGGACAAGGTGGGACACAGGGCCCGCCTCCCACCACAAAGACCCCAGCCGGGAACCGTAGAGTGCTCGCGCGTCCCCGGGTCTCCGGGCTGAGAGCCGCCCGTCCAGAGGGCGCCCGGGGCCTGGCACAGATCTGGCCGGTCTTGTCACGTCGCTGCGGCCAGCTTTCCACCTCCCTGCTGTCCTTTCTGCCTTAAGCTCCGTCGCCTTTCTCCTTGGGAAAAGTTGGCAGAACTTTCTGACTTGCAGTGATTTGCATTTCATGATTGTCTAGGGAGCGTCCGGGTGGCTGTGTGCAAAGGAATTACTCTCTTTCTTCCCAGCGGTGAGGGAGGCAGAAATTTTAAGACGGCTTTAAAATGGAGACCGATTATGCAGGAATTTGATCCCCGGGTCATTCGCCTTAAACCCAGACCGCTGCATTTTGTGTGGTGCCTGGTAAACTGCCAGGGAGCTCGCTAATTTACCAGGTAATGACAGTCAGAGAGAATGTTCCTCTTGCCCCTGGAGAGATTTCAGACACAGCCAGGGTGGATTTACCGTTATCAATTATGCACACTTTTCAACAAGAAATGGCCAGCGGGAGCCTCTTTTTTTTTAAGGAGTGGGTAGTGGTGAGCGAGCCCCGCAGCAGCCGCCTGAGGGCAGGAGGGAGGATGCTTGGGGTTTTTTAAATGAGGAGGAGATGTTTGGCCTTTAGTTTTCAAATTGGACACATGTCAGAGGAAAAAAACACACCTAGTAAAAATTTTCCAAGCCTGGCCAGGGCCGTTTCCAGGCTCCGGGGAGGCCCTGTGTCCAAACTGTCTCCAGCACCCGTCTCTCCTGGGCACAGCGTCTCTCGCGACAGCCGTGGAGGGTCCTGTGGCCCAGGGCCAGGGGGGCGGTCCCCGTGATGGGGCGCTTCCCCGTCAGGCCTCCCACGGCTTCACGGTCAACACCCACCGGTTCACCGCGTGTTTCTCTGGCCCTTACCACACGTCCTGCACAAAGAATGCAGACAGGGCAGCCGGCACCTGTCCTCGGACGGCTAAGACCCGGTGTGTTCAGGGGTGTGGATCCTTCTACAGGTGACCTAGTTTTCATTTTTTTAAAATATTTTGATAGTCTGTGCATAATTCACTCGCACCTTCTATGCAGCCCCCAGTGCATTGTCTCTAGACACATTTGCTGCCTCTCTCTCTGCCCTCGGACTAGATGGGGTTCTCGTCCCGACCAGTTTAGAAAAAATGGTCACTCCTGCTTTGTGCCATACAAGCGTCCCGTGCGTTGCCATTGTATGAGGACTGTTGAGCGACAGGTTCAGTGTTGGCACGACCTCTCTGGGATGTCACGTGCGCACATCCCAGTTGAACGTGAGCAGATCAGGGGCACCTGGGTAAGCACCCAACTCTCGGTTTCAGCTCAGGTCGTGATCTCACAGTTCGTGGGGTGGAGCCCTACGCCGTTAGCGCGGAGCCTGCGTGGGATTCTCTCTCTCCTTCTCTCTCTGCCCCTCCCCCAGCTCACACATGCGCGCTCGGGCACAGACACCCCCTCTTTCTCTCAAAATAAATACATAAACATAAAAAAAGATGAGCAGGTCATTCAAGTGCTAATCCACGGTGTCGTTTTGCTTTTTCTCCCTGGTTCCCCGCATCAGTGGTGGCCATTGCAAAGTTCCCCTTTAGAGGTGGCCCCTTGAGTATACTGACCCGAGAGTCACTACAGCAGACACGGAACAGTGAGCTCTGGGTGTGTGTCAGCCCCCAAAAGAGGCTTCAAATGGCAAAGGCCGGGTCTACACCTAAAGCCGGGGTAGCGTCATTGCCTTCCGGCGGGCTCGGCACAGCCCTCCGGCTCCAAACAAGTTGTGGAAGGAGGACACAGTTTGAGCCTTTCTCAGGAAACTGTTTTCCTAGGTCAGACCATCCCAATTGAAGCATCAAATTTGGAAACACAAGGTAGTTCGGGATCTATCTGTGCGTCTTTCCGTATGTCATTTGTTGTGCGTGGAATTCACATTTTTACGTATTCTGAGTACAAACCCTTAGCGAGTGTACATTTGTCAGATATGTTCTCCCGGTCCATGGCATAGCTGTCATTTTCTTAATGCCTTCTGAAGTGCAGAAATTTTTAGTGAAATCTAACATCAGTTTTTTTTTTTCATTTACGGATCACGGTTTTTTCTGTTCGATCAAGAAATCTTCAGCACAAGATCACAAAGATCGTCTCCTAGAAGTTTAGTAGCATTAGGTTTTATATTTAGGTTTATGGTTTGTTATGATTTGAATTTTGTGTATGGTATGAGGCCTGGGTCAAGATTAGTACTAACATTATTTGCATTTGGACGTCTAATAGTTCCAGCACCACTGGGTAAAAAAAACACCTTTATCCATTGAATTGTGTTGGCACCTTGGCTGAAAAGTAAGTAGCCATATCTGTGTGAGTCTATTATTACTGGTCTCCATACTGTTTCTTTGATCTGTGTGTCTGACCTTTCACTAACACTCATGCTGTCCTGACTACTGTAGCTTTGTAGTAAGCCTTGAGATCAATTTGTTCTCATTCAACATTGCTTTAGTGATTCCAGTTCTCTTCCAGGAACACTCCCCATATAAACTTGAGAATTGTGTAGAACCTTCAGAAACCTTTGTTGGAATTTTGGATGGAATTGCATCAAATAATGAGGGGAGGATTGACATTTTAACATTATTGAGTGTCTGAGTCCATGAACATGGTATAACTCTCCCATTTAGTTCAATCTGATTTCTTTCATCAGCGTTTTGTAGTTTTCAGCACACAGATCTTATTCTGTTAGCTTTATATCTTGAGTATTTCATTTTTATACTATTGTAAACGGTACTTTAAAATTTAATTTCCAGTTGTTTATTGCTAGTATCTTGAAAGTCTATTTTTTGTACATTGATTTTGTATCCTGTGAATTCACTAAATTTACTTTTTATTGTAACCTTTTCAAAGATCTTTGGTACTTCTATGCATATGATTACATCATCTACAAATAGAGACAATTTTACTTCCCTTTTAATTTGTATGCACATTATTCCCTTTTCTTGTCGTATGGCATTATCCAGGACTTCCGGTATGATGTTGAATAGGAATGCTGAGAATGGACAACCTTGCCTTGTTCCCAGTCGTAGGGTAAAGTATTCAGTCTTCCACTATTAAATATGATGTTAGCTATAGTTTTTTTGTAAATACCATTTATTGGATTGGGGAAGTTACCTTCTATTTCTAGTTTGCTTAGAGTATTTATCATGACTTGATGTAAAGTCTTGTTAAATGCTTTTTCTGCATCTTTTGAGATGACTATATGGTTTTTCTCCTTTAATCTAATATAGTAGGGTGAACTACATTGATTGTTTTTTGAATGTTGAGTGAGACTTTTCTTTCCCAAGCAAAACCCCACTTAGCTATAATTATTACTTTTTTCACATATTGCTGGATTCAGTTGGTTAACATTTTAGTGAGCATTTTTGCTTCTATATTCATGAGGGCTGTTGGTCTACAGTTTTCTTGTAATGTCTTTGTCTGGTTTTTTGTATCAGGGAGAGGCTGCCTAACAAAATAAATGCTATTCTCTCTTCCTCTGTTTTCTTTTTTTTTTTTTTTTTTAAGTTTTTTTATTTTTGACAGAGATAGAGCATGAGCATGAGCTGGGGAGGGCCAGAGAGACCGGGGGACAAAGAATGCAAAGCAAGCTCCAGGCTCCGAGCTGTCAGCACAGAGCCGGACATGGGGCTCAAAGTCGCAAACTGTGAGATCGTGACCTGGGCTGAAGTCGGACACTTAACCGACTGAGCCACCCACGCGCCCCTCTCTTCCTCTATTTTCTGAATGTTTTTATAGCATCGGCATCATACCTAGTTCAGAATTAGGACTATTCTATGGTTCATATTCTCTGGCCTGTCCATTTCTTTGTTCACCTGTATGTATTCAGAACCTCATTAAACTGTAAGCTTCTTCGAGGCCAGAGAACCGCCCCTCACCCTGCCTTCACCATCATGTCTATAAACTACACCACAGACCTTTATGTTTTATTAAGGTAGGATATACGTAAGAGGAAATTTACTATTTTTTGGGGCGCCTGGGTGGCGCAGTCGGTTAAGCGTCCGACTTCAGCCAGGTCACGATCTCACGGTCCGTGAGTTCGAGCCCCGCGTCAGGCTCTGGGCTGATGGCTCATGATGGCTCAGAGCCTGGAGCCTGTTTCTGATTCTGTGTCTCCCTCTCTCTCTGCCCCTCCCCTGTTCATGCTCTGTCTCTCTCTGTCCCCAAAATAAATAAATGTTGAAAAAAAAAAAATTAAAAAAAAAAAAATAATAAATAAATAAATAAATAAAATAAAAAAAGAGGAAATTTACTATTTTAGCCGTTTTTTTTTAATTTTTTTTTCAACGTTTATTTATTTTTGGGATAGAGAGAGACAGAGCATGAACGGGGGAGGGGCAGAGAGAGAGGGAGACACAGAATCGGAAACAGGCTCCAGGCTCTGAGCCATCAGCCCAGAGCCTGACGCGGGGCTTGAACTCACAGACCGCGAGATCGTGACCTGGCTGAAGTCGGACGCTTAACCGACTGCGCCACCCAGGCGCCCCTATTTTAGCCATTTTTAAGGATACACTCCGGTAGAAGTCAGTACATTCACAGTGTTGTGCGACCTTACCACTGTCCATCTCCTGAGCTTGTTTCATCTTCCTCAGCTGAAATTTTGTCCCTGTTGAACACGGACTCCCCACCCCTCTTCCCACACCCTGGCTCCCACCCTCGTTGGGAGCCGTCTACTCATTGTCTCTATGAATTGGATGACTCTAGGTAACCTCCCGGAAGTGGGCTCATATGACATTCATTCTTCTGCGTCTGACTCATTTCACTTAGTGCAGCGTCTTCAAGGTTCATCCATGTTATAGCAGGTGTCAGGATTTCATTCCCTTTTAAGGCTGAATAATAGTCTATTGTGTGTATGGACCACATTCTGTTTATCTACCCATCCATCAATGGACATCTGGGTTATTTCCATCTTTTGGCTACTGTGAGTAATGCAGCTACAAACTTGGGTCTGCAAATACCTGTTCCAGGGTCTGCTTTCCCTCATTTTGGACATACACTCAGTGGAACAGCTGAACCATATGGTACTTTGTTTACTTTTTCAGGGAACCACACCCAGCAGATACACCATTTTACCTTCCCACGAGCAATGCGCTAGGGTTCCACTGTCTCCATATCCTCGCCAACACCCGTCATTTGCTGGGGGTTTTTTATAATAGCTATCCAAATGAGTATGAGGTGGTATCTCATTGGAATTATACCATGGTGCTTTGTGTAGAGCTTTGCCCCTAGTGGAGTCTCATTGCTTGAAATCAAGAGGCTCACGAGGGCAGGGCCCCGCCTCTGGCAGTACTGGATGCCATATCTATTTAAAGTCAGTATGGAATGTCACCTCTCTCCATTTACCAAATCTACACATGGGTCCAGAGAAAGTTCCACCCCTTCAGCTTCCAGTAAATGTAGCTTTGGAGCACGTGGTAAGCTTCAAGGTCTTTGAGGAAGAAAGCTTTCTTTGCTCCCCAAACAGAGCCCCAGGCAGGGTGGCCAGAGGAGGTACCATGAGAGTCAAGAGATCCCAGCTGCCATTGGGCATCTGGCACCAATGCCCTGGGTGACAGAGTACGAGCCCTCACCTCTCTGAGACTCAGTTTCCCCATCTTGTGCATTGAGCAGGTTGGATCAGAGCAGTGGTTCCCAACCTTGACTACATACTACAGTCACCTGGGGAGCTTTTCAAAATCTCCATTCCCAGGCCTCACCTTGGGCCACTTGTAGGTAAACCTCTAGGGGTGGGACGCAGGCCTCACTATTCCCAAAGCCCCTTCGATGGTTCCAGGGTGCGGCCAAGGGCGAGACCTGGGATTAGACCACGGTTCCCATACCTGCCTGAGCGTGTGAGTCGCCTGAGCTGCTGATCTACAAACACACCCGTCCCAGCCCCTCTCCTGGAGGTTTTGCTTCGGCAGCTCTTGAGGGGGCTGCCCGGAGTCTGTGTTTCAGACACGTTCCCCCCAGTGATTCTCAACATCAGACAAATCCCGGAACCGCGGGATTGGAAACCGCTTCTTCAGCCTTGCTGTGCGACCTTCCCCCTCCCTCCCGAGGCCTCCACCAGCCCGAAGCTCTGCACAGCCCCCCAGTCCCCAAAGTAGGTAGTGCCCCCACCCCTCCCCCCCCAGTGAGCGAGTGCTGGCACCCCCATACTACAGCAGGAGCGCTTCTGCCCTGCGCCCCGCTTTGGGTATTCTTGGCCACCTCTGCCGTCTCCGATCCCCGTCCCCGGGCCGTGTGATTATAAACGAGCCACAGAACGCGCCACGCAGGCCGGGCGGGGCGCACGCTGGCTTGGGCTCCCCACTCCAGCCCGCCACCCCGCTCTGGCGCCGTGGCTCCAGGAGCCTGGCTAATCAGAAGCTTCCAGCACGGAAGCACGTCTCCTTCTCCAGCGAGGCTTCTCCCAGCGACGTGTTTCAAGTACCAATTTGGTGTCCTTGTGTCTCTGATCTCGCCAGCCTTTCAGAAGTCATTCCCTTGAATGACGACAAGCAGTCTTGATACGCTGGGTTAAAAATCTTTCAATTGGGGCTTGTTTGTTTATGAAGCAACATCAATTATCAGGGATTTCCAAACTGGCTCCCTTTCTACTGGCGTCGGCATCCAGAGCGGCACCGTCAGCCGCCAGCCACGGTGACAGCCGTGTTTCGGTGTTGCTGTGGGGCCTCGCAAGTCTCGGGGGTGGGAGGGGGGCCCTGCGTGTTTGGAGCGTAAGGGATAAAAGCTCGTTGAAACACCTGTGCTCCCGTGTGCAGACGCCCCCCGATCTCGCATGTTTTATTTGGTGGCTGTTATTTTGCAGCTCGTTGTGGGTGGAAATCATTATCAAGAACCCGCGCGGGGAAGAGGTGGTTTTGCGAGGCTCCCGGCCCCCCCAGGCTGCAGGGGAAACCACCGCGCTCGCCCTGCGGAGGGCGGGCAGCCGCTCTCATCAGGCGCCCGGGAGGGCCTTCTTGGCCAACCGGGCAGGAGCAAACGTAAGCAAACAGCCTGGGCAGAATGAGGGAGAGAGAAGAAAGGCAGTGGGAGAACCTGCCTTGAAGGAGAGAGCCTTTTGCTCAGGGACTCACTTTTTTTTTTTTTTTTAAAGTTTACACGTTTGGCAGAAGCCGGGGGCGTCGGGGAGACTGGGAATATTAGGTGTCCTTTGGAGAACAGTTGCAGGAATCCCAGCTCAAACCAGCTTAAGCAAAAGAAGAGATTTATGTATTCGTGCCAGGGAAATATTGAGGGGTGTGTCGGCTTCAGGCACAGCTTGATTCAGGGCCCCAAACGGTGTCTCTGGCCACGTCCCCCCTCTCTCTCTGTCAAGTAGGCTTTCTGTGGGCCAGGCCCCAGGCAACCCCGGGTCCCCTATCATCATCTCAGCAGCCCCAGCAAAAAGGAAGCTCCTTTCTGGCAAGCCATGGTGCAGCCCCTCATTGGCCTGGCTTGGATCGGCTTGCTTGCTGATTGTGCCCAATTGCTCTGGGCACAAGGAGCCCGCGCCCCGATTGGCCACGCCCGGGCCTTCCTGGTGCGTGCGCAGCCCTGCAGCCCCGGGATGAGTTAACTTCAGACAAGTCGCAAGGATGAGAAAGGACCACGGTGGCTCCCCGGGGAGAGTTGGGACAATCAGCAGGCATCTGTAAGCTCAAGGAAGCAGCGAGCGTATCCACCGTGCACAGCAGGAGGAACAGCCCAGCTGTGCCCCTGTCCTCAGTCGGCCACGGCCACGTCCTTCATCTGAGTCAAACGGGAGGCGTGGACGCAGATCAAAGTGACTCATAACCAGTAAAAATAATTTTTTTTTTAATGTTTATTTATTTTTGAGAGAGAAAGAGAGAGCACGAGCAGGGAAGGGGCAGAGAGAGGGGGAGAGAGAGAGAGAGAGACAGACCATGAGGTGGGGAGGGGCAGAGAGAGAAGGAGACACAGAAGCCGAAGCAGGCTCCAGGCTCTGAGCTGTCAGTGCAGAGCCCGATGTGGGGCTCGAACTCACAAACTCACAAACCTGATGGTGACCCCACTGAATCCCGTGTCGCAGCCCACACAGCGGGCAGGTCAACTTGGGAGCTTACTGTGATGCTTGGCCCACAACGGACAGCCAATAAATGCATGTATGAATTAGAGGATGAGTGAGTCAGCAAGGAGCGAGCAACGGAATGTTCCAGAAGTTCATTTTTTCTCAGCGTTTATTTACTTTTGAGAGAGAGAGAGACAGAGCGCAAGTGGGGGAAGGGGCAGAGAGAGAGAGGGAGACACAGAATCCGAAACAGGCTCCAGGCTCCGAGCTGTCAGCACGGAGCCCCACGCGGGGCTCGAACCCACGAACCGTGAGATCATGACCTGAGCCAAAGCTGGGCGGCTAACCGACTGAGCCCGCCAGGCGCCCCAGAAGTTCATTTTTTAAAAACAAACTGGAATGGTTTCACACCAGAAGACGGGCCCGGATTAGACCTGAGGGCAGGTGCCGTGAACACTTGGCCCTTTGCCAACCCCCCCTCCCTCCCCCCCCAGAGCACCAGCCCTTCGCCCTGTCCCATCTGCCAACCCTGGCGCCATGGCCATTGGGGCTGGATGAGTCCTCGTGGTGGGGGCTGTCCCCCTTGTCCCAGGATGTTGAGCCGCGTCCCTGGGCCCCACCCACTAGCTGCTAGTAGCATTTCCTCCCCCGTTGTGACAACCACAAATGTCCCCTGTGTTGCCAAATGTCTTCTCGGGTCAAAATCACCCGGGGTTGAGGACCTCTGTCCTCGGGTTTTATGTAAAGAACGGGTCCCATTGCCAAAAGGGGGGGATTGGGCCATCTGCACTAGGGATTTCGGGGGGACCTGGGTTATCAGAAATGGGCGCCCTGTCTTTCCTGCTGGGCTCTGATCTGGGCTGTTGACTTTCGAAGGCCCTGCTCCCTTGGGTCCGGGGCTCCTTTGTGAAAGAGGGAGGGCATGGGCGGCCAGGGAGCCCGAACTCTCGAGAAGGCTATCCCACGATCGTAGAGATTACGCTATGGCACCACCTGCCACGTGTGAGCCCCGAGCGTGCGCAAGCCCTGCGCTGAGCTGGGCACACGCTTTGTGTCACCAGATCGTCAGCACCAGGGAGCGATCATTAGCCCCATTTTGCAGCTGAGCAAACGGAGGCTGAGAGGGTGTGTGAGTGGCCCAAGCGTCACACAAAAAAGTCCATGGTGGAGGCGGGCTGTAACCAGCTTCCATGGCAGGGAGGCCTCGCCCGTATCTCTCCCTGGTGACGCTGGAGACCTTGGTCCCCGGAGCCCCTGAGAGGCGGCTCCTGGGGCTCCACTCGCACGCGGGGAAGGTGCTGCCCCGCTCTCAGGTGCCGTGAGGCCAGCCGGGGTCCTCCCCAGCTGACCGTGCTGTCGTTCTCTCCCCGCAGGGTGTTTTTCCTGAACGTGCCGTTAGATTCTATTATCGAGCGGCTGACCCTGAGAAGAATGGATCCCGTCACGGGAGAAAGGTTTGTGCCAGGCTCCCGGTGGTTGGCCGTCTGAGGGCTCAGCCGAGGCCACTGCAGGATGGGTCTGGGGCTGACGCTGACAGAAGACTCTAGAAAGAGGGTTCATCCAGCCAGTTCCTCTGGGCAGTGCCTGTGGTCCCTGTGCCAGGAAATGCATGTCCGACGCGAAATACCCTCCCGGTCCCAAGTAACAGTTCTGACCCCAGCATGGGAAGTGGCTGGATTGGGCAGGTGTCCCCGGGACGCTTCCGAAGGCCTCTTCTCGCCAAGACACACTGCAGATGTGACTGCGAACCAGTTCACCTGGGGGCCGACCCACGGTCACCGGAGGTGAATTGTGAGCCTTATTCTGCGGTCCGGCCAAGTGCAATGACTGTGTTTGCGTTGAGACGCAGTTGAAAGTCCCCACGATCACTAAGAGCTAGAAGCATCCATCCTCCCTGGTACGCAGGCCACGTTTCTTAGTCCCCCGGCCACGTTTCTGGGTCGGGACTCCGGAGTGGGGTGGGGAGGGGCAGGAAAGAAATACCAGGAATTTTCTACACCATAGGCTGATGTCTTATCCTTGGTGCTGGGGGACGGTCTCGCCGACCCAAGTCAAGCACAGTGGCCTTCATGTTGCCCTGCCCCTGGGTCCCGCCCAGCAGTGACTGTCTGTGGCCCTTGCTGTCCCCGCACTCATTGTCACAGTGCCCCTCTCCCCCACTCGGCCACGAGCGCTATGCGCACGGAGCCAACGATCGTCCCGCTTGCCCCTCTGTGCCAGGAGCAGACATGATGCCAGAGGGGCAGCAGACGCTTGGTAAATACTGTTTGGAAGGAAGAAGGCAAAGGAGGAAAGAAGGGAAGGAAGAGAAGGAAGGACAGAAAGGAATCTGGGGGGTGATATATTCTACTCTGTCCGCCGGTCACTGACCTGTACCCTCACCCCCAGGGCAGGGACCACTCTTCGAGTGCTCCAGGGGGAGCACCAGGGCCCCACCACGGGTGTGCACACAGCCGGTGTGCCGTAAATGTTTGGTGGCGGTGATGGGGACCGATTGGGTCAACGGTGGGACAGAAGGCCCGTTCTCCCCCTGCCCTCTGGGCGGGGCCACAGGTCACCTGCTTCCCTCCTCTGTCGTAGGTACCACCTCATGTACAAGCCGCCCCCGACCGTAGAAATCCAGGCCCGCCTCCTGCAGCACCCGAAAGATACTAAAGAGCAGGTCAAGCTCAAAATGGATCTGTTCTACAGGCATTCCTCGGACCTGGAGGAGTTCTACAGGCAGGCCATCGCCATCAACGGGGACCAGGACCCTTACACGGTCTTTGAATACATAGAGAGTGGGATCATTAACCCCCTGCCCAGGAAAGTCCCCTGATGGCTTCCCAGGGAAACAAAGTCAGCCCCCACCCCAACCTCCCGAAACCTCAGCCAAGCCAATAAAGTGTGCTGGGTGCAGTCTCAGGTGTCCTGGAGGTGAGGACGCTGGAAGGCCGCCGTGTTTCGGGGCCTGGGAACACAGGGCGGACAAAGCCCAGGGAGGCAGTGGAGCACAGCAGGCTCCGGGATGTGTGCCCTTGGACGAGGCACCGAACCCTCGGAGCCTCACTTACAGCCAAAGCCGGGGTGCTGGCCGTCCCTGAGGGCGGGGTGCCCGGAAAGCCCTCAGCCAAGTCCCTGGCACACGACAAGCTCTCAATAAATGGAGTTTTAAAGAGCCACCACCTCGGGGGCCCCTGGGTGGCTCGGTCGGCTAAGTGTGTGACTTAGCCGACGGCGCCCTGCCCGCCCCCCGGCGCCCCGCAAGGAGATGGTTTTTGAATTTCACCTGCCCTTTGCTAACTTAAACAGAAACAGCCACGGGTGGCTCCGTGGCTGCTGTGTTGGACTTTGCAGTTCCAGGCACGCTGGACTGTTTCTGAGGATGGGCTAGAGCCGCTTAGAAGGCCTGCTTTCAGGCAGCGCCTCTGGGGCCGGCACGGCTTACAGCGCACGGGTGTAGACAGCGGGCGGACGGCACCGTGCGCTCCTCTTCCGTGGGCTCCCCCTCCTCCCATTATTCCCTCTCCTCGTCATGTAGGCGATGTGCCCATCAACAGAAAAGCACGCTGAAGCCACAGAGGGGAAGGGACTTGCTTAAGGTCCCCTGGACCCACGGCCACACCCGAACCTGGTGTTCCTGGAGCTCTCTGCCTGTGGGGCCTCAGCAGGCCGGGCCAGCCGGGCTCTGGGGATGCTCGCTCGGGTGCTCCGGGCCTCACCGGTGAGGCCCCTTCTAGCCTGGGGTGGCCCGAGTCCCTCCGGCAACGATCCGATCCTGATACTGGCCGTGGTAGCCAGTAACCAGGACGGCCAGTAGCTGGTACGCACGGGGCCAAGCCCCGCCCCCTCGCCCCTGCCTGCTCCCCTGCTTCTGCGGGCAGGGCGTGCCCCAGACCTGCCCCTGTCGGGCCTCCCGGGCCTGGGCCCTGTCCCAGAGGTGGCCTGTCTCCTCACCTCCGCACCTTCCCCTCGGCTGGGCGGCTCAGCCCTCAACCCTCTGTCCTTGTCCTGTTCAGGCACCGGGTACCGCCTCCTGAAACTCCAGTCGGGGGCCTTCCCTTCCCTTCCCAGTCCCCACAGGAAAGAGGGTGTCTACCCTGAGAGTCCCCCCCCCCCCCTCCCAGGCAGCGGGCCCCTGCCCGTTGTTCCAGTTCCAGACCACGGGGCTGGGTTGTGAACGCTAACCCTTACGCCTAGTCTACCCCTCTGCCTGCCGGATCCCAGAGAATGTGGTCTCACTTTACCTGAACTCCCCACAAAACACCATTTGGACATAAACCCTTAGCCAAAGACTTCATAAAACATTCGCTTCTTTAGTTTATGTAGTAATGCGCATTTTGCGGATGACCTCCTTTCTGGGCCCGGCCGCGCCGTTTCCTCTCCGCTTCCTCCACCCGCCATCTGCCCCATCGGAGCAGTTCTGTGCGCTCTGAACCTGCTCTGGGAGGCAGGTGATGTCCGCCACGGGTATGGGCCGTGTACCGAGCAGCCTGGGTCCCCGTGCTGCTGTGTGATCCCGGGCAAGTTCTTTCACCTCTCTGAGTCCTTGTGAAATGACAGCAAAATAGTCATTGCCTCCTAGGCAATGCTGAGCCAGAATCGCGGAACCAGCTAATGCATATTAAGGCCAAAAATAGGGCAGGACACACGGTGCGTGCTGTCACTCTGTCTCACCTAATTCACAGCTCCCCCCAGAAGTCAGAACTATTTTTATCCGTAGGCGAGGATACTGGGGCTCAGACGACTTAAAAGACTTGCCCAAGGCTGCATGTGGCAAGGAGGGCTCAGCCCTCCAAGTGCGCTCGGCGGGGGTAGGGGTGGGGGAGGCCCTGGAGAGGTCGTGGGCACCTGCTTTCTCGGCTGTCTGTAGGGGTGGCTCGGGGAGGAGCTCCACGTGGACCAGTGTCACCGAGCGGCTGGGCTGCGGGCGTCCGTAGACCCGGGGATGGCGCGGGCTACGTGGAGATGCTTCGTTGAGATGCACGCGCGCGCGGGTCACGGGCGCGCCCCTCGGGTGTCCGGCGGCCTGGGGAGCACCGCCAGGGTTGGCCCAACACGTTTCGGCTCCTGTAGATCGTGTAGATCGCTTCCCCCGGAAACGACTGGAGCACATGGCATTCGTCGCCTCCCGGCCACCGCAGCCCCTCCCCTGTCGCTTTGCACAGCAAGGCTTCCCTGCCCCTCGCTGGGCTGCGGACCGGCTCCTCCTTGGATTGCAGCCCTCTGCCCCCGCTGGCTGGAGTTTATTAGCATCCAGTTCCAGCCCAGGCCATGCTGGTTCTCGGGCCGCGGGGCCCCGAGAGGCCCAGTCCCAGGCTTGGAGGGCAAACGTCCCGCTAGTTTCTAGATCCCCCCGCTGCCCTTGAAGCTAACCACTGAGGTCTGACGAAGGGTAACTTGGGGGGAACACCTCGCTTTCCGCCCTGTCACTAAAGGAGCGCCTCGGTTCCTTTCCAAGCGCGTTTATCGGAAGTTGTCACCACAAACTGTCCCCTCCACTAGCGCGGGCCCCCCTGGCTTACGGGGCTGTCTCTGTGCCTGTCCCCTTCCCCCCCACGACTCCCCGGGCAGCGGAAATCCGGGTGGTGCCAAGGGCCCTTCGGGGTGCCTGCCGGAGGTACCCTGCTGCCTCCACAGGTGTTTCTGCTGCGGGACTGGGGTTACACCTGCTGGTCACCCTGAGCCGGGCCAGCCAGCTTCTCTGTCCCAGGAATCTGGGGAGAGAACCGAGGGTAGACGCCTACTCTCTCCTCTTGCTCCTTGTAGGAAGCAGAGGATGCCTGGGCTCTGCCCGGCCCGTGCACAGCACAGCCGCAGAGAGAGGGGCAGGCACAGGCCACCTCGGGCTCTCAGCGGGCATGGCGCGCCGGGAGGAGGACGGCATGTCTGCCCTCGTGAAGCTTCTATTTTGCAAAGATGAAGGAGAGAGAGAGACGAGAGAAAAAGAGAGACCATCTGATTTCCGATGGTTCCTGACTCCCATCTCTGCCCTCGGGTCCCACGTCTTCCCAGCATGCTCCCCTTCTTTTGCGTCAGGGGTCAGACCAGGTTCTGTGGCCCAGTGGTGTGGTTAGGAGCAGACTAGCTGTGCGCCCAGGAGGCGGGGGAGGCAGGAGAGGCTCCGAGGCCAGGACTCACGGCGATATCCTTGGGGGAGGTGAAGGTGACCCGGAATCTGGGCTGTGAGGCACAGGTGAGGATTCAGAGGCACAGGAAAAGTGACGTGTTAGCTGGTCGTGGAACATGCTTCCATTTTTAAAAGTAGAAAAAAAATAACTGTATTTGTGTCATTGCAGTGTTACCTGTAAGATACCCAAACGGTGTCACATAGGATGCGGAACTCCTCTCCTTGCCACAGTAAAACCCTTGAGTGCCATTCACTAGAGATGAGTAGAGGCAGAAGTTTGGGGTGGATGGATGGACGGACGGACGGACAGACAGACAGGCGGTGGGGGGAGGGGGAGGTGGGCAGATGGATAGATAGGTGGGTATGAGCACCAACGAGATTGTATTGTATTTACTGCCCTGTAAGCTCCATTTAAAACAAAAATGTGGTAAGAACACTAAGCCTGATGAGATCTACCCCCTTAAGAAAATTTTCAGTGCACAATACAGTGTAGGTCGCTGTAGGCACGATGCTGTATGGCAGCTCTCCAGAACTTTCTTACTGCGTAGCTGAAACTTCACACCGGTGAACAGTAATGCCCCACTGCCCCTTCCCCAGCCCCGCCCCTGCCATTCTGTTTCGAGAGGTTTGACCGGTTCAGGGAGCTCCTGTAAAGGAGGTCATGCGGTCATCTGCCCTTCCGCAACTGGCCATTTCTCTTCGCGCAGAGCCCTTCCATGTTGTCGCGTCCGGTGCCTTGCTTTAGCAAAACAGCTCTTGGTTTTTTTCGCCAGTAAAGCTCTGACCTGCTGGTTTCGTCGGTCATTCCTTCCCCCGAGGGCAAGAGGGTCCAGCTCAGGTTTCACCGCTGCCGGATCACTTCCATTTAACCGCAAACTGGGTTTCGGTGAGGCCCCAGGCGGTAGAGTCCGGTTTTTCCTATCAAGCTCCTATTTCCTGTGCAAATCTTTTCCAGCCGATACTGGGCCCGGAGGCCAGAAGGAGGACACGGCAGGTAACTTCCATGTCACCAGCCAGTGACGCACCAGCCCAGGACACTCCACTGGTCTCCAGGTACAGAGGCGGGACCCCACGTGTGGACCCGTTCACGGGCCCAGGCAGGAGGTACCGGGGCCACTGCACCTGCTGCTTCGCGTTCATGGGGAGGCCGCACCTGCAGATAGGCGGGCATGAGGACCTCATCTGCAGCGACAACTTTATGCTGTCTACAAGGCCACTAGACGGCAGAAATTCTGTCAGCACAGGCAGTGGGGGGCAGAGCCGTGAAAATGAACCTTCCAGCCACTAAAAAAGCAACTTTATTGAGATAGAATTCACATACCTTAGAATTCACCCACTCAAAGCGGATAACTGGTCTTTAATATATTCACACAGTCGTGCAACCATTCCCCCTAGTTTTAGAACGTTTTGTCAGTCCCAAAGAAACCCTGTGCCCATGAGCGGTCACCCCCTTCCCCCACGCCCAGCCCCTGGCAACCACTAGGGTCCTTTGTGTCTCTCTCTGCATGTGTCTGTTTTGGACATCTACAAATGGAATCCCACACTGCGTAGCCTTTTGTGTCTGGCTTCCTTTGCTCAGCATATTTTCAAGGTGCAGCCGTGGCGTAGCGGGGGTCAGCTACTCAAGTTGAGCGTCTTCTCGTGTGCTTACTGGCCATCTCTAGACCTTATTTTGAGAAATGTCTGTTCAGGTCCTTTGCCCGTTTAAAAACTGAGTCGTCTTTTTATTACTGAATTAGGAGTTCCTCATACATCCTAAGTTTTTTTTTTTTTTTTTTTAACGTTTATTCATTTTTGCTCGAACCCACGACCGCGAGATCATGACCTGAGCCGAGGTCAGACACGTAACCACCTGAGCCACCCAGGCGCCCCAACCTTATATATTTTAGATAGAAGTCCTTGATCAGGTGTACAACTTGCAATGATTTTCTCCTGTTCTTGAGTTGCCTTTTCCCTTTCTTCTTTTTTTAAATTTTTTTACATTTATTTATTTTTGAGAGACAGAGAGAGAGAGAGCACAAGTGGGGGAGGGGCAGAGAGAGGAGGAGACACAGAATCGGAAGCAGGCTCCAGGCTCTGAGCTGTCACCGCAGAGCCCGATGCAGGGCTCAAACCCACGGACTGCGAGATCATGACCTGAGTCGAAGTCGGACGCTCAACTGACCGAGCCACCCAGGCACCCCACCTTTTCCCTTTCTTGATGGACATTGGTTGTGGCACAGAAGTTGTTCTTTTTTTTTTTTTTTAAGTTTATTTTTGAGAGAGAGAGAGAGAACACAAGCAGGGGAAAGGCAGAGAGAGAGAGACATAGAATCGGAAGCAGGCTCCAGGCTCTGAGCTGTCAGCACAGAGCCCGACGCGGGGCTCGAACTCACGAACCATGAGATCACGACCTGAGCCAGTCTGACTCCCAACCGACGGGGCCACCCAGGTGCCCCAGAAGCTGTTTGTTTTGATGAAGTCCCATTTATTTTTCTCTCTTGCCCCTCGTAGTTTTGGCATTGCATCTAAGACTTCACCAGATCCAAAGTCACAAAGACTCTCCTATTTTCTCCTGGGAGTTCTGTAGTTTGGGCTCTTAACATTTAGGTCAGTGGTCTGTTGGGAGTTAATTTTGTTGTCGGGTGTGAGGCTGGAGCCACCTTCATTCTTTTACGGGTGAGGATATTCTAGCCACTGAAGAATGTAACTTGTCCCTCAGCAGCCCGCTGGGTGAGGCGATCTGTCCAGGGCAGCCGTTCAGCAGGGGTGGATCATGGGAAATGCTGGCTAAAACGAAGAGTCCTGGGCTTCTTCCCTACAGATCCAGAATCAGCAAGTTTGTGTCGGCCTGGAGATCTATTTTGCTAGCAAACATCCCTTGTCGATCCAGGGTCTGTGGGGGCCTGAACCTTGAGGTTCGCCGCATTGTTTTTGGAAGATCCTCGCGGTGGGAACACAAAAATCCAAAAGTAACCGGAGACTTCCATATCTGGCAATGTGGCAGATGAGATATCCTGTTGACTCCTCTGGACACAAAGCCCTAGTGGTGATACTCTGAATGAAATAGGGGGGAGAAAAAAACCTTCTAAAATTATAACCGAGGTGGCAAGAAAAAGTGGAAATACACAAAGAATGGAAATACACACGGAAAACGACAAGAAAGTACCAGGCCAGAGACGGGTGAGCCCGGCAGACGCCCAGAGCTTCAGGGACAAAGGTCTCTGCTGGGAGAAGGGCCAGCGCGGCGTCCCCACAGGTCTGAGAGACCCTGGGAAGAAAGATTTGCGATACGTTGAATACACCAGGCAGGGGTCGGGGCCCAGAATAGGTGAAGGACTCCCACGGATTACCAAAACCCAAGCGGCCAAGTAGAAAAGAGGAAACAGACGGGAGCAGGTGTTTCACACAAGAAAACGGAACGGTTAATGAAACGTGAAAAACGCTTCCCCTTATCAGTCATCAGAGACCTGCCGATCGATCACAAAGTCACAGTCACGGCCACAGCGAGGCCTGCTCTGCCCACGCACACACCCCCCACTAGGTTTCGGCGCACAGAGCAAGGAGGGGACTCTCTCCCACCTGCCCGGCTGGGGTGGGGGAGGGAAAACCCGTCTCCCCACTCTGGAGGCACCACTCTGGAGCCCTGCACAGTAGCTTCTACGCCTGCCACCCTGGGACCTGGCGGTTCCTCCCTCCCCCCGGCGTTTCCAGGAGAACCGCACAAAAAAGACGGGTGCCTGGAAGCTCATGGTTCTAATCGTCGGAGCCCCAAGCTGGAAACAGCACACGTCTCCCATCAATTGTTTTTTTGTTTTGTTTTGTTTTTGCTTTTTTAAGTTTTCATTTAAATCCCAGTGTAGTCAGCACGCAGTGTAATAATATTGGTTTCAGGTGTACCACCTAGCAACCCAGCACTTCCCTGCGTCACCGGGTGCCCGTCACAAGCGCCCGCCTTCATCCCCGACACCTGTCCCCTCATCGCCCACCCCCCTCCCCCCTGGTCGCCACCTGTGTGTCCTCTTAGTTCAGTCTGTTTCTTGGTCTGCCTCTCTCTTTTCCCTTTGCTCTTTTGTTCTGTTTCTTAAATTCCACGCGAGGGAGATCACATGGTATTCGTCTCTCTCTGCCTTATTCCACTTGACACTACAGCCTCCAGCTCCACCCATTGGTGACAAATCATACGCGATGAGGTCAGCTGTGGGGGGGCCCCTGGCCGAGGATGGGCGCGGGGACCCTCTGGGCCGAGGCACCCATCCTCTGTCCGCCCGCATGGTGGGCACACTCACAGCTCCACACCGATGGTTTGTGGCCTCTGTTGTACGTATTCTGTGTTGATCTCTAAAACTGAATACGTTTGAAACAGGCTTAAGTGGCAACACCCGCAGGTGACCCACGAGAAACAAATGAGAAAGGCACGACGGGGCATTTTGCAGAAGGAAACGTGAACAGCCGATCAAATGCGCCAAGAAAGCTCAGCCGTGTTGGTGGCCAGGAAATGCTGTCGGGGGATAGTGTCACCCACTCCTTCGCTGGCAGCAGTCGAAACACCTGCCTGTTCCTGTTCCCGAGAGGACGTGAGCAGTGGGGGTGGCATGGAAGGCGCGGTGGCGTGGGACAGCGTGGGGGCCCCTGGAAAAGCAGGGTCAGTAGCCCGGGTGGCGTGAGTTGATAAGCTGAAAACCCTTCCTGCCGCCCCTGTGCGACCCGGGCCGGGCCCCACTTTGCCGGGCAGTTTCGCGCCTCCGGGGATGCGTGTGGCTGCCAGCCTGCGGATGAGGCGGATGAGCAGAGAGGACAGAGTCGGAGAAGCGGAGCTGAAGTCACCCCTGACTCGGGGTTCTGCCGCCACCATGATCTGTACATTGTCGGGGTGACGTGACCCCCACAGCCCACCTGAGCCGCAGGACTGCTTCCGGTGAGTCTCACCGGGGCAAGTGGCAGGTTGCGGGGCGGGGGGGGGGGCTTCTGCTGAGATCCATCCGGAAGGGGAACCCCGGGATTGGGGACATGACCACAGAACGGCGTTCCAGCCCGCTGCCTCGGCATTTTTGGTTAAAATCAAATGGTCCCCTCGTTGTCTGCTGGGCCGTCCCACCGGTAAGGACCTCCTGGTTCGTCAGCCGTTGTCACAGAGCCCCGGGTGACAAGGCTGCCGGGTGTGGTGGGTAGAGCGCCTGACCTTCAGCGGCTCTGTGCCCCCATGGCTGGGCCTCTGCTCTGTCCTGATCCTGTCACGTTTGACGCCTGGAAGGCCAATCGCTTGGCAGGAACTCTGACCTCACGCCCGGCCTAAAGGGGACGGTCACCACTGAGCTGCTCGCTGACCCCAGCGCCCACCCCTTGTCGTTAGCCTGAGGGGCGTCCTCTGGCCTCAAGGAGCCCATTCCCAAGTGCTGCCCATCTGTCCCTTGCGCTGTCATGGAGGCCGTGCTGGCACCGAGCATCAAAGGCTGCTGCGGCCTGAGGCGTCAATCGGCCACCATCGCCATACAGGACGGCGTCTAGGTGTCCTCGCCAGGGTCCCCCAGTGGGCTCCCACGCCCGCAGGCTTCCCTGCAAGGCCTCTGGTCTCCCCCCTCTCAGCCCAAACTCCCTGATTTCCGCAGCCCTTCGGGGAGGCCGCCGTGTCCCCCCATGGCAGTGACTGCGACTCCCCACGTGGCCGAGGCCGAAATCAACCCCAGTGTTGACCTAGAGAGGATGAGGGGGGTGAAGACAGATCTGGATGAGGGAAAATTCCATCTCGTGAGGCTGCGGGTGACCTCAGCAAGGCCTCCTGGCCATCAGAGACGCTCCCCCTTAGCGAGGGGACGGAACCAGTCTGCTGGCCGACGGGATTCCAGGGAATCTGGGGATTCGGGTCTTTTCGGGTCCTCCTCCCAGATCTGAGTTACCAGGAGCCCGGCTTGAGGCCGGGAGATCTTGCTCTGCGTGCACACTTGTCGGTAGCTCCCGGGACGTCCCACCAGCGCTGTGCTACCTCTTGCCAACTGACCGGCAAGTGAACCGATTCCGGAATCCCATCTCGAGCGGCTGCTCTGTAGGGCTGCCTCTGGGACCAATCGCTTTGCCTTCACTGCCCCCAGAACAGGCCATGAGAATGAGCTGTGATCTTAGGTCCCTGCTCCCCGAGGGGGTGTTCATTTCCCCCGCACCTCTGGGTGCGGCCAGGCGAGCCCCCTGTGCTGGAGAAAGGCCTCAGACCCACAGAGAGCCATCGATCTCGAGGCAGGAAGCTCAAATCCCAGCCTCGGCACCCGGAGCACCGTTACCGAAGCCACGGACAAACTGAACAAAGATAGGAGAAGCAGAGAGAACAAAAGACATTACATTTAGTGGGGGAGATTACTTAAAACCATGGAGGCCAGAAAACAGTGGAACCAGAATTTTAATGTGTTGGGGAGCTGGGGAGAAGCAGCAGAAAATTTTCCCCCTTGCTATATCCTGTGAAAATCTTCTCCAAAGATGGGAGTGGGGGAAAAAAAAAAAGAAAAAAACAAACCATACATATGAACCACTTTAAAAAAGAAAAAAAGAAATACATTTATCTGGCAAACACAAGCTGAGCAAATTGGTCACCCGCAGGGCTGCACCAGAGTCGTTGCTAAAGGAGCCATGGGCACGGGGGCAGGGAATGCTTCCTGGATGTGCAGAAGGGACACCAGCACTGCGCACCGAAGGTTTGTGACCCTCCAGACTCCTGTGCCCAAGCCCCGAGAAGATACAGCAGGGACCTCCCGCCCGCCCGCCGCTCACCCACACGGAGGCTGCCCGCAAGCCCAGGAATGAAACCCATCCTGTGGGCACCTCCGCCGTGCACTTCCCAGACCCCTGAACCCACTCCCCAGATTGCCAGAGCCAAGATGAGCCACGGTTTCAAAGTACCGTGTGTCGGCCTGATCGCCTGTGTAGAAGGAAAATCTATGGCAAGGGGCCTGAGGGCTGGGGGGGGGGGGGGGGGGGCAGAGTGGAACCTCAGCTACCTTTTCCATGCTTCAAAAGCTTCTGTACTTTATAAACTTTTACATATTTTCCATTTATCACTTCCGAGCAACATGGTTTGTTTTTCTGTCAACCCTTGCTTTACTTGGATCCCTTGTTCATTTACATTTCATGTAATTAGTGCTGTACTGGGTGTAAATCGATGATCTTAATTGCTTTTCATTTTCCCAGCCTAGTCCATCTTAGGTTTCTGTCTCCTGTTTTGGGTTATTTAAAAAAAGTTCTAGTTTTCCCCCGTTTGTTAGCTGAATCATACACCTCCTTATTATTCTTTAGGTGGTTACTCCTGCCTCGTCTCAGAACCTCTCCGGACTTGGTACTTTGTGCCTGGTGTCCGCCCGCCCCTTGCCCTCCAGCTCTCCAGTCCTTGCAGCTTCTTGGATCTTCCTTCCACCTCCCCCACTCACCACCACCCCCCCCCCCTTAGCATTTCCTTTAGTGCTGATCTGGCGGTGATGCGTTATTTCCCGTTTTTGCCTGAAAACATCTGACTTTTCATTTCTTTAAAATTTTTTTTTAATTTTTTAAAATGTTTTTAGTTATTTTTGAGACAGAGAGAGACACAGCATGAGCCGGGGAGAGGCAGAGAGACAGGGAGACACAGAATCTGAAGCAGGCTCCGGGCTCTGAGCTGTCAGCACAGAGCCTGACGTGGGTTCGAACTCATGGAGTGTGGTATCATGACCTGAGCTGAAGTCGGACGCTCAACCGATTGAGCCACCCAGGTGCCCCTCTTTAATAAAAACTTTAATGTTTATTTGTGAGACAAAGAGTGTGAGCGGGGGAGGAACAGAGAGAGAAGGAGACACAGAATCGGAAGCAGGCTCCAGGCTCTGAGCTGTCAGCACAGAGCCCAACACGGGGCTCGAACTCATGAACTGTGAGATCACGACCTGAGCCGAAGTCGGACGCTTAACCGACTGAACCCCCCCCCCCCCCCAGGCGCCCCTGTACTTTTCATTTAAAGGGCATTTTCATGGAGTTGCGGATTCTAGGTTGGAAGCTGCGGTCTTCCCGCCCCTCTGCAGCCCTCCCACTTTCCCATCCGCATCCGGAATTCTTCTTGAAGCCTTACTACTGCCCCTTTTAAGGTACCTTCTCTTTCTGCTCCTTTTAAAGTGATGTCTTTTTCTTTGGCTGCTTCAAAGTCTTCTCTTTGCCTTTGATTTTCAGCAGTTTTACTCTTACTTTGAGGAGGGTCATTCGTTTTCTCATCCTGTTCCATCTGTCGCTTTGCTCTCGGCAGGGCTCCGAGTTACGAGTTTGTCGCTGCTGAAATCCTGCAATCAGAACTTCGTTTACAAACTCGCCAGGTCCTACGTAGCTGACGTTGCCGAGGACATACGGTGTCCCACGCCACACCGAAGCTCTGATTACTTCCTCTTACGTTCCTCGTACCTTTTTCTGGAATAAACCAAAGGCACACTGAATGGATTCTGCCGTGCTTGCTACTGGCGTTTCTTTAACACCCACGGCTCTTTCCTCCTCCTCTGCTCGTGCCTGGGCATTACTTACCGCTGCTGGTGATGGTGCTGGGCCTCAGGACGTTTCTAGACTTTGCTACAAACCATGTGAACCTGACAAAGTATGCACACAATATACAAACAATTCTGTTATTTATTTATTTTGAATAAAAAAGTGGCCAAGATAATACTGCGGCTCTGCATACAAAACACCACATGTTCGAGGTCGTTCCACATTTACAAAACTGCCGTTATGTACAGCACCGGATATTCACAGCAACTTTACTAGAAGCATACGAGCAACTGAGGGGCGTCCAAAGTGGGAAAAAGCTAAAAACCAACCATCTTTCATTAACTGGAAAACCGGCCAACCAGCTGACCGGTAAAGGAAACGAGTACCTGTTAGGTTTTCCTTCTTCAGCAGTGACTAAAGAAAGACTGGCCCGCAGGGCTGTATGCCGACAACACACCCTCCACAACCTCCTCTTTGTTTTTTCTCCGCTCTTCTCCACTTCAAACTTGTCCCAGCAACCTTTGCCCTAGTATTAAATAAAAGCTCAGGACAATGGGATATGATCTTCAGGAAAAGGCGGCGAACGAGTGCTGATGATATGGCGTGGCCTGGTTCAACCCAGGAAGCCCAGTTCGAACCCAAGCGGGACTCTGGCCCTCTTCGGGTCGGCAGTCTTTGCAGTTTCGAACGCGCTGGAAAAAGGGAACCATGCTCCGTCTTGAAGGTGGCAGGAAGTGACTCATTCTAAGCATCAGGAGCACCTACTCCGTGCAAGGCACTTGACATTAGGTGCTGCAGGAACTACCAAGATGAAGCAGACAGTCCCTGCCCTTGAGGAGCTTACAATCTAATCATGAACACTATGTACATATATACAGTGCAGAGAAGCAACCAATTTTTCTGGATGCGGGGTATTCCAGGCCAGAGGTGTTTGTTCCTGTTCTTAAAGTTTCCTTTAAATGCCAAAAGTCGAAACCACACCACCCAACCAGATGGTAAGCACTGAGAAACTCTCTCTCTATAACCTTAAGATTTTAGATGCCTGTTCTTTTCTTTAAAAAAAAAAAAAAAAAAAAAAAGTCCTGTGTGAACATACATATAATTCAAAGCTGAGCACGAAGATTAGCACAGGCATTGGGTAAACATAAACTATGTATCACTATACACAACACACTAATTTTTCTATGCGGTCTTGTTTCTGTATAAACAGGTTTGATATTCATGTTCCTTTTGTAAAGTACAAATCTGAGTCAAAGTCCTGAAGAAGCCATAATAACCCATTTTTGCTTTTAATTTTGCATTAGCACCCAGACCAAAGCGCGCGACACCCCAGCAGTCTGGTCGCCAAATGTAAAACCGATAAAGCACGAAAGCGTCTCGTAGCCATTTTGCCACCTCTTCCGGAGTCCAGCCTGACCACCTTATGGGATCTTTCTGCGAGAGTAACGGGATGTCGTGATGGCGAGGGAAGCAGATTTTTACCATGGAAACGAACAAGATTTAGAGTGCCGAACTTTAAATGAACCTCCCCGGCCCAGTTACGGCAGCTCACCTGGACGCCCTCCGCGGCGGGCAACATCTTGCCTTCTTTTCAGCTCCTGCCCAGCCTGGAACAAATGGCACCGTGTTGGCCATCTGAACAATCCTGCCCTGAATAAACTCATTCACCGACTGGGACCTCAGGCTGTATATTAAGACCCGCCCCACCCCAAGTATAATTATAACTCAAAAAAAAAGCGAGGTAAGAAAAGCTGAGTCACCTAATCAGATAAAGACACTGGGGGAGAAGCAGTCATATTCTAAAAGGAATAACTTCTTTATAGGATTTTTTTTTAACAGCCATTCGCCCCTTAAATTGATTGGTTGAAACACAGCAAGTTTTCAGAAGCAGCCCTGCTGTAACACAGAGTACATTTGCAGAGGGAGGCCGCAGCCTGCCTACGAGACTCAGCCTGGCTAGGAGGCTTGATACTGATCTACAGCAGCACCTGGGAAACGAGTGCCCAGTCTTCTGAAAAACCCCCCTGTTTCATCAGGACAGTGACGCTACAGTATTTCAGACCATTAGAAACAAGTCTGTATTTTGCAAATTTGACTTAATTCCACTTAAGGACAGTCAGATTTCACATGCTCTGTAATCACTTAAAAAGTTTTTTTTAACGTTTTTTATTTTGAGAGAGAGAGGAAGAGACAGAGAGCGGGGAAGGGAAAGAGAGGGAGACAGAATCCCAAGCAGGCTCCGCGCTGTCGGCACAGGGCCCGATGTGGGGCTCGATCCTATGAACCGTCAGATCATGGCCTGAGCGGAAATCAGAGAGCCGGACACTGAACCGACTGAGCCACCCAGGCGCCCCTGTGATCACTTTAAATAGCAGGTATCATCTCAGCAAATGTGAAGATCATAACTCCCCAAACCTTTCTTAGCCTCAAGAAAGAGCGGTTTGAAGTTTAATAACTATCAGACCTAAGACACACACCTGCTCTGCTCGAAGCTGTGCATGCTTCCACTAACGACTAACATGAAAACAAGTCACCGCAGTTAGATCTTTTAGAGGCACCCGTAAAACCGACAACCTTGAGGGATGAGGTTAGATTCTTGAGACACGCTGGAGCCTCACCGAACTGTGCGACTCCACGGACACACAGAAGGGGAGCGTGTGAGCAGAGAGGTGTGTTCGTGATTGATCACGGGAGCCACGTGGACGCCCTCAAGGGTCCACGGGGGGCTAACATTAAGACATTCATTCATTTCTCTGCCTATTGGCTGTTTTCGCCGCCCAATCTCTTTTAAAAAAAAACAAAAAAGGGCACAATATACCTTTCCCTTAGAAAAACTTAGGCCGGCTGACTTCTCCTACAACCCGTTCAGCATGGCGTCACCAGAAGTTCTGCTTGTCAGGACAATGCTGGCTTGGGGAGGGGGGTGGGTAGAGTAAGGAGCTAACATTTAGCAGACTCTACCCCAAAGCCCAGCCAGGAGCTGCTGAGCACTCTGCCACGGAAATAACCAAGAGTTTCGAAGAAAACCAGATACAGTTTACCAAGCTAACAACTAACACTGTTACCCTTAGAAAGAAGTCACTGTGTGATGCCGTCTCTTCTGGGAAGGGAGACCTACCGTGTGATTTAATTTGTACAGATTTTATCACTGATCTGTCGTTCTTTCAAGCATGAAATCTGCTAGCTCTGGACGTGTCCTAAAGCTGAGAAAACCAGAGGAAGGGAAATCAAGAGGAAGGACAGGCAAGAGAGAGGAATCAGGAGCAAGAAGGCTCTGGACCTGGACCGGTGGCGTTAATTCCTGCGGTAAAGTCACTAAACTCAGAAGCGGTTTGACTGTTGCAAGCGGAGCAGGTGTTCCTTAATACTCCCCGTGACAAGCACCAATAACCACCAACTTCTTCTGCTTCTTAGCTGATAGTGTTATAGTTACAACAGAATATATTTTAATATTCCATTACTACCCTTTAACATTCCATTCACCTGATTAACCCACGACACTCACTACCAGGTCCAACCCGCACGTTTCAACATTAACATTCCCAAAAACTTCTTAGAGAGAGGCAGAAAAATGTCACACTCAACCACACGCTTCGCCAGTGGTTCTAATAAGTCCTGACACTGGAAAATAATTGGTAGTTCTGGCAGATACAATAGAGGTAGAGGCTGCTTGAAGTCTGGGTGGTGGACACATGAGGATTTCAGAATGAATCTCGAGCATACCAAGCTATCAATTTCTTATCTAGAGTAATGGGGACAAATTAACCCCGGGCGGAAAGAGCGCGATCCAGGTGTGGCTGTCAGACTCCCGAACGCAACGTGTTGTAGCTGAAAAGGCCTAATTGCACACAGTCTTTGCCCCCGTGCTCCCGAGCAGTGCGACACCGTGGCTTCTACCGCTTCTGCCACTTCTGAAACGGTTGTTACAGTGACAGCCGAGAGAAACTCAAAATCCACTCACCAGATCAGGCAGATGTGAGGAAGCAGGGAGGGCATGACAAGTTTAAGCCGCGAGAGACAATGAGCCGGAAGATTCCAGGGGTCACCCCTGCCTTCCCAAGGTCCCACTGACCGGCGCTCTGTCATCAGGTGCTCTGGCTCTTTGTGAAGTCGGAAGCAGACTGCGTTTGTGATGCTGCCACGAGGTCACAGCAGCCTCCGTGGCTGAGGGGGTGGGGCTGGAAGAGGGGGAGACCGCCCAGCTCCACGCAGAAACGCGGGCCGAGCAGGGATCGGGTGGGTTTCGGAATCTGAAGAATGCCCCCGGGCCTAGTCCCGCGCAGAGACGAGCCAGGTTCTAGCCCAACAGTTGCCATGTTTACTCCTACATAGACACACAAAATAATTTGGGAGACCCTTCTAGTTAACTCCCAAGAGTTAAATTCCCCCCAAACGTACAACTGTTTTAAATGAAAACTTAATGTAAGTTTTAAATGGCAGCAGCACAGAAGTCCCCAATCGGAACAAATTGAACACTGACCCTGGTTGGAACCAAAAATATGCGAGACTAAGCATCCCATGATTATGAAAACTGCAATAATTCCTTGACATGGTCTCAATTTTTACCCTCCTATTTGCTGTCATGTCAAACAGCTACAGGCACAAACGACCACGGCCACACCGCCTTCTGAGCTGTGTCACCCACCCGTGACCTTAATGCCGCCTGATTCTTTCCTGAAAACCAACTTAACATGCCAGACGCTGGCATCTGGATCAACACTATTCTTGAAGTCACCAAGAGGAGAAAGATAAGCAGAAGACTCCAGAAAATACAGATTTGAACACAGGAGACAAAGCAAGATTAGAACAGGAAACCAAAGACATTTCAAGGCAGACTGGCAGCACCTCTGAAGGGCTCTTGGCTCTCAACACGTGAGCGGAGGGGCAAGAATGCAGTGGTGTGGGGGGCGTCCGGGGGCATCTCGTCCAAACAGCAAGTATTTCCGAAGCGAGGCCAAGATGTCTTTCTCTGAGCGATCACAAGAAAGGCAGGAATAAATGTCAGAATAAAGGCCAGACAGCATGTGACAGAAGTGGCAATTTCACATTTTGTATTTCCTATCCAACTTCCCAGAAATCCGCACCATTTCGAGCTGTGGGCATCGCAGTCCTGTTGAATAGCACCAATCCCTAGGACACTTACTTTGTAATCTGGCAACACTGTAATTCCTGAATGTCCATCTTTAGTTTTAGACTTTAAGGCCAATTAATGTCTAACATCTCCTCTTAACAGCCCAGAGGAAAATACCAGTATTACAAATACCAAGGACCTTTATACTGAGAAGAAATTCCCAGGCTCCCGTCAACTGAGCCGCACACACCTGTGGCACCAGAGCACATCTGGGCTGCCCACTGCTTTCTGGAAGTTTCCTGGAAGTCTTTAGATGGACTGCACGTTCTCATACTGGATATAAATGAAATGTCTGGACATGTCAACATTAAAAACACTCCCAAGTTTTAAGGAGAAAATATTCTTTTTCTTCTATGTACAAAAACCTCACGTAGGCTGTGACAGTCAGTCTGAGGCAGGGAGGTGTCACGCGTGAACGGGAATACCAGATGTCCTTTACACATTAAGGACAAAGGACAGGAAACCTGCTAACATGGGAGCTCACTAAAAATAAGTCACAATTATTAACTTAGGAGAATGACCTGATCTTTTGACACATTAAAGCCAACTTTAGTCTTGGCTTCAACCTCTTAAAAATCCAGTTCTGTGAGAATGGTTTCAATATGCATGAGAAACAGGAACCCTCGGGATACAGATCTGTGGCTGTTTGTTCGGAACAAAGCATCAGGACCCTGTGCTGTTTCCGACACTTTTAACGTGTGCCGGAATACCGCGTACCATGCACCGCGCGCTTAAGCTCTCTGGAGCAGCAGCTCGGCACCAAGGCAAGCGTTAAGCCCAACTTGGTCCAGCGAGGCCCTTACCCCAGCTCTCTAGAAGAGATCGTTCTGTTCCCAGAGATGATAGGGCATTCTTGTGGTTCAAACTGCTTCAGTCAAAACACTTGAAAAATAAGTGTTCCTCACTGGGTGAGGAGGCGGGGGGCTAATGTTCATCTCAGAATGACTTAAAATCTCTGCATTCAGTTGTTTTAAAGAAATCCCGTAGTCCCCGGAGACAGAGACCGTGCTTCAGAAATGAGTTCCCAGGGCCCTATCTACACTCCTGGAGAGAGCCTCGCCACCCGAAGGCCGGGATCAGCCAGCGCGTCCTACGTCTTCAGGCCAGAGGGCGTTTTCTGTAACAGAGTATGTGCCCTTCCCATCTTCCCACCGCTGACGTTCAGAAGACGGGAGAATCGCAGAAAGGGCAAGGGCTTTGCAGTAACCTCTTAATCCAGTCAGGATCTGCAAAGGAAGACAAGTGGCATTGAGTGTCGGCTTCGGAGCGGGTGGGCTGAGGCCTGGCCGGACAGCATGAACGCACAAGAGGCCTGGTCCTGGCTCTGCGTCCTCAGAGCACCTCGCGCCAACATCCTAGACCAGCTGGACTAGATCTGTGCTTCCCAAAGCTAAGTGTGCGATGAAATTTTCATCCCTCTATGATGGAACAGGAAGAGAAGGGTAATGAATGAATGATTCATACAGCTAAACTTATTCAGTTCAAGGAAGGGGACTGTACTTTGTTCTGGGAACATAGCCTTAGTACACTGTTAATGCTAAAATTTTTTTTAAATGTTTATTTATCTTTGAGAGAGAGAGAGAGAAAGGGAGAGAGAGAGAAAGAGCACACAAGCGAGGGAGGGGCAGAGAGAGAGGGAGACACAGAATCTGAAGCAGGTTCCAGGCTCCGAGCTATCAGTCAGCACAGAGACCGATGCGGGGCTTGAACTCATAAACCTCAAGATCATGACCTGAGCTGAAGTCGGACACTTAAATGACTGAGCCACCCAGATGCCCCTAAGATATCCTTTTATAAAATTACAGTAATGGTATTTTTTTTTAATGTATTACTTGGAAAAAAGCATGACCACACTGGCTCAACACCGTCTCCCCCTTTAAAAACTCCCCTAATCTGTAAGTGCTTTATTGTACGACTGCTCTCCAGACCCACAGACTCTCATTCTTCCTAAAGCTGTATGTAGCTCAACTCAAGGTCAATTTGGCAGGTGTATTTGTTTCTTTGATTTGTCTCAATCTTTTCCTGATTTCCTGTCTAAACATACCAATTCTCAACTGTAGTGAGTGTTTAAAGTTCCCTCTAATTTGTTTCAAAATAACACAGTAAGAGGAGGAAAGCGAATGGGGGACTACAGATGAAAGAACAAAAAGCCACGAGCTGGGGTGCCTGGGGGGCTCAGTCGGTTAAGCGTCCCACTCTTGATTTGGGTTCAGGTCATGATCTCCCGGTCTGTGAGATCGAGCCCTGCATCGGGCTCTGTGCTGAC
Organism: Leopardus geoffroyi; assembly: GCF_018350155.1. Classification (NCBI taxonomy): domain Eukaryota; kingdom Metazoa; phylum Chordata; class Mammalia; order Carnivora; family Felidae; genus Leopardus; species Leopardus geoffroyi. The sequence goes on along the minus strand of NC_059342.1, from coordinate 90,526,912 downwards.
AGTGTGGAGCCTTGCTTGGGATCCTCCCTCTCTGCACCTCCCTTGCTCACACTTTCTCTGTCTCAAAATAAATAAACATCAAAAAAAAAAAAAAAAAAAAAAGGCATGAGCTGACAATTTCTGAATGATGGCTACATGAGGATTTATTATACTCTCTACTTTTGTATGTGGCTACATTTTCCACAGTTGTTCCATAGTAACAACTTAAAAAGAACACAAGCTGCCAGCACACCAACTTCTCAGAATGAGACGTTAGCCAGTTTGGAGTAAAAATCAAGAAAAAGGGCATAGTTTTGTGGAGAATGTTTTGTTTTAGTTCATCGAGACCACAAATTTCCCCCAAACATGTAGATAATTATATACGCTTATGTCTAGTTAGCCTTTTTGGTTAGAGTGCGATGTGATGTGAATGAGCTTTGGGTCATGAATCTGACGTTCATGTGACTATTTAAGTCACTAATTCCTTGCCCGCCTCTATGATCTTACTTCCAACTCATCATCTCAGAAATGTGGGCTTTGTCACCGGGCCCATCAGGAAAGAGAATACAGGCTAACCAGGAAAATCCCGTCATGGCTTTTGGAAGAATGAGTCCAAGCACACACCGAGTATTCTGGCTTAGCAATGCTGTCTTCGTATACCTCATCATTTGTAGAATCTCCATCCAAATATAATCCACACGTGCCATCTAACACAAGCTCTGACATTTTTCTGAATGAATAATTTGTTTGCAGTAACGGAACAGCAAACTGCAGCCCTACTCACACGCCAACATGCAGTAACTATATCCTTCCACGTGACATATTCCAGTTATCATTTTTTCATTCGTTGTGGTTTCATGATAATACTGCAAAGAGCAGAATGAGCCTGCTGACGGTCCCTGGTGGCCCAAGATCCTGCAGATTGAGCCTGACCCAAGCTGAGTCAGTGCCACCCTCCCAAGGCTGGGCAAGCACTCACCTTCTGGAGCTGGGTGGCGGGCGATGCTGTCATGGAGCAAACACCTTCTGTAGATCAGACTCTGGCAGGACTGGTAGGTTAAGAAGCACCTGAGAGAATACAGACTGGATCGTCAGGAGCAACTCGCCACACAGTTCCCGTAAAACCATCCGCTAACCAAGTAAAGCACGTAAACGGTGCTCACGCGCATGGCAACAGGGTAGCCCTCTGCACACCTGCGCTGCCCCACCCTTAGTGAGGGTCCCCGCTCAGGGGCAGGTTGCTGAGCCAAGACATACAAAGCTTCCAGTCCAGTCGCTGCCACTTCTTGTTGGCCATTTGCGTCACTGGGAAAGCGTTTACTCTGTCCATACCTGTCCATATTTTGAATTTCTGACATGTTAAAAAAGACGATCAGGTATCATATGGCAAATTATTCTTGTATGTGATTTTGAAGATTAGATCTAAGCACTGTGTTTAAGGATGTGACAGTACAATGGGGAAAACCTGAAAGGTACAGAAGACAAAGTTAATGGTGCAGACAGACGGGACGTGAAGAGACGTCCCCAGGTTCGGCCCTGTCCTGTGACCACTCGCTAAACACCCATCAGGACCAGGCTACAAAGGGCAGGTGGAGTGGGTACCTACCAAGGACCAGGCATTGTTCTAGGAACAGCTGTGGACACAAAATTCCCCATCCTCATGGAGCTCTGTATCCCAGAGGAGAGGGAGAAACAAACAGTAAACATCTATGAAGAGGCGGTGACTGCTAGGGAGGACAGCAAGGCAAGGAAGAGCGACAGGAAAACCAGGAGGCAGGGGACGCCAGCAGGGGTTACGGTTCCAGGTAGCGTGGCCAGGAAAAAGGCCTAACCGAGAAAGGAACGCCTGAGGAAGCCACGCGGACACCGGTTAGAAGAGCATTGCCAGGCAGCGAGAATGGCAGTGCAGACATCCCGGAGGAGGAGGGGTGCCGTGTGTACCTGAGGAGCACTGAGGCCCGTGGGCTGGAGTGAAGCAAGCGAGGCGGAGAAGCACAGGAGAGGAGGTCAGAGAGGGGATGGGGGCCAGGCTGTGCAGTCTTGGTCACTAAAGGGGTTTTGGTGTTTACTCATCCCAAATGGGCAGCCTCTGGAGAGTTCTGAGCGGAGAGAGGGGTGACATGAACGGATGAAGTCTTAGTAGGATCACAATCATGGCCACACTGACGACAGACCGGAGGGCATGGGAGGAGGCGGGGACACCTGCTGGGAGATAACTATGTCACCCCGGCAAGGGAGGATGGTGTCTTCACCAGGACCGGGGAGGCGGAGGCCGTGAGAACAGGCTGGATGCAAACCGGAAACGCCTGTTAAACGTCCAAACACAGACACCGCACAGGTGGTCGGACACGAAAGTCTGGCTTTCGGGGGAGAGATTCAGGCTAAAGCTCTCTCCGTTTAAGTCACCCGCGGACAGGTGGTGTGTGACCGCCAGGGAAGTGCTGACAAAGGAGAAGCAGGTCCAGGATGGATCTCCAGGGGACGAAGCAGAATCAGCAAAGACAATAAGAACGAAGCGTCAGAGGCCGGAAGGAAACCAGGGAGGACGGTGTCCAGGAAGCCGGGAGACGCGGGCGCTTCAAGGAGCAAGCCGGGGAGTGACGCCCGGTGTCGAACGCGGCTCACGGGTCTGTCGGATTTGAGCACGCCCAGATGCCCTCTTCCAGTGAGAGCAGGAAGACTTCCACCTTTCAGTATGAAGTCAGACCCAAACGAGCGCACGACCTCTTTTATATTCCACTAACTTCAACAGATACTACTTTTGTAATACTTTACAATTTTAATGCTCCTTCAAAGGAAAACCGTATCGCCAGAATAAAGAAAGCCCTCTGTATGTCAGGCGGTAAAAACATGGTCTTTAGAGAGCGTCTGGCCTTAGTAAGACCGATGAAAGAAGTCTATGCCTGGTTTTTGCTAGTGGCTTTTCTCCAACCGAGTGGCAGGGGCGACACGTTTTAGACACACACTTTACCGCGCTCAGTGCGGCACAAACCTGGAAGAGGTGCACAAAGCAGGGGCTGGCTTACAATGGCTTACCGGAGCCAGATGTGGCCATTGGAGCAGACTGCCTGTTTGCGATCTGTGAATGGCAAGATCTCTTTACACAAACTACAGTGCTCAGGGAAGGTCTGTTTGTTCATCTTCTTTGAGATGTGTCCAATCAGCACCTAATGAGACAAAGCAGTCGGCAATGTTTAGTGGGGTGAGTGTAAGACTTGTCAAAGAAAAAGCCTACTGACCCAGTGGAGGAAGGAAAACATATGCCGTATGGATGGGAGATCGGCATTTCCACGCAGGCCGCTCATGGTGTCTGAACGTGACAAAGCCAGACCTTCTCCACGTGCTGACTAGCTGAGTAAACTAAATTCATTGAGGGACCCTCTGATAACAGGGTGAATGCTAACCACTAAAGAAAAAACTGTTCTGAAAATCAAAATCTTACCACTTGCCTTGTTTTAGCAGCTTCTGAAACCAGGAATTCAGAGTTCTGTTAGAAGACAAAGTATTTAGCTATTCTTTTATAATAACTTAAGAAGGGAAAGCATAAAGTCTACGGGTGAAGTATTCTGTGAAATGCTAACTTTGTAAGATTGTACAAATGTCCGTTCTTTAAGAGAGGCTTACAAAGTATAAGCAGGATTAAAAAATAATAATTTCCCTTTTTGATAGCCCCAAGACCCATGACCAATCTGATCTAGCAGCCTGCCATCTGTGAACCACTGGGCCCCCCTGCAGAGGGGCGGTGGGGCCCCCCGTGGAGAGGTTGACAGCACAGGCTCTAGAGCTGGTCCCTATTTCGGCTTTTCTCTGCTTCATTAGGATCATAGCACAGGAAAAATCAAAGTCTAAAAAAAGGTATCTACTTCATTACTTTGTTGAAAAAAACCTTCACTGGCTACATCTTTTGCAGGCATGGATACAACGAGTCTTTAGAACTTCCTCGTCTTACTAGGAGATAAGGTCCTTCAAGCTTTTTAATCCATTTATACTTAAGTTCTGGCGGAAGAACTCACATTCAGCCACTCACTAAAATTAGCTCCCTGAAGTTCTGAAGGGTATCTTAACAGCTCCAAAGGGTGTCTGACCTACTCAGTACGTAATTTACAAATCTAAAGCCCATTACCTTTTGGCTTTCTAGGTTTTTTAGCCTTAAGAATTCTAATTTTTGGTCCCTCATGCAGCGACAACCACCCCTCCCTTCTTTTCCAGACAGGTCAAACACGCTGACAGTGGTAGGACAAAACCTACTCTGGACTCCTTCAGGAGAGACACACTCCAGTTTTACACAAGGAAGAAGTGCTTCTCACTAGCCTTGATTGTGCAAGCCCAACTGTATTAGTGTAACTCCTACATTCCCAATGGGGGAGACACTGTTCCTTCCAAGGGACAAATACTTATTCTTGGGAGGACAAGAATTCTTACCCTTTTTATGCATAAAGCACATTGATGTATGTAATCTGTATCAAAACACATGCACAATGTAGCTGTATTATTAGTAGGTTACAGGCAAGAACAATTAGGGGGAAAAATGCCTAAAAATGCTGGGGGTGGCGGGTGGCAGTGATAGTCTTAACTACACCAACATATCAGGCTGAGAATCTCAGAAACAATTTGTAATTACTAGATCAATGCGCTAGGTTTGAAAAGGTTCGTTTCATGTATATAGTGGGATTTTTTTAAAGACATGAAATGTAGTGTTTATTTTTTTTTTTTAATGCTTATTTACTCTTGAGAGAGAGAGAAACAGAGCTGGAGCAGGGGAGGGGCAGAGAGAGAGGGAGACACAGAATCCAAAGCAGGCTCCAGGCTCTGAGCTGTCAGCACAGAGCCGGATGTGGGGCTTGAACTCATGAGCCATGAGATGGTGACTTGAGTGGAAGTGGGACGCTCAACCGACTGAGCCCCCCGGGTGCCCTGAAATGCAGCGTTTCTAATCAAAACTCAGTTTTACCGATAACAGAGGTGCCATCTTCCCTCCTTTCCTCTGGCTCTGTTGGAAACACGTGACTATGCCAGTAGCTTCCTGTGCTCATTGCCCACCTGGACAATTACCTAAACTACGACCACCAACTTCCACCACGTACTTCCTAAAATGTTTTGTTAATCTTTCACCGACTCTTGTAACACTCCTGCTAGGTCCAGAAAACTTCCTCGCAATTCGCAATTGGAAGCACAATGGAATACTTTTTAAGAGCGGACTTTCGGAGATGAAAAATCAGTTACATGAACAGTACATTGTAACTACTCTTGAAATTTTACTGCAGATATCCTAGGCGTAGTAATTTCGGGGTGGATATGCACACTTTCCAACAAGAAAATGCAGCAAGGAGTTTGTGAGCAGTTTAACATTAGGCATGAAGATACCTGAATTTACTACCTTCGATTTTATTTTATTTAAGCTTATTTATTTATTTCGAGAGAAACCGTGCACGCAAGGGGTGCAGAGGGAGAGAGAAGATCCCAGGCAGGCTCCGTGCTGATGCGGGGTATGAACTCACTATCCGTGAGATCATGACCTGAGCTGACATCAAGAGTCAGGTGCTTAACGACTGAGCCACCCGGGTGCCCCTACTGCCTTCAATTTTAAGACTCTGGGCAGTGAGAAGGAGTGTCAGTCTTAAGAGTAAAAAGGAGCACGGGCTTTTGTAGTTCTGAATACGTTACTATAAAGTATATTCCTTGAAACAAAAGTTCTTCAGGGTTTTAGCAGCTGTTACTTCACAGAGAAAGGTTCCCTGATGTCAGGGTAACAATGAAGTACACAAAGTCAAAGGGTTTCTTCTCTGCAGGAATTCCCAGAACCATCAAAAGGATAAGGTACACTGGGAGCCTCTAAGAGGAGGACAGAATGTAACCCTATCGTTCTATCAGGGAACTTGAATTCTGCGGAATACGTTTCGGATAAGGCTCTAAGATGCTTCTAAACCAAAATAAAGATTAAGCCCAGTTTTTGTAAAAGTAAACATTATGAGTAATAATCTGCTTACTTGACATGCCCTTCTTGACTACGTCAAAAGGCCTCGTCAAGTCTTCCCAAATGTGCGCAGTCCCTGTGCGGCCACCGCCGCCCCGTCTCCCAACCCCAGAACCTTCTGCAAACAGGGAGGGAAGCAAGCAGGGTGTCACATTTGCCCTGCTGTCACTGCCCAGTCACATACGACTCGCTAAACGAAGCCTCCTCCGGCTCATCCACAGCCGGGGGATCTCAGCCCGCAAACCTTGCTTATCCATCAGGCCGCGGTGGGAGGAAACATCGAAATGTTTTTTGTATGATTTGCAAATGTCCTCTGCATTAATCCACGTTTCCTATTTATTCTCCTGCACCTCACGCCAATCAACTCCTTACAAAATATCGAAGTCAAAGTTGGGTTAGGAATTGGTTCAGACCACTTCCCCCTCATGCAGAAAGCAGACCTCTTACCGTTCTCGTGCTTCCGCTAGAAACACCTACCCGTGCCGTGCGGTCATCGTACTCCTCGTCAGACATCAGAAAGTTGCAGAGGCCCCTGGTGGGGATGCTCGTGTTCTCTGTGATCCAGGTGTGCAGGTACACTTCTCCTAAGACCCGCTTCATGTGCTCCCTGGTCAAGTGCATTTCCACGCCTTCGATCTTCCCTTGGATCTCCAGGAGCTTCTCTTCCATCGGCTCCCGGCCCCCGGCGTCTCCAGATGGGGTCAGTGAGTCGTCGACGGGGTCCTCGGGATCGCCCTCTCTGCTCCTCTCCTGAAGGCCCTGCCTACTGGCCTGTCTGGAAGTGCCTTCCTCTTGTTCCTCCTCGGCATTGCCCATCCCAGGGGAGTCAACGAGTAAGATTTTGGAGTCCTCGTGGGACGGTTTCCATAATGCTTCTGAAGGGGTTTTCTGCATCGACTGATACAAAATCCTCAAGAGGAACAGTTTGAAACGCCAAAAATACGTGGCCCCGCTGCTTTCGATCTTTTTTTCCAAAGCTTCTTGTAAAAACTGCGGGATGTGTTTATCTTTTAGAATCTTCCAGCGAACCAGATCTATTAAGTCAACCTGCTTGAAGAGATTCTGGACGGAAGACTCCAGGAGCTGAGCAGCTGCCTCTTCAAAGGTTTTAAGAGTAACGAACTGGACCTGGTGGTTTTTGTTAACGGGGTGGAGGCCGTTGACCATGCCCTCGGTCGTAATGACGGCCAGGTACGCGCCGCAGGGGCTCACCGCTATGCCGTGCGTCCTCACGGAGCCAAACACATCCGAGAGCTTAATTAGCTGGTGTTCAAACTTTAACGCCACATCTGTGAAAATGGGAATCAGCTGCCTCACCTTCCCGTCACTGGAACAAGTGTACACCGTCCCGTTCTGCTTGTCCGCAGTCATGGAGACGATGGGCAGCGAGTGAAGGCCCGTGACGTGGGAATTGTGAACGTTGAGGCCTGCTTTGGAGATCAGAAGAAGACACCAAAACACATAGGACCCTCTTGCTGCCACCACCAAGCTACAACTACACTTCTGGTAAGGGTGGTAGAGCGGGACACACTTAATGCTGTGCACTGGCAGCTGGTCCATCTCTTTCCACAAGACAACAGGCTGCCTTAGAGTGAAATAGCCTTTCACTGCTTTGAGATTGACGGGCAGGATTTTTACAGGCCCAAAAGCACTCCCCACGATGAGGCCGCTCATTTTCCGATTATTGTGCTCATATTCCCACCAAAACAAAACACTAGGAGAGTTGATTCCGGACTCGATCGTGTTGCATGAAGAGATGGATTCCTTCCCTACAAAGGGCAACTGAAACTGCCACACGGCAATGTCGCCGTTCTCAAAGAGGACCGCCAGGAGCACGCTGCCTACGTCCCGGCACTCGTTGTTATGCTTGACCTGCTGAGTGGTGCAGATGCCCGACCACTCCATCCTGACCGGAGTCTGCATGCTGTGTCTCCTCTGAAACTCCGCGAAGTCCCCGAGATTCCCTTCCGGAGCCTCATTTTTAGAGAGTCTGTAACTGGTCTCGTAAAGACGTTCTCCATAAATCTCTGTCAGATCGACCAGCTGGACCCACTGGAGTCTGTTGAGGTTAGCCTGGATGGTCAGGCGATTGTCCATGGTCAGTGCCGCCAAGAGGCACCTGCCATTTGCATCACAACCCATGGGGGACCAGCTAGTATATTTGAATCCCCTCATCGGCGGCAAAGCTTTCCCCTCAGGGTTGAACACCCTATCCAACATGAAAGTCTGACTGACTGTGGGGTCTTTCGAGGTGGCAAACTTCTCCTTACACTCAGCAACTTCTGCTTTAGAGCCAACCTGAAAATAAGAGATATAAAAACTATCAGATAAATATTTCACTCTAAGAGGAATATATTTACATTACTTAGGGTACTGAGTTATTCATCGGTGTCGACTAAGTCACATTCGCATATACAGAATTTTGTATCAATTCTCTTAATTTTGAAAGACATACGTTTAAAAGATCAAGTGTGTGTCTGAAAGTGAGTACTTACTCAAGAAATAAAGATTTTTGTTTTAAGAGTCAGAATAAACGTTGCCAGGATTCATAGCCTGGCTCCCACATTCTTTTTAGAACTGCCATAAATAATGGCCATAACAGCAATGTACTTGATCTTTAAAGCATTTAGAGCACGCAGCTGAACTACTCACAAAACCATAAACACGTTACATATTCATGAAAACACATACCCATATACATCTTTGATACAATTGGATATTTGGGTTTTTACAATTTTTTTGTGATACAAACACCAGCTTTAGGTTCTATCTAAAATTTCATCCAGAAACTATGCCAAAAGCCAACTCCAACTGCTACATCCACTGTTTCTATAGAATAATGTCCACTCTGGTTAGACTACTTGCCATTCCTTGAATATTCCGTCCTCTGCCTCCCTTGGCCCCTTGTCTGGAATGCTGTCTTCCTATCTAAATCCCACCTGTCCCACCAGATCTAATTCTCTCTCTGAAGCCTTCTGAGATCATTCTGGCTTTCACCCATCACTCCCTTCTCCGAGTTTGTGACATATATCAGTGGTGCTATTTATTTAGTGCTTAGCTGTTTGACTACAAGCTCTTAACAGAGACTTTAAAGGGACATTAAAGACAAAGGAAGAGATAAATGACCAAAAGAGAGTGGTTCAGAGCCAGGAAGGCTAGAACAAAACAAAGCAGGAGTCAACTGAACTGTGCTTTCTGTGGATATGTGAGGCCGGAAGAGGAAAGGACTTGACCCCACTGTCTTCAGGGAAATGGATCCAGAGAAAGAAAGAAGAATCTTTCAGATTTAGTGACAATCTCCTTTTACCTAGAGGCTGATCTTCAAATTGGAAAGGGTAGTTATTAGATGATTACAAAGGAATTCAAACCTAAGACATATGTAGACCTAATAAAAGTCACTTTAAATGAGTTTAAGTCCCCAAACCCAGAGGAATTACACTCCAGGACACAGGAAAAACTTGGAAGATGTTGCACTCCAAACCACTAACTAGTCCTCGGTAAAGTTTGAACTGGGAACGTGTCAGAAAACCAGAGTGCAATTAACAGTTTTAAAGTATCCCCTAAACGGTAAATGGGTAACAAAAATCGCAGACCACTCAGTCCGCTAGGGAATAAAATTCTTCAATTACTAACAAATAAAAGGTTTGTGTAGACAGAAGCAATCATTAGAAACCAGCACTGGATAACCAGAAAACTCTAATCTTATTTTCTGTCGAAACTGCTACATGACACAATAAATAAGCATAGAAAGGTAGATACCACGTTGTCCACCAAATGAATTAGACGACTAACTTTTCCTAAAGTGTGTTACGAACAACACCACCCCCTAAACTGTCCCTTGAAGTACGGCTGTGTGGCCAAGTCCTGGGAACGCTGTTTGCTACACAGCATCTCACTCTGAAGAGTCTTAGGAGCACGTTGGATGCCTTGGCCAAGGAGCTACTGAGAGCCTTACCTAGAGTTTTTGTTTTGTTTTTTTAAATTTTTTTTTAATGTTTATTTATTTTTGAGACAGAGAGAGAGAGAGAAAGAGACAGACAGAGCTCGAGAGGGGAAGGGCCAGAGAGAGAGGGAGACACAGAATCTGTAGCAGGCTCCAGGCTCCGAGCTGTCAGCACAGAGCCTGATGAGGGGCTGGAACCCACGAACCACGAGATCATGACCTGAGCTGAAGTCAGACGCTTAACCGACTGAGCCACCCGGGCGCCCCATTGTTTTATTTTTTTTAAACAACAGAACTTTTTCTGGGTGATGTCCTCCTTTATTATCCTAAAGAATACTCTGGAATCATGATTTAGAAAGGCATTTAAGGTAGCCTCTTGGATACATTTATGAACATGCTGGAGAAATGCAGACTGGAAACTCCAATTAAACAGAAGTGTAGCTGGCTAGCCTGTTGATAAAATAATGCTAATCAGAGCCCAGAGCTTTGTATGGGTAAATAAAATTTGAAATATGGCAGAATGAAGCACAACATAACGACTGAAAAATCTGTGCTATGAGGCCAAGACTACCTGGGTTGAAATCCTGACTCTATCACATAGCTTGGTGACCTTGCACAAATTCTTAAAACTTCTGGCCCTAATTTTCTCATTTATAAATAGAGAACAATAATACGAGTCTCATAGAGTTAGGAAGTACAAATAAAGATGTAAAGTGCCTTTTTTTTTGGTGATCAAGAGTCTCTACTGACTGGGGCAACGGGCGGCACAGTTAATCCTGACTCATGATCTCAAAGTTGTGGGCACGGAATCTCTGTAAGATTCTCTCCCTCCCTCTCTCCGATTCAGTCAATCAATCAAAAGAATCTCTACTGACTGAGCCAATCAGATGCCCATAAAGCATCTACTAATAAATGCTCAATAAATGTTAGCTATGATGATGAAAAATACTCTCTCAGGATTAAGTGTTAATGAGACCTAATAAAAGGATGCAAAATGCAGAGCAGATAGAAAGCTGTCCACCAAATGAAGGGAAGATACAAAGTCATTCACAAACCTTGTAATACTGTAAGCTAAGCAATAATTGTTAGAATAGGTAGATTTGCTACAAATAAAAGCTACTAAAGAACTACAAGTAAACAGCAGCAGAGGATGAAATCAAAGCAACTCTTGGTCCCACTCACTGTAGGAAGAACTCTTGAGAGGAGAGAGAGCAGCTTGGTTCTCAACCAATGGAGAAAGCCCGTGCGGTTTTGTGTGTATGAGTTTGAATGAGTACGCTGCCCCTCCGAGGAAGTCTCCAACTCACAAAACCAGCCATCAAATTAAAACATGCAGCCAGATGCTCAAGGAACACACACCACAGAGAGGAGCCCAGCTCCCAGAGGACCACACCCAGCCAATCATTTAATTATATACCATCCTGTTCCCAGCTGGCCACTATTACTGCTAATAGCTAATTCCTTTGTAAGTACCTAATGAATAGAAATTCACTTGAAGTTACTCAACAGGAAGCTTCTTGAAGGCAAGAATAGGATTCCAAAGACAGCCAATAGTTACTTAATGTGGAGTTAATACTTTCCCATACTCCTAAGGATTCATACAGAATAAAATTAGTTATACAAACATTAGAATTTGCAATTGTATCCAACTAGATGATTCACTGACTCAGCAGTCTAATGGGAAGAGAAATTGCAAATCGTTCTTTTTTTAAAGTTTGAGAGACAGAGATAGCATGAGTGGGGGAAGGGGTGGGGGGAAGGAGGGGGAGGGAGAGGGAGAGAAAGAGAATCCCAAGCAAGCTCCACGCTGTCAGCACAGAGCCTGACACGAGGCTCAAACTTATGAAACTGCAAGATCGTGAAAACCAAGAGTCGGATGCTTAACCAACTGATCCACCCAGGCAGCCCGCAAATTATTCTTAAATCCCAGTTTTATTTTTTCAGATCATTCACTTCTAGCATTTTCCTTTATATCATACAACCTCAGTGCCCAGGACAGTAACCTGCAAATAGCAAGTAGTATTTGAACTATTATATAACTGCATATGTTCCTGAAAGAAATTCATAATCTAAATAAAGGGTCATAGAGCAAAAGGTCCAGAGTGGCTCAGCATCTAGCCTTGTAGCAGTGCCATACCTTAAACTGATCCAGGCTGCAGACTGGCCCACCTTTTGAATCAGAGCAAAGGCAAGCTGGACAGCACTGAGCAATTAAAAAAAAAAATTTTAATGTTTATTTTTGAGACCGAGAGAGACAGAGCATGACTGGGGGAGGGTGAGAGAGAGGGAGACACAGAATCCAAAGCAGGCTCCAGGCTCTGAGCTGTCAGCACAGAGCCCGATGCGGGGCTCGAGCTCACAAACTGTGAGATCATGACCTGAGCTGAAGTCGGCCGCTGAACCGACTGAGCCACCCAGGCGCCCCAGCACTGAGCAATTTAAATCCTTAGGCACTGCCAATGGGTAGAGCCATCAAAGTACTGATACCAACTTCTTTAGAGTCCTACCATCATACCCCAGGGATTTATCCCACAGAAGCCTCTTTCAGAATTTCAGGGACAACTCAGCATTCACTCACCAGACGGTCGCAGTCTAATAAGACTGCTGACGGATGGTTTGTGTGATGTGCATTCCAAAGAACAGTACAGGAGGAGAAGACGCCACTAATTAACTTTGGACAACCCATCAATTACAAGAGGAACACAAAAGATTTGCTATTACTTGTTAGACAGTTGTGCAACCAACGAGAGTCTAATTTTTATCAGAATATTCTGGATATCTTCGTGTCCATAGCTACAGCGTTAATCCAGACCTGTATTCCTTCATACCTGTATGACCGCATTTATTACTTTAAGTACAGCATGTTGGGACCTGTACTAAGTGATTGTATGTGTGTGTGTGTGTGTGCATATATGTGTATCCATATATCCATACATACATAGATGTATTTAATTTAATCTGCCAAAAAGTCTAAACAACACAGGTTTCAGCAACCCCCTTGTTGAGAGTGTCCTATCTTGCTATTTTGTACCAAAGCCCAATCTCTTCACCTCTATTTTATACTGACCCCAACAATCATTTTCTTGATTCTGGGCCCACCAGATTCATAGTCCTGAACCATCCCAGGTCAGTCCATGTTTATGAAACTGTTACAGCCCTTCGGGCTTCTTAGAGTGAAGCCAACTTCTTCAGACCGTCAAAGTTCCCTAATGGGCTTCACCTCAATTTCCCTCCCTAGGAGAGCTCGGTCGACCCACCATTACTTACACAAACAATTAAGTACGTGCACGACTTAATTATGTGTGTAAGATGGACAGCTCATTCTGTTGCTTGGAGGCCCCTCTCCCATGTTCCTCTTTTGAACCAAATCCTACGTTCTTTCAGGACTGCTTCAGACTCACCAGCAGATAACATTCCCTGATGAACGTGCCTCCCTATTTCTTCCACTCTTTAAATTCTCTCTGCTAAAGTATTCAATCTGTGTCACTCTGGACACACACACTTAAGGTTTTCTCTAGTTCACGTGCACGTGAACATCCTTAGAAACAGTAGGGATGTACCTTTTAAAGCCCCTTTCTTCTGCCTCCCTCCCTGTTTCTCAATTTCACAGGAGTACCAGGGTCTACCCGATTTGTTTACACTCGAACCGATTTGTTCGTATCTTCTCCAAGATCTTACAGGGTTTAGCCATCCCAGTTTACCAATGATCTAATTCGATGACATGTTGTTTGCTTAAAACTTTCAAGTACGCTAAAAAAAAAAAAAAAAAAAAAAAAAAAAAAGTGGTGTGGGCTCCCTGCACCCTACCCACAGTGACTGATTCATATTTAAAATTGCTGGTGCAGGGGTGCCTAGGTGGCTCAGTCGGTTAGGCATCTGACTGCGGCTCAGGTCATGATCTCGCAGTCTGTGAGCTCGAGCCCCCCATCGGGCTCTGTGCTGACAGCTCGGAGCCTGGAGCCTGCTTCGGATTCTGTGTCTCCCTCTCTCTCTGCCCCTCCCCTGCTCATGCTCTGTCTCTCTGTCTCAAAAATAAATAAAACATTAAAAGTGTTTTTAATTGGTGGTGCAGAGGCGGCTTCCAAACCCTGTATGCGAAAGTCACATAAATACATTCTCTGGGCATAGACACTGATCTTTACAGTGCGTATCACTCTCTGTTATTACAGTAGTGCCTGTTCGCAACTTGCCAAAGAACGTAAGCTCCATGAAGGCAGGGACCTTGTTTTGTACACAGCTTTATTTCCAGAACCTAGATAGCACTAGGCCGATACATGGTGCTATTCAAATATCTGCTGAATGAGGAAATACACGTTTTATAGATCCCATCTAGGCATAAAGATCTATAAAGGAAACAGGGCAAGTTTTTGTACTTGAAACCACTAATGAACGATAAGATTTCCTACTCGGGGAATAAAAAAAAAAAAAAAAAAAAAAGGAAAAACAAATTGGAAAACAGTGATCTCCAAACAGTAGAACTTAGGAACCCGAAAGTTCTGAAGGCAAACTTAGTTGGTATGAAGTTGAAAGCACTAAATCTACAGAGACCTTGAAGTTTAAGAACTGCATTTACTTCCAGAGGCTTTTCATGCTACATCCCAAAGATGTTCAGCTACAAAAAAAAAAAAAAACGAAAGTGCTCAGCGGCTCAAGGTGAGAAGGACCATCCATATAATAAAGTCGCTAAGACAGCCGACACCCTGAAAAGGACCAAATTTTCTTCAGAGCTGAAGAGGCACCAGAGGAGGGCACATCACCGTAAACAAAGCGAGCGGAGGGCCTCGGGGGAGCCGATTCCAGACAATAGGAGCAACTGTGGAGGCAAGGTCTGGGGTTGGGTCAAAGGGGGTGGAGTCTCAGAAAGCACCAGAGAGTAATCAGCGCCAGCAGTGGGGCAGACGCAGGGCCGCAGGCAGGACCTGGCTCGGAGGAGAGCTCCCGGGATACGAGTGTGTGTGTCGGAAGGGGGTGGGTGATCTGGAAAGCCGGGAGCAAACGGCCGTGAGGTTTTTTGTTTGTTTTTCAAAACACGGCGACCCCGGCCACTCTGGATGCGACGAGGGGAATCCCCGGAATAGGCGCAGGCCGAGATTCCCCAGGGACCCATAACGCGGCCGCGGGAGCGCGGCAGGAGGAGACCCCGGGGCTGGGGCCCAGGGGGTGACTTACTTTGAGGAGGCAGCTGTTGAGAGGAGCGGGCACCGAGGTGCGGTGGATAACCAGGTCCTGGCCCGGGTTGTGCACGTCGCAGATGAGCTCCAGCACGGCGATGCTGCGGGCCGTGGACACGGACACGCGGTGGTCCTCGGACCAGGCCAGCGGCTCTAAGCCGCTCACTGCATACTGCAGCTTCACGGCCGGCTCCCGCCGAGTCACCAGGAAGCGGAACGCGGCACTGGGCCCGGGGGCCGCGTCTGCAGCCGGCTCCTTCCCGCCCGCCTCGCCGCCCCCCTCGCCCTCCTCCTCCTCGGGCGGCGCAGGCCCGTCGGCCGCGAGCCCCACCCGGGCCTTGTCAGCCGAGCTCATCTCCCCTCAAGTGCAGAGGCCGGATCCCAGGGCGCGCCAACCTCGCGCCGCCGTCCCGTTGCCGCCACTTGCGCCGCCGCCGCCGCCGGCCCCCAGCGCCCTCCGCAGCGGCTTTCTCCCCTCAGGCCCGGAGCGCCGCCGAGCCAGGAAGGACCCCGCCGTTGCTAGGCGACCCAGCCCTGCCAGGTGGCCAAGGCGCTGCCTGTCTGGAAAGCGCGCCTCCTCGGCGGGCCGGACCGAGAAGCGCCCTGACTCGGCCGCAGTGGCCGAAGGGCAGGGAGCCTCGAGGGCAGCCGAGCCCCAGGCCCCTGTAGAGGCCTCCCGCGCCACTGAAGTGCTAAGGGAGCGGCAGCGCGGCGGCAAACGAAGGAAACGTTGGCAAGATGGCACACGGCCTCCGGTCTCTCAGAGACGCTCAAAGAACTTCACAAGCGCGAACGCCAGAGTGTTCGGTGGCATCGCCCGCCACGGGCCGAGCCGCGAGGGACTCCCCGCGCAGCGGCCGCCGCGGCCCGTACGCTCGCGGACGCCTCGGCACCCGGAAGGGACGCGGCCGCAGGAGCCGGCGGGGCAGCTGCGCGGGGTCCTCGCGCGCCGCCCACGTGGGCCCAGGCCGAGCCCGGTTCTCCCGGTCCCGCCGCGCCCGCCCGTGCCCGCGCCTCGCCGCGCGCCATGGCCGCCGCCGGGGGGCTGCTCCTCCGCGCTGCCGAGTCCCCGGCCGCCGCCGCCCCCGCCCCCGCCCCCGAGACGCTCACGGGACCCCGCCGGGCCCAGGCGAGGCGGGTGAGTTCTGCCCCGGCTTCGGAGCCGTCCGCACCTGAGGCCCGGCCCGCCGCACCTCGCGAGCGGCCGCCTCGCCGCTGGGTAGGGTTTGGAATTGCCGCCGGAGTCCGGGGCGGTGGTTGGGAAGCGGGTTATCTGGCAGATTCTGGAGGAGTCGCAGAGGGGCACGTGTCTGAGACCGGAACGTCACCCCGCGGGGATGTCCCAGGAGGGAGCGGCGCGGGCTTGGAGAGACGTCCGCCGGCTCTCGGGCTGCGGGTGGCAGGGGTGAGCGGCGGATCCCGTCGTCCCCCCACCCCAAGTTAGGACCTGACACCGGGGCGAGTGCCCGCCCGGCCTCTTGCCAGCCTCGCCTCTTTGTAACTTGTCTCAGCCACCGTTGCCTCAACCAGGGGTCGTTTGTTGCAGGAACGAGGACTGGAGACTAGAGAATTTCTTCATGAACTTGCAAAAGTGGCCTAGATTCTCATCCACGGGCAGTGGGGAGAGAGAATAACGGAGCATCAGTATACTCCGCTCACTAGGGAGGGGAAAGGTGCCTTCAATTTAAACCAAGCCAGAGCTGGAAACTGGTTTCTAGGACGGTTGACTTCTCTCCTGGAAAAGAGGAGGACTGCAGGGTAGAAAGCCCGTTGTAGAGTCATAAGTTACAGGACCTTGGGCCAAGGAAGGTGTGTGTTTTCTCCAAAAAGCAACAGGTGATTCCGTTGACGGATTGGTTGCTGAAGGTCAGTTCATCCAACGTGTTGAAGCTGAAATTCCTGGAGTTGGTATTAGGGTTTCTCTTTGATTTTTCAGTGATAATCAAGCTTTAGGATTTAGAGGTTTGGGAATTGGAGTTTTCAGCTAGCCAGTGGGGTAGCCACCTTTCTGGGAGGAGGAAGGGGAAATACCGAAGAGCCCCTGGGACCCTGGGGTCTGGGTAGGACAGACCTGAGATTAGAAGCCAGCTTTGCAGCAGGCTGATGTTGTAACCTTGCAGGGAGGTCTGATCCTCACTTTTCCTACCCGTAAAATGGGAACAGTAGTTTTTACCTCGTATGAAGTTATTTATGAGGAGTAAACGAGATCATATATGTAAAGATCCTATGTATTTTGTTGCCCACAAAAGCACTTGATAAATGCCAATGATAGGTAAAGTCGTATTGGCACCATTTTGAGTAATGGAATCGCTACATCCAGAGGCCAGTGGGATGCTTGTGCCATACAGGAGCCTAGTGACAAGTGGGAAGCACTGTTGAAACTGTTGAGCGCCTGGCTGGCTCAGTCAGTGGAGTGTGTGACCCTTGATCTTGGGGTTGTAAATTCGAACCCCACATTGGGTGTAGAGATGAGTTAAGAATAAAATCTTAACTTTTTTTTTTAATGTTTGTTTATTTTTGAGAGACAGAGTGCAAGCGGGGGAGGGGCAGAGAGAGAGGGAGACCCAGAATCCGAAGCAAGCTCCAGGCCCCGAGCTGTCAGCACAGAGCCTGACGCGGGGCTCGAACTCACAGACCGTGAGATCATGACCTGAGCTGAAGTCGGATGCTCAACCGACTGAGTCCCCCAGGCGCCCCCAAAATCCCCAAACTTTGTTGAGTGAGTTGAATAAATAAAAATAGGGTGTCTGGCTTTATGATTGCCTGAACCACTGTGTCAAAGGATATGTATTAATAAGGTCATGACAAGGGTCTGTGGTGCCCTTGTCTGCATCTACATTTTTTATGTCTTGAATGAGAATTATAGATACGTTGATCAAATTTGCCAGTGGCCTGAATTTGGGATGAGTAGCTAATATTCTGAACTTGGAAAGGCCTCAACAACATAAGTTATGCTATTTATAACACTACGTAGAATGTTTTCTTTCTGAAAATGTTTTTTGATGATTCAATTAATACAAATTTATTGTAGGAAATTTGGGAAGTATGTTAAAGAAAAAAAAAATCCATAATTGCCATACTCCGATATAACTCTGGTTAACATTTTGCTGTATATCCTTGTAGAAAACAGCTCAAAAGAGGGACCAAGCTGTATATGATGTTTTCTAACCGAGCTGGAATTAAAAAATGGTATTATAGCACAACCCTCAGGAATCCTGGCTGTGGAATCAGTGCCTGAGCAAAGCCTGTATTGCTCGGTGACCCTGGGACAAATCGCCTCATATTGCTGCCTCAGTGATCTCATCTTAAAATGGGATGATAGCAGAACCTGTATCGATACATTAGATAATCCACCTAAGTACTTAGCGTATCGCCTGAGCTATAGTGTATTTATTAATGTCAGAGGTGTAGTATTTAGGCTTTTAGGCCTAGGCGGGCTCCTAAAGGTCATCCGCCAGAACGTCCCTCGTTTTACAGGTGGTGCAGGACCAGAGACTCAGAGGAAGGTGATTTGCTTAATGTTGTAGAGCTGATGTTTTAGTAGATTCAGGTATGTTCTTTGCTCAGATGCCACCTCCTGAAGCATTTCTGTCTCCTGGCCTCCTTTCCCCTTGCCGCAGGCCGTGGGAATCTTATTTTGTGCTTTCACGACCCTTTGTGTATATATTTTTTCTGAGTACAAATGCAGATTTGAGTTTGTGGTTTTATACATTGCTCTCTTCCACTAATCTGTGCGTTCTTCAAGGGCTTGGCTAATTGTCCAGCCTTGTGTTCAGAATCAAGCTACTTGATAGCCACTATGTAGTAGGGTGTTTTAAATGAACGTGTTGTGGATGTGGGGCAGAAAAGCTAACAAGTAGGGGAATAGTGTCCGGCTTATGGAGAGGGATAATTCTATTGGGTGTTGTCATCTTGTAAGTATTTATGGAGCACTTACTTTGTGCAGACATGAGTTCATACAGGGGATTCAGTGCTCTACTGGGCAGACTTGTCCGTTTCCTTATAGAGTTTGTGGTTTGACGGGAAGATGGACACCACATAACAAATTACGTTTTATGCTTGTTATTGTATCGAGTGCTATAGAGAAGAATAAGGGTGCCAGGAGAGCCAAGAGTAGGAACCCTGGCTTGACTACGTGGAGAGAAGAGGTCAGGAAAGGTTCTTCTGAGGACCCAGTAAGCCTCAATCTGAAGGATGAGTATGTGTTAACCAGCCAAAGTGAGGGTTGGAGACGTGGGTATGGGAATCGCATGTGCAAAGGCCCTGAGGGAGGAAGGAACATGGTGCCTTCTAGGAGTTAAGGAAGATCCAGGACAGCTGAGACTGGTGAGATGGGCAGAGGCCAGCTTCTAGAGGGCTTTGTAGATCATGTTACAGGTTTTTTAATTTTAGCCTAAGAGCAGTGGAAACCCTGTGAAATACCGTGCTTGATTCTGAATACTTGCTTTTAAAGAAAAGTTGACCTGAGCATAATAGGTGACTGGGATGATAAAGGATCGAAAGTTCATGTCCTGTCTGGGATATTTATTCCAAAGGAGAAAGTAAAAGATTTACACGATGTGTGAAGGAATGTTATGTCCCAGAGGAAATAAGCTTGTTTTGTGTTGCTGCAGAAAGCAAACCTCAGACGAGCAGAGAGATGATCAAGGGGGCGGCTCTTGTCTGAATGTCAGAAGCTGCTTCCTAACCCCTAGAATTCGGTCTGCCTTGGTGGATGGAGAGCAGTAAGTGGAGGTGTGTAGGCAAAGCCTACTGCAAGGCCATCTGTCTGGGGGACGGTGGTAGAAAGTCTGTTCACGGTGGGAGTGGCCTTCAGGCCTTTTTATGCTCTGAGAGTCCCTAGTTCCATAAATCAAGGAAAGTCTGCACATTTCATTGTGCCTTGCAAATGATTCAGCAGACCCAGAACTTGACTTCATCTGTTTCTTTACTCTGAACATTCACGAACTTGGGACTTTGTAAAAATAAACTTGTAAAACGAAGGTTATTTTTAACTTAATTAGTAACACTTAACTTTATTAATATTAAATACTCGAAGTTGTATTTATTGAATTATTTGAGTATAGGAGTCCTGTGGTGCCAGGAACAAACAACTACTGTTATTGGTAGGTTAGCCTGAAGCTGACAGTCATGGCTAAAGCAAGCTGATGTGTAAATGGAATTCATCATTTTGAGCTAAGGGGAGAATAACATTCCAAGAGAAATGAGAACACCAGGATAATAAGCACTAGCTACTCACGGGATGTTTTTGTATCCGTGTGTACATTGGAAGAGAAGGCAGAAAGGAAACAAATTTCTTTCCAAAGAAAATTGGATGCTTCTTCTCTTAGGAGAAGTTTGGAGCAGGTAGCCAGATTCATGTTATGGAAATGAGAAGCAACAGGCAAAAAAAAAATATCGAGCGTTGTAGCCTGCAACCGACTATCAGATGGGGAGTCGAAAGGCAAAGAGAATTGGAAATAATTGTGGTAGAAGTGATGGATGGAGTAGAATTCTCATTTGGAATGGAAACGGCGAGTAGGAATCGTCTCCAAGCCATCTGAATCTGGGGGAGCAGCGTGAGGGGAGAGAGTGACAGCGATCCAAGCACTCTGGGGTAGAGCGGTAATGAAGGTTTCCGCTTCCTGGGCATGAGCTGGGATGCAGCCTCCCATGTATAGTCACCAACAGGCTTTGTTGGTGGAGAGAGAGGATGCGCTCCCCTCCCCTGTTCTTGTTGTGTAGGTGGACATCCAGGGAAACAGATTGATCTAGCGGGCACACTTCACAAGGTGGGTTCTCTCTTCCCTTAACGGAGACTCCCATTTGGTAATATTCAGCCCCCGAAAGGTTTCTCCCTTCTTTATCCTTACCCTCATCTTGGTTGAGTTGATAGTTAAGATGGATGGTGAGGTCTAGGGGATGAATGAGCTGAGATTTTTGGGGGGATTGGTTTCTTTTTTTTTCTTTTGGGGGGGGGGGAAAGCTGAGTCAAAGAATCTGATTGCAGACCCTAAACTGTTGCTCGACATATGGGGCGTAATGATCTCTGCAGGGAGAGAGGCAATTCTGTGGGCAGTCAGGCTTCACTGTGAGGTCTGTCTTCATGGACTAATGCATCTCTTGTCGCTCTTTCCTTTTGGGAACAACGCAGCAAGCAGAGGCTACCAAAAGAAAGTACCGAGCATCCAGTGAGGCTCCCCCAGCGAAGCGGAGGAACGCGGCGGCGTTTCTCCCAGCCAAGAAAGCTGCTGCTGAAGAAGCACAAAGGACTTTTAAGGGGAAGGCACAGAAAACATTTTCTCCGAATGAATCTTTGGTTGGCGTGAGCGGTAAAAACCGAGAGCAGAAACCATGCATTAGGACTTCTTCGTTATTTAAAAACAACCCCGAAATTCCAGAGCTCCACAGGTATGTTCAGGCACAGATGCACTTCGGGAATAAGAGGAGTGAAGTGTATTCCGCCTTTTGCTCTGTTGGTTGGAACTGATGCCCGGGTTTTGTTCGTCATTTGCAGACCTGTAGTAAAGCAGGTGCGAGAACAGGTGTTCACCTCAGACGCTTTTCACAAACTGGACCTCCACCCACATTTAGTAAGTATCTCTCAGTGTCTCGTGTGGTCGGTTTATTCGATGTGGTTATTCATTTGGAATGTCTAGAAAGAAAAAGAGTGGTTATTTCTGCTCCCAGCTACCTGAGTGAAGTCAGACTGACGAGATGCTCTTCTGGGATAATCCCAGTGAGCTTACGTTACTCTCCACTGTCCCAGCCTCCATCCGCACCCGCTTTTTAAGGAACCAAACACTCTCCTCACCTAATTCAAATTCGGCCGGACAGTTCACCTAATGTGCCTAGGACAGGCTCCTAATCATGGGTAGATGGGACGCGGAGGCTGATCTGGATAGGAGAGGGAACTGAGCTGGCATCTTCGTCTCAAGGGTAGCCTGTTACAAAGAATTGAAGAAGACGGGGCTGTTTTAACACACGTTTTCTACAAACAGATGGACCCTTTTTTTTTTTTTTTTTTTTTTTTTTGATTTAACCATGAGTGAAGTTTCCGCTCTTATTTATGAGTAAGGAGAGAAAAATGCGTTAACTTTTAGGGAATCTGGTTTTCCTTTGCTCCCGTGGTCACAGCTCACTTAGTCCTTCAGGGTGCCTTACGTAAGCTGTTTTCGCACCTA
This sequence comes from Leopardus geoffroyi, assembly GCF_018350155.1. Classification (NCBI taxonomy): domain Eukaryota; kingdom Metazoa; phylum Chordata; class Mammalia; order Carnivora; family Felidae; genus Leopardus; species Leopardus geoffroyi. The sequence goes on along the minus strand of NC_059342.1, from coordinate 90,504,682 downwards.
CGGGTTTGAGCAGGGACATCTAGCAGGGTCGTGCTGTGGGCATTTGGGGATGGATAACTCTTTGTCATGAGCACTGTCCTGCGCGTGATAGGATGTCCAGCAACACCCGTGCCTCTACTCGCTTGATTCCAGTGGTGTCCCTGGCCCCACTTGTAGCAACCAAAAATCTCTCTAGATGTTGCCACCTGTGTGGGTGCAGGGGTGGAGCAGAACCACCCCCAGGCGAGACTCACTGGGTTGGAAGAACTTGACTTGAACATAGTCATCAGTTTTTTCCCAGTATCTTCTTTTTTCATTAAATGGGTTTTTACCAAAAAGTCAGAAGTTAAAAATATTTATTTTTTGTTTTCTCTTTTAGATTTCCACGATAAATACGGTCTTAAACATGACTAGCATGACCAGGTAAGGAAGGGTTCGAGGCCAGTCTTGATTTTCTTAAAACTTGGATGGCTATAACCAGATGAGATCTGAATTATCTGTGGCATACAGAGCACATTTTTGTCTTGGTGTTAGAGAACACTGCCAGATTGCTGCCCATCGAGGGCCTGACGCATCACTTAGCCACTCAGTTCCCTCGCTTGTTAAATGGAGAGGCCGAGTGCCCATCTACTTCTGTTCTCAGCTCTAAACTGGTCCAGATGCTGGTCTCCATGTGATCCTGCTGCCGTCCATGCTTCCCTGAGAATAACATGTCCACGATGCAGAATTTCTCGTGTCATTGTTTACTAGTAAGAATTAGAGGCAACCAAAAAGACAGGAGTAGGTATTTGATTGGATAGAGCGGGATACTGAAAAAATTTTTTGGATGTTTAATAGTGACGGTTCTGGAAAACGGAACAGTAAAAGGCGTAGAGCAGAGGTGAACTTCCTTTTTGTTTTTTTGGTTTTTTTTTTTTTTTTTTTAATTTTTTTTTTTTAATGTTTATTTATTTTTGAGACAGAGAGAGACAGAGCATGAATGGGGGAGGGTCAGAGAGAGGGAGACACAGAATCTGAAACGGGCTCCAGGCTCTGAGCTGTCAGCACAGAGCCCGACGCGGGGCTCGAACTCACGGACCGCGAGATCATGACCTGAGCCGAAGTCGGCTGCTTAACCGACTGAGCCACCCAGGCGCCCCATGAACTTCCTTTTTGTGAGCACCTATGCGTGTTTACGTTTTATTAGTCATCACATTTTACTTATAGGTGCTAATTGATGACTATTAAAGAGTGAAATAAGGAGCCCCCTCCCCAATTTTTTTATTCAGTTGCATCAACCAAATGTAAATGAATTCTGTGCCCTTTTTGTTGTTTGTTTTTAAATACACATGTGGGCACATCCTAGTGCACCTTGGTTTTCTGGAGAGTGAGAAGAGCTCCAGGCTATCAGGATGGCTCACAAGATTTCTTGTACCCTTTGGCGTGGGACTCTTTCCACAACGTCTGCCACGGGAGGCAGGTGCATGTGTGCTATGCTCTCGTGGTAGCTCCAGCTTGTCACCACGCCTGTCCCTTTGTTTTTGTTTTTTTTTTTAAATCAGCCTGCCAGAATGGCCAGGCTCTGGCTTGCCTCAGCATTTTCAACTGAGTTCCAGAAATTTAATTGAGGTTTTACTCCTCCAGCCGTCAGAAGCTCCTCAGCAACTTCGCTCGAATGTCTCGATACTCCAGGGTGGCAGTTGGCAGACAAGCGACGCGTGGGGGCGGTTGCGATCTGTGTGTCCTGCTTCTCTGCCTGTAAACACGACAGGGTAAAACATTACATACGAGCATGTGTTCTCTCTTCTGGGTGGCCCAAGCGTTCAGAAGCAAAGTATTCCCGTGTTGCTGGAGGGCAGAGATGCTCTGGTGAGGTCTCAGACGGGCTCAGGTCAGTCATCATTTAACTTCTGTCCTTCTTCCCCCCGATACCAAGGCCACAGTCACCTTATAGGTCACGTAGCGAGATGGCTATCTGTGGTGGCGGCTGCTTTGCTTTTTGGGGGGAGGAGGGGAGGCCATGCTTGGCTCTTGATTAGGGCCCTGAATTTGTTCTTGTGGCGAAAGGAAGGGGGTGGCTGATGGTGCTGTGATCAGGAGTGATCCGGACGTGGCCAGGTTCTGCTCTCGCTCTGCAGAGCCTCTGTCAGGGCTCTGCCCAGTCCACCATCTGTGGCTCGAGCTGCCCGTCCTCCCTCCAGTGGGGGATAAATAGTTTCTTAGAATAAAGCATGGTTCAACATGAGCACGCCCTGATTGGATGCTAGTTGTTTTGCTGCAACGTGCAGCACAGATTTTGCTTGTTCCACATTGTCTGTAGACGTGTTCTTGTGACCTCTTGTGCCCTGCATGGGGCTAATCAGCTGTTCTCCACTCCCCCCAGCTCAGCCACCCACCTGGTGGCTTTTGCCATTCCTTGGTTTCTTCCTGGTCTTTAGAGGCCAGCTCTGGGGTTCAGACTGGCTTCTAAACACCTCGGTGCTGCCCACATCATTCACTTGACCAGGAGGCTCATTTGAGTGATTAAGGATGACTTTAGAGGAGGAGTTTTCTGGCTTTGAAGGATAGTCATCCAGTTGAGCTTTTGTGTAACTTGGGAAATGTGTCATTGTCTCCCTTCTTGGCTGGAGAAAGGAGCTGAAGCTGCAGGGTGTTTTTGGAAGTAGTGCGTTCACAGAGCAAAACTGGGAGTCATGGCAGGGGGGCAGATGCTGTCTTTAGCGCTCTTGGATGTAGGACTTAACACTTTTCCTGTCCCTGGCTTTTAGTGCTGCCCAAAGATGGCAGAGACCATTTTCTTTACTGTCTTCGCCCTCCCTCCATCTTCTAGAGCCTGTGATTTTAATTGCTTCTGTACTTTTTTAAAAGGTAAAACGCTTGCCTACTGTATCCCTGTGGTCCAGTCTCTTCAAGCAATGAAATCAAAAATACAGGTGAGTATAGTGTGTTTCTTTTACTGCTCATGGTACGTAAGCAACCATGGAACTGAACCAAAGCAGGACCACTGGGACCAAAAGACTCTGTTTTCATTTAGCGTTGTTTTCTTGCCTCTTTTTTAATTCATTCATTGATGTTTATGTCCTATAAACATGTTGCATCTGAAGACTGTGCCCAGAGTAGAATAGAATAACTGTATTTTGTAATCATCACAGCACATCCAACAGGGAGCGTTTGTAAAATCAATGCTCCTTGTGTGTCATACACTGTGCCGGATGCTTTGCCAAAGTGTCATCTTCTCAAATTCTAGCCGCCGCCCCCCCCCCCCCCCCCCCCCCCCCGCCTCCCCAGGCCCAACGAGTTACAGGTATTTCTGTTCATCTAATTTTACAGAAAGAAATGGAGGCTCGGGAACAATGGTGGAGTCTTGTCTTTAGTTGGGAGGCACATTTAGTTAGCGTTTGGGCCGAAGGGGCCAGAATTGGGTTCCCCAGGGGGCCAGTTAACTGCCAGGCTCCGGGGGCACAGGTATCATCTCAAAATCCCGCCCAGAGTCCCACAGATATGTCCCTGGTTATCCTCAGTAGGAAGGACAGGGCGAGACCTGAAATAGGAGGTGAGGTGGGTGCACAAGCAGCTGAGAAGAGCTGATTGGTTACTTTTCTTCTCGGTGTGAACGGTGTGAACACACCGAGTTAGGCGTGGACCAAGCCTACCTGATACTGAGGGACTACACAAGTAGCGATAGCATTGGATTGCAGCCCAGAGGCTAAAACCTATACCCACCGGGACAAACGGATACAAATAAGTTACTGAATAAATAGAGAAACGGGAGAAGGAAAGGCCTTCCTTCCAGTAGACTTCCTCCGGACATCCACAGAAGTGACGGAAGTAGAATGTCGCCATCTGGCAGGTGCCTTAGTTGTACCGCCCCCACGGGGATCGGCACGCACTGAAAGGAGTGGACGAAAGCGGCATGAGAACTGGGAGATTTACTGGGTCTCCAAGCATCTCCCTGCAAGACCCCTCTTAATCCCAAAGGGGAAGACAGTAATTCTACGATGGGGAAGTGGCTGTCACCGCCTTCACCCCGGTGGTCAGCGTGGGCATCACCGGTGCGCAGATGTGCTGACCTCACGCACCTCCCTCTAGATAGGTGCCCAGAGGGCACGACGTCCCTTCTGTGGCTTTCTGGCCCAAATTTAATCATGAGCAAGCATCAGACGAACCCAAATCAAGAGACATTCTGCAACGTGACTGGCTATTACTCTTCAAAAGTATTACGGTCACAGAAAAACAAAACAAAACAAATACAAAGAAATGCTGAAGAACTGCCCCTGGTCAGAAGAGGTGAAGGAGACGTAGTGGCCAAATGCAACCACATGGTTCTGAATCGGATCCTAGTCTGGGGAAAGGACATTAATAAGTCAGTCAGTGAGACCGGAATACAGTTTGTAGATAGATTCACTCATAGTAGCTTATCAGCGTCGATTTCCTGGGTTTGATCCTTGTACTGGGATTTTGAGAATCGATACTGCCTAAGGAAGCTGGGAGCAGGATATAAGAGAGTTCTTTGTATAATCCGTGTAATTTTTTTGTAAGCTTAAATTCATTTCAAAGTGAATATTTAAATTTTACTTAAAATTTATTTACATAATTTTAAATCAATAAAACCGAAGTCCGGGGCGCCTGGGTGGCTCAGTCGGTTGAGCATCCGACTTCAGCTCAGGTCATGATCTCGGAGTCTGAGTTCGAGCCCCAGGTCGGGCTCTGTGCTGACAGCTGAGAGCCTGGAGCCTGCTCTGGATTCTGTCTCCCTCTCTCTGTTCCTTTTCCACTCGTGCTTGCTCGCTCTCTCGCGCTCTCTCTCTCTCTCTTGAAAAAAAAAAGTAAAGATTAAGAAGAAATTAAAAAAAAAAACCTGAAATCCTACACAACATCCAAGTGATGGAACCTTACATAGCCATTAAAACTGGTATTTTTTTCAGTTACCCTTTGTGAACTTGACAGGTGTTTTTACACGTTAATCAAAAAAGGGCAGAGGAGGGGCGCGTGGGTGGCTCAGTCGGTCGAGCGTCCGACTTCAGCCAGGTCACGATCTCGCAGTCCGTGAGTTCGAGCCCCGCGTCGGGCTCCGTGCTGACAGCTCGGAGCCTGGAGCCTGTTTTGGATTCTGTGTCTCCCTCTCTCTGACCCTCCCCTGTTCATGCTCTGTCTCTCTCTGTCTCAAAAATAAATAAACGTTAAAAAAAAAATTTTTTTTTAAAAAAAGGGCAGAGGATAAAACAGTATGTACTGGATGATCTGGCTGCATAAATAGTACTGTGTGTGTGCGCGCGCGTGTGAAGAGACAAGAAAGATACTTGAACTGCTGATACCGATTTCCTCTGACGTGGATGAGTGAGGAATGTATTTCCTACAGGTGACCGATGTTTTCTTCCCATTGGGCACCTCACAGTAAGATAATTCATACAAAGGACTTGGCGTTGTACGCTACCCAGCTGGAGAGGAGAGGCCAAGTATTGCAACGATGTGGTAAAGTCTCATCTGTTTATACGTGTTAGGACAGTTCCCTGAGAGCAGCGGGTTGTTATTTACACACGTATCGTTGAAGAGCTTGGGACTATTTGAGCCGGAACGGGTCCTGTGGTTCCAGCCCCACCGTCTCGTCTCATAGGCCCGTGGACCGAGGACGAGAGAGATGGGATCACGTACCTGAGGCTGGTGGCGTCCTGGGTCTGGGTGTGTCCTCGGGCAAATCTTTCCATCCCTCTGTGCCTCAGTGATGTCACCGATGGGGTGGAGCCGACGGCAGCGGGTGTCCACCAGGGTTGCCTCGAGCTTCTGAGCCGCGAGCTTCTGAGCGGACGCATGTGGACGCTTCGGAAGCATCACCACGTGGGCGCGGGGCCGGTTTGCAAGGCAGTGATTTTCTCTGCTGCTCTACAGAGACGTTCACAAGCCACTTGGTGGTTTTTCTTTACTGCGTGTATTTTAATGTCAGTAACGGCTCATTCTATTCAAGACTGGAGTTTTCTGTAGAAAGAGTTCTCTAAGCCCAAATTTAATTCACTCGTTTCAAGTAATATTCAATAGGGACCCTTGGAGTTCATTGTGAAATGATTTGACCTGTAAAAAACCGATCTGGAGGGAGCAGGAAGCTCAAGGCACCCAGCAGAGTCTTAAATTACTTTGGCGATGGAATGAGAACGGATTGGCTTTCTGTGTTTTCGCTCTTTCTGTTATTTGGGCTCTGATTTTTTTTTTTCTTTTTTTTTTTTTAAACAACACAACCATCCGTCTTTGCTCGCTTCTGCCCTGCGAGGAATTGATTTTTCTTTCTTCTTCTGTGTGTAGTAACACCTTTTGAAATGTCAGAATCTCGTAACGTCACACTGTGGCACGCTGATACCGTTGTACTAACATGTTTACCGTTCTTGCCTGGGCCTCAGCACAGCCTCGCAGACTTGACGTCGAGGATAGGCGGCTCTAGTTTGAATTCCAAATCCTTTCCTCCTTGTGGGTAAATGTTTCCAATGCAAAACATGAAATCCATACTTGTAATTGAACCTGTTCTAAATCCACACTTAGCTTCTGCCCTGACACGGTTTTGATTAAGTCCTGAGTGTCTGTGAGCACTTTGGAGGTGCAAGTCACCGCTGACTTTGGGGCCTTTCTCAGGGTACTTTTTGGGTTTTTTTACACGTATATTTTTAGATACAGTGTACGCGTTACAAGATTAAAAGAGTACCAAAAAATACACGGTGAGAAGTCAGTCCTCACAGTCCCTGTCGCCCGCATGGCAGGGCTCTCTGGGGACGCGATGCCCTTGTGCTCGTCTGGTGGCCCTCCCAGGGCTGGTCTCTGCAGAGAGAGCGAGTGCGGGGGCGCACAGGCCCCTTCCCCCTCAGCCAGAGCTTCTGTGTTTCTTTCTGTTGTGTTTGGGGCGATAACACAGGAGGTTGCTTGCCGTACATGATGTTTGTGCCTTGCTAGTTGGTGCTCACTTAACACGCTTTGGGATGGCTTCTTAGCAGTACCGTTCCCACGTGCCTTGTTTTTTCACGGCCGTCTGGTGTCCCACTGCATGGGGGTACCCCGAGTTAGGGCGTCAGCCCCTCACTGGTAGGACTTCCCTTCCATCCAGTATTTCACTACAAACGAGACTGTTACAAATACAGTCTGTAAACTAGTTTACTTTTTTACGTACACTTGCGGGTGTATCTTTTAAAGAAACCCCTGACAGTGGGAGCGGCATTTTCATTCGGTGGGTAACGCCGCAATTGAACTTTTTTTTTTTTTTTAATTTTTTTTTTTTTTTTTTTTTTTTGAGAGAGAGAGAGAGGGTGCAAGTGAGTGAGGGGCAGAGAGAGAAGTGGGGCTGAAGCTCATGAACCTCACCCTGTGTGGGGCTCAAACTCACGAACCGTGAGATCATGACCTGAGCTGAAGCCAGATGCTTAACCCACCGAGCCACCCAGGCGCCCCGCCCCCCGCACTGAACTTCGAATGGGTTAAGCCACTTTGCGCTCTGCCCACAGCGGGCGGTACAGGAGTCCCTGCTCACCCGTGCCCTAGTGACACCATCGGCTGCTTAAGTTTTGCTCATTTGACAGTGGAGTTGAGCATCTCTTTGCATGTAAAAGCCATGGCTTGAATTCTCACGTCCATGAATTAGCTACTTGTGTCCTGTCTCCATTTTTCTATGTAAGTCGTGGTGGTCTTTTTTGTTTTCATTTTTTCATTGAATTATAGGCCTTTTGTGAACTAAGGAAGCTGGCCCTTTCTCTCCCCTCGTTTTGTCGTTTATTACTTGATTTTATTTAGTCACTGTTTGCCCGCCCATTCTAAAGTTAAAAGTTTTTATGTTATAAAACGTATTGATGTTGTATAGTTTCTGAGAATTATGTCATCTGTAAAATGGCCAACTTAATTCCAACTTTACTTCTCTAACTTTGTTTGCTTGTGAGGTCTCTGAACAATTTATCTTTTCTCTACTGATGCAAAATGCACCTTATTTCATACAATTCTGCATGTATTTGATTCTGTTCTAGACTCGGTTTGCTGCTGTGATCTCTGTATGCTGCTGTCCATTATTTATATTATGGTAGTTCTAAATCGTTTTAACATCTGTTGTTTTTCGGACATGTTTTGGTTATTCTTGCACGTTGATTTTTCATAGGAACTTTGAAGTCAGCTTGTCCACATGTGTTATTTTATATGCGCGTGTGTATACGTGCAGACTTGTGGCAGCTTTCTTAGGGTCGCGTTACGTTCATGGGTTGACTTACGATTGGCTCATTTGTGATAAGGAGCCATCTTATCCAAGAATAGGATATGGTTTCCCATTTATTCACATTTTACTTTACGCTCCTCAGAAGGGTTTTACAGTTTCTGTCACAAGCATTTTGTACATTTTTTGTCAGCCTTCCTGTTGTTCCCGCTGCTGCTCTTGGGGGATTCCCCCCTCCATTGTGTTTTCTAACTTTTTTATGTCAGAAGGCTGTAATTTGTGTGTATTAAGTTTGCATTCAGCTACTTGACTGAGTTGTCTTTTCTTGTAGTAGATTTTTGTTTTGTTTTGTTTTTTAGGGTAAACTGTCATCTAATAATGACTGTTTTGTCTCCTACTTTCCAGTTTTATACGTATTTTCTTTCTCTTGTCTGACCGCATGGGGCATAACCTTTAAAAAAAATTTTTTTTTAATGTTTATTTATTTCTGAGAGGAACAGAGACCGAATGCGAGTGGGTCAGGGGCAGAGAGAGAGGGAGACACAGAATCCGGGCTCCAGGCTCCGAGCAGTCAGCAAGAGCCCGACATGGGGCTTGAACTCACGAACCGTGAGATTGTGACCTGAGCCGAAGTTGGACGCCCGGCCGACTGAGCCACCCAGGCGCCCCGAGGCAGAACCTTTAGAACAAGGTTGCATGAGAAGAGTCGTGGACATCGTAGTCCCCTTCTCTCATGAGACACTTCTGATGTTTGCGAGTGGCCGCCCTCGGGTTCTGTCGACCGGGGTCCCGCGACCTTTGTTCGTTGACTCATGGCGTTTCTTTCCTTCTGTGTCCACAGCGCAGCGATGGCCCCTATGCCCTGGTGCTGGTGCCAACGAGAGAGGTAAGCGGCCTCACTGTCAGGATGCCTCCTAAGCAAGTGCTTTCCTTCTGAGAGTAAGACCCGTTCGAATTTAAAAGTGGGTTTTACCATTTTTCTCCCTGCTGCACCCTTACCTTGGCCTGGGCCCATCCCTCTGGTTCCTGTTAAGAAGAAAAATTCAAAGACTCTGTGAAAATCATAAGCTGAGTATGGAAAAGCATTTCCCTGGTGTCTAAAAACTAATGACACGATAAGCCTCTGTCCTTTTAAAAGGAATTAAAATAATGACATTTTCAGACTTTTTTGTTTCTTTTATAGCTTAATTAAAAATTGGAGCAGTCAGCCCTAAGGTGAACTTTTTTTTAAAAGAGGCCGTGGTACCGAGAATTTTACGTGTTCTTGCAAGTTAAGCTTCTCGACATTTTTCTTCTGTCTTGGTGGGAAGCTCTTCTGTCTGATCTAGTTTATTTGCCTATGATCTTATTTACTTGCCTATGGAGGCAAGTGTAGATTAGGGCACCGGTTTTCTCTATCAAATGCTAATCACTTCCTTGCGGAGAGTTGATCGCGGAGATGGAGGTTTCCAGTCAGCCTGTTAACACAGCCGTACACAGCCTGCAGTGCCCTTTCTCAGCTCGGTCCTGGGAAGGAGCAGGCGTGGAGCTATTTAAATTTTCACAGCGGCAAACTTGCTACTTCCCTGGGACGCGTCGTGAATACTAAGCGTGCGGGAACTCTGTACATGCGCTCGGATAAAGGGATTGCGTTGAGGCCTTCTTATGGTGGGGAATGGTTATAACCTACGTTAATTTTCACTTCCTCTGGTCTCCACTGGGCTTGTTAGATTCTGTTCCTTTAATAAACTCGGGGGTGACCGTCTCTCGGTGCTCCGTGGGGCGTACTTGAAGGATACCTGACGCCACCTTGAAACCAAGGTGCCCAGAGGCTCCTTCGGGTGACGCCTTCCCGCACGTTCTGTTTTCCTCTCTTCCTAAAGAGAGGCACGTCCGGGGCGATGCTGCTCGCTTCCCCATCCACGTGCACCGTAGGCTTGTGGTTCTCTGTGTGGCACTCTGGGAATTTGAGCCAGCAGAGGGAGCACACAACACTGTTTCTGTGTGTGTCCAAGGAATGGACGCGGCCTCTCTGCCCAAGTCTCCAAACTGGCAGCTTTCAGACGTAGTCTGAGAGCGAGCTATGTTCTCTGAGAAGATTCTGTGGATCAGATTTTTTTTTTTTTTTCCTGAAATCTTAACTTAAGGTCCAGGTTGGGATCTGATCACTTCGTGTTGTCTAAATTTTTTTAAAAGATTGGGGTGGTGGGGGCGGAGGGGGGGCGGGTGGGAACAACCTTGCTCAGTATCTGTAACTGCTCACTCCTCACAGCTGGCTCTGCAAAGCTTCAACACTGTCCAGAAACTGCTTAAGGTAAGGCGGGCCGCGAGTCCGGTTTTCTACCTTTTTTTCCTGACTTTTTGAGAAAAGAGAAGTCTGCCAGTCTTACCTTTGTTTTCAAAAAGCAAGGAATTATTTTAATTTCGCTTTGTTGCTTGGGCATCTCAGCTCTCCCCAGGTATAGTTTGTAGGTTTTGACTGATCCGAAGTTGACCAACTGCCGATTTCTAGCTTAGATTACTGGGGTTTCCTGGTGCTTAGAGTCCTGTAATGTGTTCACCATAGTCCCTAACAAGGTGCGCGTGGAGACTCACAGGTATAACCGAAGTGAGCACGTGGAAAGCTACCAGAAAGCTGCACGTCGGGTTTAAGAAAGGAGAGCCAGCGCCTGCCAAGCCCAGAATTGATCTGTCCTTCCTTCTGTCAGGGGTGGGGAGTAAGGAAGGGCCGTGCTTAGGTCAAATGTGTTCTCCACTCGGCCTCGACGGGGCAAGGCAGAGAAACTGTTTGAATCCCTGAGAAAGCCTCTGTTCCTCTCACGGCACCAGGAGCCAGTTCCGGAGCTGTGACTTAAGTGGCTGTTGCCCGTCACTGGGGCGGGCGATGCCCGGGAATGGCGTCTGCACAGTGACAGCGTCTGCAGTGAAGCCTAGGTCTTCCCTCCCAGCGTCTTTAGGGGAGAAGACCTTGGATTCGGTCTCTGTGTCTGCAGGGAAGGGGGCTCTGCTCTGATTCTCATCTGGTGTCTTCCTGTAGCCGTTCACCTGGATCGTGCCTGGGGTGCTCATGGGCGGAGAGAGGAAGAAATCCGAAAAGGCCAGGTATGCGGAGCCTGGTTCATGGTCCGCTCCTGTCTGAGTCTGTCTGTTCTGCCTTCCTATTCAATGAGACCTGGTCCTTCTAAACCTGGAGAGAGTCTTGTTTCCTCCTGTGCTTCCTAGTCCCAGAGCGGAGGGACAGATTGAGGCAGCGGGATCCTGTCACCTGTAGGCGGTGCTGTCTTATGAAATACCGACGAGCCCACAGAGGTTCCCTTCCGACGTGGTCGGTAACCATACTCCCCACCCACTTACCGTCCTCTCTCCCCGCCCAGCATCCCTTGGTCCCCCTTGTTCGGTATCCAGCCCCCTCGGTGACTCTTTTGTGCACATTGGGAGTCTGGGGGCTTGTCATTTGGCTCTACAAAGGCGAGGTACCAAACTCACTGTAATGCTTTACGCTTTGCTTTGTATATCCAAAACACTGATTCCTAATTCTGTATAGGAACTGGTGATGGGTAATTTCAGGAGAAAACGTTGCCACAGATAAATCCCACGTTGTCTGGATTCTTTTTGAAACATTTTTATTGTATTGTAGCTTAACGCTTAGTAGTAACACCCAGCTCTGTGTGTAGTTTGTAACTGAGGAGTAAATACTAAACTTGAAACCTAAAGGTATTGGTTAGATTTGGTTCAGCTGTAAGTAACGACAACAGCAAACAGCAGTGGCACAAACAATATGGCGGTTGTATTTCCCTTTCACATCTAAGAAGCCTGACGGTAACGCCTCCAGGGCCTGCATGAAGCTCTGGTGTCAGGAACCAGGTTCCTTCTGCCTTTTTGTGCCATTAAGTGAGGCTTCCATTTTTAAGTGTACTCCATAGTCTTAGCGAGTTGCTAGAGCTCCAGCCATTACATCTTGTTCCCTGCCAGCGGGAACAAAGATAATCCTCCCCCCTCCCTCCAGAGATATTTGTGGTTTTTGCATATTCCCTTTATCCTTTTATCCCATCCCTTGAACATAGGCATACGACCAAACTTAACTTCAAGAGAGGCTGGAAAATACACTCAGCTAAAAATTAGAAGCTTGTATTGCTATGGGAATATGGAGTAAAGGGTGTTTGGGAGTAAGAACTGAGATTTATTCTCCCTAGTCTGTGGGACAAAGTTAGGTGCCCGTTGTATGGAGGCTACAAACAAAGGTTCAGTATAAGAAACCATTCTAGCCATTAGACCACATTGGCCTGCGGTAACTCATTTAGACTGGAGTTTCCATGACGCAGAAACCTTCAAGAACGAACAGGCTAGGTGACCATCTTTCTGGAATGTCCTAGAAAGGATCCACGAACCAGGTAAAGGGCACCGGATTATACAGTAAAGATTCTTTTCAGAGTTATTGCATTTATGATTTTAATACGACGTCGGATCTTAATAATCACCTTCTAGGCAAGAGAAACTTTGAGGGAAATGGAAACTGAAACGTATCTTCGTATCCGTTTGTCATCCTGTTTGCCGTGACTTCACGCTGTGCACATTGGTGCTAGAAATGAATCTGCCTCCTGTGCCTTCTTCCTGTGTTTTCTGTTGATACAGCCCCATTTGATTTACTTTTATGATATGTAATTTTAAACAGACTCCGCAAAGGAATAAATATCCTTATCTCGACTCCTGGGCGACTGGTGGATCATATCAAATCCACAAAGAACATTCATTTTAGTCGGATACGGTGGCTGATTTTGGATGAAGCAGACAGGTGAGCCTCGCCCAGAAGCATGAACGGTAGGAGCAGCGAGCCGTTTGTGCTCTTGTTGCAGCCTTCACTTTGCATGCGGAGTAAAATCCCTTCTCTCGAAACCACAGAATCCTGGATTTGGGTTTTGAAAAGGATATCACAGTGATACTCAATGCCGTGAATGCCGAGCGCCAGCAACGACAAAACGTGTTGCTGTCGGCCACACTCACAGAAGGTGGGTTGAAAAGACACGCTCTTTGTTCTTAAGAGGAACGATCTAGATGTGATGGGCGTTGTTTGCCCGCGGTGGTTCTCAGCGATGGGCATAGAGGGTCAGGAGGGCGGTGTCCCTGAAGGACTGCCTTTCCGGACCCCTGCCCTGCAGGCCCAGCCTCCCTCTGCCAGTCATGCAAGGCTCTCCATGCTCCCCGGGGTGTGGGGGGAAGGGCAGGGCAGGTCCAGAGCTGTCTCTGTAAGGAGAGTGTTCCCGGTGCTCGTGGCGGGGTGAGAGGAAAGGTGACGGCTGACTCCCGTCTACCCAGAGGCTTCGTGAGCTTTTTATTGTGAGTGTTCTCAGCCCACCTTTCTGCTGAAGAGCCCTGAACCTCTTTAAGTTCCTTTCTGTCTTTCCGTCCTCACGAGATGGACGTTCCGAGCTCTCCTTTACAGATGGGGCCCTACGGCTTGGAAAAGTCACAGCCACCAGAGTCACCCACACAACACAGCCCCGCTGTCACGTTCTCAGGTCTGGCTTGTTAAACTGGCCCTGTTGCAGCACACGCATAGCAGTTCGCCAAGTGTATCTTAAGTAACCTTCATTTTAAGAGAAAGTCCATGATTCTGTGCTCAGAAGTTTGGGAAACGCCACATATTTCTTCCTTGTCTTAGAAATTCATGGTGCATGCGAACACAGCAAAGATCCTGAGAAGCCTTGTAAACCCACAACACCCTGTGATTAAGGAATCCCGTGACACCCTTTTATCAGGGTTTTCATAACTTACTTGAGCGTAGAATCCTTTCAGGGTGGGGAGGAGACAGCTGCTCCTGTCCCTTTCAGTGGCCTGCCTAGGCCAGAGTTTAGAAATGCTGGTGTGGAAGCAGTGCCCCCCCCACCCCCGCCGCCGATTGACCAGAGGGCAGATCTTGCTGCCCAGGTATTGCCCACAGGAGCTTCTTCATAAGCGTGGGACGTGGGATGTGGGGTGTGGGGTGCCCACACGGGACTGGTTTCACAGTGTTTGCCTATCTCACCTTTGCTCCAAGGTGTGACGCGGCTGGCTGATATCAGCTTGCGTGATCCGGTCCGGATTTCTGTCCTGGATCAGCACCACGGGCAGTCTGACCCGGAGCGAGGCACACTTCCCGAGGTTTCCCCTCTACCACCTGACGATGAGCTGGACAGCTTCGCGATTCCAGGAAGTCTTGATCAGCATGTGACGCTGGTTCCCAGCAAACTGAAGCTCGTCTCCCTGGCGGCCTTCATCCTGCAGAAGTGCAAGGTTGGGACCAGCTCAGTTGAGGGAAGAAGGTCCTGTCCTCTCTGTGTCTGGCGTTGATAGCAGTGAATTGAGGGATGCTCGCTCGCGCGCGCGCTCTCGCTCTCTCTCTCTCTCTCTCTCTCTCTCTCTGTCTCGTGCACACACACACACACACACACACACACACACACACACACACGTTTTCCACTGTAACTGTGTTTGCAAATGCAGACTTTACCAGTCAGCCATCCTGGGGTTGTGGTAAAGACCCAGAGGTCAGTGATAGCTGTCACATTAGACATGAAGTTACCTGAATCCTCTGCTGGGACGGAGGACCAGGAGCATCACAGGTGGCAGAAACCAGCTGCATGCAGGCAGACACGGGAGCCTGTGCTCCTGGTCTCTAAGAATTCGGGCATTTCTGTGCTTACTGGACGCACGTGATAACTTCCTCTGGGGTGTGGGAAAGTAGTGGGTGTAGGGGCTCGAGGAGGAAGCTTCAGAGGTACCGCCTGCGGGGCCCCAGCCAGGCAGGGGCACGTGCGGCAAGCCACGGGTGGGTGGGAAGAAGGGGAGCGCACGGCCTCGGTCCACGGCGCATCTGCGCTGCTCAGGTTTGGGAAGCCTGGCCGAAGTCGTAGCCGTGTCACTTTCCTTTCATCTACTCTTTGGAGCGTATGTTGTATCAGTGGTACTTTTTTTTTTTTTTTTTTTTTTTTTTGATTATTCAAAGCTGTCCGTCATCTGGGTTTCCAGATCCGGGCCAGCACGACTACATGTTTTAGAGAAGTACTCGTTTCAGGGTCACCTAATCTTAAACACGTGTGGTGGTTCTTTCCCCCTCGGTACCGACGTAGTTTGAGAAAGACCAGAAGATGATCATCTTTTTCTTGAGCTGTGAGCTGGTGGAGTTCTATTACCGCCTCTTCCTCCGGACCCTGCCAGCCTGCTCAGGGGCGCCCGCGTCACGGCAGCCACCATCTGCCTCCACGAGATTCAAATTCCTGCGGCTGCACGGCAACATGGAGCAGGAGGTGAGCTTCGCGCCCGTCCCCGGGAGCGGGAGCAGGCCCGAGTCTGACGACCGTGAACGTGGCCTTTCGGGGTCGGCTCTGGCTTCCTCCTCGGACTCCGCCGGCCGAGGAGGGGACGAGCCTCGGGCGGGCGGGCGACCCGCTGGACCTGGGGACAGATCGCACGGCTGCGTCGGTGCGGGCAAGGGCGTCTTTTGTTCCCCGGGTGTTCTTGCTCCGGGAGCTGCCCTCTTCCACCTGAGAGAGCTCGCGGCCCGGCTTGGCCCGAGTCTGCCTCAACCAGCTGTTAAGGCAACAGAGTACCACTAAGTAGCTGGCACCAGGGAAGGGTTTTGCCTTTTTAGTACCCAGTGTGTAATTAGGGCTTGATGTCTTCAAATTAAGAGCATTAATGGAGCTAAATTGTGGATCCCATATGGTACTGCTGAGCGCGACTGCTGTCATTGTCAACAAGATACAGCGCCTTCACTCTTAACACCGTGGTTGGGCGAGGGGCTTCAGGGTCTCAGTTGTGTCTCAGCTCTGAGTAATACTGCCGTTCAGGAGGGAGAGAGTCACGCCTCCCGGTTTTAGGTTCTGAGCGGCGCAGCCCTCGTTCCGTCCAGGCGATGGGCAGGGAGCCGGGTGAGGCGTGCGCCGGCGTGGAAGGCGGACGAGCAGGCCCTGCTAGTGGGAGCCATCTTGTCCTGGAAGGAGGTGACCGGGCGCTCAGTCAGGGCAAGGGAAGGACAACCAGGAATCGGAGCAAGGCTTGACTAGCTCCAGTTCGTAAAAAACACACCTTTAGAGCTGAGGGAGACGTTAAAGCCATCAGGTCCAGCCCCCTTCTCGTGCTCGCTTTTGTCAGTTTAATAATTTAAGAGTGTGCAGGCTCAGAAAAGTGAGCGTGCTCAAGGTCACTCAAGGACCCAGCTTCTTCTTTCCCACGGGACCGGATGGAATTTCCTGAATCGTCCGGCCCTTGTGAATGTTACGAACTTCAGGGTCCCTGATGCGGTGGATTCTGTTGATCCCATAATTTAATGCCATTTAGAGCGTTTGGTTTTTGGTAAAGCTTCGTTGCCTCATCCTCTCGGTCTTCTTCACCAGAGGCCTTGTGCCAGGCGGGCGTGAGGACAATGAGGGAGCCGGGTGTGGACTCACAAGGATCTAGGAATGTGCATTGATCGTGCAAAAGGCTCTGTAGTTAAAGGATCTCAGTCCGATCGACTCGCCTTCTGAGGGCGCTGGTCTTGCAGGATGCTCACAGCCGTGTGCTCTGGGACGCACTGCTTGCACGCTCGTCCTGGCTCTGCCTTTACTGGCGGTGTGACCTCAGGAAAGCGTGTCGCTAAAGTGGAGGTGATAGCGGTACTCACTTGATGGGGTTGGTGTGAAGGTTCATTCGGTTAACGCAGATGATGTGCTGAGTACGGGGCCTGGTGCGTGAGCGCTCCACGAACGTAGGTGCCGTTATTGTTACTGTCGTCTCTTTCCGGAACGGTTAGCGTTCTGCTTATTTCGTCTAGTGAGTGTTTAGCCTTCCCGGCCTTCTCATGACATGGGCAGAAGGTGGGAAGGAGTATTTCTGTATTTCGAGTTACTGGCCAAGTGTCTTGTCCCACGCTAAGCTAAAATAGTCCCAGTCCCGTCTGCCTGGCTCGTCACCCTGGCCACGGCTCTACACGACCTTGGTTTGGTCTCCTTGATGGTCGAAGTGACCCTGACCACATTTATGAGCATTAGAGAAAAGTTGCTGGGGTCTGTTTTGTTTTAAAACATTTCATCTTTAATGTTTGTTTATTTTGAGAGAGTAAGCCCCTCCCCTGCTCCTGCTGTCTCAAAATAAGTAAACTTTATTATTTTAAAACAATTTTTTTAATGTTTACTTTTGAGAGAGAGAGGGAGAGAGAGACAGGGAACATGAGTTGGGGAGGGGCAGAGAGAGAGGGAGGAGACCCAGAATCCAAAGCAGGCTCTAGGCTCCGAGCTGTCAGCACAGAGCCCGACACGGGGCCGAACTCCCAGGCTGTGAGATCATGACCTGAGCCCAAATCGGACACTCAACCAGCTGAGCCACCTAGACGCCCCATAAATAAACATAAAAAAGGAAAGAAAAAAAAAGTAGCTGCGTGACAGCTGTGAGGAAAGCTCCGGGTTTGGTCATTTTCTCCTTACCTCAAATCTGAATGTGTTACGTCGTTCGTAGGATGCGTCTTACAGGCTTTTATGAACTCTTCTGATTTATTTTCTGATTTTGACTCTACAGTGACCCTTACAAAGAGCATGCAGCACGCTGGGCAAATCCAGCTGTCCTCTCGAGGGTCTGAGCACTGGCTCTGGAACACGACTCCCTGGGTGTGGGTATTGCTGTGTGTCCCTTGGGCAAGAAGTGACTCCACCTTTCTGTGCCTCAGTGTCTCCGTCTGGAAATGGGTGTGGTGATAGTACGACCGCTAGGGTTGTCGTGCAGAGTGGGTGAAGTTCAGGCACATGGGGCGTAGGCCACTCTCCGGGACTTGGTAGCCCTCGGTGTGCTGGTTGTCGTTACCCACTGTCCTGAGTGAGGTGTGCCTGGAGGTTCCAGTTACGTGACGGAATGACATGCAGGTGAAGGACCAGAATGAGGTGCGCCCCAGTGGCACGGTGGCTGAGCCAGACCTCACTGGGAAGGTGAGACCTCACTTTTTTCTTTTTTCCAAGTTTTAGTGGCTTGGGTGTATTCGTTTTCCTGTCCCTGACAGACAGACACGACCAAGTCTCATCTCGCAGTGCTGTGACTTAACCCACGTTGAGTGTGCCCTCGGCAAGCCTCTCGAGCGGACGCTCTTCGGTGGGGCAGGACTGCCTTTAGGGTTTTAGCCCAAAGGGATAATTAAATACATACCCAGCAGACACTCTAGGAGGGTGTTTATCTCAACATTGGGCGCCAGGGCGAACAGTTGGAGACAAACCCAGCTGCCAGGGACGGGGTGTTGGACGACGGTGCCCATTCAGCTGAAGCCTCGGTAGCCACGAGAGGCGATGTGATTCGGGGTGTCGATTGGCACAGGAGGGTGTCCGTATTCTGACACGACAGCGTGGGAGCAGTGGAAGGAGCACGCTGCCATTTGAGAAAACACGTGTTTACGTGCCTGCGGAGGGTGTTGCCTCAGTTTCTTCCTCTGACTTAAAACGTGTATATAATTTCCGGGACGCCTGGCTGGCTCATTCAGTGAAGCGTCCACCTTTGGCTCAGGTCATGATCTCACCGTTCGTGGGTTCGAACCCCGTGTCGGGCTCTGTGCTGACAGCTCGGAGCCTGGAGTCTGCTTCGGATTTTATGTTGCCCCGTCTCGCTGCTCCTCCCCTGCTTGTGCTCACTTGCGCGCGTTCTCTCTCTCTCTCTCTCTCTCTCTCAAAATAAGTAGACGTTTAAGAATTTTTTATAAAACATGTACAATTTTGTATAGCTAAGATACGTGGTGATTGTAATTTTTAAATTTTCTTTAAAATTGGTTTTTAAGAAAATTTCCCTGTAGGAAAGGTGGTGGTTCTTTATTCCTCTCGACCTCGTGCTTAGAATAAATTCTGAGTTGGGAACCTGGGGTACAGTAACTTGCGGCCTTTGGCCTTGCCTGCTCTTGGTATTGGCCGTCCCGAGGGGTGTGCCCACCCTGGCCCTGTCTTACTGAGAGGTGCTGCCCTCAAATAGCCTGAGAAGTCCAGACCTGTAAGGACAGGGTCTTGATGAGATGTGAAGAATCTGCTTCTCTTTCTTGGAAAAGCCTCTCCATGCCTAAAGACAGAGCCCTGGGAAGTGGGGGGTTATGGGAATCCAAGCCTGCCTTGCTGGGACTGACCTCAGAGTTGTCAGCCCCTGTTTTTCCTTGTTTCTGTAGGAAAGAACAGCGGTGTTCGAAGAATTCTCACATTCCAAGACCGGCATCCTCCTCTGCACGGTACGTACCATTCTGTACTCTACGTGGGGGCCGAGAATTTCTGTAATGGTGGTCACGGGTTTTCGCCTCTGGACAGTTGGCCTTGCAGCCAGCCCCACGGAGAGCGGGGATATCGAGGCCTCTTGGTGTGGCTGGTTGCCTTGCACTTCTGGTTGTCCCCTGGCCGTGCCACAGACAGCCGGCTGCCACCGTGCAGAAGTCTTGCCGATTTGCTCACTAATAGTGGCAGCTGTTGGTCTGAAAATGTGTGAATCTTGGCGATTTCTATCCACCAAAAATGTGTAAATTACAGCTATCGGGGGTAATTAGAGCTGAGAAAGTCTTTTCGCCGCAGAGTCGCCCCACTTGCCTCTGCTCGAGCCTTCTTTAAGAGGAAGATAGATGTGCTTGGACAGATTTCTTTTGCTCTTGTCTAAACGCATCGTTAGCCCTGCGGTTTGGGGGCCAGGTCATTCGGCCCCGGCCCTCGGGGTTCCCCCGCCCCCCTCAGTGCAGAGCTGGCCTTTATGATGGGTCTCGTGCTCTTTTGAGATCGAAAACTCTCATCTCCCGTGCCCCCTTCTCTGGGACTTCACGGCACCACCGTTGTCACTGGCTCCTACGATTAAAGCCCCTTCTCTCCTTGTGCCCTCCTGGATGGTGTGACTTAATCCCCAGCTCATCTGAGAAGTCCCCGTGTGTGCAGTGGTGACATCGCACTGCTGACTGGGCGATCCAGTGGGCAGGTGCTGGGCAGGACAAAAACTGTTAGCTGTTTGGATACCTGTCTAGGCCTCACTTTTTAACACCGTTACTTTTTAAGGAACTCCTGCTCTGCATTCAGGTGACAGGTGTTGTTTTAATGGGTACAGCTTGGTTTCTTACGCACAAGGTGGCCACCCAGTCACCCGTTTATCACCGTGTGCCAGTTCTGACACGAGGTGTGGCAGACGGGGGAGCCGGGCGTCCGGATCTGAGCACGGTCACTCCTGGCACGCTTGCCTCCTGAGGAGCACTGAGTCTGACCAGGCGGCCCTGCCCTTTGTGGAGCCCATCCATAAATCAGATGCTGGTGTTTGCTCTAAACCGTTCTTTAATGCCAGCGCTGAAGTGAGGATGAGTCCAGATCTGCTTGGGAAAGAAGTTTGTCAAAAATCCTTACCGTCGCTAACGATACTCTCTGGAACCTGACCTCTTCCTGGCTCCTCAGCCTCCACTTTCCCCCTTGTTGCTGGCCTCGGCCAGATAGGCTCCTGCCTTGGTTTCCTGAATGTGTTGGTCTTCCTTACCTGGCCTTGGGGCCTTTGGACCCGCGTCCCCCTACCTGGGGCACCTCCCCTGACTTGCACTAGCCCTACTTAGGTCTCTGCTTCAGTTTCAGCTTTTCGGGAAGTGCACTCCCAGGGCCCACTTTTCCCCAGTAGGCCCTCCCAGCGCACCCCACACAGTACCCACCACACCTGGCCTAGATGTCCTCCCCCACCCCGAGCACGAGCCCCTAAAGGTGGACTGCAGGTGTGCCGTAGGCACTCAGGATTTGTGAACCGAGTGGGTGGGTATTTGGGGCCCAAGAAACAGTGTTGAGAACCACCGATGTCTGCCTTTTTCTGAAGACTGGAAGAGGCTGAGGTTAGTACCCTTGCTCATTGGGAACAGGTTCACTTTGCATATCCGTGCTGTACCCGAGGGTGAACGTTACAGGTTGTCTGTATTGAAACAAAAGACAGTAGGAACCTTTGTGTTGGAGTTTGAGTTGCGATAAGAGCAAAATGTTTTTATCTTTGACCCTTAAGATGTTGGGTTTGTCCCTGGTGGAAAATTCTCAAGTCTCCTGGTGTTTCTTTCAGACGTGGGTGAGCTCTGGGTCTCAAAGAAAATTCCAGGTATTTGAAGTTCAGTGTTTTGGTTGGTTTGGGTCTTGGTTTGTTTTGTTTTTTTTTTTTTTCTTTTCCAGTAGGTTTACGTGGAAGTAAAGGTCGTTCTTTTTAAAAGGTAATTCTCAGTGGGGTCGGAAGCCTATGATGAGTTTTCTTGTTTTGTCTGGCTGATACCTGCAGTGAGGTTGGCCAAACAGAGAGCGCCACTGCCTGGGCAGGGCACGGCATCCCCACCCCTCTGCCCCCCACCAGCCCCGGCACCCCTCCGCCCCCCACCGGCCCCGGCACCCCTCCACCCCCCACCGGCCCCGGCACCCCTCCGCCCCCCACCGGTCCCGGCTGCCGCGCGCAAAGCCAACTCGCGCTTGCCCCCAGTCTGATTTCACTCAAGTTTCTTGGTGTGTGCTCATTTGCTTGTCGAGGAACCTTGCAGCGTGCCGATCTTCCGCCAGCCCCATCCCTTCTTCATTCCGCAGCGAAGGTGACCAGAGGAGAGCCGGGCGGGGGCTCACTTCCTGCCATTTGGAAGCCAGGGAGCCAGCACGCAGTCCCTGGTGATGAGGAGCTGCTCTTTTACCCTCAGAATTCCCCCGCTTCCGCCGCATTTGTTTGCTTTGGCCTGAAGCTTCTGGTGTGTGAGAGCTGTAGGCACATGAGGCCCACTGCAGTAGATCGTGGCCGGGTTGGGGCGATGCTGTCACTGCATCCTTTTAAGCAGCCTGTTGCTTGCCAGGCCCTCTGCATGCTCTCCGGGAGTCTCCTTAGTGTTAATGAGGAACGGGGGCCACGTCAGGACAAGGCAGATGGAGAACTGGCTTCTTTTGATAAAGAGGAATCGTGTTGTTAATTGTTGCAGGGGGATTTTCCCTCCCCTTTATACCGTACCTTTTGCCACTTTGATTTATCATCCCAAGATCTTTTACCGAGCCCAGAAGACTGAATGTCTGTATGAAAAGTTGGGAACTGTGCTGTAACCACTCAGAAACTCACAATTATGCTAGTTACTGCTTCAAAATTCACTCCCCCCAATCCATTTTCCTCCCTCCTGTCTTTTCTGTTATTAGGAACAGTCCAGGATGTGTGTGTGTGTGTGTGTGTGTGTGTTTTCTTTCATCTTAATTATAAACATCTGAAAGCAAGGACCTTTCTAATTTCTTGCAACCTTCAGGACCTGGTACCTGGCTTTGTGTACTGTGGGTTCTCAACAAACAAGTGAGCCCATGGTGACATGAAATGTAGGCAGAAGCGAAAGGGCAGTTGGGGCAGGGGAGACCAGTTTGTGAGAGAGGTCCTTACACATTCAGAATGGAATTTTGTGCCCTCTAGAGAAGTAGATGTGAGAAGAAGCCAAGTTAAGGGAGTAGGGATTAGTGGGAAGGAGCTGGTTGAAAGTTCAAAAGCCCACTTTCCCAAATGGAATTAAGAAGTCAAAGGAGTCAGATAGGAGATAGTAGATCATCTACAAAGTTTCCTCCTGCTTGTGGTGCGGAACTCCTGATAAACCAGAGGTGGGGAGGGTGGTTTTCAACACCATTGTTATGTTGATCGGTCGATAAAGGGACGTACCACGGAGTAACTGGAAGATGATGATATTCCCAAGCTGCCTCTGGTTTTAAGGCCGACGCTGGACTTTTCCATTGTTGTACATGTGGCCCTCCCTGGCCATCCGTGGGTACCATGGATACGGAGCACAGTAACCTTTTCCCCGGCACAGAGAGGCACCCCCCGGCCTCGCTTGGTCTTCTGGCTGCTTCTCCGCCGAACTAGATCTTGGTTGTGGGGCACGTGCTTGCTTCAGAAGACCCCGAATCTGTGCTGCTTTCCTCCACCTTCTCCATTTGTTTTTTGTCTTGAAGCACACCTTTACGTCTGTGCGGTTCTTAATTTCCCTTCCTCCTGGGGAATTTCCACTGTGCCCGGGGAGGGGGGGGGCTGGGAGACAAAGGAGGCTAGGAGATGAGGCCAGGAGAGTCACGGGAATGTCACTTCACCACCGACAACACATGTAGACTCTCCTGGTTTTCTCTGGGGCGTGCTTTTGAGGTAAAGTTTAGCTTTTCCACTTTATTTCATTCGTGTTAATGGCAAGATCATTTGGAGATGGTTGGCTGTTTACTCGGTTACGCTAACTCATGTTGCCAGTTTTCTGGCGGCTCCAGCCAAGCTCTCTCGCCTCTGACAGCTTCTGCACTCTCTCCTTCCTCCTCTGATTACGCAGCCCAATCTGTCACCCGGACAACGGGGGCCTGTACCCCGCTGATGGCTTTCCACACACGGCAATAATGACTTTTGGCAGGCCGGGAAGGCGGCGGAGGCGAATTTGCTACGTCCCTTGCTCAGAGAGCCGGCAGGCCCCCTCTCCCTGTTAGTAAAAGCACTTTGTGAGGTTCTTGGGTAAATAAATGAGTCATTTTAATCCAACTGACAGGCTGGCACCTGAGCAAGCTGCCTTCCATCTGTACTCCTCGGTCTCGTGGAGGCGGCCCATTGTCAGGCCCCGGGCCTTCACGGCCTCACCGTTGAGTGTCTTTCAGAGCTGACTTTAGCAATTCTTTTGCCCTAATTAGCTTAAAGGAATACGGTTGGGCTGGGTCTAAGTTCTAAGAGGGGCAGAGAACCGAAGCCTTTGCCGAGACGTAGGTCAGTTTCCTGTGGACCTGGCACCCCCAGCGGACACCGTTGCAGAGAATGGAGCAGATCCCGGCTTCTCTGTGGTCCTCTGCCCGGGTCGGGTGCGCGGGCACACAGATCACCTCCTAATTGCCACCGTGTCGATTCCTTCTTCGTCGTGGAATGAAATGCTTGGATTTATAGTTCTCAACACACTTGCACAAACACGGTCCCGTTCGATCTCCTCAGCCACCCCGTGAGCTGAGATCAACAGGGTGGGTCTTATAGCCACGGGACGGGTGGGTAAACTGAGGGTCAGCGAGCCGCGTCGACTTGCCCAGGTGGTGTGGCTGCTACGGGGAGGCTGGAGTTCAGTTCTGTCTGTCCCTGGGCCACACAGGTTGTCCCTTTGTCCCGTTCCCTGTGGTATCCCGGGTCGAGGATAGGAAGCAGGATTTGCAGGACCAGCTTGAGGGAAGCCTGAGCAGTGGTGGCTGTCAGGGAGGGTCCCCCCCCTCCCTAAGACATAAAGCAGTGCTCGATGGGAAGGTGGTGTCTCGGCCGGTCCCCCGAGCGGGAAATAGAATGTCGAATGGTCCCGGGAAGGCCGCTGGCATTCTTCCTCCCCATTTCGGTATGTTTGTGCTCAGTGAGCTCCACGAACGTCACCTGCTGTTTTAGAGTTTCATCTGTGTTTCTTGGTTGAATTTACTAAACCAACGAGCATTACATTTTTTACAAAGTGTCTGTGAAGCTCAGACAACCACTGTCTACATGCATCTCCCGCTGCAGAGCACTTAAATAAAATAAATCATTTCTTAACAAGAGCTTAGCAGATTTAAGAACCCGTCAGTTTTTCTAAAGACATCAACTGTGGTTAGCGTAGAAAGCGATGTCTGCTTCCCTTTAAGATAGAGAACCCTCTAAATTGTGTTCTCAAAGGCATCAGCTCGGGAACATCCGCCTTCAGTTTTCAGGGCAGTGGGAGCTGTCTGCAAACACTTGGTAGGTGGTTGACATGGTTTGGTACGTTAACTTCCGCTTAATACCTCATAAATGCAGCCTAGCCACCACTCCGAGGAAACTTCCAGCAAGCCCAGATGTAATCAGAGTGAAGGCAGACAATTCCTGACCTGCCCTCAGCGGTCCTTGCAGGTGGGTGAGATGATGGTGGGACAAGATCTTCCTTGTCTCCTGCCTCTGACCCTGGGTGATACAGGGAATAGTTGGTTGAACGTGCTTTTTACAGACACTTTGCATAGGATTCTTGGTTTCCAGAAAAGCCTTATGTATGTAAATCCTTAGTGATACTTAAGGGGAGAGGAAGGCCAGCTGTTCTTGACGGAAAAATGGCAACCGGTAAGTGGAAGAAGGGGACGCCAGCTAGAAAGCCTGCGTCTGCAGCCGCCGGAGGAACAGCGAGGCAGACCGGCAGCGTCGCCAGATGCGAAAACTTGTGGGCAAAAGGATTTAGGAAACGGTCTCCAAGTTCCACTCCCCAGTTTACTGATTGGTTACAAAGGAGGAGGGTACCTTCAGGTGGAGAGAGCTGGTGGGTGGATGCCACTCCTCAGGGGACCGTGCACAGCATCACCCATGCAGGACAGATTGCCCTCGCGTGTCTCCTGGTGTCAGCCACTCACCGCCCTTAGGTCTTTCTGCCGGAAGGCTCCACCCGAACCTTCCCGTGGGGACACACAATTAGACAAATACAGATTCTAGGAGGTGCTTCAAGACACCTGGGCTTCTTCAAAATTGAGTTATCAAAAAGCTAAGTAAGTAAATACTGAGGGCAGGGATATCATTCTAGATCAAGGAAGTCTAGAGGGATATAATAAACATAGAATGCCTGATCGATGAATCATTTCCTGGGTTGGGAAAGAAAACCACTATAAAAGTCAACCTTAGGTGCAGTTAGAGAAATTTGAATATGAAACGATTATCAGGAAATAACATTATTTAATACTAAATTACTTAGGTATGCTAATGGTATTGTGATTACGTAGAGGAATGCCTTTTTACTTAGGAGGTACGTGCTAAAGTATTTAGGGATAAAATGTCATGGTATTTGCAACTTTCCGATGGCTCAGAAGCGTGTGTGGAGAAAGAGAAAGCAGGTGCAGCAGACAGATTAGCGGTTGATGAATCCAGATGAAGGATGTGCAAGTGCTCCTTGGTTTAAGTTTTTCTAAGTAAAGATTTCGGGGGGAAATAATATGCATTCGTGGTCAAAAGAAAGACAAAGCAAGCAACACAGGAAAATGCAAAGGGAAACGTAAAAATCACCAGAATCCCTCTCCCCAGACATAACCGCGGTTGATCGTTCGGGTGGGCCTCCTTCCAGGTGTGGGCTCCCGGTTGATCTCTCGGTTCATCTCTCCACTTAACTGTCTACCCATTTAATGTCTCGTTTTTGGTACCCGCTTTTTTTTTTTTTTTTTTTTTTCCGTGGATTTTTTTCTGGAAGAAACCAGACTTGGTGCTTTAGAATACTTCGCATGCGGGATGTGGCTTCCTGCGCCCTCCGGGTCCAGCCAACGTGCTCCTCTGTCCCCGACGTTTCCTGTAAAATAGGGGCTGGGAGCTGCACACCTGGTTAGATTTGGTTTCATTTTTGGCAAGAATACGTCGTAGGCATCACCAGTACTTCTGGTCTTGACAGCTCGTTGTCTTTCCAATTATGTCAAAACATTTACATTGTTTCAGAGTCAAAATCGTAACAGTCCATTAAAGGGAGTCCAGCTTCTGCCCCTGTGGGCGGCGCCCAGCCC
Organism: Leopardus geoffroyi; assembly: GCF_018350155.1. NCBI lineage: Eukaryota > Metazoa > Chordata > Mammalia > Carnivora > Felidae > Leopardus > Leopardus geoffroyi. Next base: position 90,478,135 of record NC_059342.1, on the reverse strand, counting down.
CTTCCCCTCCAGGTGAACTGTTCTTGTAAGCTTTTGGGGTTTCTCCTCCGTTATTTCTTCTTGAGATGCAAGCAGACGTGTTTGTATTTCCCTCCTCTCGCACACACAAGCCTCCTCCGCACGCCCAGAACAGATCGTAGAGGTTCTCCGTGCCAGCACGTCCGAATCCCCATCCTGCTTCAGCCGTGCCACACTGCTGCGGAGGGTAGGTGCTGCCGTGCTCTAGTCACCTGGTCTAGCCCTGGTAGACATGGGGGGGGGTTTCCAGGCCTGCTACACATACTGCCAAAATCAGGAGCTTTGTGCGTGAAGCGTGTCGTATTCTTGCCAGTGTATCTTCGGGATGGATTTCTGGAAGTGACGCTGCATCTGGGCCAAAGGGCAAGTGCGTATGTAGTTGTGTGGGATATTCCCAAATTTCCTACTGTAGGGGCTTATGCCATTTTGCATTCCTACCAGCAGCTTCTGAGGGATGCAGCATCTTTTTGGTGGTGAAACGATAGGCTACGGCCTTGGAAAAGTAAAGTGGATTCAGGATTCGAGGGCTGCCTCTATGTCTTAACCGTGTGTCTCCGGACAAGCTGCTTGATCTCTCTGAACCTTGCTTTTCTGTCCGTCAAGTGGGGGTAGGAGTTGTTTCGGAGATCGCTCAGGATGACGCAGGTGAAATGCTGCAGAGTCTGGTGTATGGTGCGCGCTCAGTAAGTGTTGACCGGGGATGTTCTTGTCGTGACGGTCGTGCTCGAAGAGGAATGCCCAGCGTCATTTGTCCCTGAAAACTGAAAGGTGCCCACACTCTCGTCCCTCTGCCAGAACGGCCAGACACCGGAGAGCAGAAAGCCTTTGCTTTTTGGGCGGCAACCAGCTGAAAAGAAAAGAACTACGTCTCCTTCGCTTTTGCGGTTTTCATGTCTGGTTAAGTCTGTGGCTGGGGTTCTACTTTAAGTGTCACAAGAGGTGGGACATGACTTGATATTTACTGCTGTCTGAGGCTGATGAGCCCTCAGTGAATACTTGGCAACTGACCTCCACAAGGGAGCACTTTGGGGTGGTCTTTCAGACACGCGCCTCAAAGCCCTGTCGTTGTTGGGCATCGCTGACAGGGGAGGGGTGAGGATAATGACCCACCAATGCATTCATCTACCATAGAGTGGTTTCTCAGATAAAACGTGAAAGTAATAAACCACGCTACAAGTTCTCAGAATTTTTACATGACATACTGATGAAGACTTAAGTTCTTGAGCAAACATGCGGTTTATGTTCTCCTAGTAGGGTGAACATTTTGTGACTGCCTCACCAACATGTTCTGTAGAGCTTACCCCCTAAGTTAGAATTTTTTTTTTTAATTTTTTTTTAACGTTTATTTTTTCTTGAGAGAGACAGAGTGCAAGTGGGGGAGGTGCAGAGGGAGGAGACACAGAATCCGAAGCAGGCTCCAGGCTCCAGGCTGTCAGCACAGAGCCCGACGCGGGGCTCGAACTCACAGGCCGTGAGATTATGACCTGAGCAGAAGTCTGACGCTTAACCCACTGAGCCACCCAGGCGCCCCCCTCCTAAGTTAGATTTTTTTTTTTTTTTTTTTTTTTTGGTCTAAGTTAGAATTTTTAACCACAGATGGACTTCAGTGGGTCCCTGAAGTTGTATGTAGGGGTGTGTGTGTGTGTGTGTGTGTGTGTATACACCTGTGCACACGGGGGGGTGGTGAGCCCTCATAGTTTGCATTAGATTATCAGATAGATCTATGGCCTTAAAAAGACTCAGAAACTCAGTGGTAAGCCATATTCTCTTCTGTTTTAAAGGATGTTGCAGCTCGGGGTTTGGATCTCCCTCAAGTCACGTGGATTGTTCAGGTAATTTTTCAGTTAAGGTGTGAGCTCAAGGCAGGAATAAGCGATTGTGAGTAGATGAGCTGGCTTTAAGTGGAATAATTATTATTATTAGCCTCTCGGGTGTTGCCCCGGTAACCAGGCAACGACCAGCCTTATCTGCCCAATTCTCCAGGACCTTCCCCTAACACGGCCCACCTAGCCACTGTGGTGAAACGGCCAGGCTGAGCAGTTGCGGGAGGGAGGGGCAGACTCCCCTGCTCCCAGACTGACGCATGTCACACACAAAGTTTCAGCAATCTGAAAATAACAGGAATTACCCTGGCCCTTGGGAGGCCTCATTGTGTCCGGAAGGAGATGGCTCAGCCTGTCCTGAGAGCCGTGTCCGTGTGCATTGACCTGCAGGGGGCAATTAGGGCCTGACAACATCTTACACACACCTCTAGCCTTAGACGCTTTGCCAGAGGGCACAGGTGTTAGCACTAGAGTCTAGTGGTTTCAGTTTTGTTTTTTCTTTTCGTTAGTCTGCAGAATGGTATTTTTAAGCCTTTCTGTGTGGGGGCCAGGGGACACGTGCCCCATTTACGTGAGTCATGGTTTATTCACGTGTTAGTGGAATTGCATGCCTGTCACTGGCTAGGAAATCTGATCTGCTCGCTGCAGAAGACAGCCTCTTTTGGACTAGAGGCATTGTGGTGTCTTGCCTGATGGCCACACAGCAAAATAAAGATAAAAAGCAGGGTAACTTTAATGTGGGGGATGGGGCAGACACATAAACTTGATCGTTTAGAGCTTTTCTGTATTGTGAGGTGGATTACTTTCATATGTCTGACATCCTCGTATATTCTGTTCATTTTGGGCCTCTGATCTTTGATTTGTGTAGCTGCAAAGAAAAAAAACAAGGAAGAACGGAATATGGTCAGTTCCTATTTGTGATAAAGTTACTGCCACAGAAAATATGAAATGCTGTGCATAATGCATTCTGCTGAGTTAGAGTCTGCCCCCCACCGCCCCCAGGTCAGGATTGCTGTCCCCGGTAACGGAAGCAAGTCCTGCCAGAGGGGAATCTGCCTCACGGCTGCCCCGCAGCTCTCCCAGTTCCATTGGGATTGGGTGTCACTGCGGTGAGATGGTGGGCACCGGCTCCCGGTGGCCCGGCAGCAGAGCTGAGCTCTGATTAGATTAGCCAGCCCCTTCCTCCTGACCCCGTCCAGGCCTCTATGGCCTCAGCCTCATTGCCGCGTCTGCCGGCCAAGGTCACTCGGTCATCCTACCCCACCTGCCTCCGTGTTCACCTTGCACGGTCACCTCTGTGGAAAGATGCAGATAGGAGACTGAAGAGACCTGTGGAGAAGTAAAATTACAAAGGAGATACTGGGACGGGAAGGCGCTCGCTCATCGGGAACTTGGCCGCTGTTCACGCTTCTTGTCTGAGCCTCGTTATTTCCAATGAAGGCAGGGCTTTCAGGCTTGAGTGGCTTCTCCTTGGGGTTGCGTGAGGGTAACCATAGCACCGGGATTTAATTCTTGGGATACCTGGAGGCAGGTGAGGGGTATTGCACTTCCAATTAATGGCAATGCCTTGATCTGTGAATGCCTTCATTTTTGTTACCCTTTTTAGTACAACGCTCCGTCTTCGCCTGCTGAATACATCCACCGGATTGGGAGAACCGCCCGGATTGGCTGCCATGGGAGCAGCCTGCTCATCTTGGCTCCTTCGGAGGCAGAATATGTCAACTCGTTGGCTTCTCACAAAATCAAGTGAGTCAGAAACCTGAACGCGGTTTCAGCTGATCTCACCTAATTAACTTTCTGTCGCTTTCTACAGTGGATGGGCCTTGTAAGCTGACGAAGAGCCATTAACCCTTGTGATCTCTAAATGGGTCCCAGAATAGCCAGTGGCGAACACTGAGCCCTTCACGCCGTCAGCACATGACAGTTTTCACTGCGTTGCCACACAAAGTCACGGAGCGATCTGTTGCACTTGGTTTTTCTTTAAGATAGAGGTCCGTGTTTCCCATTCCTTTTCTGTACAATTCGTGTGCACAGCCCTCACAGCCAGCTTCCTGAAGACCTGCTTCATTCAGTTTTTATTTTTGCGCACAACGTTCTGTGCCTCTAAAGGTGATGTGTCTTAGAAAAAAAAAGAATGCTGGTGACTCATCACAAAGCCCGCCACCACCAGGAAGATGAACCCAGGGAGGAAATCTCTGGGGGCAGCTAAGGTGCCCGCGTAGCCTCGCAGCCGCCGTGCCGTCACTGCAGTCGGGGCCCCCGCGGACCCAGACCTCGCTCTGGAAAGACCAGCAGGGTAAAGACGGAGAACAGCGTCTCGACCGGGCCGAGCTGAGTATGAGGAAGGCAGAAGGAGCTCGCCTGGGCTGCAGAAACGTGTTCCGAACGGCGTCCGGCACCTGAAATCACCAGTGCTAGTAACAGACTGCTAAAGGCGTGCGGTTTTTCACACTGGCCTGCTCTCGAGAATTTCTCCTGCTCACGTAGCGCGGTGATGCGGAGCGTGGTTCGGAAGGCACGGGGAGAGCCCTGCGCGTGTGCCCAGGAAGGTAGGGCACGACTCGTGCCACGCGCGGGAGCCCCGATGGCCACCCGAGTGCTGCTTGGAACCAGCGCTGTGACACCAGCCAAGCGCAAGGGCCTCCTGTCCCGGTGCTTTGCCTCACGCAGCCCCACGTGTCATGTGAAGCAAGAGGACCACAGTCTCTCGGTCTAAAGTACACAGCTGGCAGGGTCCTTGCGTTCTGCATGTGCATCGCAGCTCCCAGGCAGGCTGCCTGGGACCTGGCCTGGGGACCAAGTGCAGGCCACCCACTCAGAGAGCTGCCTGGGGCCACCCCACCTGCAGAGCTCTCCCTGCTTCTCTCCTTCCCTTCCTTTCTTCCCTCCCTCCCCTCCCTCTCCTTCCTCCCGCCCTCCCTCCCTCCCTGTACCCTGGGCAGACCTAGTAGGGCAGCCTTGGGCCTGCTCATGGGAACATCTGTGGGCTGGGGCGTCCTCAGGAAATGTGCCTTGTGTACACCCTTCAGTGTTGAGGAGGCAGGAGCCTCATGGTGATTTCTAGTGGGCCAAACTAACACTCGTTTGGGTTTTCCTTTCGTTTAATGTCTCATCTTAAAACAATTTAGCCACCCAGAGAGTGGTTTTATTTGTTTCAGGAAGACTGCATATTTGATGTTACTTGTAAGAGGAATTCTGTTGGTCAGTTGGTCAATCATATTTCACCAATAACAACTTCTCGGGCTGGATTCTGAGTGTCTGGAGCTTCAGGATGGCCAGCCGTTCTCTCCGGTGCTTTCCGGTCCTAGGATGGCACGCCACTGGGCAGCTGTACCGTGGAAGTGGGGGGTTGAATGAAAACCCACGGACGTAACCCCTTTTCCTGTTGTCTCTTACCCCGTTCTCACAGGCTGGGGACCTGTCACGGCACTGCCGCTGTTTTCCTAGAGCACAGGGACTTGTCGAGCCTCAGAACACGTTTTCAGAGCTGTGTGCTGTCCACGGGAGGACATATAGTCCCTTCACCTTGGCGGCCTCTTATCCCCTGGCTGCTTCCCCCCCACCCTGTGTTCTAGACTTACAAGTTCACGCTCCCTGCGCTCTCTGTTCCTTCCTGTTCACGGCTCCTGGATGTTTGCCCGCGCTCATTCACTTTGACGCCATAAGCTCGGAAACGTGAGTGCCAACGGTCCTGCAGTCACATGATAATTGTCCAGCCCGGAGTTACCCGCACAGATGCCCCTGCCCTCAGGTTTCCTTGACAAACGCGTTCAGGCTGATGGCTCTGAAAGATTCAAATGAGAGCCTAAATTTTCAAAGGGAAAAGAAGAGCGCCTGGGTGGCTCAGCTGGTTGAGCATCTGACTCTTGATTTCGGTTCAGGTCACGACCTCACGGTTCATGAGATCGAGCCCCACGTCAGGCTCTGTGTCAACAGCGTGGAGCCTGTCGGGGTTCCCTCTCTGCCCCTCCTTCTCCCTCTCTCTTTCTCCCTCTTTCTCTCTCAAAAGTGAATAAATATTAAATTAAAATGGGAAAAGAATAGCCACGTGTATTTTGAAGATATAAAAAGCACAGTCGTTCTCTGTGATGGTCTCATCTGGAAAAAACTGTGTCGGCGGCATTGGTGGGAAATCCGGCATCCCGTGTTCACATTCAGGAGACCGCTCCGAGACTCCAGTGATTCGCGATATTTGGACTTGCAGGGGAAGTTCAGAAGCCTGAAGACAGAAGTACCCAGAGGAAGAGATTTGGGTCTCTTGTGGAGTGAACATCTACTCGAGGGGGGGAAAGAGCCCTGGAGGGGCCCGGCCTTGCTCGTTTCTGCCCTGAAAATGCACCTGCTGAAGCTTCTATACCTGAACCTGCTTTGTGGGCCTGATATAACCAACCCCCCCCACCCCCCCCAAAATGTCAGACCTAAGTTACAATGTTGCAGCCATGAATGATGCTTCCAGATTTGTGTCTGAGGAAGAGATCAATGTTGGGTATCTACATATAAGCTGTTTTGTACTTAATTCAAAAAATTACACCTAAGAAGAACTAATTACAAAGTGTGCTGTGGCAACAAGCAGACTTAAACCAAAAGTTACTCTGCTAAATATTCCAAAAAAAGAAAAAAAAGAAACCAAAAAGAGAAGGAAGATGTGTGTATGTATTGTGCGTAAGAACCTGGGAGCCGGGCAGCCGGATGCTGGGAAGGCTGATGAATTACAGGGAAGATTCAAGAAGGCAGGCTGAGGCGCTCGGCAGCAAGGGCCATCACAACAAATTGCTGCCTGCCTTCAGACGCCGAGCACTGTGGACCTCGCCCTGACAGTGTAATTTAGCAGACGGGGCAGGAGACAGGCGCCCTGGGCCGCTGCCACCTCAGCCTGAATGCTCAGGACTTTGTTTCTGCATCCTTTGGAGTCCCTTGTATATGCCAATCTCTTAACCGATTTCCGCTTCCCTTTTAAACGCATTTCTAATGAAAGTCGTCATTGGTTTGTTAAAATGTAAATGCAAACTGTGTATCTCTTAGATCAGGCATAGGACAGGTCCCTGAATTTATTTCTCTATCTTCTCATGGTAAGGCGGGGCGGTTCAGATCTGCCGATGGAACCATAAACAAGCAGAGTAGATTGCTTTGTTCCTCAGAAGCCACCCGATTTCTGAGAACAGGAGGAAGGCCCTTTTAAACTGTAAATCACTCCAGTTCTTTCTCTGCTGCCGTTCACTTGCGGTGACCGGCCCCCAGCACTGTCACAGGGACACACACGGCAGAGGGGTGCCCGGCCCGAGCGCCAGCCCAGACACGCCCCTGGAAAACCGCGCCTCTCTGTGGTGTGTTTGGTTCTTTGTATCCCTGACTCCAAGTGGCCTTATTCTTAGTTTCTTTCTCCCTGCTTCAGAATCTCACCCCGAGTCCTTCTGTTCCTTTTCCTTTCCTCCTGAAGAAAACGAGTGATGCACAGAGGCAAGTCCGTCAAACAAAGAAAAAGCCAGGACCGTGCCGTGCTGTGCGTTCACCTCCAGATTCTCCCGCGTCGACAAGAGGCAAATTCAGTGGCCACGGCATTTCTCTCTCTTATGAAAAATACATTTGCTGTGAAATCACGAGCATTTTCCCCCAAACTCCTACCCTCGCAGTACGTGCTCTGCCTCCTCGGGTTGACTCCTGCTGTAAAAAGATTTCACGGCTCCGTGGGGCTGTGAGCTGGCAGCACAGGGGGGAGAGTGTGGAGGGGCGGGGGCTGGGGGTGTTCAGGGAAGCGGTGACACATTTCAGGTAGATCGCTGTCAGAGACGTGACATTTTCATTCATAGCTTTGTCAGCGTAACCTTTGGGGGAAAGGGGGAGAATTGTCTTCTCCCACCTGAGAGGTTGCCATTCATGTTTTAATTTGCTGTTACGTTAAAAAAAAAGAAACAACATACAAGGAAATCATTTATCTTTTTATGATCTGTTTTTCTCCCAGAACTCCTCCTTCCCCTTTTTTTCCCCCCCTCCCTGGGAAGTATGTTTTCAGCAACTCCTGTTTCTTCCTTAGGCTGTAGTACTTGATCGTGTGCTCACTTGCTGTGTTTGAACGCTGTGGCCCGCAGACTGGTGGAAGCGGGGCCTGGGCCGCGGGGCCGCTGGGCCGCGAGGCGGGTCGACCTCTTCTCCTGGCTCAGGCTGGCTTCTGTTCACAAGTGAGGCCCAAATTCTGAGCTCAGCCGTTTGCACACAGCTCTGCATGCGTCAGAGGTCCTCTGTTCCTCACCCCTTCATAACGAAGGGGTGAGAGGGTAGACAGACCTCCGGATATGTGAGAAGAGAGTTCGGGGGCTGCGGTCACTTGTTGGCCTTCCCTGAGGAGTTGACCCCAACAGTTACAGACCTTTAGCCACACACTCCCCTCCCGCCTCCGGCCTGGCCTTTTTTTTTTTTTTTTTTAATATAAAACTAAAGGGACTATCTGCGTTGTTGTTTACTTTCTCATGTGCTCGTGTCAAAGTGTAGTCTATTAAGAAGCAGGCCTGCTTTGTAGTGTTTGAGACTCATTAAGAAATAATGGTGGGATGCCCACAGAGGAAATTCTAAACGTAGCCTATTTGAAAGTCGCCAGAGAGGAGGAGAGTGTTGGGAATATGACCCCTTCTGTCCTTGTCATGTCCTAGAGGTTGCTGCCTTCCAAACTCCTGAAGGTTTAGGAAACTGAATTCCTTTCCGTGAAGGTGTAGTTTCTGTTCTACATGGAATTAGCTTGAGAATAGGCCAGTTTTATGCATCGAGATTCCGGATGTTGCTGAAGGTAGCAAGTTTACCTTGACGTGCCCTTCCTTTTACAGCGTGTCTGAGATTCACGTGGAAGACATTTTGTCTGTTCTGACAAGGGACGGTTGTTTGAAAGGGAGCCGACGGGGAACCCAGGTGAGTGTCATTATTTATGATACTTGCGGTGAACAGACACGACTCACTTCTTGATTTGGGGTGGTGGGGCTACTGTGTGTGGGATAGTTAGTTCCTCTGTTGAGCAGACGTGTGTATCTCAGGGGCCATGAACGTTAGATGAGGCCACATCTTGATTGTGCTTTCTCCTCTCTGCTCCTGGACGCGTTTTCTGGTCTCATCCCGTTGACGGGTGACCGTCCATTCTTGAAGCCCGCAAGGCCGCAGCAGGCTCCCAGCGCGGAGGCCTCGTCCTGGCCCACAGTGAGTTTGGAGGCAGTGTTACCTGCTCAACCCTGGTGCCCCCATCCAGATTCTCAGCAAAGACAGCTGATTGGCCCATCCACCCGTGACAGCACGGAAGAAACTGGTGTCTCTGTGTCTCCATGCAGACACACGTAGCGCATCCGTTTTTTAATGTGTGTGCCACACACAGAGGAAGAGTAAAGTTGAGATCATCGAAAGGAGACATTGGTGTTATCCATGTGGTTCCACACGGGGACCCTGGGCACCCTATCCTGCGGCCCTCCTGTGACTTTCCCCCTGCTACGTGGCTGTTCTCCACTCCCACTTTAGCCCTGTACCCACTGTGTCACAGATATGTGTGTGTCACGTTGCTGTGTGTAGTTTTGTCTATGAAACATTAGTGATTTGAGTATTTTACATTTGTTTGTTTAAGTCTGAGCATAGACTGGAAAATGAGACCAAATAGATCAGGCTTAATTAAGAGTTTCTTTTATGCATCAAGAGGCGTCTTTATTTGGATCAATACTGTCCCTGGGGCTGGGACCTGACTTGACTGGCCCTGACTTAAGCCCTCTTGCTCCAGAAAGAACCTAAGGAAACGTATCAACGAAAAGGCAGGGAAACCGTCACAGCGTGTGTCCTGTGCCCGGGACTGTGCTACACTCTTCATGGTTTGGTCCTGTTTAATCCTCCCAGCAGCCCCACCAGGTGGGTGCTCTTGTCCCACTTCCCAGATGAGGAGACTGAGGTCCAGAGGGGTGAAGAAACGTCCACAGGGACGCAGCCTCCGGTGCGGTGGAAGCAGGCAGCCTGACTTCAAAGCACGTGCTCTTTGCTTCCATTGATACAGACGAAACCACGGCAGTGGCAGCGGCTAGCTGTTCAGTTAGGTAATGTCAGCCCTCGCTAGGTGAGACGTGGTCAACAGACGACGCCACAACAAATATCCCATAAACCAAAGAAGCAGGGAGAGACTCAGTTGATCAACAAGTTGTTTTAAACCATGTTTCGTTAGAAAACATCCCTGCCGCGCTAGACTTTGGAACATCCCATATTAATAGTTTGTTGTCAAGGGAACGGACCAGTCACCAAACAGATGCTCGTTGGTCCTGGCACGCTGCTGTTCTCCTGAAGCTACTGCAGATTCTAGGAAGGGTTTTTTCATGTTCCCTCAGACACTTCATTACAGCCCCAGGACCATGGGCAGTGTAGCAGAGGTTAAGGGCATGGCCTCAGGGTCCCCAGCTCTGTGGCTCTGGGCAAGACTGGACGTCCCTAAGCCGTGGTTTCTTCTTATGTAAAAGTGAGATCACGTTAGCATTCTTGTTAAGGAGATTGGAGGACTGAGTAAGAAATAACCCGAGAACCCCAACACAGGTGCTGAAGGGTGTTCATGGTCATCATCAGCTAGTAGCAGATGTAGAGTTCCAAGTCCAGACTCAGCGACACGAAACCCGGTGCTTGTTGCTGTGGCACCGGCGAACGTTAGCCTCTGCCTGCTGGCCAGAAGTAAGAGCAAGCGGTAAAGTTACAAGAAAGTTCCAAAGAAAGTAAAGGTTCGGTCAGATCTCCTCTTACACCATTTCTGGGACTGACTCTGTTGGTGTTTGTCCCTGAACCGAGCACACATTGTTCGGTCCAGGGAGAGCTGATCGTCACGTGGGTCTGCAGAAGGAGCGTCTCCTGCGGATTCCCCCCCGCCGGGGAGGGAGCCAAGCAGCCGCGGTGCCCTCTGCTCTTCCGCGAGCGAGCCACGGCCGTTTCCCAGTCCCCGGCCTTCCAGGGCCTTGCGTATCTACTCCCACGGAAGCAGAGGCTTCCTTGGCACGAGGCCGGCCTTGAAGCCTTGCTCGAGGGGGGGGCTCGGGGACACTTCGTGTAGGGGCCGGGGCCCCAAGGCAAGCAGGCTTGGGTTCCAGACGATGCTTCACGGCTGGTGGTTCTGCAACCAGAGTGCCCGTCACGTGGGTTGCTGTGGAGCTGACCTAAAACGAGGCGGGCGGCGCTCTGTATGCTTCTGGGCCGGCGGTTCATCCCAGCCCCAAGCTCCTGCCTTGATGGATGGGAACCAGTAGGATGTTTTTATGTTTTTAAGGAGTGGTGAGCTTTGTTTTTAAAAAAGAAAAAACAAGGGGCGCCTGGGTGGCGCAGTCGGTTAAGCGTCCGACTTCAGCCAGGTCACGATCTCGCGGTCCGTGAGTTCGAGCCCCGCGTCGGGCTCTGGGCTGATGGCTCAGAGCCTGGAGCCTGTTTCCGATTCTGTGTCTCCCTCTCTCTCTGCCCCTCCCCGTGCATGCTCTGTCTCTCTCTGTCCCAAAAATAAACGTTGAAAAAAAAAATTTTTTTTTTAAAAAAAAGAAAGAAAAAACACTCGGCGAGGTGGGCTTTCACTGACCCCAAACTAACAGGTTAGCCTAGAAAACTAATCGTACTACAGGCCCCGGGTGCCATGTCGATGAAAACCTGGCCTGTTTAATTAACCAAATTTAACTTCAATTTGAAGGCCAAAGGGAAACTCCGTGAAACTGACTCTATTACTAGTTGTCACACAGATCTACAACCCGAAAGAGTGTTTTATGTGTGTGTGATCCGCGTGAGTAGTGAAAAGAATAAAGTAGATGCTGGATACAACTTTTAGTTCTGTTCCTCATAAGAAACACGGCGTGTTTTAATTGCCGTTCTCCATGTGGGTGGTTCCGTCTAGCCCATGAACCAGTGCCGGACAGATAAATGTGAGCTCGGTAAATAGGCTTTTTACACGCATAGCCAGACACCTCACTGTAAGGCCTCTCTTCTCACTCGATTGAAGTCCATTGTAAATGTCCCTTTGGCACATACATTTTTGGGCTTCTGTGAACAGAAAGAGTGAGTGAAGCATCTGTAAAATGTATATTTCATATTTAGGTATATAAAATATATATAGCTACGTCTGGGTGTGCGAGTGTTCACCCACCTACAAAGAGAATAAATTTGATCTTTCAACTTTACTGGGAAGCACTCAGATGGTTCTAGGGAAGCATGAGGGTGAAACTCAGCTTGGCAATAAAGTGATTAAAACAGTCCTTCCGTTTAGTTTAAAAACACTTTAGAAGTTAGCAATGGGCATGTTTCCAAAAAAAAAGAAAGGAAGAAAGAAAAAGGCACCTCCCCTACCACTGCCACCACCTAAAACTTTTTACAACAACCACAAAAAATCCAGCCCAAGTATCTTCAACTCATGTGTTGCCTCTCGATAGGCATGAAATTTTCATCTTCAAAGTATGCGCACACCCAAACATGCTTTTTCTACGAGGTTTTTTTTTGTTTTTTTGTTTTTGTCCTCTGAAATATGCCTGTAAACGGACCTTAGCAAGAGACTGGTGCAGGGTCAGGTATTCAAATGAGATCAGCAGCCCCGTCCCTCCGTCCTAGTGCTCAGTCCTTGCACTCGGCTGTTCTCTCCAGGGTCGGTAGGGCTTTACGGACCAGGGAATGCTGAGTGTGGGCCGTTGGAGACGTGTTTTCCTAAACTAGCCCCGGCCTGCTAGTCCCAGGTTAGCTTCGTTAACCAGCACTGCGTCTGTGTGTCTTTGAGGGGTGGGTGTGCCTCCGGGCTTTGACCCGCTCTCATTACGGGAGTGTTTCACCTGTCGGGGCTGAGACGCTGGCGTGCACACAACTCTGCCCCTGCCTTCAGTTTAAATTTAGACCGTCCTCCCCAGAAGACAACTGAAAAACACCTCATTCTCAAGAGGGGTAATTTTAAAATAAAGTATTTCTGGAAGTGGAGGGGGTAGGGAGAGGAAGACGTGCTTTTTCCTGAGTATATTATGTTTTCTGCCATTAACTTTTCCTTACATTTTACTGAAACTGACCTCATCATTTCAAACGTGTGAACCTAGTCTTATTGCCTTTTCTCCACCTATTTCACTTGTACACACATTATCTATGTGTGTGTATGTATTTTTTTTTTTTGGTTGGGAAGAAAAGATGCCTCATTTTGAAACCTAAAGGGGGAATAAGAAAAGCCCTTTGTAATATATTGCCATATTATCACTAAATCCCCTGACAGTTGTGACACAGAAGTAAGTCACCTGTCACTTAAGCTTGAGGTCTCTTTAATTTTCTCCTGGAATTCGCACCAGGCTGTCTTTAATTTGAGGCCTTTATTGGAATTCTGAAACCTCTCTGCCTCCCTGGCTCTCAGATCTATTCTGAGAGCTGTTACAGAGTGTATACAATAACCAACAGAGGGATTCGAGCGGGCTGGAGCTCTGTTTATCTAACACTCTAGAGGGATTTTTGTGCTTATTCGGGCCTGGCTGCCCGGCTTTCAATATCGCTTTGACAACCATTCTGCCCTTCTCATTAATTTTAAACAGTTAAAACACAGGAAAAAGAGGAAAAAGTTTTCATTATTAAAGTGCTTTACTTTTTAATAACAGAGGATTCTGTCCGCCAGGGGAAAGGGCATCCTCGCTAATTTCACATTCATATTAAAAAAAACACACACACACAAGGAAGGTGACAGTTGCGTTGCTGAGGTGGCTTAACGAAAGGAGGGCAGCAAAAAAAGAAAAAAAAAGTTTGCATTTCACATCAGTTAAGAGGGTAAAAAAAAAAAAATCCTTGTTAATGACAATAGCAAATGTCCACTTTCATAACACAGCTCCTGAGTGACTTTTCTCTTGACATTTGAGTGGATAAAACCCTTAGGGGGACCATGTACTGTGAAATCAGCTAGACTGTCATCAACCGAACAGGTAGCAGGAATGATTTGACTAAGCTAAAAACATTTTCAGGTTGTTAAGTCTCTATTAATACAGAGACGGACGCAGACCCAGAGAATGAGGCTTTTTCTCCTCTCCCCTTTGTTCTTCCTCTGGCAGCCTTAAAGGCGAGAGACTCAGGAGCCCCAGTCAGGCACGGTCAGCCTGTGGTCAGCCAGACACAGGCGCGAGCCCCTGTCCTCTGCGGGGGTGAAGGGAAGCACAGACTGGCTGTTTTCTTGGTGACCCATGCCCGCAGTGGGTTGTGGTTACCGTAGAGGCTTTAGAGAATCACTGGGACAGTCCGCGTCTTCCAGGAGACCTACTAGCCAAATTGAGTTGGAGAATCTTCGTTCTCTGGCATCTCAGTTTCACATTCAGTAGAAAGCATTCATGTTTCTTTTAAGACGTAGGAGATGGGGGGCGGGGTGCGCCTGGCTGGCTCAAGTCAGTGGAGTGTGTGACTCTTCATCTCAGGATCATGAGTTCGAGCCCCATACTGGGTATAGAGCTTACTTTAAAAAAAAAAAAAAAAAGATACGGGAAACAAAAAACACTCAGTTTTAGGGGAATGTAAAGAAAGGAAATCTTGGGGCGCCTGGGTGGCTCAGTCGGTTGAGCGTCCACTTCGGCTCAGGTCATGATCTCACGGTTTGTGAGTTCGAGCCCCACGTCGGGCTCTGTGCGTCAGCTCAGAGCCTGGAGCCTGCTTTGAATTCTGTGTCCCCCCTCTCTCTCTTCTCCTCCCCCACTCACGCTCTGTCCCTCTCTGTCTCTCAAAAAATGAATAAACGTTAAAAGAAAATTAAAAAAAAAAAAGGAAATCTTTTCTCTGGGATTGTTGAAGAATGAAAAAGATACCATTTTTCTATTTTATTAACGTTTTCCATCCGTAGAACTTGAGTGTGTACAGATGTCGCTCCTGAAACCAGGACGGCCAGCTGCAGAGACCGAGTGGCCTTCTTGGAACGTGGTGTGAAGGGATGGCCCACTCCTCGATGGGTCCCTGGCAGCCAGCACAGTGGCACGGTGGTCCCAGGCTGAAAGAATGGATCCGAAACACAAGTCACAGCCTCCCTAGGAATGAGGGAGCATGCTCTGAAATTCAAGGATAGGCTAAATTTTAGGCAGGCCCCGGGGTAGGGGGGGGCACTCCCGAGAGGCTGTTCCCTTGTTCCCCTGAGGAGTGAGAGGGAGGGGGAGGATTTAAGGCATCCGTAAGACCCAAGTCCTGTGAAACCTACCCACCTGTCCACGTCCCGTGATGTTTTAAATGCCTGAATCGGACTCGGAAAATTCCAGAGTGTCTCCGGTGGGCTTTCATTTTGAACGTGAGTGACAAGAGGCCAGGAGGACCAGTCAGTAAACAAGTAAATAAGTAAATAGACCCGATCTGCTCCCTCACAAAGCCGTCTTCATCTTTGGTTGACTTTAACATCTTTATAGCTCCCGTTTTTCCTCTAGTAATATTGAAAGGATTACCCTTGTTGGCCCCTCAGTGGTTACCGAGTGATTTTACTGTTATTAAATCTATTATAAAGTGCTTCATTATTCCTGACTCTGACTCTGTCTCTTCTTTAATCCTTCCGCCACCCTCCCAGAAATCCCGTGCCGCTGGCCCCCAGGAAATCCGACAGCGAGCCACGGTCTTGCAGACGGTATTTGAAGATTACGTGCACTCCAGTGAGAGGCGGGTCTCCTGGGCAAAGAAAGGTGCGTGGATTTCATAGGTCCTTGTGGATGGAAAGCCCTCAGAGCTCTGTCCCCACCTCCACCTGCACATTGTCAACGTGCTGAGAGGCCAACCGGTGGTGGGGGGGGGGGGGCGGTCTCTGCTCACCAGCTAAAGCCTTCAGCCTCGTTCTGCAGGGTCTGGACGCAGGCGTGGAAGGCTTTAAAGTGATATTAAACGTTCACTTCATCCTTCCCCATGTTTTGCACAAATGAGGCTTTATCTTGGCTTACGTAGAACTAGAACTTTGACCCATGGATCTCAGGGATCCATTTTTCTCTTTGAAAACTGAAGAGACGTGACCGCGTCAGCAGAGACTGTTGTAGAGATGGAAATTAGGGATGAAGGTAAGGACTGGAGGCATCAGACCCGAGCAGTCTCTGTTTGGAAGTACAAAGGAAAGTGAGAACAGTGCTGAAGAAAGGCCATAGACCTTGAACCCAATTCCTAGGAAATTTACAAAAGACTCAGGTACTTATTTAATATCCAGGCCCTTTATAGGATAAGTTGGCACCTGGGATCACCAGGCATTAGTGGGGACTCAGTAGTTCACTGGAGAACACTGAGAGCGTGGGGGGAGGGGTCTTAGAACAGCTGGATGTTTCCTATGGCAGGAAGTCGCGTGTCGTGGCTGGTGATGGTCTTGTGTGTGTGAATGAGGTGCAGTCCACGTTGGAGGCCCCTCACTTCTTTTTGATAGTTACTTGCTGTTTTGAGAAAGATGCCAGGCTGTCTTGCCAGTGTGTAAACTCTATACCATCATCTTTTTCCTTTTATGAATTGAGATTTTTTTTATTTCAAAATTTTTCTTAATGTTTGTTTTTGAGAGAGAGAAAAAGAAAGCATGAGCGGGAGAGGGGCAGAGAGAGAGGGAGACACAGAATCGGAAGCAGGCTCCAGGCTCTGAGCTGTCAGCAGAGAGCTTGACGTGGGGCTTAAACTCATGAACCGTGAGGTCATGACCTGAGCTGAAGTCAGATGCTTAACTTCACTGAGCCACCCAGGTGCCCCAGTTGAAATTTTTAAAAAGTCATTTATTTAACAAATACTTATTGAACTGGGCACCATTCTAGGTGCTTGGGATACATCAGGAATCAAAGCAGATGGAAAACCTTTCTAATATTCTAGGTGGGGCACAGATAATGAGCATAGTTAAAATAGTCTTTTAAAAGGTGTTGAGAACTGTGGGAAAAACAAAGGTAAGAGAAGTGAAGGGGTGTCTGGGCAGACTGCGTTTTACATGGAGGGTCAGCGTGAGCCCTGCTGTGAGGGCAACATGAGCAAGTTGAGGGTCACCAGCTGCTGCGACAGAAAGGGCATTCCCAGAGAGGGCTCGGAGGTGGGCGGGGGGCAGTGTGTCCACAGGAAGAAAGGGAAGGCTGGCGTAGCAGAGGCAGGCTTGGAAGCTGTCGAGGGCTCTGGGGTCCCCTGAGTGCAATGGGAGCCATTGCAGGACTTGGAGCAGAGATGTGGCATGGTCTACAGGGGTCGGAAAAGATGGCCTATGTGAGAATAGAATCTGGGGGGCAAGGGTGAATGCTGGGGGACTGGTTACAGACAGTCGTGGCCATCAGGAAATAGATGACAAGAATGGGCTAGTCAGCAAACGGTTTTGAGTGCCTACCGTATACCTTGGCACATACGAAAGCAGCCCGTGGCTGTTGCCACCACACTGGACCAAATGAGAACTACACAGGAGAAAAGATGAAGTCCCGGCGGTGGCCCCGTCCCCGCTGCTCCGGAGGTAGCGTGCGTCCTGCTGGACGGGTTTCTAACAGCAGGCTGTCCTGACATTTCCCGAAAGTGAATTCAACAATTCCTGAGGGTTTTCCTAAGAACCTGCCTTCAGTGAAGTACCGGCACGTGTCTCCCGAGAGGAACGGGTGGCTTGTCACAGTGTCACTGGAGATCGGTCGTCTGTTGACAGGCGAGGTGAGCTTGCTGGGTGGTGCACGTCCAGCTGTGGCGCCGCGGAATTTCTGGCTTCGTAGCGCATTGCGATGAAAAGCAAGAAAGCCCCCCTGTCCTCTTCACCTTCGGTTTTGACGCCAGAGGTGGTTGAGGTGTCTCACTCTAGTGAGACTACAGCCTTCTTCAGGTGTCTGGGTCACCAAAGTAAGGCTGTCGTGGCGTCCTTGGAGAGTGTGGTTACCACTGAAGTCGTTAATACCAAGAAACAAGCGGAGCTCCTGGTTTTCTGTCTTTTTTTTCCTAGTATCACTTTTATTTTTTTTATTTCTACTTACTAAACATGACATGAGACAGAACATGCAAGTGGGGGGAGGCGCAGAGAGAGAGAATCCCAAGCACTGAGCACTGAGTCCGACGCGGGGCTCGATGCCACAACCCTGGGATCATGACCTGGGCTGAAATCAAGAGTCGGACGCTCGACCGACTGAGCCACCCGGGTGCCCTACTTGCCTTCCTTTTAAAGGGTACCTGAACGGGGCCACTCTGCAATGTTTAGGTACCAAGAAGGAAATAAACCTGCATTTCTCTTCTCTGCTAATTGATGGCCACGGCAGATTGGTGGTGGTCTGGGAGGAAAGTGCCCGGTTCTAGATCTCGGCGTCTCCACGCTTTGCTCCCCTGGTGCTTAGCATGGTGAGTTCTGGAGGTCTGGCGGGGGGGTGCGTACACGCACTTGCTACGGCAGAGGTGTTCGGTTCACAAGGGGACAGCGACCGCACCCCGGAAGTCAAAACCGTCTTCTGCGTTTCGTCTGCATATGCAGATTCCCCACTGCTGACTTACCTCCGTTTTATTTCAGAACCCACCTCATGAATAATTAACAAAGCAGCTGGGTTTTGCCTTTATGGCAGAAAAGTAGTTGGAAACTGGGCCAAGTATGCATTTGTCTTCCTGTTGCATTGTCTGGCCCAGTCATTTTTAATAACCAGCATTTAATTGTTGTCAGTTTCCAGCAGCAGTCGCCCCTTCTTACCCTCGTTTCTTTCCTTTCTTTCTTTTTTTTTTCCTTTTAGTTTATTTATTTATTTTGAGAGACAGCACGCGCAGAAGGGGCGGCAGAGAGAGAGAGAGAGAGGGAGAGAGAATCCCAAGTAGGCTCCATGCTGCCAGCGCAGAGCCCAACACAGGGCTTGAACCCACAAACCATGAGATCACGACTTGAGCCAAAACCAAGTCAGATGCTTAACTGACCGAACCACCCAGGTACCCCTTTTCCTTCATTTCTTGCCTCTGTTAGCTAGAGATCCCAGTGGTTAAAAACTGGTTTGAACTTGGGGCACCTGGGTGGCTCAAGCGGTTAAGCATCCGACTTTGGCTCAGGTCACGATCTCGCAGTCTGTGAGTTCGAGCCCCGTGTCGGGCTCTGTGCTGACAGCTCGGAGCCTGGAGCCTGCTTTGGATTCAGTGTCTCCCTCTCTCTCTGCCCCTCACCTGCTCGCGCTCTGACTGTCTCTGACTTTCAATAATAAATAAACATTAAAAAAAAAAATTAAAAAAAAAACTGGTTTGAACTCGAGACTCCCGAACAAAAGTTTTGGAAACTGGGGTCCTTTCCACACAGAAGACGGCTTTCCTGGGGTGGCCCTTCAGCCTCAGGTCTCCCTGAAGAGCAGGGACCACGTGCGGAGGAGCCGTGCCTGGCTTGCGGGGCTGTTGCTCAGAGTCCAGAAAACCCAAACCACCGATGACAGATCAGCCGCTCCCTCAGTGCAGTCCTAGGTAGGCAGGTACTCAACCGAGTGTGCCTTTACTCCGTACAGATGTGTGTTCTTCTGGGGGCAGGGCCGAGGTTCCCTCCCAGGCTAGAGTCTCACTCCTTCCTACCTCCTTGATCCTAAGTATCATCCATAAGATACTACTGTTCTTGGTCAGATGTCCAAGAATAAATCTGATTTTTTTTTTTTTTAACGTTTTTATTTTATTTTTGGGACAGAGAGAGACAGAGCATGAACAGGGGAGGGGCAGAGAGAGAGGGAGACACAGAATCGGAAACAGGCTCCAGGCTCTGAGCCATCAGCCCAGAGCCCGACGCGGGGCTCGAACTCCCGGACCGTGAGATCGTGACCTGGCTGAAGTCGGACGCTTAACCGACTGAGCCACCCAGGCGCCCCAGAATAAATCTGATTTTATGAACAAGGATGAGGTGTCCATTTGGGGTATTTTAAAATAGGTTTCCCTTAATGCATCTCCCTTACGGCTGTGAGATAGGAGCCCGCGACTACGGAGCGCATGCTGTAAGTGGCCACGGCTTCTTCTGCCATCTCAAGCAAATGCCTTCTTTCTCTGCTCTCCACTCCTCCGGGTCCCACAGCCCCCACTTCCGCCACCCGTCCTTGACACCGCCCCTCGGCAGGGTCTGCAAACAGCTTCTGCTGCTCCTGAAATTCCTGCTTCTCTGAACCATCAAAACGTGGGAGTCCATTCAAGGATGTGAGGACAGCCCAGTATCGTTGTCCCCAGTGAGACAGCCTTAAGGACAGGCAGGGTTGGTAAACATATGCAGTGTGAAATGCTGCCTGAGTGCTTGTGGAGGGAGAAGACACGTCTGCCGTTTCTTGGAAAACTTGTTAGCTGGCGCCCACGTCTCTGAGACAGAGGCTGTCCCTCCTTGGCTCCTCGGATTGGTGCGGGAATGGGAGGTTGATCTGCCTAAGTGGGACAGTGGTGGTCATGAGGAGGCCTGGGCCAGCGTTCGGGGGACTGAGATTGTAAAAATGCAAACTCTTTGGCTTGGCCTGACTTGGCATGGTTTCGGTCCGTTTTTTTTTTTTTAGAGGAGAGTAAATATGGAGGGTCTGGAAAGAAAGGGGTGTAGAGAAGAGGTGTAGAGCATCTCCTGGGCGGTAGCCAAGCGGCTTTCTTGAGACTGGAGTCTGGAGAACCTGGTGTCAGAACCTGCGAACAGCGCAGACCATTTGAAGTGCTAGAGATTTCCCTTGGAAAAGCCGGTCCCCGGTTATTAAAAAGGGGAAGCAGGCACAGATTTCAGAGAGGGGTGCAGACAAGTTGCCTTGGTTATTATTTCTCATCGATTGGGAAAAGGAGTTCACTTTACTCAGTAAATAGAGCTTTGATGGATTCCCAGGATCCTTCCAGCAGCTGATCTGCTAAAATGACACTTTTTATTACTGTTCATAAACGCCAATCTCCAGGTGCTGCTGGGATATTACGTCTAAGCTGTGGGCAAACTTGCCAGTCCAGTGGCTCAACAAGCAAGGGCGAGAGAGGCTGGTATTTAGCGCCCGCCCTTCCGTGAGATGCGCGGTGCTGGACTCTGGCTTGGCCGCCGGAAGAGCCGGCATTGGGGTCTTTTCAGAGCCGTCCCCTCCTGCCCTGTTGGAGTGAGGAGAGGTAGACACTTGATTTTCACTGGAATTGCGGTGTATTTGAGGGGAGCTGGGTGGAGGGACAGCTTTCTTTTCTCAGAGGAACGCCGAAAAAAGGTGTAGCCAGGGCTCCAAGCTCCTGGGAACCACATCTGCCTTTTTTCCAGCCAGTGCTGACTCTAGAACAGGGGCCTTTTTCTCAACTTTAAAATAGGGCTGAAACTTTCACGAAGGTGTGTCTGGGGACACCTCTAAATTGTTGGCAGTTCTCAAGGAATGAACTGTTTTGTGAGCTCTTTTAGAAACTTAATAACTGCCTTTCTCCTTTTTAAAACTTTTCATTTCCTTTTTTTTTTCTTTAAAGTTTATTTTGAGAGAGAGTTTGCGCGTGCACAGGGGAGGGGCAGAGAGAGAGAGGGAGAGAGAGAAAATCCCAAGCAGGCTTCGCACTGTCAGCACAGAACCCGACACAGGGCTCAAACACAAACTGTGAGATCATGACCTGAGCCGAAACTAAGAGACGCTCAACCGACTGAGCCACCCAGGCACCCTGCGTTTCCTTATTTATGCATTTTTCAAATGGGTAAGAAGCCCTTTAGCTGTCAATATTGGGTACTTTGGAATGAATTTGGTTTTAAAATCCCAGGGGTACAGGAAGAAGAGTCACCCCTCTGGATAGGGGCCCTGGAGGCGGGGCTTGTGGCGTGAACATTTATAGCAGGAGTAACAGACCGTGATGGGAAGCACAATAAACCCATGGGAACCTTTTGAATTGTGTAACATTTACATGTGTTAGCAATTGAAAAAATAAATTGAATTAGGAAAATTTTTTCCTAATATAAAAGTCTGATGATTTCATTTTTCATGAGAAAATACCACATTGATCATGTCTTAGTTTCTTCACTCATTCTGTCTTTCGTTTCTATGACAAACACTGACCAGCTGCCTGCTGCCGTGTCCCAGCTGCTGTGCAAGGCCCCAAGACCATAGTGAGGAGAAAAGAGGGCCGCTGCCCTCTAGGGTTCTTGCACACTACACAGTAAAATCTGAAATTCTGTTGGGTTTACTCAAGTGATACTTGTGTCCTGTAGATTTTTCTTTTGATGAATTAAAAAGAAAATACACCAGGATAGATTTAGGTTGTACTGTCCTGACTGTCTCAGGGTGCCTGGCAAGATAAAGTGCGTAGGACAGCCATTAGGCCCGGGCGCTTCGAGACCCCATCCTGACGGCCTCTCTCACCCTCCTCTTCCTCCCAGCTCTGCAGTCCTTCATTCGAGCCTATGCAACCTACCCCCGGGAGCTGAAGCACATCTTCCACGTCCGATCGCTGCACCTTGGTCATGTGGCTAAGAGCTTTGGGCTGAGAGATGCCCCCCAAAATCTTGGTGTCTCGGCTGTAAAGAGAAGAAAAGGAAACCTGAACAGGTAAGATGAGTTGAACTTGCCCTGGGACAGATGGCTGGAAGTGAGGTAGGTTTGGAGAGCTCTGTGCACACAACAGCAGGGCGGTGGTGGGGCAGGCTGCTGCGTGATGGGTGCAAACTTCCATCTTTGGGTTTTGTGCTGAATCGTCACCAGTGTCCGCCCCTCTCGAAGTGGGATAAGTGCTTGGAACGAGAGGAAAAATACTTAATCTGAATGTTTTTTGTTTTTTTTTAATTTTTTTTTTTTTCAACGTTTATTTATTTTTGGGACAGAGAGAGACAGAGCATGAACGGGGGAGGGGCAGAGAGAGAGGGAGACACAGAATTGGAAACAGGCTCCAGGCTCCGAGCCATCAGCCCAGAGCCTGATGCGGGGCTCGAACTCACGGACCGCGAGATCGTGACCTGGCTGAAGTCGGGCGCTTAACCGACTGCGCCACCCAGGCGCCCCAATCTGAATGTTTTTAAGGCACCTGCAGAAATGCAATGGTGTCTCCTGTCGGGTCCAGATGGTGGTGGGGTTTATTGGGGCAGCAAGACAAACCTGTTGGTTGGGTTGCCTCCACTGCCCACCAGCAGAGTAACGTGGGGCCTTGCTGGAGTCAGAGCTTCAGATGTGCTGTGGTTCACCCTGGACAGCCCTCCAGGACTTGTACGAAAACTTCTGGTGTGTTCTGTGAAATCAGTCTGGTCCTGTCCTGGGGAGGTGGGAGGGGCTGCGTGGGGACTCACTGCACCGGTCGCTCTCCTTGGTGCTGACACGTGCGTCTGGTGCCAAGCGCCCGCAGAGGGCAGAGGCCAGAGGCCAGAGGCCGGTGCGAGCGTGAGACTCTCACCCTCCCTCAAAGGCACGTGGTAAACTGTCCAGAGGTCCTAGTGAGAGTGAAGAGCGCTGCCCTGCAGGTCGGAGGCTGGGCTCTGGGTCCACCTCCACAGTTCCATGAGGTCCTGAGATGATTCCCCTCAGCAAAAGACATTTGTAAAAGGACCCAGCCCCTTTGCAGGAGCCATGGACCACTTGCATGGGGACTCAGGGACGGACTGCCATCACCACTTGTGCAGCATGTGAGTGGGAAGGAAACACTGAACAAGCAGAGAATCCTTGAATGCTCTGGACAGTTCTTTTGCATTGCACATCCTTTATTTGCTTATGAATTACACATGTCAAAGTACACTTGCCCTGACTGTGAGAATCTGGGGGCGTGCCACACTTCCTGCGAGTTCCCGCCACATGCCCGCTTGCTCGTGCACCATCACTTGTCAGGGCCCAGGTTCTCTGGATGCAGTGACAAAAGGCAGAGTGGACCGCCTGGTGTAGGGAAACGATCGCTGGTCTTAGATGCAGGGGACTTGGACTTCAGTTCCAGCTCCGCTCTGATGTGAGCTTCTGAGCTTTGGGCCGTATCTTTGCTTTACTTCTCAGAGCCTCAGTTTCCTCAGCTACAGCAAGGAGAAGGAAATCAGTGTTTTGTAGCTATTTCACAAGGTTGTTTTGAGACTCAGCATTAGGATGGGCCGCACAGATGAATCACCTTAGGACAGAAATCTGGAAACCAGATGGGTTAAGATTCTGGAACATCCAACCTGATCTGTTCAGGGTGTGGCACCTACAAGGCTCTTAGTAATGGATAAAGTTTGCCTAATTCTAGTCCCATTTTTGGAATTTTTAAAATGCTTGATTTTTTTTTTTCTTGTATTAACACCTCTCCTGTAGGACCGTACCTCAGTAATTCTGTCAGGCAGGTAGTTCACATGCCGCTGTTGATCCGTGCCCAGACAAGGCTAAGACACATCCAGCTCTCGTGTCTTCCAGGCGGTTTTGAGGTTCAGGGTACTACCCGCTGCCCCTGCTACCTGTCCTGGGCACGGCTGTGGCTAGAGACTTCTCTGCCCGTCCTCCCGGGAGGTAGAAGACGCCTCAGATGTACAACGGCTGTGCGCCAGAGTCAGGTTGCTGCCCTGGGGTCGGAAGTAGCTGGTATTTCCGCGTGCCCCCTTTGGTTTCGAATGTGTGAGGCTTGCAGTCAGGTCTGAGGGGGACCTCCTAGTGATCTGGAAGCCAGGCCATCCTGCCACCGTCTCTGAAATGTTGGCACTTCGAGAAGATCGGAACACTCCTGCCAGTTGATCGCTGGTGAGAAACAGATCTTGCCGATTCCTATCCCCACAAATCAATGCAGTCCCGATATTTCATTGTTAGCGGCTCATCTACCGTTATGAGTGGGAACTTCATTAGCAAGTGTTAATCCAGAGAGCAGCTCTTCAGGCTGGGATGTCCGCAGCTCTTACCCAGATCCTGGAAAGCAGAGCAGCAAGGCAGGGAGGCAGTCGGGAGGGGGACTCGGAGCCAGCCAGCATTGTCCTTACCTTGAGAAGCCACTAGGGAGAGAGCAAGCCGCCGCCTCCTGCTTCAGCTGACCCTGCTAGCAGATGGGCACCAGGACTACCATACCCCTGTGAGCAGGGGATTTAACAGGGCTTTATTTAGGGAAGAATGGGCTGATTAGCCGATAAAGAGCATGTAAGATGGTATGGGGCAGCCTTTGATGTCTGGCTGGCGCGGCAGGGAGCCGGGTGGTGAGTGACAGCAGTGTGTCACAGGATTACTCCGCCCGTGACAATACCGCTCTCTGTTCTGGCCATGTCACCACTCAGTTACAGCTACTTTTTCGGTTGTTATGCCCTTCTTTTGAAGGCATTTCTCGCTGCACTCTTACATCCTCCCACCCCACCCCTGCCTTGCGAACGCAGACGGCGCTCAAGGATACAGTAGGCACCTTTTTTTTTTTTTTTTTTTTGGGGTGGGGGGAATCTTGTCACTCCTGGAAGAAGAATGACTTGGCAGCTAATGTGCACACGGACCGTATAATTGTGGTCAGGGTGAGCGGCAGAGAAGACGGGACAGATTTTCCGCACCTCAGTCAGGGCTCAAGCAAATGCCAGTTGCTGCTTTTTGAGGACTGGGAAGAAAAGTCCGTTAAACACCACAAAGTGCAGAGAGTTATGCTGTGGCCACAGTGATTGTTCTGAGCTCAGGCGTCTCCTCTGAAATCCATCTGTCAAGAAAGGGAGTGGTTCCTTCTGCTTTCCTGGGGTGGACCAATTTGGAGCACTGAATTCTCCAAATTATTCTGCATTCTGTGTCATGGGGTTAACTGCCTAGAGTAGCTCTACGTTATGTGCAGACCTCTGATACCTGTGGACCAAATCCATGCCACTGTGAGCAGAATCCTGTCTCACCTCGTCATGCCCCAAACAAGGGGTTCGTCTGGGTGTTAAAACATGAAGCTAAGGAGATGGTTTCCACGCAGTGACAAAGGGAAGTTTTATCTCATCCGTATGCCTTTATTCCTTTACTTGACCACTGTTGAGACAAAAAAAGGATAACATTCCCCAGATGAGATCTTTATCACCAGGTCTGTATCCCCTTTTCAGTCCTTAGTTCTGAAAGGGAACACAAAATGCTTCTCCCCTGCACACAGATGCAGTCGTAGTTACAAAACTCCTCTGACACCGACACACAGACCTGCCAAGACAGCCCCCCACCCCCCACCCCAAACACCGACACAGACGTGCACACAGGGAGTCGGTGCTGTTGGTAAAATATTGAATGGCCCCTTAGCAACATCCATCACAAACACAGCATTTTCCTTCTGTGAAACGCGGTTGTTCTGATTTTGAAGCTCGGTAGATTCCGCGGTTCCTGAGAAGCAAAGATAACATACCTTCCAAAATTTCCATCTTCCCAGGAGACGGGGGGACCCGGTACCGTCTGCTTCGCGAGGGCAGAGTGGTGTTGTCGGCCAGGGCGTCTGTCTGTCTAGGCGGTGACACACACGAGTGGTGAGCAGGCCCGCCGTGCGGGGCTGCGAGTTCCTCACCTCCCTTACACGCTGTGGAGAGTGGTTTAAGAATACAATGCATTACGGTGTCAGTGCTACTGCGACAGTACGAGAGAGCGAGTCTGCTGTTTTTAACCAACTATCTCGTGAATTCTGTGCTGTGATCATGAAAGCACTGCTCTGCCCCAACGATGTAATTTGTAGCTACCCGAGACTTGTCTACCCCTGGCTTATGCCACCTGTGTCTTTCTGATGTTTTCCTTCGTGCCTAGAAACATCTTGGACGTCGCCTTTATCAGTAATCCAATAACTATGCTCCTCTGTTCTCGGCTCCCTCCTTTTAGAATTAGTAGAGCAACAACAGTCCAAGTTGTTGGCTGTTCTTAAAAGAAATGCAGTTTTATTTATGCACATTTCCTTTTTCTCTTTCACTTAAATGTTTGCTTATTTTTGAGAGCGTGCCAGTGTGGGAGGGGTGGGGGGGGGGGTGGGGACAGAGGATCTGAAGCAGGCTCCGCACAGACAGCAGAGAGCCCGATGTGGGGCTCGAGCTCACAAACCACAAGATCATGACCTGAGCCGAAGTCAGTTGCTCAACTGACTGAGCCCCCCAGATGCACCATACACATTTGCTCATGCCAGCCTGGTCAAAGTGTGACCACGAAGTTCCTGCTCTTACCAAACAGGTAAACCATCTGAAATGAAGGATCTCTTAACCCTTCACTACTGGGTCTGGGTGTGCTGGGCCTGTGCTCGGCGGGCCGTGGTCAGTGACAGGAGGGTACACGGGGCTGGCTCCCCTGGGTCCTGGCCTCGGGTCAGAACCCCCGGCACCTGGGCACCACAGAGCATCTGTCCCCCCAGAGTTCTAGATCCAGTGTTTTCTCTACACCAAGTAGACGTCCTCGTGTGGAGGTGCCTGCCAGAGTTTTCTCATCTGAATTGTCACAGATTTTAGCACTAACGTTCAAACTGGAGGTTTTGCACAACCCCACTCGGGGCATTTTTCCTTTTTGAAGCCTTTGCCCTGTCACTTGTTCCGATTGCCACCGTCGCCTGTCCAGTGGCTGTTCGGTAACTGCGAAGGGCTCCCGTCCTCACTGGTGCTCTAGGGCCTCTGGTTCTTAGGTGCCGCCCAAGGGAGGGCCACACAGGGGTTGAGCCAGGGTTGAGCCTCTTCTGTCTGCCCTGGGACAAGTGACTTGGCGACTCTCTGCCTAGTCCCCTGGCTTCCCAAACGGGCACAGGAGCCTCACAGTGCTGTGTAAGGACCACGCCAGGCGGTGAGTGTCCAGCATCGACACGGGGTCAGACGTGAACACACGGGAGTGACACGGAACACACGGGAGTGACACGGGAGTGGCGGTGACAGTGCTGGTGGCTCTTTCTGCCAGCCTTCACCGCACCTGTGAGTATCCTGGGCCGGGGGGTGGGAAGTGCGGTCAAGCGGTCAGCTTTTCAGCACCCTTGAGCTTGTCGCATCAGGAACAACCTTGAAAACGTGGAACCGGTCCGCTCCAAGATGGGCATCAAGAAGCTGCAGCTGCACCTCCTGTAAAGCAATATTCTCATCATTAGGAGCAGCTTGCCTGCCAATTTCTATGTGGCATTTACAACCTCCCTCGTATCACTTAATTAGCTGAAGGCACACCTGGAATCTTGCCCACTGTGAAAATTCTCTCAATCTCATTGAGCCAGTTATTCTGTAAAAGATTGGCCAAACATGAGATCAGAGGCGACACAAAGCCACGCTAGAGAACGTGGGGATCTCTGTGTGAACCCCCTGCGTGCGGGTCAGATCCGGAGCAGCGCTACTGCCTCTGACCCCTCTGGTCACCTCCTGGTCTCTTCCCTTGGCTTCTCACACCCGGCCCCAGGCCACAGAGCCTCTGCACCCTCACCTGTCGCCCTTGCCGCCAGCCTTGCGGTGCATCTCCTTGCTCTGATGACTAAGGCAAGTGACAACGGCGAGCCCCCTCTTCAGCGGCCTTGCGTGGCCCCCGTTTTCCCCATTGTCTCAGGGCCTTTGCCGAGTGCCCGGGGGACCTGGGCCTCTCCCTGCTTTCCGTCTTTGGACTCAGTGCCTCCTGCGAGGAGGTCTTCTCTGGGCCACCTGCCCGGGTTGGCACCTCAGCCTTCCCTCACCCCACACCGCCGTCTGTGTGTGCGGGTGGCGCGTGTCCATCTCTCGAGTGCAGCTTGTGGTGGAGACCCTGTCTGGTTTTTCTCCTGTCATCCCCAGCAGCTCCCGTGGTGCCCGGCACCACGTGGATAGATAAACAGAACCTGCCGGCGGCCTGTAATTCTGAGAGGAAGGGCACAGTGGGAAGGAAAGAAAGATAAGAAAAAGAGGGAAATGCCTCTTGCCTGTTCAGTGGACCCAGCAAACAGCAAATCCTGCAAGGGGGTAGGGGGACACCTGCTTTTCAGAGCACACTGCACTCAGCCAGGCTGTCCCGGGAGAACAAGACGGGGCCACCTTCCTCTGAACCAGTGTCCCTGACTTCATGGGTGGAGGCGGCTTGGGGATCAGCCCACATAGCATGGGCGTGAGCAGGTTCAGGGCTGGGGCCTCTGCCCTGCCTCCACAGGACCAGAGCAGACGCCCCACTGGAAGGTCAGATCACCCGGCTTCAGCCTGGAGACCAGGGGAAACAGCTAAGGACCGCCAGAGGTAGCCTCAAGGGCAGAAGGTGTCCTGTGGAGCAAGGGAGCAGAGTCCGCTGTCAGACTCCCCTGGGGAGCTATATACAGTACAGGTGCCCAGGCCCCATCCCGGGAGACCGTGCTTCAGTAAAGTCTCAAGTCCTGAAGAGGGGGATGGAGGTGGTCATAAGTTGACTAACAGTTCTCAAAAATGTAGACCCAGGTCCTCGGAGCGGGCGATGGGGTGTCCTCCTCAATGCAGCAGGACAGCCAGATGCTGGCCGAGTGTATGTCTGATTCAAGTTAGGATTAATTAATAATATTTTAACGTAGAACCTGGATGAGCTGCATGGATTGTAGACAGGAGCATCTTCTGGCCTCTCTGGCAAGGCACACACAGGATGGGTCTCTTTGAAGTCCACACTGCGTTATCTCTGTGGGACATTTGTATGGAGGAGAATATACTCTTGTCCAGACGGGGCCAGGGGACAGGAAAAGTTCTGTGGAACGTGGCCACGTCCCTTCTGGTGGGAAACACAGCTTGCTCAGGGACTGCGTGTCAGCGAGCCGCCTGTAGGTTAGTGAGCTCATCACGGGCACGGGCACGGGCAGCTCCAGGAAGCGGCAGGGTGTGGGCACAGGCTCCCGTGGAGGGCCTGCCTCTTCCACTCGGGTCACGCGGTGCAGATCCAGTTATAATTCCCTTCCCTCCTCTCCGCTCAGGTACCGTGGGCCCTGCCTTTCCGGGCTTTGGCTTAATTACTGCTGTGCACACGCAGCTTTTACATTTGGCCTTTTGCTGCTACCGCTATTTCTTTCCCTCTGACACCATGCAATTACCAGCCCTGTGCCTCTTCGTGGAACAAACACACCCTCATCCCCACCCGGCTAATGAGGCGATTAGAGGGATTTCACGGTGACCCTGCTCTTTCTCCACACCTGGGTCACCTGCAGACAGCGGGAACCACAGGGTGTGTTTTCAGTCAAGCGGCCAGGCCGATAACAAAGAACAGGAACCCAGCCGGCCTCTCCTGGGAGGGTGCTCGGGCGGTCACATTCACTGTTGGAGCCTTCCGGGCACCGGAGGTGGAAGACGCAGCTGGCCCAGCATGAGTCGGCGGACGGCAGTCGAGGCTGCGGGCAACAGGAGAATGCCCGGCTCTTCGTTACATTGGCCGCGCTCGGAGCTCTCCTGGTTCGCGCCATCGGAGAGCTAGGAAAGAACGTGACGGTCCCAGCTCTCCCCTTGCTACACGTCACCCTGAACCCCTCCTCACCCCTCCTGGGGTGACCCACGCCTCTGATCTATCCCCGTGATCCACGGGCCCCTTTTTGAGTAGGAAGGTGTGCGTCCTGCTGTAGCCCATCACGAAGTGACTCTACGTCTTTTCCAGATGTCCCTTTCATTCTGGCCCTGGTGTTAGAGCCACGGTCTGAAGTGGAGAGTAACATCTTAACTAGTTAGTAATCGAGAGGAGGGACGCAGTTTGAGCAGTGGCGTGGGACCCTTAAGGGCTTCCGTGCGCCCTCGGCTCTGCTGAGGCCCTGTGTGTGTCTCGCTGAGCCCCAGGCCGGTCCCGCGAACCCAGGGGAAAGGGGGCGTGCCTGCTCCCCTGACCCCAAGTCTGAGAGAGCCTGGAGCCCACATCCCAGCACTTTGTTGCTGCCTCACATACCCCTTGTAGAAGGTTCCAGTTTCTAGAGTTGGCGTTGGGCAAAGTAAGTATTTGAGCCCCACCGCAGGTGTTTTCCTGTGTGAGCAGTTGTTCCTGTAACCAAAGAAACGGACTTAAAGCAGGAGTCCATTTGGTTACATATGTGGAAGAATTTGATGTGAAACCGTCAGGGTAGCAACCCCAGAGTGGTGGTGGAAGCTTTATGTTTGCCTCGAAAGATCTCTGATAAGAGATGATCGCAGGGAGGATCTGGATCCCGCTTTTTCCCTGGTGTCCTTTCAGGTCCAGAGGGTGCAGTGCCTGGGCCTGAAGTCAGGTGTCCCCAGCTTGATCCCAGCCCTGGCAACAACGAACCTGCGTCGTGCAGCCCTCAGGGCCCTGGAGTGTGCAGAAGGGTTCCGGACATGTAGCCCGGTGCTGAGCCTGGGGTGGCTGCTCGGTAAATGCTGCTTTCTCCCGCCCCCCCCCCCCGGGACTCCCCCTCTCTGAGTCTGTAAGAGGGGTGAGCGCTTATGGGAAATCTTCCCGAGGGCTCCCGCCACACTCTGCCCTTGACCTGCCTGTTGCATGGCTCCTGGGTCCTGAAGGCCTCTGCTCCAGGCCTCCCAGCCGTGGGTGCCCGCCACCTGCGCAGGGGGGGACTCTGCTCCCCGTTAGAGCTGCTGAAGTTGAGCCCCCATGGACCACTTTCATTTTCCACTCTGTGGTCTCTGTGAGATTCTAATGCTGAATGTGCATGATATGCAAACAAAAATACAAGGTGTTGTTATCGTTGAGCAAAGCCGTCCCTGGTCCACATGATACGTGTCGGGTATCTGATGATGGCTCCTTGTCTCCTGCCTCTCCTCTTTTCCATACTGTTAATAACAGTAACAGTCAACGCTGGATGGGGGCTTTCACAACAGGCACTGTGAGAAGCACCCCGATTCATTAGTTCCCTGAATCCTTTTGAGAGTGAGCAGACTGGCCCGGGGAGAGATAGGGCCTTGGCCAGACTCAGCCCCACAGCCCGTGCAGGACGGCCCCGGGGTCCTCCCCGTCAGAGGGACTGGCTCTGCCCTGCGGCACCAGCATCCCCAGCTGCTCGTCCGTCACAGTCCGTCCTCTGGGCGGCTCTTCTCCCAGCCGGGGTTCTTTTCCAAATCCGGGTCATGGAACTACCCAAACGTGCAGGAGAGACGGACCAGCACAGAAGAGGAGAGCGATCACATCTGTTGGCTTATTAACGGTAGGAGCAGGGACCGGGGCTACCACTCACACGGGGCTCAGCACCAGCCTGGCTCCCTCAGTGCGACGAGCACCCTGGCCTCCTGGCTCCAGGCCTCCCGCATTGTTGGCATCTGGGCCGTCCTGGGGCTCAGGTTGAAACTGGCCAACCGAGTCCCTGTTTGTTTGCACATGTGAGAGTTCAAACCACCCAGCTGCTCTGCCTCAAGAGCAGGACGGTGCACGTGCCCCGGTGTTGTTCACCCTTTAGCCAAGGCCTGTCCCTTTGGCCTGCCAGGGTGTTGCAGGTGTTCTGTCGTCCAGGGTGTCCGCTGTCCCTGCAGGCTGCTTTTCATCTGCCGATGTGACAAATATGCCTCATAATATCATCCAAGACATCGATCATGTCAAACAGGATGGGCCCACAGGGCTGAGCTCTGGGGTTTGGTGCTGAAATGCTGTCCCCAGCTTATCAGTCTCAGGCAGCACATTTAGGATGTAGTCAGACCGGTTACAGACACACCTGACTGTTTCCATGCCCACTTGGTATTTCTCCATCGTCATATTTTCACCGAGAATTAAAACGTGTCAAGCACTCGGTCATGCCCGTTAGGCCTGTAGGTGGAGGCACTTTCTGACATGGGGGGGAACCTAAGCTTGGAGAGAGCTGTTGACTCCACGGGGACATCGGCTAGGCATGGCCACCCTGCCTGGTGATGTCCGGGCCCAAGTCCTGCCAGAGCTGTTCTAACAGTTTCTGCCACTTGGGCAAATAATCTTGAGGTTCCCGTCCAATTCTGGGATTCTGATTTCTCTCTTCCCTTTTAGGCCTCTGCTTCCTCTGAACATTATCTCTGTCCTCTCTTTCATTGTGCGTGCTCTGCCGGGCAGCAAAATCGATCATGACGTCGATGTATTGATTGCCTGTGACCTGCGTGGCCTGGCAGCATGCCTGCCCTCAGCCCGGGGCTCAGAGCTCTTTTCTGCTTTTCACTGGGTCTTGTTCTTGGATGTAAGGCGGAAACCCGCTTTTTATCAATCTCTGTGTCCACAGAGTCACTCTCGGGTGCTTTTCTGCAGTGACCATCCGCCACAGCATGGCTCACCTGGGGTAGGGCGTCTTCTGGGGCCCCGGTGGTCTTACCGAAGCTAACGTTGGTCTGGTCCTAGGAAATCACAAAGAAAGCGCCCTTGAGACGGTCCGCCGCCAGCTTACATCTCTGCCGAAACAGAACCCAGGGGTTAAAGGAGGCTTGATACAGCTGCTTTTTCCTTCAGTGACCGTGAAAGGCTTGATAGCGTGTGGGCTGAATTACCACCCGCACTAGCGGGTTCCTTACCTGAGCTGCTCGGTTGCACCGGAGGGACTGCCTGTCACATTCTCCTTGGAGTTGTGTGCGACTCTGTCATCCGAGAGCCACCAAAACCCCACTCAGACACTGCTGCCTTTCCTTCACCCATGAGGGCGAGGCGGGAACGGGGAAGCTGTTGAGGCTGCCTCAGGCCTTCTAAAAGCATCGCTGTCTCCTACTGGCATCACTTAGGACCCAGGCTCTCCTTCCAGTTGGGGGGCTTGCTTCCCTCAGTCCTTGGTGTGGGGGGGGGGGGCAGGGGGGGGTGCTGTCACTGTGTCCCTAGGTCATTTGCTTACATGCAGAAAGAATCCTTCAGATCAGAGAATAAGTACGTTTTACTACTCCTCAGTCTGTCTGTTTCTGTCTTAAGAGAAAACTCTCACACAAAATCAAACAAACTAAAAGCGAAAAGCCAAAGAGGTTTTGATAAGTAAAAGTTAAAAGACTTGGATATTTTGGCATAGGGCAAAATTCGACCATTTGATTTTTTTTTTCCCTATAACAAATACACTGTTCTTTATGGTCATAAAAATAATACGTGTTCATTGTAAAAATTCAGGAAATAGAGAAGAGCTTAAAAATCACCTATCTGGGGCGCCTGGGTGGCGCAGTCGGTTGAGCGTCCGGACTTCAGCCAGGTCACGATCTCGCGGTCCGTGAGTTCGAGCCCCGCGTCGGGCTCTGGGCTGATGGCTCGGAGCCTGGAGCCTGTTTCGGATTCTGTGTCTCCCTCTCTCTCTGCCCCTCCCCCGTTCATGCTGTGTCTCTCTCTGTCCCAAAAATAAATAAACGTTGAAATGGGGCGCCTGGGTGGCGCAGTCAGTGAAGCGTCCGACTTCAGCCAGGTCACGATCGCGCGGTCCGTGAGTTCGAGCCCCGCGTCGGGCTCTGGGCTGATGGCTCGGAGCCTGGAGCCTGTTTCCGATTCTGTGTCTCCCTCTCTCTCTGCCCCTCCCCCGTTCATGCTGTGTCTCTCTCTGTCCCAAAAATAAATAAACGTTGAAAAAAAAAAAATTAAAAAAAAAAAATCGCCTATCAGCCCACAATCCAAGTTAACCTTGAGTCACAGTATTTATACCCTGCAGACTTCCACGGCGAGTATACTTACATGGTGTCCATGATGGAACTGAACAAATCGTGTGATTTTTTTTAAACTGCCGTTTCTCACCTAAGTTAATTCAACCTTCACTTTTCAGTTGCCCTCCGTCGGGGCCGCCAAGAGTCTTTGAGATTTTGAGATAACACGAACATTGTCTTGGCATAAAAACATCTTGTGCAGGAGGCTTGCTTCTGGTTTTGGTGGAAACCTAACAGCACGGCAGTTAAGTGCACGAGTCATGGGGTCAGATTTCCGGGACTGGAGTCCCTGCTCTTCCGTCACTGGTTTGTGACCCTGGGCGCCACCTCCCTCCCCTGTGTCTCTGTTCCTTCACCAGTAACGTGGGGGTGCTAACTGTGGCCGTTTCGTGGGGTTGTGGGTGAAGTAGACGAGTTAAACACCTGTCCAGTGCCGAGAACAGCGCCACGGGAGTGTCGGCAGGAGAATCATCATGGAGGTCGGTGGCCAGTTTGAAAGACTGCCCTGTTGTATCTTTAAGTCCCTTCACCGCCCCCGTCAGTGGTGTTTGCTCACGTGTTGTTTTGATGTATTTGGTAGATCTCTTCAGTGTTGGCCACTGTCATTCTCATCATCTCTTCGAGTGTCGCCTACAGGAAGTGTTCTCAGCATCAGAGAGAGTCACAGGGGTGCGTTTCAAGTCCTGGGGAGCAGATTTATGGTCCTCTGACTATTGTGGATAACTGTTGGGAAGGAATAGTTAAACCAGAATAAAATCTAGATGGAATTACAGAAGGCAGTAGCAGACTAAAGAAAAATATGCTTGAACATTTTTTTTAATGTGTATTTATTTATTTGGGGGGGCGGGGGGGGGACGAGCATGAGCAGGGGAGAGGTGGGCAGAGGGGAAGAGAGAGAGTCCAAGCAGTCTCCACGCCGTCAGCGCAGAGCCCGATTCAGGGCTCCATGCCGTGAACCGTGAGATCATGACCTGACCTGAAATCAGGAGTTGGACACTTAGCCGACTGAGCCACCCAGGCGCCCCTGCCTGTACGTTTTTAAACGCTAGCATGAGGAAGGCTTCTAAGTGTGATCCTAAAGCTGTAAAACTTAGTCAAAGAAAATACCGATTGACCTGACAGTACATAAATTAAAGAAGGTAAAGTGAAAAACTCTGTCCTGTGAGAGGATGCCATGAGCACAGTCCTGAGCTGGGGCGGCTTCCTACCTGGGGTAGCCTTCTGTGAATCTGTCCGTAAAGGTGCGAGAAGGTCCTGAGGCCCCTCTTCTGCAGTGGTCACCCTAGTGGGCATATTGATTTACTAATTAGGCTGTGATTTCACCTTATTGGCAGTGAAAGTGGCATCTGCCCATCCTGCAGGGTAATCCAGCCTGGTAACCGAGGGGGGTTATTCAGCCTTCACTACAAGGGAGTTCCCTGTGGTTAGATAAACTGATCTGTTGCTTGGTAACTGCGGGATTACTCTGGTGGACTGGGAAGTCCATTTGAGAGGGGTTTGAGTATTTGGAGGGCAAGGAGGGCAAGAAAGTTGGCAAGTCCCTGGGAGAAGTGCAGCTTGGCAGGAGAAGGAGTCGAGAGGCCACATGCGCCCAGCGCGGGTCTGGGTTTAGAACGTTCCACCTTCCCATCTGTACTTTGCCTTCTCGGCACTGGGCCTCAGAACAAAGGAACAGCAGACAGCCAGCTGGGTCCTGTTGCTCCCACAGCGGTGGGGAAAACCCTGCGGGGTCGACCCTGAGGTTCGGGTCCTGGGGAGGTGGTCTGGGTCTGAACGACGAAACCCCGCTTGCCCTCTGGACCACCAGGAGCCTCGGAGCTTGGGTTTGGGTCCCAGGTCGAAAGTACGTTGCCTAGAAGGAGATGCTAAGATAGGACGTTTTGAGCTCAGAAGCTGAAGGCGGGCAGGACCATCTCCCAGATGCAGTTCCAACGTGTCCCCCACCACGGTGTGACCCGAAGGTCCTTAATAACCCTGCCCACTCAGTGCCGTGCTGCACCCGCCGGGCGGGAGGGACCTCGCGCTGCCCGGGACCCAGCTGTATGTGTCTGGGGAGGGACGGGGACGGAAGGGCGCCCGTGTGGTGCCCCCGTCGGTGTGGTCTCCCGCACCGTCCCTCCGGCTCTGTCTGCAGGACCGCCAGCCTGCGCCTGAGCCTGCAAGGGTGCCGCTCCGGCTGTCTGTGCCTGCTCTGTCGGCAGTTAGGGTATCAATCGCCCCGATCAGGTTCTGGTTATTTATTTTGCTTTAGCGGTGGCAGGAGCAGTCACAGAGCCGATGCTGGGGAGGATATTTTGACTGAAATTTTGCATATTTTGAAACTCGGGTTGTTAGATTTAAAATTATACACATTGTGAGTACCTGGCTTCAAACGGGGAAGAGGAAGCATTTCTTCCTGTCAGAACCTTCTCACTCCGTCTGTCATGTAACCCGACTAAAAATAAACTACAAGCACAAGGACTGGCAGCCTTCAGTTTGGAACAAGTTTAGTGCCCTCAGCTGCAGGCCTGGCTCCCGCCGCCTCCCAGCCACGCACCAGCCCCTTCTCCCCCCCACCCCCAGGTGCGGCCCCCTCCGCCGGGCACAGCAGGGTGCACGGTCCACCACCCCGGGGAGTTAGGACGAGTGCCCTGCGGGAGAAGGGGGTGCAGCCCCAAATGCCCCGGCCTGGGCATCGAGGGCCCCCGGGGTCAGGCCTGGCTCCCGTGTGGCCTTGGAGAGCCTCTCGGTTGGCACCTCCGGACCTCAGTTTCCTCATGTTTAACTGATTGACCGAAATCCACATGCCAGCCACCCGCTAGCCGCCTGTGCGTCTCTAATCCTTCCAGCACCTGTGAGCTTTGTTCTAAGTATCGTCCCCTTTGTTCAGGTGAGGAGACCGAGCGGAGAGCCTGAGCTGTGTCATTCGGCCTCCTCCGTCGTCAGCTCTCCTCTTTGTCCCCACTTGCCCCTTACTCCTCTGTCATCCAGATGCTGCCCCCACCGTCCCCCTGCAGCATTCTCATGTGAGCACAGAACTCCCCCGTGTCTGGCCGCGGTTCTCTGCCACCCTGGCTCCTGCCGGATCTTCCTAAGTGTTTGTCCCTGGACCCGCAGCCTGCCGGGAGGAGCGTAGGCCTGAGTCCATCCGACCTGTGTTTGCATCTCCGCTGCTGCACCTACGAGCTCGATGGTCTTGGGCAAAGTACTTAACGCTCCTCCAGAATAGTTTCCTTGTCTGTGAAACGAGGCTGCTGTCATACCTCCCTTGTCCGGCAGACGGCATGACTGTGGAACCCCGAAAGTACTTCCTTGTTTGCTCCCCGTCTCGCAGGGCACTGTCACTGACGCATCCGTGCACCCTTATGACAAAGTCTTACCCTTAACGTATTCTCAGACCTTTTTTCCCAACAAAGGGTGACCGTGTTTTTCCCTGTGCGTCCTGGTGGAAAACCATGCTAGGCCCGTCGCACCGTTGCTTGAGCCCCGCCCTGTGGAGGAATTCGGTGTAATTGCCTTAGTCTGGTCCAGCG
This sequence comes from Leopardus geoffroyi, assembly GCF_018350155.1. NCBI lineage: Eukaryota > Metazoa > Chordata > Mammalia > Carnivora > Felidae > Leopardus > Leopardus geoffroyi. The sequence continues at coordinate 90,440,615 of NC_059342.1, read as the reverse complement.
CCGTCACGGGACTCCACCACCTTTCCTGCCAGCTCAGGAGCGCAGTAGTGATCCCGTTGCTAATTCTGGAGTTTTCAAGGAGTTCCGTTCTATTTTGAGCACAACTTTAGTCCACTTGAGCTCCGACGATTACCAAGAAAACGCTGTAACTCTACGTTGCAGAGGGCGACGTGTGCCTTTGCAAGAACCCTAAGACCCCGCTGTCGGGAGTTGAGGGAACGGCCGGCATAGCAGTGTGGGTTCAGTGGTATGGCTCTCTTGCTCCTATTTGGGTTAAAATCCTGTCCTGGGGAACGTTTACTCTTAGACATTCATAATCATTCTTCCTGTGTACAGTTGAACTTCTACCAATTTCTCCCTCTGATCTTCTGATCAAATGGTGAGGCTGCTGTCTCTTGAAAACAGTTACTGGTATTCAACGCCTGAAATTGATTTTCAGCCTTTTGCACTTTCCTCGTGGGTTGGGGCAGGGAGCCCTCCCTCTCGCTCCGCACCCATGCCTGTGGTCGGTGGAGAGCGGTGGGCCTGGCAGATGCCGTCCCGTCGGCCCATGCAGACCCTGGGTTTGGGGTTTTCAAGGTCAAAAATATCTACAGGAGGCTCTTCAGTCAGCGAAGAGGTGTCTGCGACCGACACCCCACCCCCGGGCGCTGTGTGGGCCCCGTCAGGAGGACGGGGCTTTGACCTACACGGGGCTTACTTGCCCAGAGTTGCTGGCCAGCTTTCACCCGCTGTATGTCGTTGAGTTTCAAGGCGGGTTTTTCCCCCCATCCTTTGGCAAACTGCTGTATCATACACTTCGTTTGCCATCAGAGTGTGAGTGCGTATCGTTCTTTTTTTTTCCGTGAAAACAACACAGAACAAAGCCTCACTTTTAAAAATGCCATGATATTTTGCCACCGTTATGAAAATCTGTCAGCGCCGTATCTAATCTTCTGGTGCATAGAATATCAAAACAAGCACTATTGAAGGGATTGTACTTCTGTTAATACAAAAATGTCAGTTCCACAGTCTCGGAACCAGCTGCTACCAGCCTCTTTCCAAATGGGAAAGAAAAAAATAATAAAGTTTCCTTTCCCCCCTCTGCTGTGTTACTTTCTTCAGGCCTGACCTTCATAAGAAGACCCGGGGTAAACACCGCCTTGCTGAAATCTTGCGTTCAGAATACTCAAGTGGGATTGAGGCCAGCGTCGCCAAGGTCAAAAAGCAAAACAAACACGCGGCGCCCGGCAGCCAGCCATGCAGAGCCATCCGCACCGGGCGCCCAGCCTCGGCCGTGGGAAAACAGAAGCAGCACTCTCCGTGCAACGGAAAAACCCAGAGAGACTGACTGGGGGCCGAGACTTCCCAAAAAAGTTTTTTGGTTTTTTGTTTTCAGCTCTGCCTCCACAGGCCTGGGGCTTGGGGTGGATCCTGGAGGCCCGGAGACCTGGGCTGATGGCCCTGTTCTTGTCAGGAGCATTGTGGGAAAGCCTGGTGCCCACCCCCCGCCCCCCTTGCCCTGAAGACAAGCCCCTGACCCAGAGAAGCCAGGCCCTTATCCCGTGGGGGGCGGGGGTCAGCATAGTGTAGACCAGCCAATCAGTGCACCAGAGCTGCACCCTCCCCCCCACCCCCAGCCTCCAGCAAGAGCCTGGTGGTGTGAGTGGCAGCGGGAGGGCCCCATCCTGCCTCCTGGTGACAGTGTTCTGAAGGTGTCTCAAAGTTTTACTTTAGTTGCCCCATCAACACATTGCTTAACACGAATTTTGTAAAATAGCGTTGTTAAAACTGGGATGCAATTTGCCAAAGAAGAGGGTAAAGATCAACACGTTTTCTCGATGTACAAGTGCTTTGTTCAGAGGGCTGACTGGTTTTGGCGTGGGTCGGAAGCCTCCGGGTCCGTCCGAAGGCAGCTCCAGGCCCCACGTCGCATTCACGTGCCTGGCCGCCTCTTTTATGTCCTCGGAAAACTTCCTGTCTCATGGCTGATGGATTTACTGGTGCCTTTTTTATTTATTTATGCTTTTTACTGTTGCCTTTCTATTCTTTGCCTTTGAAGTCAAAAGGCTCCAGTCTCCCGAGCATTTTCTCCCATAAAGTCCCATCTTGCCTTCAAGTCTGGGGTCCGGGGGTCCTTGTAGTGTGGCCCAGGTCACAGCTGTCCCTCCCCCACTGTGTTGCCCCAGAGGTTTGAAAGCGGCCCCCCGGGGGCGGACCGGTTGCCAGATTTGGATGCGGGGATTCCAGAGGCGTCCGAAGGAGAAGGGCCAGAGCTCAGCACCTCTGTGCCGGGAGGTGCTTTGTTCTCTCTGTCTTCTCGGGATTCCTCGTCTTCCAACTCCTGTGATGGATGATGAGGCCCCCACTTCAGTAACCAACCCTCCAGATCCACAGGAACCAAGTGGCCAGGAGCGGATGAGAGTGCTGCGAGATGGGCGGTCTGCAGGGTCCACAGAGGGGCCAGCGTCCTTGCCTCCGACCCTCTCTGGCAGTGGAGGGTAGCTCGCACCGACACCAGAGGCCCCAGGGAGAGGGCGAGTGTGAGCCCAGTGAGCACTAATCCTCTGCGGGAGGGAAAATAGGACCTTCTCACGAGGGCTGTCACATACGAATTCTTAGGGACGGTTGGTGAAGTTTCTAACAACAACAACAGTAATAATAAAGCCCTGTAGCACTTGTCAAGCGGACTTGGGGAAATCTGCCACCTTTCTTTTATTTCCGTGTGTAATGGGTCACATGATTTGGATGAGAAAAGGAGGGATCAAACTTTACAGACAAAACCCAGCTGTGTGAGAAACAGGATTAAAGGCAGTGATTGGGGAGGATCAAAGAGAAGCCCTGCTTCCCCCACCCCCCATGCACTCATTCCTCCAGAGGTCGACTGGGCCCTGCATTCCTGGGGGGGCGGCGTTCGGGAACCTTCCCGGCAGAGGGTGTAAGGGACTCGAATTTGGAGATGGAACTTCAGCCTAATTTGCAAGCACTTAGGTGAGGGTTTCTTGCCATAGATGCTTTGTGGGCCCCTTTCTAAGTAGAATCAATATATTGCCCCCAGTTAATAAACAAACATGGATTTAACAGATTTAGGGTTAATATTATCTAAATTTAAATAACCTTAAAATAAATCTCTTTCTCCTGTTATGGCTCTTGACAGATTATACGTTTCAGGCATCAATTAGGCAAAGCTTTAGCCTAATTCCACTGTACATATTCTAATTTTGTGCGTATTTTTAATCGTCCCTCTTTCTCCGATTTCCCAAACTTTCCCGTTTCTCTGTGTCGCAGCCTCATCCCCGTATTGAAAGTCACGGAGAATTTGGACATCTCATGGAGTGTTGCAGCCGAAAGCCTTTTCCCCCGTGGGCTTGTCGGATGCTCGTTCTGCACCCCAAACCCCTTCATGTTTGCAGCTCTCAGCGGGTTGCCATTCTTCAGAGGGGCTTCCGTTCTCACCCACCGAAGGGCAAAGAGCCCTTGGCGAGTGATTAAGTCAGCGCTGATGCAAGGCACACAGCCTCTTCCACTCTTGGAGAAGCAAAGAGCCAACCAGAGCTCAGCAAAGGACATTTTGACAAAGCCCAGTGGGTTCCTTTGATCTTTTTCTTCTTCTTCTTTAGCGAAGGGAGGTGAGATTTAGGGAAGAGGGGAGTAAATGAGAGCCCCTTAATGCAGGTACATCCCAAGCCGCTAGTGACCTTGCTAGTTAGCAGTGCGGCCCTCTACATGAAGTCAGGGAAAGCCGTTAGAATCCAAGCATCGATTCCACGAGACAGAAATTTAAAGCTTTTCCACTGGACAAGTGGCCCTGCCTGAAAAGGGCACCTAACCGGTCTTGTTAAATTGCCCGAGTGACCATCTCACCTTCTCTCTCAATCTGCTCCGCCATGAGAACAATTCAGAACGAGACCTGCCGGGGGCGAGGGGGGTGCAGCGGGGCACCCGCAGAGCCAGCCAGCCTCTTCAAAACTGTCCCGAATCCTCGTAACAAGGCTCACAGGGCAATCTCAACTTCCTTTAAACTTTGCCGCCCCTACCCTGTGGAGCCCGGGTTTCCGAGGGGCTGGGGCGGGTCGCCGCTGGAGCGGAGAAGACGCCTCCTGGGAGCCTCTCCTATTGTTCTGCCCGCCGGGGGTCTCCCCGCCGCTCCTTCTTTGTGTTTCCAAAAAGAGTTCACCCAGCCCCGGGGTTGGGAACCGAGAAGCCAATTTAGCCTTCGAAGCGGATGAAAGCAGAAACCCACCTCACCGCAAAGGTTGTAGTTATTATGACAGATGGGAAGTGCAGGACAATCTAAGATATTGTAATTATAAACTTGTAGGGAAGCCTTGTTCTTCATTAATGTAAGATATGAAGTCGCCTCTGAGGTACAAGGACAATTACACAGCTGAGAATGTGTCTGTGGTTTACACTGCCGCTGTGTAAATGTAAGAGGGTGGTTGCTCTGCTCTGCCTCCTTCACTTTCACAAAATGAAAAGCACACCAGTGCAAGTTGTCCTTTGATAGATTTTTAATATGATTTTAAAGAGTTTTGTTTGGTCTCATTCTTATTCAATGAGATTAATTTAAAGCACTTATCCCCTGGGCTTAAGTCAATCCATGTAGGATTTGGGCTGGGTTTGTTGCATGGGGGGTTTTGTTTGCAGGAGGCTATGAGAGACTCCTTTCCCACTTCATTAACCCTGAGTTGGGGACAGTCTCCCCTCGCCCCCCACCACAGCCAGAGCTGGGGATTTACCAACCCCCATTCACATGCAAAAGAACTCGAAAGCCGAGAGGCTCCTTGACTTAATTAGCTGCTGTGCATTTTGCAAAAACTAGAATAATACCCTCACCGGCCCGGGAACGAAAAGCAGTGGTGTGAGGGCGTTGGGGCGGGTGGGGGGTGGGGGTGGGGAGGGGGCAGGAAACAGTAGCACGGTCCCCAGGGGTGGGGGAAGCAGTTTAAACATGCCCCCCACTCCTCCCCCAGGAGGCCGCCCTCTCCCAGAGCGATCCTGCCACAACTGGAGGGGGCTCAGCTTTGCTGGGCCCCAAAACTTCCCAGCCCTGGGCCTGTCCTCTGTCCCGAGTGCGAGCTGCAGGTGGTGGGCGGCAGGGGAGCACCTGCGCCCACCTCCCCCAGGGAGGGAACGGCCTCAGGAGGTGACCTTGGCCCTCTGAACGTGAACTGGAGGCCTCGAGTCTGGCTGGAGCCTTAAACCCCCTCCCCTGAGATCCCGGAGCCGCTGGCTGGGGCACGGGGCAGACGCGGGGATTTGGCTCCCCTCTCTGGGGCTCATCTTCGTGCTCCCTCCCGGGGTAGAGGGGGAAAGATACAGGATTACCGCTGTGGCGTCAGGCTCCCAGCGAAGGCTCGACGGGTCCTGCCGGCGCGGGGGCCGGAGCCGCCTGGGCGCCCGCGAGCGTCCGGAGCCCGAGCGCGACCGGGGCGCGGGGCGGAGGGGGCCGATGGGGTGGTTGGGGAGGCGGGGGGGGGGGGGAGGGGGGGGAATAGCCTCGGAGCCCATCTGTCGGCCCCGCGCCCAGCGGGCCGGTCACCAGCTGCCGGCGCCCTTGTTGCGGCCAGATGAGCCGGCTCAGCGAGGGCACCGCAGCCCGGCCCGCAGCCGAGCGAGCCCAGGCTCCGACCCCCGCTCCGGCCCCCGAGACCGGCTGGGAGCAAGCTAGGAACCAGATGGAGAGGAAGGGGGTGGGGAGGGGGGCGCGGAGAGCCGCGGGCTCGCCTCACTGTAGACACGGGAAGACTGAGGCTCGGGGTGGCGGTGGGGGTGGGGGTAGGGGTGGGGGGGGAGGCCCCTGCCCGCGGACCCCCAAACGAGTCCGGCCCCGGGCCCCTGCCCCCGACCACGGCGCCAAGGAAGAGAGGAGAACAAAAATATTTCCTTGGTGAGGGTGGAAGGAGGCCGGGTCCCGGGAGGGGAAAGTGGTTCTTAAGGAGGGGCGGGAAAGAAGGGCTGAGCGCGGACAGGCGCGTGGTCATTTGTAAGAAGTTTATTTCGACATTTAAAAAAAAGAGAGAGAGAACCCGAGGGCCTGCCTGCCCCCGGACGGAGGCTGGAGGTGGGGGCTGGGGGTCGGGGCGGTGGGCAAGCCCCCTTGACCCCTTCCTGCCTCGCCTGGGAGGGAAGAGGGCACAGGCCACAGACTCACTGATTCACGGACACGGTCACGGGCTCATGGGTCACGAATAAATAACTTCATATACACTTTGCACACCGTATGTACAGGTCTGCCGCGGGCCCCGGGCGCTGGGAGGGGGGCTCCACACTCCCCTCCGCCTGGAGGGGGGCGGGGAGAGGGCTGGGTGCACAGCTGGAGCACGGAGCGGGGAGCGGGAGAGAGTGCAGCGTCGGGGTCGCCCCCACCCGCTCCCAAGGAGGGGCGGGGGAGGGGCGGTGGGGGGGGGGAGCGCCTTGGGGAGCCGGCCGGGGGTGGGGGCCTGTATGTACACCCGGCGAGTGGAGGCGCGGAAGTGGCTCCCTGGTGGCGTGGCCGGGACAGAGCACGCCGAGGAGGGTCAGGGAGGCTCAGTCCGGGTCCGGGCCGCAGCAGACTTGGCATCTGGCCCTTCGGGGGACTCCAGGGAGGGCCGGCCAGGGGGCCCCCGGGGAAGGGGCGTGGCAACCCCGCGCCCGGGGAGCGGCAGGCGGCAGGGGCCCACGCAGAGCCCCGGGGAGGCGGGCGGGCGCTTCACCGAGGCTGAGCGGCGCGCGGGAGGACGCCGGCCAGCGGGGGCAGCGGCGGGGGCGGCTCGCTGGCGCCCTGGAGTCCGTGGATGAGGATGCGGGGCACCAGAGGTCTCTGCAGGGCGGGCGGCGGCGCGCTGGGCCCGCGGTACAGATACAGGGCGGCGCCGGGATCCAGGTTGGAAACTAGACTCTGCGGGTAGAAATAAGGCGACGGGAACATCCGCTGGAGCGCTGAGTAATTGCCCGCCTCCGCCAGCAGCTCCAACCCGACTGCCGTCTGTCGCTTCCATTTAGTCCTGGGGACCGAAATAAACGCGGACGGCGGGGTCAGGGCTGGGGCGGCCCCAGCCCCCTGCCCCTCGCGAGTGCCCGGCCCAGAGCGCCTGCGGGGAGGCCAAGAGGGATCGCCCGAATTGGTTAATAAATAACATTTGTAATGTGCAAATAAATAATTCTCCCGTGTTCCGCGCATCGGCTCCTTTCATCTTCCACCGGGCCTTCCGTGGTATTAACCCTATTTTACAGATAAGAAAACTGAGGCATGGGCCGTTTAAGAGCTGGTATCCAAAGAGGTAGAGCCCGGGCTGGCTGACCCCAAAGACCGGATTGTCACCTCACTACACTGTGCTCTGGGGATGCAGGGGCCCCTTGGAGTTGGGTGTTGGGGCTCCAACACTGAGGAAGGCGACCACCAGGGAGAGGATGGTGGGGGCGGGAGCCGTGGACTGCAGAAGCCGGTCCGCTAGCCGTGGAGAGGGGCGCGCCGCTGCAAACACCGCGAGGCGCGAGGCGGTGGTGATTCTGACACCCTCTTGGCCACACCGGCTGCCCCCAGATCCGAGGCCCGGGAGGAGCCCCGCAGCGGACTGTGTGGCCCCGAATTCAGAGACCACCAGCTGAGTGTCCTCCGGGGGCTTAGGGGAGGCAAGGAAGTCGAGGCCATGCTGGTTCATTGCCTGAGCTTCAGCCGGGATCCCTGGGTGCACCTGGCCGGCGAGGCTGGCCCAGCCGGCCATGGGCCCACCGAGGCTGGCTCAGCCACACCAACCGCGTTTCCCTCCCTGAATTATTCATCATCATCATAATTGTGTAATTACTGTAACGGGCCTTAATTATTGATGCCCGGAGCAGTAATCGGTATTTATTATTAATGGGGAGACGTGTTCTGAGGCTTGTTTATGGAAAGCACCACTCCAGCCTCCACTGAGTGTGTGAGCGTGAGTGAGGGTGTGTGTGACTGTATGAGCTGTGTCAGTGTGTGTGTGTGTGTGTGTGTGTGTGTGTGTGTGAGTGTTTTCATCCTGTGAATGTATTGTGGAGGGAGGTTAGGAAACGCCAATCTCCCAGTCACCCTGTCCCCAAGGAGCCAGAGCTGGGTCTGTCCCTTCCTTGGGTTTCAGGACGGGAAAAGCTGCGGAGGCCAGAAGAGCAACCCCCCCCCCCACCCCACCCGCCGGGAGAGCTCAGACAGTGCCGGACAGCCACATCAGGGCTCCCCACTAGCTCCTCCCTGCCCCTAAACCCGTTCTGGACGCTGAGGCCATCACCCCTCCCCAGGCCTGGCGCTCCCACTGGGGGAGCTCAACGGCCCCAATATGGGCTAAGGCTGGCACCCGGGGCAGTCATCAGGACGCTGGCGGGTGCGGGCAGGCCTTAGGCCTCTCTGTTGGCCTGTGTGTCTGTCCTCCTGTTCTGGGGGGGGGGGGGGGGGATGCCCGGGCACTGGAGACCAGTCCAGTTCTGGCGCCCTCCCTCACTGTGAACTTGGGGCAAGGCCTTCTCTCCTGGAGGCCTCAGTTTCCTTACTTTTGCTGAATAAGGAAAGCTCGGGGGCCCTCCCAGCGCCGCGCGCCGTGGACTGGTGGGTCCCATGGAGGGGCAGTTCGGAAAGGAGGCCCTTTGCGCCCCCCACCCCCACAGCCAGGCCTCACCTGCGGTTCTGGTACCAGGTCTTGACCTGCGTGTCGGTGAGGTTGAGCGAAGCGGCGAGCTCCATGCGGTCCTGCACGCTCAGGTATTTCTGCCGCTCGAAGCTGCGCTCCAGCTGCGCCAGCTGATGGTCGGTGAAGGCCGTGCGGGCCTTGCGCGGCTTCTTCAGGCGCACAGGGGGGCTGTCCCGGGAGCTGGAGATCTCGCGGTCGCCCTCCTCCTTCACTGCGGAGACACAGCGGCGCGTCAGGGCCGGGCCTCGCCGCCTGCCCGCCGGCGCCCGCCCGCCCCAGCCGCCGGCCCCGCCGGCCCGCGTAAACGCGGCTCCCGGCCGCCGCGGTCCCGCCGCACTCCAGCGCGTGGGCCCGCGGCCAAGCCACTGTTAGGCGGGACCTCCGGGGCCCCGAAACCAGGCCGTGAACCCTGGCGGAGGAGGAGGACGGATACCTCCGGGCACAAATGACCCAGAGCGAGGGACCAGGAGAACTCGACTCGCTCGCTCTCCGCCGCGCTCCCTGGAGGGATAAACGGAATAACCGTGATGGACCCGAGCGACCGGCTGGAGCCGCGGCGGGGAGAAGGGGAGGGTTTGCAGCGGGTGGGCTGCTTAGGTGCGCGCTCAGGGGTGCGGGTCTGGGCCCCGCAGCTGCACCCCGATCTTCTGGCCGCGTGTGGACCAGGAAGGGAGGAAGCTGAGGGCCGGAGTGTGGGGAGAAAAACCCGCGTGGAGAGACAAAAACCTGTTCGGCCCGCCGCGAATCGTTGTCCTAGGAAATAAATTATTGTCCGCACATCTCGCCTGGCCCTGTCGGACGCGAATCCGTAGCGATCGCTTCCGCCGTCCCTAAGCCACCTACAAACTGCGCGGTGGAGGGCGGAGCGCCGGGCGCCGGAGCCGGGAGCGCGAGGCGCTTGGAAAATTACGCGGCGCGTTCGCCCCTCAGATGCGCGCGTCGCCGTGGTCCGAGTTTCCTTGTCCCTACGACGCCCGCTGTCGTGTGTTTCCGCCCCTCGATCGGGACACCCCGGCAGGGTCTCCCCCGCTCCGAAGGCCCAAGAATGGAAAGGACAGGGCGGTTTCTTTTATCCCCCAGGCACCTTGGTTCTGGGTCGACGGCACCGAAAACGCACGCTCGGGAGAGCCAACTCTGTGATCTCCCTCCTTCTCTCCCTAAAGTGACCCTACAACCCAAAGACCATGTCCCCTAGACTGGCTGCGCCAGCTGGGGCTTCCCCCTCGTTTTCTCTGTTTTCTTTTATGGTGAGTTTCATTGTGCGTGGCGTTTGCAGTGACAGGGTTCAGCTGAATGCAAGTTGATTTCTCTCTGTAGGAAACAATAATCCAGTTAATTGAGCCACTAGGGAGGGAGACTTTTCAACCGGAAAGGCAGAGGTTCTGGGCCGGGGAGGGCCTGGGCCCCGGGTACTGGAAGGGAGGCAGGCGGGCAAGCAGGGAGAGCGACTGGCTCCCGAGAAACCCGGCCGTTGCCTCCCTCCCTCCGGCCTCCACCAGACTCCTTGCCCCCCGCCCCTGAGTTGAGGCCACCGTGGGGCATGGCCACCTCAGGAGGTGTGTTGGGGTGGGCGAAATTTGGGTTCTGTCTGTGCCCGAAGGTAAAGTTGAAACAAATGTGAGGAAACAATTATTCAAATCTCAAAATCGAAATCGTGGAAACCTTACTTTTTGATGGAAATGCCCGGACTATGAAAATCCCCAACTTCTTGGGGCTGAGGTGGGGTGTGTGTGTGGGGGGGGGTGGGGGGGTTGTTGAATTTGTGATGTCAGGAAGAACGGGGTGGATACCCGGGCTTTCCTCTAATCCCTCTTTGGCACCGGCTGGAGCCTTTGGGTCCGCACTCTGTGCCTCTCAGCCTCAGCCTCCAGAACAGTCTCAGCCCAATGGGACCCCGAACTGTGGTCTGGAAGCCGAATCTCAGTGCCCCAGAATTCCAGGCCCACCGACCCAGCCTACTCGGAGCAAGGCACGGGCTTGATTTCTCTATGGACATTGGCTCCAACAGGCAGGACCTAGCGGCAGACCGCCTTACTTCAAAGCCTGGTCTCAGTTCCTTTCAGTGTGATGTTTGAGGAGCCTTTGATGCCGAAAACTCAGGATGGAACAGACCTTCCCTCTGTACCCTTCTTGGAAGAAATTATTCTTAGCATGGAAGGTGGATGGTAGTTGAATTGTTTAGATGCCCAGCCCAGCTGGCTTGTGTGCTCGGTGTGTGCGTCTCTCTCTCAGCAAGGTTTCCCAACGCGGGCCCTGAAAAACTCACCTCCACATTGGAGAACCGCTCCAGACATTGTCTTAGAGCATGTTTCCACTTTCTTGTTCACCCTGGAGCTTTGTAAGTGCAAAGACAGCAGTGCCTGGGGTGGGGGGTGGGGGGTGGGGGTGGGCAGGGGTGAGGGAGAACTTCACCCCCCACCCCTCCTCTGCTCCAAACCTATTTAAGTGATACGTGGATAGCCGGCCCTCATCACCTCCCTGATCAGATATCATTGGGGACAGGGGAAGAAAATTGATATTCCAATTATCTTAAACGAAATCTCAAAATCCCACCTACAGGCAGCGATATAAAAGGACCCAAGAGCCAAGCTGTCTTTGACCCCCACCAGCAGCAGGATTCTTGCCCCTTACTCTAACCATAAAGCTGGGGTGTTGTTGGGAATTATAAATAATAAACTACCATGTTATAAATATATATTTACGTTGCCTACCTCCCCCCCCCCCACCTCCTGTCTTTCTCCCAGGCAAGTTTTCTTTGCCTCTCTTAAACAGGCCCCAGGGGGAGGGGCAAGGGTCACTGGGCCACATGCCTCTGGACCTCCTTTCTGGGTTCTCCAGCCCAACCAGCCCTTTTTCTAGGCATGGCTGGCCCCGGGGAAGCTGAAGGAGACTGGGCAGTTTCTGTGAGGAAGTGGGGGGCAGTGGGATGTGGAGTCAGGCCCCAAATGGGTTTTGGTTTGTGAACAGGGCTCGTCCAGAAATGAATTCTTAGTTGGGAGGAGAGTGTTCAATGAGCTTCCCTTAAATTCATATCAAGACTGAGTACAAATCAGGTACAGCGGGTGCAGGGCTCCTCATACAATAAAGAGGTTGCTTGTATTAGGGAAGGTTTGTCTCACGAAAAGGTTCCCAGAATTGATCGTAAGACTGAAAGAGCCCCACCAGACTCTAGTTTTCTGCTGGATGGGGGACACAGGGCTTTCTCCCTTGACACTCTGAGACTCCTTCCCCTCCTGCCTTCTGACCTCTTCTTAGAAAGAATTTTGCGCCCCTGGCCTCACCAAGGTGGTGGCTGGGGGGTGAGAAACAAAATTAGGAGCTCTTTCCTTTCTTTCGTCTTTCCTCCCTTCCTTCCCTCTTTCCTCTTAATCCCAATCTCCACTTCCCGGTCAAGAGGGGACGTAAAAGAACCCACGACAACAAAAAAGATTCACAGAAGGTAAAAAGGCGAGCAAAGGGGCCCCAACCCCAATAGAGGGGAAGTGAGGCTGGTCACTTGGGAGTCTCTGGGTCCCATACACAACCTGAAGTTGGATGCACTTGAAATCAAAGTCAGTGAGAACCGTGGGGGTGGGCGCAGGGTCCTCCCCTCTCGACCAGACCTCTGAACCCACCAGCCACCCGGCTGCTGTTTCTACTTTGAAGTGAGCCTTTCTTTTGCATGATTCCCAGGGCCCACATCACATTGGGCCCGGTGGGAGGGGAACTCAGTTTCCCGCCTGGAAGTTCAGATTAAAGGGGGGAAATGCTGATTGTTCTTAAGGCTCCACCTGAAATGTCCTGCCAGGTTTGCACTCTTATAAAAGGCTGTTCAAACAGAACCCTTTGGATTTGCCATTGCTTCGGCAAGATTTTTTTTTCCCAGAGAACCGCGAGCCTGAGAGGAACCTGTTCCCGCCCGCCAGTGCCGCTGGAAAAGTGGTCCCAGGTGAAGTTTAGAAAGTTGGTTTCGTGCATTTTTCAGACTCTCTCCTGGGGCATACAGTATCCCTCTTCTGCTTTCTCCGCCCGACTCTTTTTGCTCAAAGGCATAGCCATGGGGCCAGCTCAAAGGTTCAGACAAGACCAAAAGGTTCAGCCTGAGCCCCGGGGAACTCCAAGTGAGCACGTACATGTCCCTGTGCGTGTTTAGAAATATAGCAGTTCTTAGAAATGTAGCATGCCACCCCCCAACGTTTCTCCTCCCGTTTTCTTACCTTTATACTCAGAGTCCGATGAGGCGTTGCTGCCACTTTTGTCCAGCTTGTCTCTAAAGTCCTCCCCAGCCTTGGCCACAAGACGGCCCCCAGGCTCAGGGGCGGCCGGCTGCCCGCTGCTAGAGTAGGGTGCACAGGCCGCTAGTGGTTTGCAGTCGGCAAGGATGTCCCTGATCAGAAAGGAGGAGGTCACGGTGCGCGACTGGGCTGGGGCCGAGAGCTGCCCAGGCTGCAGGTGAGAGTCCAAACCTGGGCCTGATGCCCCGCCAGGCCGCGGGGTGCCCGTCTCCAGACAGTCCCTTCCTGGTGAGGCTGGTGAAGAGCAGTCGCTGCTGCTCTCCGAGCGCGGACTCAGCTCCAGGGGCGAGCGGCAGTCCCCAAGCAAGGGGTCCCCCTTGGGAAGGGCGGGGCTGGCCGCACGGTGGGAGAGAATGGAGTCGATCCCAAAGCCATTGGAGCCTTCCATAGCCAAGCTGCGACCTGTCCTCCCCAAAAGCTCCCCACCCACCCCCAACCCCAGCCACCGCTGCCCCTGCCCCTAGCTGCGGGCTGGCATGGGGAAGGCGGGCAGGGAGCCTGCGGGCACCTTGGACGGAGTTCAGCCTTGGGGGAGCCGGGGAGCTCTGGGCCAACCTCCTCTGCGCATTAGATCCAAAAGGGCTCAGCGCGTCTTCTGCAGCATCGCGCCGAGCTGCCGAGCCGAGGGGGGGTGGTGGGAGTGTCAGGGAGGAATGGGAGGGAGGGTGCGCCAAGTTGGGGAGAGCAAAGGGGGAGATGGACGGCCTGAGCGCCCCTTTGGCACAGAAGAGATGCGAGGATGTTGGAATCTAAATAAAGAACGGCGTAAAAAAAAAAAATCCAAACCGCACGCTTCCTCCAGGCTAGCAGTGGCCGAGGGCAGCGGGGTCAGAAGCGCGGATAGCTGCGGAGCCGCGCTACCAGCCGGCGGAACGGAGCGCACCTGGAGGCGTCAGCACCGCGGATAGCGGCGGCGGCGGCGGCGGCCCGCGGCGCATGACGCTCCACCTGGCCAGGGAGGTCCTGTCGCCGCGCTCCCTCCGCTCCGGGGGCCCGTCAGCACCGAGGACAGCGCCTCCGGCTCCGCGGTTGCAGCTCTCAGCGCGTCCTCCGCGCGCGCCTTCGCCTCCCCCCCTTCCTTTAAAAAATGAACTTGTGTCACTTTTACTTTGGGGCTGGGGTTTTTTTTTTTGTTTCTTTTTTTTTTTTTTCGTTGTGTTGTGTTTTTTTTTTTTTTTAAAGGGGACTCGCCCACGTGTCCCCGGAGTGATGACGCTGATTGGCTCCGGCCGATTTTGGGGGTGATGTCACGGCTCCTCCGCAAGCCGCTGCCCGATTCCCTTTCAGTTTGATTAAAAGAGACACTGAATTAATTACAGCACAGACCCAACTGTTTACCGGCGATTTCCACACGGTTTGCTTTCATTAGGCCGGTGATGAGGCTCCTAATGAGGGTGATTAGCCGAGGGGGGCACGGGCTGGCGGGGAGGGGTCCGAAGCCGGCTGCCGCTGCCGCTGGGTCGGGATGGGAGGTTTTTTAAAGTTTTCCCCTACCCTCTTCTACAGTTATTCAAATTACTCGTCCGTGGGGCTGTCAGAGATCCTTTCTCCACAACCACCCCCCCCCAACCGCCCGCGTTTTTCTTCCTCCAGAGAGAGAAAGGGACTAAACCCAGTAGAGAAAGAAGGAAGTGTGTGTGTGTGTGTGTGTGTGTGTGTGTGTGGGTGTGTGTGTGGGTGTGTGTGTAAACCCTAATCTGGTGTGGGGAAGAGATTTCGGTTTAAGACACATTGTTTCGGGGCGCTTCCTTTGGGCTCTAGATGTTTCCCGCCTAGGACTTTTGCAGCCCTCTGTCTGCTCTCTTTGGACCCCGTGGGCCTGGCAGGGCTTTGGGAAAGCCTGGTGTCAGCCCGGAAACGGGGCGGCAGGATGGTTTCGTTGCGGGGCGAGAGCGGAGAACGTGGGAAGATCCTGCCTGGGACATCGAAGACCCCGAGAAATGTGTGTGGCCCCAGGGAAGCAGCGCCCCGAGCAAAGAAGGCAGGGACCCCGACCCGGCCTGGTGTCCCGGGGGGCACCCACCGGCTGTTTTTGTGCCTCCTAACAAGGACGCGAAAGAGCTTCCCAGGGCGAGTGTAGACGTCTGCAAACGGCTTCTTTACTCCGCGCGCAGCTGGAGCTTGCCCCGGGATGTGTTTTCAAGGCAGCGCTGGAAACAGTCTTTTCATTGTGAATAACGCGCCCCCTCGCCCTCCCCACTGCCCCAGCCGCGGTGCTCCAGTTAGGCGCCCTTCAGGGGTTGGCCTCCGGTGTCGGGGCCCAGGGCGGCGGGCAGATCTGAAGGGCGTGTGGGGCCTGGGTCCCCTTGGCACGGCCCCAGGGACTGCGACCCGAGTCTGTGGTCGAGGGCGGAGAGAGCCGAGCTGGCGCGCCTGCAGCCGGCCCCGCGGGCCCTAGGCGCCCTTGGCCAGCTCCGTGCCGGGAGCCCGGCCTTCCCGCGGGCCTGCGAACGGCCGTTTCCCCTTCCCCACGGGCCCCTGGAAATCTACCCGGACCCGCGTCGGAGACCGCGGGGGAACAGTAAGGCCCCCGCATCCTCCCCCCAAACCCGAGACTCGGCCCGTGGGAGCCCCGCGCGGCCCGGCGAGCAGAAACTTTCTTCTTCCTCCAGCGAGGTTGGCGGTGGCCTCACGCCTGGCTCCCCGCGCTCTCCCCCTGCGCCCGCCGGCAGATTGGAAGCGGCCTCGCCGCCGGCCGGGCTGGGAGCGAAGACGGGCGGCTCCCCGGGGACCGCGGGCCCCGCTCGGCTGCAAGCTGTCGGGGAGGCGGGAGGGCGGGCGCCGAGGGGCCTCGAGCAGACAGGCCCCCCGCCCCGGCTGGGCCGCGGTTGCAGTGGGCGCCTCCCCACCGCAGGCCGGCCGGCAGGTCGTTCATTTTCGTTAGGTGGGTTGGGAGGGGGACATAAATCACAAGGGCCCGGCAGCCCCCACCTTGGGCCTGGTTCCTGCTCTGGGCGCCTCTGGAGGCTTTTCCACTCCACTCTCTCACCCCACCCCTGCTCTTGGGGCCTAGCGGCTGCATCTCCGGAGCAACCCCACCCCCACCGGGTACTCAAGGTCTCAACTCAGGTCAACAGGATCCCCCAGCCTGGGCTTCTTAGAGGTCAGGCTGCTCCCCAAGGCCCCGGTTCATGGACCCCACCGGGTCACGAGAAAAACACTGTCCTGCTCTGGCCCACAGGTGGGTCTTGAGCGGCCCCTGCCCTGGGCAGATCTGCGTCTGGCAGAGCACGGACCTTTTCTGGCCTCCTGGTCTCAGGCTGGGGTTTGGATCCCGCACCCGGCGAAAACCAAGCCACCGCGAAGCCTTCAGTAGCGCTGGGCACCGCGTCCGCAGGGGGATCGGAGCCACAGCAGGATGTGAGGTGTGCGCGTGTGCGAAAGAAAACCTTTTACAGTTGAAAAGAACAGCAGGAACCCCAACTTCCTGCAGCCCTGGCGGGCTTCTCAGCACTCCTTGGAGCCCAAGAATAGTTAGCAAGTTGTTAGGGTACCATCATTAGTGTTGAATTATCACGATCTCTTCTAATATAGAACACGGTAGGCAATTTATTCCATTTGGAATTTTGTCTGACCTTCAGCATCTCTCATTAATCTCGTTTTATTCCTATCTGGCTGTTCCCAGCTCCACCACCAGGCCTCCCCCTGTCTCTTTGCCCCATCCCCTCTCTGGCTCTTGCGTGGAGGCCTGTCCAGAGCCCCAGAGGCTTGTGTGTGCTCCCCTGAGTTCTTGGTTAGCTGGGAAGGCACCCAGGAATTGGCATTTGCCTAAGCTTCCCCGGGGGAGGGGGGTTCCTGGGGGGATATAAGGGCTTTGAGGTCCAGCAAAGCTGAGTGTGGACCATAACAAGTGACCTAATATCTGAAAGCTCCCTTTACATAGCAGGAAGCAGACCTCTCTCCCTCTCCCCAGCCCAGTCCCCTGCCCTTGGCTGTCTTGGCTCCCCTCCCCCAGGAGGGAGAGGGCCTGGTGGAGGGGCATGGGGCTTCGAGGGAAGTAAAGCGAGGGAGCGTGACAAGGGCACCTTCTCAATGGAGCTCCCAGGACTACTCCGTCTAAACCAAGGGCTGGAGCTGCTACTCCAGCACCCAGGCTCCCTTTTCTGGATTCCAAACCCACCTCCCCACCCTCCCCAACTCATGCTCTGTCTCTGTCTCTCTCAAAAATAAATAAACATTAAAAAAAAAAAAAGTTTATTTATTTTTGAGAGAGACAGAGCATGAGCCGGGGAGGGGCAGAGAGAGAGAGGGAGACACAGGATCCAAAGCAGGCTCCAGGCTCGGAGCTGTCAGCCCAGAGCCCGACGTGGGGCTCAGTCCCACGGACCGTGAGATCATGACCTGAGCCAAAGTCGGACGCTTCACCGACTGAGCCACCCAGGCACCCCTGAGGTTGCTTTCAAAAACAAACAAAACCAACTTCAGCCCCCCCTCGGACCCAGGTCCCAATCCACTTTTCCACGGACAGAGAGATACCCACCGAGGAGGAGCTGTCACTCTTCTCCTGGGGCGGGAAGGACATCATTGGAGCAGACCAGTCTTCAGAAGGCCTGAGCCCTGGCCCCGCCCTTACTCTGGACAGAGCATCTCTCTTGCCTGGACCTCAGCTTTCCTTTTTTTTTTTTTTTTTTTTTTTTTTATTTTTTTTTTAAAATTTTTTTTTTTTTTTCAACGTTTATTTATTTTTGGGACAGAGAGAGAGCATGAACGGGGGAGGGGCAGAGAGAGAGGGAGACACAGAATCGGAAACAGGCTCTAGGCTCTGAGCCATCGCCCAGAGCCCAACGCGGGGCTCGAACTCACGGACCGCGAGATCGTGACCTGGCTGAAGTCGGACGCTTAACCGACTGCACCACCCAGGCGCCCCCTCAGCTTTCCTTTTGATACAAAGACATTAAACATCGGAGGTTTGTAGTGAGGGTCACAGGTGGAAGAGGCCCTTGGATGGCAATGAAGCGGCCTGCCTATAGAATCTGCATCCTGCTTCACCTGGAGCTCTTGGCTTGGCTTTGGCCTTGGGTCAGGGATGGGCCTGATTGCTTCCGGGCCTCCGACTGGGCCACGGTTCGTACCAACTCCTTCTTCCCAGCTTCACCTCTCTCTCCACTGAATGCTACCCGCCCCCAGCATGGAGGAGGGATTGTCCTGGCCACACACGGGGCAGATGTGCCCAAAGCTTGCTGAGAATGATCCTCAGGTCTTCTCGGCTCACAAAGAATTGTGACTTGAATGCCACTCAAGGTTCTGGGTAACTGGGGCTAAGGGCAGGACAGTGTGGCCTGGGAGGGTGCTTGGCCAGATGGACTGTGGCACTGGCTGAATTTGAAGCAGAATCCCGGCTCTAGAGTCCACGCTGGGGCTAAGATGGGACACGTGAGGTGAGTCACAGGGATCTTTACTGAAACCACGGCTATTTGGTCCATCAGTGGTTTTGAAATTTTGATTAAAAAAAATATATATATATGGCATCAGGGGCGCCTGGGTGGCTCTGTTGGTGAGGTGTCCGACTCTTGATTTCAGCTCAGGTCATGATCTCTCAGTTTGTGGGTTCAAGCCCCGCACAGGGCTCTGCGCTGACAGTGCGGATCCTGCTTGGGATCTTCTTTCTTCCTCTCTCTCTGCCCCTCCCCTGCGCTAGCTCACACATGCTCTCTCAAAAATAAGTAAGTGAACTTAAAAAAAAAAAAAAAAAGGAAGGGTTCAAAAAAATATTGCACTGAAGTATTGTTTGTCTTGGTTCCTGAATTGGGGGGCAGTCCTGTAAATTTTGTGCCTTAGGCAAGGGCCTTATCTGCCTTAGTCCCAGCCGTGGTCCGCGGTCCCAGCCCTGTGCTGTAACCTTGAGCACCTTCGGAGCCGTGTTTTTTTCAGCTGTGAGATGAGGATGATGTTGGCCACTTTACGTGGTCTTCACGAAGGCTCCGCCCTGGGCTCTGATCCTGGAGAACAGTGGTGATGCAATTCGTGGTCCCAACAACAACCAGAGACTTTTCTCTGGCAGGTTATCTTGTCTCGCTAGCCCCCACTGCAGAGGTCAGCTCCCCTCTTTGCCCAGGGCCTTCCAACTAAAACCTGTCTTTAATGTGGAGTGGGCACGGGACCTGGACGATATAGGCCAGGCCCGGATGCTAATAGCTCTCTGCTCTGCAAACAGATGGGCTGGACAAGGATTTGGGCAATTTGTGGGCCGTCAAGGTCACGCTGTTCTCAACCATTTGTGTTGGTTTAGCTCAAAACCCCATGGAGCTCCTGAAACCAGAAAGAGAACGTATTCTCTATCTTCCTCTCTTCCTCCTCCCCTCTTTCCCACCTTTGTACCCTCCCCGCTTTTTCTTTCCTTTCCTCCCTCCCTCCCTTTTATCCTTTTGAGCATGCACTCTGGCCTGTGCAGCATGCTAGATGCTGGCGATGCCAGATGCCATGGGGAATGTGACAGAAAGGCCCCGACTTATGGATCCAACAAAAGCAATGGTGCCCGTCAACCCAGGCTTCTTTTCATAGATAATTTCTCATCTGTGGATTCAAATTTAAAAGTTACCGGGGCACCTGGGTGGCTCAGTTGGTGAAGCGTCTGACTTCAGCTCAGGTCATGATCTTGAGGTCTGTGGGTTCGAGCCCTGCGTCGGGCTCTGTGCTGACAGCTTAGAGCCTGGAGCCTGTTTCGGGTTCTGTGTCTCCCTCTCTCTGCCCCTCCTCTGCTCTCGCTCTCTCGCTCTCTCTCAAAAATAAATAAACATTGAAAAAAATCTAAAATTTACCTGCATTCAGTCCTAGGAACCTGTGTAAAAAGCCAACCTAGTTTCCTCCTTCCTTCCTCCCTTCCCTCCTCCCTTCCTTCCTTCCTTCCTTCCTTCCTTCTCTCTGTCTTTCTTTCTTCCTTTCATGATTTCAAGCATCAAAGCATTTCCCAAGCACAAAAGAAATGCAGCAAAAAGATTGTTTTGGTCCAAAAAGCCCAATGCGAGAGAAGGTAGCTGTTTGGAAACAGACCTGTCTGGCTTCAGTGAGGTTCACTTGGGCACCTGCACGGCTGGTCTGCTTGCTGCCATGGAGATGTGCCTTCCCTAGACCCCAAACCTGTGATTTCTAAACCAGCACCAGTTGAGGCGCTGGGATGGATGGGTGAACCAAAAAGCCAAACCATCTCTGTCTAGATCCCGGGGCCAACCCTGGAGACTGGGGTTTAGATCTATGACCCACCAGTATGGCTTCCTCGTCAGGCTTCTGGCCACCCCCTGCCAGACAGGAGCAGAGATCACCACTGGCTCACTGCTCCCAGCCCTGATAAAAATGCCGCACAACAGACTCCAGAACCCCATCTCTTTTCCTCTGGCCAAGGAAACAATGGATCTGGTTCTATGTCGGAGACGGAGATGGAGAGGGAGAGGGAGAGGGAGGGTCGAGAGGAGAGAGTGAATGAGGCTTGGGCTCTGGTTTGAAAATCCGGAAGTGGGGGCATCTGGGTGGCTCAGTCGGTTGAGCATCCGGCTCTCGGTTTCAGCTCAGATCATGATCTCATGGTTCATGGGTTCGAGCCCCACATTGGGCTCTGTGCTGAGCCTGGAGCCTGCTTGGGCTTCTAGCTCTTTCCCTCTCTCTCTGCTCCTCCCCCGCTAGCTCTCTCTCTCTCTCAAAAATAAACTTAAAAAAAAAAAAAATCTGGACGTAGACTGGAGGCCGTCTACGAAAAGAAAAGCTGACCAACCACCCAGGAGGTCTGTCCCCATGCTACCTTGGCTGCTAAGTCACTCTGCAACCCTCCAGTCTTCTCGGGCCGGACTGGATGCTTGCTCAAGCCCTTCCCTGTTCACGAGTCCTGTTTCCAGAGTCCCCGTCTCAACACCTCACGCCTGCACTCGCTCCCCTTTTTGCCGAGTGCTCATCGGCACAGACACAGCCCCCTCCCACCTCAGAGGGCACTTCAGGGCATTTCCGGCTGACCAGGTGAGGGTCCAGCTGCTAAGGACTAAGCTAAGCTAAGTTCTCCCCATTTCCGCCCGTCTCGGAGAAGTCGTTTTAGGGGCACGCTCTGGGCCATGTGGTGGACTGGCCCCTGGCCTGGGGCTCGCTCACTGACTGCCCCCAGGCCTCCTGGGACATCTGCTTTGGGGTAGTCAAGGCCCCTCCTGGCTGGAACCTTCAGGGACTGGACCCCGGGTCTTGAAGGGCAGACACAGCAACCCCAGTTGTGCTGGCCCCCTGCCCCCACCCCCGCAGCCAGGGTCCAATGCAAGCAGCACAAATGTTTGGGGGACGCAACGAGATACCCAAGACAGATGAAGCAGACCGGAATCTGACCCGGGGCTCGGTGTGGGCACGAATAATTAATGAGGAGGGAAGGACGGAGCTGGGGGAGGGCGGTGGGGAGGGAAGGGCCAGGGACTTCCGCGGCTTCCACTCGGGCCTGCCAGCGGGTGGCGCTGTAGGACAAGGAGCTGAGGGACTCTCGGAGGCGAGCCGCTCAGGCCTGGGTGGGAAGCTCCCAGAAGCTGGGACCTCCAGGACAGGACAGGGGGAGCCGCTCCCAGGGCACCTGTCACTGCCCCAGAAAGTCTCCCAGCACGGCGCGGCCCACCCCGCTGGGGCACGACGTGATCGCATAAGCGAAAAGAGACGTCCGCTAGCTTTTTCTGGCCAACTCCGTACTTGCCCTTGGCCCGGGTCCTTGGAAAGAAAAGCAGGCCTGGAGGGGCCACATCCGGGTATCTCTCTCTTTGCCACAGCCGAGCTTGCCCCGCCCGGCCTTTGGCGGACAGAACCTAATTTCGGGCCCTTCCGGAAATTCTGCGTCCTGATGCGCCCCCTTCCTCTTTCTGTAGGGGGCATGAGCCAAACAGTGGGTTCAGTTCAAAATACCTTCACCTTCCTGATGTACCTGGACACAAAGGCTTTTTGTTCCTTTGAAAGCACACTCTCGCCCCTCAATCGCTGATAGGATTCCAGCTGCCCCTTTCACTGTGATTTATTTATTTATTAAAAAAAAATTTTTTTAATGGTTATTTATTTTTGAGAGAGAGAGAACGAACACAAGCGGGGGAGGGACAGCGAGAGAGGGAGACCCAGAATCCGAAGCAGGCTCCAGGCTCCGAGCTGTCAGTGCAGAGCCCGATGCGGGGCTCCAACCCACGAACTGTGAGATCATGGCCCCAGCTGAAGTCTGATGCTTAACTGACTGAGTCCCCCAGGCGCCCCTGTGCTTTAGTAATAAGATAATTCACATTAATCTATTGCTTAAAAGTGCCAGACTTAAAAGTGAGTTAGTCATTCTGTACACATTCTTTAATCGTTATCTAACTCGAGGAGACGTCCTACACTGTCCTGCCTCACAGACGAGGCATAGAGAGGTTGAGACACTTGGTCGAGGCCACACGGGAATTAGTTGAGGAGGCCAGGCCTCACGCTCTCGGCCACGTGCGATGGCTGCCGGCTCAGTGGCCGGGTCCCGCGGGCTCTCTCGTGCTCCCACACCAGGCTCGCTGCTCCCTGTGGGGTCACAAGGCTTCAGGGTGGCTTTGGCCAAAATCAGTGGGGAGGCTTGTTCCTCTCGGACTCGTGCGGCGGGAGGAGGACTTCTGGCCCTTGGAGTAGGTTGGGGTCTGACAAGGCCCTGGCTGGGCCAGGTTCTTGAGTGGTGTTAGTATGTGTGGGATTTGTATGGAATTGGGACGCATGTGTAGGGTGGGAAGGGCTGATCGAGAAATGCAGTCAGACTCGTCAACGCCAGACTTGGATGTCCCTCCCTGCCCAGCACTCGGCCTGCAGGACGCGTGAGCCGTAATGGACATTCCTGCGGGGGGTCCTTCCACGGATATCACGGGCACTTACCGTATGTCGGGCCCTTGGGATCTTAGGTCCCCGATCCCACGCCACATCCCTGCTAGAGGAGAGACCGGCAGTGAATAAGGCGTCGTTGTTTTGTAAAGAGTAAAACAAGCCGGTGTGAGTTTTACTGGTGGCTATTTTGCAGAAGACCTTTTGCGCAGGGGACTTGATGTTGGCGCGAAGATCTGGATGACAGGAAGCGATGGGCAGGTGACAGTCGGGGGCCCAGGTGTTCCAGGGAGAAGTGGAAGCAGACAGAAAGCATAAGGCAGGAGCAAGGACCGTGGGCCGGGTGAGGGGTGTGGAGGTTCCTTCGAGAGCGGCGGAAGCTGCTGGAATGCTAAGGGGCTACTCTGTGGAGAATATGGTTGGGAGGGGAAGGGTTGGGATGTTTGGGAAGAGGCGTTGACAGGCTGCTTGCTAGACTCGAGGTGGGAGAGGATGCTCCAGCAGGTCGAGGAGAAGGGAAAAACGGAGGGAGAAACAAGTTTGGTGGGGAGAAAGGGAAGTCAAGCGCTCTGTCTCGTCTGTGTTGGTTTGCGCCGAACAGCAGACGCTCGAGTGGAGACGTCAAGCGGGCAGTTGGGTAAGCGAGTCTGAAATCCCGGGGAGAGCTCTGGGCTGAAGAGGAGTCGTTGGAATTTTCAGACGAGGAAAGGGATTTAAAACCTCGAGAATGTGCCCGGCTTCATACAGACACGGCGGGGACGTGTCAGAGAAGGTAATGTGCCTCGAAGAGCATCCGGGTCAGAACGCCATCGGAAGAGGGTGACGCTGGTCCTTGCTACTGGCTTGCTGATTTTCAAATAAAGATACAGCGGGAGGGGGACAAATAGCACTTTTCATTTAAAATAGACCGATATACGATTTGTGGGGAGAAGGCAAGAACACGCGGAGAGATTGGGGTCAGAAGCACGCGGGAGTTTGGCCGAACTCAGGAGTCCTCAGCCCGTGCATCGTCAGCCCACCTACTGGCCCGGAAGACTGTCTCCTTTGGGCCGGGGTTGCCCTTCCAAGGTCAGCCTGGCTGAAGAAGCCTGTGTTGGCCTGTGTGTGTGATTGACAGGTCCCCGGCGTGGAGGGCATCGGGGGGAGGCCCTGAGTCAGGAGCACGGGCTCTTCCCATTCACTGCCAGGGGCCCCAGAGAGAGAATACCGGCATGGTGAGACATCAGGCATCCCCCAAAGAACAGTTCCACTCGTGTTCAGAATATAAAATGAGGGCTTTTCAAGCACGTTACTGTCACACTTTCTGCAGGAAATACACAGGTTGTTCTTAACGCTCAACGGGCAGAGCGTAGGAACCGACCCTTAGCTCGGGGTCTAACATCTGCCTTGTCATTCGGGCTTATCAGGTGAGGGCTCGAGAACCGAGGGTGGGTGGGTTCCTGGAGGAGGGGGAATCCCTAGGTTGAGGGTTGGGGGGGGGGGTGAGTATGTATTGGCTGACCTGAGGATTGGCCACCTACGACCTGAGTCTGAGTCTCAGGCTACGACCTGAGTCCTTGCCAAAGCAGAAGCCACGTAAAAATGGCGGGGGGTGGGGGGAGTCTAACGCGAGCTGGGGCGAGGAAGGTGAGTCCTTCGGGAGTTTTCTACCGTGTCAAGAAGGCTTTAGGGGTGGGTGTAGTTGCCCATCCGCAGGGTCCCCTGGCGCACCGCGTGCTCTTCCTGGTGGGCTTTGATTGCTCTCTGGCGGTCCGCCTCGGTGAAGAAAGTGTCAAGATGGGGGGGCACCTGTGGTTAGAAGGGAGAGCGGGTCAGCGGGCATGAGGCTCCTCCCAGGGGCTCCCGTCCTCTCCTTGCCCGCCCCCTGCTTCTATCTTAGAGCCAGAACACAAGTCATCTGTGAGGGGAAGATGTAAGGAGGAAGTGCTGGGCTGTGAGCATCGTGGCACTGAGGGGGTGATGGGCCACGGACAGAAGGCAGGCTTTCTTTCTTTTTCTTTCTTTCTTTCTTTTTCTTTCTTTCTTTCTTTTTCTTTCTTTCTTTCTTTCTTTCTTTCTTTCTTTCTTTCTTATTTCTTTCTTTCTTCCTTGCTTTCTTTCTTTTTGAATTTTTAAGTTTACTTATTTATTTTGAGAGAGAGTGCAAGCAGGGGAGGGGCAGACAAGGGGGTGGGGAGAGAGAATCCCAAGCAGTTTCCACGCTGTCAGCGCAGAGCCCGATGCAGGGCTCGAACTCACGAACTATGAGATCATGCACTGAGCTGAAATCAAGAGTCAGATGCTTAACTGACTGAGCCCCCCAGGCGCCCCCCAGCATGTTTCCTTCTGTCCAACTCGTTGCCAGGGCAGATGTGTGTGTGTGTGTGTGTGTGTGATAAATATCACCTGATGACTGGGGTCCCTGTGCAGTGGGACCCAACAGCCTGCACCGCCCTTCATCTGCTGATTTTCCACCATGAAAACCCCCAAACAACCCGCCCTCTCCAGGGGGTACCTCCTGGCCCAGTCAGTGCTCCTTCCTGGGGGTCCACTCCAAGCACGGCCTGCCAGGGGGCAGCCGCCCAAGGAGATAATAGTACCAGAACCAGAGTTCAAGAATGCCACCCTTCCGGAGGAAACTTGAGACACGGATCCAACCAGCGTCTCTTCGGCTACAATGTTATGCAGTCAGTGTTCCAGTCTGCCCTTCCTTCTCAAGAAATGGTGGTGGGCGAAAACCCCTCCTGTCTCCTGGGTCTGTTATGTCACCTCCAATAGCAAGAACCGCCCCCCCCCCTAAAATGGCATTTCTCCCTTAGGATAACCTATAGGAGGCCCAGGGTAGGAAGGTTTTGTGCCCCTTCCTTCTTCCTCCCTCCCTCCCTCCCTCCCTCCCTCCCTCCCTTCCTCCCTTCCTTCCTTCCTCCTCTCACGCATTCATGCAACACATATTTATTGAGTGAATAAATATGTGCTCTGTGCCAGGCACTGGGGATACAGCAGGAAACGAGGGATTTTCTGTCCACTCAGGGAGGAGCAGACAGAGGCAATAATTATGCACCTGTTTCATTAGAACTGAGACAGGCAGGCAGGGGTGTGCAGTGAGCACAGACAGCATGAGCTCAGCCCTCAACGGGAGTCAGGACTCCCCCCCGCCCGCCGCCCTGGGAAGAGACGTGAAGGGGAGGCTGGAAGGGCGAGCAAGGGTTTCCCAGGCTAAGGGGACAGCATGCGCACTGGCCCCCAGGAGCCCCAGCTCACAAGGGGATGAGGATGTCAGGAGTTCCCTTTGGGTTTGTAGGAGCAGCTGAAGGCTCTTCAGGATGACGAAGCGGGACCCATTCTTGTCAAGAATCCAGGCCTGGGGCCACCCTCTGGGGTGGGTAGCTAAGCCCCAGTGCCTCGGGCAGCCTTTCAGGGTGGAAAGGTGAGGGAAAGGAAAGACGGGGAAAGGGTAAGATAGTAAAAGGCAGTAGATAACAAGGAGGAGCTTGGAAGGAGTCTCTGGGCTTGGGGACCCGTATGGTGGTGCCCATCTGGGAACACAGAGGCCTGGGACCTCCCCGCCCCCGGGAAAAGTCATGACCCTTAACCAGAGCTTGTGGCCCAACTGGTTGCCTGACGGCAGAGAGCCGGGTGATGCCTCTACTGAGCCCAGGTGCAGGGCTGATGTGACCTCCTGGTCCCCTGCAGCCTGATCTGCCGCCTTGCTCTGGGACACCGCCAGGCTCCCCCGGTCCAGGGTCCGGGCCACCCCTCAGGGTCAGCCAGACCCTTACTGTGGGCTGTCTGGCCTCAGGTCCAGGGGCTGTGTGCCCACCATCAGGGTACCTGAGGGCCCAAGGGGATCCAAGTGGACTGTGTCCATCATCTTACAGACGAGGGGACGGAGGCCCAGAGCAGTTTGTCCAGGGTTGGGTACACAGGGAATCGGTGTCAGAGACACTGTTCTAGTCTCCACCCCACCCCCACGGCCCGGGGCACTAAGTTGTGGATTCTTTCTAGAAAATTCTGCTGCAGCCACAGCTCGCGCTGTGTCCGGGTGTCCCCTCCCCCCACAACTCGCTCATGAGGTTGAAAGGGAGTAGGGGGTTACGGACGCTCGTTGGGAGCTCATAAAAGTCAGCTGGTGGCGGGTTGATTTAGTGGTTAGTGCAAGACAGAAACCATGTTCTTCATTCTCGGGCAGGTAGACCCCTTTGGAGACTCTGCAGGCAGCCATGGGCCCTCTCCCTGGGGAGGAAAATGCCCCAAGTCCTAACACACACGACGGTGTGGGTCGTCACTTCAAGATTTGGGGACCCTGTGGACCGTCTGGGGCAGCGCTTCTGGGAGCCAGGGCAGCCCCAGCCTCGGGTTGTGAGTTTCTTGGATGTGCATCAAGATCATCCGGGACTCTTGGAACCCAGGCAGAGCCGGAGGCGCCACAGGCACCTGATGCATGCCTGGCCCCGGGGCTCAATACCTGTGCTCAACTCGTTTCGATCAATCAAACCACGATCTCGTTCTCAGCTCCACCTCCAGGTTCAGAAAAGCCACCAAGTGGCCACGCAAACGTTATCGGGAAGAGAGAAGACCCCGCACTTTATGGAGGAGGAAGATAGCCAACAAACAAAAGGCTTCCGAGGTGCGCCTTTGTGCCCCTTCTGGGCAAGGGATGGCTTGATTTTTACACGGTGACGTGATTTTCCTGACACCCGTGCTTTGCAAGAAGGCAGCCAGGGATGCTCAGGAAGGCTGGCACTCTGGGTCTCCAGAGGCGTCATGGGCACCTTGGCTGATTCAGAGGCCCAGCCGGCTGGGACTCTTAGGTGTCCGCGGTCTCCTGTAGCATTCAGGGTGGCAATAGCGTCCTCCTTGGTGGCCAGCCACCAATGGCTCTTGACAGGGAAGTGTAACTCCATAGCCCACATCTCTGCTATTTCCGTGCATCCCCCCACAGCCCCCCAAAAAAGATATGTCCACCACTGGAATCTGTGGATGTGATCTTATTTGTAAAAAAAAAAAGGTCTTTGCAGATGTAATTAGTTTAAGGATCTCAAGATGAGAACATCCTGAATTACTCAAGAAGGTTCTGATTCCAATGACAAGGATGCTTGAGACAGGAGACATAGATACGGAGTAGAGGGCCGTGTGAAACCCTCTGAAGTTATCGCCACAGCTCAGGGGTGACAGGAGCCACCTAGAGCTGTAAGAGGCAAGGAAGCCTTCTTCTTCTCCCACGACTGGTGGGAATGCAGCCCTGCTTAAATCTTGATTTTGGATTTCTGGCCTCCAGAACTGCCAGAGAATAAATCTCTATTGTTTAAATCGCCACGTTTGTGGTAGTCTGTTATGGCAGCCTCAGGAAATGAATACCACCTCCAAGCCAGTTCTCTGGGCAGCTCAGTAGGCGGGAATGGTAGATGGTGCTGATGGCATTTGATGAGTGGTAGTGAATTTGGTGTTGATGGCGGGTAGTGTTGCGGGCGGGTGGTGTTGATGATAGGTGGTGTTGATTTGGTGTTGATGGTGGGTGGTGGTGACGGTGGGTAGTGTTGACGACGGGTCGTGCTGATGTGGGTAGTGTTGATGGTGCATAGTATTGATGGTGGATGGTATTAATGGTAGGTGGTGTTGATTTGGTGTTGATGGTGGGTGATGTTGATGGTGAGTGGTGCTGATGATGGGTGGTGTTGATGGTGGTGCTGATGATGGGTGGTGTTGATGGTGGGTGGTGTTGATTTGGTGTTGGTGGCAGCAGGCTCAGCACTCACTCTCATCTTCTGAGGAGATGGCAGAAGGATCCAGCCCCAAGGAGCTGCTCAGCTTAGAGACAATCAGGTTAAAACCAGCACAGAGACAAAAGAGACCCGTGGAAGAAATTTCCTTTTTGGCAGTCTCCTCTTACTTAGAAACTTTGGTGAGAAAGAAACGATCATTCATCCATTCATCTCAAAACTATGGATTAAGTACCTACTAGGTGCCAGGGAAGATGCACACCTTTTGAACTTTGGCATTCCCTTTGGTTTTCTAAACCTGTTCAGGACCCCCCCCCCGCCCCCCCGTGCCTGGCATGGGGCCATGTTGAAACAAAGCTGGAAGGGTGCGCAAATGAACGAGTGAGCGAATGAAAGCAGTGGGCAGGGTTCACCTGGCCTCAGGTGGTCAGAGAAGCCTCCTCGGGCCAGGTGGGCCTTGAATGTGGCCCAAGGGGTCGGGATGATGGGAAAGGAGGTGGAGGGGAAATGGTGTGAGCGGGGGTAGAAGGGCAGGGATGCATCCTGGCCTTGGTCTCCAAGGTGAAAGCCAAAGGAGATTCGCGGTGGTTGGGTCTGATGGGCTCTCTCAAAGGCTAACTCAAGCAAAAGCTTGCCCCCAACGTGGGATGGGTCCTTAGAAGGAGAGGGGAAACCGGATCCCTTGAAATCCCCAATCCCCCCGCAGAACCCAGGAGTCCACGGAGAGGAGAGGTCCAGCTCTCAGAATGCCAGGAAGCGGGTGTCCCTCTGCGGACTCCGTCCTGTTCCCCACGAATGGACCCTTCGGCAGTGCCCTAACAGACTTGCTCTTTGCCAGGCACAGCGCTTGGATTTCACATGAGCCCCAGAACATCCGGACCCTGTCTCCATCTTACAGATGGGAAAATGGAGGCCCAGAAAGGTTAAGTCGCTTGCTCCCGGTCGCACAGAATGAAGCCAGAGCTGTGGGAATCTGGCCCCGGTCTTCCTGGACAGACTCCACTCCCTCTTTAACGAACGCTCAAGAAACGAGTCAAGTGAGTCACGGCTGGGAACGTTGTGGCTCCTCTCCCACAGGCACACACACTCTCCTCTCCTAAAATAGCAGCTCAGCCAGAGACGAGGAGCCTAATTACAAGTCAGGCCTCAAGCCGTGTGTGGTCACGACCCCACAGACCCCTGGAGTCGCAGGATGAAGAGTAGAGAGCAAGGAATTCCTTCGGAGATGCTTCTAAATTAAGCCATCTGCGGTCTGCCTCCGCCCGGAGGTAAGAAATTGTAGCGGCTTTGGCAGGAGACAGCTTTGCTGAATGGGGCTGAGTCACTCTGGGGTCCATGCAGGTAAATAAGAGGTGAGCGCCACAGCCTGCGGGCGGCCCCAGGAGCAGGGCGGGCGGGGGCAGCTCTACCCTGGCTGGCCAAGGCTCTGGTCCTGTTTGAACGGGCAGCATCTAGATAGCGTTGGGACTGGACACCTCCACCGTGCAGTACTCCTGGGGATATGCCGGTGAGTGACACAGGCCACGGCACTTGCCCCCGTGGACCTTGCAAGACGGCGTGCGAGGCAGCCGCTGAAAACACGACGCGTGCTTTATGGCAATTTAACAGGACTGTGGATGGGGACTTAACTCCAGCTGGGGGGCAGGAAGGCCTTGCTAGAGAAGATGAGGGGGCTGGGCAGGGGAAGAGGAAGGGAGAAAGTCCGCAAAGGTGGGAGCCTGCCAGAGCCCTGCGATGGGGAGAGTTTGGGCAAATCGCAGGAAATGAAAGCAAATCAACGTGGCTGGGAGACAAGAGGCAGGGGAGCTGAACAGCCATCAGATCTCAAAAGAGATTAGCGTTCGCCGCCGCTGGTCCTAAGAATCCTAATCCCCTCCCCGGCTGATATTTTTTGACTCTCTGCAACCAAACTGGAACAAAAGATTCCCAGAAACTCAGAGTTGGAAGAGGCCTCGGACCTCACGGACTCCAACTGCACAGATGAAAAATCCAGGCCCCAAGGTGGGCAAGAGATTCTCCGGTTCTCGGCCCAGCTCGAGCCCGGCAGCCAGCCCGTCACCCTTTCGTGAGCCCACCCCCTGCCGCCTGCGGCCCTGCTTGGCCCCGGGGAATCCGGATCCCTGGGTTCCGTCTCCCGCCGCAGAAGAAAGCATCTGTGCTCCTCCCGTCCACTTTCTTCGAAGCAGCTTTTCTTTTGATTCATACACTTAATTGTACCTTCACCACTTTGTGAATTTTGCACAAGACTTCATGATTCCTTCTTTGAGGCCGGTCCCTCCGTTCTTCTCTTCTTAGCATCTAGAATCATCTGCCAGCTAATTACCTTTCACTCTTTACCGTTTATATAACTAGCATGAGCAATGCCTTTGCCCTCTAAATTGACTTTGATCTCGTCTCGCTTTCGAGTTTTGAGCGTATTTATTTTTGTTCGGCTCTCTTTTCATCTAATTTCTATCACATTTCCGTTTGCGTTTCTTCTTTGGTCTTTTAGTTATTTATAAGTGTGCTTTTTAAATTGCCAGGCAATTGTATTAGTTCCATTTGCGACTGATTTCTAATTTCATTTTCTTTGGTGCTAAGGTAATTTGCATGAATCAGATCCTTTGTATGTGTTTAGTTTTTACTTTTTATGCTTCCCTGAAAAGCGTGATCTATTTTCAACAGAAAATCCCTTGGCAGAATGATGCGTCGCCATTATGGAGCAGGTGCCCACGTGGTCTGGGTTGGGGGACAAGACGTGGCCATTGTCCTTTTGTTTATCTACTTGTTATTTGAGTACCCACTATGTACCAGACTCTGTGCTAGGCACCAGGAGACTGGAAGAATTCGGAAAGCCTCTGCTACGGTGGACCCAGGAAACAGTAATAAAAATATAATCACACAACTAATTACTCAATTAGGGTTATGTTAAGTCCTAAAATAAGTACCAGATTTGTTTTTCTTTTATTTCTTTTTTTTTTTTTTTTACAGATTTTTTTTTAAGTAATCTCAAACCCGACATGGGGCTCGAACCCACAACCCTGAGGTCAAGAGTTTCACGCTCCACTAACCGAGCCAGCCAGGTGCCCCGGAAGTACCAGATTTGTAAGAGCTCATAATACAGACAATCAAACTCGCACTTTGGGGCCACAGAAGGCTTCCTGAGGGGATAACATACAGGCAGAGACTCGAAGAATAAGGCAGGTGAAAGTGTGTTGCCCTCCCACGGCGATCAAAAATCAGGAAGAAGAAATGAACGGGCCGTTCGCGGAGGGGAGATGTGAAGGCCAGCAAACACAGGACACCAGCTCAAACTAGTGTTTGTGATCAGGAAGTAAGGAAAATGCCACTTCCTGCCCATCCCACTGGTGATAATGGTAATAAGCCTGACGTTAGAAGTGGGAACTTTCTTAGACCACTAGCAAGGGCGTTAAGCGGCACAATCATTCGAGAGGGTTCGGCATTACCTGGAAAGGCTGGGCTTGCGCGCCCTCTATGAACCAGAGTCCGTGTTTAGAAACTTTCAAAAATGCCCACCGAGAGACGAGTATACAAGAATCCTCATCGTAGGATTCAGGATAAAAAGTATTAGAAACAACTGCATGTGCATCCGTGGGGACTGGATGAACCAAGGCGGTCAGTTCACACAGTCGAACGCTCCGCATCAGTTAACCTGACCACCCCAGAGTGGCCGCGTCCAACATGGTGGCCACGAGCCACGTGCGGCTATATGAATCTGAAGTAGCTAAAATGGAATGAAATGAAAAAGTCAGCCCCTTTGTCGTACTAAAGCACATTCCGAGTGCTCAATAACCCCACGTGGCCAGTGGCTACTGATGGATAACATGGCCATCATCACAGAAAGTTCCAGGGGACAACGCCGCTCGAGGTCTGTCTGAGTCAACAGGTATAAATCTCAAAAACAATGCTGCAGGGGAAAGAAAGTTTCATTTACAGAATAGAACATACGTGTGATGCCGTTTATATGAATGACTTAAAAAAAAATTTAATGTTTATTTTTGAGAGAGAGAAAGAAAAAGAGAGAGAGAGAGAGTCGGGGAGCGGCAGAGAGAGAGAGAGAGAGAGAATCCCAAGCAGGCTCAGTGCTGTCAGCACAGAGTCCGATGTGGGACTCGAACCCATGAACCGAGAGATCATGACCTGAGCGGAAATCAAGTCGGATGCTCAACCAACTGAGCCACCCAGACGCCCTTTTTGAAAGACTTAAAACCTACAAGAGACCCCCGTGTGGTGCAAGCACGTGTATGAAGCAGAGCTGGAAGACAGAAGGGCCTGGAAGTCATGCCCAGCACGGCCTTCGGGAGGGTGGGGACTGGGATCAGGGAAGGAAGCTGAGAGGGTGTCAGTTTTACCTGAAAGGAATTATTGCCTTTTCCTCTTTTTAATGTGAAGACACAAGGCGGGCTTTTGAAACTGCATTTTGCAGAGGGGACCCGGGGGCGAGGGAGGCAGGCGAGCGGGGGCTCCTCCCTCGACGCATAGCTCGGAAAGAGTTACTCTGTTTTACGAGATTTATTTGCTGGAGATTTGCATGATTCCATCTGAATCATGAGTTTTGTGGCCAAATGAAATTTCCCAGCCAGTGGTTTGTGACTTTGGCTTATGCGGACTCTCCCCGCGTTTGACTTATCCCGCTCACTGGGCACAGTCATCTCAGTGCCTACAAGACCTCCGGGACCCAAGGAGGAAAGACGTGGTCGTTTTGCCTGGTGACACCAGCCCTCGGCGGGTGGACCAGCTTTAACCCACACGCTAAAAAGAGCGAGAAGCGTTTTGCCTTCTGTCTTTCCCGGTCTCCTTTCTGTCTTCTCCCTCCGCGTCAGGCCTCTGCTGTAGGAGGGCATGGGGGCAGCCGCGACATGGGACTCTTTATGGCAGAGAGACAGATGGACCCTGCTGTCCTTTGTGACACCACACCAGTGGCGTGTGGAGGGTGTGTGCACGCACACCGGGCGGCCGGGAGGGACTAACCTGCCGCTGGGCAGGTGCCCTGGCTCAGCCCAGGCCCTGGACACGGTCCTACTGAAAGGGGCAGCTGGGCCACCTGACCTTCCAGTCCCCTCTCATTAGCCACACGATAGTCCCCCAACTGGACACCAAGCCTGCCAGGGCCAAGTCTGGGGGCCAAGTCTGGGGGCCGAGAAGGCAAAAGCCAGGATCTGAGAAAAAAATAGCCAGATTAAAAAATATATAATAATAATAATAATAATAAAATCTGCCAAAGAGCTAAGAGAAAAAAAAAAGCAGCTATAGAAATCTTAGTTTAGTTTTGGTGGGGGATTGGTTTTTTGTTGTTGTTTGCTTTTTGTTTTTTTTTTTAAGTGGCAACCACTCAGGAGACTGGGAGAGAGGTTTGGCTTTAAAAGATTGAGGGGCTGTCTCCTCTAATGAGGGGCCCTTGAAAATTATGGATCAGTCCCAGGTCAGTAATTTCTGTCAAGTTCAGGGCAGCTGGAGGTCAGAGGCCCCCGTTGAACACAGATCCGTGCAGGACATCATTGGCCAGCAGGCTGAGCCCCAAACTCTGATGTAGACGGTTCGTAGCTTAAGTAATTAACGAGGGTGACAGTCTCTCCTGAGACATCTGGTCCCCTAAGTTGTTATTCCGCTACCGGCTCTAATTTCTCTGTGGTCCAAAAATAGACAGAGCAAGGACACAGGGCCTGACCCTCCCTGCTGACACATGCTGTGTTTTCAGAGAACATCCAAGCTCAGGCTCAGGAAACAAACTTCCTGCCTCCCCGCAAGATCTAGCGTGGCACCTCGAGGAATCACCATGCCAGGTGAGGGAGGGACTGGGCGGGGCGCGGGCGGGGGGGGGGGATCCCGGTCTTCCTCCACTGACTCTGGGGCGCTTTGGGACTTCCTGGCGCCGAAGGAAAGACCAGCATGCATGCCTTTGAGAAGGAGAATCGACCTGCTATTTCCAGAAGTCACACCAGTATTTCTAGAGCACTTACGAGGACTTGCTGAGGCAAGTCAACAAGTCAACGGCTGCGACCAAAGTTGGCCGATGAATCTTTTCGCCGGACGCTGGTGGCTAAGTGACAAGGTAACACCACGGTGGGGTGTTGGGCTGAACTCCCCGAAAACCTCCAGGTCAGCCCCCACGTCTGCTTCTTCAGCTTCTAAGTTTCATGGGCTTCAGGGAAGTGGGAGTCGTATTGGACCATCGGGGGAACTGAGAACAGACCTCCTTCCCTCCCTGAGGCCCTTTCATGGCAGCCAGTCGGCATCCTGCTCCGGCCTCCAAAGATGGCATCTGGGCAATGGACACTCATCTGACTCGTGTGCGACTCCTGTTTTTCAAGTGGCCTGACCTTTTTTTTTTTTTTTTGAAAGAGCTTTACTGAGATATAATTCACGTATCCTACAGCTCATACGAATAATACCATGCTGTGAACATGCATGTACGAGTTGTTACGTGGACACGTTTTCCTGTCTCTCGGCGAGATAATTGGCAGTGGAATCGCGGGGTGGGGAGGCGGTGGGGGGGGACATGTGGGAACTCTAGCCTTTGGAGGAACTTCCCACTGGGCTTTCCGAAGTGGCTGGACCATCTTTTATTCTCACCAGCGACGTAGGAGGGTTCCGATCCTGCTCACACTCTGTCTCTGTCTCTCCATAATAAATAAACGTTAAAAAAAATTTTTTTTAAACATTTTATTTAATATAGGGGCATTTGGGTGGCTCAGTCGGTTGAACGTCCAACGTCATGATTTCACAGTTCGTGAGTTCGAGCCCCGCGTTGAGCTCTGTGCCGACAGCTCGGAGCCCGGAGCCTGCTTCGGATTCTGTGTCTCCCTCTCTCTCTGCCCCCTCCCCTGCTCACACTCTGTCTCTCTCTCAAAAATAAGTAGACATTTAAAAAAAATGGGGGGGGGCCTGGGTGTCTCAGTCAGTTAAGCTCTGTCTCTGTCTCTGTCTCTCTCAAAAATAAATAAAAAAACACTAAAAAAATTTTTAAAAAATTTTTGACTAGATTATTTATCTTTTCATTACTGAGTTGTCAGGGTCATATTTCTATTCATAGGTACAAGTCCTGTATCAGAGATGGGATTTGCAAATATTTGCTCCTATCCTGTGGGTTGTCTTTGCACCGAGTATCGTTTGGACCAACAAAGTTGTGGCGATGTCCTGATGATGCCCAATTTATCTGTTCTCCTTTGGTGGGTTATCGTTTATTTCCTCTTGTATACATACCGTAGCAGCCTAGCACGAGAAGAGGAGGACTTTCTGAATACTCAGCAGTTTGTTTGCACGGCCACGCTGAGGCAGGGATGGTGAGGAAGTTTCACTTCACATATCGTATCAGCTCAGACCGATGGTGGCTGTTCTGCTATAAAGTCTAGTCGGGCCGAACCGTGGCTCGTGTAAAAGTGTGCAGGGACCGGTTGGCAAGGTCTGCCGTGGTCACAAGAGGGAGAGGGCGCCACGTTTTTGTTCTAAGAGATGACAAGAGGGTGGCCTCTATTGGAGACAAATAAAGACTCAGAATCCACAGGGGAAGCCAGCCAGGCGCTCACCTGCCCTTAACTCTGTCTCCCTTTCCAGGTCCCCACGGGTCACCCTCACCTGGGTTGGCCAGGGGGTCCGTGAGCGAGGGGAGAGCGCGGAGACTGACAGGGACGGGTGGGGAGGCCAGCAGGAGCCTGGCAAAGGAGACGGCACGGACCCCCCTGAGTCTTGTTAGTTTGGGGCAGCCCCAGCGCAGCACGGGAACAGAATCACAGTAAGGACTGACCAATGCCACCGTTGTCACATCGGGGCAGTGATATGTGCCCCTTTTTCTTAGCGGTTCTGCTTTTAAAAACCATCAAATCCTTGTGTAGGATGCAAAGCCAGGGGAGGAAGCTTGCGGGCGATGGCCTCACACGGGTCGCTAAGGGAGGAGTGAGTTCCTCTCGATGAACCCTCAGGTGTGGCCGGAACACTGTCCCCAGCAGTGAGTCCGGCTCACATCCTCCTTTTGCCCAGCACGTCCGGGCCGTGGGAGTCGGCCGGTCCCCATGGCAGCCCCACCCGGGGAGGCCCGGGAGCCTTGGTTCGAGCCACCCGTCATCTCGGCTTCTCTTTGAAACGGCTCAGCCCCAGAAGAGTATCGCCCTGGAAGCTGTCGTGTGGGAGCCAGATGCGAGGCAGGGAGACAAGGACCCCTTCCCGTTCCCCGTCTGCACCCCGGAGCCCCCATCCAGCACACGCACACACACATACGCACACACACACGTACGCGCACACACACACACACCCAGGATGCAAATGATAACCGCAGAGCCATCACTTGTGAAGCTTGACAGAAAATAATGAGAAACACTAAATCTTTTATAAGGTCAACACTCGCCTTAGCCGAGGAGCTGTCAAACAAGAAAAGAATTTAGCGCCGGAGCCACGAAACTTCCATCGGCTCATTAAGCCCAACAGGGCCCGGCCTGGCGTGGCAGAGGAGACGCGGGGCCTTCCGTTTTGTGTCAGTAATTTGCGGCGGAACAGGCAGCAAGAAACACCAGCGCCAAAGGGGCCTGGGGGGCGGCTGGGGAATCGTTAGCACGCCAGGAGCGGCCCCGGCTCCTAATTGGAAGCATTGGGCATTATCAACCGAGGATTTGCCTCCGCTCCCTGACAGCTAGTGGGCCCAAAATGATCGCCCACTTGTCAGTGTAAAAGACCATTAAAAACAAGCCATTTTGATTTAATTGGAGGCGGTGCACCGTGGGGCCAGGTGAGGAGGCCCATCAGCCCCGCTCACCCAGGCTGCCGCCTCTCTCCCTCCGTGCCGGGGCCTGCAGGGGGGCGGAGGGGGGAGGCGGGTGCGTGTGCCTCCC
Organism: Leopardus geoffroyi; assembly: GCF_018350155.1. Taxonomy (NCBI): domain Eukaryota; kingdom Metazoa; phylum Chordata; class Mammalia; order Carnivora; family Felidae; genus Leopardus; species Leopardus geoffroyi. The sequence continues at coordinate 90,403,434 of NC_059342.1, read as the reverse complement.
AGAATCTTCGCCTTTCAAAACCGGGCTGGGGAAGGAGCGAATGGGAGACAGAATGAGACTTCACGGCCGCGGTGCCGGCCGTTTTCAAATGGGGTTGTCAACAGACGTCGTGACAGGTGGAGCTGACGGGGAGCGGGCGGCGGGGGGGTGGGGTGGGGGGGCTCTTCTTTCCAGAGCCCGGATGATGGGACGCTGCCCGGTGCCGCTCTCTGGGGAGGCGGCCGTGGGGCGTCCAGCTGCCAACGGGAGATGGGGTATTCCGTCGGGTGGCTGCTTAGCCTACTCTCTGTGCTCAGAAGCTCAGAAACCTCCAAGGGTACGGGTCTGGACAGTCATGGCAGACCCGTCTTCAAGCTCAAGTAAGAGGCAAGGAGGGACTTAGAGAAGGAGGCGTGTTGCTGAGACCCTTGGAGGGAGTCTGTGAGCGGACCCCCCCCCCCCAAAACGCCACACCCAGCCACTTCAGGGAGGCCAGCAGGCTGTGCCTGGACGAAAATTCGACATCACCTCCGTCAGAAGAGGCCACTCGCTATAAATATTAACGCACACTCACAATGGGCTGTCCCACCAGGGTGGGGGGCCTCCAAGCACGTGGGCCATCCATCTGTGTGTAGCTTTTGAATCGGAGCGTAGACTCCCCGATGCCAGGGACTGTGTGTTCTGCATGCTGATGCCTGGTATCGTGGACGCCATGGGTACTTGATAAATATTAATTGGTGCTTGCAGATTTCAGAGAGGTCTACAGATCTGTGTATTAATCTCACCCCCGTCCCACGAGCGGTGACCTCATTTGCTGCCTACCACTCCTCCGACAAGAGGACGTCTGCAGGAACACGAGGTGCTGGAGGGGCGTCTTCGGGAGAGCGAGGGGGGAGCACACCAGCCGATCCCCCCCCCCCTTAAACCTCCCCTGTTCGTTTTGATGACGGATCAGGCCGGGAGGAGACACCAGATCCCCAGCGAGCGTCAAATTCCAGAGCTCCAAATTTTGCGGCTGATTTTAGACAATGGGGATTCCTTAATTACTTTCTCTGGAAATTTACCTGACGATGCTTTCTCAGGTAGTGCAAGGTGGTTATCCGGGCGCGCGGTTCCTCGGTTGACAGAGTCTTTGATTTTGCACTTGGTTGCAAATTAAGTCCTTTGCTGAGCCATCTGTACAGTGCCCGTCAGTGAGTGCCTTATCGCTTATTCATATAGGCTGTTGAACGACTCGTGCGTTTCTGCCAGGGAAGCTGGGGACACACTCAGATGTCTGGTGTCCATGGCCCATTGGGTTGGGGTGCTCCTGGTGAGGTCTCGTGTCTTTTCCCCTTTCCTTTATTGGCATGATGAGCAGGAAGGATTTTTTGAGGTGACCCTTAAGAAGAAACAGAACCTTCCTGTGGTGGATGAGGCTGACCCTATCCGTTCACAAATAGAAATTAGAGTTAAGTGTCCCCAGCTAAACAGTGAGGATGTTATACCATATTCTGGACCCTGTTCTGGGGAAATAGCAACCAACAGGAGACTTCAAAGGTCTTGAGGTAACTCAACTGCTAGGGGTACCCTATAGACATTGAACAAATCTGGGTTAGATGGCTAGGTGGACGGACGGATGGATGGATGGATGGATGGGTGGATGGATGAACGGATGGACAGATGGATGGATGGATGGGCGGACGAATGGATGAATGGATGGAAAGATGGATGGATGAACAGATGGATGGATGAATGGACGGACAGACGGATGGATGGATGGATGGATGGATGGGCGGATGGACGGGTGGATGGATGAACGGATGGACGGATGGATGGATGGACGGATGGATGAATGGATGGACAGATGGATGGATGGATGGATGGACAGATGGATGGATGGATGGGCGGATGGATGGGTGGATGGATGAACGGATGGACAGATGGATCAATGGATGGATGGATGAATGGATGAATGGATGGACAGATGGATGGATGGATGAATGGATGAATGGATGAATGGATGAATGGATGAATGGATGGATGGATGGATGGATGGGCAGATGGACGGGTGGATGGATGAACGGATGGACGGATGGATGGATGGATGGATGGATGGATGGATGGATGAATGGATGAATGGATGGACAGATGGATGGATGGATGGATGGACAGATGGATGGATGGATGGATGGGCGGATGGATGGGTGGATGGATGAACGGATGGACAGATGGATGGATGGATGGATGAATGGATGAACGGATGAATGGATGGACAGATGGATGGATGAACAGATGGATGGATGGATGGATGGACAGACAGACGGATGGATGGATGGATGGATGGATGGACAGATGGATGGACAGATGGATAAATGGATGGATGGATGGATTAGGAGCCTGAAATAAGGTAACAGAGCCGCTAGAAATGCATCTGAGATTCAGGCATTCTAAAGAACCTCTCCATCTGCTTTGCCAAGTAGAAAGTGTGACTTATTTTTTTCGATGTCTGTACCTTGTCTCCTCCCAAGTGATTTCCAGAGGCCTAATGAATTAATTGTGCAGGATGTGAAATAAGGCATTCAAGAGTTGCACAAAGCAGAGACTTTCTGAAGACGATGCAGAGTCCTACCCCCCATCCCATGGGGTCATTGCCAAGCCCCTGGCACAGTGCGTGGCACACAGAGTAAGCACTCAAGACACAGTGGCTGCTGCTGTTATTACCATTATTAGCAGTCTACAAAGCTGACCGTGGTGTTTTCCGGAAACTGCCACGCAGGGCACAGTCACATCGATTCTTGCATTAAAGGATTCGAGTGGGGGCACCTGGGTGGCTCAGTCGGTTCGGCGTCCGACTTCGGCTCAGGTCATGATCTCACAGCTTAATGAGTTCGAGCCCCGCGTCAGGCTCTGTGCTGTCAGCTCAGAGCCTGGAGCCTGCTTCGGAGTCTGTGTCTCCCTCTCTGCCCCTTTCCCAGCTCACACACTCTCTCTCTCTCTCTCTCTCTCAAAAATAAATAAACATTAAAAAAATTTGTCTTAAAAAGGATTCCAGTGATACCGATGGACGTCTGTAACCACAATCTCACTCACAAGTACGGAGAAAGGCAGTTCAAGTTCACAAATGAGGACACGGGTGGGTGGGGGCAGGGGGGGGAGTGCCTTCTGCAAGCCAGGGACGGTCCCACCAGAACCCGGCCGTGCTGGCATCCTGATCTCAGATGTGCAGCCGTCAGAACTGAGAGAAATAAATGTCTGCTATTTAAGCCAACCAGGCTATGGTATTTTGTTCTAGCAGCCTGTGCAGATTAAGACAGAAGTTCATAATCCTCAGGGCTGTTTAACAGACAAGAACCTGCCTCCCACAGGCATGTTTCCTTTGGAAGGCCCCAGCATGCTTCATAGCAGACATATGGATGTGCACCCACCAGCCCTAGTAAATACAGGCTTTAAACATCCCTGTGCAAAGCAGGTGACATTGACCCAGGGAACTTCAGGATCTGCTTGCTGAAAAGGCAGGCTTGGAGGCTACCCCAAACCCACTAGATTGGCTCCTGGGTGGAGCCCTGGAATCTGCATTTTAGAGCCCTCCTCAGAGGACCCCAGACACAGCCAAGTTTGAGACCTGCGTGTCTATAGGACAGGACGCCAAAGCCCGCCCATCCCCTGGCCAAGCTCATGCCAAGCGGTTTACACGCATGACTGCACCTGCCCTCCGTTACTATGCCCACTTCACAGGTGCAGAAGCGGAGGCCGGCTCGAGGCAGGGGAGCCCACAGACTCAGCACTCCTGCCAGTTTCCCTCTCTGCCTCACGCCTTTTCATAAGGCAAGCCAGCGATCAATGGCCTCTTTCCTTTTTGGCCTTGGGGCCAAACTGCAATTTAAAAGATGCTCAGGGATTTTATCAAGGTCTAAAGGCTTTCAGGGCAGTGGGAAGTTTTGTTTATTGCAAGAGCTTAAATCAGCCAGAGCAGGGCTATGGCCACGACCCTCTGGACACCCATAAAACCCGAGTTCCTGACCACTCTTCACTCTCCTTCCCAGGTCCTGCATTTAGCCCCAACTGGCCTCCGACCTCGGTTTTAGGTCAGTAGTATTTATTGGCTCTCCCAAGGCCTGTGGCCTGGGGCAACCGGCCGGAGGGCCAAGCCCCCACTCTGCCACTCGTTATTGGTGGACCCGGGGCCCATGACTTTAGGCCCCCACGCCTCCGTCCCCTCACCTCTGAGACAGCACGGCTCTTCTCGGCCACAGAGAGTTATTGGGAGCATCTCCAGGAAATGAGACTGTTCCTCAAGCCGTGGGTATGATCATTGTCACTGCCTTTGGGAACGCCACCTCCGAGGAACATCTTGGACGCACGTCCCCCTGCTTGCCCAGCTGCTGGCCCCGGGTCACACTACCTACCTTCTTTTGCGTGATCTAATGCGTCATTTCCTGGGACCTCTTTGAGGAGAGGAAGGGAAGAAGCCAGGAAACACCCCATCCTCTTAACTTTCTCCAACACGAGCTCTCTGACGCCAGTGGATTTTGCATCCCTGAAGGACATCAGGGCAGTGGCTGGGGGCGGGGGGGGAGGCATGTTTATTTGCTTGTGGCTTTTAGATGCAAGGATGCCAGCCTCTTGGTTCGTCTTGGCCGCACTTTTGACAAAGCTCAGTTTGGATGAACCCTGAGTTTACCCAGGCAAATCATCTAACGCTGTTTATTGCTGGCACCTTCTGCTGGCCAGTGCTAGATGGCTTTGGATCCCATCGTGGTGATGGCTCGGGGGCCCAGTGACAGAGGCTGATGGGTGGGGACACTTGGAAATGAGGCACTCAGAGATGAGCCCCAACTCCTGCTCAAGTCGGGAGAGTCTCTTTAGATCACCAGGAATTGCTCTCTTGGGGATGAGCTGGAAGAAGAAATTGGAGACCCCCAAGGTCCCATCGACTCCCCAAATTCAAGGTGAGGTTCTCCCATCGACTCCCCAAATTCAAGGTGAGGTTCTAGCTATCTCTAGAGGTTAGAAATATATATATGATGCCAAAACAAACTGGTCGATTTTCTGGTTGACTTCCTTTTAAAAAAAAAAAAATTTTTTTTTAATGTTTATTTTTGAGAGAGAGAGAGACAGAGCACCAGCTGGGGAGAGGCAGAGACAGAGGGAGACACAGAATCGGAAGCAGGCTCCAGGTTCTGAGCTGTCAGCACAGAGCCCGACATGGGGCTCGAACTCACGGACCACGAGATCATGACCTGAGTCGAATTTGGACGCTTAACCGACTGAGCCACCCAGGCGCCCCCTGGTTGACTTTCAACACAAAATTGGAAATGTTTTCGCCCCCCGTCGGGGAGAGGAGCTTTCTGTAGTGAACTCACAGTTCCCAGGCACCGGAAGTGTTAAGGGGACAGTCGGGCTGGGGGTCCCCAGGTTGCAGGGCTAGTGCGGTTAGAAGTGCCAGCTCCCACTTCTCGGGGCCCCCACATAGACGCCTGACGTCTCCCTCTGTGACCAGGGCACCCAGACTCGTCCTGATGCTCCAGGACCCCAATCCCTTTCCTCTTGTCCCCCATCCCCAGAGCCTTCAGCTCTGGCTCTTTGTGACTTGCCAGCATTGAGCGGCAATGTCACCTATGAGCAGGTGCCTAAGACTTCTGTCCCTCCAAGGTGCCGGATTATGGAAAACCAATTAAGCTTCTACTTGCTTCTCTATTCTGCACACTGATCTGGTTTATAACGGGGGCATCTGTATTTAGGGGAGAAATGTCAGCTGCACCAGGACCTCTGCATCACGCTTCCTATAGCCCTGTTTCCGCGTGTGACACATCCCGTCCCTGTGCCCGGTGCCCTACACCACAACAGGGGTTGATTCTTCTTCCAATGGAACGGAGCGACAGGATTCTTAAAATACGTCCCTGGTGCAGGGGCCTCGGGGAAGGGCAGGAGAGCTGGCATCGGCCCTTCCTGGGTCTGGAAAGAGGGACCTCGGGGCTGGACACACCTGTCCGGAGACGGGCTCATCTTTAGTTGGCCCTGTGGAGCCCTCTGGAGAGGAAGTGGCAGCCGGGTGGACAGGCTCGGAGCCCGCTCCGGGGGTTTAACAGAGAGTTAACTTTCCAGCCGGCTATGATTTGTAAGGGAGCTTAAAGGTGGGAAAGAAAATCCTTTTCTTAGATTCAGCAGCTTTCACTAATCAGCTGCATCTCCGGGTGTCACTGCTTGGCTGACTGCTGATTTTTTTTCCCCCCGCCGTCTCCGGTTCTATTAGGGAGCCAGGGGCCCAGGAGACCCGAGGCAAGGTTAGTCTTCCACAAAGAGAGGAGTCTGATCCCAGCATTCAGAGCACAAGGGCTTGTAAATCAAACTGTTAGCTTAATAGCTTGGGCCATTATTCTAAAGCAGTGGGGCTGAAACCAAAAGCCAGATGAAAATATAGTCAATTTGTTCATACTTTAGTGACTGAATGGCTATGTAATGTCAGGGGGTATTGGCTCTGTGGAAGAAAGACAGGTCGGTCCGGGGAGAGGCGCAGCGTTCGCCGTGAAGGGTGACCTCGGGATGCTTGGGCAAACCTCCCTCTAAAATGGGTTTAGGAGTCTCCAATTACGTGACATGGGTTTGGCCATAGAGAGGCAGACTCGGGGAGCCAGCCGCCTTCACTGCTGGGGGAGGGGGAGCGCTGGCTTCTGACCTCTGCCCTTGATGGAAACCCGCGGCGGAAAACCCGCCGTGGCCAGCAGCACGGAGCGCCTGTGGGTCCCGGAAGGACGGGGCTGAATGGCGCTTGGGCACTGGGGACAAGGACCCGCGGAAAGACGTAGCGTCCTCATCCTTCAGACACATTTAAAAAAGACAACGGCCTTCCTGGTTTTGTAAAAGCCCTGTACTCACTGCAAAACACTCCACCAATGCGGAAAAGAGCATCACAGACAGTAGAGCTTAGCCCCACCCCGCCCCAGAGGTCACTGCCGCTGCCACCTGGGGACCCGTCCCTCTGGACGCCTGTCCTCGAGCACAGGCACCTGCGCAGATGTGTGGGCGCCTGTATCCCAATGACGTCACACAGCACAGGTTCCTTCCCCCAGTAAGGTGTTAGTAAGTGGTCACTAAATAGACTACAGTCGTTATTTTCAGTGCCCTTCGACGGGCACATCCAGGCTTTCACCTCCGCCAGTGGCGCCGCCGTAAATACTTGGGCACACTCACCCCAGACATTTGTCTTTGGGCCGTTATCGCTGGCAGTCTTTGTAAGGAGGGATAAACCGTCTGCTTTTCTTGGCTTAGTATCAGGTGGCCGTAGGATATGCGGTTCAGACTGGGTCACTTCTGCCAGCAGAGGGGGGCGTTGTGAAGAATCCCGCCTCCCGACAGGCAGCCCGGGATGTCTGGCCCCTTCCCCGGGAAAACCTGACCAGGTTCCTGCAAGAGGCAGGTGAACAGGATTGTGTCGATGGGAGTACGGTCATTCAGATTGTCCCCCGCCCCACCTTTCCAGGCGGCAAACCCCGGACGCTGGCGGCGAGGAGCCGCTCCAGACCTCCCCCATCTAGCTGTCCACCCCTCTGTCCGTCTTGTCCACCCCACCCCTGCCGGGTGCCAGCGGCTGTTACAGCAGTATGGCATCGGCAGGGAGAACAGGGCCTGGCGAAAAGGTGCTCGCCGAGACTTGTGAATGAATGAGTGAGTGAATGAATGAATGATCATCAGGACCATCCCGCAGGCCAGAGGCCATTTATTGGCACCTTAATAGGGTCCAGGCGCCCTGCTAAATGTGTACGTGTGCTCTCACCCAATCGGGCCGGGCCCTTTTTCAGAAGAAGGAATGGGGACTCGGACAGGGTGACAGGGCGGCAGGCTCGCCGTGTGACCCAGGTGTGTCTGACCCTGAGTCCTGTGCACACACAGGCACAGCACGCGGCCCCCTCCTCCCTCCCCGCTGGCTGTCCCCCGCACGTTGGTAAAGGGCAGGAGTCCCTTTGCCAGGGGCACAGAGGGCACTGGCTCCAAGCCCAGCGATCCCTCCACTCGGGGGAGTGAGTTCACATCCCGTCCCCCAGCACGGGAAGCTGACGAAGGGTCTGGGTTGCTTCCCCTGACAGTTCACTCTGGGTTTAGGGGTCTGGCACCACCAAGAGCCACCAAACTCCCTCCCACACCGCTCTCTGACCAGTGAATCTGGGATCATGAGCCTTAGGCGGCAAGAGACCCAGAAGCATAGGCTACCCCCTCGGGACGCCTGGGGGGGCTCCGTCCGACTTGTGCTCAGGTCACGATCTGGCAGTTCGTGGGTTCGAGCCCCACGTCGGGCTCTGTGCTGATGGTGTAGAGCCTGCTTGGGATTCTCTCCCTCTGCCCCTCCCCTACTCACGCTTTCTCTCAAAATAAATAAACAAACTTCCAAAAAGAACAACGTTAGAGGTGCCTGGGTGGCTCAGTCGGTTGAGCGTCCGACTTCGGCTCAGGTCGTGATCTCGCGGTCCGTGGGTTCGAGCCCCGCGTCGGGCTCTGGGCTGACGGCTCGGAGCCCAGAGCCTGCTTCGGATTCTGTGTCTCCCTCTCTCTCTCTGCCCCTCCCCTGCTCATGCTCTGTCTCTGTCTCAAAAATAAATAAAAACATTAAAAACAATTAAAAAGAAAAAAAGAACAATGCTACCCCTCATTTTCAGATGAGGAAACTGAGGCCCAGAGAGCCTCTAGCCGGCCGGTGGCACCGTATAAACGCCCTGGCCACCTGCCAGCCGTGGGCTGACCCTCTCTCTGGGCCCTGGCCATCCATGGCAATTGCTGGTGGCACGGACCAGAGAGGAACGCTGCGATCCCAGGCAGCCCAGCGGCTGACAACGACGTCCACCGACGGGTGTTCCTTCTGCTTTCCTTGGTCCCCTCGGGGGCTCACAAGGCCGCTCGGGGCCCCGTGTGGCACCGGGGTGGGGAGGGTCCCCGGGTGACCCGTTGACGGGGGCGGCCGCTCCGGTGCAGGAAGCCGGCTCGCTCCGCGTTGACCCAGCCCGGGGAGCGGGCCGCGGCGCCCCTGCCTGCTGCTTTTCCGTGTGAAAGGTGTTTAATTATTTCTGACAGGGTTCAGCGTCGACATCTGTTCGCGAGCGGGGAGAGTCCATTTAGGTTATCCATCACTGTGACAGGTTCAACTTTTTTGGAAGCGCTTTTCCCTTTCATAATGGGGCTGGGGTGGGGGGGGGGGCGGTGGCTCGGCACAGACACGAGGCACAAAGACCCTCCTGGGGCTTCGCGCAGGACGCCGCGTAGCCCCCACCGCCCCTGCCCCTGCGCTGGCCCTCCTGAGCCCAGACCCGGTCGGGGGGCAGCCAGGGATGGGGGGACGCCGGGAGGCTCAGGCTGGGAAGGGGCCTTCCTCAGGTCTCTGGAAGGCTTTTTAATTCTTCTGCCGTTCAGGGCGGCACTGGGCATTCATTCATTCATTCATTCATCTGCCCCTTCATTCTTTCCACCTTTACTGATCACTCACTGGGTGTGGGGCTCTGGGGATGCGGTGGGGGTCACAACAGGCATGGTCCTTGGGGGCTCACATTTTGCTGGGGAAGATGGACGACTAATTGCCCAATTAACTAATTAATTGCAGTGAGGATACATACTGTGAAGGGGAGAGAGGGGCCCTGCCGTCCTGAAGACGCATGGGCTGGGTGTGCGGTCAGGGCGAGGGAGGGATTCTCAGGAGGCTTCTGCAGCCCTGGATGGAACCTCGGACCCTTTCAAACAGGGGCTGTTCCTTCGCCCCTCTGAGCCTCAGTTTCCACATCAGTGGAATGGGGACACCCTTTCTACGAGATACTTTTCGTTGGTGGTATTTGCCCCAAGGGGGTGGGTTCTGAGCGCTGTATGCATAAAAGGCATCAGTCTGGGGTGGGGTGCCTGGGGACTCTTCGGGGCTGTCCAAGGCGGCGCCCAGGGACGAGCCCTGCTCCAGAGGAACTTCCGGAACCCCGCGAACGTTCCCGAAAAGATGGCAGACACGCTGTGCACCCCGGGGCTCTGTGCCCCCGGAGGAGTCGGGGGGCACTCGTTCTGAAGATGAGGCGTACTAAGCCGTGAACGTGACTTGGCACGAGGTGGGGCCCCGAGCAAAAGGGCACCATCACAGGATGCCTCCCGTGGTGGTTCCCGCCTGTGTTTCACAACAACGGTCTAGAACGGAAGGACGGCTCAGCCCAGTCCCCTCTCTTGAAAACAGAAACTTGTTCATTCGCTTCTGTGCTTACACACCCACCCTGGGCCGGGCACCGCGGGGACACTGGCGCGCCACACCCGCCCCCCGACGCGGGAGCCTCGCGGGGAGGGGCTGGAGGGGGAGGCCCCTTCCTTGCTCCGCTGGGCCAAGACCGCCCGAGCCCTCCTTTGTCTACTGCCTCGAGGCGACGGGCAGATTCCAAATCGGAGCTGAGGGGCTGGGGGTTGATGCTGAGTGACGTTTGCGGGGGCGGAGGGGGAGGGTGGTCTCGTGTCCGTGGAGCCCTGGGTCCCCGTCCCTCCCCAGGGCAGCATCCCTGGGCAAATCAGAGAGAAAATCAGAGCAGAAAGAGCAAAGGGGGACAAACAACAGAAGGAGGGGCTGGGGCGGAGGCTGTGGAGAGAGAAGAAGGGGCGAAACGTGGCTAGAAAGGCAGGAGGTTGGGGGAGACGGAGGAACCAGAGCTGAGCCGCGTGGCCAGGCCAGGCTGGGGAAGCTACACACAAAGAGACGCGGGCAGGGCCTCCCGGCATCTCCCGCTCGGCGGCCGGTCGTGTTCGAGTGCGGGGCGGCGCGGGGCTGACGGGCTGCGGGCGGATGGTCACTGACATGTGCTGACGGAGGCCACTTGGGCAGGACGCAAGAGGCCGCGTCGGGGGGCAGGCAGGCTTCTCCGCGGAACTCAGCAGCCTGTTCGATTGCATTAGGCTCAGGAAGCCACTGGCCCCTTCATTGTCTAAATTGCAGTTTAAGTCAATGCCGCGGGTGGCCTGGGCTGGCCAGAAACGTGGCTTTGTCCAGCTGTCTTCCTGGGGCCGCGCGTGTCCCTGTGGCTCCCTAGAAAGGCTCGCGCGGGGCCCGAGTTGGGCACGGCCAGCTCCCCTGCCACTCGGAAGCTGCTGTCCCCAACTCTCCTGTGGACAATGCCCCCGGCCCTCACGTTCTCTTCCCCTGCTAAAAGACTCGGAAGACGAATCCCCCTCTGGGTGTGACAGGGCCACGTGGCCTAGCGAACCCCAGTTCAGTTCAGAGGCGGGAGCACGGCGGGTGCTAGATCATTCTGGGTGTGTGTCACCTCCTTATGTCAGCCCCTAGTGGACATTTGCTCCCCTCCCCCCAGGGACGGACGCCACCTTGCTGGGGGGTTTAGCGCCGGTGGTGAGGGGCCGTCCTCCCCGTCAATTCCCCAGTGCAGGATGTGGTGGGTCAACGACCCCATCGGTGGGGGGGGGGGGGGAGGGGGTTTGGCCCGGACAGTGTCCACTGTGGTGGGCAGACAGCCAGGCTCTATGGTCAGACGGCCCGGGTCCAGCGCAAGGCTGCCGCTTAAGCCCACGCTGGCCGTGCCCCCTGTCTGCAGAATGATTTCAGCTCAGGTCAGGATCTCACGGTTCGAGCCCCGCGTCAGGCCCTGCGCCGACAGGGCGGAAGCTGCTTGGGATTCTCTGTCTCCCTCTTTCTCTGCCCCTCCCCGCTCCCCACTCTCTCTCTCAAAATAATTAAATAAACTTAAAAAAAGTTATAAAAAAATATATATATATAATAGTTGCTGTTATTATGCCAATCAGTGGTTAGAAGCCCACAGACTCTCACTGCCTAGGAGACAGGTGAGGACCTGCCAAAGTGAGGGGCATCCGCCCTCGGGGCGGGAAGGGGCAGGTGGAGGTGAGACTGACCTTCTGGAATTGAGGCATATGCCAGAGGGCGTCCAGCTTCACGGGCGGCTTGAACTTTCGCAGCTGACTGCTCCGGGTCTCATACAGCTTCCCCAGGATCACCTGCAGGCCGGAGAGATGCGGAACTGGGTGCTTACCTGGAGCAGCGCGGGCTGTGAGGACGGGGTGGGGGGCGAGGGCAGAGGGCTGGCATTCCTCGTGCTGCAGACCCCCGGGGCACGGTCCTCCCAGTCTGACTTCACGGCACCTGCTCTGCTCAGTGGACCGTGGGACCGCTGGGGGCCACGAGCGTGTTGTTCTGGTTTTCTGCTTTGGCCCTAAAACTGGCGGGGCTGCTTCGTGCGGAAGTAAACTTCCCGTGACCTGCGTGAGCTCTGGGGACCCTCGTGGGACAGGGTCCCCACCAAGGCCCTGGAGGGGCCCACTCGTGGGCTCTGTTTCTCTAAGACTTGTTACACTAATATGTTTTGTGCACCTTTTCTTTCCTTTCCTTTTTAAAAAAAAATTTTAAAACCTGTTTTTATTTATCTTTGAGAGAGCGAGCGAGCATGAGTGGGGGAGGGGCAGAGACAGAGGGAGACGCAGATTCCGAAGCAGGCTCCGGGCTCTGGGCTGTCAGCACAGAGCCCGACGCGGGGCTCGAACCCACGAACTATGAGATCGTGACCCGAGCCGAAGTCGGTTGCTTAACCGACTGAGCCACCCAGGCGCCCCTCTTTTTTTTTTTTTTTTTTTTAATTGAAGTCCAGGTGACACACGATGTTAGGTTGGTTTCGGGTGTACAACACAGAGATGTGACAAGTGCTCGCCACGAGGGCGGCTTCCGTCTGGCACCACACGCTATCACCGCGGCACTGGCCGTATCCCCGGTGCTGTCTCTTTTCTGCCCTCGACTCACTCGTCGCGTAACTGGAAGCTGGTATCTCCCACTCCCCTTGAGTAGGACCTCCAACGTGTAGAAACTTCCAGGCCCGCAAAGTCTGGATCTGCCTTGGGGGCCACCAGCACTGCGTCCCGTCTATTCTGATGGCAGAATCTGATGAACTTTCCGCTCCTACCGCAGCCGATCCGCGGCTGTGACGTGAGGCGCATGACAGGTGCGGCCGACAGACGATAAAAGCAAAGCCGGATGTCGCGGGAGATGCCACCACCCCACCGAACCCCGTTGACCGGTGTATTTTGTCAACCGTTTGTAAGAATCTTATCGAACGTGTCGGTGGGTAACGTAGAAGCCCTTTGGATCGGCTGCCTTCTCCGCCTTCTAGAACGGTTCTGAAAGTATCTGCAGACCACAGCAGAGAGGCTGTCCAGCCAGGAGCGACTGAGCCGGCCTTCAGAATCGGAGGGACGCAGGCACCCCGCTGCACCTTTCTAAATGGAAAAGGGTCTCCTCTGGAAACGGGTCACTGATGCCAGGCAGACAGGGTCAGTTGTAGAATCTGCTGAGTTCAGCTTTGAGTAGAGGGGCCGGGATGATGACCCGCTAAAACGGAAGCTGTTGCCGAGAATTTCGTTGGAGGTGACCGCCATCAAAACCCCAGGACATCCTTAGGTGCTGGAGAGAGACAGGCTTCCCCTCGGATGGCGGCAACTTGGCCTCCCAGACCAGCCATCTTATCACCCCACCCCAATACATGGTTTATCAACCCCGACAGCAGCCCGAGGGTTTGTCGATCTGGGTGTTCACAGCCGGTTGTTAGACAACGTCCAGCAAGAGATCCTTGGAACAGGAAGAGAACCCCGGGGCTGTTTCCACAAGTGTTTTCCGAGTGCCTTCTATGCACCAGGCACGGCATGGCGGGCCCTCATCTGAGCTGACCGATTTTTTGCCCAACGAGGGGACCGGGACCCTCCGACTAAGGGTCTTTTTCGCCCAGTGAGGGAACTTGAACCCTCGGCCCCGGAGCACCCCAGGTCCCCACCAGTGCTTGGGGTGGAGCCGTCGCATTAGTGGGGTGCTCTGCTGAACAAGGAGGGGCACTGGCCACGGGCCGTCTCTAGAGTCAGACGACGGGAGCTTGGTTTGCCACGGATTCGCAACCCTCTGAGTTGCCGTGAAATTGCCGCTAATTAAAAACCACGACCAAATTGGAGGTATAAAGCAGTTTGTCATGGCAGGGCTCCCTCGGAAACTGGTCGTTACCACAGTACGTTGACTCTTTTCTTGAGCCATTAACGAATAAACTAGTCATGGGCTGCTTTTAAAATGTTATTACGGCATTCTGCTTTTTAATGAGCTGGTGTCTCTTACTCTACCGATGACAAGAACAGCGCGGGAGGGGCCCTGGCAGCCCGCCACGGGGCTGGGGAGACTGGCGCCCTCTGTCCCTCGGTGCCTCTCCTGGCCTGGCCTGAAGACGCCAGAATCCTTGGTAAGACTCTTCCAGTCCCCAGGTCGGTCCTAGAACATCTTTGCCCCGTTGCTGAACTCCATGATGGGCACTCCCTTAATCAGCAAGAACAGGACCTCGCCATCAAAGGAGCCGGCAGTCGGTTGAGTGTCCGACTTCTGCTCAGGTCATGATCGTGTGGTTCATGCCTTCGAGCCCCGCGTCGGGCTCTGCGCTGACAGCCCAGAGCCTGGAGCCTGTTTGGGATTCTGCGTTTCCCTCTCTCTCTGCCCCTCCCCTGCTCGTGCTCGGTCTGTCTCTCTCTCTCTCTCAAAAGTAAATAAACATTAAAAAAAAATTAAGGGGCACCTGGGTGGCCCAGTCAGTTAAGCGTCCGACTTCGGCTCGGGTCATGATCTCACAGCTCATGAGTTCGAGTTCCGCGTCGGGCTCTGTGCCGACAGCTCAGAGCCTGGAGCCTGCTTCGGATTCTGTGTCTCCCTCTCTCTCTGTCCCTCCCCTACTCATGAGCTGTCTCATTCTCTCTCTCTCTCTCAAAAATAAACATTAAACAAATTTTTTTTTAATTAAAAAAACAAAAAGCCGAGACTCTGGGGCTGGACACACCCAGGTCCAGGCCTGGCTCTCAATCCCTCGGAGCCTAAGTTTCCCCACACAGAGTGCCCAGCCTCACGGGCTGCTCAGGAGAGAGGACGCGGGAACACAGGTGTGCACTCGGCCCGGCTGTCTGCACCGAGCTGGGCGTGGGGACCGGACTGGCCGCGATTGCTGTAACAACCAGAGACACTAAGGTCGCGTTTCTAATGACATCTGTGTAGCGCTGCGCGAACATCAGCCTGGATCGGCTGCAGCTCACACACCGTTAGCAACCGGCAGCGTTAGGGCACGGTTCTGTCCTCAGCCTCAGTTTCCCTGCGCGGGCACCGCCTCCCTGGGGCTCAATTTGCATGCCCAGGAAGCAGGAATGACACCCACGTCAGGGACTTTTGTCAAACATCAATGAAACGAGGACGTGATGTACGGGAAGGGGTCTAGCGTGTGGCCTATTCGTCAGCTTCACGTGAAACAAACTGTATTCCTTTAAAAAAAAAAAATTATGTATTTAAGTAATCCCGACCCCCAACTTGGGATCGAACTCACAACCCCGAGATCAAGAGTCGCACACTCTTCCGACTGAGCCAGCCACACGCCCCCAAAGCGTATTCCTAAAGAGTAATAAAATGTGCTCTTTATGGCATCCTGCCTTATTAGCCTGTTCTTTACAGGTAAAACTGGGCGCATTTCTGCCAGATTCGTTCGAAATCAGATCTCCCGATGCGCAAAGCCGTGGGGAGGTTTGGTGGAAGGAGTTCCCCCGCTGGGAGTCGGGAGACCGGGTTCTGCTGCTGTGTCAGAGGCAGGGCCGGGGCCAGAACCTTCCACTCTCAGGGCTTGAGAAGCGCTTGGGCGTGACCGTCACCAAGATCCCTGCAGCCAATGGCACCAGGCGGCCTGACTCCCACCCCCCCAGACCCCAGTGACAAAGGTGCACGAATGTCCACCTCGAAGCTTTGCCGGGCCAGCCCCTCCCTCTGCTCCCGCCCCAACAGGGGCCTCGCCACTCTGGGGGGTGCATTTACCTTGTGCTTTTTCTCCAGTTTAATGGCTTTCTGGGTGGCCTTTTGTTCCTGCACCCAGAGCTGCTGATACCGGTGCTGCAGCAGGTCAAAGAAAGGGGTAGAAGGTCTGCAGGGAGAAAGGGCAGGCAGGCTTGAGGTCTGGGAAGGCCAGCGGTCTCCTCTGCTTTCTCTCCACCGAGGGCGCCCACCTGACCTTCAGGGCTGCGGGCTGGGACACGGTGACAGAGACCCTCTAGACAGGCTTCCTGGAGCCTTTTTTTCAAGGAGGCCTTGTCCTTGGGCTCCTGAAGCCATTCTTCATAAAGAATCTGTGAATCAGTCCCCTACCCCGTCCCTGCCTTCGTATCTGATCACCTTGGCCTGCCCTCACCAGGAATCCCGCCAGGTGGGTTCAGCAAGCGTCCCCCTGTCCTGGATGTGTCCCCTTAGCAGTTTTCTTTCCCTGACCCCCACACCCTGCTCCCCAGCTATAAAGCCCCACCCGTGCTCTATTCACAATTGAGCCCTGTTCTTTTTTTTTAATTTTTCTTTTAAATTTTTTTAATGTTTATTTTTGAGAGACAGAGTGCAAGGCGGGGAGGGGCAGAGGGAGAGAGGGAGACACAGAATTGAAAGCAGGCTCCAGGGTGTCCGCACAGAGCCCGATGTGGGGCTCGAACTCACGAGCTGTGAGATCATGACCTGAGCCGAAGTCGGCCGCTCAACCGACTGAGCCACCCAGGCGCCTCTAACTGAGCCCCGTTCTGCACGAAGACTCTTCTTCCTTTTGCAGTAAGTAGTACTTCGTAAAACCTTTACCCCCTCGGGGGCGCCTGGGTGGCTCAGTCGGTTAAGTGTGTGACGTCAGCTCAGGTCATGATCTCGCGGTTCGTGAGTTCGAGCCCCACATCGGGCTCTCTGCTGTCAGCACGGGCCCTGCTTCCGATTCTCCTTCTATCTCTCTCTACACCCCCCCCACCCCCCTGCCCAGCTCATGCTCACTCTCTCGCTATGAAAAATAATAATAAACATTAACAAAAAAAAACCCAAACCCTTACCACCTCTAGTTTCTGACTCTGGCTCTCCTTGACAAGGGTCCCCAGCCCAGGAGAGCACTTACCCTGTGCGGAGCATTTTGTATGCCTCACCCCTGTGCAAGGCTGTTGGGGGGGGGGGGGCGGGTGGAACCTGTCCAGAGTCACCAAATAAGTGACCAGGACAAGTTTTGTACAGAAGAACCTGAGCTGGTGACTGTAGGAGGAATGATAGAATCGTGGGGAGGGAGTGTTTGCTGTGCAGCTCTGAATGAAATCGTGGATTTAGGTAATAATCGTCAGTGGTGCTAATGTGATTAGGTGGATGGCTGGTGGGGGACTTTACAATGGGCCGGGTGGCGGGACGGGGGGGGGAGGGGGTCGCTGTAGCAGCTGAACTGAATGAGCCACTGTTTTTGTTTTTGTTTTTGTCTTGAGAGACAGAAGGGAGGGGGAGGGGCAGAAAGCGAGAACCCCAAGCGGGCTCCGCACCCAACACTGAGCCCGACGTGGGGCTCGATCTCACCAACCGCAAGATCATGACCTGAGCAGAAATCAAGAGTCAGATACTCAGCCGAGCCACCCAGGCGCCCCAATGACCTTTTTTTTTTTAATTGTGGGAAAATATACATAAAATTCACCCAAACGATCAATCTTACCACTCCTGAAAGTGACAAAGGGACATGTGCCAGAAATGATACAACAAGAGGTACCCAGTACTGTCCGCCAGCCATTCTCTGGGAGCATGAAACCAAAGTGACCCTGAAGGTAGTCAAACTTCCAGACAAGCACCGTCAAACAGAAACACGACGCCAGTCCCACGCAATTGAAAGTTTTCCGGTAACAAGGTGAAAAACATACCAGGTGGCGTTAGTTTTCTGAATATATTTTAGCAATCTAATCCCTTCCAAATGTTATCGTGTCAACGTATAAACCTTTAAAAATACTCGTCGGGCGTTCGAAAGGTTCGGTTTCAGAATTTGAATTTAAATTAGTTAAAATTAAGTACAATGGAAAGTGCGTTTCTTCGGGGCACTAGCCACCCGCGGAAAGCGGTTTTTAGGGAACCACTCGCTGAGGTTGGGGAGCTATTGTTTCTGTTGGAGGTACATCCGGGTGGAATAGCATGTTGTTTACAATTTGCTTTAAAAAGGAACCTCAGGGGGCACCTGGGTGGCTCAGTCGGTTGGGCGTCCGACTTCAGCTCAGGTCATGATCTCACGGTCCGTGAGTTCGAGCCCCGCGTCGGGCTCTGCGCTGACGGCTCGGAGCCTGGAGCCTGTTTCAGATTCTGTGTCTCCCTCTCTCTCTGCCCCTCCCCTGCTCATGCTCTGTCTCTCTCTGTCTCTCAATAATAAATAAACGTTAAAAAAATTTTTTTTAAAGGGAACCTCCAGAGGTGCCTGGGTGGCTCAGTCTGTTAAGCGTCCGACTCCCGATTTCAGCTCAGGTCGTGATCTCACGGTTCGTGCGTTCGAGCCTCATGACCGGCTCTGCATGACGGTGAGGACCCTGCTTGGGATTCTCTCTCTCCCTCTCTCAAAATAAATAAATAAACTTTAAAAATTAAATAAAAAGGAACTTCCACAAAAAATAGAACCCATTACAAAAATAAAGTGAAAAGGTCAACACGGATGGCAGGCTGTACGGATGATGGTTGCACCTGTGTGACGAGAGCGGATCATGGGGCTGTATTACACTATTGGCTATGCTTTGGTGTATGTTGGCAATTTTTCGTAATAGGTAAAAAGAGAAAAAGAAGAAGAAAGAGTGAGTCCCGCTCATTGCTTTCCCCGTCATGACTTTCTGACCTTCCTTTTGATGGTGAACAATCCTGGCCAGCTTTTCTACCTCTCACGTCTGAGCTGATAATTCCGTTTCCCTGGGCCAGAGAGTCTCAGATTTTTTGGTGCATAAGAGTCACCTGGGCCCAGGGGCACCTGGGTGGCTCAGTTGGTTACGTGCCTGACTCTTGATCTGGGCTCAGGGCGTTGTCTTGCCGTTCGTGAGTTCGAGGCCTGTGTTGGGCTCTGCGTCTAGTGGAGGCTGGTTGGGATTCTCTCTCTCTCTCTCTCTCTCTCTCTCTCTCTCAAAAATAAATAAATAAACATAAAAAAAAAAAAAAAAAGAATCACCTGGGCCCAATTCCCAGAGGTTCTGAACCCAGAGGTGGGGGGAATAGCAAGAAATCGCATTTTTAGCAGATACAGGAAATAGTTCTGATGTGGGTGACGAGGGCTGAGTAGTGGCCCTCAAAGTGATGCGTTTCCATCCTAATCCCCAGCAACCGTGACTATGACTTTATTTGGACAGAGGGCTTTTGCAGAGGTAGTTAGGATCTTGAGATGAGATTCATAAATGTGTAAATGCTCATGGCAGCCCCGGGGAACGAATACTCCGGGGTTCCTCAGCTCACCCTTGGAAACACCACCAGAGACTGCTGTGCGGATGACGAGTGGTGTCTAGGGTGGGTCCCAAGACTAGAAATCACAGGGGTTTTTTTACTGTCGAAGGAACCACAGAGCAGCGTTCTGGACGTTGGTTGTCCTGTGCGCCTGGATCACTGGGGGCTCTTGTTACAGGCACGTTCTGGATCAGTAGGTCTGGAGTGGCCACAGGTGCTGCGGTCCAGGACCCACACTTCAAGGCTGAAGTCTTAGCCCCCTAAGTCCCAAGAAGCTGTGGTCAGTAATCTCTGAGCCGGTGTGTATAGACATTTTGTCCACGGCTTGCCTCCTTGCACTTTTTTAATTAATTTTTTTAATGTTTTTATTTATTTTTGAGACGGAGAGAGACAGAGCATGAGCAGGGGAGGGGCAAAGAGAGAGGGAGACAGGCTCCAAGCTCTGAGCTGTCAGCACACAGCCCGAAGTGGGGCTCAAACTCACGGACCGCGAGATCATGACCTGAGCCGAAGTCAGACGCCTAACCGACCGAGCCACCCAGGCGCCCCGCCTCCTCGCACTTCTGAAAATGCAAGCACCCCGGAAAGGCTCCGATCTTCCCACAGCCCAGGGGGTGCAGAAATGGAAGCATCAAGAAGAGATTTCCCCCACCACCCCCGCTGCCCCCCACCGCAGGATCGTGCGGCCAAGGGCCCAAGACGGCAAACCTCAAGCCTCTGTGGCTTGGTGTTTGATTTGGTTTGCACGGCAGTCCTAAAAGACTTTGAAAGTATGGTCGACATGTCAACGTTGGGAAATTTTACACAATAAACCAGCCTTCAAGACTGTCTTGGAAATGGGTGAGTCTGACCACACGGCCTGTCTGCTTGCGTAGCAACGATTGGCTGGAGGGGAGTATCTTGTGTCGCCTGACTGCACCCCTCTCCCTGCCCTATTGCCTCTTTACCCGACCAGCTCCACTCCCCGTGGGGCCCCTCCAGGTTTGGGATCTGGGGGCCCCGGAGATGGTTACAGAGTTGGGCCCGGGCCCTAAATCCCCACCCAGCCTCCCAGCCACCCCCATCCGTCTGTTTTCCTGGCATAACCTCACTCCCCAGGACACAGACCTCCTTGCGACTGGACTGAGCGGGGGCTG
Organism: Leopardus geoffroyi; assembly: GCF_018350155.1. NCBI lineage: Eukaryota > Metazoa > Chordata > Mammalia > Carnivora > Felidae > Leopardus > Leopardus geoffroyi. The sequence continues at coordinate 90,383,082 of NC_059342.1, read as the reverse complement.
TATCTGAGCAGAGGTTCGGTGGCTTTGAAATGCCACTCGAGCTCAGAGGTCTCTTTACAGAGCAGCCACCAGTGTGTCTACAAACAGTGGCTCTTTGTTTTCCGGTTCCTTTACCCCTGTGGTGACTTTTATTGCTTAATTATTACACGCCCCATGCTTCTGAGCCGCCTAATTTATGGCCGTGCTTTCTAATGACACGAGATGCGTAATCTCCCAGTATCTACCCCAAGAGGCCATTCACAGCAGAAGAGCTATCTTCCCAGCAGCCCCCACTGCATACATCACCGAGAGCCTCCTTCGAGGCCCGCCCGCAGCCCGGGCTGACCGGCTTTGTGTCGTCATCTCCTCCGGCCAGTGGTTATTACCTGCGAAAGAGGCAGCGAGGGGCTCGGAGCCAGAGACTGGTTCGGGGGCCCCTGGCGGCCCCAGCCCGGCTGGCTGGGGGAGCAGGTTCGGGCCGTGTCCGCTCTGGCTCGTTAACTTGGATAAAAAGGCGGAGAGGCTTGTCGGGACCTGAATCGGATCCCCTCACCGTCGGCCTAGATCGGGGCCACGGGGTCCCCGCACTTGGCACGCGCTCAGCTCCTCCTGTGCCTTCCAGGCTCAGCTGTTGGGTCACCTCCTCAGGGGGCCTTGGGCGACAGCCCGGCCTTGGTCGGCCCTCGCCGGGTGCCCTCCCTCGCACAAGCGCACCGGTTCATTGGTTCGCGGGCTTGTGACCGGCCTCGGCCACTGAACGCCAACACCACGAGGGCAGGAATGATTCGCGTCCAGTGGCGCTGCTCCCAGTAATTGTGGCATTGAAGAAAAGCGGGGAGGCGAGTCAGAGAAAGAAAGATCGGGCACGATGCCAGGAGATACACCTTTTCATAGCTCGGGGTACTAGAAGTTAGGCTTAGATAGGAGGTATAAGGATAAAGGCAGTAAACTGATGGAAATTGCCTTTCTCTTTTTTTTAAGTCTTTAACATCTATTTTTTATTTTTTTATTTTTGAGAGGGAGACAGAGAGCAGGGGAGGGGCAGAGAGGGAGACCCAGAGTCCGAAGCAGGCTCCGGGCTCCGAGCTGTCAGCGCAGAGCCCGACGGGGGGCTCGAACCCACGGACCGTGAGATCATGACCTGAGCCGAAGTTGGATGCTCAACTGACTGAGCCACCCAGGCGCCCCGGAAATTGCCTCTCAGTGGAGGAAGAGAGGTCTTTTTAAACAAATAGCGTGGAAACAACTGGACGCTGTGGGCAAAAGCCCACAAAACAACCCTCCACCTAAGTCTCATACCTTCTGCAAGAATTAACTCAAAATGGATCGTGGATTTCACTGTAAACCAATACAACTTTCTGAAGAACGCGTAGGAGGAAATTGTCAGGAGCTCGGGCCACGCTTGGTGCGGGGTTCTTGGACTTGGCATCAAAAGCATGATCCGTAAGAGAAAACAAAATTATAAATGGGACCCCCTCAAAACGAAGAACTTTGGCTCTGTGGAAGGGTCCTCTCAAGAAGATGAAAAGACGCCTGGGTGGCTCAGTCGGTTAAGCGCCAGACTTCAGCTCAGGTCGTGATCTCACAGTTTGTGAGTTCGAGCCCCGCGTGGGGCTCTGTGCCGACAGCTCGGAGCCCAGAGCCCGCTTCGGATTCTGTGTCTCCCTCTCTCTCTGCCCCTCCCCTGCTCACGCTGTCTCTGTCCCTCTCAAAATAAAAAGATAAATAAATAAATAAACGCCTCAGATCATTTTATCACCCCAAACTGAGACAAGGAGAACGTAGACGCCGTCGACCGGACTCACTTGTAACAGCAGAAGAGAGAATGAGAAGTGAAATATTCCCAGGCCAAATCAGGCCATGTGTTAATAACCAGAGGCCCTGACGTCAGCCCTCTGCCCACCCTGGGGCCTAGGGGTAGGGGGGTGGGTCACTCGGGGCACAGCTCAACCCCTGCCCCTTCCCACTGAGCTTCTGGGGTAGGGCGGGGAGGGAAGAAACTTTTCTCCCAGCGAAGCCAGAAGTCTGGATTACTACGCTTGGCTGGACATCTTAACCGGCGCCCGGAAATGGTCTTTTGTGCTGGACGTGAGCAGAAAGGCCTAGGATGTCTGGGATCTCACCGGGAAAAGGAGCCGGGCGGGGGAGAAGTTGACCCTCGGAGTCTGAACATGACGTGGCCATTCCAGAGTTCCCCTGTGGCTCCCACTTGTTGCCTACGCTGGTCACATTAGTAGAACTATCGGCATCTTTATTAGGAAATATTACATAGCTGCCAAAAAGGATGAAGCGGCCACATGTGTAATGACCCGGGAAGATCCCCGAGACCTACGGGAAGTGTAAAAACACAAGTCGGGGGAGAAAGAGGCATGCATACACGTCCGTGTACATCCACACAGGTGTGGACAGGTGGAGAAAAGCCTGGAAGGGTGCGGGGCTGGCGGCAGGCACAGGGGGTGGGGCAGTCGACTTACTGCTTATGGGACTCTTGTGCAATGAATAATATAGAAAAGACAAGAAAGGAAGGGAGGGAGAGGGGATGGGAGGGAAGGGGAGGGGAGGGGAGGGAGGGAGGGAGGAAAGGAAGGAAGGAAGGAGGGAGGGATGGAAGGAGGAATTCCAAGTCTGAGAGGTTAGGTGACCCAGCCAGGGCCACACAGCCAGTAATGGGGGTGACGGGTCCAAGCCCACCCCCCATCCCCTGAGGCCATGACACCAGAACTCCCCACGAGCAGCCTCGGGGGACCGGGAGGCGGCTGCCAAGGGCCCAGCGGTGCCCGGGCTGTGAGGCAGTTTCAGCATTCTCCGGGGTCCCTGACCCTTCGAGGGTGCATCGTAAGGAGCTATTTTCCTCGTTTTCTTCTGCGACTGCTTTTTGCTGCTACTTTAAAACATGCTCAGCCTTTTTAAAAAGTCAGTGTGGTTCTTTATAATCATAATAACAAAAGGCATTTTTTCCACCCCAAAATGAATGATTTTTGCCACAGGCTGAGAGCCCCTGTGGTCACAATTACAGCTATACCCTATCTGCTTCTCTCTTTTCAGAAGCTGGAGGGGGTGCCCACAGAAGGTCTTAATTATTTATCCTCACTAAATGAGCTGGGAAAGGTGGGAGTGGGGACGCCCACACCCAGAGAGGTCAAATGGCTGATCCAGGGTCACACAGCACATTCCGCCAGCAAAGCCCGGACCCCTGCCCTCCGGCTACAGTCGAGGAAATGCCAATCGATTTGCGCAGAGGCTGAAGGGGTCTGCCAGGGGGCCGCCTGCCTACAGAGAGCGGACCCAGGGGGCCTGGCCCCAGCGGGGTCCTCCTGGAGGCAGGGAAAGGGGTTCCGGGGACTGGGGAAGTCATGGAAATGTGATGTAGTTTCATTGAACACCCAGGTGTATATGTTTTTTTTAAGTGGTCCTTACACCCAACATGGGGCTCGAACTCACGACCCCAGAGATCAAGAGTTAGATGCCGTACCGACTGAGCCAACCGGGTACCCCGCCTCCAGCTGTGTTGTCAAAATTCATCCAATGGGTACCTGAGCCATCTCAGTGTCCATAAATTATACCCCAATAAAGCCGTTTGAAAAGAAAACACTAAAAAATTTTTTAAAAAAGAAAAAGAAAAGAAAAAAAACTAAGGCGACAGACTGGGGAGGAAATAGCCAAGGCAGGAGTCATAACAGAGGAAGGTCTTTGTGAAGGTACTAGGGAGCTATGGATGGTTCCTGAGCGAGAGGAGAGAGGGAGAGGCGCGACGACAGCCACACTTCACAACTGTTGCCGCGGGGGTAGGTTTGAGGACCCAAGACCACTGCAGGGGAGGAAGGACTACACATCCCATGAATGAGATCTCAGCCCTGCGTTCGCTGACTCCTTTGTCCGTTCATCCACTTGACCCAGCCAGAAGCACGAGTGGGCTCCACTAACGAGCAGAGAGGGCCATCCCCTCTCCAAAAGGCAGGGACACGACACGCAGCAAAAGTAACGACAATCATCACAGCCCCCACTTCTGCCTGCGGCTTCAATCCTCAGCACGACCCCTCTAGAGACAGATGCTGCTATTCCTGTTTCAAGGTGGGAAATCTGAGGCTCCGAGAAGGTCACTGTCTCGCCCAAGACCACGCAGCCAGTGAGGGTGGCATTTGTGTGGGGGGCCCGTGGGCTCTGCGGCCCTAAGAGCCAATTGGAGCTCAGAGCAACTTAACTCAGCAAGGGCATGAGAGGAGGAAAGTCCTCTCTGGCTCTCTGAGCCTTTTTTTTTTTTTTTTTTTTTAAGTTTCTTTATTGATTTTGAGGGCGGGAGGGGCAGAGAGAGAGAGAGAGAGAGGGAGAGAGAGGGAGAGAGGGAGAGAGAGAATTCCAAGCAGATTCCGTGCTGCCAGCCTGGAGCCCCACGCGGGGCTCAAACCCACCAACTGTGAGATCATGACCCGAGCCGAAGTCAAGAGTCGGACGCTCCCTCTCTGAGCCTTTTGCTGGATCTTTGAGGATGAGTAGAAGGTAGCTGAAGCGAAGCAGGGAGGCCCTGGACAGAGGGGTCGGGGGTTGGCATGAACAAGGCCAGGGAATCAGATCAGGCCGGCACCGTGCCTCCCGGCCCCGCACTGGGCATCGGAAGACAACAATTCAGACACACCTCCGGTTTTAATGAGCACGTACTATACCAGGCCCGCTACTGAGCACTCCAGCCGCATTCCCACTGATCCCTCAGGACTCGGAAAGGGAGGAAGAGCGTTCCCGCTTTCATCTGGGGAAAGTGAGGCTCGGATAAATCAGGCAACTTGCCCGGGTTTGCTCACTGACAGGGAGCGGCCAGGTGCCAGAGCTGGGGGCCCCCGTCCAGGTTCCCCATCCGGGCTCTAAAGAGCCTGCCCCCTGACGGTTGGGCCGTGCGCTCAGTGACCCCAAGGCGGGTCCACGCGATCCACTCGTCGCTGTCCTGTGGCCTTTCCGGGCGGCCTGATGGGTGCCTGATGGTTTTCCTACACCTTGCCGCCCCGGAGGGTGTCCCCTCTGCGCAGAGAAGGCCGGTGGGTCCTGAGCCTTGGTGGCCCCGTCCCCGGAACCTCAGGCCTTCACGGGTGGTCCCGAGGATTCCCGCCGCGTCTGAGCAGTGCCCATCGGCGACAAGCTGTTCGCCCCCGACCCGGCAGGAACCTCTCAGGGAAGTCGCCCGCGCCGCCCTGACGTTTCCGCCAACAACAAAACCGTGTCAAAACTCAGTCTAATAAAGCGGAAAATGGGGAATCAAATGAAACGCAGTCAGCCCGGCTCGGGGTGGGCCTGCGAGAAACTTCAAATTAGTTCCACCCCATCCATCTCTGCGGCTCCGCGATTGATACTCCAGACCAGGGGTTGATCTCGGATGAAGGCACCAGGGACGAGCAAGGGAAATGGAAATTATCATTTGCAAACATTAGGCTGACACTTTGTGCGTGCGGGGGGATGGGGGGCTGACAGCCGAGATTTGCCAGCTCGGCTCCTCTCTGCCAAAGAGCGCTCTGCGGATTAGGGGGCCCCTTTCAAGGCAGCCCACCTTCATCTTTGCTGCTCATTAAAACTTTGTGCAGCCGGAGAACTTGGCGGAAGAGAGGAAGCTGCAGGAACCTTCTGAGGGACTCTTCAGGTACACATTTGTTGAAAGGTGTTTGAGAAGGGAGCCTTGGGTCTGACAAACCGGATTTTAGTACCGGCTCTCCGTTCACAGCGGGCTGAAATAATTGGTCATCAGTGACTACTAATTCGGTTTAGTAGCCAGAGGCAATTTTTTTCTTCCTGGAAAATCAATGACAGCACGGAGGTCTGTTCAACGTGATTCGGCTCAAAACCGGTCCTTCTTTGGCGCTTGATGCTTCCTCCAGTGGAGACAGCTGTTTTGTTACAATGAAATTAAAACCCATCCCTAATATGCCAGCGTCTGCTGCCCCCGGGGGGCGGGGCGGGCGCGGGCACTGGTACCCGCACGGCCTCGAGGGCGCAAGGAGTAGACAGGGGCCTCCGGGACGGGCCGCGGCCGGGGGACGGGCGGCAAGGTCTGCTTTGGGAGGCGGGAAGAGGCTGCAGGGCTGGGCTTCTGTCAGAGGCTCTAAATCAAGACCGAAGCCACCAGGGACGCGGCCGGTGACACCGTCTAAGGAGCCCCAGCTGGGGGCTTGCGCTCTCAGGGCCCGGCGGCACGCTTCTGGGCTGGGGTGCCTTCCTTTCTCCTCCGTACCCGAGGCTTCCTGAACGGGCTCGGGTCTGACGGCCAAGTGACTTCAGTGACCGTCTACTGAGCACCTCACTGTGCCTACGGTTGTATCACTGTTCGAACGAGCGATTCTGGCTAACTTTGCCTGCACGGTACCAAAGCCACGGCTGAATCCCTTTTTTGGCTTTTTAAGTTTTTTTTTTAAATGTTTATTTATTTATTTTGAGACAGAGAGAGTGGGGGAGGGCAGAGAGAACGAGAGAGAGAATCCCAAGTAGGCTCCGCGCTGTCAGCTCAGAGCCCGATGGGGCACTCGAACTCACGAACCGGGAGATCATGACCTGAGCTGAAATCAAGAGTCGGACGCTCAGCCGACTGAGCCACCCAGGCGCCCCTTTTTTGCTTTTTTTCCCTTAATTAAAAATGTTATCGAGACGGTTGTAGGTCCACAGGCAGTTGTAAGAAATAAAACAGAGATCACATATACCCCTTACCCAGTTCCCTCAATGGTAACGTCTTGCAAAACAGAAGAAGGAAATCACACCCAGGATGTTGACATGGAGACTGTGCACCCACCTTATTCAGATTCCCCGCATTTATTCCTGCTCTTTTGTGTATTTGTTTCTATGCCATCTCATCACACGTAGAGGCTCACGTACCCACCACCCAGGCAAGATAGAAAACAGCCCATCGCCCCGGATCCCTCCCGCGGTCTTGAGAGCCATGACCCCTCCCTCCCACGCTGCGCCTCGGGCCAGGGACCGCTCTGCGTCATCGTTATAAGAACCTCACCAGAGACAGGAACGGGGATTATGTCACTCCCCGTTTCACTGGTGAACCGCTTGACAGGGGCACCTGGGTGGCTCAGTTGGTTAAGCATCGGACCCGCGGTCTGAGCTCAGGTCATGATCTCGAGGTTCGTGGGTTTCGAGCCCCGCATCCGGCTCTGCCCGGGCAGTGCGGAGCCTGGGTGGGATTCTCTCTGTCTCCCTCTCTCTCTGTCCTTCCCCTGCTCATGCTCTGTCTCTCTGTCTCTCAAAAAATGCACAAACATTTAAAAAAAGAGTTGTGGTTGTTTTTTTTTAAAGTGTAATTTTTTTTTAATGTTTATTTATTTTTGAGACAGAGAGAGACAGAGCATGATGGGGGAGGGTCAGAGAGAGAGGGAGACACAGAATCGGAAGCAGGCTCCGGGCTCCGAGCCGTCAGCACAGAGCCCGACGCGGGGCTCGAACTCACGGACCGTGAGATCGTGACCTGAGCCGAAGTCGGACGCTTAACCGACTGAGCCACCCAGGCGCCCCTGTGGTTGTTGTTTTTAATCCAAACGCCTGGCCTTCCTGAATGAGGCATTAGATTGTCTGGTAATGGCAACGCTGGGCCCACACTCCCACGTATCGGTAGCCCGCTGCCCTTAGACCAGGTGTGTGCTCCAGATTGACACAGACCCTACCACTCCCTACTGCCTCACCTAGTGAGGCTTCCCTGTACCTGCCAGGCCTCTGCAGGCGGGTGACACCGTAGCCCCGCCCTGTGCCTCCTGAGTAACAATACTTCGCGGCTCTCTTCCCAAGAGCTCAAAGAACTCTCTACTGATGACCTCACACCGTGTCTTCTGACCCGGGAGGACGGGGTGTGGACCCCACTCGCAGACGGAGAAAGGGAGGCCCACAGAGATCCTAGGTGATGTGGTCAGATCCCTCCACCCAGGAGCAGGAGAACCTTGTGTTGAGGGTGGAGACTTCGGACTTGGAGGCTGGCTCTCCGTGCTCCTCCCTGCCTTCATCTCTGCTCCCCCGGAAGGGGTGGGGGAGGAGAGGAAACTCCCGCGGAGGAGGAAGGCTTTGGACGGGCCTGAGGGAAAAGGCAGGGCCAAGCTGTCCCCTGGGCCAGGAGGCCTGGAGCCGAGGCCCTAGGACACTGTTAGGGACCCACGAACGTGTTTTAATTTCTTTTAAAATCAGGGGCGCCTGGGTGGCGCAGTCGGTGAAGCGTCCGACTTCAGCCAGGTCACGATCTCGCGGTCCGTGAGTTCGAGCCCCGCGTCGGGCTCTGGGCTGATGGCTCAGAGCCTGGAGCCTGCTTCCGATTCTGTGTCTCCCTCTCTCTCTGCCCCTCCCCCGTTCATGCTGTGTCTCTCTCTGTCCCAAAAATAAATAAACGTTGAAAAAAAAAAAAATAAAATAAAATCAGCACAGCCGTAACATAGCTTTAATTATTATAATACTTTTTTTGTGTGGAGGAAGGGGCTCACGAAGGCCAGAGTGCCCGGGCCCACGGAAGTCCGGCCGTAGCCAGCTGCCCGGGAGCAGGAAGACGGGGCCTGGGCTGTGTGTCACAGAACGCGTTCCAATCCCATTGAGGACACAGACCCTGAATCTTGAAGGCCAGTAAGAATCACCCAGGGAGTTTATTCAAAGTACAGATGCCCATGGGGGCGTCTGGGGGGCTCAGCCGGTTAAGCGTCCCACTCTTGATCTCGGCTCAGGTGAACGATCTCACGGTTTGTGAGTTCGAGCCCCGCATCGGGTTGTGCTCCGGATTCTCTCTCTCTCTCTCTCTCTCCCTCTCTCTCTGCCCCTCCTGTGTGCCTGCTCTCTCTCTAACAATAAATAAATAAACGTCAGCAACAAAGTACAGATGCCTGAGTCCCGCTGTCAGACATTCTGACCCACCAGGACGGGGGCCCAGGCATCTGCATTTTACCCCACCCCACGGGTGATCCTGGCTCGTGTGGTCCCCGGTCCCCCCTGGGGGTTACAGCTCTGAGCCTTTCCCGGGCAGAGGACCCTCCAACCTGGGGCCACTGGCCGCAGCGTAGGGTAGGACCGGGAGGCGTGGGCCCCAAGGGCACACCGCGATGCCCACTCCCCTCCTCACCCCCACAGCCGCCTCGTTCTTAATTGTCGCCCCTTGGCCCGAGGGCCTGTCTTTTCTAACTAGCCGGGAGGAAGGGCGGTAATTGAGGCGCAGCTCTCTCTCTCTGGCAGGACTCTTAGAGCTAATTAGAGAAGAGGACCTCTGGGCTTGTGGTTATTTTTTAATTGTTTGTGGATCCAACATAAAAGCTAATGACAGAGGAGGGAGGCCCAGTTAGCAGCAGACTTCTGGCTTCTAAATTTGTCGAAGAGGTCATTTGCAATTTGTTAACATTTTTCACAAGGGTGAAGTCAATTAGCAGTTTCCCCACACAGGTGCCCAGAGGCGGCGGCGGCCGCAGGATGGGCGGAGGAGCCTTGCTGGCAGCTTCCCTCAACCTTGGGGGCCTGCACCCGAAACTGGGGAGCTCCCCTCCTGGGCACCTGCACCTGTGCAGAGGGGCTGTGGCTTGAGCCCCTCTGGGGGGAAAAGGCTCAGAGAAGCCAGTGGACAGGACAGGGGACGACATGCCTTCTAGACCACTCAGGAGCCTGCCGTGCAGGGGTCCTGGCGTCTGGGGACACAGTAAGTAGCAGGCAGAGCATCCCTGTCCCGTGGGGGTGGGGGGCAGTGAGGGAGGCAGAGAGAGCACCGGCATCTGGTGTAAGCCGAGGAGGGTCGCCCTGGAGCCCAGCCGCTCCGCCCGTGAATGTGACCCGGAGGAATCTCGCACCCGGGAAGCGAGGAGCGCCCCCGCGTGTCCGGCGATGGAGGACGGACACACCCACCCAGCGGACCAGGGCGACATTTGCAAAGGTGCGGGGTGAAAAAAGCAAGTCGCCACGCAACGTGATTTATGTGGCTTGAAGCCACGCGAACTCACCTGCGTTATTTATGGACCTCGAACGGTGTAGGAAAGATTGGGGAAATCTGGATGGAAAGCATGCCTCTTCCAACCTCGGGGTGGCCCTCTGGGAACGGAGGGAAGGGCGTGGGGTGAGGGAGGGGTGAGATGGGGTTTCAAGCTGCATTTGTTCTATATTATTATTTTTTAATTGAAAAAAATGTTTAAATATTTATTTTTGAAAGAGAGAGACAGAGCGTGAGTAGGGAAGGAGCAGAGAGAGAGGGAGACACAGAATCCGAAGCAGGCTCCAGGCTCCGAGCTGTCCGCACAGAGCCCGACGCGGGGCTCGAACTCACAGACCGCGAGATCATGACCTGAGCCGAACTCGGCCGCTCAACCAACTGAGTCCCCCAGGCGCCCCGAGTTCTAGTTTATTTCTTTAACGATAATTTAAAAAAAAATTTTTTTTTCAACGTTTATTTATTTTTGGGACAGAGTGAGACAGAGCATGAACGGGGGAGGGGCAGAGAGAGAGGGAGACACAGAATCGGAAACAGGCTCCAGGCTCTGAGCCATCAGCCCAGAGCCTGACGCGGGGCTCGAACTCACGGACCGCGAGATCGTGACCTGGCTGAAGTCGGACGCTTAACCGACTGCGCCACCCAGGCGCCCCGATTTAACGATAATTTTTTAAAAAGCCTCAGGTGCAAATACGGCCAGGCGGTTAAGTTTGCTAAATCTGAGCGGCGGGTTCATGGAGTTGGTTATGAAACTTCTGAACTTTGCTGTGTTTTTGGAGAGTTTCCTAATAAACACAGAAACGCAGAAAGGAGGGGCGAAACATGTGCTCCTCTGGGAGGCATCGATACCTCTCGTCTTTTCTCTGATTAAAACCTTTGATCGCAAACTACTGTCTTGTTTTCCACAAAAACATGATGGGACACATGTAACAAGACTCCAGCAGCACAAATCCCCAGGCGGTAACTCTAAAGGCAGTTGCCTCCTAGGGGCGCCTTGTTGGCTGAGCAGCCGACTCTTGGTTTCGGCTCAGGTCATGATCTCACGGTTTGTGAGTTCGAGCCCCACGCCAGGCTCCACACTGACCATGCGGAGCCTGCTTGGGAACTCTCTCTCTCCCTCTGCCTCTGTCCCTCCCCTCCCTGGCACTCTCTCTCAAAATAAATCAATTAAACAAAAATAATACAGGCAATTTCCTCAAAACCCCGCGGTGACTAAAATGCAGGGCTTTCTGACTTGGCGGTAAGGCGCCTTGATGATTACAGGGGGGTGAAAAGTGGCCCCCCCCCAAAGATACGTCCTCGTTCTAAGCCCCAGAACCCATGAATGTGACCTGTTTGGGGAAAGGAGCCTCTGCAGATGTAACTAGCTTTGGGATCTTAAGGTCAGATCACCCTGGATTATTTGGGGGAGCCCTAAATCCGGTGACACGTGTCGTTCCTGGAGACAAAAGAGGAGGGACACAGACACCCTGAGAAGAGGCCATGTGGTCACAGAGCAGAGACTGGAAGGTGCGGCCACAAGCCCAGGAGCGCCTGGGGCCACCAGGAGCTGGCAGAGGCTAGCACCCAGACCCTTCGGAGGGAATGGGGCCCCATGACACCTCGATTTCGGATTTCTGGGCTCCACCTTAGGAGAGAGGACGTTTCTGTTGTCTTAAGCCACCAGGCTTGTGGGGATTTGTTACGGGACACTGATAACCGAAGGTCCGTGCCCAGCCAACCCACACCTAGGAAAAGACTTGCTCATTCAAGCGTTGGCCTGTTTCCAAGTCGGGGACGGGTCACAATCCAGCCACGCGGTACAGCAACAAGCACTTACTGAGCACCTACTATGTGCCAGGCCTGTGCTAGGCCCTGGGGATACAGCGATGAGCAGAGCCAGGCAGGGCCCAAAGTCCCCCGGGGCCCTCTCCCGCCCTCCTCTGCCCGCCAGAAGCAACGTGCGCCGCATCGCTGTGTGTTGCTTTGTGTCCCGCTTCCTCTCTGTGTCCCAAACACCCCACGTGGTGCCGGCACGGCCTGGCGCTGCGTGAACACGCAGTACAGGACACAAGTAGCAGATGGGACCTTTGAGGTCAAGTCCCGCTTTCCGGCCACGGGATCACGGGTACGTGTGTCCGCGGCTCAGTTTCCCCAACGGTAGAGAGCATGCTGCTACGAACGGGTCATGGTGAAGGTCACGTAAAGGGCTGTGCATAGAGCGCCGGTCCCCATGCCTGGCCCCGGAGGAGCTAAGGAAACGGAAGCTGGTATTATTAACCGAACGTAATGCGGGCGCCCGGGCTTCTGGCTTGAATGGCTGCCTCCACCTGGTCCCCAAAGGGAAGAGAACCGAGTTGGCCCCTGGGCGCAACGTATTCAGGGACATGCTTCCTCTGAATTCTTCTTCTTTTCTATTTTAATTTTTAAAAATGTTTTATTTATTTTTAAGAGACAGAGACAGAGTGAGAGCAGGGGAGAGACACAGAGAGAGGGAGACACAGAATCCGAAGCAGGCTCCGGGCTCCGGGCTGTCAGCACAGAGCCCGGTGCGGGGCTTGAACTCGTGAACCACGAGATCGTGACCTGAGCCGAAGTCGGACGCTTAACTGCCTGAAGCACCCAGGCGCCCCCACTCTGAATTCTTCTGCTTGGGGGTCCTGCACGGTGACGAGTCAGGCTTGAAGCCTGGCTCTCCCTGCCACACCAGGGATGGGTGGCTGGCTCCCAGCGGGGAGCAGCTCCTCTGTGCCCCATGTCACGGGGGCCACCGTGTCACGGAGGGGCAGGGCCAGCCGCAGCCCAGCAAGCCCTCCGACGGTGTCAAGACCGGGGCCGCGGAGGACGGGCGCCGGGCCCACTCTCACGTTTGCCCCCCGATGCCGGCAGGCGCGGCCCGGCTCTGGAAAAATCAAAAGCGGGAGCGGTGAGCTGGGGAGGCCCCGAGGGGGAGCGGCCTGCGGCCTCGTTAGCGCTGACCCTGGCACCAAGCCGCTCCTGATGGATGGGGTTCGGGAGGGCCAGGCCCCAGGGGAGCGCGGCCCTATCCATTATGGGCCCATCAGCGCCTCCCTGAGCCCTCCCTGCTCCGAATGCCGGGAGCCTCGGGCCGGGAATAAATCTCTGTCTGGGCCGCAGGAGATCGGAGAGGGAAAAAAAGGCAAAGCATGAAAAATGTCTCATTCGCGGCTCCGGCAACAAAGCCGCCTCGGAGGGAGGAGTGAGAGGGAGTTTGGGGAGGTGGGAGAGGTTATAGCACGAGCAGCCAGGCAGGGCTCCCAGAGAGGAAGGGAGGGAGGATGGGCCCTCCCCACCACGTCCTCCCAGCCCCATCTCCCTGCCTGGGCCTGTCCTCCAGGCCAGGTGCACGGAAGCAGGCTGTCCCTGAGGAGGGAGGACCCTGCTCGGACACAGTTTGGGGTGTCCCAGGCTCCGGCCTGGCAGCCATCTGGGGTAGCCAACCCCTCCATCTAAGCTAAGGCTTGTTCTAAGCGTGAGGGTCCCGGAGTAAGTCACCCGGACCCGAATCCCCATGCCTCCGATTCCACCTGTGATCTCTTGCGAAAGGACATAACCTCTGCCTGCCTCAGTTTCCTCCCGGGTACATGGAGGCGCTGGGCTGCAGTGAGGACATCCCGAGTTACTCTGTGGGGAGCCGGGTCCCCGGGAAGTGCTCGTCGACGTCTGCGGCCAGGGCTCGCTGGGACGCGGGCGGCCTCGTGGATGGCGCTCAGGATGAGAAATGATCTCCTCACTCGGGGCCTGGCTCTGTCTGCTGGAATTGCGCAGGCCGTGGGCAGGAGGCGTGGCTCGGATCCCGGCTCTGTCACCAACTGGCCGTGTGGCCTCGGGCAAGTGACCCTCCGAGCCTCAGTCTCCTCGTCTGTAAAGTGGGGATAATGGTCCCTGCTCGATAGAGTCGTGAGGATTTAGTGAGATGACGTGCCAGCCAGCCGTTCAGCGAGGGCTCCGTGACGTCAGCCACCCGTACCGCTCTCCAAACACACACCGGGCCCCGTTTTGCTCTCTCAAGTCTCTGAGAAGAAAAGCCCCTCCACTGTCCTCATTTTTCATCACATTTGTACACGGTGGTTTCTGTCCCTCATCCCACCCACCAACCTGCCGCCTCTGGACACTTTCCTACTTGCGGACCTTCCCCGACTGTATGATGCCTCCCGCTTTTTAACTTGATGGTACAAGTGTGACGTGAGCGGCAGAATAGAGTAGGAAGGTAGCCTCCCTTGTTCGGGACTTGCTACCTCTAGTAATGAGGCCATGGGACATATTCACTCTTTGAGACAGCGTGACCACAATCCTGAGCCATAACATCAACCACAGGGGAACACAGCAGAGTCCGTTAAATGACACAAGACTCTGGCTTTCCCATCCCCTCTCTGGTCTCAAGTGTGCTGTGAGTTCACTGTCAATTACTCTGCCTCAAAGCCTGCAAAGGCCCTGAACCGTATTTTTCCTCAACAAGCACTTCCTGAGGACCTACTCTGTGCCTGGCTTTGATGATGTAGCAGTGGACGAAACTGACATTGTCCCCGGCCTCCAGGAGCGGAGTGTCCGGGAGAGCAGAGAACTGGTGACTGCCAGCGCGGGAGCAGGCCCGCCGCGCACTGAGCCACTGAGCCCCTGGGTCGGTCGGCAGGAAGTGCATTTCAGGTTCAGTCTTGGGGCGGAGGTGGGGGGTGGCGGGGGGGGGGGGGGTCTTTGGGAGACCCACGCGCTCCCCCTTGTGGTCAGCCCCGTTTCATTCAGCCGGGCTTTGGGCCACCCATAAATCTGGAGCAGGTCTCCCCACTGGGAACCTGTCTTGCAACCCCGGGACGGTCGTCTGGGAAGGGGCTTATTATCATTTTATAGGAGTTCGGGCGGGCGGCTTGGATTTTGGCCGTCCGCTCTGGGAGAAACAAAATAACCCGGAGTGATTGATGGGCCCATTGTAAATTTGTAAAATAAATCAGCTTGGCAGAAAGATTCAAAAAACCTGTCAGGCAGCAAACATTTTTTAACAGCCTGTAGAATCTCCTCCATCCTTCACATTTGTCAATGTCAGGCTGATGATGCATCTGATAGCTGGGCGAGCAGCAGCACAGACAGAGGGTGGGCTGGTAGCATTTCCTACCTTTCTTGTGTTTCTCATTGCTCCATGGTCTAAACGCGCTCAGCACCAGGATGGGGGGGGGGGGAGGGGGGAGGAGGGTCTAGACTAGCCTAATTGGCGGATGAGGCAAGTATCCTACGAAAGTCGCACGTTGCTGCCGGCTTCCCACTCAGATTCCAACGTGGCCACTCGCTCGTGCGTTCATTTGGCGCGGATTTCCCGAGGGCCCCTTCAGCAAGGGCACTGTGGTCAGCACCAGGGATACCGAGGTGAGCACAGCAGGCTTGGAGCATCTAGTGTAGTGAGACTTCCCGGTGCCCCGGCAAGGAGTTTGTCTATCAGGAAGTGGGGAGCCAGCAAAGGGGAAGGGCAAGGGGAAGGGGAGGGCGCATCAAAGGGGGAAGCTCACCGTGTTCAGATTAACTTTAAGGCTTTAAGAAAAATCCAGACAGGACGGCCGTACTCTCTCTGTATAGTGTACATACACATTCTGTCTCAGCCCCCCTCGAGTGCAGAAAAAAACTAAGCGTATCACCTCCACCCTTGTGTTTGTGAGGCAAGCAGCTCACTGCCACGGTCACCGTCACGAGTGCAGCGCAGCCAGGGGCAGATCACTTCACCTCTCTGACCCTCTGTCTCTTCTTCTGCAAGACGGGCAGGTAGGAGTCCCAACGTGGCACTCACTGAGCTGTTCAGAGTTATTTAAGGACGGGGTGCATCGGAGGCGCTCAGCACAGCGCCTGACACGTCGTTATAACAATAAAGCCTAGTTGCCATTATTGGTTCGGGGCATTACTGGCTCACGGGCTACCTACCCTTCATCTGGCACGTGTCATACCCAGACACGCAGTGGCCATTTGCTTACTGAGTGATGGATCCCCCCCCCACCACCCCCCATCCCCGGCTAGCAGCCTTGCCTCGTGTATGGCGTGAGCTCCCAGGCAGGACGGTGGGGGGCTCCGGGCGCCCAGAACCTTCCAGGAGCGCCAGCTGCTGCCCCGCTCTTGCTGCTTCCCCCCTCCCCGCCAGTCCCTGACTCATCATAATCCACAACGCTGGACCAATTAGGAGCAGTAACAATTAAGATGTGCCAAGGGCATGGGAGCATTTGCAAACACTTGTTAAAATGCATCAATAATTAAGTGCTTCCTTAATAGTTACATTTCTGGCCTCCAGACATATCTGTTTATGGACCCTGGGTCGCAGCATGCTTGGAGATTCGTGTTACGGCCCTACACGCGGGTAATAAGAATTTAAAATCCTTCCCTGACCTGAAGTCTGAGATTTGACAGCGAAACAGCAGAGCGGTAAGGCACAGGCTGTCTCCAGCTGCCCGATCCTAGAGGTGCGGTCCTCAAAGCCGGCCAGCCGGACGGGGAACAAGTCCAGCTTTGCCACCGTGCAGCCAGCAGCGGGGCCTGCGCGCCCCCTTTCCTGGACCGTGAAGCAGATGTCAGGCGGAGGCATGATACCTGCCTCGTAGGACCGAGATTAGCATCAGCGATCACACACACAAAATGCCTGCCTCGTACACTCAGTGCAGAGCGGCTTCTGTTCGTGGTGGCCCCGACCTTCATCAGGGGACAAAGAGAGGCAGCAGTTAGCTGAGGGATCAGGACGACCAGTCGACACCAGCAGCTGCAAACTCAGTGCCCACCAGGACCAGACAGATGGCAAAGATGGGAGAAGCCAGGCTGGGGTTGGGGGGGGGGGGGCGCGCGGGGACCTGTCCGAAAGGGGCACTGCCTCTCAGCTCCAGCCCCTGGTGCCTGAGTGCAGACCCTGGGTGCAGGGCGTCCAATCTTTCACTTTATTCACTGAGAGAGAGAGAGAGAGAGAGAGAGAGGGAGACAGTGTGGGGGAGGGACAGAGAGAGAGAGGGAAACAGAGAATCCGAAGCAGGCTCCAGGCTCCGAGCCATTAGCACAGACCCCGATGCAGGGCTCGATCTCACAAACCGAGAGATCATGACTGGAGTCGAAATCCAGAGTCAGACGCTTAACTGACTGAGCCACTCAGGTGCCCCTGGGCTTCTGGCTTTTTAGGTGAAGCGGGAAATCCAGGTTTATTGTTGTTGTTGTTGTTGTTTTTATGAAATCTCCTGGCTTTTTAAATGTGGCACCTCATGGGGCGCCCGGGTGGCTCAGTCGGTTAAGTGTCCGACCTCAGCTCAGGACATGATCCCGCGGTTTGTGGGTTCAAGCCCCACATCGGGCTCTCTGTGGTCAGTGTGGAGCCCGCTTCAGATCCTCTGTCCCCCTCTCTCTCTGACCCACCCCGGCTGGTTCTCTCTCTCTCAAAAGTAAAATAAACATTAAAAAAAAGGTTTTTTTTTAATAAACGTGGCAACTCATTCACAGCTTTCGTCACTGGATGGGCCAAACATCTCTGTGGGCTGACTTGGCCGTGGCTCCCCGCTCGTGACTGCATGGCCACACGGGCACCGTTTCCCCATCATGGCTTGGGGCCTCCACTTTCGTTTAGCCACACCAGCTCGTGGACTGAAATGCACCTTTCCGATTTAGTGACCATCTGTGACAAAGCAGTGTGAATTGGAAACCAAATCAGCCAAGTGGAAGGACAGACGGACTCCGTCATCCCGTCCATCGTGAAATACGTCAAAGGGTAAGAGATTTGACATCCGGGGGACAGGGAGAAGAGCTGGGGTCAGAGTTTTATCTCACACGGCGGTCACACGCTCGGGAGCGTCCCGAGCTTCGAGTGGCTTTTCTGTGTATTTTGTTATTATTATTTTTTAACATATCTGTAGTTGTGAGTAAACGGTACTCATTTGCTTATTTATTTATTGGACCAAATCGCCCCCAACAACTCCTCGGGTAGTGGTGTGTAATCAGATTTGTTTTCTACTTTTTTTAACAGGCTTTTAAAGTAAAGAAATAAATACAATTGAGGCTTGTAAAAGGTGATCATTAGGAAAGGGGCCTCGGCCCCATAACTTTAAAGTAATAGCCCCATTACGGAGAGGGGCGATCGCGTCTTAACTGCTCCTTCTACTTACGTTGTGAGGTTGAGGGGTTCTGGACGCTCACTGAGCAGCTCAGTAAAAGCCTTTCCAGCGGCCATTTAACCTCCATTTACGAAGAAATAAAGCAAAATTGATGCTGATTTGGGCCTGCTTCGGGGGATATTTTTGTTCCGTAAAAGCCCTTTTGCTTGCAATTTGCTGGGCCGCCCTGACACATGAGAGAGGGCTGCTGTTGATAAAGATAAAGCTTTATGGCCACGATATTTGCTGCTAACAGCAACCTAATGCAGCATTTTCATTTTTGTGCAATTAATGTTAACGTCTGCTACGAAAATTGTCATTAAATACCATTTTAAAATCCATTCAATTTGCATATGCAAAGCCCATTTACCATCACAGAGGATATAGCTGGCACTTCATCACGTCCTTACCCTCGAATTGTAGCCACTCGGTTTTATAGCAATTTAAGATTTTATATTGAAAGCCAGATGATAATGGATGTCCTTTCTGAGCCCAGCTGACTTCGGCTTTTCCACTGTACGTGGAATAACGCAGCTCCAGGACCGGGAACTGTGGGCATTGGCGCTGTACCTCAGTCCCAAGGAGGCGAGTGTGCAAGAAAGAGCACTGGACGGGGAGTCCGCCCACCTGGCTCTAGATCTGACTCTTGTCTGGTCCCCACTTGCTGTGTGACCTTGGGAAAGTGTCTTGATCTCTCTGAACGTCTGCTTCCTTGTCTTATTTATTTTATTTCCTAGTTTTATAAAGTAAGCTCTATACCCAACGTAGGGCTCGAACTTAGGACCCCAAGATCCAGAGTCACAGGCTCCACCCACTGAACCAGCCAGGTGCCCCTGCTTTCTTCTTTTAAATCATGGCTTTGAACCAGGTGATGGCTCACGTCCTATGTCTTCTAAAATTTTGTTTTTAAGTATAAGCACTTCAGGCTGAGACCCCAGCTTAGGGAGATTGGTTCATTTCTCCCTGCCTAAGCTGGGCAAGTAACCCCACGCACCTCCCCGCACAGGCCCTTCCAAGACAAGGAAAGGAAACCGACACAGAGGCCAAACATAACCTGAGAATCCCAGCCGGCCGTGTTACTGCTCTAACATCCCATTCACAGGTCAGGAAACAGAAGCCTTGGAGGGAAAACTGTCGGGGACCCCGCTGGAACGAGAGCCCTAGGCTGACGGCTGCTCCCAGACACCATGCCGCCTTGGGGACACTGGTGACCGGCCTGGACTAGTCTAGCGGTCTGGCACACAGTGGGAGTCTCTGTCCTTCTGTACTCCAGGCGGCCTTGGGAAACCTTGCCTTGGAGGGACTGACTTTAGGGCATTATTATTATTATTTTTAATTTATTTTTTTTAACGTTTATTAATTTTTGGGACAGAGAGAGACAGAGCACGAACGGGGGAG
Source organism: Leopardus geoffroyi (assembly GCF_018350155.1). Lineage (NCBI taxonomy): Eukaryota > Metazoa > Chordata > Mammalia > Carnivora > Felidae > Leopardus > Leopardus geoffroyi. The sequence continues at coordinate 90,363,696 of NC_059342.1, read as the reverse complement.
GGGCAGAGAGAGAGAGAGGGAGACACAGAATCTGAAACAGGCCCCAGTCTCTGAGCCATCAGCACAGAGCCCGACGCGGGGCTCGAACTCGCGAACCACGAGATCGTGACCTGAGCTGAAGTCGGACGCTTAACCGACTGGGCCACCCAGGCGCCCCTAGGGCATTATTTCAAAGGTGGGGGGAAGGGGGGTGTGCCAACGACCGTTAATCTGGACCAGAAATGATTTTCCAATGTGTCTGTACGGTCACGTTCCATGTTTGGAGGGCTGGCGAATAGAAACGCATGTCCGGTGAGAGAGACGTGTACAGCTGAGACCATGGGAGGTGGGAGAGCTTTACCGCAGAGATGACGCTGAGCTGAACTCCGGAGAATGAGCAGGTTTTACTAGGTAGGGTGGCGAGAACAGGCGGGGGAAGGCATACAAAAGTAGGGAAAACACGATGGCACGTCCTCAAAACGCTAAACTTGGAATCCCGCGTGACTCGGCAAGTACACCCATGGGTAGATACCCAAGGGAACTGAAAGCAGGGACGCACGCGGGTATTTGCACACCCGTGTTCACGGCGGCACTATTCACGATAGCCAGAAGGTGGACACCGTCCGAATGCCCATCGACGGATAAACGGAGAAACGCAACGCGGCATATCCACACAGCGGAATATCATTCGGCCCTGAAAAGGAAGGAGATTCGGACACCGCTACAACGTGGATGAACCTCGAGGACATTACGGTAAGTGAAACAAGCCAGAAACAAAAGAGCAAATTTGGCATGATTCCGCTTGGATGCGGTATCTCCAGAAGTCAACAATCGTAGAGACGGAAAGGAGAATGGTGGTTACAGAGAGCGGAGGGAAGGGAGGAACAGAGAGGTACCAAATGGGGCCCGAGTTCCAGTCCGGGATGAAGAAAGGCTTCTGGAGATGCATGGTGCTGTGGGTTGCACAGCAGTGTGAATGTGCTTAAGGCCACTGAACTGTACATTTAAAAATGGCAAATCTGGGGGCGCCTGGGTGGCTCAGTCGGCTAAGCATCTGACTCTTGATTTCGGCTCAGGTCGTGCTCTCACGGTTTGTGAGTTCGAGCCCCGCGTGAGGCCCCTCCCTGGAAGCGTGGTTCCTGCTTGGGATTCTCTCTCTCCCTCTCTCACTGCTCCCCCCCCACCCCCTGCCACTCATACTCATTCTCTCTCTCTCAAAATAAATAAACAAAAACTTCAAAAAAAACCCAGTAAATCTTACCACAATAGAAAATAATTAGAACAAATAAAAAATAAAGAAGGAACCATCGCCAATAATAATAATAATAGTAATAATAACAATAAAGTATGGTGGGAGAGCCAGAGGAAGTCACCTACCCAGGAACAGTGGGAGGAAGGTGGGAAAGAGGCTGGGGACAGACTGTCGGTGGCACTGCCACATAGATGGACCAAGATATTGGCTTCTCGGTCACGGGCATCTGGTTGGGGCTTGGCGGCCCCAGGCCACCCGTTGCTAGCTACGGGCACTTCTGTTTATTTGCACAGTGCGAGGCACAAACACCAGTGATTTTTTTGTGCTGTGACACATCATGGGTTAGGAAGCCCTGGTGCATTGAACATCTGCTGTTTCGCCTACTGTTGTGTTCTGTTCTCCTTCCGGGGTCAGAGCCTTGATTTCTACATCCTTTCCACCACCAGCCCCATGTGGATGGTGGAGACTGAGCCCAAACACCTACCCCGCCCAAGAAGGGGCAGGGGATCAGGCCTGGCCAATCAGGGCATCAGAATCTCCTGGTCTCAGCAATTGGTTCAGAGGCAGACATGTGACCCAGAACTGGCCAATCAGTGTACTTAGTGTACTTCACAATCCCTGCTCACAGTGGCTGATTCAGGGATCGGCAAGGCTCTAAAGTTGGACCAAGGAATCTTAATCTGAAGGCTGCCGTAGCTTCTGTGCCCTTCCCCCTGAGGATGGAACTGTTCCTGGTCATTTAGCTACACGAGGCAGCAGCTTGTCAGAGAACAAAGCCGAGATTGGGAAGCACAGCCAAGACATGGCGACACATACCCAATACCGATAACATCCCTTGGTGACCTAGATGCAGCTGTGCCTGAAGCTGTGCCCGAGCTTTTCAATCATGTAAGCCAATAAATTCCACTTAAAAAAATATTGAGCCGGTTTGAGTTGAGATTTGATTACGTGCAACCACATTCTACTTTTTAAAATTTATTTTTTTATTCTTTTAATGTTTATTTTTTGAGAGACAGAGACAGAGCATGAGTGGGGGAGGGGCAGAGAGGGGCAGAGACAGGCAGAGACACAGAATCCGAAGCAGGTTCCAGGCTCCAAGCCGTCAGCACAGAGCCCGACGCGGGGCTCGAACTCACCGACCGTGAGATCACGACCTGAGCAGACGTCGGATGCTTAACCGACCGAGCCACCCAGGCGCCCCCGCATTCTACTCTTAGAGAATGTCACGCATCCCAGAGTTGGAACGTGGGTTGCATGTCTGCTGCTGCCCCAATCACCGTGACCAAGGTTTGTGAGCTACACCGATTGCCCAGGCCTGGAGCGCTCCCCCCCCCTTCCTGGAGTCAAAGGCCATGCCGTACACGGTTCCCCAGTTCAGTCACCTCTGAGTGCCCTCCGGCCCCCCGGTGAGGGATCGAGCCTGGTGTCCCGGCCACTTACCGTGCCACGACCCCAAACGTCATGTTTGGAGGGAGGGAGGGCATTTCCTTCTTGACGTGCCGGTCATCCTGGTCACTGATGCGGATGTCGTTGAGCTGGCGATAGAGGAAATTCTCCCGAGCAGTCACCAGGCCGGCTTTCACCGCCCCGCGATTCATGGCAACGTAGTTCCGGGTCAGCTCGTGGGGGCACGTGGGCTGCTGCTTAAACACATTCCAGTGTCCAAGGGCTGAGGGCAGGGAGGGACGGAACGGTGGTGCGGCGGTCAGGCCGCGGCACCTGACCGAGAAGAAACTGGGGCGTGTGTGCCTCCCGTTAACCCGGGGCCTGCTGTGTGACGGCCCTGTGTGGCCTTCTGGAAAGGGAGGGGTCAGGATTCCCAGAGACTCCGGAGGGCCCCAGAGCATCCTTTGCCAAGCCGGGTTCGCCTGGCCTTCACCTCCTTGGGGCCATCAGAGGGTTGGTCCTGAGCCCGTTCTGTGCTCGAAGCTCAAACGGGGCAGGGCACAAGGTTCCACCCTGGCTGGGGCCCATGCTGTTTCCCTGACACCTTAGACCCGGACCCTGCCTGGACCTCCCCGTCTCGGCCAAGCCCAGACTGCAGTTTTCCACCAGAATCACGCTGCGGGGCAGGCCCCGGGACTTTCTGGCTCTTTCCCTGGAGCGCGGCCAGCCGCCTAGGTTGCGAGCTCGTGCCCCCCCCCCCCCGGGGCTCCAAAGTACGCCTGCTCACCTTCGGGGACCCCTCCATCCAGCCCCCGGACGTAGAGCCCGTAATTGAAATCAATTCCAGGCAGAGTGTAACTTCTTTCTCGGGGCTTCCCAAGTTCAGCCTGTGTGGGGACAGAGACAAAGCCAAGGTGAGGAGCGAAATCGCAGACCAACCGCATCACGACAGGTTCAGCCACAGGAGTCAATCGGATGCTCACTTGGCCGCGGGCCCCGTGGGTGACCTTCAGGGCCACTAGGGTAAGGATGACGGAGCCCTCCGCCGTCACCTCCGGCGCGAGGTGAGTGCCGGGGGCACCGGGCATCGAGACACAACCGGGAAAGCCTGCCCGGTGTGCTGGTGATAGGGGACAAGTGAGCAGGGTCAGGAGGACCCCCGAGGCCTTGAAAGAGGAGGTGCGTTTGTGTGAGGGGAGGGGCGCGCAGCAGTCCCTGGGGGTCCAGCCTGGCCCTGCCAGCCCAGCGCTGAGTGGCCCAAGGGGACACACGGGAAGGTGTGGTTCACAGACGTTCACCTGGAGGCCGCTGTTCAAGGAGGGGCCATCTTTCCTACCTGACTCTTCATTCCTACCAAAGATGGCTTGTATCATCCTCACCGGAGCCCGTGAGGACGTCAATGCTCCTTGAGTCCTCGCCTGCAGGTGGGGATATGGTAACAAGGCCCACCATGACCTTCCCGGTGGCCGGCCAGCTCTCCTCACTCTCCGGGTGAACTCCTTGCCCCGCGAGAAGGGGGTCGTAGGAACAAAATCGGTCTATTACCAACCACGTGACTCCCCCATCCTATAGACAGGGAAGCAGACACCGAGAGAGGTGCTCGTGACCCACGGCTCCTACGGGATGGGCTGGGTTTCACAGGCTGGAGTGTTTGGCCTCCGGCCGGAGCTCTTAACCATTAGATTACACGGCCCCCTCTCGGGGCGCCTAGGTGGCTCAGTTGGTTAAGCATCTGCCTTCGGCTCAGGTCATGATCTCACAGGTCATGAGTTCGAGCCCTGCATCAGGATCTCTGCCGTCAGCACAGAGCCCGCTTCGGATCCTCTGCCCCCCCCTCTCTCCGTTCCTCCCCTGCTCGTGCTCTCTCTCTGTCAAAAATAAATAAGCTTAAAAAAAAAAAAAAAGATTACACGGCCTCTCTTTCAAGTAGCAGCTGCCTGAGGTCAGAGGTCCTGGCCTGTAAGGCCCTTAGAACATTCAGTGAGCCCGTGCTGAGTTCGGACTGTGTTCCAGATAAGATATTTGGTTGTCCCTGTACTTCTCTGAGGCAGGACCCATCCCTATCCCCATTTCTCAGCTGAGGCAGCTGAGGCACTGAGAGGCCAAACAGTTTTGCCCAAGTCCCCACGGCAGGAAGTGGCCAATTTGGGATTCGAACCCAAGCCGTCTGTCTCCAGCCCACACCCAGATCCACCAGTTAGACGAATATCAACGAGCCAGTCTGGCTTTTATTGCCTTCCTTTTCCTGGTGGCTCAGAGCAGGTGCTCTCAATAAATGCCTGAGATTAAAAGCCTCTTCCTCTGGGAAGCCCTCCCAGGTTGCCTTCAGTCCGGACAACTTTCTTTGTTATATGGCATCTCAGGGCCCCGAGCTCTACCTACAGGGCACTTACAAACTTGCACAGTGGCACCTCGATGGCACCGATGGGCCTCGCCAACATGACGCTCAGGGAAAGAATCAGTCACACAGGACCACATACTGCACGATTCCATTTACGTGAAACGTCTCAAATAGCAAATTTGAGGAGGAAAAGCGGAGTGAATGGTTGCTTCCGGCCGGGAGGGGTGATGGCTACAAGGTGTCTTAAAATGGACTGCGGGGACGATTGCACAAGTCTGTGAACGGGCTGCAAGCCGTTGCACCGTAGGCTTTATTTGGGTGAATTGCATGGTATGTGAATTATGTCTCAGGAAAGCCATTAGAGTTACACAGCAGTGTAATCAAGTCGTTAATTGCACGGCCATCAGTTCGATGTCGGTCTCCCCCTGGTGGAAAGTCTCTCCGTCTTTATTTTAAGGTTAATTTCTTTTTAGTTTTTTTTTTTTTTAATAGACCTTAGTTTTTAAAGCAATTTTATGTTCACAGCAAAACTGAGCCGAAGGTGCCAAGATTGCGCCTCTGCCCCTCCCCGACCCCCCTTCTTCTCATTCCTCTTTTTCCCTGTGCCCAGCATGGCAGAGATACTAGTAAATAGGGGTGAATGAATGAGGGAAGGAAAGACGGAAGGAAGGAAATGCCTCCTTGGAGACTCTTCTCAGTTCTCGTCTGCACGAGGTTCTCTCTCTTCTTTGCCATCTCAAATCCCAGGTCCCACCTCCCTCGCGAGGGGTGGAGTTCTGAGTTCCAGGCAAGTGCACGGGGGCCTCTGCTGGGCGGTTTGCTTTGAACTCCTTCCGCAAGACTCACTCCGAGCTGCCTGCCGACAAAGCTCTGGCTTCTCATTTGTTTATGAAAATGATCTGGCCTCTCTGGTGACTGCAGGGGAAGTTAATTAAAATGTGACTTCTCCAGGAGAGGCCTCCGCCTCCCTCAGGGCAAGTGCAGGTGGGCAGACTTCCAGCTGGCAAAGGAAAGACAGACAGACTCAGGAGCTGGCTGTTACTTGAGGGGTGGGGGGAGCGGAAAAGCATGCAGGTGTCTGGGTCTCTGCGCTTTTTACCGAGGGTTGCCTGGGAGTCAACAATTGCCAAAGTGCCTGGAAGCCTTAGGCTGCAAGAATCATTCAGATGGGAGTTTCACCCATTCTTTCAGTCCACAAATATCTTGCACGGACTCTGCACCAAGCCCTGTGTTGGGAGTCCTAAGCCGAACAAAGCAGAGACATAGCCTTTGCCCTTATGAAATGTATCGTTTTGGAAAAGGGATAATCAAACAAGTAACAATAGTCAAGTGCACCAGAGGGTTAGCTTGGGGGAGCACAGATTGCCTCTAGCTCTAAAAAATTTGAGTCCATAGACTGAGAGAAGATTTTTTTGCAATGCAAGTATCTGACAAAGGGCTTTTACCCATCATATATAAAGAGCTGCTACAAATCAATAAGAAAAAAAAAAAGGCAGACAATCCTATGGAAGGATGAGCAAGAGACCTGAACAGGCACTTCATTAAGAGGATGTCCAAGTGGCTAAGATCCATATTTCCAGTGGCTTAACCTCTGAGAAATGCAAAATAAAAACTCAATGCTATTGGTGAGAATGCGGAGCAACCAGAACGCAGATGCACTTGGTGGGAGGTACAGACTGGTACAGCCACTGTGGAACCCCATTTAGCAGTGTCTATTAAAGGTAAACACACGCCTACCTGATAACCCAACAGTTCCCTCCTGCCCACCCAACAGAAGTGAGTGCCTGTGTCCTACAAAGACCCGTCTGAGAACGCTCACAACATCTCAGTTCGTAGTAGCCAAGTACCGGAAACAATCCCAGTGGCCGTTATAAGGTGTATAAAAAAGTTGTGATGTATTCATTCTGTAGACTACTCCATAGCAGTCGTTCTCAATCAGGGGCACTTTTGGCCCCCAGAGGACACCTGGCTGTGTCAGAGACATCATGAGTTGCCACCACGTGGGAAGGAGTCCTACCTTCCACGTGGCTGGTGGAGGCCAGGGTTCCTGCTCAACGTCCAACCACGCACAATACGGTCCTTGCCTCCAACAACAAAGAATTACCCGGCACCCAAGGCCAACAGTGCCGAGGCTGGGAAAGCCCACACTATGGCAACCAGCGTGGGGCGAAAGAAGCCAGACGCGCGAGGGACGCGTAGAGGATGCTCGAACGCCATCGGTGTGGGTGCCCTTGGGGCAGGCGTCGTGGCTGAGGCTGCGTCGGTGGCTTCGGGGGATCTGGTCCTGCTTCTTGACCTGATGTGGGTGCCCTTCACGCCTGCTGTCCTCCTTCAGAACCCGCTCATCTGTGATGTGACCACGGCCACAGGTTGAGACAGCAATGTGTTCCCGATGGCCACAGGAGACACCTGCACGGAAGCACCGTGTAAACCCCGGCAAAACATAAGTGGCGGCAGCAACACGAAGACAATTCGTGGGGTCCCAAAGGGTTCTCTGCTGTGTGCTTTTGCAATGGCGGAGTCCCGTCTGGAATTCTCGGAGTGTTCGTTTTGTCATTTGCTCCGACCGTTCCAGACCGGAGCGTCACCCAGAAGGAAGAAGCTCCCCAAGAATTCGGCGGAGAAGGGGGTTTGGCCTTCCAGCCCCACGGCTGGACTTGCTTCCCTCCCGGGCAGGTCGAACAGCATCTGAGAAGGCCACTTGTAGGGCACCAAAGGGTCCCCGGGCCCTTGTCAGGTGCAGCCCCAGAACACCCCCAGAGCTGTGTGCCCCCTGACCTTTTCCCGGGTCCCACCCATCCACAAACCCTCCTGTGCTTAAAAGCCCCCTCTCGGTAGTTCAGTCCTTTAGGGCCAGGGGCCGGGTGCTCTGGGGTCCCCGCGCTCACACGTGAATGCCCAGAGGAGTGGCGGACTCACCCCCAACCAGCTCAGCTGGCGAGTGAGAGGAGCTCACGGGCCCCCCTTGGTGCCAACACCCCCAACCACCACGGTGACCGTGTACCAGCCTCCTTTACCTCCATCACCTCTGTCTCATGCTTAGAAGAATCCTGCAAAGCGGTTACTACCGTCCCGGTTTTCAGGTGACAGCGGCCCAGACAGCTTCAGGGCCTTGGTTGCTCCAAGCTGCACAGCTAATGAATGGCCAAGGCAGGATTGGAACCCGTATTTGACTCCACAGGGTCTTTGCTGCCTCTTAATCACTCACTTGGCATCTAGCATAAACCACCGGGGACCATTCATCCTCCTTCCTTGTGCACCAATCTTAGCTCTGCGGGCGAGAGGCTGTTCGGGCAGAGTGGCTGTGCCTTGGATGTCTTTGCACCACCCCCCCCCGCCCCAACCCAGAGAACCAAGGTGGCCTTATGCCCAGGAGGGCCCCATGGGAAGTCCACTGTTTTCATGTATAGCGGGATTGTGGGAAAAGCTGCCGCCTCAGAAAACACCGTAGGCCTGTTGTGACCTGGACGCAGGATGGCCAAGTCATGACCGGGTCAGGGGAAAGTGGGCAGGGAAAGAAAGAAAGATACCAACCTTGGATTGGCATTTTGGAGAGACCTGACCAGAAGAAGATTCCTGTGGGTCAGCCAGGGAGGGCAGGAGAGCCAAGGGTTCTCCAAGGGGCTTCTTGGAAGTAAGAAAGAGCATTGAGCCAGAGGTAGAAGGACCTGGCCTCCTTTCCCAGCTCGACCAGAGAGACCTCCTAGAAGCCTATAGAGAAAAGCGTCTAGCAGGTGTCTGGGCACCTCAGGGGAGCTGTGTGAAGCCAGCTAAGGATTGACAAACAGGTGCTCAGAGCTCCTGACCCCGAACTTCCAGATGTGGGTAAGCCAGTCGTGACAGACATCTGAGATCAGCTGCCATTGATATGCAACATAATTTGAAGTCGAGGGTGGGTCATCTGCTTCCCCGTGGCCACCCCTCCCTCTCTGATATCCGTGAAACTGATGACATTGGCCACAAATCTCGGCTTCGATTGGCCACTCAGCTCCCCAAGCTACCTGCCCCCACCCCCAGCCCAGAACACGATAAGAGACAGCCCAGAGAGGCAACAGCTCTCAGGCTGGCATGTGCAAAGGTCCTGGGGCGGATGGTGCAGACAGGCTGTTGGGCCACATGAAGGCTGGAAGCACCTTCCCTACACGGGGATCTCTTGGAACCACCGCACTCTCTTTACTGCAGAGGAAAAGAAAGCAACGAGGAAGAGAGATAACCTTTACTGAGCACCTCCTCCAAGGCTCATGTTATGTGATCTCACTAAGCCAACCTTAGTTCTGAGAACTTACTCTGCCGGAGAGCTTCTTGTGCTTCTCCGGGAACTCCGACAATCCCACTGTGAGGTCGGTTTCTCAATTTCCAGGCGGGAAAACTGAAGGCTCCCCCCTGCCCAAGGCCACCCGGCTAGTATACAGAGCAGCTGAGGGAAAGCTGAGCTCTCTCAGACGTGCTGACCCCACAGCAGGCCCCCCAGCAGCTCTCTGAGGGAGGGAGGTCCCATTATCTCCAGTGGACGGATGGGGAAACGGAGGCCCGGGAAGAGAAGGGACCCATGAACCCCTTTCAGCCTGCACATGCGAGCCCCCTCCCGCATTTCCCGTGTCTGATGGCGGAATTCTAAGACGTCTCCTGCAAAATCCTCAAGGCCTTTGAAGGGGCACGCCTTAGCTCCGCACGGCAGGGAAGTGTGACACATGGGCCGCTATTCCAACATGGCCCGGCAGCCGGGATCCCTCGTGGTCGAGGTGCTCGAATCAAGAGGCGTCGGGATGTGGGAGAAGAATCCCGGCTCTGCGTCAGACCACCCCGCCCTCCTCGGCACCGTGCAAACTGTGCCTTTCCCCGAGTTTCCTCCGTCACGGAGTGGCTTGGCTGGAATACAGCTCTGGGTGACAGCTGTCCCCATCAGCAGACAGCTTCATTAAACCTCATTAAGATGTCATCCCTTGCTGACTTAGTTCCTGTCTCTCAGCTCTAATTAAAGCCAGCTCTCTCCCTGTCCCAGGGGCCCTGGGATTCTCTGGGCCCCTTCTGCACCGCCGCTGTATCCGCCGTTTACACAGAGGACCCAGGCCCTGGACCCCCGCACTGGATCAGGCCGGGCAGGCAGCCCCCCGCCCCGCCCGGAAGCCCCCTCAGAGCAGCCTGTCGCCGGTGTGAGGACCACTGGGGCTTTCCAGAGGCGCAGGTGGCGTTCCCCGCAGGCTGCTACCTCGCTCTGAAGTCACCTGAGGCGCCAGGAAGGACGGCCCCTCGCCCTGGAGCCTCGCCCAAGCCGCTTCTCATGAACCAGCTTCGAAATAAGCAACCTGACCTTGCAGTTCAAGTCTAAGAATTTCCCACCCGATATACGTTTGGAAATTCCTAACTAGCCCCTGTTTGCCTCCCAAGAGGCGAAAATGGGTGAAATCAGTTGCCTTCATTTCTTGGATGGCCCGGACCGGATCCATCCCAGGGGGCGTTTCCAAGATGGGTTTTCAGCCCGGGAGCTCAACGCCCGGGTTCTGGACTTACCTTAGAAACTCGCTCCCGCAGGAGGAAGCCCCGTAAAGGAATCACGCCCACTTCCTGGCGGCCACACAGAAGGGAGTTCGTTGACCCTCTAGCCCGGCGTCTGAACTAAATAAATGTTTGCCCGACAGCTGAAGAGTCTCCACTTACTTTCCTGCACCCCATTAAAGTGTGGCTACGTGAACTCCCGCAGTTACGGCCTGGTAGTTATTAAATAAATATCTGCACATAGCCAAGCCCATTCATGTGCATGCACACACCTTCCACTGTGCTCATGGAGGGGTAGTTCATTATTGTAAAACAACTTAAGACCCTCGAATGAAAAGCACAATATAAATGCAAATCGTGGTCCTGATTAGCATAGAGGATATTTATTTATTTCCATAATGAGAACCTCAGATAAACAATCACGTGAAATAAGGTACATTATGCATCAAAGGACTCCAGCACCGTCTCAGAAGCCAGGTTCTTTGAACCGTGTGCCTTGTGTGAGTGGCATGTGAACTTGAATAATGACCCCAGAAAAGGCACGCATGGGAGGACCACGTCCCCCTACATGATCAAAGGCATATAAAATAATGTCAAGTGAAAAAAAAAAAAAAAAAAAACCACAGCAGGATTCACAATCGAACATATACTACGGTTACGGCCACGTGAAGAAAGCTTCACGGAAAAACATACTGGAAGGAAACACACATCACTGATGGCGTGAGGGCGTGTAGTTAGAGATAGGGAGAGGGTGTCGAGATGTTAACTTGCAGAGTCTAAAAAGGCAAAAGGCAGAGTTAAAGCGTGAGTTTCTATTCCCCACGGTACCCGCCAAGGGTCAAAGGCGAGGTTCTTCTCCTGTGTCATTACAACCGCAAGGGTTATGATGAGGGCTGGGCTGGCGGCCCCTGGGGTGGAGGGAGGTGTGGAGGGGAGGACAAGGACGGGAGAAGCCAGCTTGTTAATGTCACACGGAACTGAGTTCCAGGTCCGCCACTCCCCGTGTGACCCTGGGCAGGTCGCTTAATTTGTCTGGTCCCGGCTTCCTGCCTGGAACACCTCCCAGAGCTGCATGGAGGGTCGGGTGGCATCCGGCCCTGGGTGTGGCTTCGGCTACGGCTGTGGTTATAGGTGGTCTCCAGGTCAGGCCGAGGGGAGTCCCAGGCAGTGGGACAGCTCTCCGGGCCCCACTGCACCTGCCCTTGCCTGGCTCTCGCTGTCCGGTGTTCTGCCTCCAGCCTGGTTCCTCCGTCTCCCTGGGGCGGCCCGGGGCTCCCTCCGTGCTGCCAGGACCGTTACCGCAACTGATGTATGGCCCCTGCCGTTGAGGCGGTCACGGTGACAGGGCCCCTGCGCTCCCTCCCCGCCCTCCCCTCCCCCCAGACAGCTTGAAACCAGGTCCTTCATTTGCATTTACATGATCTCGCTGTGCAGCTTATGAGATCGAGAGATTTATTTGCTACTTAGCTTGATGTTTGATTACACTCGGAGAAGGCGGTGAGCGGCAAAGTGCAGGGATGCGTCGCTCCGAGCCTGCAGCCTCTGGGGGCCAGTAACTCAACAGCAGGTTTAGGCGGATGAGGGGGAAACGCGCAGCGTTTTGAGAAAGGCAAACGTGAGAGGCTGGAAGGAGAACACACCATGATCTGGATTTTTTTTTTTTTTCTTTTTTAATGAAAGCAACAGAAACTGGCTGAGGTGTCATCTGAATTATGAACAGCCCCAAGCAACTCTATGAGTTAGCTCATCGTCCTGGGGAACGAACTCCCAGAAACTTTTCCTTCCGGGCAAAACCAGAGGCTCCTGAAATTGATGGTTCCGCGCCCCCCCTCCCCACCTCCCACCCAAGTAGGGACGGGTGAGGATCGCCTCCTGCTTACAGGTATGGCTCTCCGATTGCAGCGTGTGGATCAACACTGGCTCTGCCAGTTACGTCCAAGCTCCTCATCTGTAAAGCGGGCAAACAATCCCACCTCTTAGGTCCGAAGCTGAGCCGGGCGACCTCAAACCATGGTGGACACGGAGCAGGCTCCCAGTAAACCAGCCGTTTTCTGAAGAAGCAAGGAATAAAGCGAAATGCTCCCGTGGAGAGAGGTCCCTCAGTGCCACGCTTTGCCGTCCAGCGTCGCCTACGTGTTGCACAGGTTGTGCACTGTGGGGGCTGGATTCTAGCTACCTGGCTGGCCCGGTCCGGATGCCCGCAGCTGGGCAAGCCTGTTTTCATAGTAGTCTGCGCTGGGCATAGTGACGGGCAGAGATCTGCTGCTGCCAGCCTGCACCCTGTGGCGTTCCAGATCCAAACAGAAGTCATCTGGAACATTCCTGAGACATGACAATTTGGTGCTTGTGGGAACATGATCTTGGGGCCAAACCTGCTGGGTCGGGATTCTGGCTTCTCACCTCTGTGTGATCCTGAGCCAGTTGTTTAAGCTCCGAGCCTATAAAATAGATGTAATGAGAGTACCAGCTCACGGGGTTGTTGGAACATTGCATAATGCTGGATAGGTTCTTAGCAGAGGGCCTGGAAGGTGCTTTTTTTTTTTTTAAGTTTATTTATTTATTTGGAGACAGAGTACAAGCGGGGGGGGGGGGGCAGAGAGAGAGGGAGAGAGAGAGAGAGAGAGAGAGAGAGAGAGAGAGAATCCCAAGCAGGCTCCACACTGACAGCACAGAGCCCAGTGTGGGGTTCGAACCCATGAACCGTGAGATCGTGACCTGAGCCAAAACCAAGAGTCGGAGGCTTAACTGACTGAGCCACCCAGGTGCCCTGGGCCTGGAAGGTTCTTACCAAAAAGTAGGCATACTAGCTAGGTGTCTTCATTAGCTTGTCCATTAATTCTCAGCAACTCTGTCTCCATTTGTGCAAACAGAAAACAGGCCGTAAAATCAATTATGTCCATTTGATGGTTCCTCAAAGAGTTTAACATCAAATCACCCTATGACCTAGCAGTTCCACTCCCAGGTATGTGCCCGACGAAACTGAAGACAGATGTTCAAGCTAATATGTGCACACACGTGTTCACGACAGCATTATTTACAAGTGTCCAACAGCCAAGTGTGCATCGATTGACGAATGGATAATAAAATGTGATAGATCCACACAGTAAAATATTAAGCAGCCATAAAAAGGAATGAAGTCCTTACATAAGCTACCGCGTGCACGAACCCTCCAAGGCAAAGAAGCCAGACGCAAAGCCACACACCGAATGATTCCATCTCTACGAAACGCCCAGAACTGGCAAATCCACAGAGAAAGAGAGCAGATTAGTGATTGCCAAGGAGCGGGGCAAGGGAAGGATGGCAGGGACGGGTTAATGGGTATGGGATTTCCTTTTGGGCTGATGAACGTGCTTTGGAACTGGACACACATTGGGGATGTGCTACATGCCCGTGAATCGTACGCTTACTAACGGTTCATGGTTAATCTTCTGTAGAGTTTGCTTCAATAAAAAGAAAAATTAAGACGTCCACAGGAAGGATGTGCCACGCCTCCCATCCGAGCAATTTAGGAAATGCTTTTCTCTCTTTGGGATGAGAAAGGACAGAAACACAGAGAAAGTAGCCGCTGTCCCATCGGGGCAAAATGCGTCAGAAAACACCGCTCGACCTTAAGGAGGCGAGGCTGTGTGGCGGCGGCGGGAGGTGCCTCGGCTGGGACTGGAATATTTAAGCCATGTGTCATCTGGATATCCCTGCTCTGATGGTCCGTGTGGCAGAAGCTGGTGAAGGCATGTGTGTTGGAGGCTTTTGAGATCTTCCCAAAATAGTTGTTCCAAAGCAGGCCAGAGGCCAGAGGACCAGTGACCGTTGCTGGATTCCATTTCACATCACGTCCCTCCTTCGCTTCGAGTGGCCTCAGCTTTGGAAGGCCGCCGTGGGCGTGGAAGAGGGGGACTGGACCGTGAGTCTGGAGCCCTGGGAGCTGGCACCCGTCCGCCTTGCCTGCTCCCCGTGGCCCATGCCTCGTCTGCCCCGGGGGACGCTGCAGGAGACCAGTGACTTCCCCAGGCCAAGTCACTGATCCAGCCAGGCAGCTGCTGTGATCTGAGTCGTATTTTTGGGGGGTCGGGGTGGGGGTGTCTCCACATCAGACTTCTTCCGAAGATCAGGCTCTATGGCTTTCAGAAAAAAAAAAAATGAGAATCCCCCAGTGAGGCCATCTCGGAGGTCCTCACCCGTGCACCTGGTGTAGACAGATGGGATCTGAGCCCAGACTCTATTCCTTCTCCCCGTGTGACTTTGAGCAGGTAATCTGACCTCTTTGGGTCTGTCTGTCATCATTCATGGAACACGGATAACCATCCCCACCTCGGGTGGCAAGACCCGATTCAGACGAGCTCACTGGGACCAGGCACCAAGGGGCACCCGGCAGGCAGGAGGCGTGCAGCGGCTTGGGACGGCTTTTTCCTCCCCTTCTCCAGGCCACTGCTGCTTTAGTAAAGACAAGAAACACCTCCATACTTACTCTGATGTGGCGTCCAACACGCCAAGGAGCAAGTTTCCAGACTGCGGAGGAGAGAGAAACAGACCAGGGCCCCCGCCCCCACCGAGGGGGGAGCCACTGGCATTAGGGATAAACGACACATCCTCACGGTTACTTGGTCACTTCAGCCGCCAAGGGTGGGAGCCAGCAGACCGCAGAACCACAGCGGACCAGGCTCATGAAAGAGGCTCCCCACCAAAAAAAAAAAAAAAAAAAAAAAAAAAAGAGCGAGCGAGAGAAAAGAAAGAAAGCAAAAGCCAAAGCAGAGAATGATCTATGTACTTTTCAAAACTTAAAACAGAAATCAAAGGAAAACTGAACTGTTTTAAGTTTTGACAGCTGCAGGGATCATTCTGTTTGGTTACTCTATTTATGTTTTCATTTTCTTTATAGATTCATTGAAAATCGCATCATGTAATAGGGAAGAAAAATGTTCAGTATTTCCCGCCCCCCCATAAACCCTTGTTCCTTCCCGAGAACAGATGAAAACGCCCGCTCCGGTGACTTTTGGTTTGATGTATATTTCATAATATCTCATTGATTGTAAGTTTTATTTCCATGTCAATAAAAAACTGGGATTGTAATAAATGAGAAGGAGTTTAACACAAAATGGCAGCTGACCTGTTAGCAGAGGAGGCAGCGGGGCGGAGGAAAAGGCTCTGAAATGAAGCCTGTTAATAAGGATGGCTATTGATTTCACCACGAAGCTGGGTGCCTCTCGGACAGGGATGTGCTCACAGCGTGAGGCTGCCCAGAGGCCTGTGGGTGAGGGGCCACCCATCCAGAAGGGGAGGAGGGCAGAGGAACTCCGGGGCGGGGGGCATCGGAGACTCAGAGAGGGGCTCAGGTGTGCGGGTGACGACGTTCGGAGCAGGGCAGGGTGTCTGGCTCTGTGGGCTGTGGAGGGCAGCAGTGGCTTGGGATCTTAAGACCGTTAAGACCATCTCACCAACAGCCAGTGGACGCCGTGTCGCGTTGAGGGGTGTGCGAAGCAGCCAGGCCCTAAGTGGCTAAAAATCTGCTCGTCTGGTCTAGTTCTTTTTTTTTTTTTTTTTTTTTTAATTTTTTTTTTCCAACGTTTATTTATTTTTGGGACAGAGAGAGACAGAGCATGAACGGGGGAGGGGCAGAGAGAGAGGGAGACACAGAATCGGAAACAGGCTCCAGGCTCTGAGCCATCAGCCCAGAGCCCGACGCGGGGCTCGAACTCACGGACCGCGAGATCGTGACCTGGCTGAAGTCGGACGCCCAACCGACTGCGCCACCCAGGCGCCCCTGGGCTAGTTCTAAAACAACCGGACATGTAAGCTATTGGTGCCGAAGGGCTTTCGAGCTAACGGTCTCGGCCTGCTGTGAAGAAATGACATCCCAGGGACGATACCCAGATCTATCTTTGGCTCGTCCGTGGAACGGGGAGCCCCAGGTGGCATGGGGGGCTGGGCTGTCGGCACCGGCCTCGTACCGCGTCCTCTCCTTCAGTCTCCGCTTCTCGCCATTGGCCTTCTTTCTGCAACTTGAACTTGCCAGCCTCCTCCCGCGTACGGGCTGTGTTAGTCGCCCCTTCCTCATCCAATCCTGCGCCCCCCTCACTCCTAGCTGAAATGTCACTGCCTTGGGAAAGCCCCCGACTCTGCAGCCCTGCTTAGAAGCCCCCGTGACATGATCTCACGTACTTTCCCCCCGGGACCCATCGCGCTGTAACTGACTGAAGGTTTGGGTGGTGGTTTGGGCCACATCTCACTCAGCTGCACATCAGTTGCAAGAGCACCGGGTAAGTCTGTCCCATTCGCCGCGGTGTCCCCAGGGCCCAGCACACAGTAGGTCTTCAACACGCACTTTGCGAAGACTCAGGCGACTGAGTGCCAGGGAGCAGCGGTGCGGGCGGCCGATGTTCTGGAAGCCCATAGAAGCAGTGCTCCTCCCAGGCCTGGCCCGTCTGGGGCAGGTCTTCTAGAACAGAGTATGGGATCTGTTCCCAGGTTCTCTAGGGATCTAGAGACTGCCAGCCCTGTCCCACGGTGGGCCCCACAGAGAGGCTGCAGTTTCTAGACTCAGTGGGAACACCAGAACTGGACAGTGTCCCGCCTTGCGGCTATGATAGGCAGGCAGGAACCGGGAGGTGTGGGAGGCTAAGAGAGAGGGTCAGTCCAGGAGGACGGCCCGGAGGAGGCTCCCTCTCCTCTCCTCCCCGCTCCTCTGGCCTCTGCGATCCCATCTGTAAAGTGAGAGAGCTGATCTCTAGGGCTCCTTCCGCTCTGCCACTCTCTCTCCCTCTCTCTCTCTGGAGAGAGAGCATATCCGGATCTGCATCACCCAGATCCACATCACCCACTACTTTTTGTTCAGGAAGGCAGAACAGCCCAGTGGGAACGCTTCAGAGCCAGCCGGATCTGGGTCCCGCGTTGACGCTCCTGCTGGTTCGCGCCCGGCGTGTGTGACGAGAGAGTGTGCAGGGCCCCTCCCATAGTGAGCTCGTGGAAACAGGGACGAGGGGCCTTGCTAGAGAGACCTGGTGCCGCCCCGTCTCACTCCCACCTGCCACACGGGCTCATGCGACCGGCCGCCCGCACTCAACCCAGCGTGACCGAGGCAGAGCCGACAGGGCCACCCTGGCGTGGAGCTCCACCCGTGGCCTCTCCAGCACACGCGGCAGCCACTTGGAGAACCACGCCTGGTTCGTGGGAAGTCCTCTCGATGCCGAGCTGTACCAGGGGCGATGGATGGAAAGCCATGTGAGGACGGTGGTCACAAAGACCTTGGACCAGCCAAACCGAGCCCAGGCTTCCAAGGTCCTCCCCCGTGCCCCCAGCCCGCCGCGTCCCTACCTACGGCTGAACATCGCGGACGCCCCTGGCTCCGTGCTTGGGAGGAAAGAGATCTGAGCTCTCCTGCAGGCACTCGGTGCAAAAGACGGCTGATCGATATTAACTGAGGAAGAGGGGCTGCGCTATAAATGATTTAATGGGTGGCTTCTTACACGCAACGGGGCCGCATGACTCAGGGAAAGATTTCAAATATGTGGCATAGTGGCTCCATGCGAGATCTGTTTGTACTTAGCTTTCGGTCTTGGAAATTACCAAGCTCTGTGCTTCTCCTGCAATTAATCATTAAAGAATTAAGAGTGAGGATACTCATTATTGTAAAAGACTCCAGCGATGGTCTTGATCCACCTTATAAAACAGACAGATTTGGTGCAACTGAATAATTTTCCTCTTCTCCGCACAAGATCAGGAATGCTAGTCATCCCCGAAGGCGGGAGGGAATGCTTACAAACTCGTATAGACCAGCCTATAATTACCGAAATAGAAAAAGAACACCATTTTGTAATGAATGACAAGCTGCTGAGAGGAAATCTAATTTGGTCTAATTAAGCAACCTTTTGTGAGGATTTGTCTTTAGATGAAAAGAGGGAGCCAAGGAGATCTACATGCAAATGAACTCCCTCATTTTGGTTTTAAAGGGCCAGGCTGAGACGGTGTCTGGGCGCCCGGGCCCTCCTCTTCATGACACGGTTTCCTCTCTCCTCGCCACCCCCCCAGGCCCAGGCGCCCCCCACCTGCCTGGCAGGAGCCTCCCGCGTTTTGTCCCTTGTCCCTCGTATCTTTTCAAACAGGACACCTCGGGTTGACAGAGCTGAGCCTTTGCTTATTCAGGAGCAAATTTTATTTGGCCCAAAGTAATAAAAGCCAATGGGGGTTTTGCTTATTAGAGGAATCCGCTGCTGTCCTCTGAGGGCGCGCCTTCTGAAGTCCGGAGGGTTGAATAAACGCGCACCCTGTTCGATCGGCAGCGACAGAGCCACTACGGTGGGAGAAGTCCCTGTCGGGCGGAGCCCCCCGCCCCCCCTCCCCGGGTCAGCCACATCACAGCCTCACGCAGCCGCGCGGGGTGGACTCCCTTTGGCTCACAGAGGGGACATGGGTGCCATGCTCCTTAGCCTCAGGCTGTTGCTTCAGGAACGAGCAGAGGCCAACTTCTTGGCTGCCATTCGGGGGGGTGGGCAGGGATGTTCCCGAGACCGTCTTCAGCTTCAGAAACTCATTAGAAGGACCCACAGGTCTCAGAAAAGCCACTCTTCTCATGGTCATGGTTTATGGACAAGGACTAAAGTCAGCTGATGGGGGGGGGGGGCGCCTGGGTAGCTCCGTCAGTTAAGCATCCGTATCTTGGTTTCCGCTCGGGTCATGATTTCATGGTTTGTGAGTTCGAGCCCCAAGATCGACTCTGTGCCAACAGCAAGGAGACTGCTTAGGATTCTCTCTCTCTCTCTCTCTCTCTCTCTCTCTCAATCTCTCTCTCTGCCCCTCCCCTGCTTGCTCTCTACCTCTCACTCCCCAAAATAAATAAATAAAAATTTGAAACAATAAATAAATAAAGTCAGCAGATAGGGTAGGAGCCAGGAGCTTTCCCCCCGCCCCCTGGAGTTGTATGGATTGTGGTTACTTCTTCCAGCTTTGATGTGTGATAATTCACACAGAGGATGGCCCTGCCAAGGAAGCCTTGGTGTCCAGAGTTTCACTGGGAGTTGGTCACATAGATGGGCTGATCGCTAACAGGGCTGGCCTTAGCCTTCAGACCCTCCAGAGCTCAAACTGACACCTCCCAACATAAGTCACACATGGACGAACTGGCTGGCCCAACCCCAGCTAAAACAGACATTTTCATCAGGCAGGGCATCCCGAGGGCCAAGAGGTTAGAGGTCTACCTCCCAGGAGCTGGGCCAAAGCTGATCCTTTCTCTGGAACATGGAGGGTGTGGACATCCCAGACCTGCTGAGTTAACCCTTACTGCCCAGCAGTGATACCTTCCTCCCAGCTACCCTGAGGGCAAGTGGCAGAGTGGTGACATCTGACAAGGTTGGGTAGATGAGAAGGGAAAAACAAAATACATTCCCTCACTTGGACCCCACAGCCTCCCATCTTCACTCTCCAGTTAGTTTTCAAAGAAGTTGCGAACGTTCGGGCTTTTTCATCTTTCCAACGGGAACAAATCGAATGCGTAAGGGGCAGGTGGCCGCAGCAGGTCCCCCTCAGCAGCCCCTCCTGGATGACCAATGGTCCAGACTGAGAATGCCCCCCCTAGACTGCCCGTCTGAGTCAGGGGCACTTACTTCTCCTCACCCCCAGATGCCTGCCCTTGCGTTCAGGATGCCCGAGGGAGGGAGCCAGAAGGGACCGAAGCAGGACGTGGGGCAACAGGAGGCACAGAGCATCCTGTGGAGAGAAACAGGAAAGGGAAGAAGGAACTGCTTCTAGTCTTGAGTACTGTTACCAGCTGACTGTTTCCTGCCCCCAAATTCCTATGTTGAAACCTAATCCCCAGGCGGATGGCTTTTGCGGGAGGGTTCCTTTGGGAGGTGATTAGGTCAAGAAGGGGAAGTCCTCCTGAATGTTTGGGATTAGCGCCCTTATAAGAAAAAACAAGAGGGGCACCTACCTGGGTGGCTCAGTTGGTTAAGTGTCTGACTCTTGATCTTGGCTCAAGTCATGATCTCACAGTTTGTGAGACAGAGCCCCGTGTTGAGCTCTGTGCTGACAGTATGGAGCCTGCTTGGGATTCTCTCTCTCTCTCTCTCTCTCTCTCTCTCTCTCTCTCTCTCTCTCAAAATAAATAAATAAACTTAAAAGAAAGAAAGAAAGAAGAAAGAAAGAAAGAAAGAAAGAAAGAAAGAAAGAAAGAAAGAAAGAAAGGAAAGGCCAGAGAGCTATCTCTCTCTCTCTCTACCATGTGTGGCCACAAGGAGAAGCCAGCCATCTGTAAACCAGGAAGAAGGCACTCACCAAGAGTCCAACCGCGCTGGCAGCCTGATCTGTGAGAAATAGATGCTTGTTGTTTAAGCACCCCCACCACCGCCACCACCGTCTGTGACAATTTGTGACAGCAGCCCGAGCTGGCTAAGACAAGCACAAACAGCTACCATGGGTTAAGCAAGTACTAAGTGCCCAATGCCTTGGTCAGGGCTAAGCACTTAACATCCACTGACCCCTGACCCTTTCTGAGCTGACCTCTCATTTAAAACCGTACTCCAGCCTCTCTACATCTCCACCCCTGCTTTGTGTTTCTCCACAATGTTTATCAACTGTGTCGTTTAATGGCGAATTTTGGTCACCATCTTTCTCTTCTCCCTGTCATGTGAGCTTCATGGGGTCAGGGATTGTATTGTTGTGGTTGCTCACTGCTCCGTCTCCGTCTCTGTTGAAGGATGGATGCATGAATTCTCATTGTATCCTACGAAGCAGGTCAGCTCTTATCCCAGTGTTACATGCATGCCCAAGGCCACCCAGATAATCGCCAGAGGCAGGGCTGGGAGCCAGGTGTGCCTGACTCTGGCCTTCCTCTTTCTGGTGCATCTAGTATCTACCACAGCCTCCTCACTCTCCTGGAGCACAGAGACCACAATCGGCTGGGTATGAGGTGCGTGCAAGAGACTACTCATGGCTCCAGCTGTTCTGGAGTAGGTCAATGTCACAGCACAGACAAATCAGGAAGCCCCCTCTGTGGCCCTGACCCATCTCCTCTCTATTAGTGTCCTGGGGCTGCTGCAACAAATTGCCACAAACTTGATGGCTTAAAATAACCAAAATTTTATTTCAGCCAGTTCTGGGAGCCAGAAGTCGGAGATCACGGTGTCAGCATGGTTGCTTCCTTCTGGAGGCCCCCAGGGAGAAACGGTTCTATGACCCTCTCTCAGCTGCTGGTGGCCTCCTGAGACCCTTGGCATTCCCTGGCTTGAAGGTGTATTATTCCAGTCTCTGCCCCTGTTTCACTTGGCCTCTTCCCTCGTACTGTCTCTGCTTCACCACCTCCCTCCCCTTTCCCTCACAAGGACACTAGTCAGGGCAATTGGGGCTCATCCGAAATCCAGTAAGGTCTCATTTTATGATCCTTAACTTTATGACAAATGCAAAGACCCTATGTCCAAAGAAGTTCCCATTTGCAGGTACTGGGGGTTAGGACTTGGACATATCCTTTCAGGGGACATATTCAATCCCCCACACCCTCCAACAACTTGACACAGCCACACCATCCAGCCATCCACACTAACAAGCTGGGGGGTGGGGATGCCTACCAATGCACAGCCTTGATCAAACAGATGTCATGAGACCCGCCTCAGTGCCAAGAACTGTATCAAGACAAGCCAGACTCTATCTCCTGGGACTGACGTCATGTGTGTGCATGCCCCTTATCACAGCTCACGGGGAGACAGGAGCTCAAAGAGACAGATGAGCAAAGTTCTGGGGGCCCAGAAGCCAAAAGACACTCACCACCCACCCTCCCAGGAAGATGTGAGATCACATGAGGAAGGTTTCCCAGAGCATGAGGTATGTGATGTAGGAGTGAGGGGTGGGATGGATTTTTCTGGTGGTAACATGTGAGGGGCATCCCTGGAAACGTGTGGCCACAGGGACCAAGTGAAATCTAGGACATGCAGAATCCTACGGCACGTAGAAGACTGGCCTATGCATCATAGGTATATCAGGCTGTGGGGGTGATGAGGAGGGAGCAGGCTGGTCTGCCCACCAGGCTCGGGGTGGACCTACCGGAAGAGACAGCATTTCGGAAGGACTGGGAACGCTAACCAGAGGGACACAGGTGGCATTTCATAGCAGGTGCCCGGAAGGTGGAAAGGCGTGAACGGGAAACACGAGCAGCAGAAAATGGTCTGCCAACCAGGAGAAAGATGAACAGTGGGCCAGACTGTGCCAGGCTCCCGTCTGCAGCGGGTTGCAGGTCAGTGGTCATGGAATGATCAGCACAAGGCAGTTGAGGAAAAGTCAGACTGGTGGTACAGCAGACTGGCGGGGAGAGCAGGAGGCGGGGATCCCCAGGAGTCTCGCTTGGCACTCCAGGTGGGAGGTGACAAGCGTCTGAATTGAGAGGACGGGGCTCAGTCAGTTGAGCATCCGACTCGATTTCGGCTTAGGTCTTGATCCCAGGGTGGTGGGATGGAACCCCGAGTTGGGCTCTATGCGCAGAACCAGCTTAGGATTTTTCTCTCTCTCTCTCTCTCCCCTGCTTCCCTGCTCACCCACTTTCTCTCTCTCTCTCAAATAAAAAAATTTTTTTAATGTCTCTGAATTGAGAGAGAGCATGGTCAGGACGCTCCTGATGCAATGCCAACGCAAGACTTCTGAGCTGTTCCGTCTCAAGTGTGTCCAAAGGTGATTTAGTGCAGAGAAAGTTGCGGGCCAGCTTCATGTGGCCTCTTTATTCTTCCTGCTCCTAACCTATCGCCTTCTCTCAGCCCAAGTCCCCTGGACTTCTCCCTTGACTGGAGCATTCAGGACTGGTAAGCATTAGGGAAGTTCCGAGAGGATTATCTGCTCAGCCCCAGGGCACACCTCCTCCCCACCTCAGCGTCCTCTCAGGAGTGACATTAGAACCCGCGTGGGTCCTGTGATCTTACACACTGCACAGCAGGCTTAGAGTCGGGGCCCAGTGGTGAACGTGACTTTAAAAAACAAGAATTAGATATTTGCTCTTCCCCAGATTTTTCTATTTCCCATGATGCATGATGACCAGACCGGGCTCTCCCAAATACCCAGGAATTCTTTCCTTTCCGGAATGTCAGAAAAGTCTCATTTTATTTTTTTATTATTATCATTATTTTTATAGAGAGAGCACGAGTGAGGGGAGAGGCAGAAAGAGGGAGAGAATCTCAAGCAGGCTCCACACTCAGCACAGAGCCCAACATGGGTCTCTATCCCACGACCCTGGGATCACGACCTGAGCCAAAATCAAGAGCCAGACGCTTAACTGACTGAGCCACTCAGGCACCCCAGAAAAGTCTCCTTTTAAAGGGTAGGGGACAAACTGCCAAACAGAGTCCCAAACCTTTGCATGAAAGCTTCAAATGCCACCCCTGCCCCTCAAAGACCAGACGCTCGGTTCACACTGCCAGCACGCAGAAAGTCTTTGTGCGGAATCACCATCCCCTTTCCATCAATAAAAGAGTTAAAAGTTTTCATCTTAAAGGAGGTGCTTCCTCCATGTAAAACCATCTCAGCAGGACGGAGCATCCTTACTATTCTACACCCCAGAATTCCCCTAAGAAATCAAATATAATCCTCTTTAAGAAGCTTTAAATAATTTTGAGCTTTCTTATTGACTTATTAAAAAGCAGCTTAAAACACGCCTTCGATGCAATCCTTTTACAAGGGTCAGGGATATAAAATTTGAAGAAATATAATTAGTAGATCAGTTGGAATGGCATAAGCAGCCAGATCCAAGTTTGACTATTTCAGAGAAAGACCCCCCCAACCAACCTGCCCTGGGACGGGGTGGGGGGAGTGCCCTTTCTCCCACCTGCACACCCACTCATCGCGAATTTTCCTAACTCCCTGGTGGTTCCCTGCCCGGAGGAATCTGCTACAACTCTACTCACGTTTCCCCGGCAGTCCATCCCCAACAGCCTCATCTGTGAGCTTGCCTCTGGTCCTAATGACTGAACTTCTCAGAAACCCCTTTGTTAAGAGCTGCAGAGGGCTTAGAACATTCCCACGGTGGCCTTTGATCCCTGGCATCTTTGAGGGATACGAACCGGCAGTGCCCTGATGCACCATGAACCATCACATTCTTCTCGTTCCGCTGGAGCCATGCTCCTTCTTGGGATGAATGGGGCGAGTCACAGTTGGATGCTTTTCATGTCTGAGTGACTGACTGACTGAATGAATGAATGAATGAATGCCCACGGCCTTTCTAAGTGTATGACTGTGTATAACAGAAAGCCACACAGACAGGGACCAAGAAAGCCAGATTTTTCCAGGGGAAGGTATCCATTGGGCCACATGTATTTCCTGTTTAAATAAAAAGAGGGGCTCCTGGGTGGCTCAACCGGTTGAGCCTCCGACTTTGGCTCAGGTCATGATCTCCTGGTTCGTGGGTTTGAGCCCCGAGTCGGGCTCTCTGCTGTCGTGGTGGAGCCCACTTCAGATCCTCGGTTCCTTTCTCTCTCTCTCTCTCTTTCACACCATCTGGTTGGGCCTAGAATGGCTCTCTCTGGACGCAAGATGTCATACAGTTTGAAAGTTCGATGTACGAGTTTAGGAGCCACGACTGCCCAGCTGGGGAAATCCAAGCTCTGTTACTCCCCAGCTGAGCCACCTTGAGCACGTGACTGCCTCCCTCTCTGCCTCAGTATCCCCAGTTGTAAAATGGGGACGCAAGCGTGAACTGCCTCCGAGGGCAGTCATGAGAATCGGAGAAGAGAACGCTCATCAAGGCTTAGAGAGAACCTACAAAGCGGCTGGTGTTGTGGGTTCAAACCAGGAAAACACCGGCAATCAGCCCAATCCGTGTCTTGCCCCGCGCCTGCACACACCAACCCCTCGGGGGGACGGGAGCCAGGGTGGTGACACATGTCCACATCTGCCTGCACCGCGAACACGCTCGCTGTCGCGCTTGGTCTAAGTACGCCGGTGGGCCAGCACATGGCTACCCTGATGCCAGCACAGGGTTTCCATTCTCCTGCAAGGAGCCTTGCAGAGAACTTCCAAAATAGCCAGCCCACCGTCCCACAGAAACCTCCCTGGGTGTCCTCACTCAACGCAGAGTCGACAGACAGTATTTGCAGCCAGCTGTGTGTCCAGCATGGTGCCCAGCGCCGGGGATACTGAAATGCGAGACACAGGTCTCAGCCCCCAAACTTGTAATTTCCTGGGGGTACAGAAAGAAGGAAACACGTGGGTGTGGGGCAGAGAAATGGGAGCCACCATCGGGGTCTGTTTGAGTACCGGGCAGCATGGCCAGATTTAGCAAATACAGTTGAATGCAAATTTCAAAAACGACAGGTAATTTTTTAGTAGGAACGCGTCCCAAATATCGCATGGGACGTACTTGTTGCTTATTCGTTGTTTGTCGGAAGTTCACCTGTGACTGGACATCCTGTATTTTGCCCGGTGGCCTTAGCCCGGTAGGAAGGACGGGAAGGTAGTTCACCCTCGGGGGAGGGCCACAGATTGTGGTCGTCCTCATTGGGAGTCATTCAGAATCTAGTAATGAACCCCCGCGCATCACCAGGCGATTGGGGTTCACGTTTGTCCTAGCCTGTCAGGCTGCTGTCGTGGAATGCAACAGAGCTCGACTTCTCACATTCTGGGGGCTGGGGAGTCCGATCAAGGTACCAGCGGTTTGGTATCAGGTGAGGACCCTCTTCTGGTTGCATGTGACCGATTCCTCACTGTGTCCTCACGTGACAGCAAGAGGGCGAGGGAGCTCTCTGCTGTCCCTTTTATAAGGGGACAGATCCCGACGGTGGGGGCTCCTCCTTCATGACGAATCACCTCCCAAAACTCCCCCCTCCTTCTATTGTCACCTTGAGGGTTAAGCATGTCACCATACAAATTTGGGGGGGACAAAAACATTCAGTCCATTGCAACCTACTTTCAGATGAAAAGCATGCTCCCCTCAAAACAGGATGACCTGGGGCTGGCCGGGCCCCCCAGCACCAGCCTTCCTGATGATGTTTATGGCACAATGTTGAAATATCCCAGAGAAGAAACGTGGGATTTTGAGAAGCAGCTTTAGACATCTGTGCCAGAACTGAGGGCATGGTCTTTGACTTGGTGTGGTCATGGGGTCTGGAGAAAGTGATCGAAAGAAGAGTGCGGACCTCATTTTGGGCACCCAAGGGCACCGTGGGCAGATGGGGCACTCCGGGGTCACACCCACGGTTTCCACTCTGGGGCTCTATCACCTGCCACAGAGTTCCAGGGAGCTGGGCTTGGGGCCACCCCCTCCAGATCATTGTCCGGGACTCCCCCTCCCCCGCCCCCGCCCCCAGCTTCTCCATCTTATTCTGCATCATTTCCTGCTGGGTTTTGATCACAGATACCAGAGTTGCAAGCCTCAAGGGCCATGGCTTTCCTAACAAATCATAGTGCCTCCTGGAACCTCTGAATCTTGCACGCAAGGCTGACTCACCCACCAGACACTGGGACACAGTGATCAGGGCCCACAGGACTTAGAGGGGCCTGCCAAAAAATATTTTAGTTTCTTTCCCAAGCAGAAGAAAAAAATAAATAAACATATCCATCTATAAAGTATAAATTCTTATTTTTTTAAGGGTGCAGGAAGGCAAAACCGCCCAGAGCTCGTTGCTTGGGAAATGGCCCAAATTTCTTTTCTCAGGGAGGAAGGAGCCTCTGGATTTCTGGGCACTGCCACCTCCTGGGCAGTAGAACACATTCCAGCAGAAAGAACATGGAGAGGGCAGGAAATTGACTCCACCCCCGCTCCCCTTCCCACCACCACAGCAGGTGCCGAGGGAGGCTCGGCGTTCAGGCTCCGCAATCATCTGGAGCCGGGTTCTAATCGTGTCTCCGCTTCGTACCAGCACAGGACCCCGAATGAGAGGCGTCCTCACTGTGCCCCGGCGCCTTCGGCTGTAAGACGGCGATGATGAAACATCTTACCTCCAAGGGCTGTTGTCATGACTGGGAAGACACTGCCCGTAAACCACTTGCTATGAGGCTTGGTACTTCATTGGTGCTCGCCAAACGGTGGCTCTTGTTCCTGTGATGAACGCTCATTGAGATGTCTTTGAAATGCCCGCTTTGGGGAAAAAATCATGGTGGGGCAATTGGTCGAAACTGAGGAAGACCCGTCAACGGTACCAACGTCAAGTTCCAATGCGTTGTCTGAGACGCCGCCACTGGGGGAAGCTGGGTGGTGGGTACTAGGGGCCTCTCTGGACTGTTTTTGCAACTTCTTATGAGTTTATAATCATTTCGAAATTTAAAAAATAAAAGATTGAGCCAACGAAATACCCGTCACGAAAAAAAGAACGTCGACGCCACGAAAGGGTGAATGGACTTTGTGAACAACTCTCATTTTCTGGGAGACTTGGATGAGCCCGTGTGTCCCCTCACGTCCTCCCCCTGCCCCTGTTCAGCCGCCGTGGTATTTTCCTTCATTATGCCAGTGCCTCAGAAGTAAACCTCTCTAATTTTCGACACCACAGCTATTTATTTAAATGCTAACTCGCATTATGAAGTGATAATCCACACGCGCAGGAGATAATTTATGAAGCATTTAAATTAAGAGGAGAGCTAATTGGGAGCGTGTGTCTTATAAGCCTTGCTAACACCAGAAAACTACAAATTAGGGGGGAAATGAAAGATATTTTTATCTTGCTTTTATCTGCTTTTGCAAGGCACTTGGAGGAAAAAATCTCCCTGTGATGCACACGCTGGTCCCCTGGCCCCTCTGGAGGCTGGTGTCTCTGCCCTGGCACTCCCCCAGCTGCTTACGGGGACGCCCCTCTGTCCAGACAAGCGGGGGCTCCCCGCATCACCCCTTGTTCCGATAAGGGAGAATTTTTTTTTTTGTCAGAAACCTTCTCAGCTCCATTATAAAGACACAAGTGGCAAAGATCGGCACTTTTTAGGTATTTATGCCTGATTGGAGAAAGAGAGGAAATTTGGAGGAGGGGAAAATCAAAACAAATATCATGCATTTTATAATGATTTTGGTTCTTCCATTTTGATCTCACGAACCGTGAGATGGTGACCTGAGCCGAAACCAAGAGCTGGACGCTCAACCAACTGAGCCACCCAGGCGCCCCTGTGGCTCTGAGGCAATAAGGAGCCTCGGAAGCCTTTCGCACAGGAGAGGAAAGGTGATCTCATCGTATCTGCATCTGCTGTGTGACCCTTATCCCAGAACGCTTTACCCACAGAACTTCAAAAGGCCGTTCTCCCTCCTCACACCTGTTAGGATGGCTACCGTCAACAAGCAAGAGGAGGAGGAGGAAAAAGAAAATAACATACGTTGGCAAGGACGTGGAGAAACTGCATCCTTGTGCGTGCGGATGCAAATGGGAAATGGTGCAGCCACCGTGGAAAACAATACGGCGGCTCCTCAAAGAAGTAAACACAGAACTACCCTGCGACGATGCAGCAACTCCACTTCTGGGTGTCCACCCAGAAGAACTGAAAACAGGGTCTTGAAGAGAGATTTGCACACCCACGTACATGTCCAGCTAAACGTGGACACAACCCAGGTGTCCATCGATGGATGAGTGGATAAACAAAACATGAGACCCACACAATGGAACATTATCGTTCAGCCTCAAAAAGGAAGGAGATCCTGGGGCGCCTCAGTGGCTCAGTTGCATCCGGCCTTGCAGAACGTTCCGGACCCCAGTCCACAGGTTCCGGGGACCGTATTCCTGCCGGCACTTGGTTTACGGGTGTGCCCGGCTTCACACCGTGGAGAGACGGCCCTGCAGCCTGCAGGTAAGTTGAATTTGTGGAAATCAAATGTTGTCCAAAGGGTGACCTGGGGCGGGTCCCGTTGTGACTGTCAGGCGGACGTTCTCAACCCCAGCTGCCCTTTAGAATCGTCTAGGAGTTTAAAAAAACATGCTAACGTCTGGGTCCCGCCCTAGATATTCTGCCATCAAGAATCCTTTGTAACCTAAAGTTATGACCCCCTCGCTTATGGATTTTGCAAGTTCAAATGGTATTAATATCACAGATAGAAGCAGACAGGAACGTTCCAAGGTTTCTCCTGGCTGGTTCATTTAATACCTTGTTTTGAGCTCCCCTTTTTTTTGCCTCTATTGGGTTTTTGTGCGACTTCACACCCTCACCCAGTTCACCCTGTTTCTCCCTAAAAACTAACAGCTGTGGGGCACCTGGGTGGCTCAGTGGGTTAAGCGTCCGACTTCAGCTCAGGTCATGATCTCACGGTTCGCGGGTTCGAGCCCCGCGTCGGGCTCTGTGCTGACTGCTCGGAGCCTGGAGCCTGCTTCGGATTCTGTGTCTCCCTCGCTCTCTGCCCCTCCCCTCCTCTCTCACTCTCTCAAAATGAATAAATAAACATTTTTAAAAAAGGAAAGCCATATTAATTTTTTTTTTTTTCTGCAGTAACACACAAGAAGCGCCCCAGAGAGAGAGGCCCACCCAGGAATCGGGCTGGGCTTCTCTCCACCCCCCGGGGAGTCCACTCCCTTTCTGCTGCTCAGCGCTGAGGTTTGTAAACAAGGCCACACGACGAGGCAGCCAGCTCCCACGGGGAACTCGGAGGCCGGCTGTGTGACAGTTACTAATTGCTACCTCTCGGGGCCTCTTTCTTCTCTCCCACAGAATGAAGGAGCGGAGACGTTCAAGAGATAGATATTAGATGCCTACTGCATGCGAGGAACCACAGAGTTCTCTCTGGGTTTCCCCGACTTCTCCTCCTTAACATTGGTGGGGAAAACTGGAAAGAACCCTTGGGGCTTTTAAAAAATGCTTACGGCTTTCTCAAGGGCGCAGGCCCTAGGGCGGAGACGGGGGGAGAATCGCAGGGGCTCTGTCACTCGGGCGGGACTGGGCCGCTTCCCACGCGGGAAGCCTGCCTCTTTAACAAAGCATTGCCCGCACACACCAGTAATTGCCTTGCTATGGCCATCCGTGTCACCGTTCATCGGCTGGTCCCAGGGAGCGCCCGGGGGAGCAGTTCCGCCTTTGCTAAACCAATATCCCCCATGACAACCCCCCGCTGTGGTCCCGGCAGAATAAACCCTCCGTTGCTCTTTGCTGAATGATCATGAACACATGATTAAAGCTCTAGATTTATAGCTTCCTTGGGCTTGAGAAATCAAGCTGCTCCCGCCGCTAGGGCCTGCCCCCGTGGCTGCTGGGGACAAGGAGTAGGGAAGTGGCCGTGGTTCTGAGCGGGAGGGAGGGCTGCCGGGGCACGTGCAGTGAACACATTCGCCAGACTGCGGCTGCAGCCACTGGGACCGACCACGGGGTCTCTAACTCGCCGCGCCGTGAAGGAGAGAGATAGGCAGGGGTGCCCCTGAGCCCGGGCGCATCCTGGGCCACACGTCTCCTCCAGCACGTGGGTTTTGTCTTACCCAGAAACAGCTGGCCCTGTGCCCAACGCTCCCGCTTACATGTGCTATCTGCAAGCATCCTCCCTGCATTCATCACTCAAGCCCGAGCGGCCTGTTAATCCTGAGAGATGCCGATGGTCAGAAGTGGAGATTTCTACAGAGATCAGAATGTATACTGGGTTGCCATGGCTACCGTTTTTTCTTTTTTGGGTTTTTTTTGGGGGGGAGGGGAGGGACAGAGAGAGAGAGAGAGAGAGAGAGAGAGAGAATCTCAGGCAGCCTCCGCCCCCAGTGCGGAACGTGACGTGAGGCTCGATCTCACAACCATGAGATAGGATGTGAGCCGAAATCAAAAGTCGGGCCCTTAACTGACTGAGCCACCCAGGCACCCTCGTTGCTACTGTTTGAAGACCAGCCTTCTTTCAGCACTTCCCACATGCCAGGTGCAGGGCTGAGGCCTTTATGTCAAAGAGCATTCATATATTTTTAAAATTAGTTTTTAAATTGAGGTGAAAATCACAGAATATAAAACTGACCCCCCCTTTTTTTTTTACTTTATGTATTTTGAAAGGAGGGGGCAGAGTCCGACGTGGGACTCTATCTCATGAACCGCGAGATCATGACTTGAGCAGAAATCAGAGTTGGATGCTTACCCAACTGAGCCACCCAGGCACCCCCAAAATGACCCTTTTAAAAATGTGCAATTCAGTGGCATTTAGTGTGTTTGCATTGGTATATAGCCCCTACCTCTATTTAGTGCCAGAACTAAGAACAAAGAAAATCGCTACCGTTCCGCAATCATGCCCCATTCTCCCATCCCCCCGGCCCCTGGCAACCACGAATCTACTTTCTGTCTCTATGGATTTACCTATTCTGGGATCTCATGTTAGCGTAATCACACACTATGTGGCCTTTCGTGTCTGGCTTCTTCCGTTCAGTGTGACACTTTCGAGGTGCATCCACATTGTAACGGCGTCAATACCCCATTTTTTATGGCTGCATAATACTCCCTTGTCTGGATAGACCACGTTTGCTATATCCATTCATTCGGTGATGGATGCTCGTACATTTCTGAGGTGGGTGCTGCGATCATTTCCATTCTCATAGAAGGAAGGAGGTCAAATCACTCACCCAAGGACCCATAGCTCATGAGGTGGAGGCACGCACGTGTGGCCAGGTAGTCCAACCACTGAGCTGCCCAGGAGCTAGGAGAAGGGCTGAGGCAAGGGCAATGGCAGGAAACAGGATGTAGTGACTTTTCTGTAGCCCCCTATCCGGCACATCCAGAAAGCTCTTCAATTGTCCTTAAGGGGTTGGTCGGTGAGCCCTATTTATGAAGCCCTACAGCGTATGATACTCTGCCCTAAATGATATTGTGAGACCGGGATAATTTGGAGCAGTTTCTTGAAGGTCTTCAGCAAGCATGCATGTACACACATGCACACGCATTACATCCACCCATCTGTCTATCCATCCATCCATCCATCCATCCGTCCATCCACCCGTCCATCCATCCATCCATCCATCCATCCATCCATCCATCCAACCATCCAACCATCCATCCATTCACCCACCTATCCATCCATCCATCCATCCATCCATCCATCCATCCAACCAACCATCCATCCACCCGCCCATCCATCCATCCACCCATCCGTCTGTCCATCCATCCATCTATCCATCCATCCATCCATCCATCCATCCATCCATCCATCCAACCAACCGTCCATCCACCCGCCCATCCATCCATCCACCCATCCGTCTGTCCATCCATCCATCTATCCATCCATCCATCCATCCATCCATCCATCCATCCATCCAACCATCCAACCATCCATCCATTCACCCACCTATCCATCCATCCATCCATCCATCCATCCATCCATCCAACCAACCATCCATCCACCCGCCCATCCATCCATCCACCCATCCGTCCGTCCATCCATCCATCTATCCATCCATCCATCCATCCATCCATCCATCCATCCACCCATCCGTCCATCCATCCATCCGTCTATCCATCCATCCATCCATCCATCCATCCATCCATCCATCCACCCATCCGTCCATCCATCCATCCGTCTATCCATCCATCCATCCATCCATCCATCCAGGCTGGATTAGATGCAAAGCGACAAATTAGGTAATTCCCAGATTGTAAACTGAACTGCTACCAAGGACACAAGTCACAGTGTGTCCAGACTCTCTTCTCATGTCACCCCAAGGGAAGTTTTCTTCCATGATCCGGTCCGGTTATCAAATCTGTGAGTGTCTTCACCCCTGTTGGAGCTTCGGGGCAAGAGTGCAACCTCAGGAGGGTTCAATCATTTCAGTTTTCCCCCCTCCTTTCATCTCCTTGTACACGCCTCTGCTATTTTTTTTCTCAGTGCTGGCTGCCTACTTGAGAGAGCAGCTGTGAGATATGACAAAAGACATAACCGAAAGAAGTCTGTCTACATCTGTGCTGCCTACGACGGCAGCCACTGGCCACAAGCGCTATCTCGAGCGTAAAATAATTAAAACTTGCATCTTCAGCCACACTAGCCGGATCTCGAGTGCTCGTAGCCTCCACGCGTGTGGGCAGAAGGCAGAGACGGAATGCCTCTGTCACCACAGAAGGCTCTGGTGGGCAGCGCTGGTCTGAGCAGTGCCAGTTTCCCGAGTGATTGTCTGTTTCACTCTGCCCTGTGTAGACCCGACCCGGGAAAGGAAATAGACATCTGGTGCTGAGTAGAGATCGTTGTTGGGATTAGCACTTTGCCTCCGTGGGTCAGATGATGGGGATGGGGGGGGGGGGCGGCAGAGAAAGAAGCCTGGGGTAGAGGAGGGATGGTGGCATCAGCTGAGCCTTCCCCGCCCCCCTCCCCCAGGCGGGGACGCAGAGGTGGAGAGACCGGTTGGTAAGGAAGACATCAGAGTCCCCGAGCGTCGCTGCAGCGCTAAGCGGCCCCTCTGTGTGACTCAGGCCCTCCGTGCGCCCCGCTCCGGGATAACGGGATCCGTCTTTATGTTCTGATTTAAGGCCTGGCAGGGTTTTCATTGCTGCCTCCTGGATCTCACACGCGCAGCGAGGCCGCTCTGAGTCAGGAGGAAACCCACACCCCACGCCCAACGCTTCTCTGCTGCTCTGCGCTACGGAGAAAATGGGACCATAAAACATGACAAGGGAGGCCCCGGGCCTTCGCCAAGAAGGGATCCGGGCCGTTAGACTCCTAACTGTGCCGGAGAGAGTTGGGCCCGGGCGACCCCGAGATGCCAGATTCGTTAAGGCGCTCGCGCAGGCTGGTTTGGGGAAGGGGACAGACAGGGAGGTGTCTTAGGAGCCGGTGTCATCCGAGCTGGAATCCAAAGGGCGACAGGCACGCTTCTTGGTGCTCCTTTCCCGAGTTCACGTTTTCCTTCCCGTCCTCTCTCTGCTTCCCCGAGAGCAAGCAGGAGCAGTTTGTTTTCGACTGCCGGAGGAGGCTTGAAATATTACAAAGGTGGCGTGTGGAACGCTCCCCGCGGCCCTGCCCCGATGGCACGCGCACAGACATAAAAAGCAAATACCATCAGTAACCCGTCGCCAGAACCCAGCAACAAGCCGAGGGTTTGTCTCCCTGCCGGGGCTGTTAGCAGCGATGTATTTCTCCCTGCACTAAGCACCATCTTTCCCAAGGCTGCATTACAATGATTTATAAACCCCATTTCTGGGGAAAACGAATAGATCAAAGCGAGGAGAAAGAAAGGAGACATGAGCAGCTGGAGGAAGATATTGAAGCACGAAAGAAAAACACAAATGAAGAACGAGGCGGTGACACAATTGAGCCATTCCCCGCTGCACTTTTATCAGAGGAAAATAATAGCAAAAATCTCGATTTTAATCCTTTTTTTTTTTTTCTTCTTTTATAAGACGCAGCCTCCTGTCAGTTGGCGGGGCTCAGGGGCGTCTGTGGGCACGCGTGGGATCGGGCTGCCCGGGATCCCACGGGCCGGGGGTGGGGGGTGGGGGGGGGGGGTCTCTGCTGGGGGAGGGGGTGCCAGAGCCTCAGCGGCCTCCCTGCCCTCCTCACCTTCAGGGGCCACCGGTTCCGGGGCTCAGTTGGCTCTGGGGTACACACGGCAGATCGCCCTCAGCTGCTTTCACAGTGGGGCCACCCAGGGGTGGGAGACCGTCGAGGCACGACCTTTTCAAATCCTCTGGGTGGATCCACGGTCTCTTCCATCATCCCCCAGGTGGCTGTTTCTTTGACCTGCTCTCGCTCCTTAAAGACCAGAGGAAGAAGAAGGACCCGAGGCCCAGTGAGCCGAGCAGGGTCACCGTGAAGGGCACCCCTCCGGAAGTCTCAGACTTCGCGTCCACGTCCCAGCCCATCTGCACGAATGGAGGGACCTGGCGCTGGCTGAGGATGGGACGTGGATGGGACTAGTCATACGGAGGACGGAGGGGAGGGGACACATCAGGACGGGAGTCAGGCCAGGCTGCCTGGAGGAGGCGCCCTTTGAAATGGTCTTGAAGGGGGCGCCTGGGTGGCTCAGTGGGTTAAGCGTCTGCCTTCAGCTCAGGTCATGATCTCACGTTCGTGAGTTCGAGCCCCATGTCGGGCTCTCTGATCATCTGTCCCCCTCTCTCTCTGCCCCTCCCCCACTCACGCTTTCTCTCTCTCTCTCTCTCTCTCTCTCTCTCTCTCTCTCTCTCTCTGAAAAATAAATAAATAAACTGAAATGGGTCTTGAAGGAAGGACAACGGCTACTATGGACGGGTCCCTCCCCAGTCACCAGCTCAGAGCTGCCTTCTGCCAACCCCTGCCCAGCTGTTTATCACAAGAAATGCTACGTTTTAGTTACTCCTATATTGTCTGTTTCCTCCCATTAGAACATAAGCATGCGAGGGGGCACCTGGCAGTCTCCGTTGGTGAAACACGCGATTCTTGGTCTCGGGGTTGTTGAGTTCAAGCCCCACATTGGGTGTAGAGATTAGTTTAAAATCTTTAAGGGGCGCCTGGGTGGCTCAGTCGGTTAAGCTCAGGTCACGATCTCCCCAACATCGGCTCAGGTCACGATCTCCCAGTTCGTGAGTTCAAGGCCCGCGTTGGGCTTGCTGGTATCGGCACAGAGCCCACTTTGGATCCTCTGTCCCTCTGTTCCCCTCTCTCTCTGCCCCTCCCCGGCTCGCGCCCCCTCAAAAATAAATAAAATCTTTAAAGAGAAATAAATAAATAAAACTTAAGAAACCAAACAGAACCATAATCATGAGAGGGGCACCTTATCTAGCTGTCTCATCCACCTGCTATTACCCCAGAGGCTAGGACAGTGCCAGGCACATAGCAAGTGCTTTGTCAAAAGGCACTGAATGAATGAGTGAGGCCCAGGCACGGCACCCACACTTTGTGATCCTAGCGGGCGTGTGTCATACCCCCATTTTACAGATGGGAAAGCTAAGAGCGGTGAGGTAAACTTGCCCAAGGTCACACAGCTCGTAGGTGCTGAGGCAGGATGGGGATGACCCTAGTGTCCTGGCCACCGCATCGCACGGACCCTAAAGTTAGGGTTTTACTGCTTTTTCCTCGACAGTGTGTCCTGCTGGGGGATGAATGGAGAGAGATGCCAGTGGGGGGGGGGGGGTTCCTTTGTTTTTTTTTTTAATGTGAGAACCCCATGCGCAGCAAAGTGCCGGTGGGCTCTGGGGCTGTGACTTTGCCAGGGGCAAGATCCCATCAATCCCTAATGAGGGCCTAAGAACCGTCCAGACAGAATCTGCAAATACAATAAAGAGACCACGTGTTCCTGCACGAGCTATCGCTAAGCTTTGCCACAGACCAGAGTTATTCCTGCAGGCTAATTTATTGGCTTCTCCTTTTAAAAGGCCAACCCAGCAGAGCAAAATCTATCCGGGATGGTAGCCAGGGGATAATTTGTATGAGGTGCCATGACATTCTGTGTCCTCACTCCAAGTGGCCCTGGGATGCTGTAAGTGACCAAGCACTTCTGGCTTATGGGGGCGTTGAAAGAAGGGCCTAGGCATCGGCTCGGGTGGGGAAGAGCTGGCCCAAGTCAGGCTTAACTGAGCTTACCAGGTTGCCCTCGGTCCCGGGAGCGAGAGCCTGGCAGGTCAACCCTGCGGGCTGGACCACCCAACAACCGGCCCGGCCTCATTGGTTCCGCGATAAGGATGGTGTTGGCCTGTGGCTCTGCTTGTGAGTATGTCTACTCCCTTAAAAGCCAATATGCCAATCCTGTCATTAAGAGTGAGTCTCAGGGCACCTGGGTGGCTCAGTCGATTAAGTATACGAGTTCGGCTCAGATCATGATCTCGCGGTCCGTGAGTTCGAGCCCCGCGTCGGGCTCTGCGCTGACAGCTCGGAGCCTGGAGCCGGCTTCGGATTCTGTGTCTCCCCCTCTCTCTGCCCCTCCCCTGCTCTCTCTCTCTCTCTCTCTCTCTTTCAAAAATAAACAAACACTTAAAAAAATTTTTTTATAGAGTGCTTTTCGTGTTCCTAAAGAATCTTCGCTTCCAGAAAAAGATTCACCGCGTAGCACAAAAGGGTGTTGGATCAAACTATCACTTAGTTGGTAAGAAAAGTGACTTGTGGTCAGCTTGTCCAGGACAGACCTTTCCCTGAGTGTACGTGGAGACACCGAGCCCATCCTCAGGCAGAAACCCCAGTAACATCCGAACACTTCCGATGGGAAAAGAGGCTTAATTCCGTTTTAGTCGTGGGGCTTAGACAACCCAAAGTTTCACCCTAAGAGTTGAAAGACACTGAATTTACTTGCACTGGTTGTTTAAAATGGTGGAAAGCGCTCAGGTTCCTGGGGTGACTTAGTGTGTTTTCCACCTGGTCTGATTCTTAAGCAGGGGAGTTACAAACCTGAAAACCGGAGGTGATAATGGAAATATTGATAAACTCTTTCCCATAAAGAAGCTACTAGATACTGCAGGAATAGCCAGGGAACAGGCAAAAAATAACAAGAATGCTTTTCTCTGCTTAGCCAAGAAATACAATAGCAGCGTTTATTGCTTACAAAACACAGCTGCTTTTCCTCAAATTGGATAGAAAAAAAAACGAACCCCGATAAATTATGACGCCCCTAAATTCCAAAGAATGTGCATCAATTATTGGGGGTGCCACCAGAATCCTGTTGGGCAGCCTACTTATTAGGACCGTAATTTATTATTATTATGCTTTGGTGCACATACACAGGCTGATAAAATTCAAATCTATTAAAACAAACGTCCTCCTTTCTCTGACTCAGTAAGAGACAACATTCCGACAGGAAATATTATAAATGAGAAAAGCAGATGACCCTTTTTTTTTAAACTTTTTTTTTTTAGCGTTTATTTATTTTTTTGAGACAGAGAGAGACAGAGCATGAACGGGGGAGGGGCAGCGAGAGAGGGAGACAGAGAATCCGAAACAAGCTCCAGGCTCCGAGCTGTCGGCACAGAGCCTGATGCGGGGCTCGAACTCCCAGACCGTGAGATCATGAGCTGAGCCGAGGTCGTCGCTTACCCGACTAAGCCACCCAGGCGCCCCGCAGATGACCCTTTTATACTCAGGAGCGACAGACTGAAAAATAACCAACGGGGACATCATCCGCTATGACCAGGCTTCTAGAATCTCGCCCCCAGAATCCAGGAATTGCTACAAAACTGGACCACAAGAAACAGGATAGAGGCCCATCGTCTGGTGCTCCTGGCCCAGACTAAAGCTCTTTTCATGAAAATGCTTCTATTTTATTTATTGAAAAACATGTTTTTGAGTTTATTTATCTTGAGAGAGAGAGAGAAGAGTATGCACGAGAGGGGGAGGGGCAGAGAGCGAGGGGAGAGAGAATCCCAAGCAGGCTCGTGGGGCTCGAACTCACGAACCACGAGATCATGACCTGAGCCAAAACCAAGAGTTGGACACTTACCCAGACCGAACCACCTGCGTGCCACAGAAGTGTTTCTGTTATTTTAAAAAGTGAATCTTTCAGTATGCTAACTGATTTGAATGTCAATATTTAAAAATAAAAAATTAAATTTAAAAAAACCTAAATAGGGGCGCCTGGGTGGCGCAGTCGGTTAAGCGTCCGACTTCAGCCAGGTCACGATCTCGCGGTCCGTGAGTTCAAGCCCCGCGTCGGGCTCTGGGCTGATGGCTCAGAGCCTGGAGCCTGTTTCCGATTCTGTGTCTCCCTCTCTCTCTGCCCCTCCCCCGTTCATGCTCTGTCTCTCTCTGTCCCAAAAATAAATAAACGTTGAAAAAAAAAAAAAAAACCTAAATAAATACTTAAAAATTAAAAAAAAAGTGAATCTTTCAGCTTCAGTTTTAAACAACATAAGGTACGTTTTCTTCTCTAAGACATACATATCATACTGGCTTTTTAAAAATAGATGAATGTTACCTTGGGGAAGGACTTTAGGAGTCACTGAGTTCCTCCCTCTAACAGAGAAGGAAGCTGAGACTGTCCGAGGGCACGCAGGACAGGGTCCAGGCTAGTTGTCATGCCAGCGACCCCGATTCCTCTAGCCCGACAGCCACCATACTTGGCAAAAGGAAAGCCAAGTGGTTCGTGTCAACTGAGCACACACCGTCAACTTCCGCTGGTCCTCCCGTGGTTTCTGCAGTGCTCACTAGCTCCTCAAGGCCACCATACCCCAGGTGACCAAAACTGAGCCCAGGCGCTCTCTGCAGAGGAGGATGTTGGGAAGAGGGATTGCCTGTTCATAGCACCGTAACATCATCGCCCAAGCCAATACCACTTGGCTGCTCTGAGCTCGTTCTTATGAACAGGGGCACCTGGGTCAGTCGGGGAAGCGTCCAACTTCAGCCAGGTCACGATCTCGCGGTCCGTGGGTTCGAGCCCCGCGTCGGGCTCCGTGCTGACAGCTCAGAGCCTGGAGCCTGCTTCGGATTCTGTGTCTCCCTCTCTTTCTGCCCCTCCCCTGCTCATTCTCTCCCTCCCTCTCTCTCTCAAAAATAAAATAAAAACATTAAAAAATTTTTTAACAAACACAACAGATTTGTACTTATGAACAAACTGGATTTCCCCTTAGGCTCCCAAAGAGGCCATGTTGCTGCTCTTGTCAAGGCATAAACTGCAGAAACGATCTCTCTGCCGTGGTCCCTTCCCTCCACGCTTACACCAAGCTAGAGGAGGGGACACACCCACGGCCACCAGCCCTGCAGACAGCAGGGGAGCCCCGATTGCCTTGCAAGGGGGTAGCGATAGGAATGGACTCATTTGGGGAAGGTTCTTTTACTTTGGAAAAAGACTCTGTGTGGGGAACAGAGCAGAGGGGACAAGAGCAGGTAGGAGATGCCAGACAGGAGGCAACAGCAGGGAACTTGTGGAACAGACAAGAGTGGCCTAGAACTCACAGGGAGCAGTAGGGGCGGGGACAGGGTTAACGGGTTTTCACGAGTGTTGTGCCACGAGAAGGAGAGAACTACAGAGTGAGGTTGCTCTGTGGGTACCCGGTAGCTGACGAGGCACACTCACTAATTTAAATGGCCCCTACACACACACACACACACACACACAAATTCATATCTCCACCCAGCCATGAATCGCCAACCCTCACAGGACTTTAGGCCCCTCGTGGGTTGAAGCCACCAGCCCTGAAAGACCATTATTTGTGCCAGACCCACTGTCCAGACCAAAGTCACGATCTC
The DNA here is from genome assembly GCF_018350155.1 of Leopardus geoffroyi. Lineage (NCBI taxonomy): Eukaryota > Metazoa > Chordata > Mammalia > Carnivora > Felidae > Leopardus > Leopardus geoffroyi. The sequence continues at coordinate 90,323,292 of NC_059342.1, read as the reverse complement.
TGTGCAGACGCACTCCGATTCTGGAATTTGCTATTTTGGCTAGTGGCACCTCCATGGGCTCAGTTGCCCACGGCAGAAACTTGATGTCAATTTTCAGCTTCTTTCCGTGGCCCTCCACACTCAGTCAGGCACCCCCTGAGCAGCTCTCCGGTCCATTCCTTTAGTGTCTTCCCCACTGCTGTGGACTCACCGAAGACCTACCTTCACTTCTTACGGGGCACGGTGGCGGGAGCCTCCTCTGGGTCTCCCCGCCCCCAGGGCCGACCCCCTCCAAACCATCATCACTTGTGAGCCCACTGGTCTCACAAGAAAACCAAGTCTATTCGTTCCATTTCCCCCACGTAAAACCTTTAAAAGCATCCCGTGGCCCATTGGGTCAGAAGTAGGATTTGGGGAGGGGGCCCTTTAAGCACGTGGCCCGTGGGGCCAGGCAGCCAGAATTCAAATCTCTGCTCCACTGCGTACGTGCGATGTGGACCCTCCTGGCCAGATGAATGCGTCATGCCTCCGTTTCGTCATTTGTAGAAGGGATACTATGAAGACCCACATCACTGAAGCTTGGTACCTGGTATGCAGCATTTAAGGGGTGCTAATTGTAGTCACTGTGTTTACTAGTCACAGTCTAGGCCCATCCATGTCCAGCATCTGCCACATCCTGAGGTCACCTGCTCTGCCAACATCCCCGCTCGTGCACCGCACCCTTTCTGCCCCAGCGAGACTGGCGGACCCGCCGTTCTCACACATGGCAGCCTTGTTTCCCTGCTTCCCCATCTGCTATTTTCTTTACCTAGAATACGCTGCCCCTCTCATTTGCCTCCCAAACTTTGAGTCATCCTCCCAAACTCGGGCGGCAAGCTAAAAATACTGACAACTGACGTCACGTGTCAGTGAGAACGCGGGGTGACTGGAGCGCCCATACCCAACTCGCGAGAACGCAGAGTGGTGTGGCCACTTTGGAAAACAACATGGCGGAACCTTACCACGTTGAGCACGCACCCGTTACGTGACCCAGAAGTCCCACTCCTACACGTTTACCCAAAAGAAATGAAAATACACGTCCAGACAAAAACGTGCATGGGGACATTTGCAGCATTTTTTTTTTTTTTACAGCAGCCCCAAACTGTCAGCAACCCTGCTGGTCGATGGATCAACAGACGGTGATCCGTCCATTCGATGGAAAAGTATTTGGTAATACGAAACAATGAGGTACCAGGGGCGCCTGGGTGGCTCAGTCGGTTGAGTGTCCGACTTTGGCTCAGGTCACGATCTCGGAGTTCGTGAGTTTGAGCCCCACGTTGGGCTCTGTGGTGACAGCTGGGAGCCTGGAGCCCGCTTCGGATTCTGTGTCTCCCCCTCTCTCTCTGCCCCTCCCCTGTTCACGCTTTGTCTGTCTGTCTGTCTGTCTGTCTCTCTCTCTCACAAAAACAAATAAACATTAAAAAATATATATATGGGGCACCTGGGTGGCTCAGTCAGTTGAGCGTCTGACTTCAGCTCAGGTTATGATCTCACAGTTCGTGAGGTCGAGCCCCACACCAGGCTCTGTGCTGACGTCCCAGAGCCCGGAACTTGCTTCGGATGCTACGTCTCCCCCTCTCTCTGCCCCTTCCCTGCTCATACTCTGTCTCTCAACAATAAATAAATGTTAACAAAATTTTTTTTTAATAAAGAAAATTTAAGGGGCACCTGGGTGGCTCCGTCGGTTGAGCATCCAACTTCGGCTCAGGTCATGATCTCGCAGTTTGGGAGTTCAAGCCCCACATCAGGCTCGCTGCTGTCAGCACAGAGCTCGCTTCAGATCCTCTGTCCCCCTCTCTCTCAAAAATGACTAAAACGGTTTTTGGAAGATTAAAAAAAAAAAAAAAGGAAAGAAACAATGAGTTTTACTATCACACGTTACACCCCGCATGCTTCTCGGATGTGTTCTGTTAAGGAAAGAAGTCAAACATACAAGACTGAACTGCATGGTTCCATTTATATGAAATTCTAGGAAGGCCAACCGCAGTGACAGAAGGCAATCAGTAGTTGCCTGGGGCCAGGGCCAGAAAAGGACATCAAATGCAAAGGGGCTCAAGGAAGCTTTTTAGGGCGAGGAAACTGCTCTGTATCTCGACAGTGATGGGAGCTTCGTGATTGTGCACAATCACCCAAACTCACCAAACCGCCTGCTTAAAATGGGTGAGTTTGATGGTGTGAAAATCCTACCTTACAGAGCAGTAAAGAGAAAAAAAAAAAAAATCTAAAACCAACCTCCAGACTGTCCCCCTCTGTTCAGCCTTCTCAGACTTCTTCTCCTCCAGCTGCCCTGTCCTTATCACATCCGCTGTTGGACTTTGACCACAGTCTTGGCAGGTGGACAGATGGGTCTGTCTCTCCATTAGCCTAGAGGCAGGGCCCGGGCTCCTTCCTTCATCCCTGGTCCCCTGCCTCCTAATCAGGACACTCCCCTCGTGCAGCACGGAGGGTGTTCCAACAAGTCTGCCCAGGGCTGACTTCCACGTCCTGACGGGGGTCCCACCGCAACCCCAGGAGGTGGGTCTTCACTGCCCGGTTTTACCAAAAACAAACAAGCCAACAAAACACGGACGCTCAGAGCGGTGGAATAAATACCTGCCAACATCAGACAGCTCAGAGCGGTGGGTCTGGGCTTCAAAACCAGGTCCGTTTGTCAGTTTGAGTCAAGGCTGTGCCTTAAGCACCGCATTATACTGCTGGACGCAGCCCTTGACGGAGAGAAGATGCCCCAAGAAACGGCGTGCTGTATTGACTCTGATCGAACACGACGGCCACTCCGTTCCTCCCCTCCCCCGTCTTCCCAGGGTCACGCCACCAAAGTTCTGCGTGGTACGTGCAACATCCGCGCGCGTGTGCGCGCGCACGCGTGTTTTTGACCTACTAGAATCCGAGCTTTTTCCCTCTCCTCTCCTTCGAATTAAACTCAAAAGCCAAATTAGCCTTCCACCCAAGAGACCAATATTACCTTGCAATGGCCACCCCCCGACCAGCCGCTAAGCGTGTAGGACAGTAGCTCGAGGTAAAACAAACAACCTTGCTGCCGTGTAAACTGCTCCTAAGTAGGTCTTTCCCTTCAGCAGATATCCTTGGAACGTCGGGTGGTTTTATCAAGAAATATTCGAGGGGCGCCTGGGTGGCTCGGTCGGTTGAGCGTCCGACTTCGGCTCAGGTCACGATCTCACGGTCCGTGAGGTCGAGCCCCGCGTCGGGCTCTGGGCTGATGGCTCAGAGCCTGGAGCCTGCTTCTGATTCTGTGTCTCCCTCTCTCTCTCTGTCCCTCCCCCGTTCATGCTCTGTCTCTCTCTGTCTCAAAAATAAATAAATGTTAAAAAAAAAAAAAAAGAAATATTCGAGGGCTGCGTACAGAATGGAAGCAGTAGGCTGGATCTTTCATCAGGCCGGTTTTCCGGCGCGTTCTACCTTCTGGCCTTCTAGAATTCCACTCTTGCGGCATATGCATTGTGCCGGCTGTGGGAGGCCCCCGTGCGCACTGTGGGTAGCTTAGCACACTTAAAAGGAGTGCGAGTTGGAACATACCCGGGGAGGGCACGCTGGGTGCCAGCCAGCACCGTGGCCCGTGTGGACCCGCCTGCTGAACCCGCTTTTCTGGGGGACAGAGAGGAGAGGCCACATGCTCTGGGGGGGCAGGAGGAGCATCGGTCCCAGCGGAGAGTGGAGACGCAGCCGCTTCGTGGCTTTGCCCCGCGAACTGCTTTTCCTCTCCCTGGGGCCTGCTTTCCATTATTTGCGAGGCTTGAAATGAAACCAGAATGAGAATAATATGACTTTTTTTTTTTCCCTTGGGAGGGGTCCCTTGAAATAGAAAATGATCCATTAATTTGACCTAGTTCCCTCTCTGCATCCCTAGGAAGAGTCAGGTGCTAATTGACAGATGGAGGTGTACCTCCTGCCTCGGCATTCCGCGTCAGGCTTCACTCGTTCCTGAGTCGCTTCTAAGGGGGGGGGAAACACGAGACGTGGAATCCGTGGCAGAGCGTGGATTCTGGAGAGTCAGACCTGAGTTTGAATCCTGGCTTTCCCGCTTCCCTGAGTCTGAGACTTCGGGGGCTAGTCACCTAACCTGCTCGAGCCTCCGGTTTCCCTTCTGTAAGATGGGAGAACGAATTCCTCTCTCGTGAGGCTGCCGGGACGCGTAGCTTGTAGGAGCCGATGTCGATGCGTGCTTTCCCACGCAGAGCGGAGCCCTCAGGAAACCGCAGTGTGGCCACCGTGGTGCAATTCTGTGTCCAATTGGGAGAGGAAGGACGGAAACAGCCGTGCTCACGTGGCCGCTGCTGATGCAGGCGGAGTATCTCCGAGGCATCTGGCGAGGATGAGTACAGGCCCAGCTCTTTCTCACCGGCTTTTTCTGACCTGACCTCCTCCTGTCGTTCAACCCTTCAGTGCCAGAGGCCTCACAGAAAGCAGTGAACTTGGGAATGAACAAAAGAGGGGACAGGGGCCTATTAATTCTGAAATCAAGGTAAAGCACCACCCTCCACTCCCCGCCCCCCGCCAGACACGCTGGTAAGGAATTGACCGCCTCTGACATATCTTCGTGTGCTCACCCCGTCTCTGGCATTGTCAGCCCACAAAGGCAGGGCATCCGGGGGACGGAGAGCCAGCATCCGGTTATGCCTCCTTCAAACATCAGGGCAACCACACGGCCCGGTGCCCGTCGGCGTGGCCCAGCCTGCGTGGGGAATCACCAAAATGCAGATTCCTCGGCCCCCTCCTGAGTTACACTTTCTAGATGTGGGGCCCTGTCCCAGCCTCCTTAGGGCTGGTGTCTCCGTGGCAAAGATGCAGTGGAAGGACCGCCCACGCCTGGCGGACTCCAAAGGCTGAGGGCAGCGGCCTCGGGGTGCAGGTCAGAGCTGACTCTGATTTCCTGGCGGTTAAGGAGGCTCTTCCCGACCTTCTCCCGTCGTGAACCATCTGATAGGTCAAGTTCACGTGTGCTCACAGTGCCCGGGAGGAAAGTCCTCCCACGATCACCCATAGGACAATTAAATGAGAACGGTCCTTCGTAACTGGCGTGATGGTTGGTGTAAGAGTCGATGCCGTCTGCTGTTCACTGAGGGCCCAAGCACCCCCCCCCCCCCAAAAAAAAAAACATTCAACGAAGAGTGAGGCTAGAGAATTCTCTATCTGTTGTTTAGAAGTCAGCAGTGGGGCGCCTGGGTGGCTCAGTCAGTTAAGCATCAACTGTGGATTTTAGCTCAGGTCATGATCTCGAGGTTCGTGGGATTGAGCCCCACACTGGGCTCCACACTGCAGAGTGGAACCTGCTTGGGATTCTCTCTCTCCCTCTCTCTTTCTCTGCCCCTCCTCAGCTCACACGCTCGCTCGTTCTCTGTGTCTCTCTCAAAATAAATTTTAAAAACATAAAAAAGTTGTTAGTGCTGCCCCCGTGTTCCCAGCAGCACTGTTCAGTGGCCAAAAGCTGGAAGCAAGCAAGTGTCCATCAATCCACGGCCGGACAGACACAAGGTGGTATTTGCACGCATTTTCTGGGTGTTAAAACCCAGAAAAAGGGAGGAGATTCTGACACCTGCCACGACATAGATGAACCTGGAGGACACAGTGCTGGAGGAAGCCAGACACAGAAGGACAGATTCTGTACGATTCCACGGATATGAGGTCCCTAGAGTCGTCAGATTCATAGAGACAGAAAGGACGGCGGTGGGTGCCCCGAGCGGGGACAGCAGGGAGTCGGGAGTTAGTGTTTTCACGGAGACAGTTGCACTCTGGGAAGACGAACACGTTCATGGCTGGCAGCGTTGGCTGCACAACACCGTGCATGCATTCAGCACACCGGAAAATGGTTAAGATGGCGCGTTTTGTGTGCATTTCACCACGATTCTTGAACGCTTAAAGGAAGGACAAACATGCAGTAACTTGCAGAAGTCAGTATTTTACCAAGAGCAACAAACGATTTGCATCACATCTCACAAAGGCTCCAAACAGCGCTGCGTTCCAGGAGACCACGGCCAGGACTCCGCGGGCCGGCCCCGCAGGTCTCGGGTCGCCTTCCTGCCTTGCCTCGGCTGGCTCTCTCCATCTGACCACGGGCCCCTGCCCACACCGCGGCCACACTCGGGGAGGACGCTCCGTGGCTTGGATGTGTTGTGTGCACTGCTTCGTTTCTCTCTCTCGGTCCTCTTTCCTGGCACGTATCCAGCCCATAATTAGGCAGATTCTCAAAGGAGAGGGAATATTTCCTGCCCAAATGACAAGCTGTGGATTATGCAGCTATCTTTCCAGATGTGGCATTTGTCTCCTTGGCAATGCTGCAGGTGGCTCTCGGTTTACTCGGCTGGAAAGCTCTATCTGAGCGCCTTATCCTCACAAATACCTTCTTCCGTTGATTCTGCTTATGCGCAAGGCCTCCATTTCCCTTAGAGCTGCAAGGCCCCTTCTCCGTAGGAAATGGGAAGGGGCGTCTCCAGAAGGCAGGGAGGGGCCGGGTGGACCCTGGTGGCTGCTCACGCCCTCATGATGGGAGCGTCCAGGTGCCAGGAGGGCCACAGGGCCACTGTCACCTATCCAGGGCCCGGAGCAGAGCTGAGCCTCAGAAAATGGCTGTTGCACGAACACAACGGTTGCGGGAGTAAAATGGGAAAACGGCCCAGAACTGCCGCCGATTTCATGCAGCGTAGCAGGTACAAACGTCATGCTTTGCAAACCCAAACAAGTGATTTTCAAGCGCCGGAATCTACCACTCAAGTGCGTGTCCAGGAGCCCCGTGCATGTAACCTGGACTCCTCTATTTTCAGGGTCACACTCCGGTTTGAGCCTTATAACCCACGTAAGTGACGACTGACATTGGATGCTGTAACAATCCGAAATGAGCATCGTGGCCTCACGAAGCTTACAACATAGTCTATTTTCCGTAAAATAGACACAGGCCTATTTTAAATGCAAAGATTTTTTTTTTTTTAAAGTAGGCTTATACCCAGTGCAGAGCCCCACGCAGGGCTCGAACTCACAACCCCGAGAGGAAGGCCTGAGCTGAGGTTAAGAGCTGGATGCTTACCCAACTGAGCCACCTAGGAACTCCCGGAAGGGTTTCTTTTTTCAAGAACATGAATGTCCATCAACAAATGAATAGATAAGTCAATGGCGCTATCCTCACAATGGAAGAATATTCAGCCACAACAGGGAAAGGAGGACTGATCTATGCTATGACATGGATGAACCTTGAAAACATTACGCTGAGCAAAAGAAGCCAGATACCCAAGGTCACGTATTAGAGGATTCCTTTTATATGAAATACCCAGAATAGGCAGGTCCATAGACAGAAAGCGGAGATAGGAAAAAAAAAAAAAATCCAACCACAAAAAAAACTTCTAAACTAAGGTCTACGAGAATGGCTCTGACGTGGGAGAACTATAACACGATGTGCTTTTGCCCATTTGGTCGGGTTTTGCCACTTAATCCCACGGAGATGCAAACGCCATCCTGTCCAGGAGAGGATGGGTTTGGAATCCATTCACCTGCGTTCCTTGTTCCGCATCTGGCTTCCCCACCCCCACCCCCGCCCCGCCCCCGCCTTGGTTTGCAAGCTCCCAGAGGGAGAGTAGAGGCTTTTTCTGTCTTATTCTCTGCATTCCTTCAGTACCTAAGTTGGCTTCCTGGCACACAGTAGACACCAAATAAGTGTGCGCTGAGTAAGTGAACGACACCAGCAACTGAGCTTTAGCTGGTCTGGGCAAAGGATCCCGGGGACTCTGGGAACGAACAAACAGATGGCCTGGGACCTCGTGAAAATGGGAGATCCTGACGCGGTAGGTGTGGGGTGGGAGCTGACACTCTCTCTGCACCCAGGGACGCAAATTCTGCTTGTCCAGCAGCCACACTGGGTAGAGCAAAAGCCCGGGCAGGCCACCCCCAAACTCTGCCGCGGAAGAACAGGAGTGGGTCCCCATGTCAACATCCCAGGTTGTTTGTCTCCCCAGATGTCACTGCCTCCCCGGCACAGAGGACCCTAAGCACTGCCTGGTTGCCCCAAGGAGGAGGATGAAAGCCATTGGCAACTTCTTCCCGTGATGCCAAGGTAGCCTGTCATATCAAGGAAAACACGTCCACTGCGATTCAGAACACTCGATGTATTCAATGTTTTCTTAAATGTGTTGGGGGGGAGGGGAGGGGAGGGAGCGTCTATGACCCGTCCCCCCCCCACCCAAGAAACAAGCTGTTCCTCTGCCTTTGTGTTTCCAAGCATGTAAACTCAGTTTGAATCACAGCTAATAAACAGGTCATCTTGTACTTCCAAAATAAAAACATGCCGTATTTCAGTGGAGTAGAAACTACATTAAAAAGCTGTCAACTTCACTACAATTTCCCTGAACCTTGCACTGCAGAAAGATACCTTGTCACTCAGAGTCGAGTGCAGTTTTACTGAAATATCTCCTTGTCTGCGTAAATAATGAGTAGGCTTGCATGAGAATACCTGGCCCCCAGCCTCCTTTCTCCCCTCCTCCCTGAGAAACATATGCAAATGACAGATTTATGGGGTGAGCTTCTCCACGCTTCACTTTGAAGATGAAGGAGGGCGGCGGTCCCACCAATCCTGGTGTTGTATTGAAGACGCAGGGGTGGGTGAGAGAGGGGCGGTGGTGACGAATATGGTGGTCTGTGCAAGCTTCACATCAAGGGGGCTGGACTGTCACTCAACAGCTATTTTAGGAACACGCGCAGGTTGTATCAGAAAGTGCCACATACGGGAGGTTTTTGCTGAAGAATGGCCCGGACCCCAGAAGGGGTTTACGTAAGACTGGGGCAGCCCACACAGCCTGCAGGGTTCGAGACCCAGGTTCAAGAACCACTCTCCTGCCTGCCACTTGTGGGGGTCTTGAAGTCCCTTCACCTCCCTGAGCCTCGGGTTCCTTGGCTATCAAATGACGAGGCCTCACATGGGTAGAAGCAAATGAATGCAAAGTTATTTTGTAAACCTTCAAGCATCATCTCGCCGCTCGTCATTATTGTCAAAGGCTCATCAACGGAAACCGAGGCGTGGGCTTTGGCATCAGCCCAACGGAGGTTCAGACATTGGCTTCATTAGCAGTGGGACTTCAGGCAAGTTTCTATGCCTCCCTGAGCCTCAGTTTCCTCGTCTGTAGAATGAGAATAACGATAGTACTGACCCTTGAGGGGTTAATGAGAGAATTTAATGGGAGAACGCATGTTAAAACTGGTACCTGGCTCATGGAAAGGACTCCGTAAATGTGGGCTGTTGTTATTGTTATGGCTGCTGATAGTGGTGACGGTGGCGATGTGGGTGACGGTGGCGGTGAGGGGGGTGGCGATGAGGGTGAGGGTGGGGATACTGATGTTGCTGCCGCTGCTACTGACAGCGAGATTCCCCGTTCCTCCCAGGGTGGTGATCATAGGATTGAGGGACAAGACAGAGGCTGGCTCTGGACGTGCAGAGTAAGGCAGATTACCCAGAGGAGCTGGAACTGGAACCGTGGCTGGTGTCCCTGCGGATGAGTTGGGGAGATGGAAACAGACGGTGAAGAGCTGAATCTCTTGGCCCAGAGTTGAGAGGTGGGCGGGAGGAGGAACATGCTCCCCGGGCCGGCTTCACCACGGGAGCCAAAGCCAGCGATTTAAGCAAGTGAAGGGACAGGGAGCCCCGACCCCGGGTGCCCCACCAGAGGAACCCCTTGTTGGCTGACCAATTTCCACCTCCGGGTCTTTGGGGGCTGGGCCCAATGCAAGTGAAACGTCACGTTCAACTTCCTCCTAAGACTTTATTTAAGAACTGTGATTGGGGGCGCCTGTGGGGCTCCGTCGGTGGAGCGTCTGACTTCGGCTCAGGTCACGATCTCACGGTCCGTGAGTTCGAGCCCCGCGTCGGGCTCTGTGCTGACAGCTCGGAGCCTAGAGCCTGCCTGGGATTCTGTGTCTCCCTCTCTCTCTGCCCCTCCCCCACCCGCGCTCTGTCTCTCTCTCTCTCTCTCTCTGTCAAAAATAAATAAACATGAAAAAAAATTAAAAAAAAAAAAAAAGAATTGTGACTATCTCCCCTACCCTGCAAAATAAAGGGGAACTCAGGGATCTTCTTACCCTGAGATTCTGCTTTGTGGTGGCAACGATATTCTCCTAAAATACGTACATCTGAGACTCAGTTGAAGCAGGGGTGTGCAGAGTCATTTTGTACCAGCTCACCAGAGCCAGATGTCAAATACTCAGGTCTTTTACAGGCTATTGTGAAACAAAGCCATTATTAAAAACTAAATTATATGAGCTTATAATTAAGTAAGTTATATCAAAAAACACAAAGGCAATGTGGGGCACCTGGGTGGCTCAGTCAGTTGAGCATCTGACTCTTGATTTCGGCTCAGGTCACCGTTTCCCAGTTTGTGGGATCGAGCCCCACATCGGGCTGTGCGCTGACAGTGTGAGGCCTGCTTGGGATTCTCTCTCCCTCTCTCTCTGCCCCTCCCCTGCTCGCGCACACGCGTGCACTGTCTCTCAAAATAAATGTTTAAAAAATATTTTTAAAAAGGCAACAAATACTCAAAACTCATAATTTCCTAATCATTTGACTACATTTTACTATTACCTACATTCTGGAGGTTCAGTTACATCTGTTACATCCGTATGGTGAAAACACTGCAAACTTGTTTCCTACATTCAGAGTGATCGTTCCAAAATACCAATGTGCAGGGGCGCCTGGGTGGCTCAGTCGGTTGAACATCCAACTCTTGATTTCGGCTCAGGTCATGATCCCAGGGTCTCTCTCTCTCTCTCCCTTTGCCCCCTCCCTGCTTGCTCTCTCTCTTTCTCTCTCTCTCTCTCTAATAAAAAATAAAATAAAATGCCAATGTAATGACGTCCCTCTCAATGGCTTTCCACTGCCCTCAAATAAAGCCCAGCCCCCTACGATGGCATCCAAGACCTCTTCCTCCAGAGCCTTCTGTTGCCACCTCCTGCCTTGAACTTGAACCTACAAATACTGACCATCTTTCTGTTCCCGGAGTGTAGCATATGGTCCTTCGCCTTCAGGACTTAGGGCATGCTCTTGTCTACACTCCAGATGAGAGAAGTACGCAGCCCAACGCAGAACTCTATGATAGACACGCTAATCCTGTAGAAAGGGCTAAGGGAATCTTCCGAAAGCAGGTTCAGCTCTGGGGGAGACAGTGATCAGAGGCTTCGTGGCAATAGGACACTTCGTCTTTTTATGTAGTTGGTGTTTTGAATGAGAATCACATGTGCGTGGCTCAAAGTTCAAAAGATACAAAAGGTGGAAAATGGAGAGAGGGTCTTTCTCTTGTCCCTGTATCTCAAGAGTCCCCCTGAGAGGCAACCTCTATTATAATTTTTTTTATCATCCTCATAACAGGAAGGTTTCCATTGTGATGGGCAAGAGCCATCTAGGATATCTATCCCCTATATATAATTGTTACCACGTTCATTTTTCAGAGTTCCCTTCCAACCCTGTTCATGGCCAAGGATAATTTTCGCAAAACTGTAACCACACCAGAGGTATAAGTTTCCGTCCCGCTCCCCCCTCCCCACCTTACCATTATGCCCTGAGCATTTTCCCCATTGCTTGAAGTCTCCATACGTATCGCTTTTAATGGCTACCCCGTTACAATCTGCAACTGTAAATATAGTATGGTGAAACGGTCAGTGAGCAAAGTCTTTAAAAAGTTGTATTTTCTGAATGGTCTTTTTATAAAAGTCACCCTGTCTATATCTTCATGCCATGCAAAAGGGGTGGGAACAAATTCTTTGCTCATTTAATTGACTGGGATCAAATGCATAACTCAGCTTGATTTGGTCCAGTCCCACTATGGCAGGTTCAATGGTGGAATCCAAAAGACACATCCCCAGAACCTTCGAGTGTGACCGTTTTTGGAAAATAAGTCCTTGCAGATGTAATTAAGGTAAGGCTCTTGAGATGAGATCATCCTGGATTATCCATGTGGGCCCTAAATCCAATGAAAAGTATCTTTATAAGAAAGAATAGAGGTGCCTGGGTGGCTCAGTCGGTTAAGCATCTGACTCTCGATTTCGGCTCAGGCCATGATCTCGCGGTCGTGGGCTCGAGCCCCGTGTGGGGTTCTGCACTGACAGTGAGGAGCCTGCTTGGGATTCTGTCTCCCGCTCTCTCTGCCCCATCCCGCCGTCACTCTCTATCTCTCTCTTAAAATAAATAAAAATAAACTTAAAAAAAAAAAAGTAAGAAAGAATAGAAGAAGGCAGACACACAGGAGAAGACCATGTGACCACAGAGGCAGAGACGGGAGTGATTCAGTCCAAGGAACGCCTGCAGCCCCCAGATGCTTAAAGACACAAGGAAGCATTCTCAAAGATTCTCAGGGTGACACCTTGATTTCAGACACATGCTCTCTGAACTGCGAGGGAATATATTTCCATGGTTTCAAGCCACCCAGTTTCTGATGGTTTGTTATGGCAGCCAGGAGAAAGGAATACACCTGCCAAATCCATAACCAGACTCCTGTCTCCTCGTTCCCTGGATTCTCCTGGGAAATGAACCTCTGCTGCTCAGGGACGGTGACACCGAGCCCCACAGCACAAGCACCCTATTGTGCAAATACCCTTGGGCAACAATAACTCAGACTCACTAGCATAAAATCCCATTTAGCAGATCGACAACAAGTTGAATCCTTTCTCTCTCTCTCTCTCCCTTCCTTCCTCTTTCTTTCTTTCTCTCTCTCTCTCTCTTTCTTTCTTTCTTTCTTTTTCTTTCTTTCTTTCACTAGTGGGTGCCAATGAAGTCATTAGCTGAAATCATCAAGCGTTTAAGGGGCTGAAATAAACATGGAGGACCCTGGGGTGCCCTCCTGGTATCGAAGGGTCAGGTCACGCTGGGCTCCGTGAAATAACATATCAATTGAATTCCTGCCGGGGCGCCTGGGTGGCTCAGTCGGTGAAGCGCCCAACTTCGGCTCAGGTCACGATCTCGCGGTTCGTGAGTTCGAGCCCCGTGTCGGGCTCTGTGCTGAGAGCTCAGAGCTTGGAGCCTGGTTCAGATTCTGTGTTTCCCTCTCTCTCTGACCCTCTCCTACTTGTGCTCTGTTTCTCTCTCAAAAATAAATAAAAATATTAATAAAAAAAAAAGAAAAAGAAAAAGAAAAGGGGTGTCTGGGTGGCTCAGTCGGTTAAGCATCCAACCACTTCACTAGGGTCATGATCTCGTGGTCCGTGAGTTCGAGCCCCGCGTCGGGCTCTGTGTTGACGGCTCGGAGCCTGGAGCCCGCTTTGGATTCTGGGTCTCCCCCTCTCTCTGCCCCTCCCCTGCTCATGCTCTGTCTCTCTCTCTCAATAGTAAATAAAAGTTAAAAAAAAAAAAAAAAAGTTTGAATTCCTGCCATCTCGGTGGAGCCGATGGGATCAGCGTTAAGTCTGAGCGCCGTGGACTCGTCTCACCAAACGCCACTCGGTTTCAGCGACACTTCTCCAACTCGACTGGTCACTGCGCTGGAGGAGGGGGGAGGCAAGGCTTTCGTGAGCAAACTGGCCTCTTGGATTTGGGGGGGTAGATACTCTGAGAAGGGATTCGGATTCCTTTCATTTTTATTTTGTTCAAAGTGAGCACAGGCAAACCCCTCTTCCTAGAATATCGTTCTTATTGACAAGTGGAGATAAGAATCTCCCATCCCCAAAGATATGCTTGGTGACAGCTCACGGTGCGCTGAGCGGCGATGAATAAGAAAGGGTCTTCTGGCAAATTCTGAAGACGTCTGTCTCTCGGAACCCCCAACTGGAAGTCACAGCATTAAGTAAATAAATAAAGGAAGTGGGCAATCTCGCGGTGACATTTTCATTAGCCCACTCTCTTTCTGTCTCATTAGCCCTCGCGGGGGGAGGAAGGATTGTTTTAATTAGCAGGGTGGAGGAGTCCTGCTTGCCTTTCTTCCCCTCCCGCTGTTCGCGGGATTATCCTGTCAGCTTATAAATACAATACAAATCATTACAGCCCACAAAGCCACCCCAGAAGGCGACAGAAGAAAGGGGATCCACCCGAGTCCCTGTTAAGTGCCTCTGAACAATGCTCTCTCTCTAAGCATTCACGTCTGATTCAAGCGTAATATTGGGCTTTATCAAACGGCTCAATATCCTGTCACGGAGAAGCCCTTTCTCGTTTGGGACCGACCATGTGTTCCCTCTTTTCTTCCTTTTGTGCTCCGCCCTGCCCAGGCAGAGCGCGCATCCGACAGAATGGCCATGCTCAGTGGGACCGCAGCTCCGAAGTCCCCGCTTGGATTTCCTTGCTAAACGCTCACATCGAAAGGCGGGCCAGGAGCAATCCCCCGAGTTCTCCCAACAAGTCCCTAGGTGCACTCCCGCTGCCTTTAGGCACTGGGGGTCTTGAAAACACACACACGTTACTATTGTCGGTTGCGTTTCGAGGAGGGGCGCCTGCCTGGCTCAGTCGGGAGAGCGGGCGACTCTTGATCTGGGGGTTGTAAGTTCGAGCCCCATGTTGGGTGTAGGGATCGCTTAAAAAAAAAATAAAATAAAATCTGCAATCCGAAAACTAAATAAAACCTGTAATTGTGTTTCGATGGCACCACGTTCTGCGCACGGATGTTTTGCTTCTCCCGGAGGTGGAATTGTAGGGTCAGAACCTTCTCCCACCTGTGCCCAGAGCCGCGTGCGCCTGCACGGAGAGCACCCTGTCCCGAAATCTTAAAATGAAAGTGTCTCGAGACATTCATAGACACGCCAGGTTACTGTTAACTAGGAAACAGTCTCCCAGGTGCTCGTTAAGCCTCATGAAGGGGCTTAATGTCTCATGAAGAGACAAATGCGACTTGGTTTCTGCCCACAAGGAACCCACCAGAACAGACGCTTTAATACGTACACGAAAAGCGGTGACAGAAAGACGTAAGGATGTTGCAGAGGCGAAGAGGTAGGCATGTGAACCATCTCAGAGCGGGGACGGGGTCAGGAAAGGCTCCCAGGGGAGGGCACTCCCAGCCACGTTTTAAACAATGAGTGGGGAGGGGCGCCTGGGTGGCACAGTCGGTTAAGCGTCCGACTGCAGCTCAGGTCACGATCTCGCGGTCCGTGAGTTCGAGCCCCGCATCGGGCTCTGGGCTGATGGCTCAGAGCCCGGAGCCTGCTTCCGATTCTGTGTCTCCCTCTCTCTCTGCCCCTCCCCCGTTCATGCTCTGTCTCTCTCTGTCCCAAAAATCAATAAACGTTAAACAATGAGTGGGGAACGGCCACGCGAGGACAGGAGGCAGGGAGTGTGCGTAGAGAAGCAGGAGCTGAGGCAGGGGAACCGTCGGCCCACAGGCAGGTGCCTGGTCACGCTGACTGTTCGTGCCATCCCAGGACGTCCTTCCTCATGGACGGACGCAAGAAGGAAAGGAGCACACATCGTGATAACACCTGGCAGGGAGTGATGTGTGACGAAAGTCTGTGAGGCACTCCACGCGTCGGCAAGTGGGGGCTGCCCACACAGACAGTACCAGCCATCATCAGCGCACTTGCCGCGTATTAGGTCCTCATCATTCCCTAAGCTTTGCACTTAGCTCTTTACATACGTTTAAAGCGGCAGAGAGAGAGGGAGACAGAGCATCCAAAGCAGGCTCCAGGCTCTGAGCTGTCAGCACAGAGCCCAATGCGGGGCTCGAACTCACGAACCGCGAGATCACGACCTGAGCCGAAATCGGACGCCCAACCGACTGAGCCACCCAGGCGCCCCTGGATAGTTTCTATTGGTATATTCGAGTTCACTGACTCTTCTGTTGTGTAGACTTTGACGTTGAGCTCATTCAGAGAGTTGCTTGTTTGTTTGTTTCAGATATTTTCACTTCTAAAATTTCCATTTGGGGGGGGCGGCGCGCCTGGGGAACATCCGACTTCAGCTCAGGTCACGATCTCAGTTTGTGGGTCCAAACCGACCGTGTCGGGCTCTGGGCTGACAGCTCAGAGCCTGGAGCCTGCTTGGGATTCTGTGTCTCCCTCTCTCTCTCTCTCTGCCCCTCCCCCACTCATGCTCTGTCTGTCTCTCTCAAAAATAAATACATATTAAAAAATAAACAAAATTTCCATTTTGTTCTTGTTGGTTCCTTTTTTTTAAATGTTTATTTATTTTGGGAGAGAGAGAGAGAAAGAGAGTGTGCGCAAGCATGCGGGGGGGGGGGGGCGCAGGGGGGCAGAGAGAGGGGGAGAAAGAAAATCCCAAGCAGGTTCCACACTGTCAGTGCAGAGCCCGACTTGGGGCTCAATCCCACAACAGGGAGATCATGACCTGAGCCGAAAGCAAGAGTTGGACGCTTAACTGACTGAGCCACCCAGGCGCCCCTGTACTTACCACTTTAAATCTTGATTGTTAATTCCAAATAGCAATCTATGAGGTCTCTCTCAACTAAGTGTCTTTTCAGTTGAGGGCGAGTCACGCTTTCTTATTTCTTTGTGTGCCAAGTAGTTTGAAATATACTCTAGACATTGTGACTCCGAGTGAGGTTATATTCCTCCTAGGAATTTTTTGTTCTGCTTTGTTTTGTTTGCAAGTGGTTAACTTGATTGACCTCAAACTGAAAACTCTGTTGTCTGTGACGGGCAGCAGCTCAAATCCAAGTTCACTTATTTGAGCCTTCACTGAACTTTTCAGAGTCAGCCCCACTTATATGTGGTTTGAAGATCTTCCAGAGACTTAGGCAGAGTTTACATACCGAATTTGGACCTCTCTTCTCTGGTGCTCTCTTTTCCTGGATGCTTCTCTCATTTTCCAGTGACTATGGCTTCCTCAGATTCTGTCCTCTGGTTTTGCAACCACAAGTTAGACAGCACCACAAGTTTCCGTCCAAATTCTAGACGCCTCGTGCAGCACTGACTGTCGCCTGGCATTTCGCTGAAAGTCATTTTCCAAATGAGAGAACCGTTTCCTGCTTTTCTCTCCTTCTGTGTGAGGACATCCTCCTCTGGCTTCTATATCCACCTGTGTGTGTTCCCTTTGCAAAGCCTTCAGGTCGTTGGTTTTTTTGTTTTTTGTTTTTGTTGGTTCGTATTTAAATCTTATCCAGAGGTTTTGATGTTATCTCTGGGAGGGTTGGTCTGAGAGGAGATTACACAGAGGAGGAATACACGTCTGCTCCTGGGTAATACAATGGCTTTCCTATGCTGCCTCCTCCTCCAAATACCTCAAAAAAGAGGAGGGGTTCTGTTGAGGTTTTCTGGTACCTTAGCAGTCTGGCAGGAGGAATTGGGACAGAAGGGTTTTTCTTCAGATCACGGCAAAGAAGTGATTTTCTAGTTTGTAGGGTAGCTCTGGTCGTTGGGGAAAAATGGAAACATTCTTTGTTAAGTTTAACGTATAGGTAGATGCTAAGGTAGCTTCTAAAACTTTTTTTTTTAATGCTTTTATTTATTTTTGAGACAGAGATAGAGACAGAGAGCCAGCAAGGGAGGGGCAGAGAGAGAGGGAGACATAGAATCCCAAGCAGGCTCCAGGCTCTGAGCTGTTAGCACAGAGCCCGATGAGGGGCTCGAACTCACAAACCGTGAGATCATGACCTGAGCTGAAGTTGGATGCTTAACTGACTGAGCCACCCAGGCACCCCTAAAACTTTTTTTTATTTTTATTTTATTTATTTTTTTTATTTAAAAAAAATTTTTTTTTCAACGTTTATTTATTTTTGGGACAGAGAGAGACAGAGCATGAACGGGGGAGGGGCAGAGAGAGAGGGAGACACAGAATCGGAAACAGGCTCCAGCCTCTGAGCCATCAGCCCAGAGCCCGACGCGGGGCTCGAACTCACGGACCGCGAGATCGTGACCTGGCTGAAGTCGGACGCTTAACCGACTGCGCCACCCAGGTGCCCCTAAAACTTTTTTTTAAAGATAAACATAATTATCCTTAGGTCATGACTTGGAATGCTCCTTAATACATATCATGAGATGTAATGCCTAGAAAATCTTAGGAAGGAGAAATGAGATTGGCTCAAAATGGTGAACTGAGCACATATGTCTACCTTACCACCCTCCCAAAATTCCATGAAAGGACAAAGAAAATATTTTTTTTAATGTTTATTTATTTATTGTGTGTGAGAGAGAATACAAGCAGGGGAGGGTCAGCAAGAGGGTGAGAGAGAGTCCCAAGCAGACTCTGAGCTGTCAGTGCAGAGCCCAACGCGGGGCTCCTGAGCCTATATCAAGAGTTGGATGCTTAACCGACTGAGCCACCAAGGCGCCCCAAGAAAGTATTTTTCAAGAAGAAAAAAACCCGGTATGGTATAGGAACACAAGAAAGAACTCCATCAGTGAACCAGAGATTTTGAGAAATTTCCAAGTGATCCAGATCAGACAGGATCAGAGATATGGAAAAGCAAAACCAGAGGAAGCCACCACCAGAACAACACGTAGGGGATGCCTGCTATGGAGCCAGGGAGTGTTCAGGAGAATGCCAAGTCGCGACCACACAGCAGATGAGGAGCAGCTCTGGGGCAACAATCAGGGACTGAGATGCTGCTTTTGGAGCAACCAGGTTGGCTCAGCTTCTCTCCTTCCTGCATTCCATCATAAGCCCCCTAATGGATCTCCCCAGGGCCACTCTGGGCACTCCAAGCTGTTCTCTGCTCTGTAGGCAGAAGGTCTTTCCAGTACCAATCTGACCATGTCCTAACCTCTGCTTACAGGCCTTCACTGGCTTCCATTACTCTTGGGTTTCAGGTCAGCTCCTTAACTGGCCTCCACTAAGGGCCTGCATGATCCCTGCCTCACACCATTCTCTCTCATCCCCACATCCCAGCCACACTGGGACACTCTCTCTACCACAGGCTCTTGGCACATGCTCTTCTAAGTGGCTGGAATGCCCTTGTCCTTCCCCTTCATTCCACCCCAACCCCCCTCCCATGCACACACATTCCTCCCCCGGTGAATTCAAATCTCCGCTCAGTCTTCATTTTACCCAAGTAGGATTCCCTGACTCCCATCTGTCCGAAGCCTCCCTTTAGATGCACCAGAAGCTTCTCCTCCTTGGCTGTCACCACACTTGAAAGTTCACATTTATCCACAATGTTTTGACTAATGCTCACCTGCCTGATTAGACTGTAAGGTTCCACAGAGTAATGATCATGTCAAATTTGGTTCATCAATCTCTCTCTAATGCCTACCCCAGTGCCAGGCACATATATTGGAAATTCAGTAAACGCTAAGGTATTTGTTGACTAAAACAAAAGATGGATGGGTGAGTGGACGGGTGGATGGATGGATGGATGGATGGATGAATAGCTCTGTGGAAGGTAAAAAGAAGCATGTTGTGGAATCTGTCCTCCAGGAGAATTGTAGATGGTCAGTGACCCAAATTAGTTATGCTTAAATACCAACAAGGCAAAGGTACCATAGATGGCCCAAGACCGTCTGTGATTATTTATCCTATGAGTGATCCACACCACATGCCGTTTCCACATCCTCATCAAGATGGCGGCCTCAAGTTCAACATGAAGGATGCCACTCTACTGATTGCCTCGTTATCCTTACCACAACCGACGGAGCACGGACCAGGACCTAATTCCAAAGCAGTCACAAAGTCCTAACCCCCAGAACCTCAAAATGTGACCTGATTTGGCCATAGGGTCATTGCAAAGGTAATTCATTAAGATGAGGTCATAATGGAGCGGGCTCCCCAATGCAACATGACTGGTATCCTTATAAAAAGGGGAAATGTGGACATAGACACGTATGCAGGGAGAATGCCGTGTGAAGATGGAGACAGAGAGAGGCCTGGGATAGATCCTTTCCTCCAAGCTCCCAGAAGGAACCAGCCAACACCTGGATCTCCCACTTCCAGCCTCCGGGAATGAGGAAGATAAACTTGGGAATTTGAGCCACCCACATTGCGTTGCGGTCATTTGTTATCACAGCCCTAGCCAACTAAAGCAGAGGGCAAAATCACCAGACCCGAGGACGACCAGAGAAGTCACGATGGGGCAGGTGGATGCGGGCCGGGCACCACAGGAGCTTCTGGTGGCAAAGGAGGGTGACAAAGCAGGGTCAGCTGCTACACAAAGAGTGGGGTGTTCCCACTGGGAAGCACGCAGCAAACAGGCTGGGAGGGGGGATCTTAGCTCAGCAAAGAAAAACATCCTACACCCAAATAGAAGCATCAGGGCTGCCTGTGCCCTGCGGAAGGCAGTCCTGAGCTGCCCAGACCTGGCCGAGGCTGGCCCACGTGTGGCTTCAAACGTATTCTCCCCCCGCAGGCTTTGTGCATTGATAAATTCATTACGTTATTAGGCAGCGTCTTCTTTATATTTAGATGAATCACCACGTAATGATCACCTTGCCTGATTTAGATGGTGTCATTTTAAGAAATTATGGTTTAGACCCATCTTCCCTTCCCCCTCCCCCTTGGCCCTCCCTGGATTATTCCTGAGGAAGAAACCAATTAATAGTAGCTTGACTGTTGTAACGCAGCCCCCGCTGTACAATGTAGCAATGCCTAATGGAGTTTTAATTTCCCCATGGTGAGTCAATATTTGCTTTAAGAAAGAAAAATGTCACCATAAACCACTGCCCCAAATGAATTTCGTAGCACAGAGGGTGAGAGAGTCTTCTTTTTTAGGTAAACAGCAACGGGATAGTGGATAGGGGGGCGGGGGGGGGGGGCGGGTAGGGGGGTGTGTGTGCGGATCTCACTCTTCACAAATAGGGTTGCCTGTGGTTTTTGCTGTTCCTTCAGACGGTGGCACTTATTAAATATTTTGCTTTGCAAATGCAGATAACTGTCAGAGACTCACCCACAGCTTAAAGGGGCCTGAAACAGAGTCATTATAATATAGAAGAGGAACAATTTATTCCAGCCTATTAATAACTTGTGGGGAGCAGGAAGGGGAATAAACTATCAGGCGTCCCTCTTTGATGACATTACGGGGCCCTTCTCGTGTCCCTCCCGACCGGGGCTGTGTGTGGAAACCGGATCCTACTTTTTAAGAAATGGATTCGCCTCTTCGAGGATCACGTGAGGAAATAAAGTTCTGCGACCCTCCCTCTCATAATAAGTCTGTCCAAAAATGATGCTGCTCATTCCGTTGAAAGATAGTTTCATTTCCCTACTCAAAATTGGTATGAAAAATTTGCCTTGCCAAATGAACATTGTATACTGAACTTGTCAAATCCTTTCTCCTGACACAAATAAAAGATAACATTGGGTGGCAGCGTGTAAAACAGCCCTGACAAGATAGCAGAGGGAAGACAAAGAAATATACATATTTTGATTCTCTCTGTTTTAGAAGCTGGGGCTGGGGGTGGGCGCCGGGCGGGATGACTGCCCAGCTTGTGAATGCTTCAGGTAACGATCGAACAAGTCACTTTCATGTAGATTTTCAATGGTATAATGACCCTGTTTCCAATTAGCCAAAACATGACACAATTTCAACTTTTATGGCGGCAAAAGCTGCCAGGGAGAAGACCAGCTGAGTGACAACACTCTTCATTCAAAAGTTTACGGGTGCACCGTGGGGCTGTAATTACCAGCTCGAACACAGTGGGAAATTATTCCTAGCGTGTTTAAAAATAAATAAGGTAAATGATCACCCTTTCATTAGATCTGTACTCATACCATATAAGTGACTTTTTTTTTTTCCTATTAAAATTGTTGATTGAAGGCCGTTAGCTGTTTATCAGCTCAAAATTACATTTCTGCTCTCTCAGGGGCTGCTGCCGCTAAGAATCACACTCGGCGCCTAGTTAGGAACAAGAAAAGACTCCTAAAACTGCAATTTCAGGGGGGAAAAAAAAAAAAACCACAAGCAAGAAACCCAGATTGCACCTCTGAGTCCCCAAAGGCATCACGCTTCTTTGTTCTGCTAAGAATAATTAACCTCAATCTCAGCTCGGGGTCCCTAGATTGATTATCATAGTCATTTAAATACTGTAATCTCATTTTCAGCATTGGGGGGAGGAGGGGGAGAGAGGGGGAGCGAGGCTAGAGAGAGAAAGAGAGCAAGGCTGGGAGGGAAGGAGAAAACAGAATAAATTATCTGACAAAGGGACGCGGGCCTTTCTGCTCACAGAGCCTATTTCGGATCCTTCCACTTGATTGGAAGAGTTGATGAAGTTTAAATGAAGCAGAATTAGAACCTCAGGCCGCTGAGTATTGACGCCCGCTCCGTGAGAATGTGCAATTCAATAGCCCCGGCTTCGGCGGCAAACAACAGAGAGACCTAAATGGTGTAATCTTCAATCGAATCTAACATCCACACTGACAAGGCAAGGTAATGAGTTAGGCCAGATCAGGCCTGTTGGTTAAAGAAATTAATCCCTCCCGCCGCCCTGAAGGGTTTTGATGCCTATTGTGTGGGCCCCCGGCCCAGTCTATCTAAATGCTAACTAACTGGGAGGGTGAGCCGGACTGTGCTTTTTTTCATTGCTGCCGCTAATCTGATAACAATTTGCTCTCCCTGATTAGGGAGGCGGGGAGGGGGCGGGGGTGATGGGTGGGAGCGGAGGAGGGGCACCTTCCCTTTGAAAGAGGGGAGGTCGTTGGGCTCAGCCGGGATGGCAGTTGTGTCCCCAGCCTCGAAAGCGCCCCAGCCAGCAGGTAGACGCGCACGACTAGAACGACCTAAACTTCTGATGTCCCAATCAGGCGCCACATCCCTCACGCTCTGTGGCCTCCGCGTGGGGCTTACTCCAGACGTCCCCCCCAAACACACCCAAGCTCGAGGTATCCCATTTCCCCCCTCGTCGGGCTGTTCCTACATCTAAAATGACTCTCCCTCCTCCAGGCCCGGCCCCCACCGAGTGCGGCCCAGTCCTGAGGGCGCTCCAGGCCCGGGACCCTCTCCTCTTGCTAACCAACTCTGTTAAGGGTCTCGTGCACCTTACTGGGTTCGGTCTCGGGCGGCCACTTCCTGGCATGCGGGCAGGTGCTCAACGGGACGGCGCTCCTCCCGCCCCCGGATGATGCTGACCCTTCGGATCAATGTAGATTCGATGATGACCGTGAACAGGATTCTTCTCTCCATCGGGACAAAGGAGGGTCGGGGTTGGGGGGGGGGGGACTCCCACAGGGCTGCAGCGCCAGCCCCTGCTCCCCCATATACCCTCTGTGTGACCTCGGGCGTGTTCCTGAGTCTGTCTGAGCTCAAAAGTTCAGTGACCTTGCAGAGCTGAGTATGTAAGAGGCTGGCACTTGGCAGGTACTCAAACTGTGGCACTAATCGTCACCGAGTTCTGATTTGCGCAACGATCATGACCACGGGCCGTGGCAACACAGCCCTGGCTCGAAGCCCGGCTCCTCCTCGAATTCACTGGGTGACGTCGGGCAGCTCGTGTAACCTCCTGAAGCCTCAGCTTCCCCATGTGTAACATGGGAGGACGGCAGTCCTGTCTCCTAGGACTGACTGTTGCAGAGATTTCAAGGAGACGGTGGCTGAGAAGGGCCAGCATAGTGCCTGGCACGCAGTGGGCTCTGTGGAGGGCAGCTGCTGTCAGCCGGCCCAGCTGGCCAGATGGGGCTGCACCCAGAAGCTTCCTGGGAACCCAGACGCCGGGCCTCAGCCTCCTGACGCTCCCGCTCCGGGAGAAAAAGTCAGGCCCGCGAGCATCCTGCCAGGCGATTCGGGGGACGATCCACAGAAAGAAGCAAGCAGCCGCCTGAGAAAAGACAGAGCCTTCAGAAACGCCAGACAGGCACGTTCCTTTTAGAAGGGAAGTTTCTGAAAGACTCGCTCAAACCTCCGAATTTATGCCCACTGGGCGCCTACAGAGAGAGCAAAATCTTCAGTGACAGTTTATGAAGGTTCTGGAGGCAGCCGTGAAGCCCGGCACTCGCCCCTGAGCGACCCTGGGTGTCACCCCAGCAGGTGTCCTCAAAGGGCTCGGTGGAAACTTGGAGTGTGACAGGCTGGGGGGGCTTGTTTAACTTGCAAAACGTCAACAAATCGCAGTCGCTAACCCTCGCCATCGCCCGCGTGTCCAAACGTGGGGCCTGGCAGGGGGTGCGTCGATGGGGCTTTCCGCAGCCTCCACAGCAGGGAGGGCGCCCACGGCTTCCCCCAGGAGAACCACAGCACCCCCAGCGGGGCTCACCCCTGATGTGTCCCCATCAGCGCTGGCGCCTTGACCCCGCTGTTGATTTGGGGGCCTGCCTCTCAGCCCAGAGATCTGTTCTCTGTGCCGTTTATTTCCACTTTGGCCCCTGAGGTTCTCACGGCCCCCTCAAGGCCGGACTGGCACCTAACAGCCCCTCCACAAACATTCTGCAGGTGGTCGAATAAGCAAATGGAAGGTAGGCTTAGGGTAATTCTCGGGAAACCCACTTGGATGTGCAGGACCCGAGGCCTAGATGCTCCCAAGGTTTCAGGGCCACCAAGAGCATGCAGAACACCTGGGCCCCCAGAGCATTGGTCCCTGTGGTCCTGGGGCCTGGTCCAGGAGAAGTGTGAGATGCTTAGAGAATGAACGAATGCGCGAACAAATGACATGTAACCTGGCCTGGCAGGGATCCGAGGACGCTCAGATCTGGTCACCATTGCATCCCCCCCCCCCCACCCTGCCGTGGGCCCCTCCAACATGCCATCCCTCTTCCTAGAATGCTTGCTCTCCCCCAGTCAAAGCGGATTCACCCTGAACCTAATGAAGCTTCCCTGCACGTGGCCCCTTCCAAGGCTTTGGACTTAATTTCCAACGTTATTTATCTGTTTATTTTAACTTTTGTTTTGAGAGAGAGAGCGCGAGCGTGAGTCAGGGAGGGGCAGAGAGAGAGAGAGAGAGGGAGACAGAGAATCCCAAGCAGGCTCCACACTGTCAGCGCAGAGCCCGAAGTGGGGCTCGAACTCACGAACCATGAGATCGTGACCTGAGCCGAAGACAGACGCTTAACCGACTGAGCCACCCAGGCGCCCCATTTACCTGCTTCTTACAGAGGGTTCCCAAAACTGCATAAGCTGTAGGCCATACAACACCTGGATCCACCTGTGACCCCCCCCCCCCCCGCCCCCACTCCAGCTCCCTACACACACTTCCCAATCCTCGTGTCAGGCCCTGTGGCCTGGGAGGTGCTCCCTTGCCTCCCCCCCCAGCCAGGTGCTGCCCTCAGCCCTGAGCGAGGATCCTGTCCGTGCATCTGTCCCACTCCACTGTCTGTTTTTATGGCAGTCTCTGCTCATCAGATTAGAAGCTGAGGGCAAAGCCCACAGCCAGGTCAGTTTACCCCCATGTCCTGGGTGCCCAGCTCTGGGCCGGGGGCGCCGCAGGTCCTCAAAAGTGTCTCTTGGGGCGCCTGGGTGGCGCAGTCGGTTAAGCGTCCGACTTCAGCCAGGTCACGATCTCGCGGTCCGTGAGTTCAAGCCCCGCGTCGGGCTCTGGGCTGATGGCTCAGAGCCTGGAGCCTGTTTCCGATTCTGTGTCTCCCTCTCACTCTGCCCCTCCCCCGTTCATGCTCTGTCTCTCTCTGTCCCAAAAATAAATAAACGTTGAAAAAAAAAAATTAAAAAAAAAAAAAAAAAAGTGTCTCTTAATTCGAGCAGTGAGTGAATGAATGAATGCGTGTATGTCCCGCTCCTGTCCTGATAGCGTCCACAGGATCGCACAGTTGTGCCTTCTTAACGAAGACACTTTGCCCACCTCGGACTCTTGTCTGTGCCTTTGCGCAGGCCAGCCCCCCTCCGGGTGGCCCTCCTCCCCCACCGCCCACTGGCGTCCGACCCGTGCCACAGCCCCAGGCCAGGTGCGTGAGGTCTGAAGGCTGCCCTAGCGTTCCAACACCGCTCCTGCCTTCCCTCCGAAATATGGCCCCTCTGGCCCCTCCTCCCCTCTCCTTGGCCTTTAGTAACTTTGACTTGGCGGGAGCCTGCAGAGTCCGGCTCTCCCCTGATCCAGACCAGCTTCTTGGAAACGAATCCTTAAACCACCTGTGTTTCCACCCGTGGCTTGTGCACTTGCCGGGACTTACTAAGTATCTGCTCAGGGACTGATGGGTCCATTAACAGTCTCAAATACATACTAGAAAATAAGCAAATAAGCAAGCAAGCCAACGGCTCTGTTCTGAAAGACCTGCCGGCGGGCAGAGGGGTGATATGAAGGCAGTGGTACATAACGGGGACATTAAGACAAGACGGCACTTGAACGTGGCAAGACAGACAAACTCACTGCTTCCTAGTAACGTTGCCCGACCAAGCTGCTAGCGGATTTTCTAATTCCCTTCATTGAAATGTTACAGCCTAAAGATCTCTCTCCGGGAGCCCGGCTGGCTCTGTCTGTGGGGCGAGCAAGTCCTGAGCTTGGGGTTGGGGGTTCGAGCCTCATATTGGATGTAGAGATTACTTAACAATAAAATCTAAAAAAAAAGGCGGGGGGGGGCCGCCTGGGTGGCTCAGTTGATTAAGTGTCTGACTTCAGCTCAGGTCATGATCTCACAGTTTGTGGGTTCGAGCCCCGCATCGGGCTCTGTGCTGACAGCTCAGAGCCTGGAACCTGCTTCAGATTCTGTGTCTCCCTCTTCTCTGGGACCCTCCCCAACTCACGCTCAGTTTCTCTCTCTCAAAAATAAAAAAAAAAATTAAAAAAATTTTTTTAAGAGGCACCTGGGTGGTTCAGTCAGTTGAGCATCCGACTTCAGCTCAGGTCACGATCTCACGGTTTGTGAGTTCAAGCCCCTCGTCGGGCTCTGTACTGACAGCTCAGAGTCTGGAGCCTGCTTTGGATTCTGTGTCTCCCTCTCTCTCTGCCCCTCCCCCACTCACACTCTATCTCTCTCTGTCTGTCTCAAACATCAAAAATTTTTTTTAAAAAATCAAAGGAACCTTAAAAATTTTTTTTTCATAATAAATAATCTAAAAATAAAAAGAGATCACCCCTCCCAACACGTCCTTGGACCCCCACTGCCGGCAGTGAGGGGGAGGGGTTTTGTGCCGTGGCGTCCGAGCTCACGAGGGCCTTTCCTCTGGTACTGTGATGCAGCTTAGACATAATGACCGGCCATCTAGCCGAGCTGTAGCCTTTCACTAATACTGGGCCCTGGAATCAAAGACTTTCCAGATCCCTACTTTCATCCCTCTGGACAAACACAAGAGATTTTGATCCACACAAAGAAATTTATCTTGTACGCTTCTGGGCTCATTGGTTTCCCAAATATGTATTGTTTGGTTCATATAAAAGATCAAAAATCCTTCTTTTGGGCTCATTATGTGTTTTCCACGATGCCTTTGGCCGGCCGCGCTCCACCCTACCCCATGTGCTACGCAGGGTGACCTTTCTGCTCATTGACCCACGTGAGTCCGTTTCTTGACCGACCACTGATGTGCCTATAAATTCTTGGGTGGAAAAATACATCTGATTTCTTTAGAAAGCACATGTATTTGCTTCCCTAGAATGCTAAACTCAGTGCCACAATGAGAGCGTAGGGGCCATGCTGGGGCTCTGGCCCACCACGAGCTTGATTTCTGGTGTACCAGATCCATCCCGTTTAAAATCCCACATGACTTCTGAGGCGCCTGGGTGGCTCAGTGGGTTAAGTGTCCGACTCTTGATTGCAGCTCAGGTCATGATCTCACAGATCACAGATCGAGTCCCAAGTCGGGCTCTGTGCTGAAAGTGTGGAGCCTGCTTGGAATTCTCTTTCCCTCTCTCTCTCTCTCTCTCTCTCTCTGCCCTTCCCCTGCTCATGCTCGCTCTTTGTCTCAAAACAAAGAAATAAACATTTTTAGAAATCCCACATGAGTTCACGCTGAGAAAAACCAAACCAGGGGCAGCCGGGTGGCTCAGTTGGCGAAGCGTCCGACTTCGGCTTAGGTCACGATCTCGCGGTCCGTGGGTTCGAGCCCCGCGTTGGGCTCTGTGCTGACAGCTCGGAGCCTGGAGCCCGCTTCGGATTCTGTGTCTCCTTCTCTCTCTCAGACGGACGCTTAACCGACTGAGCCACCCAGGCGCCCCTGACATACAACGTTATATTGATTTCAGGCGTACAACGTAGTGATCTGACAATTACGTACGGTACCAAACTCTCACCACGACAGGTGTAGTCACCCTTTGTGGGCGCCACTCTTTTTTAACAAGAGCGCCAAGCGGGAACAAAGCGGCCCGGGGGGTGGGTTTGTCTCGTTACGTCTTTATTTTATAAGTTCAGATTTACAACTATACTTAAGGGCGATTGATGATCTCACTGAATCCTCAGTGAGGATTCACTGACTCCCCCGTGGCCAGGAGCCACCTACCATCACCCGCTTCACAGACAGGACACGGAGGCTCAAAGGTAAGGAACCTCACAGGTGGTACAGCGAGAAAGTGGCTGAGACAGAGCTCCCCCTTGGATCTCCCTGGATCCAAAGCCTGCTGTCTGCTCCGCTCTGCTGGTCTACCTGTCCAGGAGGAGGCTAGTTGTATGGCTCCCTGCCTGTTACTACATTTGTGCGGGCGTGTGGTTGCGTGAAAACAGGAGCTGCGGCCTGGAATTGTTTCAACGGTCCTCACTGATTCAGGAGCTTGAAAGGAGAGTCGAGGAGCAATTTCATCCACAGTTGAATTGTTACCGATGACCACAAATGCTCTCATTTCTTTTTTTTTTTTTCCTCTGTAACAAAGACGAAAGCCGGACGAGAAGCACGCAATGTTTACAACGTACGCTAAAATCAACCGAACCGCGGTGTGATTATGACTGGTGCATTCGCTGGTTTTTGCCTGACCAGCCAGAAGGTTCTGAAGCGAGAGCAACGGCCCAGCTGATGGGTCTGAGGCTGAGCAGAGCCCGGCTCCCAGGGGCCGTGGCAGAGTGCTTACGTACACTGTCCTACACAAATGGATTTGCCCAGCTGGAGAGTCCGGAAGGATCTGTGCTTGGTTATAATCCCTCCCTACCTGTGACACATCGACCACCGTTCCAGCACAGACACAGAACTGATACCCCCCAAACTCGTCAGTTCAGTAGCTGATGAGTGGTCTCCAGGGTTAGCATTTCACATAGAGCACGTTTCATCGAGTTCCTTCAGTTTTTTAATTATACTTCTTAAGCAGTTGAAGATGTGTTTCCTTTTTTTTTTTTAAGTTTATTTGTTTATTATTTCTGAGAGACGGAGCACAAGCAGGGGAGAGGCAGAGAGAGAGGGAGACACAGAATCCCAAGCAGGCTCCAGGCTCCGAGCTGTCAGCACAGAGCCCGACGCGGGGCCCGAACCCACGAACCGCGAGATCATGACCTGAGCCGAAGTCGGATGCTTAATCAACTGAGCCACCCAGGCGCCCCAAAGATGCATTTATCTTAAGAAGAGTGTGACCCAGCCCTTTTATGGGGACTCCCGCGCTTTGAGAGGCCACTGAACAGCTTGAAAACCACTGCAATAGAAAACAGGGACTTGAAATCGCGTCCGCCAGTTGTAAATCAAGAACGTGTCTTTCAAATAAAGGAGAAGTGGCCTTAATTACACAATGAACAACACTTGAGCCTGGAAGGTTCTGGAAGGTCCCGGAAGCGACTGCTGAACTCAGAGTTCTTCCCGGGGGAGTGCTGCAGGGTTCTGAGGGCCACACAACCAGAAGGTGGCAGAGTCCAAACCTGAGGGAACCCCGATTCCGAGAGTCTATCTGCATTAATGTGTTAGAACCAAAGCACTCCTTTTCCAGAGGGACAGAGGAAGGTGGGCTCCTCCCTCAGGGCAGCTGCCCCAGGCCGTGGTGAAAAGCCTAGGAGGGAGGAACTTGCCTGGCTTTCTGAAAAGCCCACAGGTTTGAGCAGATAGACGGGCTCACTGCCTCAGCTCCTGCCCACCAAACGGTATCAGTGGGCACTGGGAGGGGGGAAGCTTTTAAAAAGAAGAAGAAAGTATAAAGGACCAAGAGAGACAGAAACCCACGGCTTACCCTCGAGAAATGAACCCTACCTACTGGCCAGCCGAGAGGGGCCATTAGGATGCGCCGTTCATTTCTCAGCCCCCCCCCATCCCCGCCAATGTTTTTATTTTCACCTGTTACATCCTAATCGAATGTAAAAGGATTTGAGCGATCAGAGGTACATTCCCTACAACAGATAAAGCCGAACGTAACATGTTCCGATTTTACTCAAACGTAATAAAAAGACTGACCCACGCTGGGATATTTGTACAACTGTGTTTGTCTGCCTGCCTTCTTTGCGTATGCATTTATGCTCACCAGCATCAATATTTATTAGAGATGTTAAGCCATTAGTGGGCATGGTGTGGTTGCCTAATTTTGTAGAGCATCCAATTTGAACACACTGGCTCTCAACAAATGCTTCCTCGTGACGGTAATGATAACGATGCCAGCAGCGGGGCCTGGTCTCATAAACCAGAACTCCCCTTGGGGTGGAAACCTTTGAACACTTCGGATCTCAAGAAGGTGAAATCATTTGGCCCCAGAGGGCTGAATTTTTCCTAGTCTGCCCCTGATCAGAATGTAACTCCCCCCACTTCAAGGTCCAGCTCCGGGTCTGTTCCTTCACTAAGCCCACCGAGTCCTGCTCAGCGTTTCCTCGCCCTAAATCTGAACCCCCGGCTGGTGCCTTTCACTTGAAAGTTACAAGGAGGGACTCCATGACTTTCTTTATCCGATTAGGCACGTGTTTGCCTGCGTGTGTGTGTGTGTGTGCGCAGTAATATGTATATAAGCAATGCACACGTATATACATATATATACATATGCACATATATACACATATATACAATATATATATGCAACATACGTATATACAAACATGTACAATATACACATATACACTCCACCTCCCTAGCTAAATAGTTAACTCTCCTTGTGGTTTGTGGGCAGGGCAAGGGTGGAGCCCTGAACCTGTTTCTATGCCCCCTCAAGACAGTTTAGGATGGTGCTGGTCACTTAGTAAACATTCAATAAACACTTCTTGGCTAGCCACAAATCCTAAGAAATCAGTAGAGCTCACATGGGAAGGAATCTTGAGGAAAATGCTATTGGAATCAGGCTCGTTGGCGGACCATTGTTGCCTGCCTGCGGTGTGGATGTAACCAATCTGGGTTGCCGTGAATTAACTGATTGTGTAATGTGGCCAAAAGGACATGGGGCCAGAAGTCCAGAGACACGAATCTCATCCCACCTCTGTGACCAGGTCAGAGGGCACCTTGGATGAGTCTCTTTCTCTCTCTGGGCCTTCACATCCTCAAAAAAAAAAAAAAAAAAAAAAAATTGGACTAGATGTCTGTAAGCCTCCCTCCAGCCCCAAACGAATGTGATCTTATGACTCTATTTTACAAATGCATGCATTTCTTATTTGTGACATAAACCCCCACAGAAAAACAAAGTCAGTAATAAATTATGAAAAAATCGGGTGCCATGATCAGTTGCACTTTCCAAGGGTGCTCAACTGAATAAATTCCACCCCTGTACGTTGCCTGCCTCTCCAGGGCGACAGAAGATTCAAGGCTGTCAGTGGAGCAAACCCAGCAGTCTCTCCCTATAATTGTATTGACAGGATATCAGCTCAGTTCCGATGGCAGGCAGGGTGCACCCTGACAGGTTCTGTGAAGGAGCCTTGAAGGCTATTGTAGCAGGAGTCTATGTTGAGTCACAGAATTCTGGGGGAAATGGGAATCAAGCAGAAAGAAGCTGGGTTCTTTCTCTGTTTAATTTTATTCCTCCCGGAGAGTCACATTTGAAGGAAGACTGGCTAACCGCACGTCACTTTGTACAATAGAGTAGAAGCCCTCTCTAATGGAAAATATTTAACTCTTTTCTTGTGGCCACATAAAACACCCAGTTGATTCAATCGGTCCCACTAATAACCAGTGGGCTTGATTTTAAATGAGGCAAGTAGTTGTTGAGCATTTGTAGATAAAATACCTGCTTGGATGTCTGCGTTTTTTCACTTTTCACTTGGTTACTGCGGCATCTTGCAGACACGTTCTTGAATAACTGATGCGTATACGTCCTGGCAAATTCCATGGGTGTGAAATGGCAGTGTTGGGTTTGTTTCAGGCAGTGTGTCTGCATTTTAAATTAAACAAATCCTGGGGCGCCTGGGTGGCGCAGTCGGTTAAGCGTCCGACTTCAGCCAGGTCACGATCTCGCGGTCCGTGGGTTCGAGCCCCGCGTCGGGCTCTGGGCTGATGGCTTGGAGCCTGTTTCCGATTCTGTGTCTCCCTCTCTCTCTGCCCCTCCCCCGTTCATGCTCTGTCTCTCTCTGTCCCAAAAAAAATAAATAAACGTTGAAAAAAAAATTAAAAAAAAAAAAATTAAACAAATCCTGATCGTATTCACTGGAGAAAACAATTTGAGCAACACCCCCCCCCAATATGGTGGAATAAACAACTATTTCTAAGGTGGTATATTTTTCGATATAGATGCAACCTTCAGCTTCTGACTTAGACAAGACCAAAATATACTCCCATTGCACTCATCCTCTTAAAGACAACCTTGGGAGAGGGCACTCCCACCTCTGCCACACACAAGAAGGCGCACTCTCATGCGGGGGTCCGCAAACGTGCGCCTGTGACTCTGGCATACCGCCAAGAAGAAATCCACAAGCCGAGCCTCAAAACACAGCAACATAGGTTAAAAAATAGTTTTTAAAGACTCCATAGTCTGGAATACTTTCAGTTTCCTCAGCTTTAAAGCCAAGAATCCCAAAGTTTTTTCATAATTTAAATTCCGTTCAGGGGCCCCTGGGTGGCTCAGTCGGTTAAGTGTCCGACTTCGGCTCAGGTCATGATCTCACGGTTCGTGGGTTCAAGCCCCGCGTCGGGCTCTGTGCTCACGGCTCAGAGCTTGGAGCCTGCTTCAGATTCATAGTCTCTCAAAAATAA
Organism: Leopardus geoffroyi; assembly: GCF_018350155.1. Lineage (NCBI taxonomy): Eukaryota > Metazoa > Chordata > Mammalia > Carnivora > Felidae > Leopardus > Leopardus geoffroyi. Next base: position 90,290,557 of record NC_059342.1, on the reverse strand, counting down.
ATAAACCTTTAAAATAAATAAATATTGTTTAAATATAAGAAGCTGTTTGGAGTGGTAAAAGAATGCTGGGCTGGGAGCCAGGGAACACAGATTCTAACCCAGGCTCTGCCAGAACCTTGGGCAGAGGGCCCACCACAGATGGCCCCAGTGTACCCATTTGTAAGGAGGGGCCTGGAAAAGGTAATGGTCAAGTTTCCTCATTACTCTCAAAGGTCTCTGCAACTTTTACTTAGGTCAGGTTTTGGTCGAAAATCTTGGAGAGGGTGGCAAATATCGAAATGTGGACCCAATGTCAACTGCTACAGAAAGTAGCTCATAGCCCATCAAGAACCAGAGGGAGGAAAGTAAGAAGAAAAGGCTAGCTGTCCCTGACCCAAGAAGAGTGGGGCACGATCACCAGTGACGTCCCTGCCGCTCAGGCTGAGTCACCACTGGCCAGGACAGTCCGGCTCTTCCTCTCCTGACTTGAAGGCAGGACACCCAGCCGTGGATCAGTAATCTCCTGCACATTTGCCAACCAGGAAGTTCAGGTCCGGGAAGGAATCAGTGACCGGATTCGTTGTGGAAGCTGTTCAGCTAGTGCCATCCAGAGGCCAAAATACTGTCCTTCTTGATATACGGGGTGAGCAAAAGGAAAAGAAGGAGGGGGGATTTTTACTCATCTGCGTATATTATATACATGGTGTGCATATGTATGATATACATATATGCATGTGTGCATATGTACATATATATACACATAAACGCGTACGTGTAATACATGTGTTTAGATACATATACCTATAGGTATGTGTGTGTATACGTGTGTGTGTGTGCATATACAGTGGCCTCTTGGACAAGGCAGAGGGTTAGGGGTGATGATCCCCGAGCAGTCAAAGCTCCACCAAAGCTTTTTTGTAAGTAAGCTCTACACCCAAGGTGGGGCTTGAACTCATGACCATGAGATCAAGAGTGGCACACTCTACCGACTGGGCCAGCCGGGTGGGACCACTGTAACGTCTGACTCCCCCCAAACCTAACGATAACAGCCTACTGTTGGGCAGAAGCTTTGTAGCCCACAGTCAATTAACACATATTTTGCATGTTATACGTACTATATACTGTATTCTTTTTTTTAAATTGTTTTTATTTCTTTTTGAGACAGAGAGAGACAGAGCACGAGCAGGGGAGGGGCAGAGAGAGAGGGAGACACAGAATCCGAAGCGGGCTCCAGGCTCTGAGCCGTGAGCACAGAGCCGGACGCGGGGCTTGAACCCACGAACTGGGAGATCAGGACCTGGGCCGAAGTCGGACGCTTAACCGACTGAGCCACCCGGGCGCCCCTATGTACTGTAATCTTACAATAAAGTAAACTAGAGAAAGGAAAATGTTATTAACAGAATCATAAGGAAGAGGAAAAAAAGGATTTATGGTACTACACTGTGTCGATTTTTTAAAATCTGCATATAACTGGGCCGGCATAGGATCAGATTTGCATTGTTCAAAGGTCAACCGTATATAGCTTGGGGTGGGCATCGCACACTCCTAATTCACCGTGGAGAACACTGCTAACTTCATAATGCCGTTTATTTTACATGTAAGGAGAGTGGGGTTGGCCCACTAGTACCTGCCTGGGTGAAAGCAGCGATCTAACACCCAAGCAGCTGATCAGAGGTGGAGGACTTGATTCTCCCCTTGATCCCAGAATGGTGAGCCCCATGTGTCCACCGAGAGCGGCTCTTCTCACCGAGAGGTAAGTAAAGGACCTTGTTCCACTTTGGTGGGGGTGCTAAGGGTCCATACTAAGTGTAAGGGTGCCGGTGTCATAAGCCCCCCGAGAGGGTGGGGGGTGGCCCACGAGAAGAGATTGGGGAACACAAGAGGAGAGGGTCAGTGCTTTCGCAGGAGGCAATGAACTCAGCTAATTCTAGCGCGGCGGTTAAGAAAGCCCAGGTTCCCCGTACCAAAAAGCAGAAAACAACAGCAAAAACCTCTGGGCTCTAATGAGCTCCTGGCGTTCAGATACAACGTTACTGAATCCATGGTTACCACCTGCGCCTTCCACTTCCGGCACCCGGGAACTAGGCGCATTTTTGAAAGCACACTGCCCTCCAGTGGCGCGAGATAGACTTGCTCCCTGACCGGCTCCCCGCGCCCCCCACCCCGGTGCCAAACTTCAACTCGACTTTTCCTGTGGCCCCGGCAAAGCCTGGAGATGCCCCTCCAGCGTTGGGTGATCACCAGTCCCCAAACCCCTGAAGTGAGGGGGTGTGCAATAAAAGGGGAGGCGACCTGGTTAGAAACCGCAGCTCCCTCCCCCGTTCCGGCCTGCGAGTCCCCCTAGGGCAGATCTTCGCGCTCTTTTCTCCTACGGTTGTAGTTCTGGGTAAGAAGAGTATGATTGGGTGAAAATTAACTTGTGAAGTGATGCTTCCAGGGGAGACACAGAACGCTCGCCGCACTGTGGCAGCCCAGGCGTGCAGGGGAAAGGGGGAGGCGGCAGCCCGGCAGGTGGCGAGTAAGGACACAGTCTGGGTGCGCGTTCCCTGTGTGTCACCCTGTGGGTTCACCGGCAGGCTCCCGGGTAAACAGCAGCAGCCAACCCCGCGGGCTCACTGGGTGTCAGGCGCTGGGCGGGGACCACCCTGTGGAACTTTCTCAACCACTCCCTTTAATGAGCGCCATTATCATCCCACTTCGAGGATGAGGAAACTGAGGCGCAGAGAGGCGACGCGACCTGCCCGGGACCGCCCAGGGGTTCAGGCGTGTCTGGACCAGAGCGGGGCCGCGGGGGCCAGGGCTCGGCGGTGGAAATCCCGGCAGCGTGGGTGCCCAGCGAGGGGGCGAGCGCGGAGGGGTGGCGGCGGGGGTGGGGGGCGGCTCACCTTGACGATGAGCGGGTTCTGAAACATGGAATCCCGCACGACCCCCAGCCTCTCGTTCTCCATGCCCGGCCGGATGTCGGCCACGGTCAGGGGCCGCCGCGGGGGCGGGCAGATCTGGCTGACCGTGCGGCGCACCGGCTGCTTCTTCTTCCGTCGCCTGGGGTCCTGGCGGGAGCTCTGGGCCTCTGGCATCCTGAGGTCGCGGGGTGCCGACCCGCTGGCTGGGTCCGGCGCGCTGCCCTGTGGGCTGGCGGGCGCGGAGGTCCGACGCGCCCGACGCCGGTCCCGGACCGCACCATCCGGCCCCGGGGTGGTTCCCGGACGCCCGGCCCTCTCCGGAGGGGGGCGCGCCCACCTCGCGCCGACCGACTCTCCCAGGGAGCCCTAAAGCCTTTCATAAGCCCCTCTGGGTCCTCAGAGCGACTTCCGGGCCCTGCGCTGCGGATTGGGAAAGGATTGAAGATCAAGACCACCCCTTGAGGAAGAATGGGACGGTCTGTCTCCATGGCGACGGGACGCCAACGGCCGCGGAGCTGCCTGGCTTGGTTTTCTTTCAGGAAACTATTGGTGGCCACCAAAGTGCACCTGCTTAGAGTTTTCTCAGATAGGAGAAAACCCCAAGAATCGCCACTAGGTTGTGTTCAAAGCGACGGGGCTCTAGAAGTCCGTTTATACTTGACTTCCAAAACGAAGATACCTGCCTCCACCCTCCCCACTCCATATCTGGTCCCATTCTCCTCCCCTTTCCACACAGGCGCGCGCGCGCGCGCGCGCGCGCGCACACACACACACACACACACACACACACACACACAGGCATAGAGCGCTAAATTTTTCATGATGAAATAGAGATCTGCATTCCAGGCTTGATGTTACTGTTAATCCAATTGGGTGATATCGAATTAGTCACCCTCTTGGGTCCTCGGTTTTTTCCCCTGTGAAATGGGTGGGAGAGGAAAGTCGAGTGTTGAATGAGCTCAGTGGTATCCAACCTTGTGCAACAGAATGGAGGGAGGCTGAGAAATTCAGATTCACTGAAACAGAGTACCTGGAAATGGGATCTGGGAATGGACTGTTTTTAAATTTTGAAAAAAGAGTTTCAGTTTCAACTGAAAAGTTGAAGAGAGAGTACAGTGAAAACCCATATAGATTTCACCTAGGTTCACCATCCACAGACACACATTGCTGAATCATTTTGAAAATATCCGTTGTCAGTATCCTATGTGTCCCTAAATACTTCAACATGTATCTGCTGCCGAAGAATTCTCATACATTACTACAATGTCATTATCACGTCCATGGATCTTAATATGATACAACAGTGGCACCTGAAGCCCTTGAGGTCTGTATGCCAAGTTGAGAATCTGCACTTTTTAAAAGCCTCCCAGGAGATTGGCACAGTGCTTTTGGAACCACTGGCCCGGATGATCTCTAGTCTGCCTTCTAGTTCCAGCTTTTTATGGGTTCATTCACCCCCATCATCTTCATTGAATGTTGCAAATACCAACAAGACTCTGGGTAAGAATGTTCACCAGGAGCAATTTGCACCAACAGCAGACTTGCTCTTCAAGGCCTTACACACCAACAGTGGGTAACACCCACACTCCATTTCCAGAGCAGACCAGGCAGATTTCCAGCTGCTCACCCAAGGCCTGGGGCAGCCAGTGGGTGGTGGTAGTGTGTGTGTGGTGTGTGATGTGATGTGTACTCATGATTTCTCCAGCCTGCTTCGCTTCCAGACTTTCACGGAAATACAGGTTGTGCGCTTTTAATCAAAACTGCTGGGCAGCTCAAGCCCCAGGAAGTCACGTGGTAGGTGCAGGGAGGGGCAGGATAGCGGAGTAGTGGAGAGAACACAGGTTTGAATCCTGCTTGGGCCACGTAAGTCCCTTTGGACAAGTTACACTAAGCCCTAATTTTCTCATCCAGAGGGGGAGGCTGATAACACCCAATAAAGATAATCCTACAATCCCCACACAGTGTTGTTATCGGATTCAGTGAAAAACTAGTTGCCAATATGGTTATGTTTACTGTTCAATAAGTCTATAAAAGTTTGAGTGCTATATATACTGGCCTGGACTCAAAAGCTTTACTTTGAATCATAGGCCAAGTTTCTTCAGGACGCAGTTGAAACGGGAGGATTGGACTACATCTGCAAGGCTGCTTCTAGCTTCATCTGAACTTAACCCAGCAGCCTCTGCCCACCTCTGACCTGGACTTCCACCACTCTCCCCTGTATTCACTCCTTTCCAGCCGCCCTGGCCGTCTTCCAGTTCCTCCAGCGATCAGGTGCAGGGCCTTTGTCCTTGCTTCCAGCCTGGGACCATCTTCCATCTAGAGTTGTGCTCGCCTTTTTAGTCTAGAGCTCAACTCAAATGTTACTCCGCAAAGAGCTTTCCTTCCCTTCCCTCTAAAGTAGCACTCACTGCCCCCCACCCCCACCCCGTCACTCTCCAGCACAGTACCCTGTTTTCTCTCCTGCAGAATAATCTGAAACTATCTTGGCTGATCTGTTTCTCATGTCTTCCCCAGACTTGAGGTCTCACCACCTTGTCCACTCCGGGACTAGAACCGAGCTCGGCGCAAACTTGACTGTGTGGAACGCACGCGCGAGCTGGGAAGCCAGTTCCGGCCTTCGGTCCCCTCCCTGGGGTTTCAGGTCGCGCTTTACCCCACCCCCACTCCACCCCCTCCGACCCGAGGAACGAAACCCGCGGTCAACTACGCCTGCGTCAAGTCCCTGCGGCGGGCGTGTTGCCACGGCAGCGTGACGCCGAGGCGGGGCCGGAAGCGACGCACGACCACTTCCGCTTCCGCAAGAACGGCTCTTCCGGATCGGGAGAAAGGTGGCGGCGCCGTGGGAGGTAGGTTAAGGGCGCTTCTTGGTCGTTCCGGGTTCTTTCGATGCGCCTGTGGAGGTCGAGCGGCGGGTGGTGGTGCCTTCGCCTCGCTGAGGCCGCTTTTGGCTGAGGTCTCCGGGGGCGGTTTGCGCCGCGGCCGCCCCAGGCCGGCCCCCGGGAGCGGAGGCCCGGGTCCCGGGCGGGAGAGGATCGGGAGTCGGACACGGGGCCGGGGCCTCCCTCCTCAGCCCCGGAGAGCCCGCCGCAGAGCAGGGAGAGCAGGGGGTCTGTCGCACCCCGCAAGAACGAGAGAGCCCGAGACCAGGCTTGGGCACGTCCCGGCGGGGCGGGAAGCGGTGTGTTCCGAATCGGTGGGCGTAGTTGCTTGCCCGGTTGCTTGTCGGGCACGGTGGAACCTTTGGGAGCCGGACGGACGAGACCCCAGCCCTCGGGAGGCCGAGCGTGTCGCCGCAGCGCGAAGTACAGGAGGGCAACTGCAAAGCGGGAGACCGGACCCAGTCTAGCTGTTAAGAGAGGCCTTCTTGAGGAGGTGACTTTCGGACGTGGCCCAGTTAACGCGGAGAAAGGTCCCTCGGAAGAAGGAGCATCACGGGCAGAAGTTGCTTTTGGAAAGTCCTGGAGAATGAAAAAGAACGTGTGTATTCCGGGAACCGAAAGGAGCAGGGTGTCTGAAACCCAGGGAGAAATGATAGGTGGAGAGGTAGACAGGGACCAGACTAGATCATGAAGGGCCTGGTAGGTGTGTAAGGATTTGGGACTTAAGAATAACAGGGCAACCAAAAAAGTCTTGGTGGGGGAGTAAGTATGCAGTTAGTATGTTGTGCTGAGTTCCAGAGACCAGAGGGAGAAGCTTAGGAGGTGTTTCAAAGAAAGAAAGTGAAGGAGGTTGGGAGAGAGGAAGGAAAAAGAATATTTAAAGGAATTATCTGCTCACCTGTTCACCGTTCTCGCAAAGTCCTGAAAGATGGGCCAGGAAAGCGTGTATTGAACGTAGTGGCTTGGAGGTCCTAGGCGCCCTTCCTGGAGCAGTCTCAGGGCAGGAGTGGGGGGGGGGGGGAGGGCAGCTACGAAGGAGTGGTTTTGGAAGTGGATACAAGGTGAGGAAATGGAGAGAGCATTTTCTGTCTGAAGTTGTGCTGTGAAGAGGAGAAAGGAGAACAGCTGGGTGGGGCTTCAAGGTCAGAAGATGGTTGGTTTTCGTGGGTTTGTTTTGTTTTGTTGTAAGTTAGGAGAGGCTAAAGGTTGTTGGAGGGTTGCCAGAAGGGACCCGCTGCAGAGGGAGAGGCGGAAGATACAGGAGAGGGGTAGGGTCCCTAACTTCTCATGGGTGGTGAGGACACTTTGAATTGTGTGGCCGGAAGAAGAGTGTGAAAGAACACATCGGTTTATACCCATAAGCCAGATTCCGCAGCCCCAGGATCTCCCCTTCAACAGAGACACTTAAGAGCTTTCATTAAGACCTTTCTCCCCGATGTCACCCAAAGATGCATGGAAACTTTTTTTTTTTTTTTTTTACGTTTTTAGCAGAGGAGACTAACATTAAATGATTAGTGAAATAGTTGTTTAGTCTTTAAACTACATTTGGGCTAAGCGCTACCGAGGAGACGTATGGTTTGCTATGAAAGTATATTTGGAATGGACCGAGCCCACGGGGGTCAGGGAGCGCTGTCTTTTTCTCCTCTTCCTCCTCCTCTGTAAGTACTTACACATGTACATCCTTCAGTTGCTTGTTTTTGGACACAAATGAAAGCAATCTGTACCTTGGTTCTCCTTCTTGCTTTTTTTTTTTTTTTTTTTTTTTTTTTAACGTTTATTTATTTTTGAGACAGAGAGAGACAGAGCATGAACGGGGGAGGGTCAGAGAGAGGGAGACACAGAATCCGAAACAGGCTCCAGGCTCCGAGCTGTCAGCCCAGAGCCCGACGCGGGGCTCGAACTCACGGAGCGCGAGATCGTGACCTGAGCCGAAGTCGGCCGCTCAACCGACTGAGTCACCCAGGCGCCCCTCCTTCTTGCTTTTCAAGTGAAAAAGCAAGCAGCATTCAAATAAGTAAATAAAAATACAGCAAACACCCCCGTCGTCGTTACCCCCATTAAGAAATCAAAGATGACAGGTACAAGAGAAACTGGCTCCGTTCTTGTCCCTGATCTCTGAATTTGCCAATTAGAATTTGCCAGTTACTACTACGTATCCATGCAGCAAAGACACATACAATTGATTTGTGGGTTTTAAACTTAAGAGGCAAAGTATCATCAGGTATGTCTCTTCCTAACCAGGGAAAGCTTTTTTGAAGAAGTGATATTCAAACCAAGCTCTGAAGGATGAAAGGAGGCAGGAGGCAGGGAGGGTAGGAAGGCAGCAGAGGGCATTCCAGAAAGAGGGTACGGTATGTTATAAGACCGTGAGCTAAGGAAAGGATTATGGTATGTTTGGGGAACCCAAAAAAGACATGTGTGGCTGGAGCATGGAGTTAGAAAAGAGAGGTAAAAGATGGGGCGGGGTGTGGGGGGGCAAGGGCCTGATCATGCTGGGCACTCTGTTCTCTGTTAACTGTTCTTTACCGTATCCTAAGGGCAGTGGGACCAGACCGTAAATTACAGTGAGCCCCCTGTGCATTTAGAATAATTTAAAATTGACAGCCATGATTCCAGTCTTGTCATTTGTCGTATAATTTCATTTTTCTGTGGTTTTTTTTTTCTCCTGAGGCCAATGTTTAAGATGCTTTGCAAAAATAAACCATTGTTGTCAAGTTTCCCTACAGGAACAGAATGGAAGGAGGACCGAGCAGATTGGAAATTCACACCCCAGTATTTGACAAGAAAAAGAAAAAATACTCTGTATATAAAGAAGGACACCTAAGGAGTTCCCATGAAAGTTTCAGAGACGCTCCTCTGACAAGTGAACAGCGTCATATAACCAAGAGTAAAAAAAAGAGAAAGGATTTCCAGCATTTTCATTCTTCCCCTTTGCAAAAATCAGAAATTTGCGAGGAGACTGAAAAGACCACTTCTATACCCAAAAAGAATAAAAAGAGAAGACAGAAGGCTTTGGGGGTAGATGAGGAAACAGGCGTGGTGTACGTCCTGGTGGATAAAGAAAATATCAAGGACACGCCGAAGAATTTTAGGAGTGACGTCGATGTCGTGTACGTGGACACGAGCAAGGAACAAAAGCCGACACAAGAGCCTGACGCAGACGAACCGCAGTCCGTTCCCAAGTCACATGAAAATGAGTCCGAAGAACCGCATCATAAAGTCAGGGAGAAAAAGAGGAAAAAACATCGGAAGAACGCGGCATCGGGCGATGCTGTGCAGGAAAGCCCGCGTGCGAGCCTGCCCCTGCCCGAGGTGGAACCACCCCAGCCAGAAGCCCCCCTTTCCGTGGGCCCAGAGGGCGAAATTGCCCAGCTGCCAATACCCGCAGGTAAAAAAAAGTCTAAGAAAAAAAAGAGAAAAATTTCACACAACCAGGAATTTGAGGCAGTGCCCAGGCCTGAGGGTCTGGAGAACGCGCACTCCGAAGGATGTCGAGGGGTCAGCGGTGTAAAGAAAAAGTCTAAGAAACGGAAGCGAAGCTCTTCTGCTGAAAGCCCCGTAGCGCCTGGTGGGGAGTTTTCAGCGCTCGCCGCCAGCTTGGAGGACGCGCACTTTGATTCGCTGCTGGGAAATGGCACCTTGATTGGAGAAAGGGAGGAGCCCAGGCCACGGGAGGAGAGAACCCAGGCCTGTATGGGAGAGGTGCAGAGGTAACGGGGGGATGTTGTGTCTTTCGATGTGCGTCTTCTGTGTGAGTTCTGCCTGTGACCTCTTTATCTAGCGTGTTCGTGGCAAGCTCCGACATCCCTCCTTGCTCTCACACTGTCCTGGTCTGAAGTGAGGGTCACTTTAAGCACTTGAAAGCCACCGGGGCAAGCGACGCGTTCACGTGAGTCCGTCCGATCTTGTCCGTAGGTTGGAACCCACAAACAAAGAAGAAGGCCGTCTGGAAGTGGCCACAGGTTCCGAGACGAGATACTTACCCGAAGAGTCGAGAGATTTGGGCGACTCGGATGTGGATTTGGACTCGGCCGTGAAGCAGCTCCAGGAGTTCATCCCCGACATCAAGGAAAGGGCCGCCACCACCATCAAGAGGATGTACCGGGATGACTTAGGGCGGTTTAAGGAATTCAAGGCACAGGGTGAGCTGGTGGGACTTGAACAGCTGCTGGGCTTTCCTGTCTGCGTGAGGAGCCCCCGACGCCGTTTGGCGAACGATGCAAGTTGTCTAGATTCAGCGGCAGCACCTTCTGGCCGCTTCCTGCCTCACCTCCTGCCGGAATTGTTGTCCGAGCCACGAGATCAGCCAAACGAAGGGGTCTGGGTCTCCTCCGCCCAACTTCTGGTAGGGGAGACCCGTCTCCTTCCTGATCTCACTCACTGTGTTGCAAGAACCTCCCAGAAAAGTTACGGACTTGAGGAGCAAACCTCAAAGCTGAGGCTGTGTGCTCCGAACGAGCGGTATTCACTGGGCTGTGAGGGACCCAGTACACCGGTCCCTGGGAACAGTAAAAGCAGAACCTTAGCCCCGTTAATCATGTTGAAGAGGTTTGTTTAAAAAAAAAACAGACAAGGGGCGCCTGGGTGGTGCAGTCGGTTAGGCGTCCGACTTCAGCCAGGTCACGATCTCGCGGTCCGGGAGTTCGAGCCCCGCGTCAGGCTCTGGGCTGATGGCTCAGAGCCTGGAGCCTGTTTCCGATTCTGTGTCTCCCTCTCTCTCTGCCCCTCCCCTGTTCATGCTCTGTCTCTCTCTGTCCCCAAAAAAATGAATAAACGTTGAAAAAAAAAAAATTTAAAAAAAAACAGACGAAGGAAGGAAAATGTGTTTAGAGCAGCATCTGTGGAATGCTCCCATTCTTTTTGTATGTTTTACGTCAAAATTTTTAGGCGTATGTACTTTTTAAAACATATTCTTGAAATAAGTCTAAGAAGGGAAAAGCCATGCCATACATAAGACCATCAGTACATAATGGAACTTGGTTGCTTTGAGTTACAAAGAAGAATAGAACGTACAGTTAAATGACCTTATTACCCCCCCCATCCCCCATATATTTGCGTAGAGAATATATGTGAATATTTGTTTCGGCCAATTTCACCATACTTGCCTTTGGCCGGGGTGTGTGTGTGGCAGAAGAGATTAAGAGGGGACTTCTTAAAAATTTTTGTGTTTTTTTTTTTAAATGTCAACATGTTTTTAACATTTACTCATTTTTGAGAGGCAGAGAGAGAGTGTGAGTGGGGAAGGGGCAGAGGGGAGGGAGACACAGAATCGGAAGCAGGCTCCAGGCTCTGAGCCATCAGCACAGAGCCCGATGCGGGACTCAAACCCACGAACCGTGAGATCATGACCTGAGCCGAAGTTGCATGCTTCACCAACCGAGCCACCCAGGCTTCCCTTAAAAAAATTGTTTTTAACTTTTATTCATTTTTGAGAGGTAGAGACAAAGCGCGAGTAAGGGAGGGGCAGGGAGAGAGAGAGGGAGACACAGAATCTGAAGCAGGCTCCAGGCTCTGTCCTGACAGGCTGACACCAGCGTGTTGGGCTTAAATCCACCAATCACGAGATCATGACTTGAGCCATGACCTGAGCCGAAGTCTGACGCTTAATGACTGAGCCTCCCAGGCGCCCCGAGGGGGGGACTTTGAAATGTTTATTTCCATACTGCTTGAACTTTTAATGAAAATATATTCCTTCTTAATAAAAAAATGACTATTTTCCAAAGAGATTGATGAATTGGGGAAGGTCACTCTGGAAGGGGATGACGGAGCAGACTTTGAGAGGAGAATGACTAAAATGGAAGGGAAGCTGAGGGTCACAGTGGGGAAGGGGGGAGCTAATGTCAAGTGCACACCTAGGGCTGCTTCTCAGCAGGGCGTAGCTGACTGGGCGCTGTTGTAACTGCTGAAGACTGAGTGGTGGGTTTGCTTTTTCCTTTGTTACTGACAATGCCTACTTTTTCTCCCCACCCCAATCCTAGGTGTCGCTATTAGATTTGGCAAGTTTTCTGTAAAGGAAAATAAGCAGTTAGAGAAAAACGTGCAAGAATTTCTGTCCCTGACCGGAATTGACAATGCAGACAAGCTGCTGTATACAGACAGATACCCAGAGGAGAAATCTGTGATCACCGACTTGAAAAGAAAATACTCCTTTAGACTGCACATCGGTAAGCGTACAGCCGTTTTCTTTTTGACTGTCGCCAGCCTTCCAGCCTTAGCCGGGTGAGGCACGGTAGGTGTTCGCACAGCGCCCGGCCGATCGGTATTTCCGTATTCGCGTCGCCAGCCTGTACTCTTGGGGGTTTGGAATGCGTTCGTGTCTCCCAAGCGTAGTGCTTTTCCGAATCTTGTAGAAAGTAACACAGTCAACTTGTAGCATTCCTGCTGGGCAAGGAGTGTGGTTCTGGTTTCTGCTCCCCTGCTCTAATACATGCTGTCTTTCGTATGCTGGACACAGCACACTCAGATCTCCTGAGTTTCCCCGAGTACAGCCTTACGTGTGCTTTGTCGCTGGAACCCTCTTCCAGCGGGTGTACTTGGAAACTGAGACAAAGCCATGAAGCAGCATGGGATTGGACAGAAAGGAAATCTATGAATTCATTAATACATTTATTTCTTTCTTATTATTAATGCCTATTTATTTTTGAGAGAGACAGAGCATGAGCCGGGGAGGGGCAGAGAGAGGGAGGGAGGCACAGAATCGGAAGCAGGCTCCGAGCTCCGAGCTGTCAGCATGGAGCCCGACCTGGGGCTCAAACTCACGGACCGTGAGATCGTGACCTGAGCTAAGGTCGGGTGCTCAACCGACTGAGCCACTCAGGCGCTCCCCCTCCCGCGCAAAATCCATGAATTGAAAGAGGATGATTTCTTAGGTGTTCTCCGGAATGTGCAGGGGCAACCAGAGTAGTGAGCCCCTGTCGGGGGGCTGTTTGGTGCTTAGAGTGAGGAAATGAGTAAAGCCTGCTCGTTCAAGAAGCCCTCTTGTTCATCTTGGGGAAAAACTGTCGGCACACGTCCTCCACGTTAGCATTCTTTCCCCTTAACTCAAATTTTGTTAACATTACTTTGGTTTATAAAGAACTTTTCCCTCGAACGTGGTAGGTAGACTGGAAGCTGGAACCTCGACATCCTAAGCCCGTCGTTTGCAGAGCTCTGCAAGGAAACTGGTGATCGCGGGTGTCTGCTCCTCGAGCCAGCTCTCCGCAGGATGTGTGAAATCCCGGCCTCGACGTGCGGTCCGGGGTCGTGGGGTGGAGAGGGGCCTGTGCCGGGTTCCTTTTACAACCGTGACTCCATCTCAGGCCAGGCCCTGTGTGCCACACTGACCACTTGCCTTTCTTCCGACTTTAGGGAAGGGCATTGCCCGGCCCTGGAAACTCGTTTACTATCGAGCAAAGAAGATGTTTGATGTCAACAATTACAAGGGCAGGTAAGAAGCCTTAGCAGCTTGAGACACAGCATTTCTCTGGTGCTTGCTGATCATATAAATCAGAACGTTCACAACAGATTAGAGGTGGTAAAAAAACAACAACAACAACAACAACAAAAAAACGAAATCACGAGGACCTTTGTGTGTGAAACGGGCCTGCATATCTGCGGTGGGGTGAATGTCTTCAAAGCCCATTTCAGTTTCTACCTTTTTAGTCAAAGTTTGTGATCTTCCCCTGTCTATTTATTTTTTATGTATTTTTTGAGAGAGACAGAGCATGAGCGGGGGAGGGGCAGAGAGCGAGAGGGAGACACAGAATCCGAAGCAGGCTCCAGGCTCTGAGCTGTCAGCGCAGAGCCCGACGCGGGGCTCGAACCCACGAACCGCGAGATCACGACCTGAGCCAAAGTCCGACGCTTAACTGACTGAGCCACCCAGGCGCGCCAGTCTTCCCCTTTCTAAATCCCTGGCTTTTCCTTCGTACTTCCTCTAGCACTCAGCGTGCCGCGCCCCCCTTAATGTTACTTACAAGGTTTTCTTTGCTCTCTGCTGATGTGCAAGCTCCCTGTGTACCCGAATGTTCCTTCTCAATGCGACGTTCCCTCCAGCGCTCAGCCCGCTTTTGGGGGTTTCCAATGAGCGTGTGAAGGCAGGGTAAACGCCAGCCAGAGGTCCCGTGCGAGCGGTTCGGCAGCGACACTGCTTGGTGGTCACTGCCTCCTCCTTCCCTCCCCAAGTAAAACACCCAACTATGTTTTGTTCCCAACGTTCCAGATAAAACCAACGTGGATCGGGTGTCGGCTGTGGGTAAGCGCTCTGCTCCAGGACGGAGGGAGAGGCAGGAAAGCGTCGGGCCCCTCGCTCTGAGGGCCCAGACAACAACCTCGTGGACTTGACCTCACTCTGGGAGGCACGTTTAGTAAATGTGGCAGGGTCGTTTGGGTTCCAGGTAGCTGCACGATTTGAAAGCAGGACCTACGTATTATGCGACCCCCAAACACCGATACGCCCTTGGTTTCTTTTTTTTAAATTCTGACCAAAAGAAGTAAACCGGAAGCAGAGGAAAAGGTTGCTCACAGACTAAAGCCCACGCTCCCCTTTTCCCCAAGCCCCGGGGCTGGACGTCTGTGGACAGAACTTGAAGGAAATTCACTAAAGATGACATTTTCAGCGGGACGTGAAAGAAAGCTTTGGGTAAATGAATGGTGGCAGCTGAGGTGACAGTTTTCTTTTTTTTTTTTTTTTTTTTTCAACGTTTATTTATTTTTGGGACAGAGAGAGACAGAGCACGAACGGGGGAGGGGCAGAGAGAGAGGGAGACACAGAATCGGAAACAGGCTCCAGGCTCTGAGCCATCAGCCCAGAGCCCGACGTGGGGCTCGAACTCCCGGACCGCGAGATCGTGACCTGGCTGAAGTCAGATGCTTAACCGACTGCGCCACCCAGGCGCCCCTTTTAAATTTTTTTTTTCAACGTTTTATTTATTTTTGGGACAGAGAGAGACAGAGCATGAACGGGGGAGGGGCAGAGAGAGAGGGAGACACAGAATCGGAAACAGGCTCCAGGCTCTGAGCCATCAGCCCAGAGCCCGACGCGGGGCTCGAACTCACGGACCGCGAGATCGTGACCTGGCTGAAGTCGGACGCTCAACCGACTGCGCCACCCAGGCGCCCCTGAGGTGACAGTTTTCTATCTGTGACATAAGCGTGGGAATGAAAGTTTTAGCAGAATACAAAGTCTGTATTCTAATTCTAATTCTAATAAGAAAGTTCATTCATTCGTTTGCACCACATGGTTTGTGTGTGGTAACAGTTTGCCCTTAGAATGTTGGCTTTTTTCTTAAAGTTTATTTATTTATTTTGAGAAAGAGAGGGCGCGCGTGTACACGTGAGTGGGGGAGAGGCAGAGAGAGAATCCCAAAAATACAGTTTGGCAGGCGCCTGGGTGGCTCAGTCTGCTAAGCGTTGGACTTCAGCTCAGTTCATGATCTCAAGGTTAGTGAGTCCGAGCCCCGCGTTGGACTCTTTGCTTTCAGCACAGAGCCTGCTTCGAATCTTCGGTCTCCCTCTCTCTCCCTCAATTTCTCTCTCCCTCCCTCCCTCCATCTCTCTCTCTCTCTCTCTCTCTCTCTCTCTCTCTCAAAAAATTAAAAAAAGAAAGGGGCACCTGAGTTGCTCAGTCGGTTAAGGATTGGACTTTGGCTCAGGTCATGATCTCGCGGTTCGTGGGTTCAAGCTCCGCATCAGGCTCTGTGCTAACAGCTTGAGCCTGGAACCTGCTTTGGATTCTATGTCTTCCTCTCTGCCCTTGCCCCGCTGACACTCGCCCCGTCTCTCTCTCTCTCAATCTCTCTCTCTCTCTCTCTCTGTCTCTCTCTCAAAAATAAATAAATATTAAAAATTAAAAACAACACAGTTCTTAATCTCACACTTGATCAGAACTATAGCACGTTTTCCCTTCCTCCCAGGTACAGCAAAGGAGACATGGAGAAATTAAAGATCTACCACTCCCTGCATGGAAACGACTGGAAGAAGATTGGCGAGATGGTGGCTCGAAGTAGCCTCTCTGTTGCCCTGAAGTTCTCCCAGATCAGCAGCCGTAAGTGAACCGTCCGTGCTGCCCCACCCCGCGAGCAGATAAGCCCCCGCGGCCCCAGCACGGGCATCCTGGCAGGCCTGTCTTGTGGGGGGGCCGTGACGGTTGACTGCTGAAGCCGTTCTCCCAGCTGTCTCATTTCATTTCTCACCCGCGATTGTGAAACCATGCAGCCTTTATTCACACGACCGATTTCTTATAATTTTTCAAGTGTTTTTTATTTATTCTTGAGAGAGAAAGAGCGAGACACAGAATCCAAAGCAGGCTCCAGGCTCTGAGCTGTCAGCAGAGCCCGACGCAGGGCTCGAACCCACGAGCCACGAGATCACGAGCTGAGCCGAAGTCGGACGCTCAACCGACTGAGCCGCCCAGGTGCCCCTCACGTGACCAGTTTCTGCCACGCCTGGGTTCAATAACTTTCAGCTCTACCCGCCGGCCTGACTGAAACCCTGGGAGGCTGGCGGGTAGGAGAGCCAGGGCGGAGGAGGTCCCCTCCCGCAGAGGACAGGGGAGACTGCTGGGAGGGCAGTGACGCGATTCAGTCGGCCTGTTAGGGACTTTTCCCAAACCTCCTGTCTCTTTTTCTCCTCTATCAGAAAAACTTTGTTGGTTATAGTCTTTACGTTACAAAATCCCCAGTTGCTTTATAAGGAGACAGCCCTCGGATGCCGTTACAGTGAGCACGGGGGCTGGCATCTGTGGCCCCGGGGTGACTGGGAGCCATGTCTTTCGTGCCACCACATCCAGCCGTGACGCCATGCAGAGTCTCAGTGTGGCCAGTTCTTCTGGATTTGGTGCGAGTGTGTGAAATCTAGATACCTTTTTTTTTCCCCCCCTGAACTGTTTTGATTTTTAAATATTCAAATTATTGAGAAAAAGTAACGTCACTCTGTGGGCCAAACCAAAGATATTTGTAGGCTGGTGGTTTGAGGCCTCTTCCTTAGCCTGACTGTGACCATCTAGACCAGGAAGATGGACCACGGACGGTTCGAGGCCTTCCGCAGATGAAGGCTTCAGGTTCAGACGCCTTTATCATTGTGATCACTGGAGCTCAGTTTCACGCATTCACTTACTTGGTTCCCATGAAATGTTTGAGAACCTCACAGAGTCACACGGGAGAGGTTACTCAGAAACAAGAAAAACAACTTTTTTGAAATTAAAAAACACACATTGCTTTAAGAAAAGACAGTTCTGTTCTGATATTGGTTCTTTTTTTTTAAAATTTTTTTTTTTTTCAACATTTATTTATTTTTGGGACAGAGAGAGACAGAGCATGAATGGGGGAGGGGCAGAGAGAGAGGGAGACACAGAATCGGAAACAGGCTCCAGGCTCTGAGCCATCAACCCAGAGCCTGACGCGGGGCTCGAACTCACGGACCGCGAGATCGTGACCTGGCTGAAGTCGGACGCTTAACCGACTGCGCCACCCAGGCGCCCCCTGATATTGGTTCTTAAACAGAATCGTTGGGAGGCGCTGGGGTGGCTCAGTCAACTGAGCATCAACCTGATACTGGATCAGGTCATGGTCCCAAGGTTGCGGGGTCGAGCCCCGCTTGGGATTCTCATTCTCCCTCCCCCTCCCCCTCCCCCTCCCCCTCCCCCTCCCCCTCCCCCTCCCCCTCCTCCTCTCCCCTGCTTGTGAGCTCTCTTTCTCTAAAGTAAAAGATAACAATAAAGAATCTTTGGCCACTGTAGTGGTTCCACTGTAATTTGCACGTAGCTGTGCTTATGGTGTTATGTTTGTGTAATTGAGATGTTGCCCACTCTCTTCTGAAAAGTCCTGATTTATCTTCTTTTTTTTTTTTAAGGCTTTAGAGTGCCTTTGGGTTCACAGTAAAATCAGAAGGTACACAGACGTCCCATCTGTCCCCCGCCCCCCCACACACACAGCCTCGCCCATTATCCGCATCCCCCACCCGAGTGGTGCCATTGTTGCCGCCCGTGGACCCTCACTGACCCATCATAATCCCCCAGGGTCCGTAGTTGATATTAGGGCATACCCTTGGTGGCGTACGTGCTGCGGGTGTGGACAGATGTGTAATGACACGTATCCGTCGTCATCGGTTTGTTTTCGACGTTGTGTGTGAAGACAGACGAGAAACTGTAAGGTTGTCCTTTTGTGTCTGTAGCGAGAAACCACGGTGCTTGGAGTAAGACGGAAACCCAGAAGCTAATCAAGGCTGTGGAAGAAGTGATTCTAAAGAGAATGTCTCCCCACGAGTTACAGGAGATGGATTCTAAGCTCCAAGAGAACCCCGACGGCCGCCTGTCTATTGTCAGGGAAAGTCTCTACAAGGGCATTTCTTGGGTAGAAGTAGAAGCCAAAGTAGAAACCAGAAATTGGATGCAGTGTAAAAGTAAGTGGTAAGTTTTAAGGCTTCTTAAGTGAATTTCAACAAGATACCCCCTCCCTCCCTCCCTCCCTCCGTCCCGCTTTCTCACAGACACCACACACGTCAGCAAAGTGGGTGGATGGGTGAAGTCACGAAGAAGGTCCACGTAACCGCTGTGCGGAAAGCCTTACGTGTCCAGAACGATCGTCACCAGTCCTCCGTCCCGGCCACTTCAGTATCCGTATCTGATCTGAGTTGGCGCTTAACTAACCTCGATTCCTTGCATGACTTCCTCGTAAAGGAACATGAGCCTTTTTAATACTGAATATTGACTTGCGGTTCCTTCACTCTGCTCCTGCTGAGTCTTTAGGAAAACCAAATAGTTCTCTCTTTGCAGCATGAGGGGGAAAAAAAATACGAATCTCCCCTTTGGGAGGGAAATCACAAGCACGGTGATGAGCAGGAGTTAGCCCTTTTCACAAACCTTTCAAGTTCAGCGGCTCCTCTCCTCACCAGAGCGAGACAGCCGGGTTCATCGTGCCACTTTAGACACGCTCGTCACATAGCATTTTCAGTCCTGACCTCACTGCACCTTCTTTGCCTGATGTGGCTTTTCCGGGCCCTGGAGAGACTCTGAGCTGGGTGGTCAGCTGCTCCGGGACTCCTTGGAGCGGTGGGCCTGCAACTCACAGCCCACACACCTCACGCGCAAAGGGAGTGCGGTCATCATCAGGTCAAGTAAGAGTGAGTTCAGACTGGGGTGCCTGGGTGGCTCGGTCGGTTGAGTGTCCGACTTCGGCTCAGGCCATGATCTTGCAGTTCGTGAGTTCGAGCCCTGCCTCGGGCCCTGTGCTGACAGCTCAGAGCCTGGAGCCTGCTTCCGATTCTATGTCTCTCTCTGTCTCTCTGTCCCTCCGCTGCTCACGCTCTGTCTCTCTCTGTCTCAAAGATAAATAAAACATTAAAAAAATTTTTGGAAGTTACCATGAAAAAAAAAAAAAATAATAAAGAGTGAGTTCAGAGTAGGCATGTTTTCTACTAAGAGCAGATTCCTAGATTATGCCATTTGTTATTCTGTCCTTCAGAATTCTGTCCTAGAGTTCTCTGTTTATTTTCGTAGAAGACTACACTCAGGGGCATAAACTCCAAAGAACAGATAATGATTGGGGGACAAAACATTTGATATGTAGGAACCAGAGCCCTTACTGCCCCTGTATTTTAGACTAAAAAAAGGAGTGTTTCGTAAGCCTCTGTGGGAGGACGATAGATCAGTGTTTAGAAAGGGAAATACCACAGAGCAGCCATGCTTCAGGATCAGAAGAATTAGGATAACATGTAGGGTTGCCTGTTTAAGAGAAAAGCAGGAAACTTGAAACTAGAACGTAGATTTCCTTCATGTAGTGTTGACAGGACCTCAGATGCTGCATTTCAAAGGAACACGGCTGGCCATTGAGAACGACAGCGTCACTCATTTGTGGATTGTGTATCCCCCGTATCCAGAACGGAACAGCTAGCGATCTGTCAGATTGTGACCCATTTTACTATTTGAGATGAGTGCTTAAAAAATAATTTTTAGCTGGGTTGCTGCTCTCTTTGGTTTTTTTTTAAATGTTTATTTTTGAGACAGAGAATCCCAGGCAGGCTCCGAATCGTCAGTGTAGGGCTCGAACCGTGCGATCAGGACCTGAACCAGAATCAAGAGTCAGATGCCCCGGGTTGTCCCTCTCTTTAGGAGCTCCGGTCATCCTTCCCTTCAGCCATTAGCTTTGGGCCTTAGGGGAGCCACCACATCATTTATGACTTTACTGAATCTTTCTTACGTCCCTCCATTTTAGAAGCAATCTTGAGTTTGCAGTTTCCTTTAGCACCTGCTGATGGGCCGACACTCTGTGCTCCTCCTGTTTGTAACTTCATTTTATGGAAGTTTCAGAGCACACAGAAATTCAGAACTCCCGTATCCCTCATCCAGCTTCACTAACCACCAACTTTCTGCCACTCTCTTTATCATTTCCCAGTTGAAAAGAAGAATAATAAGCATATTCGCGAAGGTGGCCAACGTTAGTGATGAGCTACACAACTCACAGCGTGGTTCTCCGTAAGGGTGACGTCGTGGAGGAAAGTGCGGGAAATTGCGGTGGAAACTTTAGCCCGGGAGGTGCACTATATTTTTTCTTCTTTGCATGCAGGACGGAAATTCTAACCAAGAGGATGACGAATGGTCGGGATGTGTACCGCGGAGTGAATGCCCTGCGGGCCAAAATCAACCTGATCGAAAGGTACAGCCAGAGGAGGTGATGCTGGGTAACTCTTTCTCTCTGACCCGAGAGTAGGTGTCCAGCAGCAGAAATCTGCAGTGAGATTGCTAGGGTTCAAACCTGTCTTCCCCCACTGCCTGTGTGTATGACCTGAGGAACTTTTGTGTGTGTGTGTTTAAATTTTTTTTAACGTTTATTTATTTATGAGAGACTGCGAGAGACAGAGCCTGAGCAGGGGAGGGGCAGAGAGAGAGGGAGACACAGAATCCAAAGCAGGCTCCAGGTTCTGAGGTGTCGGCACAGAGCCCGACGCGGGGCTCAAACTCCGTGAACCGTGAGATCATGACCTGAGCCGAGGTCGGACGCTCAACCGACCGAGCCACCCAGGTGCCCCGAGCTTGCCACGTTTGGGAGTCCATGAACATGCCCATTGTGCTGACTTGCGCTTGAAAACTTAATGTTTATTTTTTCTCCCAGGTTGTATGAAATAAACGTGGAAGATGCTAATGAAATAGACTGGGAAGATCTTGCTGGTACCATAGGGTAAGACCGTTCGGATAACGTTAAGCTAATTAAAAGATAAGAGATGACGTAGTTAGTGACCGTCTATGAGCTTTGGAAGCACCGGGCTGAAATCCACGCTGCAGGCGGGATTCGTGTGTAGGTGGTACCTTGCACATGGGGACTGGGAACCTCAGCTCTGGGTGCCGTGGGCCAGCTGCGCCCTCCCTCCCCGCCACCCCTCGCCGAAGACCCCGGGGAAGGGTGAACGAAATGTGTGCGGAGTCTCTTAAGAGCCTCACGAAGCTAACATGTTAAACGATTAGAGCAGAGATCCCACAAACCCTTTGCCCCAAATCATAGATTCTTAACAGTTTTTCCACGTTTGCTCTGTCGTCCGCCCTCCCTTTCCCATTCCCACTCCCTCTTCCAAGGGAATAAAGTAGTTTCGTTAAGCGCTTGAGGATTAGTGGTGGGCACCGTGCCCTAAACGAGAACATCATTACGTGATCACGGCGCACTTACCACGCCCAGGAAATTCGACGCCGATACGGTGCTGTGCTCCAAAGCACAGTTCACATTCAGTTTCCCCCACTAATAATGTGCCGGTAACGTCCTTTATAGCATTTCCCCCCGATTTAGGATCCGGTTCAGATTTACACGGTGCATTTAACCATGCGTCTCCTCAGTGTCTTTCCATCAGTAAAGCTCTTCTGCCTTTGCCTTTGAGGGCATTAAAAATGGGGGCGAGGACGGGCTGGTTGTTTGTAGAATGCCTCACAGTGGGAGGTTCTCTGCTGCCTCCTTGGGATGAGGCTTTGTGTTGGGGGCAGGAGCGTGCCGTAGGTGACCCTGCGTCTTTATCATCACATCATCTTGATGCTTTGGCTCTGGGGGCATTTGCCAGGTTTCCCCCTCCCTGTATAAAAGTACCCGTTTTTCTCTTGGGGATAAAAAGGGGCCGTGGGAGGTATTTTGAGACCATGTAAAGGTCCTGTTCCTCTTTAAGCTTCCCTAAGTAGTTTCGGTGGGGTGTTCATTTGCATCTTTCACCTGCGGGGTGAGGGTGAACTTTCCTATGTTTATTTTTGTTTTTTTTAATATTCGTATTCATTTTAGAGAGAGAGAACGCACACGAGGCAGGGAGGGGCAGAGAGAGAGGGAGACCCAGAATCCGAAGCAGGCTCCAGGCCCCGAGCCGTCAACACAGAGCCCGACGTGGGGCTCAAACCCACGAGCCGTGAGATCATGACCTGAGCCGAAGTCGGACGCTGAGCCGACTGAGCCACCCGGGCGCCCCCAGACTTCCCTGTGTTCATAAGCTGCCTCCATCTGCCTCTGCTTTGAGCTTTTGTTGCCTGTCACCCAGACATCGTGAATCCCTTCTTGCTACTGAACACAGAGGCCACCAGTCCCGATACCTGAATTTATTGCTTGCTGAGCAAGGGAGCCAGCCTGCAAAGCAGTCCCTGTACGAGAGCAGGTCATTGAGAGCTGGGGGTCTGGGAATCGGTCTCTCAGAAGTGGGGGTGTTAGGGGTTGAGTGGCCTTTAGTTTTAGAAGGGTGGACGGTGAGGCGGGGCTGCCGCTTGGCTGGCTGTCAAAAGGGTGACGCTGTCCTTGATCCACGAGGAAGGGCTGAAACTGGTTCTGGTGGTGATTTGCACCTTGGGATTATAGACAACGAACAATCAGTTTGGTTTTTTTAAGTTAGGGAATGGCAAGTTTGTCCTGACAGACCCTGTTAGGAGTCACAGACACGCTCATGGTTCCAAACCCTTCCCTCCCAGCGCACCTGCGGGGTGGGCCACTCACTGCTCCACGTGACGGGTCCCTGAGAGGTGAGGGTGTCGGGTCTCCCAGAGGGGACCCGGCCCGGCACCCGCCAGCTACCATCTTGAGAAGCGCTCATGACCGCAAAGCCCTCCCTTTGTAATAGCAGACGGGTTTTTGAAAAATTTGACTTCGCCAATAAATTTTTGCGTATTGTGTGATGTCACCATCCCCTCACATCACGATTTCCTTAGATTAAAATGGACATGTAGTGGTTTTTTTTTTTTTTTTTTTTTTTTTAATTTTTTTTTTTTTCAACGTTTATTTATTTTTGGGACAGAGAGAGACCGAGCACGAACGGGGGAGGGGCAGAGAGAGAGGGAGACACAGAATCGGAAACAGGCTCCAGGCTCTGAGCCATCAGCCCAGAGCCTGACGCGGGGCTCGAACTCACGGACCGCGAGATCGTGACCTGGCTGAAGTCGGACGCTTAACCGACTGCGCCACCCAGGCGCCCCGGACATGTAGTGGTTTTAAGTGAAATTACATATTTGAAAAATGGACTGTCCCGCTTAGGATTAATAAATCTCAAAGCCATAAAGTAGAGACTGTGGCATCTAGCCAAAGCTGTTTGAAATAGTACGTTCTTTAAGTTTTAATTAAAACAGTGAAAAAGAAGTCTAAACGTCCAGTCTCTCCAGGGTCTTAAAGCCTCCTTGTGAATTATTGAGGCAGGACGTAAAGAAAGCGTGTCTGCCTAGTGAGAGGTACTGCCTACTTCATTCGAAAACATCCAGATCCTTTATCGTGACTCCTAAGTCTGGGGTTGGGCGTGCGGAACATCCTGCTGGGCCCCCGGCACTGCAGGAGGAGGGCGGGCGTGGGGGCCTTAGAACTTGGACTTCGCGGTCAGACTGACCTGGCGTTGAGTCCTGGTACTCAGTTTTTAGCCGTCTTTGGACATGTTGTTCCCTAACTTGTTCTGAGCCTCGGTTTCCTCATCCACAAAATGGTTTGATAGGACCATAGTGAGGACCAAGGAGGTTGTGTATGGTGGACATGTGTAGCCCCGTGCCTATCGACACCGATCATTTCAGCTACTAGATTAGCTTCTGGCTGAAACAAGTAGGTCATGCTTTTATTGTCTAAGAAAAAGTCCAGGAAAGTAAAGTTAGTGATTTCCACTTTATTTATTTTTTTAATTTATTTTGAGAGAGAGAAAGAGAGTGTGCGGGCACTGGACGTGGAACCTGCCCAAGATTCTCTTGGGGCACCTGAGTGGCTCAGTCGGTTAAGCGTCAGACTTTGACTCAGGTCATGATCTCATGGTTCGTGAGTTCGAGCCCCATATCAGGCTCTGTGCTGAGAGCTCAGAGCCTGGAGCCTGCTTCAGATTCTGTCTCCATCTCTCTGCCCCTTCCCCGCTCGTGCTCTGTCTCTCTCTCTCTCTCTCTCTCTCTCTCTCTCAAATGAATAAACATTAAAAGTTGTTTTAAATAAAAAAGATTCTCTCTCCCTCTGCTCCTCTCCCCTGCTCGTGTGTGCGTGCACACTCTAAAGAATAAGTAAGGAAATAAAGAACGATTAAGATTTTGTCCGACTTATTGTAAATTGAAATACATTTGACTCACCAAAACATCATAAGCATCTGCGTTTTTTTTTTTTTTTTTTTTTTTAAGTTTTGCAAAATAAAAAGCAGGGGACATCTACTTTTGGATTGTGACAGATATGTATTTATCCTAGGTGTAGTGGTTAAGAGAGTGGGGTTTGGACTCAGACCACCCAGTTGAAGTCCCAGCTCTACCCCCTTATTAGCTGTAAGATCTTGGGCAGCTTCCCTGTGCCTCAGTTTCCCCACCTCCAGAATGAGGCACAAGACCGCTCATAGAGTGGTCGTGCCGGTGGTTTGTCCTTAGATGGGAAGATCTTAGGGCAGGGCCAAGTACAAGGTCAGCATCCGCTTACGTTAGCTGGTGTTACGCTTGGTTCCTGACCAGTGATTTAAATTCTCGTAAGTTAAGCAGGATCCATCTCGTGCTATTGACTTTCTTCCTTTTGTGTGTGTTCTTTTTAACCACGTGAACAACCGCTACCTCACGTGTGTCGTGTTTTTATCGCACATCCATGGGCACGATCGTTTTGCATTCCGGATTAAGAAAGTTACTTAACGCCTGCAGATTCTCCCGACTCAGTGTGCTTCGTACGCAGTAGTGAAGTGACCAGTTTTTAAACTGATGCTATCTTTTTTTTGTCTTTGCCTTTCTAAAGTGATGTCCCGCCGTCCTACGTTCAAACTAAGTTTTATAAGCTGAAAGCTACCTGTGTTCCCTTTTGGCAGAAGAAGACTTTTCCAGGTCAGTATTTCCAGTACTGTATTCGAATTGTTAAGAAGCCAGCAAGTGATGGCACATGCTGATAATGTGACCCCGGGCACGTGACTTCTGGGAACCTCGGCTTCTTCAGCTGTAAAATGGTATAAAGATTGTCAAATCCTAACCCCCACCTGACAGCACCTTCAAAAGTACCAGATGAGATAATAGATGAATCGTGGTCACCAGGGTGCTTGGTGCTTAGTGAGCACTCGGGAACCGTGAGTGCTTCTGGGTCACCGTCATGTGCTCACACGCACACGTGACGCATGCTTGCGTGCGCACATCACGTGGCACGCTCGCACACAGTTCCAGAAAAAGCGTACGATGCCCGGTTCCTTCTTTGCAGCCATTTGTGGGCGGTTTAGGTATTCCCAAACTCAGGTGGTCAGAGTCCTGTGGGGAACTGGTGGAAAACGCACAGACCGGGGCCTCATCCCATACACACCGAATCCTAACCTCGGGGCTGGGTCTGGAGGCTAGGGTTTTCTCGAACAAGCACGCAGGAGAGCCTCCAGTGGTCTGCCCGGCACCCGCGTTCGGGAGCCACTGGTTGGGGTGACGCTCTGCCACGGGGCGTACGATGAGCTACTTGTTGCATTCAGCAGACATCGCAGCCCGGGTTTGAGTCCTGGCTTCGTTGGCCCCCGCCAGCTCCGCGACTTTGGCCAAGATTCGTAATGTCTTTGTGCCTTGGTGTCCTCCTTTGAGGAACGGGTCACCTCGTAGGATTTTGAGGGTGAACCTGGTTGGGGGAACCTTAGTAAGCCAGTTAGAACAAGACCATGCTCGCCGTAGTAACAGCAGCAGCCCGCTACCCGCGTCCGTGCCCTCTGCCCTTTGACCTTGGGAAGGAGGCTTTGTACGCGTAATATCAAAATTACGTTTCTTTCCTTTAGAGATCATAGACTACCTTTACGAGACCAGTCTGCCTCTGCTTAAGGAAAAGTTAGAGAAGATGATGGAGAAAAAAGGTGCTGAAATCCAGACTCCCGCGGCGCCCAGGCAGGTGTTCCTACTCCGAGACATCTTTTATTGTGACGACACCAGTGAGGGAGAAGACGGGGAGGAGAAGAATTAAGGGGAGGACACTGTGCCTTGGGCACCCCTCCAGGTGTCGTTGGATTTCTTTGCAATGGGGCGGAGAACCTGTTTCCAGGACTGATGTTTAGGAGAGAGAGAAGGAGCCATGGCCACAGGAAGGGGATGACGATACCTTGCGTGGCGGAGCATCCCACGGTGATTCGCACACTCACGCTCTAGTGCGTTTGAGCGTGCAGGGAAAGAGGTGCGTAAGAGTCGACTTAATGCTTCCGTGCCGTTGGACACAATCACAACGAACGGTTCTCCTAAAACCACAGTATCCCCCGTCCCTCTCGTCGCGGCACAGGGTGTGGAGTCACGGCCCGTGAACAGTTCGTGCTAAGGATTTCAACGTACACGCTCGGCCAAAAGGGGAACGCTACCAGTTTTCGTCACCGTGCCTGCCGGCTTGCCTTCTGTCTTCCCAGTTGTTACTCTGTGTGCTCAGTGTGCGTGAGTATCAGGTGTGTGTTACCAGGGAGTTGTGGACCCGCTGGGCTCCCAGACTGGCTTCACTTCGCACGTCCCTGCCTTCGTGGGCGGGCCTCTTCCTGAGTGAGTCAAGTGCTCAAGGGTACGTATTCTGCATACGAGCTGCGTTCCCAAAGCCACTGAATTCACCTGGTGTCCAACTGGAGAGAAACCAAAACC
Source organism: Leopardus geoffroyi (assembly GCF_018350155.1). NCBI lineage: Eukaryota > Metazoa > Chordata > Mammalia > Carnivora > Felidae > Leopardus > Leopardus geoffroyi. The sequence continues at coordinate 90,263,810 of NC_059342.1, read as the reverse complement.
CCAACCCCAGCAGACTCTTCCACTGCTTCCGGAAAATCCGGTTCTGTGAGATTTTTGGAGGGCTGCTGTGTGGGTCTGAGGCACAGCTCACACCCTGCAGGGTTTCAAGGATAGTTTTGAGTGTTGGGCCATTCCGTCCGCCAGGAAAGCAAAACCATTCCAGAGAGTTGGAACAGAGGATTCAACCTAGGGATTTAGGTTACAACGTTGTTAAACAGGATCGAAGACGCGAACGGGAAGGCTGGATTCCCGAGCAACGAGTGACTGAGGGGAGGCGGTTGTGGCCCTGCTAACGTGCCCTGTCCCCGTGCTGCCTGGGTTGTCTCCTGCTGCTGCCCTGGCGGGACCCTGTGTCTCCTCAGAACACAGCAGCTGCTGCCTCGCTCCTGCCTTCCATCGTCTCCCTCTCCTCCAGCCCCTCGGCAGAACCCTGCTGGCCCGGGGAGTGGGGTTCCAGGATTCTAGCCGCACCCGTCCTGGGGAGGACATAAGATGAGGGTGAACAGCGTCCCATGCAGCGACGTCGCCATCTACGCCAAGACAGAACTGCACTGTCTCCTGAGCATTCTCTCCAATGTCATGACTCTCGCATCACGACGTGTGCTGTTGGTTAATTCATCCGTGAAGCCAGATGTTTGCCCAAAGCTACCCTACCTGGAGAAGGAAGAATACAGACACAAGTCTGGGAGTCTGGTGACTCAGTGGTGACTGTATCCCCAGCACCTGTCCCACTATGGTGCAAGTAAGGAACACTCCGTAAATGCTCAGCAAACAAATGACTGTTTCCTTTGGGCAAGCGTTTTACCTTTACTCCCCTCCTACCTGGCAGACACACCGTCTCCATGCTGACGGGAACACAAGATCCTTTCAGAGGACGGTCGGGCAAAAGACATCAGAGCCTTAAGAATGGACACAAACTAAGATCCGGCAATTCACTTCTAGAATGAAAAGGACTGGTGCATAAGAAGGGCAACTTTATGATTTGAAATGGAAAAACACGTAAATGTTCCTTAATGGGAATCTGTTACTGTATATTCCTAGAATGGGATAGTATCCGATAATTAAAAACGAACATGATAGAGTGGATTAACATAAAACGAGGTAAACAAAATGAACCAAAGTATTTCAGAAGAGTAAATATTTTCAATTTTGTAAAAGTAAAAAAAAAAAAAAAAAAGGCGGGGGGCGGGGGTGGATTGTGTATATGTAGATGCATTAAAACGTATGGGAGAAGTTAAGCCCCAAATTTTGGGAGAGGTTCTCTCGGGGCGGTGGGATGGTGAATTTACAGGTTGGAACTCTCGATTCGCAAGTGCCGGGAGCTGGACCCAGATAGATGTAAGGAATCCGGGAGCTCTCAAGACCGAAAGGCCAGAGGAACCACTCGTCTTAAGTAAGGACTGGTCCAGCTACTTGGAGTCACCAGAGATGGGGTTTCTTGCGGATTCCCTGCTCTCCCCCCACCATCGCCCACTTCTCTTCAGTCCACACACAGCAGCCCCTTCACCCCCCACCTGTGTCAGCAGACCTGCTCCCTGTCCGGAGGAAGGAAAACAGCCTCTTCCCCTTGCTTTTAAGTCCTAGGCTTTGTTCCTAGTGCCCAAGTGAAAGTTTGTGCCCAACTCTGAAGTGTCCCTGGAGTCAAGGAGATAGGATGGTCTTCAGCCAACGTGAACACCCACCCCACCCCTGGAGCTGGGATTTAGCTCAGGATGCCTCTAGCAGCTGAGAGCGGAAATACCCCAGTGGGAAAAATCAGGGTCCCGTTAGCAGAAGGGGTAAGTGGACTCTGAGGAAGCAACCCACAAACGGGTGTTGACAGTGACTAATTGCCTGTGCTATGAATTTCACAATAGACCTGGGTACTTTTTGTAGAGGTTCTATTTTTATAACTTTTTCTCACCGATAACCTCCGTGCCTCTCCCTTCAAAAAGAAGTATGCACCATACAAACGTTAGTCTTTGCCAAACACGGCTTTTACGCACGCGAGTCCAGGAGGGGTACGGAAGAAGGAGGGCAGGGTAGACCGGACACGTGTCAAATGCAGACCCGGGAGAAGAGAAGACCGTGAGGGGAGCCGTGAGTGTGATTCGGGGTGTGCCCGCTCTGCGAAGGCCCCTGGCGGATGGCGCGAAGACAGCGGGCGGAAGAGAGATGCCCGGCGGGCAGCCCCCGCGGGGGTGAGGCCCAGAGCCTGGAAACAGCCCCAGTTTAGAGGCAGAAAAGAGCCAGAGGGGAAACTGCGTGTCGGGTCTGTACTTGGGAGGACGCAGAGGGGGAAGAGTGGACCCGGAGAGAGGGGAGAAGACCCCGCCCCTGTCCCACGGGAGAGCAGAGCAGGGAACAAATACAGTTGTTTGGAACACTCTCGCCTGTGCAGTATTGGAGCACCCGTCCCAGTTCTGGGCATCCCGCTTCTCGGTAGGCACGCTTTTTGGCGGTTTGTCTTCATGTGTAGACGCAATTCCCCAGCAGAGAGGAGGGGAAGGTGAACGTCCCAGACAGACCCAGGCCTGGATTCCCCTCAACGCTGCTTTCAGTTACTTTCAGCCGGTGAGGCCCCGCTAGGAGCTAACGGTGCGGGCCCAGGCCTGGGTTCTCGCCGGCCGCACAACCTAGCGCTTGCCGAGCACCAGTTCCAGGCCATTTCCTGAAATACGCGCCGCGGTCCTAATTCCCAGCTCACCCAGCAAGACGCCAGCCCATCAGTTGGCTCCCAGCGCGCGCAAGCAGTCCCAGGGTCCGTTTCTACTGCCCCTTCACTCTTCGTCCTCTCCCTCGGGGGCCCTTCCCCGTCCAGGACCCCGGACGTCGGCGAGCCCTTCCATCTGCCCTCCCTGCGCCTAAGAGCCGAATATTTCCAGAAGAAAACCTCACGGTCGGGCTGGTTGGTTTCACTTTAATGGTTGTCAACCTCAAACAGACACAGCATCACCAGAGGATCCGACTTTGAGTCTCCGTTACGTTTGCTGTGCCTTCCCCACGTCAGCTGTTACACCTTCAACCCTCCCACGCCCCTCTTCTGGCCTTTTCATGATTCACTGAGCAAAAATGGAAGGCGGCAGACATCAGCTTCCCTGCACCAACCAGGCAAACCTACCTCTGTCTGCACCGAATTCCTCCTGCCGGAAGCTGCGCCCTGCACCTGAGGCCTGCGGCCTGTCCCTTACCCTGTCTCGGAAATTCTGTTCATTTGCTCAGCCCGCTCCTGAATTCTGGAGCTCTGGACTGTCATCCCCATAGATACGCGCCCACACTGCCCATCTTTAAATATGTATGTAATAGGCGTGCATTTATACAAGTTTGGAATCAGGACTTTCTGCCGTGTTCCTCCCACTGCACCCAGCGTCTAAAGTTCGGGTTCCTCGGGGCTGATGTGGGCTCTCTTCAGGTTCTCAGTGCCTTGAAATAACATCTACATGCTTATGGCCCCCAGCTATGTGGTTACGGGTCAGATTCTCCCCCGAACTCCAGGCTAAAAAACACATCTAGCTGGGTCGCCTAGTTGGCTGGGTGGGCAGAGCGTGCGACTCTTGATCTCGGGGTCGTGAGTTTGAGCCCCGTGTTGGGGGTAGAGATTACTTAATAAATAAAGGTTTTTAAAAAAGAAAAAAAAAAACGTATCTGCCTGCTTGTGGTCTCCCTTCAGGTGTCTCCTATCTCAAGCTTGGCGTGTTACAATTTTCCAGTCGCCCACACTCACCTCAAAGTGTGTCACCGGCCCCAGGCTGACTCATTTCCGCCAGTGGTATCGCTGTTCACGGAGTTCAAATCGGAAACCTAGGAACCATCCACCCTTGTTGCTGCCATAGCTACATGCAGTCCGTTAGCAAACCCCGTCAATTCTGTCTCCAGTCAGTCTGGAATCTCTCCACCCCCACCACCATCGACCACCGTCTCGGACATTATCCTCTCCGAACTACACTTCTCTCCCTTCTTCCACTCCGGGCCCCTCTCCAGCCTCCTCCCACAGCTGCAAATTGGTCCTATCACCCCACCCTGTCTAAAACCCTTGTCACGGTTTCCCACCACACTGTGGGTAATGGTCAAGTTGAGTCACAGCGTCTGCAGAGGTGTGAGTCTCAACGCTAAGATCGACATGTCCTCAGGGCTACACCCCTTTCTAGAGGCTCTAGGAGAATCGGCTTCCTGCTCGTTTGGTTTTTTTGGAACAATTCAGGTCCTTGCGGTTACAGAACTGGTTTCTTGCTGGATGTAAACGCAGTGTGATTCCCAGCTCCTAGAGGCTACTGCGTGCCTCGGCTTGGGATTCCCTTCCTCTGTCCTCCGGGCCAGCAAAGAGGCCGAATCCTCACGGAGTATCCCTTTGACCCCCCGCCCACTTCTGCCTCAGTCCTTAGCTTATAAACCCCTAACTAGATTGGGCCTACTGGATGATCTCTCCTCTTTAAGATGGTGTCGCGACCGGCGCAACAAACACCGAGATCAGGGGCCTGAGGGTAGGGGAATGTAAGAAAGAAAAGAAGAGAAGCCAGTTTGGGAACAGGAGGGTCCCCTCGGCTGATGGCCCGAGTGACGGCTTTATTGTTGCTGTACACAATCTTTTACATCAAGACTCTTATGGATCAGGTCATTCTAAGAATAAACAGGTTTCACATGATCGCTGCCAGCCAAAACATTTAGTTCTGCCAGCCAAAACCTTGTGCACTTTCTAAACGGGTCACAACAAGACCTTGTTGATAGATTGCTAGCAAAACACAGTTCCCGTGTTTGTTTCTGTTTGACCCGGGGTAGAAAAGGGGGGTAACACTGCCAACACCCACAGACCACAGGCTTCAGGAATTAGCTTTCTCAGCCTTGACAAGGCTTTCGTATGCCTTTGCAAGTGGGGGAATGGGAGGGGGAACCACCAGGTTGGCTAAGTCAACAGGGAGCCGTTGCTCGACCCAGTCTCAGCCTGGCACCGGGGTCCGGTCTCCCACAAGATGGTCTGATTAGCAGCCTTACTTGTATCTGCAGACCTTAAGTTCCTTTGTCTTGTAATGTAATATAGTCACAGACTCCAGGGATTAGGATGTGGTCATCACTGGGGGGACCATTATTCAGCCTGCCACAGTCACCGTTAATAGTAACGTTAGAAAGTATTACCTTCCTAGGAATGAATCTAATAGAACACATGCATGTCCTCTGTGCAAAAGAACTATACCATTGGAAGAGAAATGTCAAGGCTGTTGACTCTCCTTGAGGTGGAATTTTGAAGCTTTCTGTGCGTTAGAGCTCTTCCTGGTGTTGGACCAACCCCAGAATAAAAGCTACATTTTGTACACACACAGTTGCTCCGCCATGTTCTTGAATTTCAACAGCTCACACGAGGAAATTTAAGCAGGGAGATTCTGTTCTTGGAGAATCCAGGTGAATTTCTGCGAACTGTCTTGCAATATCATAAACCCACCGTTGAATGCAAATGTTTTGATGCGGTGCTTAAATCGTAACTTTCAGAGTGTAAATTATCATGAGCGTAGTACATGACTCCAACAAAGGTACGCTTTTCTCGTATCAAAGACGACTCTATCAGTTTAGTGAAATGCTGTGACCTGGGAAAGGTATTCCCTTTGGAATTGTGCTCCCAAAAGTCTTTGTGATTTAGCAAGCCGTCCTGCGGGCTGGTTATGCTAACCGAAAACCTTAGGTCGTTCTCTTGAGTTTCGCAGCACTGTATGCTTTAAACAGAAGCCTGTGGCTCTTTGCATCTTCTCTCAGTTCACACTTGCCTAACTAAAATTGCCATGTGTCAAAACCACGCTCCTGTAATTGCTGAGGCATGAAATGCCAGGCTAGTGGAATCTAATTACTTCTGGAAGTACTTGTGACCACACAGCACCTTTCTCACACGAAGGAGCCGTGCCTCATTTGAAATTACTGAAATCACGTCTTCACGTAAGGCATAAATCCCAGGTACTTAATGCTTCCGACGTTCACGGTGCCACTGTAAGAGGGGGCAGGAGAAAAAGAAAAAAGATTGATAGAAACTAATCATTAAGTGAATTTCACTGCAGCTTATATTTATGGGAGATCATTTTGGTTGCCAAAGGGGGCTGCGGTCTGGGAAACAATTCAGCGAAGATACTGTGTTACATGTTTTATAGCAGATAATTCTCAGCCGTTACATCAGTGGGCCAGGATTTCCTGAACAGAGTATCACAGCCTGATAGGCTTAAACAGAAGAAAATCGTGTTCCCATGGTTGGGAAGGCTGCAGTTCCCAGATGAAGGTGCCTGCAGGGTTGGTTTCTGGTGAGCCCTCTCCTTGACTGGCAGATGGCACCTTCTCGCTGTGTCCTCTGTGGACTTTGTTCTATGTGCCCTCCTGGCGTCTCTTCCTCTTCTTAACGTTTATCTTTGAGAGAGAGACGGAGACAGAGCGAGAGCGAGGGAGGGGCACAGAGAGAGGGAGACAAAATCCAAAGCGGTTGGTTGAGCGTCCAACTCCGCCTCAGGTCATGATCTCCCGGTTCATGAGTTTGAGCCCTGCATCAGGCTCGCTGCTATCAGCACAGAGCCCGCTTTGGATCCCCTGTCCCCCTCTCTCTACCGCTTTCCCGCTTGCTCTCTCTCTCTGTCTCTGTCTCTGTCTCAAATAAACTAAAAAAAAAAAAAAAAAAAAAGGAAGATATAGTATATTTATGGATCAGAAGACTCAATTGTAAAGAAGCTAATTCTCCCCAAATTGATCTGTAGACTCTATACAATAAAGTAAAAATAGCAATAGAATTTGTTACGACATTAATAAACTAATTCTAAAAGTCCTATGGAAAAGCAAAAGGTAGCCAATATAGTCTTGGGATAAGACAAGGTGGGAATATTTGCAGGCAAGTTTCAAGAGTTACCATGAATCTACAGTGTAGCACTTCGTGCAAAGACAGACCATTGAAACAAATATAAAGATACTTTATCTACAACGAGAGCACACGGAATTTGGAATTGTGGGCAATGACATTTTCACCACTGTCCCTCCCTCCCCCCACCCCCCCCCCCCCCCCAGTTTAGCTGGTTGATAAATATTTGGTGAATGAATGGATTGATGGATGCAGAGGTGAGCTCCCGTGAACTTGCTAAGCCTCAGCTCCAGGGGCCATTGTTTGCAAGGGCACTTCCTCACGCGCTAAGACAAGAAGCTCCTTTAGCTCATTCACAAGGTCAAGTTTCTTGAAGTTGCTCCTTAGCAACTTCAAGCCTTCTTGTAATTCTTATAAGCATTTCAAAGCCTTGATGTTTTCACTTCAATCACTTTAAATTTCTACTATTTCTAGGGCAGGTGGCATTGGAGGGTGGCAGACATTTGGGGGATGTGTTTTGGGGGGAATTTCATGTAGAAATACTATTAACGTGAATTTGAAAAGATGCTTCAGAAGGGTTCGATAACATGACCGAGAATTTTATTTTATTTTTTTTTAATTTTTTTAGGGTTTATTCATTTTTTAGAGACAGAGCATGAGTGGGGGAGGGGTAGAGAGAGAGGGAGACACAGAATCCAAAGCAGGCTCCAGGCTCTGAGCTGTCAGCAGAGAGCCTGAAGCGGGGCTCGAACCCACGAACTGTGAGATCATGACCTGAGCTAAAGTCAAACGCTCAGCCGACTGAGCCACCCAGGCGCCCCATGACTGAGAATTTTAAGTTCCTGCATTGGAGATGTCCGAAGGGTGCTCTTTTTTGTGCTTTCTTTGATGTGTCTACATACAGAATCCCGTCCCCTGTGTTTAGAGAGAGTTTTACTTCTTCCTGACCATGTCGGTTGGTTGCCCGTGACTCCTTTTTTCTTGCCTAGCTGCTCTGGCTAGAATTTCCAGCAGCGATGAAAGCAGCCAATCTGCTCTTTATCATGTTGAGGAAGTTCCCTTCTATTTCTGGTTTCCTGGGTGTGTTTTTTATCGTGAAAGGAGGTTGGGTTTTGCGAAAGAAGAGGTTTCTTTTCTGCACCGATTGAGATGATCATGTGTTTCCCCCCCTCCATTCTATTAATGTGGGGTATTATGTTGATTGATTTTTTCCCCATGTTCAACAGCCTTGCATTCCCGGGATAAATCCCATTTAGTCATGGTGTGTAACCTTTTTCATATGCTGCTGAGTCTGGTTTGCTAGTATCTTGTTGAGGATTTTACACTATCGTCATAAAGGATGTTGGTCTATAGTCAAGGATGTTGGTCTCTAGTCTTTTTTTTTTCTTGTGATGTCCTTGGCTTTGATATCAGGGTAATGCTGACCTCGTGGAATGACCTCATGTTCTTTTCTCTCTTTTTTTTTTTTTTTTTTTTTTGAAGACTTTGAGGAATACTGGTGTTAATTCTTCTTTAAACATTTGGTAGAATTCACTGGGAAAGCCATCTGTTCCTGAATTTTTCTTTCTTGGGAGGTTTTTAATTACTGATTCAACCCCTTTAATGTTCTAGTGTCGCAGGCGAGTGGGAGAGACGCTGGTCCTTGTCTCACCGAGTTGAGCAATGAATCTCGCAGACACGGGAGTGAGCAAAGAGACAGAGTATATTGAGCCAAGTACAAAGCTCTCAAGGGTGAGAGGGGTCCCGACTGGGTTGCCGCCAAGGATTTTTGCCCCTGACTTTTTAATGGGACCTTATCAGGAACTGGATACTTAGTTTAGGTGCCATCCATGGCGCCTAACACAGGCAGGGCTGGAGTGTGTTTATCCCTTCCCCCCCACCCCAAACCCTCTGCTGCTGCCTCCCACCCTCAGCTGAAGTCAGCCTCCCCAAAGGTCCCTTATCTCTCCCTGCCTACTGTTAACCCTTTCCCTACTCATTCCTCCCCCCTGGAATAGGATCCCTCACTGCCATTAGGGACCAAGGACAGTGACAGTTCTGGCTTCTTCAAGCTGAAGAGGGACGGCGTAAGGGGATGGCACTCAGAGTCTACCAAGGGTCGGTCGAGTGGTCCCCGGTTATGGCTCCACAGGAAGGCTGGCAGGCATGAAGCGGCACAGACATCAGCAGCCACAAAGAGAAAACCACAAATGACTGCGCTGACCAACAAGATGGCGCCCGTAAGATCCTGCCCCCAATTTCCAAACCACTCTTCCTTTTTCTCATGTTCAACTGTTGGACATTTGCCGTGATTGTTGTTGAAACTGAACTAAAGAAGTAAATGTTTAACTTGGGCATTTATCTCAGGATCCAATAAAAAGTCATTTGTCAGGGGTGCCTGGGTGGCTCAGTCAGTTGAGCGCCTGACTCGGTTTCAGCTCAGGTCATGATCTCACGGTTCGGGAGTTTGAGCCCTGCATCAGTCTCTGCGCTGACAGCACGGAGCCTGCTTTGGATTCTCTCTCTCTCGCCCTTCCCATCCTCGCTCTCTCTTCTCTCTCTCTCTCTAAAATAAAATAAAAAGCCATTTATCGGAAAGGCACCTCCGTATAACAGTTTGTATGGACTGAAACCCTGGGTCTGTGGGTATTTCTTACCCTGATGAGTGCTATGGGAAGGGTCGAAGGCCATGGGAGGTGAGTCTTCTGGGACAGTTTCCTTAAGTGTTTTTTTAAGATATCATTTACTCGTTCTGCTTTACCAGGGGGTCGAGGTCTCCAAGAGCAGTCCGAGCGATAATCTTTCCTCAGGGCCTTCGACATCTCTTGGCTAATGCCAGCTTTGAAAGAGGGCCCATTATCACTTTGCAGATTTTTAGGTAAGCTGAACCTGGGCATTATTTTATAAAGCAGAGTTTTTATTACTTCTGTGCTTTTTCCGTTTTGCAGGGGAAGGCCTCTACCCGATTAGAAAAGCATCAGCCCGTACCAACAGATGCTGGAGCCCTTTTGACCTTGGCACCTGCATGCACTCTGATTGTCTGTCTTCCCCGGGATGGCTTCCAGTTCCCTGACTGCCTGGGAGGGCAAGGTCGTGGTTCAAAGGATTGTTTCTAAGACAGACGTCACAGGCCGAAACTACTTGTTGAACTGTCCTTGACAGATTTTTCCCGGTAAATATCTTTTCGGCCGTTCGTTAAGTTTTCTCTCTCCCCAAATGAAAGGCCTGACACAGTATTAATTTAGTCTTCATCTGGGCTAATGTATCTCTTCCCAACAAGGGACTCTGGGACTTTCAGGCATGATTGAGAATGAGTGAACATTATATTCTCCCGAACACAACAGAGGGGTTCTGAAAAGTATTTGGCTAGGACCTTCTCTGAGACACCCTTTACTGTCACCTTATGAGTGGTGAGGTGACCAGGATGGGAAAGGAGGACAGAATAGGTGGCCCCTGGGCCCAGGAGGAAGCTAATTTCAGTCCCCTCTAGCTCCACTCTAACCCGAGACTTCTGTGCCGTAATGATCTTCTGTGTGACGGGGGCAGAGAGATGGAACCCTGGGTGCCATCAGTCTTGACGGGTCCCTTGAGGAGGAGACAGACCTCTGGATGTTCATCCACGAGGGCAGTCCCTCTTCCAATGGTCCCCTTTACAGTGGCTTTTGGGGGCACTCTCCCTTAAAATGCCCTGTTTGGCACCAGGAGCCCCTCGGGTTGGCTGGCCTGCTTGTCCTTCCGTGGCTGCCACCGACAACACAGCCTTTCTGTGACCTCTCCTTTCCTTTGCACGGGTCTCCCCCTGATCTCTATTAAAGAAGACCCAGGGGGCACCTGGGGGGCTCAGTCGGTTAAGTGTCTGACTTCAGCTGGGCTCAGGTCATGACCTCGTGGGTCGTGAGTTCGAGCCCCACATCGGGCTGTGTGCTCACGGCTCAGAGCCTGGAGCCTGTTTGATTCTGTGTGTCCCTCTCTCTCTGCCTCTCCCCTTTTCTCCCCTTGTGAAGAAGAGGAAGAAGACCCAATTAGCTGCCTTGTCTTCAAAAAGGTGTCCAAAGAGTTGTCTGGGCTCATAGCCAATTTTTGTAACTTTCTCCTAATACCCAGAGCTGACTGAGTCATAAACTTATCTTTTAATATCAATTCCCCCTCTAGGGTGTCAGGGGAAAGTGAAGTATGTTGTATTAAACCTCTCTTAATCTCTCCAAAAAGGTGGAAGAAGGTTCCAAAGGGGCCCCATGGGCTAACTTCAAATAATTTCAGGGCTTAGCCCTAGTCCTCCTCAGGCCTTTCAGAATATACACCTAGAAGCGTTTCTGTCTCCAAACTCCCAGGGGTCAGTCATTGTCCCATTTGGGGTCCAGGTGAGCAGCCTGCCTTCCCGTTGGGTAATCCGCCTCCCACATTTGTCCTTCTCCAAAATCCGTCGTCTGTTCATCCCCAAGGATTCAGCAGCCTGTAGGGTGGCTTATTTCTCTGTGGCTGTGGGGTCTGATTGAGTATTAACATAACATTTCTCCAACAAAGTTCAAACATGTGGGGTAGGTTTGGGAACACTTCTATACGTTAAATTTTTTTTTAATGTTTATTTTTGAGAGAGACAGAGGCAGAATGCGAGTGGGTTAGGAGCAGAGAGAGAGGGAGACACAGAATCCGAAGCGGGCTCCATGCTCTGAGCCGTCAGCACAGAGCCCGACGCGGGGCTCGAACCCACGAGCTGTGAGATCATGACCCGAGCCGAAACCGGACGCTCAACTGGCTGAGCCACCCAGGCACCCCGGACCACTTCTGTATATTGATCAGGGTTGTCTGCAAATTTTCCCAAGTCCTTTTTCCTTTGTTGAAAATCTTGCAAGGAAAGTGGAACGTGGACCTTCGTGGGGCATTTCAGTCAATGTGCCTCCCTTTCAGGGGAAGGACTTCTCATCACTGGCAATCCGAGATAAGGAGGACACAAAGGTTTAACACGAGGTCCTTCCTGAGAAGAGGCCTGGGGGCGAGTCTGCAACCTTGAAAGGGCCTGGAGGTTGGTACCCAACTTACAGGTCTTACGTAAGTCTGTCTGGTCCCATAAAGCAGACAAGACTTACACGTAAGGAACTTCTGACCATTTACCCTTTCTTCCGCAGCATCGATCTGACCATAAGATAGTACTGTGCTGAGTACTTCCCTCAGGAGGCCAGGACTCTCCATCCCCCAGGCGATACTGAGGCCACGCCTGGGAACAACCACCACCACAACAAACTTCATGCACTTCTCTTTGAGCATTTGTAGATCCAATCTTTCCCAATTTTTCAGAACACCTTCCAGAGGAGTTTCCCAGCTCGAGATCCCGACAGAAGTCAAGAGCCTCCATACCTGGTGTATCAGAGAGGTGACAAGATGGCGTCCCTACATATCAGCTCTTGCCGCCTCCCAGCGGCACATGGGAGAAGAAGTCAGCTGCAAAAGAAAGGGAGCAGGGGTCGACAACTGGAAGAATTGTCGCCCCGAACAACTCGTCGTTCCCATATTTATTGGGAAAGGGAGAACAATCATCAAAAGACATCAAGATGTATCGCATTGTTCAAAGAGCGTTCTCAAGAGAAGAGCGGAACTTGCTTAAAGCGTGTAGCGGGGGTCATCTAGGGCCGAGCGAGCACAATCGAAGCATCTGCTCAGATCCGTGGCGGGTGATCGTGGTCTCGGAGGAAGTGGAGAAGTACAGACGAAAGCAGGCGGCTGTCCGCCTTGAGCGGGCCAGGCGTTCCCGGCTGCTCGGCTTCGTGACGGACATCAGCCGCCTCTCCAGAGAGACCTTTCAATATACATTTTCTCAAGGCTCTATTATTTCCGGCCTAGCTCTGCATCATGCTTTTTCTCCAACCATCACGTTGTGGTGAGGGGCCGTCACCAGCTTTCCCCATTTTGGAGCAAGGTATCCCTTGATTTGCCTTTCCCAAAGTTAGAGAATGGCCTGACACCTTTGGTTGAAGAAGGATTGGGCCCTCGGGAGGAGCCATTCTGACCCACTGCTTCAGCCCCCACACAACCCTTCCCTTCCCCCTCTGGGTTCTTCTAGATCCCTTAAATCTTAGGAGTCCAGTGAGGTTGGCCATCCAAGGTTTGTCATTTATAAAGGTGATGGGTGCAGGCAAACAACTGGGGCGATTATGGGGGGGGCGGGTGCTGCTGATGGAGGAGGTTTCCCCAGGCCGTGACCCCCCAGGGCCAGTCTCCATCCTTTTATGGGTCTCAGGTGCCCACGGGAACCATAGGGCAGGTTCAGAGCACTGGATCGCCAGTCCTTACGTGCGCCCCCCGGACAGAGAAAGTCTCACGACCTCATTCTCCGGAGCCTCCTTGGTTGGGCCCTCATTACTTGGTTGTACCAATTTGCACCCCCAACCCATGGACTCTAGTCCATAAGATTAATTATTTCTTCGCCTCACCCCAAGCATCCTTTCTTCCTGCGTGCCTGATGTCCTATCGGCGGACGGGTCCCGATCGAAGGGTGTAATCCTTGAGACCCGGTAGCACTACAGTTCCCGACTTTTTGTTGCCGAAACAAGAAAGCTTCAATAACAACCTATTAAGGTTCCCGCTGCTATTGTGCACAAAGGCGGCTCTGGTGGTAGATCTGTGCTCCCACTCTTTTTTTGTTTTTAATTTTTTTTAATATTTATTCATTTTTGAGAGAGAGAGAGAGAGAGAGAGAGAGAGAGACAGAACGCGAGCAGGGAAGGAGCAGAGAGAGAAGGAGACACAGACTCCAAAGCAGGCTCCAGGCTCCGAGCTGTCAGCACAGAGCCTGACGCGGGGCTCGAACTCACAAACTGCGAGATCGTGACCTGAGCTGAAGTCGGACGCCCAACCGACTGAGCCACCCAGGCGCCCCTGTGCTCCCATTCTTAATGTTCTAAATCCAGGGGATACAAAGGGATGGCTCTACCATTGTCTGTTGATGCTCAAAGCCTAGAGTCCTGGCCACATTTAAGCCTGAGTTGTATCTGACAACAAAACATAGATCTCACCAAACAACAGAAAAGCGTGAAAGCTCTCTTTGATCTACACTATTGTGACAGACACTTTTACAGGGGAGGTCCTGGGAGCTACCCAGACAGCCTCCCCTCCCTAAGTGTCAATATCAGTAGGACCACCTCCGAGACTGCTGCACCCATGAGATGCCCAGGTATTTGGAGAAAGTTATGGGGAATGAAGGAGTGATTCCAGATCCTGGAATGAGTCCCTAATTGCTGGAGCATATTGATCATCAGGGGTTTTAGAAGCCATTTAAGAAGGATAGGCAAAGGAAGAATAAAGGAAGAGGAGAGTGTGGTTAGCTCAACGTTCCAAGGGGGGACTGACCAAACCTTTATCCAGAAGCCTGTCACTTGAGACTTAAGACCTGTGGCCACGCTATCCACTTTTAACTGGCCGACAGGTGCCTGGTTTTGAGAGTCATGGTCAGGTGATCCTTGGTTCAGAAAAGGGAAGGGAAGCTTCCGCTGTAACCCTCCAACGAGCTAATCCTGGGTTTCAGCACCGAGGTGTTACAGGTGGGTGGGAGAGACACTGGTCCTTGTCTCACTGAGTTGAGGAATGAATCTCACAGACACTGGAGAGTGAGCAAAACGACAGAGTGTATTGAGCCAAGTACAAAGCTCTCAAGGGTAAGAGGTGTCCCGACTGGGTTACCACCAAGGATTTTTGTCTCTGACTTTATATTGGGACCTTACCAGGAACTGGATAATTAGTTTGTGCGATTCCATCCATGGTGCAGGGCTGGAATGCCTTCATCCTCCCCCACCACCCCCCCCCCAAAAAAAACCCTCCCACCCTTATCTGCATTCAGCCTCCCTAAGGGTCCCTTATCTATCCCTGCCTTTGTTAACCCTTTCTCTACTCAATAGGTCTTTCAGACTTTCTATTTCTTCTTGAGTCAGTTTCGATAGTTTGTGGGGTTTTAGGAATTTGTTCACTGCAGCTGGGTTATCTAACATGTTGGCCTACAATTTCTTAGTACAGTTTCCTGATTTCTCCAAGGTCTTAGAACTCTCCTAGACCTTTCCGATTTCTCTAAGGTCAGCATTAATGTCCACACTTTGATTTCTGATTTTAGGGGGTTTGGGTCTTACCCCCTTTTTGTTGTCAGTCTAGCTAAATGTTTGCCAATTTTGTTAACCTGTCCAAAGAACCAACTTTTGCCATGTTAATTGTGTCTTGTTTTTCATTTCCCCCTACTCTTATCTTTCTTATTTCCTTCCTTTGCTAACCTTGGGTTCCGTTTGCTTTTCTTTCTCTGGATTTTTATTTTTTTTTCAACGTTTATTTATTTTTGGGACAGAGAGAGACAGAGCATGAACGGGGGAGGGGCAGAGAGAGAGGGAGACACAGAATCGGAAACAGGCTCCAGGCTCTGAGCCATCAGCCCAGAGCCCGACGCGGGGCTCGAACTCACGGACCGCGAGATCGTGACCTGGGTGAAGTCGGACGCTTA
The DNA here is from genome assembly GCF_018350155.1 of Leopardus geoffroyi. NCBI lineage: Eukaryota > Metazoa > Chordata > Mammalia > Carnivora > Felidae > Leopardus > Leopardus geoffroyi. Next base: position 90,248,559 of record NC_059342.1, on the reverse strand, counting down.
ACCGACTGCGCCACCCAGGCGCCCCTGGATTTTTAAAATGTACAGTGATTTTTTTTTTTCTTTTTTAACGATGGTGTCTACGGCTATCATCTTCCCTCTGAGCACTGAAAGCCAATAAATCAATAGCTGGCACAGGTACCAAAGATAACAGTCTTTTCAAAATAGGATGCTGGAAAACCCGAAATAACAGGATCTAGACTCTTGGTCGCACACATGAAAAACAAGTCAGTTAACATTATAAGACTTCTAGAAGAAAACGTAAGACAAAATCTTTATAAATTCTCAGGACACAAAAAGCACCAACCATTAAAGAGGCAACTGGCAAATTGGACTTCATCCAAATTTAAAACTTAGACTCTGCTGACGATACTTTTGACGATAAAGCCACAAATTGCGAGAAAGTAATTGTAGCAAATAAAGCCCTGGCATCCAGGGTATGTGAAGGAGTCTGGCAACTTAATAAAGACAAATAATCCAATTAAAGGAGACTACTGGCTTCCAGTTCCACATATAAGGAGCTTAGAAGCCACCCCTCCATCCTAACGAGTGGAAAGCCGAACCAGCTGAAAACTCAACTCTTCTGGGACCTGTAGAAGAGGACGTGAGCAGCATGCTGCCTCAAAGATTAGAAAGACTGCCCGGCAAAGGGAATAACAGCTCACGTGAGCAGAGCCCACGAATGGAAACGTCCATGGGACCCAGTGCTGAGTAAGACAACCCACACTGTAACTGAGGAATCGCTGGAGGCTTAGCGTGGACATCTCTGAGAGTTCCAAACTCCACAGGCGCTGATTCTTAGGAGAGGGCCCACAGTTTTATGAGATTTACCTCCAGGAGCTTGACCAGGTGTCCACTGGAAATATCAGAGGGAAAAACCCCTTGTTCTTCCAGCGGGGAGAGGGGAAAGGGAGCCATTTTGAAATACACTAGAGCATTCTGTTCTCAACAGAGACCTGCCCTCAGGAAAAACTAGCTCACCAGAGCCTAATCTTGCCGGGTATTACCAGAACCTAAATGACCTGGGGGAAGAAGAATTCCCAAATCCAGTGAGCTCCAGTTACCTGGGGGAAGGGAAGTGCCCTACACCAGCCCTCTCTAGCCGTCCTCTACTAAAGGGACAAAAAAAAAAAAAGCAGTCCAGTGGCAGAAACTCACGAAAACCCTGAGATCTAAGCCTCAGACCGTAGGAACACTTCCCCTCCCCTCCCCCCACACCTTGCCGTGACCTACTCAATAAAGTCCCATTTACAACCCTTGCTCTTGAACACGGTAGGTGCATCATGCCTCCCTGTCAAGAAAAAATTCAAGGCATCCCAGAAGGTAAAACACAATTTGAAGAGACAGAGCAAGCAAGCATCAGAACTAGATGTGGCCAGGATTTTGGACCTAACAGACTGGGAATTTAGAACAACCATGATTAAAGTGCTAAGGGCTCTAAGGGATAAAGTAGACAGCATGCGAGAGCAGACGGGCAATGTAAGTGCAGAGATGGAAATTCTCAGAAAGAACAAAAGAAGAAGGCCTAGAAACTTAAAAACACCGCCAGAAACGAGGAATGCCTTTGATGGGCTTAGTCGTAGGCTGGACATTGGCTGAGAACTGAATCTGAGCTTGAGGATATAACATTAAACACGGCCCAAACTGAAAAGCAAAGAGAACAAAGACTGAAAAACAGTGCCCAAACTGAAAAGCAAAGAGAACAAAGACTGAAAAACAGTACCCAAGGACTGTGGTACCACCACCAAAGGTGTAAGGTACTCATACTGGGACTCCCAGAAGAAGGAAGAAGAAATATTTGAAAATGATGGAGAATTTCCCCAAATCAGTGTCAGATACCAAATCACAGATCCAGAAAGTTCAGAGAACACCAAGAATATAAGTGCCAAAAACCACGATTAGGCATATCATTTTCAAATTACAGAAAATCAAAGATAAATAAGAATTCTTGAAAGAAGCCAGAGGAAAGACTTACGTAGCTTTGTCCCGCTCAGTGGTGAGAAACTCAAAGCTTTCCCACTCAGGTCAGTTACAAGGCAAGGATGCGCCCGCCCTCCCCCCCCCCCCCCCCCCTTTTTAAATGTTTTATTTGTTTTTGAGAGAGGGCATAAACAGGGGAGGGCTGGGGGGCTGGGGGGTGGGGACAGAGGGTCCAAAGTGTGCCGGGGTCCAGCCCCAGCAGGTCCAGCAGTGGGTTAGACTGGCCGCTTTACCGTGGCAAACGTGGCATTATGTTTGTTAGCAATTTCTTTGTAGCGTGCGTCATCTATGTTTCTCGTTGTTACCTGATTCTAAAAACGTTCCTTTGTGTCATCGCCCATCAAGGAACAACATAGTTATTTTCTTGTAACGTTCCCTCCTGCCTTTTTGCTTCTTGATTAATTTCTTCATACTGCTTTCATTATGTATCTACATTTGTCTATAAAGCATTTGCTTTGCTATTTTCATGAAAGGTCATCTAGCTCTCAACACCTCAAGTGGAACATTTACAGCGACATGACTTCTTAATTGTTCCTTTGAACCATTTGCTGCATAAGGAACAAAAGTATTTGCTTTGGTCTGGGGTGCCGGGAGGGAGCCCAGAGGGCCCTGGGAACCCACGCCTTATGCGCTCCCAGAGGGACAACGTAAACCTAGGAACTAATGAACCATTCTGTACCTTAACCCGCCGGGTCCAATCATCATCTGGAATGCCTCCTGGGGGCCAAGTGGGCCTAGGGGTCGGAGTCACTTGTATCCATAGAGACATTCCTTTGTTGCCAGAGCGGGGATTTCGAACCCATTTGTCCCCCTCCCTGGCTGGGAAATATATGGGGCTACCCTTCCTTTAGGCAGAGGAGTCTTTATAGGGGGTGGCGAGGGCTGGGTGTAGGGCTGCATAATTTCCCCGCGGACTCTTCTTTCTTTCCCCAATGGTTCTTTTCCTGGGGGGCCCGTCGTGGGCAATTCCCCCACCGACAAGTCCCCAGGTACTTTCATTGGTGGGGGGGCTGCCCCGACCAACGCTAAGGCCAAATTACATAAAAGCGGGAATGCGAGAAGCTTCGCTTTCAGCGAGCCGCCATGCAGTCCCCATCCGTCCACCGCCCGGGCCCTGCCATCAGGCTGGACGGACAGCTTGGCTTCCGGCAAAAGTAGGCTCCGCACTGACAGCAGTGAGCCCATGTGGGGCTCGAATTCACAAACTGCAAGATCATGACCTGAGCTGAAGTCTGATGCCCAACCGACTGAGCCAGCCAGGAGTCCCAAGGATGTCCCTTCCCATCATCTTTTCCAACATCATACTGGAAGTCCTTGTTGATGCATTATGGCAAGAAAAGGAAATAAAAGGTATACAGACTGGGAAGGAAGAACTAAAACCATCTTTATTCACATGTGACTTTATCATCTATGCAGAAGATCCAAAAGAATTGATGAAAAAACTGGAACCAATAAAAGATTATAGCAGGGTTGTAGGATTTAGGTGGATATACAGAAATCAACTGCTTTCCTATATACTATCAATGAACAAGTGGAGTTTGAAATTAAAAACACAGTAGCATTGGGGCGCCTGGGTGGCTCAGTCGGTTAAGCGTCCGACTTCAGCTCAGGTCATGATCTCACGGTCCGTGAGTTCGAGCCCCGCGTCGGGCTCTGTGCTGACAGCTCAGAGCCTGGAGCCTGTTTCAGATTCTGTGTCTCCCTCTCTCTCTGCCCCTCCCCTGTTCATGCTCTGTCTCTCTCTGTCTCAAAAATAAATAAATGTTAAAAAAAAATTAAAAAAAAAAAAACCACCACAGTAGCATTTACATTGGCACCCCCAGAAGTGAAATGCTTTGGTATAAATCTAACAAAACATGTACAAGATCTATAGGAGGAAAAACCACAACACTCTGATGAAAGATATCGAAGAAGTAAATAGAAGGAGAGGTATTTCATGTTCGTGGATAGAAACACTCGATATTGTCAAGATGTTGGTTCTTGCCAACTTGACGTGTAGACTCAATGCTGTTCCCTTCAAACTCCCAGCATGTTATTTGTGCCTATTGACAAACTGATTCTAAAGTTGAAGTGAGGGGCAAAAGACACAGAATAGCCAACTCAATATTGAAGGAGAACAAAGAAGACTGAGGCTACCCAACTTCAAGACTTAAAGCTACGGTAATTAAGCTACAGTAATTAAGACAGTGTCCTCATGGCAAAAGAATAGACAAGTAGATCTCTGGAACACAGAGAGGGCCTAGGAATAGATCCCCACAAATGATCTGACCATCAACTGATCTTTTCCAAGGAGTAAAAGTACAGTGAAACAAAAGATGGTCTCTTCAGCAAGTGGTGCTGAACAATTGGACATCCGCATCCAAAAAAGAAAAAAATTATATAGAGAGACACAGACCTTACATCCTTCACAAAAATGAACTCAGAATTGATCATAGATCTAAATGTAAAACCCAAAACTATAAAATTCCTAGAAGATAACACATTAGAGAAAACCTAAATGATCTTGGGTATGGTGATGACTTTTTCAGATACAACGCCAAGGGCATGACCCACAAAAGAAAAAACTGATACGCTGGACTTCATTAAAATTAGAGCCTCTGCTCTGTGAAAGACAATGTCAAGAGAGTGAGAAGCCACAGACTTAGAAAACATATTCGCAAAAAGACACAGCTGCTAAAGAACTGTTAAGGAAAATATACCCAAAACTCTTAAAACTCAACAATAAGAAAACAAACAGCCTGATGAAAAATGGGCACAAGGCTTGAATAGACACCCGACCAAAGAAGATAATACAGGTTGCAAATTTGTATATGGATTTGTATTTGTATATGCTCCTTACGTCATCAAAGGAATGCAGATTAAAACAACAAGGAGGTACTATTACACGCTATTAGACTAGCCAAAATCTGGAACACTGACACCACCAAATACTGGGGAGGATGTGGAACAATAGGAACTCTCACTTATGGTTGGTGGGAATGCAACATGGTGCCACCGCTTTGGAAACCAGTTGGTATTTTCTTACAAAAAACTAAACCTACTCTTAGCACAGGATCCAGTGATTGCGTGCTTCATATTCATCCAAAGGAACTGAAAACGTATGTCCATGCAAAAATCTACACACAGAGGTCTATAGCTGCTTTATTCATAATTGTTGAAACTGGGAAGCAACCAAGATGCCCTTCAGTAGATGAATGGATACACTGTGGCCCATCCAGAGAATGGAATAGTATTCAGTGCTAAAAAAATAAAAGAGCTATCAAGACATGAAAAGACACGGAGAAACCTTAAATCCACATTACTAAGTGAAAGAAGCCGAACTGAAAAGGCTACATACTGTGTGGTTTCAATTATATGACATTCTGGAAAAGGCAAGACTGTGGAGACAGTAGAAGGATCAGCGGTCGCCAGGGGTGAGACTGGGGAGGGAGGAAAAGGCAGAGCACAAGGATTTTAGGGCAGTGAAAGCCCTCCACTCTATTATAATGATGGATACCTATCTATACATTTGTCCAAAACAGATAGAATGTATAACACCAAGCGTGAACCCTAACGTAAACTATGGACTCTGGGTGATGATGATGTGTCAGTGTAGGTTCATCAGTTGTAACAAATGTGCTACTCTGGTGAGGGATGCTGATAAGGCAGGAGGCTATGCATACGTGGGGGGCAGTGAATACACTGGACATCTTTGTCCTTTGAATTTTTCCGTGAACTTAAAACTGCTCTAAAAAGATTAAGTCCTTAAAAAACAAACAAACAAGCAAGATGGTCAAAGGACTCCTTCAAACAATTCAGACAAGATCTACTAATGCCCAATAATCACACAACTTTTTTTTTTTCTTTGATAGTGCACATGCATACACAATAGGGGAGGGGGCAAAGGGAGAGAGAAAATCTTTTTTTTTCTTTTTACATTTTTAATTTATTTTTGATAGACAGAGACAGAGCACAAGTGGGGGAGGAGCAGAGAGAGACGGAGACACAGAATCCGAAGCAGGCTCCAGGCTCCGAGCTGTCAGTGCGGGGCCTGACGCGGGGCTCACACCCACGAACCGCGAGATCATGACCTAAGCCGAAGTCGGACGCTTAACCGACTGAGCCACCCAGACATCCCAAATGAGGTATACTTTTACCAGTGGGGCGACTGAAATCTAAATGATTCAAAATAGGAAGTGTCAACAAGGCTGTGGAGCAAACGGAAGTCTTGCATTTGCTTCTAGGAATGTAAAAATCACTTTGGAAAATGGATTGTAGGTTCTCATAACGTTAAAGACACACTTATCCTGTAATGTAATGTACACACTCCTTGTTATTTACGCAAGTTAAATGAAAAACATGTACATTGAAAGACGGGCCCATTAATATTCATAACAGTTTCATTCGCAATTGCAGAAAACTGAAAATCACCCCATATCCATCGGTAGATGAGAAAAATTGTGGCATATTCATTTAATGATGTCATGCTCCAAAATGAAAATGATTGCTGATACATGCAGTGACACCTCTGACCCTCACACGCTTCTTATTGAAGAGAAGACGACTGACAAAAGAGTACATAGCGTATAATTCCATTAAAATGAGTTCTAGAACAGTCTGAATGAATCTATGGTGGTGACAGATAAGGTGATAGAAATCAGGTCACCAGTCCGGTTGGGTGAGTGTGGACAGCGTCCCCATCGCACTTTGCGGGATGAAAAAAAGTTTTTTTGTTTTTTTTTTATCATGACTGGAGATGCTTACATGAAATGATGGAGGTGTTGACACGTCCTCAAAGCATGCACTTAAAATCCGTGTATTTTATTGTGTATAATTTAATATAAATTATGTAGAGTTGAAAAAAATTAAGGGAATACGAGGCAAAAGTAAAGATGATTTCAATCAGTAGAAATAACAAAAATTTCAACAATTAAGAGATCAAATAGAAATAACGAGCCTTTATCATTTACAGATTGAAAACAAATGTGGAATTAAAAGGCCCAGGGACGGCTCGGAGACAGGATGAAATGGTGACTTTGGTTGAGCTTTAGGCAGTTTTTGCCTTCGCGAGCACTTTCCTCCTTAAAAATATCAAATATCATATTTTATGACCACTTTGGTATAAAGGCAGATATTTTGTTAACTATTAAAAAATTGACTGCAATCTAAAGTTTCACCTTTTTTTCGGCTTTTATAAGAAGTTAGAACGTTGTCGTGTGTTCCTAGCCCAACTGTCAGGTCCACGGGAGAAGTTTTCCCCCACCTCCCCACCCTCTTTCTCCCACCTCCACTCCCCCAACCCCTTTCTCCCCCCCTACTACCCGCCACCCACACCCTGTTCAGGATCCCAGGTAGTCTTCTGTCTTCTGTCCCTTAGCAGGGTGGAGAGGAGTTTGGCACTTTTAAACTCTTTCAGGGGCGTCTGGGTGGCTCAGTCAGTTAAGCGTCTGACTTTGGCTTGGGTCATGATCTCATGGTTCGTGAGTTCGAACCCCACATCAGACTCTGTGCTGATAGCTCGGTGCCCGGAGCCTGCTTCAGGTTCTGTCTCTCTCTCTCTCTCTCTCTCTGCCCCTCCCCAGCTTGTGCTCTGTCTCTCTCTGTCAAAAATAAACGTTTAGAAAATTAAAAATAAAACTCTTTCATATGTCAACTTTGGTAAAAACCTAAGTAATGCATTCTGCAAGGATCTACCTAACAGTGGTGATGTCAGGGACGTACAAAATCCCGGTGACTTTTACCATTTTGTTCATCTCTCAAAATAATTTCTTCCCCCAATAGCCCTCCAGATTCTCATTTCAAACAAATATTGTATACACACTCCTTCAGTGAGGACGTACACATAACGAGTACGGTCTGAAACAGTTGTGTGACCTAAGCTCTTCGTGTGGCTACAACCAACTGTCCGCACGCTACAGAAGCTTCGAGAAACCAGGCGAGCAACGGTCGTTGGTCTCGCGCGCGCTTGCGCGAGGTCCCACAAGCCCCGCCCCCCTCGCTATAAGTTTCCTCGCCTCGCCCCCTCCGCCGCCCGCTCAGTCTTCGGTTGCAGGTCCCGGAGGCAGGACCGCAGCCGCAGCTCCGGCCTCGGTGGTGCTGGTCGGCACCTGTCCCTCTCCCGCTTTTCCGCCTCTGCCCTCAGTCGAGGCAGGGGCGGCTTCTCTTCCTCCAGGTCAGTGGCAGGCGGTAAAAACCAGGCAGGCTCTCCGGTGGTGATTGCTGTTACGGTACTTCGTGAACCCCTTTCCCGTAGTATGAACTCCCTCTCCCCATTAGGTGTTGATTAACGTATTATATTTTAGGAATTTAAGGAAATCTAAAAGGAAAAAAAAAAATCCCCCTCAATCTGTAACACACCGTGCTGAAACGCCCGGGGCGTTGCAAAGATCAGAAAAGGGAACGACCGTTAAAGGGTACAGGCTAGAGGCCTAAATCGTCCCGGGGCTAGGCGCGTCGGGGTCCGATCCTGACCGGAAGGGAGTCCTGGACGGGACCACCGCAGTCGACGCCCCTCCCCCCCGTAGGGCGCTCCCGATTGGCCGGAACCGGCATCCCGGAAGTGACATCGGCGCCAGGCGTTTCTGCCCCCCGGCGGAGCCGCGGTGCGTCTCTTCCCGTGCTCCGCCCCTCCGCGCACCAAAACAAGGCGGCGGGGCGGAGCCTGCGTTCGGCCGACGCCGCGCGCGGGGGAGGGGCGGGGCCTCGGCGTGCGGCGCTGCCGGGTTGGGTGGCCGGGTGGGAACGGAGGCGCTCGGGTGCGGGCTCGCACATCCGCCCTCGGCCGACTGTTGAGCCGAGGCATGGAGGTGGGCTAGCGGCCGAAGCGAGGCCGAGCGGGGTGAGGAGAGCGCGGCGGGCTCGAGGCTGTGGGCCCGGCGGGCGTGAGGTGCGCGCGGGGCCGCGTGGAGTAACCGTCGCGGCGCGTCAGGCCCGGGCGGCGGGTGGGGGAGGGGCGGCGCGGGGGGGGGCGCTTTCCTCGTGGGGGGGGCAGCGACGCGAGGGGGGCGGGGACAGCCCGCCCCCTGGTGCCTCCTGCACCCCGGGGTCCCGGGCGTCTGGATCCCCGCCCCGTCCCCCGCCGTTGTCTCCTCCGCGGTGTCGTGCGAGCTGCTTTTGGCCCGGGCACTGCGTAGTTCCTTTGGGGGATGAGTCGGGGGCTCGCCGGAGAAAACCCGGTCCTGCTGCCCCGGGGTCCTCCTCCCCCTCGGGAGAGAGTCCTGCTCCCGGATGGCTCCCCCGAGTCCTCCCCTCCCCACCTGAAGGCGCTGAAGCGCACTGCCCGGGGGGGGGGGGGGGGGGGGGCGGGACTTTGTCCGCCGCTCCGTCTCTCGGGGCTGCGATGGGCCCGAGACGGGCTCGGCGCGCAGGACACCGGGTGCGGGGCTCGTAGGGGAAGAACCTCCCCCGTTAGGAGCAGGAGTGCTCCGGTTGGAGTGGCGGACACGAGTTCCGGGCCGAGGGCTGAATCTACCCGCTGGTGCTGATTTGGGGGCTGTTTGTCGAAGTGCCCAGCCGTTCCGTGCGCGGGGACAGCGAGCGTCCTGTGGCCTCAGGAGCGCAGTTGCGCCACTTCTGCAGATTTGGGTGCTCACGGGCAGGCTGTCTGAGCCTGAGCCGCTTGTCCGATTGGTACCGTCTGGCCCGACTTCGTAGGGTGGACGTGAATGAAACCCGGATGGAGTATAAAAACCACTTCATCAGTTTTGTTCCTTTTCTTCCCCCTCGCCCGTCCTGTTTCAGAAAAGTTCTTTTGGGTCCAGAGTCTGGGTATACATGAGTGCAAATCCTCACCCATTCACAAATAAGCCTAGGAATCTCCACCGAGAGGATCACTTCTCTGTAGGCCGGTAGCCCAGGTAATTATTTTTTAAGCCAACATCTAAGATGGTTTTCAATCCCTGAATAGGTGTCAGGCACCGGAGTAAAAATATGCAAAGCAGATCCGTGCCCCAGACTCACAATTGGTGGGGAGGCAGCAAATGTGTGGTAGAGGTGGGAGACAAAAAGCGAACAGCTCGACTCCGCGCAGGCAAGTGCCCTGAGATGCAAAGTCCTGAGAGGGTAGGAGCGTCGACTAAGAGTGGAAGGGCGAGGATGGGTCAGATAAGCCCTCAGATGTGATGACGTACAGGGATTGATTGCACACGGGAGGCTCTCAGATTTTCTCAGAATCACTGCTGAGGTGTTTTTAAAAAACCGAATCTGAGTTGTATTTATCTCATCCTTTTTTGAAGTTCCTTTGCTGAGTCTGATGTGCGTTGAGGGTTGAGCGCCAGGCAGAGCTGCGAAGGTTGGGTGTTCAGTGCCAGCTTCTGTGAAAGCAGGAAAGGCCAAACACCCTGCAGCATTTTAGGAAGGGGGGGGGTGCTAAACCGCGAGAGATGCCGAAGCCCGATAACGGAGGGCCTTCTGCAGTGAGGTCAAAAAATGTGAATTTTATCCCGAAACTGGGGGAGTTCAAAGGTCAGTTTTTGCTTTCCCCTTCCGCAGTATGCTAGGGGAGGAATTGGTGGTGGATGAAATAAGAGCCAGAAGCATGATTTATTTAGGCTTCTGCAATCCAGACAAATGGTGAAAATATGTCCTATTAAGGGGATGGCAGCGTCGCTGGGAATAAAGCGTAGATACAATTAAGGAGGGAGACTATGGAATTGAAGATGGATGCTAAGGGAGGACATGTAGGGTCATTGTCTTTGAAAACAAGGGACGGTGATGTCATGAGTAGAGGGCATATAGGGTGAATCACGGGTTTAAGGGAAGGATTTCCTTCTGTCTTTGTCTTTGAGATGCCAACTCTGTGCAGTTGGATACTGAATGTATCTGCGAGACTGTAGGCTAGGCTGGAATTGTTGTCGTTTATTGAGTGCCTGAATTTCAGCTAAGTGTCGCACTGAGAGAGCGTTTTACATACTTTCTTCCGTTACAGGCAGTAATGGAAAAAGTGGTTTGAATTAGGTCACCCAGAAAGAGAAATGGGATGGAGAGTCCTGAGGCAAGCCTTTGGAAACTGATATTTGAATTTTTTTTTTTCAATGTTTATTTATTTTTGGGACAGAGAGAGCCAGAGCATGAACGGCGGGGGGGGGGGGGGGGGGGGGCAGAGAGAGAGGGAGACACAGAATCAGAAACAGGCTCCAGGCTCTGAGCCATCAGCCCAGAGCCTGACGCGGGGCTCGAACTCACGGACCGCGAGATCGTGACCTGGCTGAAGCCGGACGCTTAACCGACTGCGCCACCCAGGCGCTCCTGGAAACTGATATTTGAAGGGGAACAAAGGAAGAAGTGACCGTGAAGGAGATTGGGTAGAGGAAGTGAAAGGAGAATGGTGTGCTGTCTTAGCTAAAGAATGCATGGTCAGAATTTTTATATGCTTTAGAGGAGGCAGAGAAAAACTCTGTTGGATTTGGTGATACAGAGATGACTAGGGACTCTGGGAAAACATGCAGTGAAACGTAAGGGTAGAAGCAAGATTGCCAGGGAGCTATTTAGCAGACAAATCCAGATTACTTTTGCAAGAAGTTTAGCTCGGTAAGGTAGAGGAAAGTGATTGTCGTTTGAGGTGTCTGGCCAGCTACTATTGAGAAATGATGTCCCCAAGGTGGGTCTTTGGAAAGTCGGTCTATAACCCTGGAGAAGCATCGTGTGTTAGTGACGAATCAGTTCTCTTTCTGAGGCTCCGAGTGTGGCTCTTAACGTCTGTTCTGCAGCTTGAGGGTTCCTCGGGCACCACCATCTGTGGCTCAGTCGTAGTTCCAAGCAGTTAAAATCGGATGAAATGAACAAAACTCAGGCCTTCCAGAAGGACTGAGTTGGGCAAAAACTTCAAGGATTTATGGTCATCTACCAACAGATTTTCTCCCAAAAGAAAAACTACTTTATATACCCCATTTAGATGCTCGGGCCAATGATAATTTTAGATTTGGGGGTGTAACCACCCATTTATGGCCTTTGCAGAGGAATCTGGAAACACTTTCTGTTGTTGACATGCTCTATAGCACTGTTTTCTGTATTCTAGACTCCGTGGTACCCATCTGTTATATGGCAAGCAAGAAAATTTAGTTCTGCTTTCTGGGGTGTGGAAATAGGCTAGCTCTGTGAGTGAGTGAAATACAGAAGTCTCCTTAATGTTCTTAGTAGAAAGTTTCTTTTTTTTTAACTGCTAATTATTGTAAAGTCACATTTTATTTGTACTTCAGACCCTAATTTTTTTTTCAAAGTTTTCGATTGACTGCAGAAATCCTGCTTGAGGCAAGTGAGGTTTGAGAATTCTCCAGAGTTTCACTTTCTGTTCTTAGATCTGCTTCTAAGTTCACGCCCCACACTGAAATAGATCACTGGAAAAAACAGTTTGTGAAGACTTTTAACTTATAATATTATGATATTGGCCTTTTAGAGTTAACACACTCTGCTTTGAAAAACATAATTTTGTATTCTGCAAAGCTAATGTGTTACTTGGTATTCCCTAGTTCGCAGCCCCCTTGCACAGGGTGGGTATTAGTAAAATCTAATGGAATTAGAATTAATGTTTAGGAAAGGGCAGGATTCTCCAGCTGAGCCAGCATGCTTTTTTAAATTTTTCAAATGAGGATTGTGTAACTCATTTTTTTGCTCTTCAGGAAGCTCCTAATCTAGGATGTAGTGAGCTTTTCTTCTAAATGAGTTTCCATACCTCCTTTTGAGTGTTGTTTTCTGTGTGTTTTCTAAATGTCCATTTCTGTATGTCGTCCTTAGCTTTAATGTTGAAAGCCACCCTGAGTTCTTTTTAGAAGGGTGAAGAAAGCGTACAATTAATAGTTAATCTTAAAAATTCACAAGACAGATGCACGTATTCGATTTTACTTATGCGTTTATGTATAATTACTTAATCATGGAAGTAAGAAGAAAATAAGGGATTTTTTTTGAAAACCAGCTTATTTTAGGATCTGGCATTACGCCAAAAAAGCCTCAGCAGTGAAATAAAATTTCCGTCAAGGTGTCATTGATTTCCCGTTAGCAGACGTTTTGCGCTCCTCAATTTTATGATGATGATGATGCATTTGAAAACGTCACGCTGCTGGGTTTCTGTACCCAGGTATTCAGTGACTTGGGTCATTTTTCTTAATCTTTTATTGTTTCTTCCTCCCTCCCTGAGAGGAAACTTTAGACCTTTCTACCCCATGCATTTCCCCTTTATTTTATTTTATTTTATTTTATTTATTTTTTCATTTCCCCTTAATTTTAAACCACCAATACATTGTATATCCCTTTATGTACTTTAGGCATCTTTGTGCTTTACACATTAAAAAAAAAAAAAAAAAAAAAAAGCAGGATTTTTTTGTGTGTGCGTCCCACTTACCAGTTTTCATCTCCTTGAGGATGATTTCACCCCTGATGACAATGCAGGAGTTAGGTCCATCCACTTAGGAGACGGGCTTAGTTTTTAGTATACAGTCCGCAGTGGGGGTTGTAACTTTTTCCCCTTGAAGCTTGTATCTTACATCCTTTGGATAGTTCATTTCCATCCGTTTCTGAAGATCAGGCTCATTAGATATTTTCCTGGCCCAGTTCCCAATGACTGATCATTTTCATAGGAAAGAAGACTTGCTTCCTTCCTCCTGGGTGTGGTTTTCTTCCTTTTGTTACAGACTGGCTGACAGCTGTTTAGATCTTTTTGACTTTGGGCCGGTGGGTTTTTCTCCTGGGTTGCGGGTTTTGGGGTAGCTAGCATACTGTCCAGAGCGGAAGTTCCTTCCTTAGTACCTCACGTGGGGGGCTGTCAACTCCGGTGATGTTAACCCTGATCACTTGGTTGAGGGTGTGTTTGCCAGGTGTGTCCGCTGTAGTGTTACGGTATCTCCCTTTCCACACCCTCTCCTTGGGCCTTGTGTCACCAAGTCCGGCCCACACTCAAGATGGGGTGGGGTTAAGCTCCGCCTCTGGGAACCCAGAGCGTCTATATGCATTGTTGCGAGTTCTTCTGCGCGTCCGGTTGGTCCCCCATCTTTTGGTCATTCATCCAGTCGTTTCTGTCTGTACGGATTCATGTGTGTCTAGACTGAGGGTTAGAATCCACAGATTGCAGTGGGTGTTTGGTTTTTGTTTTTGATCAAATTGTCTCAGCTTTGGCCATCCAGAGCTCTTTCGGGTTGGCCCCTGTGTTCCTGTGACATGCCCGAGCCCTTTTGTGTTTTGAGTAGTTTGAGGTACGTCCAGGCTCACTGCGTGTCCTTGTTGAGCCGTAACACACTGCTTACTGATTGTGAGCTTTGTATTTACTTTCACCTCCATTTAGTGTGCGATGCAAATACGGCGTCTTCTCTTTATTACACCTCGTTGGAGCTGGAGAGCTCTTGGGATTTGGGCTTCCGTCCTGTTTGCTCATCCACAGGGTTTCGTGCTGTTTGTAGTTCTGATGAACCTCTGCCTCGTTAGTACGTCTTCATTTAAACCTCTGACACCTGTGCTGCTTGGGATTTTCGCTTGTTTCCTGGGACCTTCCTGTTTGCTCTTTTTGAGACTGCTAGGGTTTGGACAATTATCCTATCTGGACCCTTTCTTGTGAGTTTGGATGGTGGAGTCTCTGGTATTATCACACAGACAGAAGGTGGGAGAGCTCAAAGATTGTACTTAGTAGCAACAGGTTGTTAACATTTTAGCTATTACAGTTGACAGCGCATCGACGAGCAGTGCAGCGGTTCATGCACACGTATGTGCAGATTCATGCGTCTGTTCTTTCTAAACCAGACAGAGGTCTCTGAGTTTTTGTGACTGGTGTGGATCAATAGCTACGGATTTTTAGGTCTCCACGGATTTCTCGAAAACATGTCTTCGAGGAATGTGAAAGGTTCCCTTGACTTTTGACTTGGCTCCAGTGCATCACGAGAACACTCCAAAAGCTATACTTTGAAAGCACTGGTATGTCTTTGTCTCCGTGGTTCAACGTCGGGACCACGTGGTCTTGAGCTTCCTCTGTAGCACATCCGTGTGTTGCATGCTGGTGGGTTTGGATTGCTTTGGTTTGGTTTTTGTACTAGCAAAGTGCTTTCGTTTCCTCGTATTTCTTACGTGCCAAAGATGAAGTTTTTAAGAGGAGGCTCAGGTTTGAGTTGACCCAGTTGATGAGCCGGCCGGCGGACCATTCTTGAGGTGGCGGGGGCACATTCTGAGTCGAAGGGGAGGGTCCCACGGAAAGGCCCGAAGTGTCATTTTTCGGGAGTCTTCAGGTGTCGTCTTTTCTGCGTACAGGGGCAGAATGAGCACATGTTGTTGGTGTACGCCCGGTGGTATTTCCACCGCCGACTTCCTCAAGCGCTATGCGTCCAGGACCCACGCCGGGGAATTTCAGACAGCCAACGAAGACCTGTGCTACTGCCTGGAGTGTGTGGCCGAGTACCACAAAGCACGCGACGACCTGCCCTTCCTGCATGAGGTAACGTGCGTCGGGTGGACGGTACGCTTCAGAGCTCGATAACTAGGGAGACGAGAAACCCGAACTCGGCTGGGTGCGTTCGGGAAACAGGATTGACTGATGAGACGGAATTAAAACCTCAGGCGACTTTGGTGATCCCTGGCTTTCAGTCATTGGGATCTAAAACAATTGGATGAGACGATGTATGGGGTTTTTTTGTTTTTTGTTTTTTTGTTTCCAGTTTGTTCTTTACGTCCATATATCTGACAGTGTTACATTGTGTTTTGTTTCTTGTTTTTCACGCCCGTGTATTTGACAAGTGTTATGGTCACGGGTCCGAATGGCTTGGGTTATTTTTTTATTGGTGATTCTTTTTTTCTCTTTTCATTTTTTCATGGGTACGTGGTGCAAACTTCTTTTTTTTTTAAATTTTTTTAAGTGTTTTATTTATTTTTGGGAGAGAGTGGGAGCGGGGAGGGGCAGAGAGAGAGAGAGGGAGACACAGAATCTGAAGTAGGTTCCAGGCTCTGAGCTGTCGGCACAGAGCCGGACACGGGGCTTGAGCCCTCGAACCGTGAGATCATGACCTGAACCGAAGTCGGACGCTTAAGTGACACCCAGGCGCTCCTCGTTCCCTTTAAAATAGCTGATAAAGCATAGTGCTATATTTATAGTAAAACTTTACGAAAGCAGTTTTCGCACACCTCATGTCATATGTGCCTCATACATCATAAAAGTGGCCACGTTTTGTGACTTTTCTTGAAATGAATCTAATGTGGTAGTCTACTTCTTGAAACTTCTGAAGTTTTATACTTAGGGGAAGGCTTTCTAAAAAGATCGTGACATCCAGTATTTTTGGATAATAAGATATAAAGCTTACCTCCCACTTTTCTTTCTCTGTAGGTTTTGTGGGAATTAGAAACCTTACGTCTCATAAATCATTTTGAAAAATCCATGAAGGCAGAAATTGGAGACGATGATGAATTGTACATAGTAGACAACAACGGAGAGGCACAGCTTTTTGACTTCACTGGCCAAGACTTTGAAAATAAGCTTCGGGTTCCTCTTCTTGAAATCCTGAAGTATCCGTATCTGCTTTTACACGAGCGTGTTAGTGAGTATCTCGGGTGTTCTACAAGTTTAATCAGTCTCATTTTAAGAATTGCAGGAACTCCGTTCTATCTGTATTGACAATCCGTTAAACAGATCATTAAGATACTTCATCTTTTTTCCCAACATTTTGTTGGTAGAAGTTTCCATACACAGAGAAAAGCGAGTGATCAGGTGAACACCACGTACCCACCACATAGATTCTGCAGTTGCTCACATCTTGCTGTATTTGCCTTATCACACATTTACTTCTCTATCCATTCAGTTAGTTTTCATTCTTGTAATTTGTCCATAGCAGAGTTCCTCAATGTTGACACCATGGATGTTTTGGACTGGATGCTTCTTTGTTGTGGGCGCTGTGCTGTCCATTGTGGGATGTCCAGCAGCCTCCCCGGCCCCTACCACCTAGATGCCAGTAGCCCTCTGCTCTCCCCGCTGCCCCTCTTAGGACAGCCAGACTGTGTCCACATAGTGCCACGTGTCCCTGCAGTGTGGAGAGGGCAGGGCAGGGGAGAGGCAGAATCGTCTCTGGTTGAGAACTACTGGTCTGTAGTAATTTGTATTAATTATTATGGCATGGCATATCATGGCTGCCTGAACTTAGGTCATTTATATTTGTATTTCTTAATGTGAATCTCATAAAAGTGAAGACGTTACATGATCTGTCCAATCTAACAAAATAGCAGTACCTTTTTTTTTTTTTCTTTTCCAAATAACAATACCTTTAAATCATTTAGTATCTAGTCCGTATTCAAACTTTCCCAGTACTTGCAAAATGTGGTTTTGGCTGCTTTGTTTAAGAATCCATTCAGGGACCACCTATTGCATTGGCTCATATTTTGTACATATTTTTGAATACAAAGTAGTCTATTTATACATACACAAAGAAACTTTTTTTTTTTGTTTTTTTTGGCCATAGCCTTGACTTACTGAGACCATATAGTTGCCGTGTGAAATAATGCACTTCCTGGATTTTTCAGATTGCTTCCTGGTGATGTTATTTCACGTCTTTATTCTCTGAATTTTCAGTAAACTGAAAAGCACATCTAAAGATTTGGTTAGATAAATCAATTCTTTCTAAATAAACTGTAAGTAAATTGTGTTTAACATGCTAACAGGTCCGTTTTCAAACATTTATTAATGAATACTACATCCAAGAAAAGTACATAAATGGTGAGTTTTTACAAACTGGACACACCTATGTAGCCAGCACCCAGATCAAGAAACAAAACGTCAATACCCAAGAGCTTCCTTCCTGCTTCTCCAGTTATCGACACTCTTCCACAAAAGCCATCCACTGTTGCTGACAATATTCTTTGAACTTTGACAAAGTAAAGTTGATTCATTAGGGGTAGGGTAAAAGTATGAGTCTGTTCAAGACACTTCTTTTTGTGTTTTTTATTTTTTAGAGAGAGAGTGAGCAAGCGAGCGCACAAACAGTGGAGAAGGGGCAGAGGGAGGGGGGAGGGAGGGAGGGAGAGAGAGAGAGGGAGAGAGGGAGGGAGGGAGAGAGAGAGAGAGAGAGAGAGAGAGAGAGACTCTCAAGCAGGTTCATGGGGCTTGATCCCAGGACTCTGGGATCATGACTTGAGCCGAAATCAAGAGGCAGACGCTCAGCCAACTGAGCCACCCAGGCGCCCCTATTCACGACGCTTCTGAAAGAGCCGTGTAGACATTTCCACAAAGCAACAGGAGTTAGAACAGTCCAGCAGGGGTGGACTTGGACTTGTGGAACAATAGACTCCAGAAATAAACCAAGAATATTTGGGGAACTTAGTGTTAGATGATGGGAGCATGTCAAAGCAGCGGAGAAAGTGAAGTTTTCAGTAAACGAGAGTAGGACACAATAGCCATTTGGGGGAGAGGCTCACTTTGTCACGCCAGTACCAAGTAAAGTCCATGTGGATCGAAATGTAAAATGCTAATGGAACTGGACTTAAAATCATACTTTTGAGAAGATACCCGATGGGTATAATTATGCTAATTATGCCAAGGGTAAGAAGAAAATCTATGTATACCGGTAAAGTCACAGTAGTTCATAGGAGCACACTATGATGAATCACACAAGATTAGGCTTTCAGGCGAGTAAATACTGTCGTTGAACTTACGTTATCAGCATTTTTATGCCTCATTTGAGAAAAAAAAGGAAAAGAACAACTTTTTATTTACTTACAGAACAACCGAAGGAGCCAGATTCAGGGACTCTTGAGAAAGTTGATAAGGTTTATGTCTCATATTTACTGTCTTGTTTTTTCTATTTAGACGAATTATGTGTTGAAGCACTTTGTCGGATGGAACAAGCTAACTGCTCCTTTCAGGTTTTTGACAAACATCCAGGCATTTATTTGTTTCTGGTCCATCCCAATGAAATGGTGAGTATGAGTGATAGGCGATGAAAGGATATATTTTATTTTTGCACATAGAGCCGTAATAGAGGGTTTCGGTGTGTATTTTGTCTAAAATATCGAACCGTTAAAAATGTATAATCACACCCCTCAAAAGGTAAGCGTTTCTCGGGACCAGCAGTGCAGCAGAAACACCACGTGATAAACGGTGGAAACCTCTCGGTCCGGGTGGCTCCTGGTAGCTGAGCATGCAGTTTCCGCCGGATGACAGTAGCTCCGGGTGTAGGCCAGGAAAGGCCGAGAACCAGAGTCCGGGCCTGTGTACAAAGTAGACTCTCCCCTGCCTGCGAAAGAAAGCTGACAGTACGGCCAGATGCTCTCCGGCACTGGCCTCCTAGAGTCACATAGCAACAGAGGAAGGAGGTCCAGCCGGGCACCAGGACCCGGGCCAGGCACTCAGATGCTTCACGACTGAGTCTGCAGGGCCCCTCCCTGATGCGCCTGGTGGTTGGCAGCCCGAGCTGCTGATGCTAGACCGGTGCCAGATGAGGGACACGAGAGAAAGAAGGGAAGGTAGCGTAAGAACTTAATACACAGTTGGTTGGATGCTGTGGTAAAGCTTGTTAATAAAAGCAGCTAAGTTCGGAGAAAGTGAATCTATCAGTAATAACTTGGACGGGGTAGTAACAACGCGATGGGGCTGGCAGGCAAGATGTGAGAGCGTGTGGGCTGGCTTTTCATCTTGTTAAGGGCGGAGCTAGGTAATGAATTACTTCAGAAGGTAAAAAAAAATGCTTTAGAAGAAATAGAGAAACATGGTTCATACAGATAAACAGGTTTAAGAATATCAGTGTTTAACATAAGTGGTCTGAATTTGTCAGTGAAGACACAGATTAGATTGAATTACAAAAGAAAATCCGTGGTTTTGTTTCCAAGAGAAACACCTAAAACTTAGGGTGCAAAAAGGTTGAAGGAAAAACAACTAATAGGCAAATACCTAATCAAAGCTGGTGGAGCTACTGTTTTTTTTTTTTAATTAATTGATTAATTTATGAAATTGTACATCCAAGTTAGTTGGCATCTAGTGCAATAAGGATTTCAGGAGTGGATTCCAGTGATTCATCCCTTACGTATAACGCCCAGTGATCGTTCCAACAGGTGCCCTCCTTAATGCCCCTTGCCCATCTGGCCTATTCCCCCCACCCACAATCCCTCCAGCAACCCTCTGTTCTCTGTATTTAAGAGTCTCTTATGTTTTGGCCCCCTCCTTGTTTTTATATTGTTTTTGTTTCCCTTATGTTCATCTGTTTTGTATCTTCACTCGTATGAGTGAAGACATATGATATTTGTCTTTCTCTGACTAATTTTGCTTAGCATCATACCCTCTCGTTCCATCTGTGTTGTTGCAGATGGCCACATTTCATTCTTTTTGATTGCCGGGTAATACTCCATTGTATGTATCTTCTTTATCCATTCATCCGTTGACGGACATTTGGGCTCTTTCCATACTTTGGCTATTGTCGATAGCACTGCTATGAACATGGGGGTGCACGTGCCCCTTCGAGACAGCATCCCTGTATCCCTTGGATAAATATCTAGTGGTACAGTTGCTGGGTTATTGTAGGGTAGTTCTATGTTTAATTTTTTGAGGAACCTCCACACTGTTTTCCAGAGTGGCTGCACCAGTTTGCATTCCCACCAGCAGGGCAAAAGAGAGCCTCTTTCTCCGCATCCTCGCCAACATCCTCTTGTTGCCAGAGTTGTTAATGTGAGCCATTCTGACAGGGGTGAGGTGGTATCTCCTTGTGGTTTTGATTTGCATTTCCCCGATGATGAGTGATGTGGAGCATTTTTTCATGTGTCGGTTGGCCATCTGGATGTCTTCTTTGGAGAGGTGGCTATTCGTGTCTTTTGCCCGTTTCTTCACCGGCTTATTTGTTTTTTGGGTGTTAAGTTTGATAAGTTCTTTATAGATTTTGGATACTAACCCTTTATCTGATATGTCATTTGTAAATATCTTCTCCCATTCCGTCGGTTGCCTTTTTAATTTTGCTGAAAGCTGGTGGACCTATTGTGTTATATCAAATAAAATAGACATTTGGACAGGGGGATAAGGTTACTGTATAATAACAAAAAACGCAATTTATCGAGACTAGTGTTTTTAAACAAGTAATATGTGGCTAAAATCGTCTCAAAATAAATGATGCAGTTATTGGTAGAACTGCAAGAAGAGATGGTAGATTGATTACTGTAGAAGATTTCACTGTACTCCTCTTCACATTGATGAATCAGTAGACAAAAAAACCCAAAAACCCAACAAGGAATGGAATATGTATACAAGGCAGTACACAAACTTAACCTAATGGGTATATATGTGAGCTGGGCATCTAACCATTTTTTCAAATACACATTAAACGATAAAAGTGATCACGTTCTAACTTGTGATAAATATTACATGTTTCAACACATTGCAAGGACTTAGCGTTGGCATCATCCCTCTCGTGATCTCTGATCATGACACAATTTAGATAGAGGTTAATGAAAAGATAAATGAGTTTCCATATTTTGGAAGTAGCACATGCTAAAAAAGAAGTCATTAAGACTTAAGCATACCCAGAACTGAATTATAATGAAGATGCCACATTAAAAAATTGTAGGATGTGGCAAAAGAGTGCTTTCAGGGAAATTTATATCTTTAAGTAATTGTGGAAAAGAAGAAAGCCTCAAAATTAATGAGCTGATTATTCCTCTTAAGAAGCTAGGGAACAATGGAATAAAAAAGAAAGTAGAATGAAGGAGGTACTTTCCGGATGTGAACTCACTTACGCCTTACAGCAGCCCAGTGAGGCAGGTAATGTATAGAGGAGGAAACCGAGTCAGACTTGGCCACAGCCAGCCAGGCTAGTGTGGGGTGACCGGGTGTCATACAGGCAGCCTGGCTCCAGGTCCCCGGGCCTGGTTTTGCTGTTTGCTTTGCTCTCCCTTAATCCGCACTATCTCAGCCTTTGTCCTTTATGACATTTCTGAAGTGTGCGGTCATTCCTGCCCGTTCCGCCACCCCCCAATCAGAATGCTCCTCATTTGGGGTTTGTCTGATGTTTCCTTGTTGTTACGTTCAGGTTATGCGTTCCAGCTGGAGGACTGCATAGAAGTGATGTTCTGTCCTCAGAGTGTCACCCTCAGAGGCGCTCCCGTGTCACTTGCTCTTTGTGGTTATGTTCATTTTGATTAGCCAGTCAAGGTGGCGTCCCATTTCCTCACCGTATAATTTCTGTTTCTTAGCTATCGGGAGACCACAGAAGGGCCCCGCTCCTCACCAGAATTTTCTCCCAAATTGAGCGTTAACTGATGGCTTTTGCCTGAATCACTTTTTTTTTTTTAAGATTTGTAAAATCATTTCCCAACCCCAGCACTCTCCACGTTTGCCGGTTAGTCCTGGACGTTGGTTCCACTATCATAATCAAGAACTCTTTTCCTTTCTCCCACTTACTTGCCTATTTATTATCAGTATGGACTCATGCATTCCTTTGTATGTTTTCCAAAAGCTTAAAATTGATTACTTATGTTGGCACGGAGCCAGCCCATTCCTGTGTCCTCTAGCTCCGTTTTTCAAACTTCTGGCCATCCACAGTAAAAAAAAAAAAAATGGTTTTCATTGGTTACATACACACATATGCATGTGTCAGCTGAACATTTCCCCAAATCCTACTCCTGCGGGATGCACGCTGGTTTTTTTCTGTTTTATTTTATTTAGCTTTTTAAGGTTGGTTGTGATTACTAGGTTTAACTCATAGCCCACAAGAATTTTTAAAATCACTTCCCTGTGCCGTATTGCCATTTAGAGATGACTTTTGATTTCTTTTGAGGCTCCACTTTTTTTTTCCCTCTCAACTTTCTATCATGGAGAATTATAAACATACAAAAGTAGAATGGCGTAATGAACCCCCTTCTGCCCATCACTGAGCTTTCTCAGGTACCAATATGTGATCAATATTGTGTTGCCTTTTGGATTACTTAGAGCAAATCTTAGACATCAGAGCATCTTATCCATAAGATACTTAAATATGTCTCTAAAAGATAAGGGTTTTTAAAAAAAAAAAATGAAACAATATTACCACTGCACCTAAAGTACTAATTCCTTAATGTCATATTTCTAATCAGTGTTTAAATGGATGGAAGTAATTATCTATCTCATAAACGCTTTTTTAGGGTTTGTTCAAATCAGGATCAAATAGGGTCTAAATATTGCATCATTAGTATCTCGTGTCTTTTAATTTTTTTTTTAATCTTTATTTATTTTTGAGCAAGAGAGAGAGAGAGCAGGGGACGGGCAGAGAGAGAAGGAGATACAGAATCCGAAGCAGGCTCCAGGCTCCGAGCTGTCAGCACAGAGCCTGATGCGGGGCCCGAACTCACCAACCGCGAGATCATGAGCTGAGCCCAGGTTGGACGCTTAACCGACTGAGCCACCCAGGCGCCCCAATATCTAGTGTCTTTTAAAATAGAGAATCCTGGGGTGCCTGGGTGGCGCAGTCGGTTAAGCGTCCGACTTCAGCCAGGTCACGATCTCGCGGTCCGTGAGTTCGAGCCCCGCGTCGGGCTCTGGGCTGATGGCTCAGAGCCTGGAGCCTGTTTCCGATTCTGTGTCTCCCTCTCTCTCTGCCCCTCCCCCGTTCATGCTCTGTCTCTCTCTGTCCCAAAAATAAATAAACGTTGAAAAAAAAAAAATTACTATTTAAAAAAAAAAAAAAATAAATAAAAAAAAAAATAAAATAAAATAGAGAATCCTGTTTTCTTAATTAGGTTCTTGCCGTGCATGGACAGTTACTTACTGAATGAAGTAACGAACGTGTTGTGCCTTTAGGTTCGGCGTTGGGCTATCCTGACTGCAAGGAACTTGGGAAAAGTGGACAGAGATGATTATTATGATCTGCAGGAGGTTTTGACTTGTCTTTTTAAAGTCATTGAGTTGGGGCTTCTGGAAGATCCAGACATCTATACTTGTTCTGTCCTCGAGAAGGGTAAACTGATTCTTCTGCCTTCGCACATGTACGATACCACCAACTACAAGAGCTATTGGCTAGGTGAGTGTCGTTCCTACACGAGTATGACTAGTAGTTTTCTATCATTTTCAATGAGTATCTTGCAAAGGAAGTGGTTTCTTGGTGATCTAATGAAGGGTCTCATGGTTCCCAATTCTCGTGCTGTCATTAAATTGACTTAGCCATTACATCTCTTGTTTTGAGACTTTATTCTAGAAACCATCTTTGTAAGAGGTGCGTGTTCGAGGGTAGCAAATCTTGTATTTAAAGCAGTACTAGATATAACAAAACCTTGGTGTAGCGATGGACTTTAGTAGGGTTTGATGTAAGAGATTTCCCCATCTGTAAAATACTTCTTGGTGAAAGAGATACTAGCTTTGGTTTTCAGCAACTTCTACACTGACTCAAAGTAGGTCTCCCCTGCTTCACTGATTCTGAGTCCTACAGCCACGTGTCCTGTTTGGCAGTGATGAGTTCTCAGAATACGGTGATCTTAAAATTGGAGGCATCTTAGAGTTGAGGAAAAACAAATTGTGTGGTAATCCTCTTTGAAACTGATTTCTAACCAAGTTTGTACCATTTCCCTTTTTCTGTCCACGTCAGTCTAAAGTCCTGTTACTGGGAGCGGTGGTGTCTGAGTGTCTCAGACCTGAGTGTTGGAGGAAGCGGGTACTGGTTTGCTTCATTTTACTGCCTTGTTACTCTTTTGCCAACTAAGCCGGAGAAAGCCTCCGAACGGTGTCATTTACTCAAGTCAGGAAAACTGTAAATGATCTTACAGGTATTTGCATGTTGCTGACCATTCTTGAGGAGCAGGCTATGGACTCCCTGTTGCTGGGCTCAGACAAACAGAATGATTTCCTGCAATCAATACTTCACACCATGGAGAGGCAAGCAGATGGTAATAATCTTTATTTGGTAAATGCTTTGGGATGCTGCGATGGGCCCTTTTAAAACATTAGTGTCATTGCAAGAATTTGGGTGTGTGGCATGGAAAAAAGAATGGACGTGTTTATGGTTCAGTCACAGATTCAGAGTTTTAAATTGGAAATGACCTTGAGAGTTCAATTTCAACACTTTACCTTCATGACAGATGAGACTGAAGGCCAGGGAAGTTCACTTACGTCACGTTGAAATGCCCAGTTAGTGGTGGAATCAAGACTAGCAAATACCTTTCCAACGACTTGGTAGTTAAAATTGTGGGGAAAGCCTCTCCTGTCCCTCTGTCTTCCTTTTTCCTGGTTCTTCTTCATTTCACTTCTGTTCTCTAGGGTTCCACTGTCCCAACATGGTGACTGCTAGCCAAATGTGGCTATGTACATTTAAATTAATTAAAATTAACTGAAGAATGCGGTCTTCCAGTCCCACGAGCTGTACTTTGAGGGCTCAGTAACCACATGTACCTGGTGGTTGATACTGAACAGTGTGGATAAAGATCATTTCCCTCATCACAGAAAGTATTCTTGGGACAGTGCTGTTCAGATAGTTTACAAGCTAGGATGTAAAACTCTTAGTAATGTTTACTATTAGACCCTAACTTTCTTTTGCTTGTGGTTGTGTCAGGCTGATCAGGGAGGATCTGTAATGAATGTTTCTAATCTTGATGAAGGAATGAATAGAGATCCAGGATGCCAGATATTACAAAAACATAATGATAGTTTTTCCCCCACATTCACTTCTCTTTAGGCAACTCCAATGTGGATATAAACTCAGTTGTGCAAGATTGCAGAAGAACTATATAAATGTTATTCTTTTTTCGATCGCATAGCTTCTCTTGTTAGGTTATTCTCAGAGTTATTACTAACTTGTTTTCCAGCACTTACTATATTAATAGGTCATTTCTTTGTGCCTTGCCCATACAATTCTGTCTTCTCTGTTAATCCAGTTCCCCTGACTTTCAAGATGTGAGTCATGTGACCTCTCTAAGAAACCTTTCATAATGGTCTTCACCTAATTGATGACTTCGTTCCTTACTTGAGCGCTTACTGGGCATAAGACACTGTGTCAGCTGCAGGAAGGGATGAAAAAGTGTATGAGAAGGTCTACACAAATGCCTATGATAAAAAAAAAAAAAAAAAGTAGAGCTTAAGAGCCTTGAGGAAAATCAAGCAGAAAGTTCTAGAGTGACCAGATAACATCATCAGTAACTGAGTGAGCACTGTGTCAGAACAGGGCGGTAGATCAAATGACCAGGGAACGTTTGATGGAGAGGGCACGTTTGAGCTGGGCTGGAAGGACAGATAGGATTTTGCTAGGGGGTGCCAATAGTGAGGGCATTCCGGGTCTTACTTGGGGAGAAGCCAGCTGTCTGTCTGTGCTGTAGACGGGGTATGATTATGGGGGCGTGAAAAATCAAGCTGGAAAGAGACAGTGGAGTAGGATCTTCCAAGTGCATGACTGAGGACTTTGAATCTCCTTGGGAGACATGAAGGAGCAGTTGAAGGCCTTTGAGTAGGCAGTACTTTGCCACTGCACATCTGATGGGAGGGAAAGAACTGGAGGTGAGAGCTTCTGAGTGATGGGAATTCCTGCCAATTGGATGAAAAGTAGAGAACAAAGCCACGTTGAGATACGGTTGGATGAAGGGTGTGTGTCCGCTTAGCCATTAGCTAAGGGATTCGGTCCTTTATCACAGCCAAATGGCATACAAAATGCAGTTCGAGCTGACCCAGAATTTCCCGTATCACGGGCTTTGTTCAGTAGGAAGGATGTTTCAGGTGTGGCAGACAGGGTGAGAAAGGTGAGTTTGCCTAGACTCTCTGTTTGTTCCCCATTAAAAAATTTCTTGGAGGCATATAGCATTGCTTGGGAAAAAATGCAGAAGGAACTTTAAAATTTACCAGGTCTTTAAAGCCGGTGTGGTTGGCGGCACTTTGCGTTACATGACTTGGTGCTTTGCTTTCAGTTTTGTGGCTCCCCAGATAAAGCAAGCCTAACCCTCAGCCTGCTTTCATGTCTTTGTCTAATCGTTGCGTGATTCAGCAGTTACTTCGTTGTATTTCAGATGATAGCGTGGATCCTTTCTGGCCAGCATTGCACTGTTTCATGGTGATTCTGGATCGCCTCGGATCAAAGGTCTGGGGTCAACGCATCGATCCTATTGAGGCGTTTCAGACCATTATCAACAACATGAGCTACAATAGAGAGATCCAAAATATACGGAACAGCTCTGTAAGGTTAGTTGAGTTAACGTGTCAGGATTTTAATGTTTGTTTATTTTTGAGAGAGAGAGAGAGAGAGAGAGAGAGAGAGAGAGAGAGAATGTGAGTGGGGGAGGGGCAGAGAGAGAGGGAGACACAGAATCCGAAGCAGGCTCCAGGCTCTGAGCTGTCAGCACAGAGCCCGATGTGGGGCTTGAACTCGCGAACCACGAGGTCATGACCTGAGCCAAAGTCGGACGCTCAACCGACTGAGCCACCCAGGCGTCTGGTTGTGTCAGGATTTTCACATAGGCTCCGTGAGGAAGTCTGTTGTAACTGACTTAGCGACAGGGTTTTCTCCTTTTTGCTTTTTTTTTTTTTTTTTTTTTAATCAATTCAGTGGTTTCTATTTATTCTTACTGCTTTAGGACCAAGTCGGAACCGGAGTCGTATTTGGGTGATACAGTGACTTGTAGCCAGATCGTGTACAATTATAACCCTGAAAAGACCAAAAAGGTATGAGGCGTTTCGAGAATTCAGATGCTACTTGCCCTGCCTTTGTAGAGACAACATTGCACCTAATTGGTTGACTTGCTGATTTTATTATACACAGCTGCTCCGAACCAGCTGCTGCATAAGGGGTTTCTGGTTGAACGGATGTGTCATGCCCTGTGAAAACTGGACTCTTACTACAGGGTGCACCCTTTGGAAGATTAAGGGCAGCTGGGAAGATTGGAAAGGTTGTGGGATGGGCGGTGGGGGGGTGGGGGGGATGAGTGACGGAAAGAAGAACACAGCACGTGCAGGTGTCCTGTCCTCACGAACCCCTGAGATTGACGTTGAACGGTTTTCCATCTCTTTGGGGTATGTGCAGATACATGGGAACCAAAGTAGGAAAACCAAGCAGCATATTTTCTTGTTTAAAACTGTGTGTTAAGCCCTCCACGAATGGTGCTTGTTTACCCAAATGTCTGTATTTCTTCCATTTTAGGATTCCGGGTGGAGATCAGCCATTTGCCCAGATTACTGTCCTAACATGTACGAAGAGATGGAAACGTTAGCCAGTGTGCTTCAGTCAGATATTGGTCAAGACATGCGTGTTCACAATAGCACGTTTCTGTGGTTCATCCCCTTTGTTCAGTCCCTCATGGATCTTAAGGATTTGGGTGTGGCTTACATAGTAGAGGTGATTCACCATCTGCACTCTGAAGTCAAAGATGTCCTCAACCAAACAGATGCTGTGTGTGACAAAGTTACTGAGTTTTTCCTTCTGATTTTGGTGTCCGTGATTGAACTGCACAGAAATAAAAAATGTTTGCACTTGCTGTGGGTTAGTTCCCAGCAGTGGGTGGAGGCTGTTGTAAAATGCGCCAAGCTTCCCACCACCGCGTTTGCACGGAGTTCTGAGAAGTCATCTGGAAATTGCTCCAAAGGAGCAGCAGTGATATCGTCTCTGTCACTGCATTCGATGCCGTCTAATTCTGTCCAGCTGGCTTGTGTGCAGCTGATCAGAAGTCTCCTTAAAGAGGGGTATCAGCTTGGGCAGCAGACTCTGTGCAAGCGATTCTGGGACAAGCTCAACTTATTTCTGCGTGGGAATTTATCTCTAGGTTGGCAGTTGACTACTCAGGAAACCCATGAGTTACAAACTTGTTTAAAGCAAATTATTAGAAACATAAAAATCAAAGTACCTCAGTGTAGCACTTTTGTGGATCTGACTCCCATATGTAAAACCCCTCCTGCGTCTTACAATAAAGAAGAAAGTGAACAGACAGGGAAGAAATCTAAAAAAGGCCTGCACTGTCTGGAAAACTCCAGCCCAACATTTTCGAAAGGACCGTTGAAAGCTGAGGCATTTCAAATGCCAGAGAATAGATTGGTCAAAGCAAGTAACGCTAGCGGAGAGGATAGTGAGCACAATTACATAAAAGATTTAAAACTAGAAGGCCGTCTCTCAGCAGAGTCATGCATAAAGCAGGGTAGCAAAAGGCTTTTCCCGGAAAGAGCTCAAGATGCAGTTAAAACAAGTAAAGGGAAGCAGAAGTCTGTGAAGGAGAATCCTACGGATTCCAGAAATGGTCTGGAAAGGGGATGTGACAGAGGGGTGATAATAGCCGCATGTTCATTGACTGATTCTGGCACCGACTCCCTGGAGAAGGCGTCCACATCAACTGAGGATTTCTCTTTCAAGGATGATGTTCTTGGCAAAACCTCAAAAGGAAAAACTAAGGGACAGAAAGCTGAAATCTGTGCTAAGTTATCACATGTAATAAAGAAGCAACACAGGAAAGGTACTTTGATCGATGATGTCAACTTAGAGGAAAAACTGACTGTGTCTACCATTGACAGTTTCTTTTCAAGGAAAGATTCAGGAGGTCAGAAAGGGGATGGCTTCATAAACCATCTCTCTTTAGACCCTGATGACGTTCCCGATGATAAAAACGGGGAGCGAAAATCTCAAAACAGTTTATTGCTGAAGAAGAAACAATTCAAGAGCAAAGAGTTAGATATTTTCTCTTCCCATGAAAATAGCTGTCAAATACAGGAATGCCAGGCAGATGGTAAAGATTTGGTCTCGTTTACGGAAATGACCGATACTTGTGTGAAGAAAACCTCTCCCTTCAAAGACCCCGTGACTCTTCTTGAATCGAGAGATAAGGAAGTTGGCAAGAGTACCACCAGTCAGGTGTCTTCTCACTTGAGGGAACAGGTTCCTAGCCTCAGTCCACAGTCCAACACCTTGACAGATTCCCAGATAGACCGAGACCTCCACAACTTATCTTTGATAGCCCAAGCCAGTGTTATTAAGTTTCCATCAGAGTCAACTCAAACAAGCTCATCCCAGCTACAAAGAAAAGTAAAAGATAAAAGATGTTTCGCAGCTAACCCGAATAATGCTGGAGAAGCCTGCCAGGGCCAGGTGATTATTATTTCAGATTCTGATGATGATGATGGTGATGAAGGGATTCTGGGTTTTGAGAAACACATTAAACGAGATAAAATAGGCATCAAGAAAGAATATCCAGAGGAGCATACTTCAGTAGCTAGTACAAATGTGGAACAGGAGCTAATAAAGGAAGAAGAGGCAAAGTCCCTATTGGAGTTTGAGGAATCGGATTCTCAGTTTTTTGAGTTTGAAAGTCCACATGAGGTGTTTTCAGTTTGGCAAGATCAGGAACCAGACAACAAGAATTCAGTTGAAGAGGATGAAAACAATTCACGTCTGACTCACATAAACGATGTCACGAATGATTGGGGTTACGATACAGATTATGTATCTGAAGAGGTTATTAAGAAAGTAGCAGAGGGCATTGAAAAACACACAGAACCACAGAGTGGTAGTTCTGTCGGGGAATTTTGTGAAACTGAAGTGAAAAAACGTAAGAGAAAACGATATGAAAAACCTGTAGCTGAAGATCCTCTGAGGCCTTCACCTTCTGAGAGAAATGAGGACCAGTCTGATAATGAGAGAGGTCTGACTGAAAATGATCTTAAAAGTATAGAGCTGAGGTCAAGTTCCAGGTCGAATCTTCAAAGAGGCACTACAGATTCACTAAAGAAGTCTTCTCCAAAGCTTCGTACTTACTCCAAACCCGTTAGGAGAGTCCCGCATTCTAAAACTCAGAAAACACATTCAGATACCAAAAAAGGGCAGAATAAAAGTTCGAATTACATAAGTTGTAGGACGACTCCTGCTATAGTCCCACCAAAGATACTTCGCCAGTGCCCTGAACCAACTTCAGCTGTTGAAAAACTTGGTCTGAAAAAGGCTCCTCGTAGGGCATTCGATTTATCTCAGCGATCTCTAGGGTATTTAGTTCAGTTACGGGACCATGGCAAGACCGTGGGAGTGGTTGATACCAGAAAAAAGACCAAATTAATTTCTCCTCAGACTCTCTCTGTCAAAAATAATAAGAAACTGTTGACAAGTCAAGATCTTCAGTCGCGAAGGCAGGCGAAACCCAGATCAAAGCAGAAGAGGCAAGGGTCCCTGGGTTCTGAAAGCAGAGCTCCTACAAGAGCAGGGCTGCGTTCAGCACAGAATCCTGACACTCTCGTCCCAGAATCCGATAGCTCAGATTGTCGTGCTAAAGGAGGCGTCGAGGTGGGTGCTAACAGTACTGGAAAGCCATCAATAAAACACGCGTCTTCTGAACCAGAACCCGTGAAAACGAAACGTGTTTCTCAGGTGGCTGTTGATCCTTGCCTTTCGAACCAGTGCGCTTCTGTTGTGTTAAATGGAAGAAAAGCAACACATGAAGCCATTGTCTCTACGTCAGCTGACCCTTTAGGCGGAGGCGACCTAACAGAACATCGTTTAGAGTTGCCCGCTCTGAAAGAGGGAGAGCCCAGATCCAACAGTGACTCGGAAGATGAGGATATATTTCTAACCCAGCACGATCCCGCAGATATGGATTTATGTTCACAAATGGAAAGTGGTAACGAGAAACTCATTGAAATAGTTCATGGAAAAGAAACAGCTCTGATGGAAGAAGAATCTTGGAGCAGCACAAAATGTAAGTACAAGGATTGTGTCGAAGCCGCGCAAAACCAGGGTGAATACTGCTCCAAACACTGCGAAGCTAAAGCAGTGGGTGAAGATGTGTTTCGTAAGCCGGGCTTGCCCCCCTCTGCGTCCAGGAGACCCTCCACTGCCAAGGTCTTTAGCTCAAGTAGTACTTCACGAATTGCTAATCTTTCGAAGTCTTTGGAAAGTACCTCCGCACCGCCACCGGCTCTCAAACAGAAGTCAAACGGGGTACCATCTGTTTTGAAAGTCCCACAGCCAGCCTCTGTGTTGTCTCCAAAGCCAGCGGGTGAGGTGAAGAGTTTGTCTGATGTTCTCCGTCCTCAGACTCTGAATAATTCCAACAGGCAAGGTTACAAGCTTACCTTTGGTGAAAGCAGATCTTTTCCAGCTTCCTCTGCGGTAAACGTTCTCTTGTCCTCACAGTCTATCTCGGACACCTTTGTTAAGGAGGTCTTAAAGTGGAAGTATGAAATGTTTGTGAACTTTGATCAGTGTGGGCCCCCCACCAGCCTTTGTCAGTCCATCTCAAGACCTGTGCCTGTCAGATTTCAAGATTGTGGAGATTATTTCAATGTTTTTTTCCCTTTGATGATACTGAATACTTTTGAAACGGTAAGTATGTTTTCATTGTATACCTGCCCAGACTTTGAAGTTGCCGCTTTTTTTTTTTTTTTTTTTATGTCGGTAGTCATTAGAGTACAGTTAAAATAACTGATCTCATTTTGATTTAGATGTAGCTCTTAGATTGTAATGTTGAACGGCTGTTTGTGCCAGACGCTGTTCTAGATGCTGATGAGACAGAGGAAGCACTTTCTTAATCCCTGCCCTTCTGGAGCTCACAGACACCCTTCGGAGTGCTAATGAACCAACTCCAGAGGTAGCACAGGAGTAAGTGTTTTTTGATACAGAGATGAGGGACTCCTTCTCAGAGGAGATAGTCTCCCTTCTGCATTTATTTTGAAATTAACATAGACCATTAATGAAGTTTTCTTGAGTCGGCACAGGGTATATTACATTGAACAGCACGGAGCAGTAAATTCTGTTTTTCTCTTTATACATCTGTCTTCTGGTTTCTCACTCGTCCTGGTGGTTGCTCTGTCCCTTTAGCTGCCTCCCTTACCTCCCTCAACGCAGCCCATTCCGGTTCTTCTGCCTTCCTTGCTCCCCCCTGACCGGGATCGCCCGATAAAATACAAGATTCCTGTTAGAGAATCCGCCCTTCAGCTTTGGCACGTTGTAGCACCAGATCCTGAAACTCAGCGATTCTTTTTCCAGCCGTGTCCAGTCTACCACTGAGCCCACCAGAGGCATCCTTCATCCTGTCAGTGTTTCTGATCTCTAGCGTTTCTTTTTGATTCTTGGAACTTGCATACTCTGCTTTTCCCATTAAACTCTTAGCATAGTAATTATGGGGCTTTTGTTTTGTTTTGTTTTAATTCCTTGCCTGGTCATTCCCGCTTTCCGGCCACATCTGCCTCTGGTTCTGGTGCTTATTCAGTCTCTTCAGACTGTGGCCTGTGAGTATACCTTATAATTTTTGTTGTAGGGTGGACATGATGTGCTAGGTGAAGGGAACAGCCAGCAGTAAGTGGGCCCTTGAGTAATGTGGCGGTAAGTTGAGGAGGGGGGATCGTCCTGTAAGCCTGCTTCTGCCTGTGGACTGTGTGAAGCACACACATGCTTCTCCGTTCCCTGCACGTCCTCAGGTGGGACAGGAGGGCCAGAATGGGCTGCAGTTGGTTATTTCTCTTCCCTTCGGTAGTTCAACTCTGGTAATAAAAGAGTTTCTGCAAGATCGAGCCTTGGCAAGATCAGAACGTTCTAGTATATTTCAAAGTGGTGTCTTTCTTCCTCCCTATGCTGGGAGCATGAGGGATGTTCTCCAGTGCTCACTGCAAGGGCCTGGAAGGCCTCCTAGAGGTAAAACTCCGCGAAGCATGGGGTGCCCCTTATGGCGGGTGCCCCTAGAGTCCTCGTCACTGAGTTGTCCACACTGAGCCCCCGAGCGGCTTGTCGGTTCCAGTTCAGGGTTTCCTCTCCTGGCGTTAAGGTTCGTGCTCCCGTCATTTGTGGTGATGTGAAGGGTTGTCGATTTCTCAGCTTGCTTTTTGTTGATAGGATGAAGTGGGGACTTCCGAGTTCCTCGCATGCCGAACTGGAAACCAGAAGCCACACGTTGATTTTTCATGTTTCTGTCGCTTGGGATTTTAGGTTCCACGTTTCACTGTTGCTGGTTTGGGGGAAATTTTGCTGTTTAGCATTGGCTTTCTGGAATGTTTTTGCTTTCTTCATGCGCTTTTTTGTTGTGTATAGGTGGCACAGGAGTGGATCAGCTCTCCAAACAAAGAGAAGTTCTATCAGTTGCATGTACGGAAGTTTCCTGCTGATTATAAAAAGTACTGGGAGTTTGTGGGTAAGTTCTTTCTTCTGTAACTTGGAATATATAATAATTGGAG
Source organism: Leopardus geoffroyi (assembly GCF_018350155.1). NCBI lineage: Eukaryota > Metazoa > Chordata > Mammalia > Carnivora > Felidae > Leopardus > Leopardus geoffroyi. Next base: position 90,214,592 of record NC_059342.1, on the reverse strand, counting down.
CTTTCTATTTGGGGAAACCTCGTTGTCATTTGAAAAATTTGAGACCTAGGTTTCCTAAGCTGAATTCATAACTTCTTCCAAGCATGTTTAAAGGCTTCGTTAACGAGGTTAATTACTGGGACAGTTACGAATATAAAGTTCGCGGTTTTAACCATTCTGTAACTAAGCACAGGCCAAGGTGGAAGCCGGACATGGAAGAGAGGGTGAGTGAAGGGGGCTTGACAGCGTTGGGGCGGCGGGGGAGGGGGTGTTGTAAACAACAGGTGTGTTGTTTATAGTTGCTCAGCATTACAAGCACTCAGGGTAAATCTCTATGCCAGGTCAAAACAGTTGCACGTGTTAAGACTTTTGGTCCGTATTTGCCTTTGCCTACTGAAAGGAGCATCATTTTGACTCCTGCCATGAAGTGTAAAGATAGACATCTCCCTCATGTTGCGAGTTTAAACTTCTTTTCCCCAGTTTTATGTATGAAAAATGTATCTCATTTGAGTTTATAGGGTTTGTCTCAAATCTTTTCTGGTCATTTGTATTCCTCAAGGGGGTATGGGGATAAGTGTCTTTTCATGCCCCTTGTCCTTCTTTCTGTTAGGGATGTTGTTTTCTTCTTAATCTGCAAGCATTCTTATAAATTGCTTTTTTTCAGTGTCTTCATTTGTGGTTCAATTTCAGATGCAGTTTTTGAGGCATAGATAATTTCTACATATATTCAAAACCACCATATTTATTTCTTCATGGTTTTGACTTTGGTCTTAGAAAGTGGGTAAATACTTCCATATTTTCTTGTAGTAGTTTTATATTTTTAATATTTAAATTGCAAATTTATCTGGCATTTATTTTGGTCACATGATAGAGTCACATAGTACTTCCTCAATCTGGCTTCTGTAACACGTCTGTAAAATTCATCAATTTTATGTGTGTCTTCACTGGTTTTTCATCATTATGGTAGTATTTCATTATGTGAATATGTCATGATTTTACTGTGGGGTGTTTGGGTTTTTGGGTTTTTTTTAATTATGATTTTACTGTCAGGCATTTTTTTCAGTAGTTTTAGCCTGTGTGTTGGGTCCCCAAGACCGTCCCCAGGTTCAGTGATTCGCTAGCATGACCCACAGGAATTAACATACACCCATGCTCGTGGCTGTGACTCTGATGGTGAGAGCGTACAGAGCAGACCCAGCAAAGGGGAGCACGTGGGGTGAAGTGTGGACGACACCAGGATCAAGCCTCTGAGAGTCCTCTCCCAGTAGAGTCACACAGGGTCTATTTAACTCTCCCAGCAATGAATCGTAACAACACGTGGCATGTGAAATGTTACCTACTAGGGAAGCTGTTTTGTTTTTGTTTTTTGTTTTTTTTTTTATTTTATTTTTTTATTAAATTTTTTTTTCAACGTTTATTTGTTTTTGGGACAGAGAGAGACAGAGCATGAACAGGGGAGGGGCAGAGAGAGAGGGAGACACAGAATCGGAAACAGGCTCCAGGCTCTGAGCCATCAGCCCAGAGCCCGACGCGGGGCTCGAACTCACGGACCGCGAGATCGTGACCTGGCTGAAGTCGGACGCTTAACCGACTGCGCCACCCAGGCGCCCCTGTTTTGTTTTTTAGTGAAAAGAAATTTTTAATGTTTATTTTTGAGGGAGAGGGAGAGTGCACAGTGGGGGAGGGGCAGAGAGAGAGGGAGACACAGAATCTGAAGCAGGCTCCCGGCTCTGAACTGCCAGCACAGAGCCTGATGCAGGGCTTGAGCTCACCGACCGCGAGATCATGACCTGAGCCAAAGTCAGGCACTTAACGGACGAAGCCACCCAGGCACCCCTCAAACTCTTAAACTGTGAGATCGTGACCTGAGCCAAAGTTAGTTGCTGAACTGACTGAGCCACCCAGGCGCCCCCCCTACTAGGGAAGCTTGTTAGAGACTCAGCGCCCCAAACACCCTCTGCCTAGCCTAAATTCGTGACTTCCAGAAGGAAAGCAGGTGTTTGGCATAAACCGTATTCTTTTTGCAAACAGTTTAGGTGCAGTTTAGGCTGACAGGGTAGGCTGACATTTCGTCAGCAAATGACAGTCCCAGAACCTGGGGTCACAGGTGCCAAGGGCCACCCTGGTAAGCAGACCTAAGGATAGCAGCCTCGGGCATGCCACGTTAACTCTTAGACCGCATCTTATGGGCTGTGTCACTCTGATGTTTCCTCTGTGTTTCTGTGAGGGCATTTTTGTGGAGTCCCATATCCAGAAGTGGGTTGCGGCGTCTCGGTATGTGTGTGTTCAGGTTGCATAGGTAGTACCCGGCCTGTTGTACGGCACTGGCCCCCCCCCCCCACCCCCCACCCCAAGAGTGTGGGAGAGTAGGTCTTTGCCAGTACGTTTGCACTGATTGTCGTTTACTTTCAGCCATCGTGCCGCGTTTCGATTGACGGCCTTGTGTGGTTTTATTTTGCCCTCTCCTTGTTACCAGTGAGAGGTTGAGCACCTTTTTATATATTTAGCAGCTGCTTCAATCATCTGTTTTGGGAAGTGCCTATTCAAGTTTCCTGTTAATTTTCTGTTATCTTTTTCTTATTGATTCGTAGGAGTTCTTTACGTAATTTGGATCCATGCCACTCTCTCAATTTGGCTTGTGTTTTGACTCCACAGGTGTCTTTGAAAGCCGTAGTTTATTCTTCTCGAGAGTTTCTTTTATGTACGTCTGGATGTATGTAATCTTTACACCCACCGTGGGGCTTGAACTCACGACTCCAAGATCAAGAGCCACATGCTCTTCTAAACAAGCCACCCAGGCGCCCCTAGAATTTATTTTTAACGTAGCAACTGCATTCTTTTTTCTTTTTTTTTTTTTTTTTAAGTTAGTGTTCTGTGCCTCATATAAGAAACCTTTCCCTGCTATAGGGCATAAACATGTTATCTTAACATCTAGAACAGGTGTCACCAAATTGCAGCTTGCAGATCTACCCCATATCCTGTTTTTGTACTGCTCTGGAGTAACTTTTGCATTTTAAAAGTCTTTGAATCGAAGATGGTGAATATGCAACAGACACTTAGGTGTGGCTTGGAAAGAAAAAGTGTGCAACCCCTTTTCTAGATGGCTCATTGTTTTATCAACCTGGAATTTATTTTCATGCATGAATGAGAACATAAGGGCCATATATTGTTTGTTTTTCCAAATGGAGATGTGGTTATCCCAGTGTTACTTATTTGAAAGGATCACCCTCTTCATGCCCTGCAGCGCCTTATTAGCCATAAATCTAGTGTCCGTTTAACTCATGGGTTTTTTTTCTGGATTCATTTCTTCTTCATCGGATCATCTTCCTACCCTGTTGCCCATATCACATTGTCTGATTACTCAGTCCAGCTTTATAATAAATTTTTTTTAACTTTATTTATTTTGAGAGAACCTGTGCAAGCAGGGGAGGGGCAGAGAGATGGGGAGACAGAGATCCCAGGCAGGCTCTGTGCTGTGAGCGCCGAGCCTGACACGGGGCTCGATATCGGGAACTGTGAAATCGTGACCTGAGCGGAAATCAAGAGTCAGACACTTAACTGACTGAGCCCCCCAGGTGCCCCTGTAATGATCCCATAATGTCCGGTGAACAGGTCCTTCTACCTTGTTTTGCCTTAGGAGTGCTTTAGCTGTTCTTGTCCTTTTGTGTTCCCGTATAAATTATTTGGCTTATTTTCAGTAATGTTTTTATAGTTTATGGAGAGATTTTGTAGATTTGTCTTTGCTTTGATTTTTTTGCAGGGAGGGGTCATTTGTAATTAAATTCAGGGAATACCTCTAAAAGATACAGACCTAAAAATTTATAATAAAGTAACATTTTATTGCTTAAAATAGTAACAGTAATTCTTTAATATCGGGTAGCTAGTCAGTGTTCAAATTTCCAGTTTCCTCACATAACAGTTTTTTTCAGCCAGCTTGAAATAAGATCCAAACTGGGGGGGCCACACTTTGACACCAGTTGAAATGTATTAACTATAATTTTCTCCTTTTTTTTTTTTCCCACTTTGTAATTTATTTGTTGAAGAAGCTGAGTTGTTGATCCTTTAGAATTACTGTTACTGTCTTGTTGATTATGTCTCCCTGGTGTTGGTTAAGCATGTTTGCCATTTGTGTTTCCTGTAAGTCGATAGTTGTATCTACAGGCACAATCAGATTCGAGTTTGATTTATTATTTTTGGCAAAACTGTTTCATAGGTGGTGGCATGTTCCTTTTTCAGGAGGTGCATGAATCTCTGATTTCTTTCCGTAATATTTACAGCTGTTGATGTTTACTGCCTAGGTGAATTTATTAAAGGTACAGAATGCTGATGTTTTTATTTGATCATTTCTTCATTTATTATCTGGAATAGTTCTTTTAAAAAATTTTTTTTTTTTTAATGTTTATTTTTTGAGAGAGGGAGAGAGACAGAGCGCAAGCAGGAGAGGGGCAGAGAGAGAGGGAGACAGAATCCAAAGCAGGCTCTGGGCTCCGAGCCGTCAGCACAGCTGAGCCACCCAGGCTCCCCCGGAATAGTTATGTAAAGACAAATTTCTCTCTATTATTCGGTTACTCTGTGGTGTACTTCATAAAGAAAGGTAGAAAAGTTCTTGACTCTTGATCACTTTTCAAAATAATGAGTTAATTCACTACAAGCACTGGTGTTGACCATTGTGCTTTTTTTTTTAATTTTTTTTTTTTTTTTTTTTCAACGTTTATTTATTTTTGGGACAGAGAGAGACAGAGCATGAATGGGGGAGGGGCAGAGAGAGAGGGAGACACAGAATCGGAAACAGGCTCCAGGCTCTGAGCCATCAGCCCAGAGCCTGACGCGGGGCTCAAACTCACGGACCGCGAGATCATGACCTGGCTGAAGTCGGACGCTTAACTGACTGCGCCACCCAGGCGCCCCGACCATTGTGCTTTTTAAAAAATTTCATAAATACATGAATTTAAGTATACTTGTGTTTCTAACCATTGTAATTCAAGCCCTTTAGATAGGACCCTGCAAGTCTTTGAGAGTTGGCCTGCTATCTGATAGGACCAGTATCATCTCTGTTCATTTATCCCGTCTCTGAACTTGCAGTTGCCTAAGTTAGCCTTAGCATCTTGTAGAAGAAAATGGTATTTCGGCGCTAATATAACATGAGGAGCATTTGGCTGGCTCAGTCGGTTGAGCGTCTGTCTGACTCTTGGTTTCAGCTCAGGTCACGATCCCATGATCGTTGAGATCGAGCTCCGCATCATCGGGCTCTGCGCTGGGTGTGGAGAGCCTGCTGAAGATTCCCTCGCTCCCTCTCCCTCTGCTCCTCCCCTGCTGGTGCGTGCGCACACACGTGCTCTCTCTTAAAAGAATAATATAATACGACATGATAACGCACTGTATGTATGAACAAGTAACAGGTAAACAGAAGAAAAGGTTGAAAAAAAGATTGGAGAAAGATACTCATGCAAATTCAACTAAAAGAAGACTTGTTTAGCTCTGTTAATATCAGACTAAATAGACTGTAAGACAAAAAAGCATTATACGAAAAGGGAATCTTTCATGATGAGTTTTGTTCAACCGAAGATACGACAGTTCGCAACACATATATATCTGAAAATATATTTAAAGAAAAAACTGATAGAAGGAGATTATACTTTTGACACACATTGGAGACTTTGAACCATTAAATCAGAGGTGAATTAAAAAACACACACCATGAAATGAAATAGAAGTAAATGGACCTAATTATATATTAAGTTTATTACCTTTTGTTTTGGTTAAATACTTTTACTTTTTTCCCATTTTAACATTTCTTTTCATTTTTTCTTCCTGTTACTTTGGAAAGTATACCTCAATTTATACTTCTGCTGTTTTAGAATAGTTAGGTAAAACTTACAACATGTACCTTTGATTTATCAGAGTCTACAGTTATAATAGATATTTTAAGTGTCTCCATTGATAAGGCAAAACCTTTACAAGACTCTAATGTATCCCCATGCCACTTTGTATGCTCTTGTTGTCATGTATTTTTAATTGTGGTTTTTTTTAAGTTTATTTATTTACTTTGAGAGAGAGTGCAAGCGGGGAAGGTGCAGAGAGAGAGGGAGACAGAAACCCAAGCAGGCTCTGTGCCGTCAGCACGGAGCCCTGTGCGGTGCTCAGACTCAAGGGACCGTGAGAGCATGACTTGAGCCGAAATCTAGAGTGGATGCTTAACCAACTGCGACAACCAGGCACCCCTTACTTGTGTTCTAAACTGCGTGAAATTTAATCTGTAGCCCCCAGGACAGTCCTTTTTTGCTTATTGATTCTACCAGTTTGTATATTTCTTCTTTCCTTGTGCTTTGCTTATCTCTGGTGTGTGTCATTATCTCGGGAAAGTTATTTATAAAAATAATTGGAGGCCTGGGATGATACTGCCTTCTTCCAGAGAGGATTTCCTTTTGCCTCTACCAGGCTTCTGGGGGCACCTACATTACGGGATCATCTTAATCCAGTTTTAAGGGATTGTGCTTTTCTGAAGCATCCAGGTGTTTGGAAGCCGGGCCGCAGCCCAGGTCAAGACGGGTTTGGTTCTGCTTCATCCTTGGGTGTGGTCCTGAGTCTCTCAGGGTCCCTATTCTGTGCAGGCCTTGGACTCCAGTTCTTGTCTTTTTAGTCCACCAAGGCCGTCCCAGGTACGGCCTGGCCCGTTGGCTGCCACTCCAAGAATAGTTCAAATGTTTCTAGGGGAAATACAGGGCTGACTCCAGTGGATTTCCAGATTCTTCTGGATCTCTCAGCACAGTAACTCTTCACTGTCGTATTTGGTCTCTGATGCTTTCAAACAGGTATTTCTTATCTCACACATATTAAAATCTTGTTTTGCTTTAGTGGTTCAGCCTACCGGATCCCAGTGCCTTGAATTTTAGTTCAGTATATTATTGCTGGATCTGGTGGTTGGTACTGAACTTCTTTATTCTAGTGCTTGCTCTGTTTTCCCAGCCCCAGATAGTTTACAACTGTCCTTTCCCCCTTGTTTGAAATGCCAGCAGTAGGCTCAAAACTCTTACGTATCCTTGGATCTGTTTTTTAGAGTTTCTCCTAGGATTTTGAAAACGAGGAACAAAAGAGAAAATTTCTTGGTTAAAAACGAAAACTACAAGGAAAGGAAAGCTATTAACTGCTTTGGAATATTACAATTTTATTTATTTTGGCTTTTTAGCCATTGTTAAGAAACATAACCCTGTATAATCACTATTTGAGCATGTTGACTGGCTTAGACCTATTATTTTAAAGTATGTTACAGTTTACTGGTGCTGTAACTTGCTAGAACTTAGTACAAGGGTTTAACAAGCCCTTTAAGTTAATCTTATGTAAAATAATTCTGTTAGAGTAAATGCCGACTTCTTCTTCTTTGATAGTTCATCTTGAGGAATGTGAACTAACTAAACAGCTGCATCCAAAGGAAAATGATTTGGTGTTTTTGGTTCTTGAAAAACAAAATGGAGAGAAGAAGAACACAGAGAGAAATCGCATGCCGGATCTCCACGAATATCACTGCGGTTATGTTCATAAATTTCGCCGCACTTCAGTCAGTAAGTAAATGATGAGACAGTAAAGAGAAATCTGTCAGAAGTTCACGTTTTAATTTCCCTCTGAGACGTACTCTACTGGCCATGTTTGTTACGCATGTACCAGACATGCATTTGCTAGCTTGATTATTTGTCATTCGGAGTTTTTTTTTAGTTTTTCTAGATTCATCTGGGAAAGGCCCAGCACTTAACTGCTCTAGACTTATGATTTAAAAGCTTTCTTTTGTAACGTCCTCTCTTTCTGGTACATTCCTTCGTCTGTCATTGCGATTATTATTAAACAATGTGCAGACCATCTGTCTTCTATATCTTAAATCACATTCCAGCCTTGGTTTTGTGGCTAATTGTCAATGAGAAGACCGAACATGTAAGTCGTTGCAAGGCGACTTGAAGAGTTTGCTGTTTCCGTCGCTCGCATCCCTTGTGTCATAGGGACTTTTCTCGTGGGAGGAGCAGAACAGGAGTAATGTTAGGTTGATCTAGCAAGGACCTACTGCGTGCTGGACCCCGTGCCTTGTCCTTCCTGCACACGTTCAGCGTCTTCCCCAAGGCCTTGCAAAGCAGAACTCTGTATTCCCACCTGTCAGGACATCAGGGCTCAGGGATGTCATGTAACTTCTCTAAGGTCATTCTCAGTATTAAATGGTAGGCCCAGGACAGAAACCTGCGTTTGTTTGACTGCAGGGTCGTCCACGTTCTAGATCGCCTGGCAAGCGGCCTTTTTAACATTGCTGCTTTGTTAGTCTCAATTATGTGAAGAGAACGCGATTTCATTATTCCTTCATTCACCTTCTTCCATCAAATCTTAAAAACTCCTCAGAGTTCAGCGTCCTGCTGCACCTGTGCTGGGCATGCCGCATTTATGTCCTCACTGTGGTCCGGCTCAGTCCTTCCTGTAGATGCATTTAGGGGAGCGGCGGCAGGGGGACGTGGCTTAATCTGTGCTTTTGACTCTCACAAGTAGTGACATTAGCCAAATTTATATTTCTAAGATCGTCTCCCTCCAGACTCCTCGAGCGTCCCAACTATGTGACCTCTCTGTGTGCAGAGCTGTTAGACAAAAAGATCCAAAGAAACGCTCCATTTTCTGCCTGACCTCTACTCCTCTGTTTTTCCATCTCAGTAAGTGGGATGCCTTTTTTTTTTAGTTGCTCAGGTCCGAAACCTCAGTCATCCTGGATCCTTTCTTTCTCACACCCTCTGTGCTCTCTGTCAGCAAATCCTGTTGACTCTCCCTTTGCAAGTATTTAAAATCCACGCCCCACCTCTGCTGCTGCATCCTGGTCCACACGACCGCTAGCTTTAACCTAGATGACCGCAGCGGCCACCGGAGCGGCCTTTTTGCTTCTGTGCTTTTCCCGTGGCAGTTTATTCGTCATCCTGCAGTAAGAGCGATGCTTCTAAGGTGTAAGTTTGAGCACCTCGCTTGCCAGCACAGAACTGCCCTGTGGCTTTGCTCCTGACTCGGAACAGGGTTCAGAGCCAGTGTTGTGATCTGCGGAGCCGTGTAAAACGCAGCCCCGTTTTACTCTGTGACTCTGGCGGCACGCGTCTCCCTGCTTCTCCTTCCAGCGGCGCTAGGCCTGAGATCCCGTGCCTGAGATACTCCAGGCGTAGCTCTGCTTCTTGGGCCTCACAGCTGCTGATTCTTGGCCACTGGCTCCCTCTCCCCAGATAGGGGGAACTGGCGGAACCGTCTGAGTGTGCTCAGCTGCGCGGCGTGCTCCTTTCTTTCAAGTTGCTGCTCAGATACCGTCTTATGAGGAAGACCCTCCCGACTCTCCTGTCTACAGTGCCCCCTCCCTGACATCCCCCGTCAGTCACTTGTTCATCCCCTTTCTCTGCTTCCTTCATAGTGCTTGTCACTGCCTGACATGTTTGTTTGGTTATCTGTGTCCCTCTTCTAGAAAATAAGCCTCTTGAGGACAGGAACACTGCCTGAGTCTCAGGAGGCTGTCGGTAAACTTGTGAGTGAATAACTTGAATACTCTATCGTACAAAAAACATAGGTTATAAAATACATCATTCTGAATACACCATTCTTTGTAGCTGCCTGGCATTATTCACTGACAACTGAAACTGCTTTTTCTCCTTCTTGATAATAGTGCGTAATGGGAAATCTGAGTGTTCCCTTTCCATCCAGACTCAAGATAATTTGCCACTCAGTTTAAATGAACTCGTGAAATGCACTGTAATCAGTTCTCTGGTAACTACACAAAGGAAGTTGAAAGCCATGTCTTTGTTGAGTGGACGGAACCAACTAGCCAGAGCTATTCTGAACCCAAACCCCATGGACTTCTGTACGAAAGATTTACTGACTACGACGTCTGAGAGAATCGTGAGTGATGGTTTAATAAGAACAGAAAGTCAGAGGGGCGCCTGGGTGGCTCAGTTGGTTAAGCGTCCGACTTCAGCTCAGGTCACGATCTCGCGGTCCGTGAGTTCGAGCCCCGCGTCGGGCTCTGGGCTGATGGCTCAGAGCCCGGAGCCTGCTTCCGATTCTGTGTCTTCCTCTCTCTCTCTGCCCCTCCCCCATTCATGCTCTGTGTCTCTTTGTCTCAAAATAAATAAACAAATAAAAAGGTTAAAAAAAAAAATTAAAAAAAAAAAAAAAGAACAGAAAGTCAGAGAATTGCGTGTCAGTGTCAGAGCTTCGCATTTTTATCTGCTGTATATTCCTGTTGTTGTGACAAAGACATCCCGCTGTGCATGCACAGTGACATTGTTTCGTGCTTAATTGCCTTTAATACGGCAAAGTATGTGCTGTGTTACTCAGCTCACCTCGAGGAAAAAGGCGTAGTACAATAAAGAAACGAAATTGTGCCCAAAGACCAGCATTCAAACGTTACATGAGCATCCTATTTAAATGCTCGTCAGCTGATTGCAGTTGAGAAGTAGGAGCAGATTAATAGAGCTGATTTGGCACGTGAGTGATGGAGAGTTGGCGGGTGTTGTTGCAGGTACACAGAGGGAGTTGCCACTTTGCATCAATGCGGATTTTCTCCCCGTGAGAGCTGTGTGTTGGTTCCAGGAAATCAACGCGGACAAAGGCCAGGGAAAGGTGGCGGTGTTAGGGCCGCTGCTGTGTGCTGGGGCCTTCCTGTGCAGTGTTGCATTCCCTGATCGCCCTCCAGGGGACCCCGGATGTCACGGATGGCCCAGGTGGAGGCTCAGGGAGCTTAGAGCTTTGGAGACCTAGCCTGTGAGCGAAACTGGCGTTTAGACTTAGATCTGACCCAAAATCCATGCTCTTCACTGTACCGCTTGGGTTAGGAAAGTCTGGGAATGTTTTTTTACTAAGGAAAGAATGAACTAAAATGGGAAGGACCAAAGAATAAACAGAAGGAAAGTGTAGAACAGTTTATTGCAATCATCTTTGTAAGAATCACGAATAAAAATACTGTTGGCAGTATTTGTAGATGGGCTGAAGCCTGTAGACACTGCTGAGTAACTTCCTTTCTGGTAGTGAAAGTGGTTCTTTAGATTAAAGGTGACTTTGGGGTCTTGGCCGATCATAACCGAAGCTTCTGTCTGATAAAGGTTGGAAGACATTCCAGTGGAGGTTTGTCTTCCTCTCCCGTGCCACTCCGGGAAGAGCAACTCATTCCCACTCCTGTCTTTCGCATAGATCGCCTACTTGAAAGATTTCAACGAAGACCAAAAGAAAGCGATAGAAACTGCATACGCCATGGTCAAACACTCCCCATCAGTTGCCAAGATCTGTTTGATTCATGGACCACCTGGAACAGGAAAATCAAAAACTATCGTTGGCCTCCTGTACCGCCTGCTGACAGAGGTAGAGTATGCGAGGGCCGCCAGTGCTGTTAGCCGAGCACGTCATTGCCCTTGAATTAACTGACACGTGCAAATAACTGCCAGGGGTCTTTTCCCTGCACTTTTGTGGATCTTTTCAGCGACCTGTCCTGTGTGACGCTAATCTGAAGGGCTGGGACGGTGGCCTTCTGGCTTTACTGTGGGTCACGTCTAATGCAGAGAAACTGTGTGGAATGCATTCCTGGGCTACACTTGGGTTGGATTGAATACACAGTAACCTAAGCGGATAGTGAGGAGAGGCTCAGAGAAGCTATGATAAAATGTTACGTTTAGAGGCAATCTTAACGTCCGTGTAAGATGTAGGTGCTGTTATATATTTTTAACTGTTTACGAAGAGAACTTTGGAACATGCGTGGAAGTAGAGAAAAACTGGAAAATTCTGTGCCCAAGCTCATTAGTATTTCTTGTTGTCTGTCTTTTCGGCGTGTGTGTGTCAAATTGCAGAACCAGAGGAAGGGGCGTTCAGATGAAAACTCCAATGCCAAAATCAAACAAAACCGTGTCCTTGTGTGTGCACCTTCCAACGCGGCTGTTGACGAACTCATGAAAAAAATCATCCTCGAATTTAAAGAGAAGTGTAAAGACAAGAAGAATCCTTTGGGTATGATCCTTCTATGGGCGTTTCGTTTGTTTTTGGTTTTGTTTTCATTGTTTAGTGTGGGCCGTTTTGAATGCGAGCCACTTCTGGTAATAACTTCTGCTTGGGGCTGTGGCCCATACGTGCTCATTGATTCATTGAGCACATTTTGTTGAGCACTTACTTACTCTGTGCCAAGGCACTGTGCTCAGTGCTGAGGTTTCAACAGGGAGGCCTTCCAAGAGACAGTAACGAGGAAGCGGATCAGTGGGCAGTTAGAAACAAAGCCGTATGTTCTGTAAGCGGTAAAATGTGGATACTTGGCAAACATCCTAGAGCGGCCCTTGGTTTAGTCTCGGGGTGGTGGGGGGGGTTAGGGAAGACTTCTGGGGGACATGCCGTCTGAGATGAAACCTGCAGAGCAATCAGGAGTTAGCCGTGGGAAAGGGTTGGGGGCCTGTGGGGAGCTCCTGAAGTTAACTCTCCATAAAAATGACCAGAGGCGAGAGAACATTGCCATGCAGGAGAGCTAGACCGAAGTTAGCTCCGCCAAGGTGCGGTTTGGGGATTTGTTTACTGTCCTATTTCCAGTGTGATCTAGCAGCGAGGGGAAGTACTGGTTCGTGAAACCTGTTTCGTTGGGCAGGTGCGTGGGTTGTACTGGGTCTCGAGATCAAGCATGCTTCATAGGATCGGTCAAGGTCAAGGGTTTATAAAAGCGCTGCTCTAAGCGTAGGAACACCGTGCAGTGAATGTGTTGGGTCGGAGGATTTGTGCATCTTCAGTTTTGTAGATAGTACCAGATTCTTCCCAAGAGTGGTTGTAGCAGTTGACACGCCCAGGAGCAGCTCCCACGCACATGCAGTGGTGTGGTTTTAACACGCCTGTCCCTTCCCTGACCAGCCACGTGAGGGCGGCACTCGGGCCTGTGTGGACGGGGCAGCAGGGCCGGGGCCAGGCGAGGCCAGCCAGCAGCCAGGGTGCAGTTTGAGCTTTCTTAGAAAACGTCTTCTGGCCACAGGAGAGAACCGTGGTCTTTCCCATTGCCTTCATGTTCTGCTCCTGTTCTTCCTTCCAGCCGCCCCGAGCCTCCTTAAAGAAAGGCCTGGGACACCTTTGCCGTTCAGTATGGTGTCGGTTTCTGGGTTTTAGTCTTCACCCTTTATCGGGATAAAGCAGTTTCCTTTTTCGTTACTTTTTCTTGTGAAGGGCTTTTGGGGTTCATTGCATGCATTTTTCTAGTTGCATCTGTTGAAATGATAATGAAATGTTTCTTTAATCTGTTGTTGTGGCAAATTACAGTGTTTATCTAACGTTAAAATGTCTTGGGTTCCTAGAGTAAGGCCAACTTGGTCACATATTATTATTTTTCAACATGTTGCTAGATTGTTAATGTTTTATTTAGGAGTTTAAAATTAGTACTCCTAACTGAGGCTGGCCTGCGATTTTTCTTTGTCATATCTTTGGTTTTAGTTACACTGACCTTAAAAATGGAATTGGGGAGAATTTTTGTGTTTATTCTTTGGAATGTTTTATATACGAAAGAGATTATTCCTTGAAGATTGATTTGTTTATAGTGTTTGTTTATTGTCTTTTTTTTTTTTTTTTTGACAGAAGGGTAAGTTTCAATATGTTGTCTAAACGTCCTTAACTGTTACATGTCTATTTAGGGTTTCTATATATATGTATATTTTTAATGTTTGTTTATTTTTGAGAGAGAAACCAGAGTGTGAGCGAGGAGGGGCAGAGAGAGAGGGAGACACAGAATCCAAAGCAGGCTCCAGGCTCTGAGCTGTCAGCGCAGAGCCCGATGTGGGGCTCGAACTCATGATCCCTGAGACTATGCATGACCTGAGCCAAAGTCGGACGCTTAACCGACTGAGCCACCCAGGCACCCCAGGGTTTCTGTAATTTTACTGAATTTGGCTAATTCATGTTAGCCACTTCCTCAGAAAGTGGCTAATATCCATGAAAAATTTACACTTCCTCTTAGGAGTTTTAAAATATATTGGCAAAAAGTTGCTCATTGTAGTCAAATTAAAAAAATCGCCACTGTATTTTGATTGGGTCACCTTTGTCATTCCCTGTTTTATGTATTTAGTCTCTGAGTCCACACGTGACGTGGGCGGGCCTATGGTTGGAAAGTCCTGGGAAAGAATTTAGTTTTTCCCAGCTAAGCCCATTCACTTCTTCCTCCCATCTCTTCCAGGCCCTTTTCTTTTCTAGCGGGCTTTAAAATTCAAGCCTCCGTGATAAAATTTCTGTACCTTCACTGGAATGGTAGTTTTGCCAACGTAGACCTTTGGCAAACTCTCGGTAGAACTAAAGATTTTTAGGGGCGCCTGGGTGGCTCAGTTGGTTGGGCGTCCGACTTCAGCTCAGGTCATGATCTCACAATCCGTGAGTTCGAGCCCCACGTCGGACTCTGTGCTGACAGCCCAGAGCCTGGAGCCCGCTTCAGATTCTGTGTCTCCCTCTCTCTCTGCCCCTCCTCTGCTCATGCTCTCTGTCTCAAAAATAAATTAAAAAAAAAATTTTTTTTTAATTTAAAGATTTTTAAATCTCTATTTTTTTTTTAATGTTTATTTATTTTTGAGACAGAGAGACAGAGCATGAGCGGGGGAGGGGCAGAGAAGGGAGGGAGGGGCAGGGAGGGGAAGACACAGAATCCAAAGCAGGCTTCAGGCCCTGAGCCGTCAGCACAGAGCCCAACGCGGGGCTTGAACCCACGGACTGTGAGACCATGACCTGAGCTGAAGTCGGATGCCTAACCAACCGACTGAGCCACCCAGGCGCCCCATAAATCTCTGTATTTTATTGAACGTAAAGTAAAAAATTCTGAGCACCCAGACGGTGCCAGCCCCAACGTATCCTGTCCCTCAGGGAAGCCACAGCAGCTTGGGGTCTTGTAGCTCTGGTTTTGAGCTTTCTCTTTGTTTCTGGCCTCTAGGAATTTCTCTCCCATCTCTATGAGCTCACCCTGCAGTTTAATGGATGTCTGTTATAGTTTTAGTTTATGGAGCATTTCTAGATGTTTATCATGGGTGAGTTTCCAGGTAATTCCATCCACCTTTCTCATGGAAACAAGAAAATTGGCAGTTTTGAAACCTTCAAGCAAATGTTAGCCAGAGAAGAGGGCTTCACGTTTAGAAGAATGAGCTGAACTGGGAACAAAAATACGTTGTAGATAACTGTTTAATAAGTCCTTCATTCATTCAACCTATACTTCCTGTACTTAACCTGCTGGCCACTGTTGGAGCCAGTGACCAAAACAAAACCTTGTTCACAGGCAGGAGATTAACAATAAACAAATAAGTACGTGATGTGTCACATTCAGATAAGTGCTAATAAACTCTGCGTGATCGCTATAATTTAGCCCAACGATGGAGCGGGTGATGTTTAGATGAAATAATAATATATAAACTGCGGTAACCTAAAATGAGAGTGTGGTTAATAACAAGCCGTTTAAATGATGCTTACAGCTTTTGGAATTACCTACTCCACAGAATTTCCAGCATCTTTGTATCCCTTAGATTCTGGAGTTAGCAGTGTGATGTTGTGATGTGGAGGAGAGTTTCAGAAACATCGTTCTGAGTATTCTGCCGACCGAGAAGGGTCTGATAGTAAAATATGATTCTGTCTTGGAAGTTCAAATATGTGTTAACATCTGAAAGTCTTTGTCCATCTGAAATATCCTGAGGTTAAGAAATCTTATTTTAACTCACCTTTCCCCAAATGTATTTTACTGTGGAATGGACAGAACACAGCTTGAGAAATGCTGGTATAATTGAATCTCAAGTTTGTAACGTACTGTTTATGCAACCTCCGAAGCTTTTATTGGGTAGAAATGTAGAAATGGTAAGTACTCGCTTTGAGAGTGGTTGTGAAGCGTATCTAATGTGTATGAATCCTGTAGTGTACTTTCAGGCGTCTAGTTGATTGATGATTAATCTTAGCTCCCTTCTCTGATTGTTAGTATGCTTGCCTAGAAATAGATGTTATGAGATAGTATGAACAGAGACTGGCAGTGTTGTTATTATTCTCTAAGTACGATTTTTTTTATCAACAGGAAACTGTGGAGATATAAATTTAGTACGTCTGGGTCCAGAAAAGTCTATTAATAATGAGGTCCTAAGATTTAGTTTGGACAGCCAAGTTAACCACAGAATGAGTAAGTACTAATTGAGGCACATACTAATGTTACTTCTATTTCCTTTTATATGATAGGTAATATCTTGGGTATTAAAGGTAATTTGGAGACATTTGAAATAGAGTAGCTTCGAGAACTAGTTTTTTTCCTCATTGTGTATGCATATGTGTATATAGTCAGAATTAGCTTATTCTTTTTTTTTTTTTTTTTTTTTTTTTTTTTTTTTAGAAAAAGACTTACCTTCTCATGTTCAGGAGATGCATAGAAGAAAGGAATTTCTGGATCATCAGCTAGATGAACTTTCCCGCCAGCGTGCTTTATGCCGAGGTGGAAAGGAAACACAGGTATCTCAACATTTCTTGATTGATGTTTTCTAATAGCTGATAGGTACGAAAGTTAGCGTGGAGTATGTGATATCATTTGTTTGTCGCGGGATAGCTGAATCTGTGTATGAAGATGTATACAAAAGCAGTATGCCTTATATCAGGGATTAATGAACTTCTTGTGGAAAGTAAAGGTCGTACATAATTTAGACTTTGCAGGCCATATGGTCTCTGTGTCAGCTACTCAACTCTGCTGTTGTAGCCCAAAAGCAGTGATAGAGAATTCACAAATGGATGTGACTATATTCCAATAAAACTTTATTTACGAAAACAGATGGTGAGTTGAATTTGGCCCACAGGCTGTAGTTTGCCGTCGCCTGCCGTATATTAAAGCTGTAGTGAATGGATTAGGTATCTTTCAGTTGCAAGTTAAAGAAATCCAAGTTAGACAAAAAGGGGAATTCACTGGCTCAACATGCCTAGGAACTCTGGGAGTAAGTTCAGCGAGGCTGGGTCCAGGGGCTCAGGTGATGGCATTTCTCCCCCTTCCCCTCGATTTGGTTTTCTGTGTGTCAGACCTTTCTTCTCTCGGGGAAGGTAAGTGCCAGCATCTCTGGGCACCACCGCCCCGGCTTAGAAAACCCATAGGAAGAGAGGGGGCCGTTCTCCCGCTATCCATGCATCAATGCCACGGAAGGCGTCCGGTTGGTCCCTGGATGTGCAAGCAGATCTCCCTGTTTTTAAGGGAATGGGGGCCGTGGTTCACCAGGCCTGTGTTCTGTGCCCATCACTGTAGCCAGAGGGATGACTGGGGTGCGAACCACCCAGAGATCAGGGGAGGAAAGAGCCCCAGGAGTTGCACTGCCCAGCAGACAGAGACAGCACACAGGGGACGCACCAGACAGAACAGAATCTTGTGCATCGTTAAGGATTTGTCAGATTAACACTGCGTCGAGCTCCGGGGGCCATACCACAGAGAAATTGAAGCAGAGACATTGACTACGCACAGGTCCCGGAGGAAGTACACGTCGTGGCCTTGAGGGGCCACACAAGAGGTCAAGGCAGAGTGCAGACAGGCAGGACCTGGACACGTGCCTCTGTTAGGGTCCGTGGGTGGGGTGCTTCGGGGGTCCTGGGCTAGGGCCGGATCGTTCCGCTCAGACCAGAAGAGCGGGGAGAAGCCGCGCGGGCGCTGGTCACGAGGGTGGCCGGACGTCCTGTCAGAGCTGCCGCCTGCCGTCGCTCTGGCTGCTCCTCTCCTCCCCGGGGCCTGCGTGTGAGGACTCGTATCAGGGGAAGGTCTCTGCAGGCTGCTGGGTGGGACAGAGCGGCCATGAGGCCCCGGTCCCGAGGGCCGGCTCAGCGCAGCATGGGGGTCAAGACTCTGCTGGTAAAGGGAGAGCAGGTGGGGTGAATGGGCAGTGTCATTTGCAAGGTAAGGCAGCCAACTGCAAAGTATTTTAAAATGCTCAGGTTCATCTTAAAGATTGCATTCTCATTTTTTCCAGAGGCAAGAATTAGATGAAAAAATTGCAAAAGTTTCAAAAGAGAGGCAGGAACTAGCTTCTAAAATTAAAGAGGTAAGTGGTTCACCTATAGGATTTTCCAGGTTTTTTCTTCTTTCTTTCTCTGTTTTTATGATGAATTATTTCACACAACCGATGGACTTCTCTCAGTTACATTTAAAACTTTGCTTATTATGAAAACTTTTTTTGAATATGAAAGTAGAGAAAATGGTGCAATTACACGTACATTTGCTTTTTTTTGTTTGTTTGTTCGCCTGAAATTCTTATTGTCACCTGAGATCTAAGAAAGGTGATGATAAATTGTCTTCTCCTTTTCTAGGTCTGGGTAGGTATTAAAAAAAAAACTCATTAGGTGCTCTTCTCCTTCCCTCCACTGCAAAGTCGGTTATGATAGTTATCATCAGATGAATAGTCAAAGTAGACGCGAAGGTGTTTTCCTTACTAAAGAAAATTTGTGCCCACCCAGGGATGCTAAAAAAAGAAGAGGAAGAGACATCTTCTGTCCGGCTTCAAGTAGAGTGATGGCGGCTGGGGGTTTAGCTAAGAAAGTACAGGCACGTGTTTGGCAGTTCTTGGCTGAAAGCTACACTCGCCATATTGTTTTTGATCATAAGAGTCCTCTGTAGCGTGTAACTTTTTCCCCAGTATTCTTTTGGATATAAAGAGATCAGGGGGCGCCTGGCTGTCTCTGCCAGTGGAGCGTGTGACTCTTGATCTCGAGGTCATGAGTTTGAGCCCCACGCTGGGTGTAGAGATGACTTAAAAACAAAAATTTTTTTAAATCAACAACATTTAGATTTCTTAGAGCTAGGATGAGCCAGATCTGTATCCTCGTCCTCAGATTTCAGCCCTAATAAACCGGTCGGGGTCGGGGAGAGCAGGTCACGGCAACTGGTAACGTTACTCATGTTTTTAAGCCGAGATTTTTCCCTTAAATGTATTGTTAGCCTTCCCTCCATTGCTAAACAAATACAGTTGCACTTAGTGCATATTTCCATTAGCTGTTTGTTCACTTCGGCACAAAATGCCGTGGAAAGCTTTTTATTAAAATTGTAAACCGAGCCCCAAGTTAGTCCTCCCGAATCTACGGATGAAGTCTGTATTTGCACGTATTGTGGGGTTTGCTGCTCCCCACTTGGTTCTGTGGGCCATGGAATTAATTTCACTTGGCTGTGTTCCTCCGTGGGAGGCCGAGAGGAGAGGTGTGTGAAGGTGACAGTGCCTTCATGTGTGCCCCGAGGGCCACAGCTGCCACCCTCTGAAGCTCACACACACACACACACACACACACAGACACGCCTTGGGAGTCCAATTCCATGGCTGAGCAAGTCACGTGTCCAGGGATGAACCACTTTATAGGAGCAGCACCAGGCTCAGCGAATCAATGATAAGAACCCTGGCTTATTAGCTTGAACACTAAATGGTACGTGTTGTGAGGTGTCATTCACAGTCCGGCTCTGCCCCGGTCTCTGTGTGACCGGTGGGCTGGGGTGGTCTTTGTTACTGTGGAAGCAGAGTGCTCCTCATTTTCACAGGCGTCACTGTGGGTACAAGCCTTTGTGAAAGGCAGAACGACGCTATACGTGCTTAACGACTAACAGAAAATGTATCTTCTAGCTGAGTTGTGACCCCAGTTTAACTCAGATAATTGCTTCACAACTATCTCTGCGCATTCTGATACCTGCCCACATACATCTGCTGTAAGAATTGTAGTTTGCTTTGACCAAATCAAGCCTGAATAAATTTTTCCTAATGTGCTTATATCATGTTCTGAGCTTAGACTCACTGCACAGCACAGCGTTCTCTCTCTGGTGGTTTCCGATGATCTGGAACGTTCTTGCTGTTTTCTAGATCTGTGGTTCCCCCTCAGGACTCGCTGAATGTTGTTGTCACGTGATAAATGGTGGATGTTTTACAGTAAAAGTAGGCCTACTGTCATCAAGGGTTTATAGACGGCTGAATACTGATTCACCTTTGTCTGTTGTCTTAGGTTCAAGGACGCCCGCAAAAAACACAGAGCATCATCATCTTAGAGTCCCACGTCATCTGCTGCACACTGAGCACGAGTGGCGGTTTACTGCTCGAGTCTGCTTTTCGTGGGCAAGGGGGTGTCCCCTTCAGTTGTGTCATCGTCGATGAGGTCAGTGTGCAGTCGGCCGAACGGCCGTATGGCTTATGCTGGCGCTGTGCGGGCCGAGCCGGGGCGGGCGGGGAGCCGCGTTGCTTCGAGGACCCGGAGGAAACGGTCTCGGAGCATCTGGTTTTTACCTGCCGTCGCGTGTGTGCTCGGTCTCTTGTGTTGAAATGTGCTGCTGACGGCCCCCCACAGCCGAACTGGCTTTTCCGGAATCGGGATGATAGTCTTAAGGGTGCCTGACTGGTCCCTGCCCGAGGAGTGTCTCCTCTCTGCTCGGAATAGCTCTGGTTCCCTTTCGAGGCAGTTGGCATATAACTTTGGACAGCTCTGAGCCACAGTGTTTTCAGCTCACACCCGTGACTTGTAGTTCATTCACGGAGCAGACATTTGTCGGGCACCTACTGTTTGCCAGAATGTAGAGCCAGAAGACCGAAGACGTGGAAAACGAGCTACAAGAGGGTTGGTCCAAGATCCGGCTTCACCAAAACGAGAGGATGGAAACGGGGGAAGTGATGACACGCTTGAAGAAGGTGTCCTCGAAGAGAAGCTTGAGTCTTGCAGATGACAAGGCCAGCTAGGAGCAAGGGAGAAGGCGGGTGGCAGGGAGAGGGGGACGCACTGCCACGCACTTCCCTCAGGCACGTGCCCAGCGAGAACAAAGAGCACAGAACTGGGGCGTCACTCGGCTCTGGCTCACGCTGGCTCCCCGGTGGTCGTGGCACCTGAGCCGTGCCGGCCTCACGACGCGTGTGCGGCGGTTCTTTCAGTCGATGGTGTAGAGCGTTTGTGTCCGTTGTAACCGTAGAAAAATCCTTCTCTGTTTTTCTCCGTTTATAGTATTCTTTCATTTTAATCAAAAAAAAAAGTCGGTGCTCATCACAGGCGTCCACTCAAAAATCCTGGCTGGTATTCAGTGCAGAAGGAGAAAGTGTGATACTTTTCTGAATGTTAGAACTTTTGTGAATTTGAGAAACCGCACGGGGATAAAGAAACAGCAGAGATGATGAAGAATACCCTTTCATTCTGTACTTCTTACCCAGGCTGGGCAGTCTTGTGAAGTGGAGACTCTTACCCCGCTCATCCATCGATGTAACAAGCTGATCCTCGTCGGAGACCCAAAACAGCTCCCTCCCACGGTCATTTCCATGGTGCGTTTGTTTCACGTTCATAATACTTTAAAGGGGGGGGGGCTTTTTGTTTTTGTGTTTGGAGGGGGGCTTTCTTGGATCATCATCTCCTGTTTGGAGGGAAAAGTAGGGAATGGCTAAGAAGAGAGAAGCACCGTTTGGATTTTAATAGGTAAAACTCTGTGAAAATGTCCCTCTGTTCCTAATTGTGCTTACGTACATACGTGACCCATGCAGTGGGAGTGTCAAAGACCAGGAGACGAGAAAGACCCGTGTTCCGTGTGCATTGGGTTTTTTCTTTGGGAAACAGCGTGCAGCTATCTTAAGGGCTGTATCTGATCCATTTTAGTACATAAACACCAAAACTATCATACAAGGAAAATTTTAAAGGGAGAAGTTTCCCAACCTCCTGATTTATATTTAAATGTATGCAGATTTGAGGAAAACATTACACAGAGTACTTTAAATGTACTTTTAGAGTACACTTCCAGTTTTAGAATTCTGTGTCCTATCGGGGGGATAAAAAATGTGCTTCTCACGTCCTCTGAAAGTGCAGCGTCAGGAAGGGAGGAAGGGGGCTCTGAACCCCGCCTGCGGGAAGGACCAGCACCTTGGCAGTGGCCTGTCTCTCCTGTTCCCTCACCAGAGAGGGCTCCTAGAAATAAATGCCCACCAGAGTTGGGATTTAATAAATGTTTTGGGTAATCTGAATAGGTGTAGACCATGGCGTTGAATTTAATAATATTTGTGTATTTCACTAATACGTAGCTGATTTGTGCAAATCTAGAGTACTGGCTGCATAAACAACCCCAGGGAACAGATCCTTCCCAAGCGTGTGTGTGCACTTGCGGAATGAAAGCGTGTGGTTTTTGTTGTCATCATGGTGTTTTGACTTTGGAATCATTCAGAACGATCGTGCGGCTCTTTCACACCTGAGCACACTGCACGATCACACCTGCTCTGAGTGAAGACCTGTGTCCATAGGGAAAAGCTGCTGGTGATCTCGTTCAGGGGGAGTAAGGAAGAGCCAACTCTGTACCGTGTTTCTTTTCATTTAAAGTTTATTTATGTTGAAAGCACGAGAGAGCACGGGACGGGGAGGGGAAGAGGGAGAGAGAGAGAGAATCCCAAGCAGGCTCTGCACTGTCAGCACAGAGCCCGATGGCGCAGCTCCAACTCAAGAATGACCTGAGCTGAAATCAAGAGTCGGTTCCGGGTGAGCCACCCAGGTGCCCCCGTTGTACTGCATTTGTTTTGAATCACACGTTATTTCACAAAGTTACTGATTAAATTCTTGATGGGCCCCAACTTTATTACCTACTTTGGTGATTGATAAAAGCGACAGAAATGAGAAAAATCTGGCCTTTTTGTTATTGTTGCCGAAACATTGCAGCCTTCTTGAGAACAATTTAGAAAATAATTACAAAGTTAATTTTCTCAACTTGCCTTTCTGTCCACCTATATTTAAGGAGAATCGTTGTGAGTATTTTAACAGATTTTGTGGCCTATTCTCATTTGTGTCTTTCAGTCAGTGTTTACTGAGTGCCAGCCTGATTCAGGCACTGTTCTAGGTGCTGGCGTTAAGACAGTGAAGAAAAGAGACAGAAATCCCTGCTTGCATTATGGAGCTGGCATCTGGGGGGTCAGTAACTAAGTCCCTAAAAGATGGTTTGTGTGTGGTTGTATATAGGTAGGGTTTGCTTTAAAGGACCAGAAGCATTCTGTGCCAGATTGTCTTTTTTCCAGTCCAAAAAGAGATCAGGATTATCCTTCCACGTCAGAGCGTAGAAATCCACGTCATCCTGTAGGATAGACGGGTTTTTTTCGCAGGTATGGAAGTGGTACCTTTTTCTTTTTCCCCAGAAAGAAGATTCAAAATGAGGTTTTGGCCAGCTTGTGAAGAGAGAAACTTCTGGGGATGTGGATAAAATTGTTGAATGTCTACTAATACTAAGTTACATAAACCTATTCAAAATCACATGCAGAAATAACCTATGAGTTAGGAAGTAATGCTTTTTTTCCGCCACTCTCCTGATTCGTGAACTTTGCACGCGCGTCTTCAGTGCCGTGTCTTAGGCATCGCGTGTGAAGCTCCCGTCTCCGTTGTCCTTGTGCATCCTGCAGAGTACATTTGCATCTAGGTTACTTAAGACACGGTACTTATCTGTGTGATGTTGACATTAAAAAGTGGATCCCACTGGATCCCGTTGAAAAATCCCACTGATTTTCCAGGTTGTAACCCACTAACGGGTTTATGAAATCATCTTAGTAATTACTGTCAGTTGTCGGTCTTCTCCATGGGAACATCTGTTCTGTGATGCTTGAGCTAAGTCACCTTAGCAGTCTCAGCACCCCAAACTATAGTGGCTCCGTGTATGTTGGATGGACAGACGGACAGATGGATGGAGAAATTGGTCTTTAAAAGGCTTGTACGATGACAGTCAATGTTTCCATTTGTGGGAGAGTCCCCTAGAAATAATTTTTAAAATCTGTGGTACAGTTCTTTGTTTCTTTTCTTACTGATTCTTTCCGGCGACCTCTGTTTACATCAAAATAGTTTCAGTTTGTGGCCACTTACAAGACCACATCTTTTTCATAAGCCGTATGTAGATTTTCTAAATGAACTTTTTTATAGTCAAGCTACCTGGCTTTTCAAGGGCCGGAGTCAGAAACCTCTTTCTCTGAATTTTTGCTTGTTGGTCATCTCAATGCCACCTAAACCTTGCCGTTTCCTTATTACCACTCAGTGTTTTGATGATAGTGGGAAAAGTATAAATGAATTCTTGGAAGTTGTTTCCTCCCTTTCAGAAAGCACAGGAGTATGGCTATGACCAGTCAATGATGGCTCGCTTCTGCAAGCTGCTGGAAGACAGCGTAGAGCACAATGTGATCAGCAGGCTGCCCATCTTACAGCTTACTGTTCAGTACAGGATGCACCCAGACATATGTCTCTTCCCCTCTAATTACGTTTATAACAGAAGCTTGAAAACAAATAGGTGAGTTCATTCCTTTTTTTTTTTTTTAAAGTTTATTTGCAGGGGGGTAGGGGGAGAGGAGAGAGGGAGGGAGGGAGGGAGGGGGAGAGAGAGAGAGAGAGAGAGAGAGAGAGAGAGAGAATATCCCCAGCAGGCTCCACACTCAGCACAGAGCCCTACAGGGGGCTTGAACTCCCAAACCGTGAGATCATGACTTGAGCTGAAATCAAGAGTCAGACACTTAACGGACTGAGCCACCCAGGTGCCCTCCGTTTATTCCTTAGTGGCTTATTTTATTTGTAGGGTTAGCTGCTTAAGAAGAAGAGGTATTTTAGTGTGTTCTTAAGTCCTGTCATAAAAAGTGTAAAACAAAGGTTTAGTAATTTTTTTCTAATTACAAGAGCCATGTTGATTTTAGCAAATGTATATAAACAAAAAAGAAGGGGGGAAAGATTGCCCTTATTTATGCTACCCAGAAATAATCACTCATAGCATCTTGCTGTATCTATTTCCAATCTTTGTATTATGCCTATCTTTTTAAAAAATTTTTTCACTTTAAAATTATTTTATAATATTTATTTTGAGAGCGAGCGCAGGTGAGGGGCACAGAGAGAGGGAGAGAGGGAATCCCAAGCAGGCTCAGCGCCGTGAGCATCGAGTGCAGCGTGGGCCTCAATCCCATGAACCGTGAGATCACGACTGAGCCAAAATCAAGAGCCAGGCGTGCAACTGACAGAGCCACCCGGGCACCCCACTTTTTAAATTCTTTTTTAAAAACTTTTTTTTTTTAAGTTTATTTATTTCACGAGAGCATCAGCGGGCAGGGGCAGAGGGAGAGAGAGCATCCCAAGCAGGCTCCGTGTTCAGCACAGAGCCCCACGTGGGCTTGATCTCGTAAACTGAGACCATGACCTGAGCTGAAATCAGGAGTTGGACGCTTAACTGACTGAGCCACCCAGGCCCCCCCCCCCCGCCTTTTTTAATTTTGGGGGGGAAGAAATCATACCATACTGTACATAGTACAGATTTTCCTTGACTTATGACGGAGTTATGTTCCTATAAACATAAGTCAAAAAGGCATGTAATATACCTAACCTACCCTCCCAAGCATCCTAGCTTAGCCCAGCCTGCTGACATGTGCTCAGAACCCCTACGTTAGTCTACAGCTGGGCAAAGTCATTTAACGCGAAGCCTATTCTGTGATAAAGTGCTGGATGTCCCGTGTGATGCACTGAATACGGTACCGAAAGTGACAAGTGGAGTAGTTGTCAGTGTAGGGGAGGTCACCCTCGTGATCGCGGAGCTGCCTGGGAGCTGCGGCTCGCTGCTCTCGTGAGAGAAGCATACAGCACGTGGCTAGCCCGGGACAGGATTCCAATTTACAATTCCCAGTACGATTTCCACTGAAACGTATTGCTTTTGCACCACCGCAAAGCTGGAAAATTGTAAGTGGGACCATCGTAAGTCGGAGACCGTCTGTGTTCTGCGGCTTACTGTTTCCGCTCATTGCCTCGTGAATGCTGTTTAGTCGTGGTTATCTGTAAGTGCATAGACCACTCGCCCTCACCGAGAACAGAAATAAAATCTGTGTTTTACCTTTTGCTAAAACACATTCTGAGAAGATATCTTATCCCCAGCTTCTTCCCTGACAAAAAAATACTAATTATAATGAGAATTTTTTTCTTATAACTTGTATTCTGAATGGTGGCTGCTTTTTTGTAGACTGACTGAAACCAATCGGTGTTCATCAGACTGGCCATTTCAACCTTACCTCGTGTTTGATGTTGGAGACGGTTCAGAAAGACGGGATAATGAGTATGTTTTCCTCCCTTGAATCCCCAGTGATGGTCCCAGCGTTGTTCTATTATTTTTGTTCATATTTATATTGAAAACATTTTCTGTGCCTCTCTCTGCCTAGGATCAGGGCACAGTCATTCTTAGGGAGCTAGGCTACCAGCTTCTCCTTTTTATCATAGATTATTAATATCTCTGTCTATACGTTTTGGCCTTGTAGTTCTTCTTCAGTCTGTAATGGGGATCGTAATCCCTACCATGATAAGCTCTTGAGCAAATACATACTAAGGTCACAGCTGTGAGTAGGACAGACATGGCCCCAGTGCATGGCTGTTGTGATCGAAGACAAGAGGCAGTATAGATCCCTTGGATGAAGGTGGGAGACAGAGGGTGAACGACCCCTCACGTGTGGGATTGTGAGTAAGGGAGCACGTTCCAGGCAGCCTGTGAGTGACAGAAAGGAAGTTTTCAAAGGAGTCCGGGCTTACGAGAAATTCAGAGAGTAATAGTCTAAAGGCTGCGTTTGTCAGCACAGGGCCTATCTAGAAGTAAGGAGAAATAGAAATGCCACCTCTGTGTCACCGAGAGCGCCGTAGAGAAGGTGACATCCTCAGTAAGAACGAGGCAGTAAGCCACCGAGGAGGGGGGAGGGGACATTCAGCGAAGAAGTTAAGAGAGACAGAGAAGCAGTTGGCCACAAGTAATGTGGAGGTGAAGGTCATAGAGGAACGTTGGCCTGAGAGGTGAATGACGAACATAAGGACTTCAGAGATGGAAGAGAAGGCTGGCTGACTGGGTTTTCTGTCAAGTGAGCCTAGAAGTTAAGAACGTGGGGATTAAAGGCCCTTAAACTGAGACCTTCAGGCAGCTTCAGGTGCAGTGCATTTGTTCTGGAATGGGAGTGAAGGGGTGCATGTCGTTTGGGAAGTGAGCTGGGAGTGCAGGGGGAGGCCAGTGCGGACGCACCCCCGGGCTGCGTCCTGTTCAGTCCGCGTGGACGGCGGCCCCTGGCCGTGGGTGCGAGCTCCGCACAGCCAGTGCTGGGGAGTGAAGGAAGATGATCCCGTCTAGAGCGCTGGTCTCAGTGTGTGCAAATTCTTTTTTTTTCTTTCTTTTAAGTTTATTTATCTTGAGGGAGAGGGGGAGAGGGGCAGAGAGAGGGGGAGAATCGCAAGCAGCCTCCGTGCTGTCAGGGCAGAGCTCAGCTCGGGACAGAACCCACGACCCTGGGATCATGACCGGAGCCAAAACCAAGAGTCAGATGCCCAACCGACCTAGCGACCCAGGCGCCCCCAGACAGTAGATGCTTAGTGCCAGCTCTTTACTGTTCCTGTCTTGGTTACTGTCAATACTTCTTACTGTTGCTGTCCCTGTTTTGACAGATGAAGAGATCGGTGAGTAAGCTTCAGGTGACATCACACTCTTCGTCCTCATAACTTCCTGTTTCACTGGGTGGTTGTATGTCTTTAAGGGTACCATATTGATGGTCATTGTAACAGCCTCTTTGAGCCACTGATGACTGCGCAAAGGCCAAAGCTACCTTCCTGCCCTTCACTCTAGCAGAAGACAAAGCGGGACTGAAGCTAGCAGTTGGACTGCTATTAGTTTTGATGTGTTTTGTTTTGTTTTGTTTTTTCATCTTATTTAGCTCATATATAAATGTTCAAGAAATAAAACTGGTAATGGAAATAATTAAACTTATTAAAGACAAAAGAAGGGATGTTACTTTCCGGAACATTGGCATAATAACCCATTACAAGGCTCAGAAGACGATGATTCAGAAGGATTTGGACAAAGAGTTTGATAGAAAAGGGTGAGGCATCTATATTTTTACAGATATTTCCAGGTTTTTGGTTGAATTAAAAAGAAGAAAGAGGGGATAAAAGGAAACCTAACTCTAGGGAATGGTCTCAGGCTGTGGTAGGATAGCAGGAGGAAACTCACGGGCTGGCTTGGGTCACGCTGGGTAGGGAACGCTCAGCCTCCCAGCCCCGCAGACCAGTCAGTACCTCCTGCTGCTGGCAATGTCCTCCCCACCACAACTGGCAGTGGAACTGACTGAGGAAACCCTCCAGGCCTTTTCCTTTAGTTCCTGGGACTTGTTGACCTGAACTGTAATTCTAGTAGGATTCATGAAGTAACACTTGCACTTGGGATAAAGTATTTAACCCTTTTCATGCCTTTATGTACAGGGTGAAGATCGTGTTTTTGTCTCATTGGAAATCCATTAACTCAAAAATTTCTTAACCTAGAAACACACAAGCTTACCAAAATTGGCTCTAGAAAAAATAGAAAATTTGAACAGACCTGTAAAAAGAGATGGAATTAGTGGTCAGACTCTTTCCAACAAAGAAAAACCCAGGACCAGGCTTCACTGGTGAATTCTGCCAGACATTAAGATAAGAATTAACACCAATCCTTCTCAGACTCTTCCAAAAAATAGAAGAGGAGGGAAGACTTTCTAACTCATTTTATGAGGCCAATATTACCATAATACCAGAGCCACGGAAAACATCACAAGAAGAGAGAAACTACAGGCCAGTATCCCTTATGAATATGGATGTAAAAATCCTCAACAAAATTATGGGAACTGAATTCAGCCGCATATTAAAAGGAGTATACACCAAGACCATAGTGGGATTGTCTCAGGAATGCAAGGTTGGTTCAACATAAAAAAGTCAATCTATGTGATCTACCATACTAATAGAATAAAGGGAGAAAACCTACACGATCATCAGAATAGATGTAGAAAACCTACACGATCATCAGAATAGATGTAGAAGGAGCATTTGACTTTTCGTGATAAAAGCACTCAACAAACTAGGAATAGAAAGGAACTTCCTCGACCTAATAGAAGGTATCTATGACATGCTTGATGGTCAGACTGAGTGCTGTGCCGCTAGGATCAGGAAGAGTGCCTGCTCTTGCTACTTTTGTGCAGCATGGTTTTAGAGGTCCTAAGCAGGATAATTGAGCAAGAGAAAGAAATTAAAGGTGTTTGTATTATACGAGAACTAAAACTATCCCTTTTCATAGTTGGCCGGACCTACTATGTAGAAAACCCTAAAATCCACATAAGCTCTCCGTTCTAACAGGTGAGTTCAGCCAAGTTGTAGATGCAGGATCAACATACAAAAATCCATTGCGTGTGTGCGCAGTAGCAACTAGCCATCTGAAAAGGAAATTTAAAAAACAATTCTGTTTATAATGGAGTCAAAAAGGATAAAATATTTAGGAATTAAAAAGTACAAAATGGTGAAAGCAGTTAACACCTAGGTAAGTGGAGAGACATTCTGTGTCTGTGGATCAGAAGACGTCATGTTGTGAAGGGGGCGGCGCTCCCCAGAGTGATCTACAAACTCACCCTCAATTCTGCCGTCTCTGCCAGAATTCCAGCTGCCCATTGTGTAGAAATGGACAAGCTGAACCTAAAATTCACGTGGAAATGCAAGACACCGCAATTATATTGAAAAAGAATACTGTTAGGGGCTCATGCTTTCCTATTTCAAGACTTACTACAAAGTTAGTTATCCGAACTGGTACGGTCCTAAGGATAGACCTGTAAACCGGTAGACTAGAATTGGGAGTTCAGAAATAAACCCATGCACTTATGGCCAGTGGGTTTTCAACAAGGGGGCCCAGGCCATTCATTGGGGAAACAAAATGGTGCTGGACCAACTGGATCTCCACCTGCAAGAGAATGAGTTTCGAACCTTGTCTCCCACCCCATAATGAACTCACAGTGGAGCAGAGCAGGAAATCTAAGAGATAAAATTATAAAACTTGGAACAAAGGTATAAATCTGTATGACCTCAGATTAGACAATTTTCTGGTATGATACCCAAGCACAAGTTACCAAAGAAAGAATAGATAAATTAGACTTGATAAAAATTAGAAACTTCTGTGTGTCAAAGTACACTACCAAAAAAGGGAAAAGACAGCCCACAGAGTGGGAGAAGATACGGATGGTTCCTGACTTACCATGGTTTGACTTAGAATTTTTCAGCTTTCTGATGGTGTGATAGCAGCACACATTCAGTAGAAGCTGTACTTCAGGTTTTGAATTGGGCTTTTTCTCCCCCGGGGACTGGTGTGCGGTATGATCCTGCCTCGTGATGCTGGGGAGCGGCGAGCCGCAGCGCCCGCTCAGCCCCACGGTCCCGGGGGTAAACCATGACACAACCGTTCTGTACCTGTTGCAGTGCAGTGGTCAACAAATTCCGTAAGATAACCTAGCACTTTATCAGGAAGTGGGCTTTGCCCAACTGTAGGCAAACGTGAGTGTCCTGAGCCTGTTTGAGGCTGTCCAGGCTAAGCTCCGGTGTTCAGTAGGTTAGGTGTAACAAATGCATTCTCAACTTAAGGTATTTTTAACTTCCGATGGGTGTATTGGGATGTGACCCCATCCTAAGTCAAGGAAAGTCTACTTGCACATCCTGTATCCCATGGGTCTCCTATCCGGAGTATAGAAAGAGCTCCCACAACTCGGTAACAAACAGTTGAGTCATTGGATTTTTTTTTTTTTAACGAGCGAAGGCTTTGAATAGCGTTTCTCAGAAGAAGATTGTGACCGAATGGTCAACTGGCACGGGAAAAATGTTGCACCTCGTTTGTCACTAAGGGAAATGCACATCGAAACCACAGTGAGATACCCTTTCACCGACCTAAGTGATGACGATGATGATAATAATAGATAATAACAGAGTTTGAACAAGGACGTTGAGAAATTGGAGCCCTTATGCTTTGCTGGGAAGAGTGTAAAATGGTAGATCACTGTGGAAAAACAGTTTGGCGAGTCCTCAAAAAGTTAAGCATAGAATTACCAAGCGACCGAGCAGCTCCCCTGCTAGGTATGTGCCCAAGAGAACGGAGAAGATGTTAGCACGAAAGCTGGTGCGTGAATGTTCACAGCAACGTTACTCGTAACGGTCAAAAAGAGCAAACAAGCCAAACGTCCCTCAGTTGTAAATGGATCGATGGCGGTGAAAGAAGCCAAGCGGGAAGGGCCACACGTTTTATGATTCCGTTTATGTGAAATTACCAGACAGAAAGTAGGTTGGTGGTTGCCAGGCCTGGAGAGCGGGAGAAATCGCGAGGGACTGACTGCCGACGGGCGCGAGGGGTGGAAGTGTCGTTGCGGAGGCAGACGGAGGTGGCGGTTGTACAACATAGTGGGTACTGAGCACCACGGAATGCTGTACTTTAGAACGGGGAATCTTACGCTCCGTGAATCCTGTTTCGGTAAAAAAAGAGAACCGTGAAAAAAGCTTTTGCAGAACACTGCCGTGTAAACGTGTGCGTTTCGCATGAGCTGCCTTTTTCCAACGAGCCTGTTTCTCTTTTGCAAACAGGCCGGCAGAAGTAGATACCGTGGACGCGTTCCAGGGCCGCCAGAAAGATTGTGTTATCGTCACGTGTGTCAGAGCAAATGCCATGCAAGGCTCCATTGGGTGAGTAACTCTCGTCACTGCCTTTTCACTGGCCTGTAGTCTCAAGCCAGATCTGTTTCCGACCACCGTCGGAGAATACCGTCATTTGCTCGCTCGGCCTTTATAAAGCTGTGCGTAACATCGTGAAGGTTTCCCTCCTTCGGTTGCGTGAAGTCGATCCGCTGTCTGGTGTGCTGCTCTTCGTACCTCGTGTGTTAACCTGTGTCCCGGTGGCAGTCTGTCCTTCCCCTCCGAAGAGTGCCCTCGATCTTGGGCCGGGGGGGAGTTTGCAGGGGGCTTGCTCCGCTCCAGGATGGGTCATGGAGTGGTTTTTCGTCTTCGCTGTGTTTTCATGCTTTGGCCAAGTTTGTCAGCCTTAACTCCTGTGGGTTTACTCACTAAAGAGGCCCAGGACACCGTGACGGTTGAGAGAAAACTCCCCCGAGTCTTGGAGCCCTGAGACTCCTGTGTAGTTACTTTTTTCCTTCTTTTGAGGAGGTGAAAGTTCCAGATTGTACAGATATGTTGACTTGGTCTGAAAGAAAACAGTAACGTAAGTAATGGTGACGTATGCTCTCCCTGCCCCGTTTGGAGAGAGTCTGTACGCACACACAGAGGCCTGGTGTCTCCGGACCATCGTGTTAGCGGTCCGCTCTCTCCCAGCTCCCTGGAAAGTTCACCTTGTTCGCATGGCAGTTCTGTTCCTTCTGAGCTCCCCTAGATCTGTTGCTACATTTGTCTGAGACTTGTGTGTTTGTATACTGGCTCCACGACATTTGAGTGATTGCAGATACATTTAAATGAAGAGTCACTGGTCAAGGAGTGCCCGGGTGGCTGTCTGTCAAGCGTCCGACTCTTCAGCTCAGCTCACATCTTGATCTCAGGGTCATGAGTTCAAGCCCCGTGTTGGGCTCCACACTGGGCACGAAGCCTACTAAAAAATGTTTTTTTTTTTAATTTTTAAAAATAATAACTGATCTAGTATTGTATTTTTAGGATGTTTCTAAGGCTTAAGAATGACACTGTTAAAACTGCCAGTATCTCCTCCAAGTGAGACCAGGAGATTGACCAATGCACCACTTGGGAGGGCAAGCTCCGGATATTTTGTTTATTGTTTTTGATGGAAGTTTCTTATTTGCCGGGGACCCTATGTTGGGAAAAGGGAGAAAACCACGTCACGTTAAAGGAGGAGGAGGAGCCTGAGAAAAGCTGTCTGATGTGTGTGTCTGTGACTCACCTACACTCACATGCTAAGTCATTCTGCAGAAAGAAGTAACTTTTTTTTTTTTTTTTTTTTTTTACCACTTAGATTTCTGGCAAGTTTGCAAAGATTGAATGTCACCATTACACGAGCCAAGTACAGCCTCTTCATCCTCGGACATTTAAGGACCTTGATGGTAGGTGCATTCCTGGGACCAGAGGACTCCACAGTCTGCCCATGGTTAACTGAGGCTGGCTCGAGGTTTCGTTTTTATTTTCCACCAAAATGCAAGTGATCGCAGGGTTACAGAACAATGAGCCTCTTCCCCCTGGTGGTTCTGCGCTCCAGCAGCTTCTGCCTGGGTGCTGACCGCTCACCCTGCCCCGGTCCAAGGCCTAGGTACCCATGGTCTGTTCTCAAGATGACCTTTTTCAAAAAGAAAAAAGAAGTCTCCCGTCCGGGGGCTGTTGAGATAGTAAATCCATAGGTGAAGTGCTTGGACAGCTGTGGGCACTCAGCAGACACTCAGCTCACCTGGTTGTTACTGGCCCAGCTTAAGGCCAGCGGGAGGGAGCTTGCGAGCGCGCGCGGGTCCTCCCTCCTGTGTGCCGCGCGCTCCGTGTCCCCCGGCTGGGGGCCGTGGCGGAGCCCCTCTAGGAGAGGCGGCAGGTTTGCGTCCGTCCGTGGTGGTCGGAGCGCGGCCTCATTCGGTGATGTCACGGCCCGGGAAAGCAGATGCTTGCTGCCTGTCTCCTTAGGGGTAATAGCTTCGGACTTGTCGAATTTCAGTGTCCAACGCGGTCGTTGGTTATCGTAGGAGTGGAGCCAGCTCATTCGGGTTTTTCTTCCCCCGGTTTTCCCCCTACTTTCCGGCTTAGTGCCACCAGAGGGCATTCCGACGCTGTCTTGCCCGTGTACTCCTTCCCTGCGTCTGTGCTTTTCAGGTTTTCTTGTTTGGGGGCCCCGTTGAAAGAATTTTTGAAAGCTGCTGGTACCACCTGTTTTTAAGTCGCTATGAGAAACTTGTTAGAAGTTTACCTAAAGATTTTGTTTCTAGCATGTTCTAAATCCCGACATGGTGAAATAACTATTAAAAATAAATCTTTACGTTGCTCTTAAAAGCGTCCAGCAGAACAGATAGCCGTAGGACTCTCTTTGCTTTTGAAATTGAGTTTCCACTTGTACTTGTTTAGGATAACATTCAGTGGGGCATATATTTTTGTAATTACTTGTCTCACTATTATATCTCTCTGCCACGAACATTTATACATAAGCTGGAAGTTTGGAAACATTTTCATAACTGGGGAGACTGTGAAGCGTGAACTTCTCTGTACTTTGTTCGCAACTTCCTGTGAATCTACAGTCACCTCAGAATAAAAGGTTTTTTGTAGAATTATTTTTCCGGGGACCGTAAGGATCTAAGTGTGAAAATGGGATTTCTTATCAGTTGGTTGACCTATTACTACTTTTAGGAATAAAATTTTTGAGTTTTGGCGGTGTTTAAACCTGGAAGGTAACATGGCACTTGTGTTGTGTGTGCCCTGATTAAAGGAGCCTCTGTGGGCTCCCCTGTTCCCACCGCCCCCTTCTGTTTGGCACCCAGGAGTTTGTGCCCTGGCAGTGCGGCCTGCGGTCGGATGACCGGGCAGGACAGAGTCCGGGCAGGAGGGCCCCGAGAGCGCGTGGGGGAGGTCTTCACTCTGGGAAGCCAGCGCCGTAAAAAGACGGAGAAAGAATACAGTAAAAAAGTCCCAGTTTATCACTTGGGTTTTTCCAACTTAACTTCCGCAGTCCTTGGAGCCTTTTTCCTATGTTTTCGTTTCTGTTTTTGTTTTTTATGCTTACCCCAGTTTTCCTTCCGGAAACAGAACCAATGACGAAGGCACTTGGTTTTCTCTGAGAAACCAAGAGTGATAGCCCTTACTCAGAACCGTTTTTGTGCCCTCAGAATCCGATTAAACACCACCTTTAGGTGCCGTAGACGTGGCAGAGACAGCAAGACCATCTGCTTCGTGTCACACCTGTGTTGCGGCCGCAGGGTGAGCGTCTCTGGAGCTCTCCGGAGCGAGAAAGAGATCCGAGCCGTGGAGCCTGGCTCGCGGGCCTGCACGGTGCGCGCCGGCCCTGGCCTTGCGTGTTACTGACGCGGCCCTTCGAGCGTGACGAGGTGCTGTGAGGTCAGCATCGATACTGCGGTTCGTCAAATCCAAGAAGCCATTAGGACATAAGTCACTAGCTTACGTGCTACTCTTAGGCTGTGACGCTTTATTTCCACTTAGAACTTTTATTTTATATTTATTAAAAGAATTCTTCTAGTCTTGTTTAGACAGACGTAGGTCACTCTTGTTTGTGCACGAAAGAGGAAAAATACAGACAAGATGAACAGGTTGAGAGATCCCTAAAAGTATTTCACCTTCCGAGTCTGGCGCTACGTAACCATTTCCCGGGTCACAGTCACGTGGCCTCGTTGGCGCACAGGCCGTGCCCCTGTGCCCTGTGCCATCAGAAGGCGTTCCCTAAGAGTACCCCCCACGGTCTCCGGGGTTCTCCTCCAGCCCCTGGTCTCCGTTCTCCAGGAGTTGATGCTGGTGCTTTTTTGTCTCATCAGAACATTTCTGTGGGTAGGTTTTCAGGCAAGAGCTGGGAGTCCTTCCTTCAGGTGGTTTATTGACCGAAAGCCGAGGGGTCGTGGTTGCCTAGCCATGAATTCCTCTAGGATTAGTTACTCGGAGACTGCGCCCTGGCTGGTAGGCACCCCAGGTTCAGAAATGGTAAAATGTGAACACGGTGTGCATTTCAGAATCAGTTAAATAAAACATCATTCCTATTTTACAGATGAGGAAACAGGCCCAGAGACGCCCGCTTGACCCAGGTCATGCAGCCAGTTAAAATTGCTGCCCTCCCCCACCTTTATGAATAGGACGGGAGCCCCCGCGAGGACAGCGGACAGTGGCCAGCTGTGCTCTTTGCCCTCCTCCTCTCGCTCCTTCTCTTCTCCCTCCCCCCTCCCCCTCCTTCCTCATCGTCCTCCTCTTCCTCCTTCGCTTCTCCTTCCCCTCCTCTCCCCCTCCTCCCCCTTCCTCCTCCCTGTCCTCCCCCTTCCCCTCTTTCCTCCTCTTCCTCCTCTTCCTCCCCCTTCTCTTCCCCCTCCCCCTCCCCCTCTTCCCCTCCTCCTCCCCAGCCTCTTCCCCCTCCCCCTGCTCCTCCTCCCCCTCCCCCTCCTTCCTCATCGTCCTCCTCTTCCTCTGCTTCTCCTTCCCCTCCTCTCCCCCTCTTCCCCCTTCCTCCTCCCTGTCCTCCCCCTTCCCCTCTTTCCTCCTCTTCCTCCTCCTTCTCTTCCCCCTCCCCCCTTCCCCTCCTCCTTCCCCTCCTCCTCCCCCTCCTCTTCCCTTCAGGCTTTGTGTTTTTTCCTCTCATGCACGCTCCTCTTTCTAAGGATGCCCACATTCGAATAACTGTAAAGCAGCAATTTATTGCCAAGCCAGGTCTAACAGGAAGTGAGAATGCATGCTGGTGGGTTTTCTTCTCCTTAGGTGTGCGTCTCATAACTTGAGCTCCTCCAGGAAGGTGGGAAAAATCTGTGGAATAGTTGTCTCAGTGGTTGAAGATGGTTTAGCCCCTTTGGAGTCTAGGAGGCCTTTGAGAATTCAGTGGCAGCTATGGGCCTCTTTCTAGAATAGTCACATGCACCCAAAAGTTAGGGCTTTCTGGCACCAAGCTTTCCTACTCCAGCATATTAGCCTTTCGAGAAGCAGGCAAGACTCTAGATCAACAGTGTCCGAGGAACTTTCCGGGATGACAGAGCTGTCCGGTGCCCGCACCGTCCAGTCACTAACCACGAGGCACGTGTAGCCACTGAGCACTTGAAACGCGGCTGCTGCAACTGAGGAAGTGCATTTCTTATTTAATTTAATTTAATTAATTGAAATTTAAATAGCTCCTTGTGGCTGCTGGCAACTGGTACGGTCTGTGTAACAGCCAGTGACCACACGGCACCAGTAATGTGGTAAAATGGGGGAAGTTCTTTCTTATAGGCGGTGACCAGGGCTCTTTTCTGATAACATGGCTTCTTTCTGTGTCTGGACTTCTCTTTCCTTTAGTGGATTCTTGAGAGCCTAGTCATGAAGTGAATTTATTGTTCAGAAATGAAAGCAGAAATCTCGTGCTTCCCAAGCATATGAGAGTTTTGGGGGGGGGGTGTAATTGTCTCTCCCTTGTCTGTTTCTAGGAAAATCAGCACTGGAATCACCTGATTCAGGACGCGCAGAAGCGGGGTGCCATTGTCAAGACGTGCGACAAAAACTACAGGCACGACGCAGCCAAGATTCTGAAACTCAAGCCCGTCCTGCAGAGAAGTCTGACTCACCCGCCCACCGTGGCCCCGGAGGTGGCCAGACCCCAGGGTGGCTTGCCCAGCAGCAAGCCAGACGGTGAATTTGCCAAGACGTCTTTCCCTTCCTCCCTGTATCACGTGCCTTCGGGCTGCAAGGAATCCACTGGTGCCGTTACCACCAAGGATCCTGAAAGACCTCCTATTCAGGACCGGCTTCGGGACCCACGACTGCTCAGGAGGCTGGGCATAGACCCCGAAGCCAAAGGGACGTGCCCGAGGGATCCGCAGCCCCTGAGCCCCCAGCATCCTGGGGCCACGCCTCCCTCGGGGGAGCCAGGCTTCCCTCTGAGTCACCAGGACCTGGGTGGTGCCCAGCTGTCCACCGCCAGAGGGACCACGCTGAGCAACCAGAACCCTCCCGTGCAGTGGGAGCCTCCAGCTGCCGGTACGGATGTCTCCGCGAGTAAAAGAGCATGTGACTGGGAAGGAGGGCTCAGCCGCAGGAGAGAGACCAGGGCTTTCAGCGAAGGGGACCGGGAGACGCAGAGCCCTCAGCGCCGGCACCCGAAGAGGCGCTCCGGCTGGGACAACAGGAGACCGGAGGAGGAAGACAGTGGTTCCAAGAGAAGAAAGTTTTTATAGTAAAGCCAGGTGACAGAGATGGTCAGCCCCAGCATCATCGCAAACTTAAGATGACCACTAATGGGACTGTCCAGATCTGATTATTTTTGTCCTTAAAGGAGTTTGTGTGCTGTTGGAAAACATGGAAAGTGTATCCTCACACCTGAACCTCTCGGTGTCCTCGATATCTTTCGTCAGCTGCAAAAGCTGTCGAGGGCGTTTGTGTGTCCGTTATATTGTCCTTGAAGACTTAAAATGTTGATCTCTTGTTGTTGTATAGTAAGGGAGACGAGTGGATGGTGTAAAAGTTGAAGTGTACATTTGTATAGCTAATAACAAAATCCTTTTAAAATGTAATCTAGTAGACCGTTTTTCTTTCCCCTGCTTAAAATGTTGCTCATTTCCAACAGAACAAACTTTATATCTAAAGAAAATAAAAAGGGGCAGGAGGAGGAGGAGGACAGGCCCTTTCAAACATTGTCATGGCAAGACAGACCTCTTCAGCCCGGGCAGTCTGCAGTAAGCTAAGTTAATGCTGGTGGGTCAGATGTCTCTAGTTCTATTTAAAAAAACAAGTGGAGTCTCCCGGGGGAACCTTCAGGAAGCAGAGCTATGTTAGGTGAAGTTCTGCTGATGTTGGGTGTTTTTAGATGAGGCTCCTTGGCACAGAATATTACGTTTCTCTGATGAGTTCGTCTGCCTATTTCAGGGAGCACGTGGGTTTCAAGCTTAGATTCTGATTTCCCCTTGAGGTAGAAGAATACGAAATGAAAGAATCATTCTGGAGATACCATTCAGATGCCCCCCAGCGTATCGTGAGCATCCCGGAACCGGTGGGTTACAAGTCCAGTGGTCGTCAGGTGCCGGAT
Source organism: Leopardus geoffroyi (assembly GCF_018350155.1). NCBI lineage: Eukaryota > Metazoa > Chordata > Mammalia > Carnivora > Felidae > Leopardus > Leopardus geoffroyi. The sequence continues at coordinate 90,176,161 of NC_059342.1, read as the reverse complement.
CAGTGCAGGGGGGGACCCCGGAAGAGCCACCGAGGCTTGGGTGTGAAAGCTTGCCGGTTGCCGGGAGAACCCGACCAGTTTGTTTTGGGGGGAGTGTGAGGAACGGCCTGTTACTCTCCCCCCCCCCCCCCACACCCAGGGGATTCTGGTCACTAACCGGGCAGCCTGGGACCCGAGAGGGCAGGCCAGATAGAATATTGTGGGCAGGAAATCCCTCTCTTTGAAAAGAGAAGGAGAAGAGTGCAGACGTGTGAGGTTGAGACCCAGGAAGAGAGCGGACAGGTTTCCTGTGAGCTCTGGGGCCCTCGTTACCTGCTGCCAGTACATCAGTGCGGCAGGATCATCTGATCGGAGGGGATGGTGCTGTTGTGGAGGGGAGTGCCATGGCGAGCGGACGTTTGTCTGGACAAGGGAGGCCTGTCTGACCGCAGGGTCAGACGTGAGGGTGCACGGTAGCGAGTGACACTCGTCAGAACCAGTGGTTTGTAGCGACTGCTAGGCAGCCCGTTAGCTACTTTGGGGAGGAGACCAGACCCCTGGAGATCCACACGCACCGTTTAAAATGCTGTCCTCTGCTTTTTAAGCCAAGGGGGCTTTGTGTCAGAACTTCTACTGAAACTGGTTTAAGAGCTTTAAAACATTTGCCAGAAGTTTTAAACCTACCTTCTGTGACCCACGTCCCGCCCAGCGGGGTCCAGACGGCTGCTGGTGTTGGGCCAACACTCCTGGCCCTGGGCATGTGCTCCGTCCCCCGTTGGTGGGCAGGACACTTGTCCTTGGCCACGCGGTGTCAGAAGGCGCAGGGTGCGGGGTGCAGGGCGAGCCCCACCCTGTCTGAGTCAGGGGCTCTGTAAGCTTCCCGCATGTGCCTTTGGCACGAAACCCCATTGTTAGTTTGAGTTCACTTTGCTGCTATCTTGTAAGATGCCTCGTTGAGCGGATACTTGGTGGTGACGATTTAAAGGGTCGAAGAACTCCGTCGGCTCCTAAAAGGCGTGACAGTGACAGACAGAGCTGGGGTCAGGAACTTTCCCTCTGCTGGTGCAGCACAGAAATGAAGAGAGAAGTGCTCCCAGGCCAAACCCGGGCGGTGCTCTCTCCTGGGGCCCAGTGCTAACACCCGTCCTGGCGCTGTGCTCTTCTGTTGGTTCGCCACCCACCCAGCCTGTGTCCTGACAGCCCCTCCCTGGGAACACAGTCCTGCCTGATCCCGCATTTGAAACTGTTTGTTCTGGTTGGTAAAAATGTTGGCATAAATCATTTCATACGGGCGCCTCTCTGGCGGTGGCGGTCAGAACGGTGTCGTTCTCGCAGAGTGAAAAATACGGCTGTTTTCTTCGTCCTTGCCGTGGCGTTGGAAGGAAGTGCCCCGTTTTCTTTCCGTGTTCATTCTTCCACCGCGAATATATCCTACTCAAACCCTTGTTTTGCCTCTTTGTATACAATCTTCCTTGGCTTTACTGTGCATGGTTTATTTGGTGAATATGTTTTCATGTATTACCAGGAGCAGATTTGATAAGTACATGTGAATAATCTCCTGTAAATGAATTTTATAACAAAAATGCACTAAACTATTTTCTAAAATTAGCCGTGTAGACGACAATTTTTGGCCGCAGCTTTGATAATTCTTTCTAATGCTCTGAATTCATAGCTGGGATTCGGTGAACAGTAGCCCTCTGGTCTTTGTGAAAACACACCTTTGAAGAGAAAAGGGTGAAATTAAACGTGGAAATAAGAAAACTGGCCTGAGTTAGGAGCTACATGTGACGGGGTCAGGTGCAGTGTCCTAACCAGCGTGCTTTGGGTCACTTGATTTGTCTTAGGCAGAAATTATTGCCGGGGGGAGGGGTGGGGGGGGATTTGCTTTACTCAGGCCTGTTCTCCAGCCCCCTTCTCCCACCCCCACCCCAGCTCTCTGTGAAATCCCAGCCGTGAGGTCACAAAGTGTTCATGACCATCCGTGGTGGCCGGTCCTGTTTTGAGGCTTGGTTCGACAAAAGAGCACACTCACCTTTAGGCTGAGACCGGGGAGAGCGGGAGAGGCTGGGCAGGCGTGAGCGGAGCTCCCAGAGTCACGATGGGGGACAGGGTGCAGACGTCCGAGGCGGGCTGACTGCCAATGGCAGCAGCCGTGGGGCGCCTTCATAAAAGCAGTAGCTTCGGGGAGTGTCATCAGGCTTGGCCACACCGCCTGTCCGAGGGCACTTGCTCATTCCGGATGCGCGCACCCGGGGAGGGTGAAATGACGAATGGGGACTTAGGGGGCATCCTAAATCTGCCGGGTGACCTGGTGAGTGCTCTGACGGCCCTTTGGCTTGTGGGGCTCATTACTGCGACGTCTGTAGCGGTCGTTTTTAAAGTCACTACTGACCGAGTCACCCACGCAGTCCCCGCCACCTCCTGGGTGTCCCCATTCATTCTTCGAGGAATAAATAATTCAGGGAGGAACCTAAAATGTAGCCTCAGCTCCTGTGGAATTTATGTGTCGTGCAGGACCACAGCAGCAGTTTCTGTTCACCAGGGATCCCTCCATAACCTTTAAAGGACCTGAGTTGCTGTCCCCCTGTCCTGGACAGAGGCGTGTGCCACATCAAATGGCATGAACGGTGTCCGTAGACGGATGGGGTGTTCGGAGCCCCAGGAGGCTGTCCGGTGTGCCCTGTGCCCCGCGGCGCAAGCCCGGCCGTGCTGGCAGACGCACTTGCCTTTGTTTCTCAGCAACCCCGCTGCACACAGGATCCTTAACGTGTGGATTTCAACCTGGGGGCCGCGCCTTGGAGTCACCTGGGGAGCTCTTGAAAATGCCACTCCCGGGCTCCACCCTAGAATTTTCTTTTAATTAAAAAAAAATTATTTTTTGTGATGTTTATTTTTGAGAGCGAGAGGGAGGAAGCGAGCAGGAGCAGGGGAGGAGCAGAGAGAGAGGGAGACACAGAATCCGAAGCAGGCTCCAGGCTCCGAGCTGTCGGCACAGAGCCCCACGCGGGGCTCGAACCCACGAGCCGTGAGATCGTGACCTGAGCCGAAGGAGGACGCTCAACCGACGGAGCCACCCAGGTGCTCCTTTTTTTTTATTTATTTTTTATTTTTTATGTTTATTGTTTGAGAGAGAGCGCTCGCACATGGGGGACGGGCAGAGAGAGGGAGACTGAGCCAGCCAGGTGCCCCCTCTGGGGACTCTTTTATAAAGGGCACTAAGGCCACTCTTGAGCTTCCGTCGCCATGACCGAGTCACCTGCCAAAGGCCCCACCTCCTCATACCATCAGCTTGCGGGGGGAGGATGTCAACATACGAAGGGAGGGGAGGGGGACACGAGCATCCGGGCACTTGTAGTTTCTCAGTTGTCACCTTGGGTAGGCAGAGCTCCCTGGACATTCTCTTTAGGATGGGCCATGAGAGACACTGCGTGTGACTTGAGGCCAGAAAAGAAACACGGGCTCTGAAGGTCGGGGTAGAAGCTTCGGGCGCTGTCGTAACCCACGCCTCTTGGCACTTACGGCTGGCTGGCTGGCGTGGAGCCCGCACCTGCTGGGCCCTCCTTCCCGGGTCCTCGTGGCGCTTCTCCAGTGCCTGAGCCAGGTTGGCTGTTGGCTCCATGACCGAGGGCCCCAGCTTCTCCTGAGGGACGCCCCCATCTCCGGAACCGCGGGCTGACCGACACGGGCTCCAGTCCCCCTTGCGGATTCCAGCCTGCCCTCGGCCCCCCACTTCACGTCCACCCTCTTTCCCGACCGCCCGCCCGTAGACTTCCAGCTCCCGCGTGAGGCATGAAGGCTGTGTGAGCCCAAGTCCCCCCAAGTCAGTGCTTTCCTGCCAGGAAGAATGAGATAGAAAGAGGATGCCCAGTGCACGTTACAAGTCCCCAGCATGGCGTTGCAACCAACAGCAGGGGAGTGGCGAACCCTGGAACCCCTCTAGGGCAGAGTGACAGACCCCCCCCCCCATATGGTTTTCCATTGTTTTTATCAACACGGAAAAGGTTCACAATATAGTGGTAAGGGGTGGTTCTATTTTTGTTCTCTATGTGCGTATACACAGTAGAGTGATTTTTTAATAGAAAAAAAAAAATACCTAAAAGGACCAACATGTTTAACAAGGGTTAGGTAGGTAGGTTGTTTTTTTCCCAAAGTTTGAGAGAGAAAGCGCACGAGCAGAGAGGGGGCAGAGAGAGCGGAGAGAGAGAATCCCAAGCAGACTCCACGTTGTCAGCGCAGAGCCCGACCGGGGTCTCCGTCTCATGAATGGTGAGATCACGACGTGAGCCAAAGCAAGAGTCGGGTGCTCAACCCACTGAGCCCCCCCGGGCGCCCCAGTTGTTGGTTCCTTTTTAATGGATTTTATTTCTGGGGCGCCCGGGGAGCTCAGTCGGTTGAGCATCCGACTTCGGCTCAGGTCACGATCTCACCGTTTGTGAGTTTGAGCCCCGCGTCGCGCTGTCCGTGCAGAGCCTGCTTCGGATCCTCTGTTCCCTTCTCTCTGTGCCCCTCTCCCCCCTTCTCAAAAGTGAATAAACATTAAAAAAATTTTTTAAGGAAAAGAAAAAAGGTTCTATTTCTGAGAGCACTTTTAGATTCACATCAAGAGGAGAGGAAGGTGCAGAGAATTCTCCAGAGAGCCCCCTCCCCCACACACATCCCCAGCCAACCTGACAGCAGCCCTCCTCTCCAGAGTGCTCGTGGGTCTCAGCCACTGAATCCACACCAAGTCATTATCACCCGAAGTCCAGGCTTTACACTGGGGTTCGCTCGCCTACATTCCATGGGTTCGGGGGGGACGTGCGGTAACACACATAGGCCACTCCGGGACATGGACGTACAGGACAGTTTCGCCACCCTAAAAATCCTCTGTGCCCTGCCTATTCTAGGGAGTATTTGGAAGTTTATTCTGTATTTGTTTTTCATTTTTCCATTGGTTGTATAGTGAGTGTGAATTATTTTTGTAATAAAAATGTTCTTTCCATTAAAAAATTTTGAACGTTTAGTTTTTGAAAGAGAGTGGGGGCGGGAGGGGCAGAGTGGGCGACCCAGAATCCGAAGCGGGCTCCAGGCTCCGGGCTGTCAGCACAGAGCCCGACGTGGGGCTCGAACTCACGCGCTGTGAGGTCATGACCTGAGCCGAAGTGCAACGCTTAACCGAGTCCCCCCCCCTCCCCGGGGCGCCCCCTAAATGTTATTTTCAAGGAAACCCCAGTTCTTCTGGTCATTCTCTCTTACAAACGGCGCTGCCCTGGAGCCTGCGGGGAAATGCTGTGTTGGCAATTCCTCCCGCGTGGGGGGCTCTGGGGCTGGGGCCGCCCTGTGCAGGTGTCCGCCAGCCGCCCAGGTGCACTGCAAGTCGCCACCGGCAGGGCGGCGCTCTCGGGCCGCTCCCTGCTCCCCCAGCCCGAGGAGGGGGCCTGCCCGGACCTGCGCCCCTGCTCGGCTCCGGCTCCGGGTGGGCGGCGGGGACGGCGCTCAAAGAGCAGAGCAGGGCAGAGCCAGCCGACAGGGGTTCGCAGACAGGGGGCAGGGTTCCTTTCGGGTACAGGCCCTGCGCAACGGGGCGCCTGGATTTGTACCTCGGGCTCCGGGGGGAAGGGCGGAAAGCCGCCCGTCTACATCGGTTACTCTCAAAGCTGGTTTGACCTGGGGCCGAGTCCCCACAAGTCCCCGGGGAGGGGCCGAGGGGGAGACAAAATTAAAAGGCGGCCAGCGCCCTCTGTGCTAGCAGTGGATGCATTGAGTCAGAGAAGATGCACCAGCGTGCGCGGAAGAAAAAAAAAAAAATATATATATATATATATATATATAAACTTAGGGACTAACTTATTTGAATGGCCCAAACGTTCCAGGAAGAGCACTTCCGGCCCCATTCTGACCCTAGCAAGTTGCCCCACCTCTCTGAGCCTCCTCTGGAAAACAGAGAGGCAGGTCATGATCTCATGGCTGGTGGGTTTGAACCCCTCATGGGGCTCAGGGCCTGGAGCCTGCTTCAGATGCTGTGTCTCCCGCTCTGCCCTTCCCCCTGCTCACGGTCTGTCTCTCTCTCTCAAAAATAAATTTTTAAGAAATTCTTAATATATTGTCCATGTTATTTTTTTATCTGTTACATGCATTTCCCGTATCCTGTCCCAGTCATGGCTTGTGCTGTTTCCCTGGTGTCTTTTGTGGTATACAAGATTTTTATTTTAATGTAGTTGAATGTATCAGTCTCCCAAAGGTTTCAACGCATTCCTTTTGCCTTTTTAACCTCCTGAATTTTTTTGTTTTAATTTTTTAATGTTTATTTTTGAGAGAGTGAGACAGAGCATGAGCGGGGGAGGAGCAGAGAGAGAGGGAGACACAGAATCCGAAGCAGGCTCCGGGCTCCGAGCTGTCAGCACAGAGCGGGGCTTGAACCCCATGATCGTGAGATCATGACCTGAGCCGAAGTTGGACGCTCAACCAACTAAGCCACCCAGGTGCCCCACTCTTGAATTTATTTTTATGCACGGCATGAGGAAGGGATATAATTGTATTATCCACTTCTCATAAATACAACCACATTATGTTAGCGCTATTAATATTTTCAAATTTTTATTTTTGTCCAGCATTTTGTTTTGAAAATTTTAAATGTAAAGAAACGTTAAAAGAGGGCGATGAATACCTCAATGCCTTCTGCCTGGATTCACCAGTTCTCAGCATCTTACCATGTTACACTTTTTCTATGCATCTATCTAAGTTTTGGCTTTCACTGAACAATTTCAATATTATGATACCCCACTCCTAAATACTGGAGTACTTATTTCCAAGGAATAAGGACTTTTCAAAACAGAACAACAATCCTGTCATCTACATTTGCTATGATTTTCTAATTTGTGGTCAAATTTCTGCAATCATCCCAAAATTCCTGTCGTTTTTAAACAGATTTTAACTCTGGGACCAATGTAGGATCACACCTTACATTTGGTTGTCCTGTCTCTTCAGCTTCCTGTATGTAAAATATTACACTATTTATTTATTTGAGAGAGAGAGAGCAGGGAAAGGGTAGAGAGGGAGAGAGAGAATCCTAAGCAGGCTCTGAGCCATAGCACAGAGCCTGACGTGGGGCTCGATCTCAGGAACAGTGAGATCATGACCTGAGCCAAATCGAGAGTCGGACACTTCCCCGACTGAGCCACCCAGGCTTGGCGTAGGGTAGGCCTTGGCGTATCCCTCCCGCAGCACGGGATCAGGAAGCACAAAGTATTCATTCGCCTCGTTGTTGGTGATGCCGAGTTTGGTCACTTGGTTAAGGTGGTGCTGGCCAGCTGCCTTCATTGTCGTTAGCCCGTAATTTAGGGGACTCAAGTACACGCTGAGGGTGGGGGGAGAGCTGAGTTCCACCAGGAACACAGTCACAGGGACTCTGGGGGCCTGGTCGGCCCGTCGTGTAGGAGGAGCACTTGGGCCAGGCAGTGGGGACTCCCTGTGAGGAGCTGGGGTCTCATTGCCCTGGAGCCCTGGTTCTGCGCCCCGGGAAGAGGGCTCCAGGAGGAAGCAAGAATGAAAGAATGGGGTTTTGCATTTCTTTTTCAACTGCAAAAGACGCCCCTTCGGTATTCAGGACACATCGCTCAATTTTTATAAAGCAGGTTGTAAAGGAGGGTGTATACAAGATGAGGCCTTTATTGTTTTAAGAAATAAAACAGAGGGAAAAGGCAGCAGCAAGCAGTTCAGTGGTAGAAGCTTGGTTCTGCCCTGGAGAGACTGGATTTGCACCCTGGACTCTGCCTCTTCCTGGCTGTGTGACTCTGGGCAGCTCGCCCACCCTCTCTGTGCTGGATAGCCATTGTTTCTTTGTGCCTTTCCTCTGGCTGGGGAAGAGAGACCATCTCCCTTGGTAGGGGGGGAAATGCTGGACACAAGGCAGGGCCCGCCTGGTGAGGACCCAGCAGGAGGCAGGCCTGGGACAAGGGCAGTGCCCCTGGCAGCATCTGGGCCCTCGGGGACAGCAGCGAGGGCCTCTGGCCACCGAGGGCGGGACACTGCCTTGCCTTGGTACACCTAGCTCCCCTGACACGTGCCTTCGAATAATCTTTTCTGCTCAGGTCACCCGGGGTTGGGTTTTGTGCTGTGCCTAAGCTCTCTGACCAGGACACCTTTGGAGCCTCAGTGTTCCCGGCTGTAAAATGGCTTTGTTAATAAGGCCCACTTCTCAGCTGCATTGCCAGGGTCCTTGAAATAAGGATGGTCAAGCCTGGCCACGGTGCTTATGACTGGGTTTAACAAATGCTGGCAAAAACTGCGTGGGTTTGCTTTATGGAAAAGTACTAGAAATGTATATCAGAAAATAGTAACTGTTATTAGCTCCGAATGGAGGATTCTGGGTGGTTTTAATTTTAAAATTATTATTATTTCGCTCTTCTGTATTTTCTAACTTGCCTGCAGTCTGATTTGTGTTTTAAAAAGGAAAAATAAACAACCTTCCCCTCCCTGGGCCTTTGCCCTTAACTCTTCTGGCCTGAGATGTGCCGGGGTCCTTCTGGAACTGGGGGAGGCTGGCCTAGCCAGGAGTGCAGGGCCCAGGCCAGGGGTGCAGGCAGGGGGGGAGCCCCCTCCGAGCCCTGCCCACCCCGGTCTGCCGGGAGATGCTGAGGGCTGATCCCGAGGCGCCCATAAATGTCTCATAACTGTGACGCATGGCAGGGGAGGCAGAAACCGCTAACACGGCAGTCCTGTTTATTTAGAGGGGGCAGGTGGGGGCAGGGGGCAAGGCGAGGCGGCCTGCCGAGGGGCGGGTGGGAGGCATTTCCCAGACAGCAGAGCTATTCGGATGAAGCCAGGCTCCCCAGGGCTCCTTGCTCTGCCCGCCTTAGAGCTCACTGCAGGGGCGCAGGGAGGAGGGAGAGGCAGGCAGGAGCAGAAGTGACTGCAGGCCCCACCCTGGGCCCCCCGGGCAGATGCCCCCTGCCTGGGGTTTCCAAGGCTGCCGTGGCCCTGGGTTAGACACTGGGCTCTGAAGTCAGGCTGACTGGACTCAACTCCTGCCCCTGGGCTTAGCTAGTGTGCTTTCAGGACAGTTACTTCTCTCCTAGCCTCGGTTGGTGGACCTCCACTTCCCCTTCCCAGAAATGGGTATGACAGTCCCTTCTGCAGAGGACAGTGGTCCCCTCACCCTGGGGCAATTTTGCCCCCGATCTGCAATGCTTACATCCACCGTGGGTTATCACACCAGAGAAGGGGGTGCTAGGATGCCGCTAAACATCATAGGGTGCAGAGGACCACCTCCCGCCACCCTCCTCCCAGAAGCATCCAGCCCTGAGGCCAAAGGCACAGAGCTGGAGAAGCCTGTCTTGGGTGAAGATGAGCATTTAGTGCCACGAAGTGTGCATGGCGCCCGCAGATGGCTCACATCCAAGCCGGGGCACGGGGACCTTGGCCTCTTGACCTCTCAGAAGCAGGTGTCGAACCTGAGCTGGTGGACGGGGCGCACTGTTTCAGAGAGGCTGGGCTACGACTCGGCCCCGCTAACCTTGTTTCCTCCTTCCTCCCAGCTGCCTGGAAAATGTCAGAGTTTTCCAAATGGCCGCTGGCAACTTTCCCTGCACCCTCCTGCTGAGGTCAGGGCCCGAGTGGTCTCCGCAGGGACCCGGGCTGCCGCTCTGATTTACGATGAACTTCACCTTCCGGCCCTCGCTCAGACCAGTCCCAGGGAAGCTGACACAGCGCTGGTCCAGCTGAGAGAGGTCAGAGAGGACAGAGAGCTGCCCACAGAGGCCCCTTCCCTTCTGGACCCCTCACTCAGGAGCTTTCCAGGGACACACCCAGGGCAACATAATGGAGAGTGTGTGTGGGGCCAGATGGCCCCTCCCTCACTTCTGACTGAGCACCAGGGGGAGGGGTAAGAGAGCAGGGCCAGAGCCCTAAACTGGGCCAACTAAAGCTGGGTGAGGAGTGGTGGGGGGGGGGGGGGAAGGGGAGGGGCCTTTAAGGAACTTTCTAGAAGCCCCACCCATTGCTCCTGCTTCCATTTCATTGGCCAGAACTGTGCCACGTGCCCATTCCTCTACACACGGAGCCCCAGAGATGTCTTAATTTTCACTGGGAGAAGTTCTGTCAGTAAGGAAGAAGGTGAAACCACGGGGGGCCTACAGAAGGCACTTCCTTTGGGAGCTGCCCCTCTAACCTGGTGTTGGGGATGGGAGCTGAGAGACGCCAGCAGAGTAGGCCTTTGGCCTTGAATCCTATTTCATAGCCAGTTGTATCTCCCCCTTCCTGTGCTGCATTACAGTCTGGTTGCCCTCGAGGCCAAGTTTTCTTGAACTGGGTTTTAGCCTTGCTTTGGGGGCGAGAGCGGGGGAGGCAGGTCTAAACTTCCCAGCCTGGAAAAGAGGGGCTGAAGGTGCAGGCCGTAGAAGCAACTGGGAACCAGAACCGATCCGTGAGGTTGGGAATCTTCTGGAAGGGAGCTGGACCTTCTTGAGAGCAAGCAGTGGGAAGTACAACCACCCAAGGGCAGGACAGACCCAGGGGACCCTCCCATGGCAAAGGGCCTCGGTTGATGGGTCCCATTCTTCAGAGTGTCCTGTCACAACTCCCAGGCTGCCGCTGGGTCCCCTTGGCCACCCCATGTGTGATCCTTGGGAGGGAAAGGGGAAGCAGAGGGGGGTCCGCTGTGGATTTCGTCTACGGATTCCAGTTCGGGGCACTGGAAGGAGGCTGACACTGGGCCTGAGACACGGGTCTGAGAGACAGACCCATCCTGATACATAAATCGGAACATGGGAGTCAAACTCGTAGAATGTACCACGTCACTTCACTTTGACTTCTCAGGACATCGATGTCCACCACGTGCTTTTGAATTCAAGGACAGCTGGGGGAAAAGTGCCAATAAACTTTGGCCTTTTTCTTTTTTTAAGGGAAAGGAGGAAGACAGCCATCCGGGGGAGCCCCTAACAGTGGGTCGCTCCTGGCCAATGGGCGAGAGGGCTCCGCTATCCACACCCGCAGGGAGCAGGGCTGACCGTTGTCATTCATGGAAGGGCCCGGAAGCTGGGGGAAGAGTTTCTCCACGGCTATTTTGGGCTCCTCTTTAAACTCGGAAACCTGCTGAGCGGACACGAACACAGAAAGAAAACAGCTCCCGGAGGCAGCAGTGAGCAGACTCTTTACTCTGGCGGATTATACACCATCAACCACCTGTTCCGGCTCGTGTCCTCCTGAGAGGGGCCGGTGAATACAAACAAAAATAGTTCTCTACAAAACCAAGTTTCCAGCCTTCCCAACCCTCCTTCCTAACTCCCTCCCCCAGACGGTGAGTTCCTTGGTCACCAGGCCTCACGGAGTCTGGTGGGTTGCAAAGGAAAACAAAGAAAGAAGAGTTGTAGGCAACAGGAGTTCGGGGTCCGCTGGCCTATAGTAAGCCAGGGACAGGCGCAGGGGGTGTCTGCAACAGTCGCATATGTGTATGTGTGTGTGTGTGTGTGTGTGTGTGTGTTGGGAGGCAGACCTGGAGGTGTTGAGGTGAGAATTTCTCCCCACCCGCTGTCTCACCACCAGCAAAAAAAAAAAAAAAGAAAAAAAAAAAGGGTGGGGGGCGGCGGGTGATACAAAAGAAAACCTAAGACCCAAATCGCAGGCGGCTGGGGCCAGAGCCCCCACAGCGCCCCCTGCGGCGGCGGAGGGCAGTGCCGGGGCGGGGGCAGGTGCCACTGACCGCGGCGGGAGGAGGCGGGAGGGCTCTGCTGTGTAGCACCTGGGAGCAGCTCGGGCCGCACCCTTCTCGCCGCCCGGCCTCGGGCGCCGGCCCCCGGGCCCTCGAGCCCCCAGGGCCCGCCCCCCGGGCGCAGGGTCCCCTCCGGGCCGGGCTCAGCAGCCCAGGCGGGCGGCCAGCCCCAGCAGCAGCAGGCAGCCGAGCAGGGTGGCGGGGCGCGGGGCGGTCCCGGGCGCGCGGTCGCAGTCCAGGCCGCCGTCCTCCGCGGCGGGGTCGCAGCGGGGCTGCTCGCAGCGCACGCCGGTGTAGCCGCGCGGGCAGGCGCAGCGCTGGTTCTGCAGGCAGGTGCCGCCGTTCTGGCAGAGCAGCTGGTCATCGTCACACACGTTGGCTGCAGGGCGGAGGGGCGGTTAACGCGGGCGGTGGCCCGGTCCACCCCCGCCCCCCTCGGTGGAGCTTCTGCCACTGAGACGGGCCGGGGTGGGGGGGGGTGTTGGAGGCCCAGGGCGCCCTTGGTGAGAAACGCCCCAGCGTGGATGGTGACGGTGGCCAGGCGAGAGCTGGCCCCCGTCTCCTTCCCGCCACTGCCCTCGGCTCTCCCCGCCTACTGGCCTTGCGACGCACCTGCGCTCTCTCCTCCAGAGCTTTGCACCTGCCTTTCCCTGCGCCAGGAGCGCCCTTCCATCATCCTTCCCAGGCTAGCGCCCACTGTCCCTTCGGTCTCGCCAGGCCACCGCTTGCTCGGACAGCTTCCCACCCTCCCGCTCCGCAAACCCGTCCTCGTCAGCCAAATCCCACCAACCGCCCACTCCGCCTCTGCCTCCGACTCCCCGCTCAACCGGCCCCCAGATCCGCCGCCTCCCGGTTCCCACCTGGCACCGGCTCCATTCCCCGGTCGCCTCAGGCCTCGCCCTCCGCCCCGGGCCCCGCCCCGCCCCGCCCCGCCCCCAGCCCAAGCCCCGCCCCGACGCCCGTGGCCCCGCCCCTCGGCCGCAAGCCCCGCCCGCCGGGCGCGCACTCACGGTAGCAGCCCTGGCGCCAATAGTGCGTCGGGAGGCAGTCGTCGCACTTGGGTCCCGCTGCGCCCTCGCGGCACTCGCAGAAGCCGGTCTCGTTGCAGCGGTCGTGCACGGAGCCGATCTGGTTGCAGTTACACTCTGGACGGGCACGGGCACGGCGTGCGGTCAGGGCGAGCTGTGGGCGTCCTCCGCACCGACCCCCACCCCGCCCGGCCCCGCATCCCTCCAGCCTGCCCCCCGCCCTTCCCCGGTGATGCACCCCACGCTGCGTCCACGTGCGCCCACGGCTGCCCGACGGGCCAGATCTCGAGGGAAGGCGGTAGCATCCATTAGCCACTCCCTCCCCCTGGCCCCGGGGGCAGCCCCAACCCCTCTCTGGGCCTCAGCCTCAGTCTGTGTAACTGGAGGGAGCGCTGAACCTTCCCAGATCCAAAGGGCTTTAAGATCGTGACAGGTGGGAGCAGCCTCATCAGGGCAGGGCATCCGGGTCGAGGGGCTACTGGGGGAGCAGGGAGCACACAGGGTGGGAGGAGGAGCAGCCCCAGAGGCCTCCAGCCTCCCCCAGCCCCTTCCCTGTTGGTTTCTTGGCGGGCCTCTGCTCTGTGGGAGGGGGCAAAGGTCCCCACTCTGGGAATCCTTGAAGCAGAGGAGGCAGAGAGAGGCAACGAGAGAGGAATGTGTCCTGGAGGCAGGGAACGCCTCGACTAGGATCGGGAAGCCCCACCCTGTCCCTACAGCTGGCCAGTGTGCCATCGGCAGCACGATTCCATTTGGGTCACTTTAGAGTCGATGGAATTATCTGAAGGCCAATGCCATAATTCAGACTGACCGCTCCAGCCCTGCGGGCAGCCCCTCCTCTGTGAAGCCAGAGCTGACCTGGTGGGCGGAGGATGGGCAGCGGAATGCCAAGGGGGCTGGGCACCCGAGGACCGAGCACCGGCCTCCAGTGGAGACAGAGGCAGGGGTGGTGGGCAGCCCTTCCAGGCTGCTGGGCGCTGGCTGGGGCCTTGGGTCTGGCCTTTTGGGATGGCCTGCCCGTGCCCGGGCCCAGGGCCCCCACAGATTGCTTCTCTACCCCCAAACCAGTCCTGGAGCAGAGTGTGAAGAGAGCAGATGGAGCGCCCCCTGGGTCTTATAAGCTGGGCCTCTGCTTATGAAGCACTGGGGGGCGCCTGGGTGGCTCAGTCGGTTAAGCGTCCGACTTCAGCTCAGGTCATGATCTCACGGCCTGTGAGTCCGAGCCCCGCGTCAGACTCTGTGCTGACAGCCTCAGAGCCTGGAGACACAGATTCTGTGTCTCCCCCTCTCCTGCTCATGCTCTGTCTCTCTCTGTCTCAAAAATAAATAAAAACATTAAAAAAATTACAAAAAAAAAAAAATAAATAAATAAAAGCACCGGAAGGACTTCGTTGGAAGAAAAGCTTCAGCCACGAAAAATGGGTTGAAAACCTTTGATCTGGAGGCTCCTGGGTGGCTCAGTGGGTTAAGCGTCTGACTCTTGATTTCGGGCTCAGGTCATGATCTCACAGGTTTGTGAGTTCGAGCCCTGCGTCGGGCTCCGCCCTGACGGTGCAGAGCCTGCTTGGGACTCTCTCTCTCTCTCTCTCCAAATAAATACACTTAATAATAATAATAAAAAAAAACCCTTTGATCTAATCCACTTCTCCGTTTTACAAGCAGGGAAACTGAGGCCCATAGCAAGCTCTAGAACCAGTCTTTGTAACTAGTGGTTCTGCAATTCCAGTGCCTGTGGGAGGTTCCTCATAGAGCGGATTCCGGAGGCTTCTGTCTTTGGAGACGCCCAGCTGACGTGCCCCCCCCCCCCCGCCCCTTCCCGGGGGATTCGGACACAGGGGTCTCGGGACCCCGCCCGGCCCCGCCCCGCCCCACCAGCAGCGCCCATTCTGCGCCCCGCGGCCCGGCCCGAGCGGCTCACCGATGCACACGTTCTCGTCGTCCAGCTCGGCGGAGCCGTTGCGATAGTAGCCCAGACGGCAGTGCTGGCAGTGCTGGCCTCGCGTGTTGTGTTTGCAGCTGACACACGTCACCACGTTCAGGAAGTCGATGTAGCTGCAGCGGTTGGAGTGGCCGTAACACTCACAGTCTGGGCCGGCCGAGCGTGAGAAACACCACGGGTCAGTGGGCCAAGGGAGACCGGGCCTTCCTGCCACCCCCTGCACCGTGTATTGGGGGAAACTGAGGCACGGGGCGAGGACAGACCAGCCCGGGGCATGCAGGGAGCAGGAAGGTGCCGCGGGCCGCCAACGCTTCCCTGTCACGCGGGAGGAGACAGGAGGTGTGTTCGCCCAGCCCACGGGTTCCCACCTGGCCCCGGGGGGCAGGGATTCAGGGAGGGCCAGCGGCTCGGAAGGATGCCCGTGTGATGCCGGGGCGACTGGGAATGATTCATGCAGGGAGGGTGGGTCGCGCAGCCAGCGTGAGCGCAGGAAGGACAGTGCCTGGGGGCGCGGCACCCCCCGGGGTGACTCGGCAAAGGGAAGATGCGTGCATGGGTTCCGGGGTGAGATGGAATGGGCCAGGAGCTTCCTCCACATGCTGCTTTGGAAGATCACTGGACGGAAAACGCCCACCTGCCGGACCTTTTATCATTAGCCTGAGCTGTTCTGCAAACGTGATTGGCATCAGAGGGCCTCCTCTCGCACAGCCCCCTGAGAATGGGTACCGTCTTAGCGTTTGTGCCCCGGGCGTCTCTTTCCGCCCCCCTGATAGTCTTGGCCTGGCTTTGCACTGTTACTGCAGGTACACGGTCCCACCCACACCGAGGACAGCCACCTCTGTGCCATCCTGCCGTTTCTCCCAGCCCTCCCCCTGCTCCAGGGACTGGGCGAGTCCCAAGACTGCCGGGCAAGGCATCCCGAAGGCATGGGAATTTGGCTCCCCGTCCCAAGAAGGCAGCTATCCCTTGGTGTCCCTCCTAAGGGGCTCAGCACCCCCTCGAACAGGAAAGCCAGTGTGACTGCCCTTGAACAGGCAAGACGCTGGCCGCCCTCCTGAAACACCATCTGTGCATCTCTGGAGGACCGAACCTCCCTTTCGTGATGGGAGAGGAAGGAACTGACGAGGTCTTGGTGGTCAAGGGCATGGGAGACCTTGGAGAAGCGAGCCTCGGAGCTGTGCCCAGGAGGAGGCGGTGGGCCTGCCACACCTTTGGCCTCCTGGACCTGCCCCCTCCGCCTGTCCCCCCGGGAGCAATGAGGTGAGCCATCTCCCAAGTGTCTCAAGGAGTGGCACCGGTGACCCCTGTGTTCCAGCTCTTGCTTTGACCAAGACGGGCCCCTGGGCTACACCTCCCAGGGGAGCCAGGACAGGCTATTTCTGGAAGCTCCGGTGCCTGCCCTGTGCCTGCCCACTGTGCTTCTGACTCATACCTGCTCCCAGCTCCCTTGGGGAGGGAGGACTGAGGGAAGAGAGACTCGGTTTCACCTTGACCCAGCTACTCCGGGGGGGGGGGGGTTTCGGAGCCAGGCATGGGTCCTCCGTCTTGTATCACCGATTTCCAGCGCAGGTGGGGGGAGAGGTGGCTGAATCCAGCCCGGGGCCGTCCTCTTACCTTGGAATTCTTCAATGGGCACCACTTCAGCAGATTTGGGCTTGAGCTGGAAAGGTCTGGAGGCCGGGGCAGGGGCGGGGGCAGCAGCAAAGGTGCCCACAACTTGGAGAGACGAGAAATACCCTCTTTCGTTGCCACGGTCCAGCTGCCGAGGGCAGGCTGTCCGAGCCCAGGGAAAGCGCAACGGAGGGTCCCACGGGGCCCTGGGCACGTTCACCGGCTCAGATCTGAGGGGGCACAGCACATCCGGGAGCCACGCAGAAGCAGCCCTCTGCCTCCGGTGCCCCTTCGGAGACCACTGACACACTCGGCTGGATTAATTCTCCCAAATTACTTCTCTAGCCCCAGCATCCCCCGACAGCATGCTAAGCGCTCTGCTGACGCCGAATGATTTTCTGACTGATTGCGAATATCGCTTAGCTCTCTCCTCTCCTCTCCAAACTCCCGTGGGCATCAAACCCAGAGTGTGCACCTGGCATACGAGGCTCTGGCATCTCCCTTTCTGAAGCAATCCCCACCCCCCGCTCCAGCCACAGCGAGTCCTTTCCTATCCACGGACCCCCCTGCCTGCAGGTGTATCGAGCCATGAACCCAGACAGCACCTGCCTTCCGCATCCCAACTCCCTGGGGCCCGGCCCCATCTTTGTGAGTGAGCACGACACTATCCCGGCAGCAAAGTCGGCTCCGCTTCCCTCTGGGAGTCTGCGATGCCCTCGTCGGTCCCGTCCGGGGCAGGGTAGCGAGGGCTCCAGAGGCCCCATCACCAGGGAGGGAGTCAGGGGCCTCCAGCTGCTGGGAACCGCAGACCCTCACTGGTTGCGGCTCTAGCGCCAGAACTGCCTGCCAGCAGAGGGCGCTCAGAGCCCCGCTCACGGCTCCTGGAGGGGCCCGGGTTGCCGTCCAGACAGGCTTTCGGACCTAACGTCCAGGGAGCAGGTGAGCTGGGCTGGGAACGGCCTCCCGACTTGGAGGGTCGGGCAGGGCCCCCGTGTGCTTCAAGCGAACGTCCATCGAGGCTACAAACGAGCCTGTGCGTGTCTCCTCCCCCTGCTGTGGGACCCTGAGGCTCTGGGCTTGGTATCGACACCATCGACGGCGCCCCCTGCCCCGCTGGCGGGATCCCACCGCCAAGCCTTTGCCCCGGCTGGTCCCACCGCCACCTGGGATGCGCTCTCTTCCTTCATCCACCGGTAGCCAGCCCCTGGGTCTGAGTCCGCCACCCCATTCCTGCAGGAGGGCCTGACCCTCTCCGAACTCCCCTCCCTGCCCTGGGGGGTCCTGTAGCTGACAGTGGCAGGGCAGGATTCCCGTGGTCAGGGCAGAGTCCCCACTTAGCCCCGAAGCCCATGGGTGGAGTGTAGGATTAACAGGGGTTGCATCACACTGGATCCCTCTAAGAAGGTGAGCGCTGGGGTGTGAGCAGATGGCTCTCCGAGGCCCCTCCCCTCAGCTCCCGAGGGCCGCCCCCGCCTTCCCCCCCCCCCCCCCCCCCCCGCATCCCGGCACCTACACCTGCTAACTCCGCTACATAGGGAGGGGCCTGCGGTCTAAGGAACTTTCCCGCCCCCATACCTTCTGCACTGGAGGGCATCTGGGGCCCGGGGGAGCTCTCCCCGAGGGGGGCAGCTGTAGATGGCCTGATCCACTCTTGGGGGGAAGAAAAGGAGAAGCCCAGTTATGCGACAGGGTGGGGCTGGGGGATTTGGGGGGCACCCGGAGTCATCACACACCCATAGGGCCCTTAGCAGAAGCAGCACGGTCTACACTGGCCAAGTGGAACTGGGTCCAGGTCTACGGGAGAGGCAGCGTCTACACCTACTACAGCCTGTGACCTGAAGCCAGAGAAGAGGGGGGCGGGGCTGAGCCCGAGAACCTGCACACTTTGGGCCGTCCTTTCTTCGGCGGGACACCTGATTATACGACCCTTCTGCCCTCCCTGTGTTGTCCCCGAACCTACTGAGGGTAGAGAGGGATCCAGTCCCGTATTTGGGCACAGACCTTTCTGTGCCAAAGTCCCTGGCTGATGGCTGTGAAGGGGAGCAGGGGTCATCAAACGCGTCCAGAACGGTCTTTGAAGGCTGCCTGTCCAACACCAACGCGGGGACCGGAGCCCCTCCACCACCTGACCCGCCCTCCCCAGCCCACAGCGTGGGCCCATTTTCGCCAGGGACGGCGATGCGAGTCAACCCCCAGGGTCGCCGCGCCTGTCCCCAAGACTAAGCGGCCACAAAGCGGGGGAAGCGGGCAGGGCTGGCGAAGGCAAGGCATGGCTCTGCACTGAATTTCAAAAGACAAACCCAGAGGGACAGGGGAGAAATCGGATTCTTTCCACTTCTTAAAAGGGATTACGCACGATGCCGGCTGGTGGGGAGAGACAGAAAATCTACCAGCTAAAAAGTGCAGGAGACTTTCCAGCTGGGCGCTGGGAGCCTTTGGGCATCGAATTGACATTAATACGGGGCTCAGTGAGGAGAGAAGGCTGCAGGACCCAAATTGGCAAGGGCTTAATTAGAGCCGAAACAAAAGCAGCCCCGGAGCCTTTTTGCTTTAGAGCCTTTCTCCCACCACCCTCTGCGGGCGAGGATTAGTGGTCCTGAGCAGCTCTTCCTGCCCCACAGCCTCTGCCCTCCAGACAGCTAGACATCGGCAAGACGGAGAAACATCTGGGCCAGAGGGTCACGGGCCCAGCTGGACTCCGGTCAAAGAGTCTGAAGCACCTGTCGGGAGGCACGTGGGGAGACTCAGGACCTTTCTGGGGGCTGGGAGCCGGGGGCAAGAAAGACCCCTGGCTGGGCTCCCCGGGACACGCTCAGGTGCACGGGAAGAACAGTCTCACCGTGGCCTGTGTCGTGTGCCAAGGCCAGATGGAGGTCCCTTCTGTTCCTTGGGAATCAGGGAGTGGCTCCAGCTCGAGACACGGGCTGCTGGGGTCACTGACTGTCACGCTGGAGCCACCTCCTGCCCCAAAGCGCCCTGCCACCCTCACTGGGGTCACCACGCAAGCTGACCACGACCCACTGAATGTTTGAGGAGTGCGCCTTCTCACCACCTGGGTCCCGGGGACCCTCGTGATTCGCACCCACCTCACCTGGCTCGCCGCCCTGATCTGAGCCTCTCTTTACCTCCCAGCCGTGCAGCTTGCCCTGAATCGCGTGTACCAAATCCGAAGCAGCTCAGAAAATGGGTTCAAGGTTACTCCGTATGTGTGTGTGTGTGTGTGTGCGTGTGTGTGTCCGGTCCCCACCCAGACAGACCACTGTTTGCAGGCAGACACAGCACCCGCTATAGCGAATTTTGCTCCCGTATCCCCATCACAGACGTTGCAAAATCAAGCACAAGCCTCAGGCGGCCAGCTTATGTCCTGGCATTCCCAGCATGGACTCGGCCTTCACCCCAAAGAGGACCCCTGGGCCAGGAGGCTCCCCTGTAACTCCTGAATCTCCTGACCAGCCCCTGCCTCCTGCAAATACCGCCCTCCCCGTGGAGAAGGGCAGAAATCAAGAGTGGGGGGGGGGTGTCACCCTCTGGGTCCCACGGAGGAGCTAAGCCAGATGGCCCAAAAACAAGGGGGACTTTTCCTCCGCAGGTCCGTGCGCAGAGGAATGAAGGGTCACGGCACCATCCAAGGAGCGAGGCGCCCCTGCCGTCTCCTCTCTGCTGGGGCTCACTGCCGAGCTCCCCTTCCCAGCCGGGACCAGGGAGAATTCCCTCGGCCACGTCCTCCTGGCACTCTCCGGGAAGGATGAATCGTTTCGGACTCCTGGCATTTGCAGTGGGCGGGGACAGACATTTCCAGCACCCCAAGCCTCGAATACACAGCAATCCCAACTTCGGAGGGGAATTCGAACCAGAGAGCGGGTGTCTCCGAGCCTGTCCGTCGCTGCGGACCCCTAAGACTGGCTGCTCCGGTTGACGCGGTGTGGGATGCTCGCCCTGGCCTAGCCCTGCCCCCCGCCCCTCCCCACGCAGCCCAGAAAAGCCCAGCAGTCCCTACTCTTAAAAACCCGGGCCCAGAGGTGCCCTCCTGCCTCGCTGATCAGAGAAGCTTGTCCTCTTGGCTCAGTCTGTGCTGTGCACTCCCAGGGGTCGGCTGCCGAGGCGCCGGGGGCACAACAGGGTGTGGGGTGGCGGCGCCTGGGGCAGAGCACTGAGGCAGGAGCCCCCCTGGGAGACAGGCTTTGGGCGCACTTCGTGTGGCCTGGATGTCGCTAGGCCCCTCCCCCGGTTCCTCGGTCACCCCGTTCTCTCGGCCATGCTGGTCTCGGGGATCCTCCTGAGCTGTGCTTTGGGGGGCAGGAGGTAGAAGGGCCCAGGCTAAAGTGAGCCCCAGATCCCCTGGCTGGGGCCCAATAACAGATGGGCCCGGACGGCCTGGAGGCCCCTCAGCCCCACACTCTCGTGGCTCTAGGGTCTAGTGTTCTCTAGTCTAAGAGCCAAGCCCCTATAGCAGGTGCACATCACAGAGGTGGGGGAAAGGCCGGGACAGCTGGGCCGTAGCTGGGCACCCACCTGTGGGCTGTGGGGTGCTGGGGGCCCCGGGGCCCCGTGCAGCGGATGTGGAGAGGGCAAGAGTGCTGGGGGCCCCTCTCATGGCCACGGTGGCCACAGGGGCTTTGGGGATGGGGTCCTTCCGGGGCCTACCGATGCCTGGCAAGAGAGGAGAAGGGGAAGAGAGGGTGGAGGTTGGCGGGGATGGGGGGTTGGCGGGGATGAGGGGTTGGTGGGGATGGGGGCAACGCAACAACTTCCGGCCTCACTGAGCCGGCCAGCATCCCCTCCAGAATCCAGCTTCCTCTGGCACCTTCTCTGCGGCAGGGAACGGCCCAGGGTGGGCTGTGGCGCCGCTCAAGCATGTCTGAAACGGGAGGTGTGCCAGAGGCTGACTCGACACCGGCCAGTCCTCTCCTGCTAACTCTAAAAGCAGACGCGCTACCCACCTGGGGGGAGGGTGCCAGGATTCAATGAGGTCCTGGAAGGACCCTGCGTAGCTGGTGCCTGGTGCTGTGAGGGCTTGAGAGCCGGTGGCCTGATGATGGACGTGAGGACGACACTCACGCCCACCTCTCCCTTCCCCCGCCCCCCTCGGGCCTGAGCTGGATCCCAGCTTACCTGTCCCAGCCTCACGGGGCTCGGGGGACTTCTGCCACTGGCCAAGAACAAGGGACCCCCCCCCACCCCGACTCTTGCCCGGCAGGAGCGGGAGACATGGGAGGGGGTGGTTCACCCAGGGGCTGCGGGGACCCTTTCCAAAGCAGCACTAACCAGGAAGCTCGAGGGAAGAAAGGGGAGATGTGCTGGCTGCAGGCCACAGCACAGGGGATGGGAGAGAGCAGGCGGAGGTGAGAAGTGAACGGGGGGGGGGGGGCAGTTAGAAGTGGGGAGAGGCCGGCGGCCACGGGCTGGGGAAGCCCCTTCTTTTCTCCCCCGTTCTTGCCAGGAGTCGCAAAGAGGCTCAGGCCCCAGGGGCCGTCCCCAGGGCAGCGGGCTCGGAGCGTACTTACTGCCAACAGCAGAGCCTGCGGCGGCACCTGCGGGGAGAGAAGGAGGGTCACCGGGCCTCTGGCCACCTCCTCCCTGCACAGGAGGGGATGGCGGGGCTGGGGGAAGGAATCCTGGAGGCGATGATCCCACTTCATCCTGAGCCCGGAGAGGGAGGGGCCGCCTTAGCCCATTTTGCAGATGCAGAAATGAAGTCTCAGAGCCGTGACTTAACCTCGGGGCACCTGCTGGTAAGTGTCAAACGCTCCACTGGGGGCTTCACCCGCACCCTCTTCTTTGATTTTGGGCTTTCCGGTCCTGCCGTGCAGGTGGGGGCCTTTCTTCGGGGGTGCCACCAGGCACAGGCCACCAGGGAGAAAGCACCGTGTGGGTTCCCGTCTGGGGACATGTGGACGTGGCCGAATGACTCATTGAAAAATAATCGTAGCAGCTGCTATGTGCTGAATGCTTGCTATGCGCCAGGCACGTGCCCAGCACGGCCCCCATGGGGGCCTTTTAGTCCCCACACAACCCCACAGGGCTTTGGGATGGGCCTGATTCCACGGATCAGGAAACGGGGCTCCGGGTGAAACAGCCTGTCCGAGGCCACAGGGCTGTGAGTGGCAGAGGCCCTTCTGTCCGTGCGTGTCCGCGCCCCGGGGGGGGGGGCGGGTGATGGAGGTGTAGGTCATGGTCTGACCGGGGAGTCTGGAGATACCATGGTAAGAATCATCAGCACCGGAGGGAAGGAGCTGATGTCAGGCTTCCCCCCACCCACCCCCGACCAGGTGTTCCGGAAGAAAGAACAGGGGCAAAGATGCCCCTTGGAACCCTGGGAGGCCCTCCAGGGGGGAGGCTGTGGTGTGGAGAGTGGGGTATGACCCCCCCCTGCCCCCAGTGAGCCCTGCAGGATAGCTAGGGACAGATCCCCTGATCTCAGAGGGCCTTGTAGGGGGG
Source organism: Leopardus geoffroyi (assembly GCF_018350155.1). Taxonomy (NCBI): domain Eukaryota; kingdom Metazoa; phylum Chordata; class Mammalia; order Carnivora; family Felidae; genus Leopardus; species Leopardus geoffroyi. The sequence goes on along the minus strand of NC_059342.1, from coordinate 90,153,483 downwards.
CGTGCGGGCTGGGCTAGGATTCTATTCTGAGGGCCTGGGGGTGGGGTGTGATGAGGGGAGGGGGGCACCCTGGTGAGGAGCGCCCTTTGCTTGCAGAGGGGAGGGGACTGGAGGGGCCCTGAGGGGAGGGCCGCTATTGCAGCAGCAAGGGAGGAGATGGGGAGCCAGAGCTGGTGGTGGTGGAGGGGAAGGTCCAGAGTCAGGGGTGACCCCCCCAGACTTTCAGCTTGGCTCTCTTGGTGCTGGTGCCATTTACTGAGATGCAGACGTGGGGGGGGGGTGAGGGCAAAATTAGCCTGGGAGTGACTTGTTTCTGTGTCTTGGGGGCTGTTTTCTTCTCGTTGTCCTAGAGAAGGTGGGGGTCCCAGGGGCGGGGACAGCGTTAGGCTGAGGATACTAGAATCTCCAGCCTCATCTCTGCTCCCGGGTATTCCAGAAGAAACCCCTCCTTCCCCGGGGGCGGGATGGGACTCTGGGGAAGCGGGGACCAGCTCCAGGAGCTCCCCAAAATCAAGGGGCTTCATCTGCCCCTGCAGGATGGAGGGGAGAGGGTCCAGAGGCAAAGCCTGGCGTGTGTGTGTGTGTGTGTGTGTGTGTGTGCGCGCGCGTGCCCGTTGCTGGCTGGACAGAGCAGGTGGCCTGCAGGTCTGAGCAGGTCTGTGAGACTGTCAGTGCCTCGTCAGGAGACTCCCGGCAGATCCTTCCAGGTGGAGGATGGAGAGGAGGTGGGGCAGAGAGCAGGGATGGGGAGGCCAGCAGGACAGATATAGGGAGGCAGACTGCCAGTCAGAGAGGGAGGTGACAGCCACTAAAGAAAGGCCTCAAGAACCGGTTCCAACAAAGAGATGGGTCGGGCCCCTGGTGGGGAGGGAGCCGGGTGGGGCGGCTGTCAGCGCCCAGAGCTCTGGGCGCCTTTGAAGGCCCAGAGTGCTGTGAGTGCCTGGCAAGTCAGACCTTCAAAGCCCTGTCGCCCAGCACAGGCACGACATGCCTGTCATGGCCTCGCTGTGAGGCCTCCAGCTTTGATCAGCCTAAAGTCACATAAATCTTTCACGTTGGCAGAGGGAGGGCACCAATGGAGGGGCTCCTGCGGGGGCGCCCGGGCGGGCAGGTGGGCGGGTGGCCCCGGGGCAGGACGCCCAGTGGCTGGCACATAGCTTGCTGCTGGACTAAGGCTGCTGGGCCTCAAGTCTGCTCATCTAGAGAACGGGGGTAATAATAATCCCGCCCTCGGGGCAGCTGTGAGAGCTGAGCGAGAAGCTGTGCGTTTGTGCCTGGTGCAGCGTCTCTACCGCAGCTCGGGGGCTCCCTGGGATTCGTCATGTCGTGAAAACAGCCATGGACTATGCTGGGGGTCCCTGGTGAGTGGGGTGCCCCGACGGGTGCTCACGATGTAGGCACGGATGGGCACGCCCCAAGGAACACGTTCCCGGCCCGGGAGGCTGAGCCCGGAGGAGAGGACTGTGCAGAGAGCCAAGGCGGGGAAGGCTGCGGGGATCTCAGGCCAGGGCCTCAAAGGACCGCCCTGGAGAATGGGCTAATAGGAGACCCGCTTCCAGGAGCGAATCTGAGGGTCGTGGTGACCACGCAGCGTGTGGTGCCTGTGTGGCCGGTTGTACATGCCCCACGGACGCCGGGTATGAGGGGTGGTGCTGAAAATCACGGCCGGGAGGGAGGAAGGGGCCTCCACCACCCTCCTCCTGACACCCTGTGGTGCCTTCTCCCCAGCCCGCAGGGCCCAGAAGGGGAAGGACGAGCCGCTCAGCTGGGGTTTCCCTCTGGCCGGGCCCAGAAGGTGGGGGGGGGGGGGTTCGGTTCCTGCAGGAGGCAGGCGGGTCTCACTTACAAGGCCTGATGCTAGCGAGCCGCGGAAGACGCGGGGGCGCGAGTGTACGTGCACGCACGCTCGCGTGTCTGTGCGCGCGTGTGCTCACGTGTGCGTGCGCGACCCACGCCCCCCCCCCTCCCCCCAGGTTGAAGGGCGGGAGGGGCCACAGCCTCGCCGGCTGGGGGCGGGTGGGGGGCACCGCTGGGGGGCGCTGTGGCCGCTCGGCCCTTACGTACACGCGTTGGGAGAGCCGTGGGGCAGCGGCAGGTAGGAGCCGGCGCGCCAGGACCGCGTGCGGAAGTTCCTCTTGCACTTGCCGCAGTCGGGGCCCGTGGTGTTGTGTTCACACTCACACTGCAGGCTGCCCTCGCGCACGGAGCACAGGCTGGCGTGCAGGTTGCACTTGCACCTGGGGGGACACGGAGGGCCAGAGAGGTCAGTGCACGTCGGGGGCAGGCGGGCAGGGCCCCGGGGAAAGGAGAGCGCGGCCAGGAGGCTAGCACCCTCCTTCAGGACCGCAAAATCTCCCCCCCCCCCCACCGCCCTGCTAGGCAGGGAACACAGCCTTTCAGTCCCTTCCTGGGATGGACAGAGCTGCACCCCCCCCCCCCCCCCGTCCGCTCCCCTCGGTGATGGTGTTTGCAGGGCCTTCCTGCATCTCGGGGCAGGCTCACGCGGCGACCTTGACCCAGACGCTGTATCCTCATCATCTTTGCTCGTGACGGAGGCAGGTTGGCGGGCGGCAAGAGCCGCTCACCAGCCGTCCCCACGCAGGCCAGGTCCCCCCCCCCCCCCCCGCCCCCGCCCCGGGCTGCACCCCTGCTCCCCGCCTCCGCCCACGCCCTTGAGGGCAGATGGAGAGAACCCCCGCTCCCCTACCCCCGGTCGGTTCATCCACACATGTATTATTCATTGGTTCATTCAAATATTTATAGGCAACTCATTATTCTGAAATCCGGTAAATAAAGGGAGGGAGTCAGGCATGTCCTGTCTGTCCTGTGTAAACTGTACCTCCGGGTAACCAAATGTGGGATGAGGGGATGTTTCTTTTTATAGAAGCATCCCAGCTAACAACGGGAGAAGAAAGCAGGACTAGAAGGCCACCGTGGAGCAGCCCTCACTCCATGCACGGCTCTGGGCTCTGGGCTCTGAGCGTCAGCAGCCTGCAACCTCACGAGAGACGGCCGGCGGGACGAGGCTTCCCAAGGGAAAGGCACACAGGACCCCGAAAGCGATCTCAGCCAAACAAACGGAGCTCGAATCTGATCAAGCCAGCTGATCAAGCCGGCTGTGAATTTGCAGCAACCACCAAGGACAGAGAAACACACTGAGGAACACCAGCGGGACGCAGTCAGCCAAATCCGGACAGAGGGGACTCCGGAAGTGACGAGCCAGGTTCTTTACCGGATGAACTACAAGGGGGCAAAACTTGATGGGGGGGGGGGGACCTAGACCAAGAGAGGCCTCAAAGGCATCAACCGAGGGCAGGGCGAGGACCTCATCTGAATCTTGGTTCAAACAACCTCTGAACTCAAACAAGCAAATACTATGTCTGTTCAGGAGACAGTTGGAAATTTGAAGACTGTATCTGACGATCTGAAATTAACGTTGATTAGGCGCGGCCATGGTGTTGGGGTTCTAGTTCTGTAAAGTCCTTATCTTTTCGAGACACAAGCCGAAGTCTTTACAGATGAAATTATCTGGTGTCTGGGATTTGCTTCGGAATAGCACGGAAAGGAGGCACGTGGCCGGAGACACCGATGAAACCAGAGAGGCCACGAGTTGCTAACTGCCAACGCTGGGTGACAGGTATATGGTGGTGTTAGTTTCGCATGCATGCTGCAAATCCTGCGTGACACAAAGGAAGCAAGAGTGCTCTAGATTCTGATACGGGAAGATTTCCAAGGAGTATTGTCAATGCGTGTAAAAAGCAAATTGCAGAATGCTGCGTGTAGCAGAATCCTGTTTTTATTAAAATGTGCAAAATAATATATGTATATATAGGGTCCCTGTTACGTGCCAGGCTCTGGGCTGGGAACAGAGAACGCATTGGTCACCAAAGCAGGTGGGGTCCCTGCCCTGGTGGAGTATAGAGTCTAGGAGGGCAATGATTGACACATCAGTGATGGGGGAGGGGGGAATTTCAGGGCAGTGAAGCTGTTCTGTGTGGCACTGTCATGGTGGATGCAGGACACTGGGCATTTGTCCAAACCCACAATGCTGATAATGACACTGAGACTGAGCCCTGATGTAAACCTGCGGCTCTGGTTAATAATAATAACAAGGCACCACTGCTCATCCCTGTAACAAATGCAGCACATGTAACAAAAAAAAGCTGTTGCACATGGTGTATGGGGGGGTGGTGCTGTGTACAGGGAGACAGGGGGTATTTGGAACTCTCTCCACCACGGGCTCAATTTTCCGTAAGCCTAAAACTGCTCTAAAACCCGAAGTCGGTGAATTTAACAACGGTAATCGTGCAAATCTTTAATTAATGGCAATGGTTATCGGGGCCCAAGCATCATACCCAGGAGGGGGTATCATGGCGGGAGGGGGTCCTAACTTCGTCTTGGGGGAGGAGGATGGGCTTCCAGGAAGAAGGGTTTTAAGCTGAGGCCTGAAGGCGGATCAAGCGTTTGTGAGGCAAGGAGGAGATGCTGTTAATACAATGTTATATTACATGTGTCATTAAAGGCTATTTCAAACCGTGGGGAATGTTCCTAATACAAATGAAAAGACCACGCTCACAGAGCACGTACCGTGGGCCAGACCGCATCTCATCCAAGGCTTTAATGACCACGGGAGTGGGCCCCACCATCACCTTCATTTTACGGACCAGGAAAAGGAGGCCCAGAGACGTTAAGTATCTCGCCCAGAGTCACAGGCTGCCCAAAGATAGGCCTGCGACTGGAACTCAGCGATACTCAACTCCAGAGTCGCACAGGCGAATATGGGGTAGGATGCGGGTCAGAAACAAGCAGGTTACTGAGCTGTACGTGAGAAGAGTTATAAGCTGATTGTGTCCCCTAAATCCACATGTTGAAGGCCTAGCCATTCGTGTGACCATGTGTGGACACGGGGCCTTGAGGGAGTAATTAAAGTTAAATGAGGTCATAAGGGTGGGGCCCTGGGGGCCTCCAGGGAGGAAGGACACCAGAGCTCTCTCCCCACTGAGTGAGGACACCTGAGCAGTCGGTCGTCTGAGCCAGGAAGTGGGGCCTCACCAGAAATCAACCCTGCCTGCACCCTAATCACGGGCCTCGAGCCTCCAAAACTGTCCGGAAAGCGAGTGTCCCTTGTGTAACCCAGCCAGTCTGTGGGGTTCGGTTACGGTGGCCCAGGAGGACTGACACACGCAGCCTCCGGTTACACTCAAAGTACATCTATCCACACCCAAACCACCGACAGAAAGGGCACCTCGGCATCACTGTGGTTGTCCCAGGTCGGGAGGGGATGGGATGATGAATGGTTTCTATTTTCTTCTCCGTCACTTGGCACGTTTTCTACACTATCGTGAGCAGGTATTATGTCTATAAGCAGATGACAAACGTTAGTTTAAAGCGGGCAGCGAGGCCAGGGTGGGGAGGCGCTGGTTGCTGAGCTCACACAGGCCCTTCCTCTGGGGGAGAAGTGGGTCCTTCAGGTCTCAGGGGGGCTGTTTGGGAAACCCTGTTCCCAGTCACCTGCCTCCCGTTGTTTGTGACTCAAGTCTCGGGTCCAAGGACAGGGGCGCCTGAGTGGGTCTGTCGGCTCAGCTCACGATCTCACGGTTCGTGAGTTCGAGCCCCGCGTTAGGCTCTGTGCGGACAGCTCGGAGCCTGGAGCCTGTTTCGGATTCTGTGTCTCCCTCCCTCTCTGCCTCTCCCCTCCTTGCGCTCTTTCTCAAAAATAAATAAACATTAAAAAAAAAAAAGAATTCTGATGCAGACAAAGGCGCTGTCCCTGGTGTTAGCAGGTCTGAAGGTTGTATTCTTTTATTTATTTATTTATTTTTAATGTTTATCTATTCTTGAGAGAGACAGACAGAGTGTGAGCGGGGGAGGGGCAGAGAGAGAGGGAGACGCAGAATCGGAAGCAGGCTCCAGGCTCTGAGCCATCAGCACAGAGCCCGACGCGGGGCTCGAGCTCGCGACCCTGGGATCATGACCTGAGCTGAAGTCAAGAGTTGGACACAACCGGCTGAGCCACCCGGGTGCCCCAAGCTTATAGTCTTTCAACTCCTGCTCCCCCGCACAGCCTGGGCCCTGACCCTGTCGAGATTCTACTGCAGCTCAGAGCCGAACACACGCAGCCTGAAGAAGCCCGTTCGCTCTTTCTCCGGAGCTCCAAACCACAGCCGCGGATGCACTGTGGGCCCACCATGGGCTCCGCTCCCAGAAAGGCACAGGGACACGGGCGGGCACCTGTCAGCATTGGTGACTCTTCCTCCTGGGGACACTAGACCCCAGAGACAGTCCCTGGCAAAGAGAGGTCCTGTGCTTAAGCTTACCGGTCAGCACATACGCTTCCCTAATGCCAACACCCTTCTCCCACCACCCCCCCCCCCCGCCCCCACACACACAGCGCGCATTAGCGTATCACAGGCTCTGACAAGTTCTGCAGGAAAGAAAACCTGTCTTTGTCCAGCAAAAGTTTGTTTGCGGAGTGTATTTGACCTCAGAAGATTTTTTTTTTCCCCTTCTGAATTCCTACTGAACATCCCACTGTACTAGCTGGAGAGGAACACCCCAGCTGTGTGGAACCAGGAATGTGTTCCATGCCTCTGGTCTGAGGACGGGATATTTTTAGGTATCAGCTACCTAAAGAAACGATGGCCACCTCAACTTTGGGTGATAACACTGACCTTGGCTTGTTCAGAATGCATAAAGACCAGCTGAAGCTGAGACGCGTATGGTAACGAGGGTAGCAGGGGGTCTGGGGTGTCAGGGCTGGACATTCCTGTGGGGTCCAGGCTGGGGAGAAGCCAAGGCCACGTAGCCGGCTCCTCCGGACCGCATCCTGACCCCAGCTCCGCCCCAGTCCCGTGCTGGCCCCTCCCACAGGCCTCCTCTCCCACAGCTGTCTTGGCTTCTCCACCTTCCCTGGCTGAGCCCTGGAACGAGCTCGTGCCTCCTCCGGCAAGGAGAGTAGTTCCCTGCTGGGCATGGCTGCCAGGAGAAGCCCACAGAGCGGGGGGAAGCCTCACCAGGGCTGGCACAGAAACGGAGCCCAGTCACTGGAGGTGCTTCTTCGTCTGCCTGATTTTGCGGGAAGCTCTGGGTGTCGCCGGCTCTGTGCGTGTGCGTGCGCGCGTGGGGCGCTCTCCCTCTCTCTATGTCTCTCCATGTCTCTGTGTCTCCCCCTCCCCGTCTCTGTCCAGCAGGTGTCCTGATCCTGCTTTCCTCTGGACCTCGGCGCAGGCCGTTCCCTCCACCTGGCGCCCGCTGCCAGGCCCCGCCCCCTTCTCCTAAAGCCAAGGGCTGGCAGACGGGTCAGTTTCAAGGCCAAGCGGCACTTCTGCACGGGGCGGGTCACAACCCCTGCTCCGTCAGCCCCTGTTGCACGGCCCTTCGCCCCCGTGTGCGTCAGCGTCAGCGTCAGCACCGTCTCCCGTGGTGGCGCGCACGACCACGTGACCGCGGGAGCTGCACGGGTCAGCGAGGAAACAGGTTCACGGTTGCTGTTTACTTTGAACACACGGTGTTTTTTTTTTTTTTTTTTTTTTTTTAAAGTGGCCAACTCGTCAAACCTGGGGATCTGAGGCATGTTACTGCCTAGGTGAGGCGATAAAGTGTATTCACTTAAAGCAATCATCAAGCAAGTAAATAAATAATACGGGATATGCACGTGCACGAGAATGAAGTCACACCATACACAGGGGTTAACTCAACATGGATCGAAGACCCACATGGAAGGGCTAAAACCAGGAAAACGGCAACAGACGGGTAAATCTTCCCGACTTCGGGTAGAGCAGTGGTTTCTTACCCACGATGCCCAAAGCACAGGTAACAGAAGAAAAAAAAAAATAGATACATTGGATTTCATCAAAATTAAAAAACTTGTGTCAGAGGCCACCGTCCAGAAAGTGAAAAGACAATTCATGGGACGGGAGAAAAATTTTGCAAATTATTATTAATATAATAATAATTATTATCAATATACTCATTCGCAATATTTAATTAAATCAATCATTTAACATTTAATGTAAAAAAATTAATCAGTAATTGAAATTAATTATACTAATTATAGTATATATTATATACTATTAATATAGCAAATAATATATAATTAAATAATATATATTATTTAATATATCTTTTATGTATAATTTTTTAATAATTTTTTTTACATTTATTTATTTTTTAGAGACAGAGACAGAGCGTGATCAGGGGAGGGGCAGAGAGAGAGGGAGACACAGAATCTGAAGCAGGCTCCAGGCTCCGAGCTGTTAGCGCAGAGCCTGACATGGGGCTCAAACCCAAGAACCGTGAGATCATGACCTGAGCCAAAGTCAGACACTTAACCGACTGAGCCACCCAGGCACCCCTAGGTATAATAATTAAATAATATATATTAATTACTAGTATACCATAAATGCTACCAATATGATAATATATTAATATAATAATGATTATTTCATTTATTATTTCTCCTATAAGAGACTTCTATCTAGGGTACATAACGAACCCCTCCACCTCAGTAATAAAAGACAAATAGCCCAATTTTTCAAATGGGGAAAGGATCTGCGTAAACATGTCCCCAGGAAAGATGCACCAATGGCCAACAGGCGCATGACAAGAGGCTCGGCGTCACTAACCAGCAGGCGAACACAAATCAAAATTATTACTGTGATTATTACCCCTCTCTGTGCATCTTAGGGTGGCTAACACCAAAATCACAGAACCTAACAAGTGAGGGCAAGGCTGTGGGGAACTGAAACCCTCGCCCGCTGCTGGTGGGCATGGAAAATGGTAGGCGTGCCTTGGGAAGCGGTCTGGCGGGTCTCCACAAGACCACAGACTCCTCCAGCAACTCCCCGTGACCCAGCAATGCCACCCCGAAGTATACGAGAACGTGTCCACACAAAAATGCGCTCAGGAACGGTCATAGCTGCATTGAGTCCCAGCAGCCGCAGGTAGAAACAACCGGAGTGCCGATCAACAGGAAAACAGAACACAGACAACGGAGTATCATTGGGCCATAAAAGGGAATGCATCCTGACAACCTGCCCCAAGAGGGATGGACCTTGAAGACATTATGCTGAGCAAAATAAGCCAGACACGAAAGGACAAATGTTGTGTGATTCCATTTACACGGAGATGTTCCCATTAGGCAAATCCATAGAGATAGAAAGGAGATTCATTGTTGCCAGTGGCTGGGGGGGAGGGGAGCAGGGATTCTTTTGAAGGTGATAAAGATTTTTTTTTAACTTTTCAACTTTATTAATTTTGAGAGAGAGAGAGTGTGTGTGTGTGTGTGTGTGTGTGTGTGTGTGAGCGGGGGAGGGACAGAGAGAGAATCCCAGGCAGACTCCATGCTGTTAGCATAGAGCCCGATGTGGGGCTAGAACTCATGAACCGTAAGATCATGAGCCGAGCGGAAATCAAGAGTCGGTCGCTTAACCGAGGCGCCCCTGGTGATCCAAATGTTTTGGAGCTTGACCGTGGGGATGGTTGCATGTATCTGTGAGTAGATTAAAGCCATTGGATTACATCCTTTAAATGGGTGTTGTGGGTGGTATGGAAATTATATCTCAGGAAGCTGTTGAATGAATGAATGAATGAATGAATGAATGAACCAATGAATGAATGAACGAATGAATGAACGAATGAATGATAGTTGGGATATGGGAAAATAGTGAAGGAGTTGCCTAAGTGGCTGAAGCCTGGGAACTCGAGAGCTTCCCATGAATGAATTGCCGTCTTCACGAGAGCGTTACAAAGGGTATATTATTCTCACCTTTTTACAGGTAAGGAAATGAGGCACAGAGAAGGTAAGCAAGTTGCCCAAGGCCACACAGCTGGCGAGCCCCACTTTAGGAAGGGCCTCAAGCAGGCAGGTGGCGGTGGCCTGGAGGGTCTCCCAGTGCCGGCTGTCAGACACACCTGGGCCCAGAGAAGTTCATCCCACCCACGGTCCCCCAAACACAGGCACGTCCCTTCCTGCCCTCCCTCAGGCTGCTGTCCTTCTGGGATTTCTCTTCGCTATTTCAGAAGGCCCTTGGGAGAGGAAATAAAAAAAATAAAATAAAACAAGCATATATCAATAATTTATTGAGCACTCATACGTGGACAGGTGCTGGGCGACGTGCATTGTTAACTGAATCCTTGGGAAAACCCAGAAGGCACGCTCTCCCCATGCCCCAGCTAAGGAGGCAAGATTCTGGTAGGTCAGGCATCAGTAACGCACCCCAGGCATCTTGGAGGGATGGGCGGGATTTGAACTCAGGGCTGTCAGGTGCCCGAGGTAGAACCTTCATGGCCTCTCTCCCACCTCGAGGCTCTCGGAGCTTGCCTCCTGCTGATAGCACAGGGATGGTGAAGGCCGGGGGAGGGGGCACGAGGCAGATCCTGCCTGCACCCCCCTCCCCCCCATAGCCTTGGCAATTCTTGGGCCTGGCCTTGGCCCAGGAAACAGCCACGGAAGAAAGCAGCCCCTTTCCCACCTGCCCTCCCAGCGTGTGCCCGTGTCCAGACCTGGGTGGGTGGTCCAGACGCCCGGCGGCACCTCCAGCCCCAATGTTTCCCCTGCATGCCCGGGATCAATTTTCCCAAGGAATTGCTTTCTGAATGTGACCTTTGAGAACCATCAATCTTACCAGAAAACCATCACCTGAGCCACCTGACCCCGCTACACAGCACTTTCCAGCTCATCCATCAGGAAGCATTATTTAATAATGAACAGAGGGACAGTGTGAGGCCGGCCAGCCCCACGGGGCCCGCCACCGGCCAGCGATGCTCCCTGCCCCCCAGGACCCGCTACCCCTCCCCACCCCAGCCCCATCTCAGAATCCCAGGCTTGAATTCTCTAGCACAGGAGTGGCTCCAAGAAAGAGTGGGAGATGGAGAGAGAGACAGAGAGAGAGAGAGAGAGAGAGAGGGAGGGAGGACAGGGAGGGAGAGAGAGGGACAGAGGGAGAGGAATAGAAGGAGAGGTGCTGAGTCAGCAGCCCAGACTCACGCCCAGGCTCTGCTCCTAATTTGCTGGGTGACCTTGAGCAAGTCATTTCTCTGGGACTCAGCCCTTTCCTCTGCAAACTGGAAGGGTTGAATTACATCTTAGATTTTCAACCTGGCTCTCTGGCTGTTCGCAAGTGCCTAACACAGTGCCTGGCACGCAGGGGCCTCTCGGTATCTGTTGAATGAATGAATGAGACCCCGCGTGGCATCGGCACGGAGCAGCTACTCGGTTAACCGCCGTCGCGGCTGGAGCAGCGAATGGTGGCAGGTGACCAGCCTCGGGGGTGTTAGTCTCCCCTCCGGGCGTCAGTTTGCTGTTACATGGTGAGCACCAACATGGGGTCGGGCACAGAGCCAGCCCTGCGCAGACGTCAACTGCTGCCTTTTGCTGACGGTCGGCAGGTCACAGAGGTGGGAGTGTGGGCCACCAAGGATGGGCCGGACTGGCCTTACCTGGCAGCCCCCAGTGCCCAGCCTGAGACAGGCCCCCTCATCTGTGCTGTCGACATCCTCCCCCAGAACCTGTTCGCGGCCAGCAACTCCCAAATCAGCCTGCCTGTCATCCAGGCCTGGGGGTCCCCACCGGGGGACATACACACGGTCATCTCGGAGCCACTTCCCTGAAGAGCCAGAACTGGCAAATAAAAATACAGGGTGCTTGGTTAAATTTGAATTTCAGGTGAACAATGAATAGTGTGGGTTTTTTTTTGTTTTTGTTTTTTTTTTAATATAAGTATATCCCATGACATATTTGGGATATACTTATATTAAAAAAAAATTTTGTCATTTATCTGAAATTCAAATGTAACCGGGCATCTTATCTGGCAGCCACACCTGCTGGCCCTGCTGAAGCACACAGCTGGGTCAGGACCCTCCAGTCCAATCCCTGACCCCTCTTGCTGCCCACCCTCCAGACAGAGGGTCTCAGCCACCTTCTCCAATCAATGAGTCCCTAACAAGCCAGAGGGGACAACAAGTGTGGGCAGGCGGGGCCAGGCCTCACTCTAGGGGAAGGCCACTCCAGACAACCCCAGCTGTCCGGGCCCGTGCTCTGCTCCCGCTAAGGAGGAAGCTGGCAGGCTGACTTCACCCCTTCCCGTCCACCTTCGGGCCCGGCTGGGGTCTCTGCAGCCACAAGGAGTGGTTGTCAGGAGGGCAGGGCCACCGGCCTGGGGCCAGGCCAGAGCGTGCCCTGCCCCGCGGGGAGGGCGGGTGGCACCTGGGAGCTGCCGGCAGGAGCACCATCTGGCCGCGGGCCTGGCACCAGTGCCCCGCAAAAATCGTGAGCGGGCCCTTCCCTCCTCGGGGCGAGAGGAGCGGGCGTTTGGAGCGCCTCCCAGACAGGAGGGCGGGAGGAATGTAGGTCAACGCCTGGCAGCCGGAAAAGAGTGATGTCATCTGCTCCTGGGCAGGGGGGTGTGTGTGGGGGGGACCGAGAGAGGCGGGTGCCGGAGCCCTGCAGGGAGGAGGGGCCCCGGGGCTGGCTCCCCTCCAAGGTCAAAAGCGCCAGGACTTCAGGACATTCTCAGAGACCCCCTTGGGACGTGGGGGCACACAGGTGGGGCTCAGGGGAGAGCCCAGGGCCCCGGCGGTCTTGGTAACTGGTCACCTCTGCCTGGTGTCCCCTCACCCCCACCTTGGCCGCCTGTCTGTGTGTTATTACACGCGGGGCGAACAGAGAGCAGACTTGCACACGCCCGACACCCCGAAGGCCAGAGCTGTTACAAACCAGCGACTATTTTCAAGCAGCAGAGTTTGCCCATTTCTCTGCCTGACAGAGCGTCTACCTTTGGGTAGAGTGTTCTTTTGTGAGTGGGGGGGAGAGACATCCCCAAGGGCACTTCCTCGTGAGGGCGGGGCTCAGGCTTGGTGGGGGGGGGGGGCTGCCTTCCAAGGAGGAAGGATGTGGCCCTGGGAGGGGGAGAGGTGGCCCTGGGGACTTCCCCTCCCAGCCAGCAGGTGGCCATGGAAATGGCTGGATCTCAGGGTGCTTGCTGGCCGAAGGTCAGGTTTTACAGTGTTCTTTCTCTGCACCGTGGCCTGGGGGCCTTACACCTTCTCTGGGGGCTGAAGGGAGAGGTTGCGTCCTTGGCTGGGGCACAGCAGTGGAGGGAAGGGGCGGCCGTTGAAGAAGCGCGCAACGGTCAGGAGAAAAGCTTAGAGATCCAGCTGGATGGAGAGGTGACAAGGGACCAGAGCGACACAGTAGGGATGGTGGCAAGGAGGACCTAGTAAAATGCCGGGATGTTCTAGTGAATTAGCGGAAGGGGGCAGGGCTGGGTATTAGAGGGAGGGAAGAGGGCTCCTGGGCGCCAGAGACCTTGAACCAGACCGGAGACCCCAGCAGGTGGGACCCTGAGGGCAGAGCCACAGGGAGGGGTCTGGCTTTCTTGGGGGGGATAATGTGGATAAATGCCGGTGGCCGCTCCTCCTGGAACACAGGCAGGCCGGCAATTGAGTTCATTGGCCAAATCAAATTTGGGCTTCTGCGCGAAGTCCTTTTATATTAAGTGCTTTAACGTACATTACCTCCGCCAGACTATTGATAAATCCTATTACCCATTATAAAGCCAGAGGCAGCCTCCCAGCCACCAGGGGAGGCTGGTGGAGGGGAGCTGGCGGGCCCCGTGTGAGGCTTGGGGTGGCACAGTGGCTGTGACCAGGGATGGCCTGGAAAGGCTCCCCACCCCCCACCCCCGCCCCCGGAGCCTGGCCAGGCCATTGACTAAAGATCGTGTCCTGCCCGTGAGCGGTCCCAGCACGCTGGAGGGAGGGCCGGGCCTGGTGACAGGTGTTAGCAAGCTGGCTCTGAGCTGCTACTCCCTTTCTGCTCTGGAAGGAGCTACTGATGGTCAGCTCGCTTGTTCACAGATGAACGAGTGAAAGAATTCGACACGGGGCATACCCACTTGGTTCCCGGGACTAGCCTCACCCAGTGAACAAGCCAGACCCAGACTCTCAGCTCAGTACCTGGGGTGGGGCTGGGGGTGGGGTGCTGGCCAGTGGGGGTGCGTTCACGGCCGCTGTAGCTGTGGCAAAGCCGTGGGACTACCAGAGAGGGTACTGTCCAGGCTTCCAGCCTTCGGGAGCCCCAGAGGGGGGCTGTCTGAGCCAAGCCAGAGGGATGAGGAGTTGGCCAGACGGGAAGGCGGCGGGCGGGGGGAGCAGAGAAGGGAAGGGGGGTGCCGGGTTGTGTTTCGGGCAGAAGGAACAGCCCAGAAGCCAGTCAGAGGGACCCACCATCCGGGCCCCTAATCTGCGAGGCCTCTGCACGGAAGGGGCAAGACCGAAGGGAGAGGCCAGTCATGTCCCCAGATGACATAGTGATGCTGGCCATGCTCTCTCTGGGGGGGGGCAGGGGTGGTGATACGCGTCCATGTTAGGGCCCTGCTCAGGACGATGGGGCGGGAGGGGTGGGAGGAATCTATGGAGGGGACATTTCCCCGAAGACTGCAAGGGGGCCTCCAGGATCCCAAGCTCAGAAAGGGCTACTCTGAACGGGGGAGAGGTCCCGAGACCCCCCAAGTCCCGGACAGCCGAGCGAAGGGTCCTCGTGGCCCCTGGGCTCCTGCTGAGGCCTCAGCTCACCGTATGGCCAGCCTCTGGGAACAGGTGCACTCAAGGTTTCAGCGAGTGATGTGCTGAGTGACAGGTGCTTGTGGAAGCGGGTTTCTGCCCGTGGGTGGGTGGGGCAGGTACACGCGCGCGTGTGCATGGGGAGGGTGCGTGTAAGGGAGCAGCTGTGAATCTAACCACGCTTGATCTGGGACGACATGCCAGAGAACCTTCAGAATGATCCCCACCCCCCGCCTCCTGCCCCGGCTCCCTCTGCTGAGAATAGTCTCGAATCCATTTGCCTCCTGGCCCTCCCCCCACTGTCACTGCCCCTCCGCAGCCCTGTCTGTCCTGCCCGAGCCTGCAGGTCGCAAAGCCGGGGGCCGGGGGCACAGAGCCTGCTGGGGGCTGGGGTTCGTGCCCGTGGCACCACCAGGCTGTGGGGGCTGTGCTCTCTGCCCCGCGGCCGGTGGTAACACTGTCCTCCCAAGTCCCTTGGGCCGCGTGGAGCGTCCTTTCCTGCCCGCCAGACGGGGAGAGGAGACCCAGAGGCTCCCCCTGGCTGAAGAGGGTCGTCCTCGTGAGGTTTGTGCCCAGGTGAATACAAGCCGGAGCCTTCCAAGTAACAAGGGCCCCCGTTTCTTGCTCACCTGCTGCGGGTGGGGCCTCGAGCTAACCTGCAAGTTCTCAGACAACCCTTCCAACAGTGGGATCCCATTTTCCAGGCAGGGAAACTGAGGCTTGGGGAAACTGAAGAGACTTGTCTTGGGCCACAGACTAGCAAAGAAGGAGTCAGATGCACATGCAGGGCTTCCCTTGGACACCAAGAGGGCTGAGTCACCACAGAGACCTCTTGGGGCCTCGGCGATGGCCATCCGTGGTTGCCAGAACTGACAGGGGCTCGTCAGAAGTGCCGGAAGCCGGGGTTCTGACCCAAATATTCCATCCCTCAGTGTGTTTGTGCTCTCTTCCCTCACGGGGGGTGCAAGGTCACCCTCTGTCCCCTCATGCCCTCCTTCCACCTGGCGGCTCCCTCCAGCCTCCTCTCCAGCGGAAGGCCCATGCGCCATGGCGCCTCTCCATTTCCAGAAAGAGCTCTCTCCTTCCCGCTTCTCCCCACCTGCTCATGCCCCCGTCCCTGCTCCCTTTCAGGGTCACGGTTCCGAAATGCCTTAACAACACCCCATTTTTACCCCTCACTCATTTTGATTTGTTTTGTGTCGTTGAGAGAGACAGAGACAGAGACAGAGACAGAGACAGAGAATCCCAAGCAGATTCCACACTAAGGGTGGAGCCCAACACAGGGCTTGATCCCATAATCCCCGGGCTCACGACCCGAGCCGGAAATCAAGAGTCAGGTGCTCAAGCTAACTGGGCCACCCAGGCGCCCCACCCCTCACTCATTCTGTTTCATTTTTTTTTTGCCTCCACCCTGGAACCCTCCCCCAGACAGATTGCGTGCCCCTTCTCTACCACGTCTGCTCTCCGGGAGGTCACCTTTGACCTCCTCCGTCTGGACCCCCCCTCCCCACCATGGCATCGGACACAGTGACCGCTCTACCTGGACACACTCCTTCCGCTTGGCTCCGGGCCGCGTCCTTCTGGGTTTTCTCCCCTCCTGGCTGCTCGTTCTCCGTGCCCGGGCTTCGCTATCCAAGCTCTCAGGCGCCCGTCCCAGGCCTGATGCTCTCCGCATCCCCCCACTCCCTCTTGGCGGTTTCTTTTAAGTTAAACATACACCTATCATAGGGCACCGTGATCCCACGGCCGGGCGTTCACTCAAGAGAAATGAAAACTATGTTCGCCCGAAAGCCTTTACCGGCATGATCACGGCAGCTTAGCTCGTAATTGCCCCAAACCGAAAGCAGCTGAAATATATCTCAACAGTGACCGAATGGCTACAGGAAGCACAGACACCCATCCCACGGTGCCACACCACCCGGCCACAAAAAAGGCCACGCTCGACGGGCCACGACGTGATGTGCCTCAGAGGCACCCACGTGCCACATGCCGGCACGTAGGGGACATTTTCAGAAAGACAACTGTGGTGACGGTAAGCAGATCAGTGGAAGCTGGGGTGGGGGCGGGGGGGGGGCACAAAGGGGCGGCCGGAGGGAGATTTATGGGAAGATGGTCGTGTTCTGGGTCTTGGCTGTTGTGGCGGCCACGTGAATCTATACGTGCGTTGAAATTCACGGAACGGTGCCCCAGAAGGTATGATTTTCGCTGTACGATACAATAAAAAATAAAATAGAAAAATGTGAAAACGACTTCCTCCTTCCCCTTCCTTCTTCCCTCGCAGCCGTCCACACGTGACCGGGTAAAATCTCCATCCACCCAGTGTCTTGAGACAGAACCCGGGAAGTCCCCTGGGTGCCTCCTGCTCCCTGCCCCCACCAGCCACCCGGTGAACCCCTGCCAAGGGCCCCCCATCCCCAGACGGCCTGCGGCTCCCACCTCCACCACCAGAACCAGTCCGGGCCACCGTCAGTCTTGGGAGAACCTGCCTGGTTTCCCTGCCTCTCACAGGTCCCCTCCCAACTCAACTGTCTCAGCACGAGAAGTCGGATCACGTCACTTCCCTAACATCCGGCAACAGCTTTCACCGAACTTAGAATAAAACCGACCCCCTCCCAGAGCTGTAGGGATGGCCAGACCCGGCCAGGTCCCCTCTGCTCTTGCCTTACGGCGCACGCACACTGTAGCCACGTCACGTGAAATTCTTACACCGTGTGTTTGACTGCAGGCCCTTTGCACCTGCTGTCCTCCTGCTGGAAATGCCCCACTCACCCTTGAGGCTTCGCCTTCAAAGCTGCCTCCTGGGAAGGCCTTCCCCGACCACCTGGGTCCTGGTGACAGCCCGGTCTTGCCCGCCGCCCACCGTCATACTCCCCTCCTAGCACCTCTAGTCCTCTGGGGTGGTTTGTTTCGTTCACTCCCGTCTCCCTTTTGGACCGTAAGCCCAGGAGGCTCCTGGGCCTGTAGCAGCTGGCTGAGCCGGGCACACGCATTGAACTGTGTTCTCCAAAAAGAGATACCGAGGTTCTAACTCCTGGTGCGTGTGAATGTGAAATTATACGGAAGTAGGGTCTCTGCAGATGCGATTCGGACACAAGAGGAGGTGGTGCGGAGTAGGGCGGCCCTAATCCAACGTGACACTGCCGTCCTCCCAAGAGCGACACTGAGCACACCAGATCGACACAGACAGCGGGGAGGAGACGGAGGCCAGGGCCAGGCGACGTGTCTATAGCCCATGGTGCCGGAGACTTCTGGGGGGCGGGGGTGCAGGAGGGAGGCAGCATGGATTCTCTACACATTTCGGACAGCCTGGCCCTGCCCTCCCCTGGATCTCAGGCTTCAAGCCTCCAGAGCTCTTAAGACGATACATTTCAGGTTTTTTTTTTTTATTATTAATTAATTAATTTTTTTAATGTTTATTTTTGAGAGAGAGAGAGAGACAGAGCACAAGCAGAGGAGGGGCAGAGACAGAGGGAGACACAGAATCCGAAGCAGGCTCCGGGCTCCGAGCTGTCAGCACAGAGCCCGACGCGGGGCTCGAACCCACAAACCCCAAGATCATGACCTGATTCGAAGGCAGACGCTCAACCAACTGAGCCACCCAGGTGCCTCACATTTCGGGTTTTTTTAAGCCCACCTAGTTTGTGGCACTTAGTTATGGTGGCCCTAGGACACGAATAAAAGTGCCCATTAAAAATATTTGTTGAGGGGCGCCTGGGGGGCTCAGTCGGCTGGGCGTCCAACTTCGGCTCAGGTCATGATCTCACGGTTTGTGGGTTCGAGCCCTGCATCGGGCTCTGTGCCGACAGCTCGGAGTCTGGACCCTGCTTCGGATGCTGGGTCTCCCTCGCTCTGGCCCTCCCCCTCTCGTGCTCCGTCTCACTCTCTCTCCGTCAAAAATAAACACTAAAAAAAAATATTTGTTGAATGAATTAACACGATGGTGAGAAAACTCCCAGGAAATCCTTC
The DNA here is from genome assembly GCF_018350155.1 of Leopardus geoffroyi. Taxonomy (NCBI): domain Eukaryota; kingdom Metazoa; phylum Chordata; class Mammalia; order Carnivora; family Felidae; genus Leopardus; species Leopardus geoffroyi. The sequence continues at coordinate 90,134,955 of NC_059342.1, read as the reverse complement.
TCCGTCGGCAAGGGAAAGGGGCGCACTGTTCTCCCCGAGCCACTGGGAAGACATCGATGTCCGCGGTCCCATCCCCAACCCACCTGCGGGGCTCCCCACATCTCCTGTGACCCGGCCAAGCCAGGGGCCCCTCCTGCCGCCTGGCACTGAGATGGGGCCACACCGGTCAGGTGAGCAGAGCAGAGGCAGCCAGAGGAGCCACACCGGGCGGGGGACCCCCACGCACCCCTCAGCACAGCTCTGCTCCCTCCGGGTCTCCACGGACGGGCGATATTGCGTTAATCGCGCACATCCACTCTGGGGTGGGAGGCAACGGTACAGGAAGCTCGGCAGATTCGGCTAAAGGGGGTGTGAACCACACCTAACGAAATCTCCATCCCCAGGGAGCGGAGTTCACGTGAGTTAGTTAAAACCCCCCCCAAAACTGACTTGAAGAACACTGGGGATCCCTGACCCCCTTTAAGAATGGCATAAAACCCGGGGCCCCTCTTTCAGGCTGACCATGCACAGCACACACGACACTCAGCACGTGGCTCAGGGAGTCCCGGCTCCTTAAAGCCCACCGTGGCCCTCCTCCGAGTCCCCAGCCCGGGTAGAAGGACCTTCGGGACGCACGTACCCTGTGATCTGGTATTTTATTGGCATAACGGTGGTGCTGGTACTTACATGGGCTCACCAGGGCCCAGCCACGGCTCTACACGGCCATCGTGGCTCATCTCACCCAGACCCCAGGGTGACCATCCCCATTTCATGGAGGTGGGAAAGGAGGGGCACAGTCACTTAAGTAACCTGCCCAGGATGACGCCCAAGGCAGGATTTGCACCCAGATGGTCCGATATGGAAGCCATCCACCCATCTGCTTCTTCTTCTTCTCCTCCTTCTCCTTCTCCTTCTTCTTTTTTTTTTTAAGTTTTTAGTAATCTCTACACCCAACGTGGGGCTCGAACTCACGACCCCGAGATCAAGAGTCACACGCTCTGGGGAGCCTGGGCGGCTCGGTCGGTCGAGCGTCCGGCTTCGGCCGCTGTGAGGTCATGATCTCACAGCTCGTGAGTTTGAGCCCCGCGTTGGGGCTCTGTGCTGACAGCTCGGAGCCTGGAGCCTGCTTCGGATTCTGCGTCTCCCTCTCTCTCTGCCCCTCCCCTGCTCACGCTCTGTCTCTCTCTCTCAAAAACAAACAAACAGAAAAGAGTCACATGCTCTTCCGACTGAGCCAGCCGGGCGGCCCGGTTTTTAAAACTGGGCTCTACACCCAATGTAGGGCTCGAACTCATGACCCTCAGATCAAGAGTCTTATGTTTTCTTAAACCGAGGTAACATATGCCTAAAATCTACTATTGTGCCGTTTCTAGGCACATAGCTCAGTAGCATTTGGACGTCACCACCGTCCGCCTCTAGAAGGTTTACATCATCCCCAACAGAAACCGTCTCCCCACTAAACAAGAACTCTGCACGCCTCCCCCCTTCCCTAAGCCTTTATCTTGTTTTCTGTTGCTACGACTTTGACTTCTCCAGGTACCCCACGTAAGCGGAGTCCCACAACACTCGTCCCCCTGTGTCTGGCTTATCTCGCTGCGCACAGTGTCCCCAGGGCTCACCCCTGCTGCAGCAGGTGTGAGGATGTCCCCCCGCTTGGAGGCTGAGTGACGAACAGTCCACGGTACGTGCACAGACCGCATTTTGGTAACCCATCCTCGGTCAATGGACACTCGCGTTGTGTCCGCCCTCGGCTGCCGTGAACACGGGCACACACACATCTCTGCAGGCCCCCGCCTTCAGGGCTTGTACGTGGACACCAAGGAGAGGAATGGCGGGACCACGTGGCTTCTATTTAGGGTTCTGACCCCCCCAAATGTTTCTGACAGCGGCCGCGCGTTTTACGTCCCACGACAACGCGTGTTCCGTTCCTCTACGGGCTCTCTGACGTTTCTTCATCTTTTTTTTTCTGCGGGGCACGTCCATCTATCCCAGGACGATGGCCCTCGTGGGGCGGGACTCAAAGAGGAAGCACAGAAGTGACTTAGAAGGGTGCGCGGGCCCGGGAGAAGGGCTCAGTTAACATCACTGAAGGGGGGGGGGCCCGCCCCCTCTGCCCCGAGTGGGGTCCCAGCATGAGAAGGAATCAGCCCAGGAAGAACAATTCACACACTCCTTCTCACCCTGGTTCCCTGCAGAAAGGCCCGGGAAGAGACTAGAAGGAGGGTCAGAAGGGAGAAGGCGCCTCTCCCCCTGATGCACGCGCCCCTGCCCACTGCCCTCCACGCTCACACCCAGAGCAGAAATCTTCCCTCCGAGGTTTCTATTCTCGTCCTAAGTTCCGTCCGTCTCCAGTTACCGGGTGATCAATAGGGACAAGACGTTTGTGGAAGAAGGACAAGAAGGCAAGAAGCGGGGAAGGGGGGAGGGAAGAACACCCGGGGCGGGGGGCGGGGGCGACTGGCCGGTTGGGGGTCGGACATGCCCATCTGGGCTCGGCTCTGTCTCTCCCTCTCTAACCTCCTCCTGGGTAGGACGAAATGCCTACAACAGGACACCCACCAAATCTTTAAGCGGTTTCTACAAGCTCCGGTTGGCTTAATCAACAGTTATTACTGTACAGAACAGGTGCACGGGACCTTAATCTGACACACAGGACCTGTCTCCTTCATCTCCCACAAACACCACCCTGCTTGGCTTGAATGCCTCCAGGAACAGGGAACTCACTCCTCCTTTCCGGTCCCCAGCTGCCAAAGGCCCAACTGGACCGGGTCCCTGGAGCCTCTAAGAATTTTCTGAGCAGACAAATTTGCCCCTGGTCAGGGCTTGGGGGGTGAGAAGACGATGACCCCCGCCCACTCTCTGTCCTAGACCCAGAGTGCTCAGGCCTGGCAATGTTTCCCGTGCCCCAGCTCCCGGATGCCCACCCTGGCCAGGGGCCTGCTGAATTCTCTTAGTCTAGCAGCTACACTATCACCCCTGAGACAAGTCACGAAAATCTCACAGCGTGAGGGGCCCGCCATCCGCTCGTGAGCCGCCCTGGGCCACAGGTGTGTTTTGTTTTACACGGACAGGGGGGTTAAAAAAATGTCGACGTAGGTGCCCACGTTTTAAAAATCACGAATTTTTACGCAGATATCTGCTACGTGCCTTCTCTTGTTATCGCAGAAGGCCTGGCGATATTGGGTCTCTCGTTTGGTCTTCCCCCCACTTCTCCGCAGACCACACCCTTCCCCGTTGTCTCTCCTGGACCACGCTGTTCAGGGATGCTGTCTTCCCCGCTTAAGGGAAACAAAGCTCTTTGTGGTGGGGCTGGGGAACGTGGCGTCTTAAAAACCTCTCCTGTATGATCCTGGCCGGGTTTGGGCTTCGCTGAGCTTGAAACACTTGGGGGTGGAGGTGGGGGCTCTGTTTCTACTCCAAGGACAGCAACGGGATGGTCACATTTCTTCTCAAATCCCGATGTCGCCCCAGATTTGCCACACAGAGTCAGCTGCACCCCTGCTTCACACCTGAGTTTCCCCAACTGTGGAAGGAGAAAACAGCTCCCGTCCCCTTCCTGCCTGCCAGGAACGTGAGTAGATAAGGAAGCGGGACCCCCGCCACCCCCACCCCCGCCTTCTCTCTATCCCAGACCCAGGGTGGGCAGGACCGGCAAGGCTTATTTTGCCAGGGTCCGCGGGGAGGCAGGGCCAGCGGGGGCAGAGGCTTCAAGGCGCTGGATCCTGTTTTGGGTGGGGGTGTAGTGACATCTGCTCCTTCTGTCACCCCCGATCTGTACCCTTTCCTCATTCCCCAGGGGCTTCCTCCAGCTGCTTTGTCCCCCTCCACCCCCCCCCCCCCAGCAGCCAGGTGCCTCTGCACTCCCCCCAACCCCCAATCTGGGTCCCCCTTGAAGGTGCAAATAGCTGACAATCGTGGCAGGGCGGGAGCAACCACAGTACCAGAGACCTTTGGATTTGGGAGAGGGGGGCCAGTGAGATGGCCCTGTATAGAGACGGACTTGAGCTTGGACACGCTTGCCTTGGCTCTTGGGTGTCTGGTGTTTAGTTGAACTGTGTGATCTCCTTATATTCCCTGACCTCAGCCTCCTCAGGTGAAAACACGAGGTAGAGGGGAGCACGGTCTCTGTAGGGAAAGCTCCACGAGGTGGAGATCAGGTCCGGCTTGCTCAATGCCGGATTCTCGGCTTGGGGGATCCTAGCGATGCAATAACCGTTGGGGAATCAGACGACTATTAATTAAATAAGAAAATGCGCACGAAGCCCTTAGCTCCGCGAGCCTCCGCCAATGAGACTGCAGCAAATGCTCAATAAATACCAGCTACTATTGTTGGCAGGCCACGGGGGCAGGGGAGGCCCTCTGGGCCACGAAACTCTCAGGGAATCCCAGAACGGGTTCAGTGTGAGATCCCAGAGCCTGAGAGCTCTCGGGCAGTCCCCAGGTGCCCACTCAGGACCGTCAAGGCCATCATCTGGGCGTCTCCCGGGCCTGTCTGGCTTCCCGGCCACAGCTGGGGTTCCCCACCAGGAATTCAAAAAGAGCAGAGGAAGTCGCAGCCCTTCGCCGAACCATCTGACCAGACCTAATTAATCGATGAGCCAAGCTGTCGCTTTCCTGCCAAACAGCCGCCTGAAGAGTACTTACTTTATCTGTGAATTGATCGCCGTCCTGTTGCCACCACTATGCCTGATCCCCGCCGCCCGCGGAGGCTGAGTGCCAAGGGGAGACGGGAGCTGCCGAGCAGGGGCCGGCCTGCCACCTGGCCAGGGAGACGTGGTCTCCAGGCGTCCCAGTCCTCAGGCTGCAGATGGGAAACTGAGGCCCAGAGACGGGTGCGGAGGGACAGGGCCAGAACCCAGCCCGTCCGGCCCTGGATCCCCCAGTATGGTGGAAGGAGGACCACTGACCAGACTCCTGAAGATGGGGGTCCCCTGCAGCAGCCCGAGGCAGATGAGAAAAGGGGCCACACCCCCCCCAAAAGGTGTGGAGATCTGGTTTCCACCACGATGCTGCTAAGCCAGCTGGGGCTGCTGGGTGGAGGGAGGGTCTCATACCAACCACTGCCTCCCCGGGGCGGCCTGAGGCCACCAGAGGCCCAGGACACGGATCAGAAAGCTGGATCCTCGACCCCCGGCCTCCACAACGGCGGCCCTAGATCAGGTGGCTTCGAGAACATTCCTGAGTGAACGGAACCTGCCCCAAGCGAGGGAGGGTTAGAAGTCACGGGTGTCAGCACCACGGGCCCCTGTATGCCCACCTGCCGGCCTTGAACTGAACCGCCTAAACAACTGCTTGCCTTTGTCTTGGCCCCCCTGGAACACACACACGTGGGCCAAGTAAGATGATGTGCACTCGCAAGCTGAAAACGAAAGCCCGCCCCTCCCTGGCCAGCCCCGCTCTGCAGGCAGGACCACAGTGATGTATCAGCCCACGACGTTTCCAGCCCTGACCTGTACCCGTGAGGCTCTTCCCGGGCCCGGGCAGACTTCCATCCGACGCCTACACCCAAGATGTAGAAATTCTGCACGCGGGTATAGTATACATTTTACAAAAACGGGCTTGTCCTGGACACAGCAGGCAACGAATGGCTTTTTCCTCTCATCAGTAACTCTGGGCTTGGGTGGTCTTTCCGGCCGTGGAAAGACGCCCCCAGCGTATGTCTCCAGGCCCGTGCGGCCTAACCCATGCTCCCGACTGCTGATTACACCCCACCATTTAACTGTCTATCGTCACCACCCAGTGAGAGGGGCGTGATTGTTATCATCCCCATTCTACAGACGGGAAAACCGGGGCACGGAGACGCCCTTGTCCAGAGTCTCCCGGCCAGTAGACAGAAGTGCTGGCAAAGCCACCCAGCCTGTCGGGCTCCACAGCCATCCTCCCAACTGTCACACCAGGGATTCGCACGCCTGAGCGCACCTCAGAATCCCCGGAGGGCTCGTGGAAACACAGAGTGCTGGGCCCGCCCCCGGAGTTTCTGATGCAGGAGGTCAGGTGTGGGGCCCGAGAATTTGCATTTCTAGCAGGCTTCCGAGGGAATGCTGACGCTGCCAGGCCCCGGAGTCACGGCTGGAGAGCCCTACATGCTCCTGTCCCTTGTGACTGACCGCTTGCTTGTGCAGGGCCCGGGCTTCCCCGAGCCTCTCCCCCGAGTGCACACCAGGGAGTTACAGAGCTGGCTCAGGGACAGAGGACTTGCCCCTGCAGACCAGCGCATTATCTGTCGGGGGAACGAATGGCCTGGACAGCAGGGGGACGTGTCATCCTCCGCCATCTTTTCTGGGGATCAGAGGCTGTTTTTACCCATGATGGTCTTTTGCCTCCGCCCAAAAGTGGCCTCAAACATCTCCTGCCCCGAAGCTCCGAGTCAATGATTAACGCGGCCGGTGTGGGCTATCCACACCCCGCATATCCCCAAGAAGAGTCTGGCTCTTGATTTCTTGATTGGCTTCTGGGAGGCAGCCTCCGAGCCCTTGCGATGTCTTGCCTGGTAAGAGCGTCTTTGTGCACCCGGGGTTTTGGGACAGATCAGATCGTGGATGGCAATGATGTGATTTACGGCAGGGGGCTCTGGGTCAAGGGACGGGAGACCAAGGTCAAACATACAGGCAGTCAGCCATGCCTACGTGATCCATTCCCAACACAAACCCCGGATGCCAAGGCTGGCGCAAGCCTCCCCGACTGCCACGCCTCCACACGTTATCACGCATCATTGCCGTGAGCATCGAGTGCTGTCTGCAGGACCGCACCGGCTCGCACCGGTGTCCCCCGGAGCCCGCCCAAGGCCACCTTTTTCTGTTGCTGATCTCAATCTCTTTTCAGTGTGATAAACTGTAATTGAGAGCGTAACAGTTTTGCCAGGTTCTGGGAGTCCTTCCAGCAAATCATTAGGCCTGAGGGTGGTCTCGGGGACCCCCAGACACAAGCGCCAATTCACTGAGTTGCTGGACAATTACAGAGCACTCCCTGAGCGCATGGCTTTCACCCAAGCCCTGCCCACACTGCCCAGCTCCGCTGGTCTCTAGGCCTTCCAGCCCTCCAGGCCCTACGGGGAGCCTTTATCATCCACCATTCACCTCCCTCCATGGAAAAACCCGTGTGGCCACCACAAGCAGCCTCGTGGATGAAATACTACATAACATCCCGAGAATCAGGTGACATCTCAGGAAGAAGGTAACATCCTGGGAACCAGGTGATATCTCAGGAATCACGTGACATCTCAGGAACCAGGTAACATCCTGGGAACCAGGTGATATCTCAGGAATCACGTGACATCTCAGGAACCGTAACATCCTGGTACCAGGTAATATCCTGGGTACTATCTAACCTCCCAGGAATCAGGCAACATCCCTGATGTAACATCCCGGGAACTAGGTACTGTCCTGAGTACCAGCTCACATCACGGGAACCAGGTACCATCCCGGGAACCAGGTAATGTCCTGAGCACCAGCTCACATCCTGGGAACTAGGTACCATCCTGAGGACCAGCTCACATCCCAGGAACCAGGTACTGTCTTGAGCACTAGCCTGCATCCTGGGAACCAGGTACCATCCTGGGGAACCAGGTAATGTCCTGAGCACTAGCTCACATCCTGGGAACCAGGTAACGTCCCGAGTACCAGCTCACATCCTGGGAACTAGGTACCGTCCTGAGCACTAGCTCACATCCCAGGAACCAGGTAACGTCCTGAGCACCAGCTCACATCCCGGCGCGCCCCTCCGCGCCCCCGCCCGCCCAGGCTTACCTGCCAATGACCTCGATGTTGGAGATAGCATAGAAGTACTTGTAGAGGTTCTCCCGCTGCACGTAGGTGCCCCCCAGCGCCGGGCGCAGCAGCCTCATGCGCAGGTCCGTGAGGGTGAAGAAGTCCTTGAGGCCCTTGGCGCTCTCCAGGCGCGTGTAGAGGTTGCCCATGTTGCGCATGTCGGGGCCGGCGAAGATGGCCAGGCGGTCCCGCACCTCGAAGCGCACGTGCTTCTCCTTCTTGGAGCCCGCCCAGCGCGAGTACTCCTCGGTGCATAGCACGCGGTGGGCGCCCGACGCCGGCAGGTCGCGGGCCCGGCGGGGGGCCATGCCGAAGGCCTCCGTGCAGTCCTCGGCGTAGAACTGGTAGGGGTGCCACGTGCGCCCGTTGTCCAGGGACTTCTCGAGGACCATGGCCGTGGGCCGGCCGTACTCGAAGGTCACCACCACGTCGTCCGTCAGCTCCACACTCTTGTTCCACGAGAGGGTGATGTTGGCTTCCAGGGGGCTTGGGTAGCGGCTCCAGGGGACGCTCTGCCAGTACGTGGCCAGGCCCTCGTCCTCCCTGTCGAACATGAGCCGGGGCGGGTGGGCCAGGTCTGGGTTGGACGCGTCACACTCGTTGCTGCACAGGTAGGGGTTCTCCTGTAGGGGGAGGAGACGGCAGGGGTGGGCGCCGGCCGCTCGGAGGCCCCGGGGAGCTGTGGGCCGGCCTGACCCCTTCCCCCCACCCCCCACCGCGTGCCCGGGTGTCGACCGGGAGGTCGGGGGGGGGGCCCGTGGTCTGGTGTCCGGGCGCCGGGCGCCTCTCCTGGGCCGGCAAGCCATACCCGTTTCCCCAAGGCACATCAAGTCACGCAGGCCCACGGGCTTCCCAAGGAAACACACACTCGCTCCTACTCCAAATACAGACCATCAAGGAGGGAGCGTGTGTGCGATCGGGGCTCCTCGTGGCCCGCGGGATGAAGTCCTACCTCTTCAACACAACTCTTCAGCACTCTCCTTCCACCGTATACCTGGAGCCCAGTCTCCCCCTCCCGGGCTCCCGTCCTCCACTCCCGCCCCTGAGCCTTGTCCCGCCCCTGAGCCCCTGTCCGTGCCCCTGAGCCTTTGCAGACGATATTCCCTCTCCTCGACGTGCCCTCCCGCTCTCTGCGGGCCTTGAAAATTCCTACTCATGTTCTTAACCCTTTAAACATCTCCCACCCCAAGATGCCCTCCTGACCTACTTTAAATGGTACCATCAGTAGCAACCCGAGGGGCTGCGGTAGAGAAACTCAAAGTCACGGCAAATATCGGTTGAACCGCCGCCCGGCGTCAGGCATGACGTCTCCGTTACAGACCTCATGCGGAGTCTGGGCGCGCCGGGAGGTTGCTGGGTGAGTCTCAAGAGGGTGCATCTTTGTGGCGCGTCAGTTCTGGGGCCTTGGCACAGGCCTGGCGGGCTCAGTGGGGGGGACGCTGGCTCGGCCCCCCCATATTCTCTGCCTCCTCCCCGCCTGCCCCCCAGGAGGCGGGCAGCCCGCTCCCAGCCATCGATGTGGCCCCTCAGCTGTCACAGATGCACCAGGCCAGTGCATACCCTAACAGTAGGGGAAACCGCTCATGGGGAGACAGAGGGTCCTGGAGACTCTCTCCACCGTGGGGCTCAGTCTTCTGTAGGCCCAAAACTGTTCTAAAACATAGGCTATTAATTAAAAAAAAAAAAAAAAGCCGTCACAAAGAACCACAGTGCCCAGACCGCTCACGGCCCCTTTTGACGAATATTTCAGGTCTCTGGTTTGCTCAGAGACAAAAAAGCGTGGATGTGAGTTAAAGTCTCTCCCTCCAAAATGAGCCACCCGGCTCCCACGGGGCAGTGGGCGCGTTGCCTCCTGACAGGCCGGGTTGGTGCCCCGGCCAGCATCACCGCTGATGCCCTTTAGTGGGGGACAAGTTCCCAGGCCGCCCCGGGGTCCTGGGTGGGCAGGCTGGCCCCGGAGATGACTGCGGCAGGCTCCACGAAGCCTTGACCAAAATAGCTCTGTCCTTGGTCCCCCGTGGTGCCGCTGTCCATCTCACCCGGCCCGGGCCCGCTGATCCTCAGGATGCGCAAACCTCGGGATGGAAGGGGTAAGCCGCTGAGTCCAACTCCTCGCTCAGCAGACGGGAGAACAGGAGAACAGGAGGGACTGGCCCAGGTCCCCTTGACAGGGGGCCGCGTTTGAGGATGAGGCCTGCTCCTGTCCTAGACAACCTCAGGGGTGTCCTGAAACGCGGGTGACTTCGCAACATGGCAGGGACAGGCATCTGGCTCTGCTCGTGGGGGGTCCCAGCTCCCTTGAGCTCCAGCTGAGTGACCTTGGGCCACTGCCCTGAATGGGACGGGGGCTGAGAGGCTCCCTGGGGATGGCCCAGCGGCCTGCAGAGGCCAGGCCTGGTGGCAGGAGGGCAGCAGGCTGTGAGGGCTAGAGGAAACAAGCCTCCCCCGGGGGGACAGCCCCTGCCCCAGTCCCTCTGCCAGCCCCCAGCAGAATCCAGAGGCAGATCTGGCTCTGGTCATGCCATTTGGGATGGAGACGCCCCAGAGCTCACACATGGACACTGGGGGCAAGAGGACCCTAGGATGGCATCCCCCCCCCCCCCAGCAATCTCGTGCTTCCCACCCCCAGTTCCCCTTCTACTGCTGCTGGCACCCTGTTAACGGCTAACTTGTGTCTCCCTCCAAATCCCTCCTAAACGTCAGGATCTTGGAATGTGACTGGTCGGAGATAGGGGCCTTTAAAGGGTGATTGAGTTAAGATGAGACCATTAAGGGGCGTCCAGATGGCTCAGTCAGTTAGGCGTCCGACTTCCGCTCAGGTCATGATCTCACGGTTCGTGGGTTCGAGCCCCGTGTGGGACCCTGCGCTGACAGCCCAGAGCCTGGAACCTGCTTCGGACTCTGTGTCTCCCTCGCTCTCTGCCCCTCCCCCACTCATGCGTGCTCTCTCTCTTTTTCTCTCTCAACAATAAATAAACATTAAAAAAAAAAAATGAGACCATGAGGATGGGTCCTGATCCGACACGACTGGTGTCCTTGTAACGAGAGGAAGTTTGGGTCCACAGAGAGACACCGGAGGCGAGTGCACACAGGGGGAAAACCACATGAAGAAGAAGGAAGAGGGTGGTCATCTGCAGGCCAAGGAGAGAGGCCGCAGAAGAAACGAGACCTGCCTGGGGCTTCGAGGGTCACACGAACTTTGATCTTAGACTTCGGGCCTCCAGAGGCACGAACAAATAAATTTCTGTTGTTTAAGCCACCCGGGACCTAGCTCATCCCCAAGTTGGGGACAAAAGGAAGGTTAGGGTGGGAGCAACAGTTCAGAGGGGCAGGACTGAATTGTGAGTTTTTTATGATTTCCCCAGAAGCTCCCTCTGGGGCTCTGTCTCTGCAAGCCTGGTCTCCAGCACGCCGTCACCAGGTGACATCATACTTCGTGCGCATCCGGATAACTCCCATCGATCCAGCACCGAAGGCTGTGCCTTTTCCCTGGTTTGCCTCATCTCCTCTCCCCTCTGAGTCTGTGCTCCTGTGGCCACTCTCCCTCCTCGGGGTTTTCAGAGCCCTACCCCCATGCACCTCCTCCAGGAAGCCCTCCTTGCCTGACTCAATATTTAAACCCAGTTCCTTTGTCATCCATCCTGGGTTATCAGGATGTTCATCTGGGACAGCGTGGGAAAGCCTCTGTATAGGGCCTGGACCTCAGTAGCCGGTCACTAAATTAGAGTTATTACGGTCATGATATTAATCAGTTATTCACATAACGACGCTTCGGTTAATATTCCTCTATCTCCGGTCGGATGTCGATATTATTCCTGTCAACCCTCCTCACTGCTGTGACTCACCCACACTTCACCTCTCCCCGGTTTTTCTCCACCCCCCTGCCTTACCTCCCCTGCCCAGCCTCTTGGAGGACCCCACGGGGGGACATCGGATCCAGCACGACGCCCGGCTGCGTCAGCCTGTCTGTTACCAGGAAGACTGACACGGCCCGCTCTGCCAGGGGACGGGGGTGCTCCAGCTCGGCTGCCGACACCATGCGGCCTTCACCTGCAGTGCCCTCTGGCCCCCCGCCCCCCCGGCCCGGGAAGCAGATGGTCAGAAACTAATGAATCAGCCTGTGCATTTACCAGCCCCGCGCCTGCTGCTGAACGGGCTTAATCAACAGCGAGCACGATAAATAAATCCCAAGCCATCGCCAGCACAAGTCTCTCCGCCTCTCTCCCATTTCACTTCTTCCTTCCGCCGCCCTGCCCTCGCGCCCCAAGATCTTTGAATTCCATTTAACCACCTAGGGGTGCGGGGCGTGTCCCCTGCTGAAGGCGACGTCCACGCGGAACCAGCCGCCCGTCCCAAAGGGCGAGGCTCTCGCCCTCGCGTTCCTTCTGTTCTCCCCTAGCAAGGGTCCCGAGGAGGAGCCTGGGGTGAGGGGCCCAGTTTACCCCAAGCCCCCCACCCCCACCCCGTCCCAAGGGCTGTGCATCAGCTATTTACAGCAGGTGCGAGGGAGGGGCTGGGCTGGAGGGTCGGCGTCTCCTTCCTCAGTCCGCACATTTCCCCCCGTCTCTGTGAGATCAGGCTAATAATGAAACAAACAGTCCAAATAATGCCTAGTGTCTCATACCTGGCCTCACACCAGAGAGAAAGTTAGGGGGGGTTTGAGGCACGCCTTTAACCTTTTAGGATGATACCAAAGCCAACACCTGATATTATCAAAAATAGTAATTAGTTGTTTAGACCTTTTACGAATAGCACCAAAAAAAAAAAAAAAAAAAAGTAAAGAAATAAGAATTTCTTTCTGATTAAAAGCTTTGAAACGTTCTCCCCCCCCCCCAAAAAAAAGTCACACACCACATTTTGCATCCAATCCTGGGGATTCATGGGGTCCCATCTCCCCATTTAGGAGCCCCGGTTCTGGAGTCTGGAGCAGTTAAGGAAACTGGCTTGGAGCGCCACAAGTCCTGGGTTTAATCTCAGCTCTATCCCTTGAGGCTGTGTGCCCTCGAGAAACTTGCTTCACCTCTCTGAATGTTTCGTTTCTCGTCCAACCTGTGAGATAACGCGCACGTGAAATACCTAGAAAACGTCTCCAAGCGGCAGCAACGATTATTCAACAGCAGCTCCAGACACACTCGCTCGGGGACTTTCCTTGCAACCTTCCTGGGGAAGAAGGAAGGCTGAGGGCAACCGGCTCATTAACAGTAAAATCAGAGCCTCACATGAGCCGCCGGCTGCCTTGGGGACCGCGGGCTCAGGAGAGCCTAACGATCTCGCTGTTCACCGAGTGCTGTGTGCCAGGGCTGGGCACCCATTCCACGTGGCAGACTCCCAGCATCCTCCCGGGCGGTCAGTGCTCCCGAGGACGTGCCACCCCCCACGTCACTTCCTCTGAGCACAGTGGGATCTAGCCAAGGAAATCTTGGGGAAGCCCAGCCCGTCCTACCTGCCTGGCCGCAGGCTCTCCCATCTCTGCAGACACACCCAGGAGGGGTGGGGGTGGCGGGGAGGGGCAGGGGCGCGGGGCGAGGGGAAGGCAGCCGGCTAGGACGACAGCACCAGAGAACGGGGTGGGAACAAAGCGACAGACACACCGAGCAGGAGTCGCTTGGGAGGAAGTATCCTACGGAGAAACCATTTCGTACCACGATTTTCAAACCTTTCCGCGGGCTCTCGGATGCTTTCGCTCTTATGTCATTTTCTGGGCAAAGGGGCGATGGGGGCGGTGGGGAGGGGGCGGTGGTTGCCGTTGGGAGTCAGAAGCCAGCCTGGAAGCAGTGTAGACGACAGCTTTGGGCGAAAAGCATAATCGAGCAGGAAAGCCAACTGTGAGCAGGGATGGGGGTAACCGTGCCCAGGGGAGGTCTGGCTGTCTGGACCAAGGAGCCTTTGCGGGGTCAGCGACTGAAACTAACCAAGCCTCGGGGAGAGGAACCAACAGCTCTGCGAGGACGGGCCCGCATCCTAGCCCGGGTTGAGATGAACAATCCCTGACGGGGCGGGCCGTGGTGACGTGTGCAGCAGCGTCAGAGAACTCCCCCAGGCGCCCACCGGCCACCCACAAACCCCCGCACCTCCCCGCTGGAGGGGAAGCCCCGCGAGGGCAGCGGCCCCACCCGCCTCCTTCCTCCCTGCAGCCGGGACCCCGGCGCTCCTCGGGGCTGCTTGGGAAAACTTGGCGGAGAGGACGGAGTCCAGCGAGGGCGAGAGGGCTGACTTCTCAGGGCCCCCGTGAGAATCACACTAGGCTCCGCGTGGCAAGCGCCTTGCGTGACCCCGGCTTGCCAGCGATGGGTGTGGGGACAGCACCACGGCCGCCGCCAGCTGGGCAAACAGCACGGTCCACACCCCACGCGTGGGCCGTCCTGGAAGATGGGGTCCTTTCATTTAGGGTCTACAAAGAAGGAAAGGCTGAACAATGCCTCAAGGTCACACTGCTTTGTTGTTTGTTTCTTTGTTGAGCATTTATTTATTTTTGGGGAGGCAGAGACAGACAGAGTGCAAATGGGGGAGGGGCAGAGAGAGAGGGAGACGCAGAACCCGAAGCAGGCTCCGGGCTCCGAGCCGTCGGCACAGAGCCCCACGCGGGGCTCGAACCCACGGACCGCAAGATCATGACCTGAGCTGAAGTCAGACACTGAACCCGGGCGCCGCAAGGCCACACTGCTTCGAAGGGGCCAAGTGGGACAAGAAGCCAGGGAGTCGGGCTCGGTGATGTGGGAGGAAACTATGCCCTTTGCCCAAAAGGGAAGGACGCCACCGCCCCCAGACCCGTGCCGCTCCCTTGAGAGTCGGGTTCCACGGGGAGGCAGACAGCCCATGGCTCTGCCACCCAGGCGTGTGGGCAGGCCCAGGGAACAGTTTAGCAGCTGACAGATTTTTCTGAACCTGTCTGCCGAGTTGCCAACTGAACTGTCTCATGCTCAGCCCGTCAACCTCGGCGCGGCTGGAGGCATCTGCCGGTGGGAGGCGGGAGGCTGCCAAGGAGAGCCCTGGGGAGGGGTGGGGAGCGAGGGGTGCCAAGGCGGAGGGACGCGGGGCAGGGCCATCACCAGGCATCCCGAGGGCTCTGAGGGTCAGGCGAGGCAGCACCAGCTCCCTCTTGCAGAACTGGACTTGGGCGAGCAAAGGTAGGGGAAAGGCAACAGGCAGCTGAACCAGCCCCTCCCTCCACCTTGCAGGATGCTTCTAGAACTCCGGGGGAAACTCTTCCAGCCTGGGCAGGTGTGTAAGTCAGTCCTAAGTCCCCTGACCCATAGGGTCACGGATCTGGGATTCAGGTGATTGTCCCTAACCCCATGTATGACCCTGGGCGGGGACTTGCCCTGTCGGTGCCTCAGTTTCCCCATTGGGGAAATGATCGAGCTCTGACACTGACCTCGCCGAGTCCACGTTCCTCGGCCCCCCACCCCACCTGGGAGGAAGGGCACAGAGGGAGGGCAACCCCTCCTCCCTCCACTCCAGGGAGAAAGCCAGGGTGCCCAGGGAATTCTCCCTAACAAATTATTTCCTATTTATTGGTAAGAGAAGTTGCAGCGGGGATAAATTATTAACAAAGTGGAAACGAGATTCTGTCGCGAGCAGATTCTAATTCCAGCTGCCCTGGCGGTCTCTGGCTCCCCACCCCCTCCCTCCCTGACCTCTCCTCCTGGGGTTCCGCTGACCCCTGTCTCTGTGGCTCCCCCCTCCCCAACACCCTCGGCCCCGCAGGCTTCTCTCCCTCACCCTTTTGGGTTTCTGTTTGAGCTGGAGCCTGGACCGAAGCAAGGTGACCCCTCCCTGCTCGTGAATCAGCGGAAAGCGACCCGAATGGCATTTCAGGGCAGAGCTGCCGCTGGCCAGGGCAGCTCCTCTTGTTTTTTTTTTTTCTTTTTTGGTTTGGTTTCTTGTTGGAGCCATTTCTTCCCAGCCCAGCCACTGCTCATAGGAAAGGCCAGGAGCCTGGACAAGGGGCCTTCCCTGGCCTCATCCATCCCGGCAATGAGCATCCAGAGGCCACGGCGAGAGCCCCCCCACTCACCCCCAGCCCCCGACTCCCCACCAGCCACAGTGGGCATCTCCTGGTCAAAGGTCCCCCTCAGACCCCCCGGACCCACCCTGACCCCAGTTATTCAGCTGCCCAGATCAGCTCTCTACTGTTCCAGTTGCCCAAGTTGTGTGGGAGGAAAGGGAGGCCTTTCACTTCAACCCTGCCTACAAGTGACCTCCTTCCAGAACCTTCCGTGACTGGGACTGCACTCTAGGACAGCAGGGACCAGGTCTGGCCTACCCGTTCCCCACACTCCCCAGTGACGATTTGCATGAGGACCCCCAGCCATTGGCTGCCACGAGAGTGTTTGTCGAGCCCTTACTCACGAGGGCACCTTCTCGCCCGTGCCTGTCAATCTCCTTGCTCCGGCGCAGCTCAGAGAGGGTGAACAACCTGCCCGGCACCACCCAGGGAGGACTGTGTAGCTAGCCGGCTTCCGACAGCCGTGGGAGGAGCCGGCTGAGGTTGGTTCTAGAAGCCAGCAGGGACCCCCACCCGCCAGTCCCGTGCCCCACCTCTGGCTTCCCCGACAGACACAGCCAGCAAGAACTTCTGGTGACCAGAGGGCATCAGGTTGCCCCGGAGGACTGTCCAGGAGGGGGTCAGCTGGGAAGCCAAGGTCAGAAGGACAAGGGTGCAAATGTCAAAACCCCACTCACCAGGAGGGCAGGTCCAGTAGGACTGATTTCCTCCCTCAACTGAAGAGCCAGAGGGGATGGGTGGGGCCTTGTCAAGGCTCTGGCCAGACAAGAGTTAATCTCTCCAGGAGCTTAAAATTGTATAGCAGTCTCCCCCCGCCCCCACCTCATCCACACGGGATACTTTCTAGTACCCCCAGTGGATGCTTGAAAACCCAGATAGTACCAAACCCCACATATACTGTTTTTTTCTTCTTTTTTAATGTTTATTTTTACATACATTTATTTATTAATGGGGGGGGGTGGCGGGGAGAGAGAGAGAGAGCTCGTGAGCAAAGGAGGGGCAGAGAAAGAGGGAGAGAGAGAGAATCCCAATGCGGGACTCGATCCCACGACCGCGAGATCTCGATCTGAGCTGATATCAAGAATCGAACGCTCAACTGGCTGAGCCACCCGGGTGCCCCTACCTTTCTGTTTTTATTTAAGAAATCTCTACACCCAGGGGGCGCCTGGGTGGCTCCGTCGGTGAAGCGTCCGACTTCGACTCAGGTCATGATCTCGCGGTCCACGAGTTCGAGCCCCGCGTCGGGCTCTGTGCTGACGGCTCGGGGCCCGGAGCCTGCTTCGGATTCTCTGTCTCCCTCTCTCTCTGCCCCTCCCGTGCTCATGCTCTGTTTCTCCCTCTCTCTCAAAAAGTAAATAAACATTAAAAAGGAAAAGAAAAGAAATCTCTACACCCAACGTGGGGCTCCAACTCACGACCCCCGAGATCAAGAGCTGTGTGCTCTTCTGACGGGGTCAGGCAGGCAGCCCATGACGTTTTCCCCTGTAGGCGCACAACTATGATAGAGTTTCGTTTACCAATTAGGCACAGCAAGAGAGCAACAATGGTGACTAACAATAAAATACAACAGTCATAACCAAACACGGTCACAAAAGTTATCTGAGTGTGGTCCCTCTCACTCTTCCTGTGATGTCCTCACCCCTCTCGTGACACGAGGCGACAAAAGGCCTACGTGACGGGGCGCGGTGAGGCGAGGGATGTGGGCACACAGCGTGGGGCCACCGTCTGACCCAACGCCAGGAGGGAGATCGTCCGCTTCCAGACCACGGGTGACTGTGGGTAACTGAAACCACAGACAAGGGATGGCTGCTGTACTCTTAAAAAAAAAAAAAAAAAAGGATGCATTCTGTTTTGCCCTGGGCATAGGCGGATTCTTCCCACAGCCAGATTTCTAGGAATGTTCGGGGTGGGGAATTCTATCCCAGCCGAAGGGGGCCTGCACCGATCCCTATGGTCCCCCCCACGGGCGGCTTCGGCACCCCAGCCCCTCACCTGCTACATCATCACTGACCAGGCACGTGCAGGCATCGGTCTCAGACCAGGAACGGCTCCCCCTCCATTTGCACACCCCCAGCGACAGGGAACTCATTACCATAAGAAGCAGATAGGCCAAACTAGACTGCTAACTCCCTAGAAAGTCTGGCAGTATATTTTGGCTCCCACTCTACGTACTTTCTCTGCCCCAGGCCCCCTTGCTTTTTGCGTTTTGGTCCTGTTTTCTCTGCTTCTGCAGTAAACAGTTTCTAATTGATTTGAAGAAGCAGCTAGAGAAGCTGCATTCGCCCAAGTCCTCCTCCTCCCCCCATGTCAGGAGCTCAAATCCTTCCCCACCAGGGCCAGCGGGAAGGCTCGGTGCCTCCTCCTGCACAGACACAACCCATTCGGCCAGGGAGCCGCCTGCCCTGCTCTCCGTCCCCCCTCCCAGCACGCCCCACTCCCCACCCGAGGCCCCCCCACCCAAACAGCCCGATGCTTTTGCTTAATACCTTTTTGCAAAGTAAAGAAGGCGAGATGGGGGGACGAAAGAAAGGAGAGAGAGAAAGGGAGAGAGGAGAGAGAGAGAGAGAGGGAGGGAGGGAGGGACCGGGCAGGGTGGGGGCAGGGTGCAGGGAGGAGAAAAGCCACATCCAGAGAAGCCGGGTAAAGTGCATTATTGATTCAGGACTCAGAAAATGCTTAGAGAGTAGGAAACACGCCTGCTCTTTAAAAGCTTGTGCAAAGCTGAAGCTACACACATGCAGCCTTCCCAAAGAGGGCCTGCTCTGCTGACATGAATATTTTATCAGGGAGGAAAGAAAAAGTGGTGAGGAGGACTTAAATGCTGGGGTGGGGGTGGAGGGCAGAGCGCGGAGCGGCCCCTCCCCACCCCGAGAGCAGACCTTGGCCTCCTTGCCAAAGAGCAGAGCAATGGGGCCTCGGTGGTCCCGAAAGGGGCACCCACTGAAAGGGAAGGGTCCGGGAGGGGTGAGGCCCGAAGCTTGAGCCGAAGCCCCTCCCCTAACCTTTGCCCGGCCACTACCAGCCCTCCCCCACACTCCCCTGCTGAGCCCCGGAGGCCACCCCTTCGGATAAAGTCCAAACCCCAAGGGGTCCTGGCTCTGCCCAGCCCCCACCATTCACGCCCCGCTCTGCCCTGTTTCTGTTTTTTGCTAAACTTCCACACTGAGTACTGTCACTGGACCATTGGGATCATGATTTTTCACGTGAGACTTCCTCCTCTCTACGCATGACAGTCCTACGAGCTAAGGCACAAGTCCTCATTTTGTTTTTCAGGTGAGGAAACGGAGGCGCGGGTAGGCACCGGGCCCGATGGGACCTCGGTGAGCCAGAGGCAGAACTGGTGTTAGAAATTGCAAATTACGTGCTCTACGGAAAGCCTAGCAGGCCACCTGTCCCTCGCCATGCAGTCATTCCCTGGTTTAGGGGCAATTTAATGGCTTTGTGGGCCACAGATGCGAGAGTAGACACAGCGTCCAGAGGGATGGGGCCTGCCTGTACGAACAGCCACAAGCCGAGACCTTGAAGGCTTTCTTCTTGCTGGTCTCTGAGGAGCTAAGAAGTGGTGGGGCAGCCCGGGCAACAGCTGGGCACACTTGGACGGGTGCACCACCCTGGGGATGAATCCTTTGGAGAGGGCAGGGGTGGCGAGGCTGAGCTGGTGAGGGTCCGTTCGTTGATTTATTCACGCCTTACCGACTGTTCCCGCATGTCCTGTTTGCAAAGTAGTCCCGGCAAAGCAGCAGTCAGGCCAGGCTGGTCATCAAAATTCCTGGAAGGGAGGGCGTGCAAATATTCCTGGGCCCTCAGGCCGGAGATTCGGCCCGAGGAAAACCAACCTACCAAACCCCTCCGCCGTGACTCGGATGCCCGGTCGGGTTTGGGCATTCTGTGACGTCAGGCCTGCTATCACCATCACCCCTGATTCATAGGCGAGGGACGTGGAGCCCCCAGAGGCCAGGCACCGACTCAAGGTCACACTTCTCGTAACCCGGGCATTTTGACCCCTTACGGGGGCACTGAGCACTCTACGGTGACCACCAGAGAAGCCACCCTTGGCTTGGTCCCCCAAAGTGGCCCAGGTGACAGGCCTGGAGGAGAAGTGGGCTGGTCAGGAAGGCTTCCTTGGGGAGGTGGGGTTTCGGAAGGGCGGGCCCGGGAGGAGGGGTGGGCTAGGGACGGACAGGGGAAGGTTCAACCAGGCTGTGAGGAGGGGTGCCCTGTGCAGCGAGGCCCCGTAAAGGCCAGTCTGGACGTGCAGAATTTACGCAGGGAGAGACGAGTTAACGCACTTGGCAGGCCGGGGGCCTGGCGGGGAATGGAGGGGATGAGGGCAAAGGGGCGGCCTGGGGCCAGCGGCGGCCTTGACATTCAGCAGCTGCAAGAGGGCCCTGACTGTGGCTGGCCAGCCTTCCTCCGGGAAGAGGGGTTAAGAACCTGAGAACAAAGGGCGAGGGACCCTGAGGCGGGAGCCGGCACCCCTCAGCCCCCAGAGGCCAGAGCAAGGCTGGGGCGTCTGCAGGTCAGGGGCAAGGACGGGTTCCGAGAACGAACTCTCTCCCTCTCTCGCCTTTGAATTTAAAGGAATGACAAGATGCTTAAGGCCAGAAGGGATCCGGCTGGTCCTGGGAAAGGCTGAAATGGTGGTTCTCACACTTGGTGGTGCCCCGGGACCGCCTGGGGAGTCCAATTAAACCCCGGTGCCCAGGCCCGCCCCAGGGACCGTGTGCAGGATGGGCAGGGAGCACACGGGATCCCCCGTGCAGCCGGCTGAGAGCAGGGCACGCGGGATGCGGGCCCCAGCAGAGCCTCGAATCTGCACAGCGACCCGGCCCCTGCCTTCTCCACTCCCCCAGTCCCATCGGCCCACCCGAGTTTGGAGCCTTCAAGAAGGCTGCCCCAATGGTTAGGAGACACGGGACCGACGGAGGAGACAGGCACAAAATCGGACCCCCTTTCCTGATGCAGAGGCGCTGCTCACCGTGGTTCTCACCTTAGACGCACTCGGGCCCCCAGACCAGTCACGTCACGCCCTCTGGGGTAGGTCCTACCTATCGGGGCGGTTCAGCTGCCCAGGAGACTCCAGCGTGCAGCCAAGCTAGAAGGCCACTGCCCCGAGGACCCTGCCGCGGGACAATTCTCCATCTGGCGGTGGCACCCGGCCCCCAGCCCCCCTTTCCTACCGCTACCCCCAGGCTGAGAGGCGGCCAGACTGTTGGGGATCCCTGGTGGGAAGGGGCGGGCTGCCCAAGCCAGGCAGACAGGCCCAGTGGAAGGCGGTGGAAGGCGGTGGAAGGCAGACGCTGCCACGCTCCCCCCTCCCCGTGGCTCTCTCCCCCCTCTATTTTTAGGTCCATTACTGTCCATTGTTGGGTGTATTTTTTTTTCCCACTCTTTCCCCAGAAAAACAGCTCAGGTTCCTCCAGGCAAAGCCGTCTCCCCAGAGCGTGGGAGCACACACATTGCCAAGTAGATATGATATAAGTGAATTATCAGCTAAGTGGATCTGCAGACTCCGTCATGTCTCAAAGGGCAGTGGGGGGGGGGTGGGTAACCGCCACCATTGCTCACTCCTCCCCAGCCCTCCCTCCTGGGGCTGACAGGGCGTGCTGGGGGAGGAGAGGCTGGCAGGGACAGTATGCTCACCCGGCACGAAGGGCCACACGCAGATGACAACCAACTCAATCCATCAGGCGCTAAGCTATTCGGAGCGCCTCACATCAGCTAAATGGCCTGCTTAGCGGCTAAGTGCTGGGTCCGGGCGGC
This sequence comes from Leopardus geoffroyi, assembly GCF_018350155.1. Classification (NCBI taxonomy): domain Eukaryota; kingdom Metazoa; phylum Chordata; class Mammalia; order Carnivora; family Felidae; genus Leopardus; species Leopardus geoffroyi. Next base: position 90,113,439 of record NC_059342.1, on the reverse strand, counting down.
CCAAGGTGGAGGTGCCGAGCTCGTCTGCTTCGATGCTGTGTGACTTTGGGAAAGTGGCCTCCCCTCTCTGAACCTTGGGTTCCTCATTATTCAAAATGGGCATAGGTATGGGATCTACCGTAAGTCTTCTGGGAGGGTTCAATAGGTTAGGTGAGGTTAAGTGCTTGGTATACAGTAGGCGCTCAATAAATGCAAGCTGTTGGTTCTTGGAGGAGGAGGAGGAGGGGGAGGAGGAGGAGGAGGGGGAGGAGGGGGAGGAGGGGGAGGAGGATCAAGACAATCCTCAGACAATAGGACCAGTCAGTTACAAGAAGGAAAGCATTAATTTTCCTGAGCATGAGGGCCCCCCAGAAGGACCGTAGGGGTCCACGAGTGGACTCAGGACGGTGTGCTTGTAACCGTGTGTGTGCGCGCGCCTGTGTGTGTGTGTGTGTGTGTGTGTGTGTGTGTGTGTGCGTGCCCTGTTCCTGCAGGAGTAGCATGGACTCTCAAAGGGGTCTGAACCCCCGAGGCAGGAGCCCCTGCTGAGGGACGGGTTGGTCTCCTGCTCTGTTTGTCCCCTCTGGGTCCCTCCTGGGTGCCTGGGACCTTACTGGTTTGCTCCCCCCCTCTCTCCCGCTCCCTCTCCAAGTTTCAAGGTCCCGAAGCTTAGCAGCAGAATCAGGGAATGCAGTGGGGTTCTGAGGTTGACCAGCCGACAGGAAATCTCCACCTCAAGACTTGCCTTGAGGTCACCCCAGCTTCTAGAAACCGGTCCAGTGGGGAGCCCGGACTCAGCACAGTGCCAGCCCCAGAGCTGTGGGATTTGGGATGGTACCTGGGGTGGGGACAGGGACAGCGACAGGGTGTCCTGTGGCTGGCTGGCTTCTCCTTCTACCGTCACCTGCCTTGGGCTGTCTCTTGATTCCCAGAGGGAGGGGACGCCCCAAGAACCCCAACTGGCCGCCGCCATCTGCTTGGGCTAGAGCAGAGGAAGGTAGCTCGAGGGTAACGTGCAGGCTCCTTCGCTCACTGGCCTCCTTTTCACCTTTGCCCAACAACAGACTCTGCTATGACCGAGGGGGAAATGCCCTGGTCGTGTTTCATTTCCTTTTATTTCCCTGGTCGACACTTGGAGTCAAGTGGACAAATGACATGGGCCGCAGGAAGGGACCGGGATGAGGGATGGAGGGATCCAAATGGTCCCGCGGCACCCGGGGCAAACAGCCGGGGGACAAGAGTGCCAGATCCTTGATGACGGGCCGAGTCCCTTTCACGGGGGGGTGGGGGTAGCTCTAGAAGGCCCCAGGTTTAGGTGTGGAAGGCAGATCAATGGGAGGGACTCAGCGAGAGCGAGGGTGCATTCTCTAATGAAGGTGACCCTTCCACAGCTGGGCCCTGAGATCCTGGGTCCCCTTTCTGGCCACCTTCCGTGGTGCCGCTGCAGCCGGGAGAACCACAGCCTGGCAGGGGGGGCAGGCTGGGATGGGGGCCTCAGAGCCCTCTGGGCCCCGGGAAAGCCAGCTTTGAGCACAGCCCGGTCACCGGGGGCCGCACACACGTGTGAGAATTCACCTGGGGGTGGGGGCAGAAGGCACACGCGTTGACGTTATGTCACATGTACCCTAAAGGGGCAGCTTGGGCACCCGCTGGCTGCAGGCAGCCTCCAGGCAGGCATCCCGTGTCCCCCACCAAACGCCATCAAGTGAGGTCATGAGTGGACAGATGGAGATCTGGTATGGAACGCCTCATGTCCCCAGGGCTCTGATGCATTCTTTCAGGAGAGCCGCGGGCCTACGGCGGAGCTTCCTGGGTCTGCTGTCCCTCCCCTGGGTCTGCTGTCCCTCCCCGGGGGCCCAAGGAAGTCACTCCATCCTGCTGGGCCTCAGTTTGCCCTCACACAGGAAATGAGGGGAGCTGGATTTGCCCAGCAGCTTCACGTCGTGTTTATGGGGGGCCCTAGGACGGCCGTGGGGGGCGGGGGGCTCAGGGCCCGGGGACCGGGGCGGAGGGACACCAGTCGCCTGGTCCAAGGAGCCCACTTTCCCCTGAGCTGCCAGATCCGCGGTAATTTGCTCACACGTACTGATCTTCTAACCTTTAAGACCCCTTCCAAACTGCACTCCCTACTTGAGATAGAAGATAATTGTCGGCAGCATTTATCTTGTGGGGCAAAGGTGGGAGACAGAGACTCTTCTGCCCTGCTGAGTGGGTCAGGGAGGGGTGCCGTGGAAGCTGGAGAGGAGCTACCCCAAGACCAGAGAGAAGTCACAGGTTGGGCGGTGCTCCCCAGTTATCCTCCTCTGGGCATCAAAGCTAACAGCCCAGCCTAAAAGCTAGGTCGGGGGTGGGGGGAAGGAGAAGCGGAAGAGGAAGGAGGTGAGAAGGGGGAGAGGTGGGGAGCATGCCTCGGGCCTCACCATGGCATCGTTGTCAAATACCCGGGATCGGAGTTCAAGCCCGGACTCTCCCCTCAGTCTTGGAGTCTCAGTTTGCTCATCTGTGAAATGGGGACTACGGTTTCCCGTGCAGGGCATTTGGGAGCGCCTGAGGAGACACCCGGCCCGGAATGCTCAGTGTTTCCACGGAAAAGATGGAGATCCCAGACGTGAACCCTCACGCCTACGGTCAATGGATTTTCGAGAAGAGTGACAAGAATGTTTAATGGAGAAAGAACGGTCTCTCCAACAAAATGGTGCTGGGGGAACCGGCTGTCCTCATGCAAAAGAAGGAAGCTGGATCCTTCTTTTACAATATATACCAGAATTAACTCAAAATGGATCGAAGATCTGGACACGAGAGCCAAAACTGTAAAAGTCTTAGAAGAACACATGGGGGTAAACATTCCTGACCTTGGATTTAGTAATGGTTTCTTTGATACAACATCCAAAGCATACACACAAAAAGGAAAAAGAATAGATCAATTAGACTTCAGTAAAATAAAAAAAAAAAATGTGCGTTAAAGGACACAATCAAGAGGGTGAAAAGACTATCCACAGAGTGGGGAAAATATTTGCAAATCGTGTATCTGATAAGGATCTAGCACCTAACATATGTCAAGGACACACAGAAATCAACAATAAAAAGGCAACCCAATGAAAAACAGGGCAACAGACTTGAATAGATATTTCTTGAAAGAAGATATACAAAGGGTCAATAAGCACGTGACGCCTAGCACCATTAGTCACTAGAGCAAGGCGAGTCAAAACCATACGCAATGCCATTTCACACCCGCTAGGGTGTCCACAATAAGAAAAGACAAAAATGAGAAATACCCAGTGCTGGCGAGGATGGGGAGAAATCGGAACCAGGCACAGTGCTGGTGCGAATGGAAGGTAGGCGCGGTTGCCATGGAAAACATTTGGACCTCCGCCAAAACTTAAACATAGAATGACCATATGACTCAGCAGTTCTATACCCAAGAGCAGTGTCCACAAAAGAAAATTCTGCCCAGGTACCGAACAGCATTATTCATAACAGCCCCAAAGTCAAAGCAACCCCCATGTCCATCAACCGGTGAATGAATACAAAAAAATGTGGTCTACCCACACACTGGACTGTTACTCAGCCTGAAAAATAGAACGGAGTTGACACCTGCCAGGACACGGTGAGCCTCGAAAACGTGACACTGAGCGAAAGAAGCCAGGCGCAAAAAGTCACCTGTTGTATGATTCCATTTACGCCAAGTGTCCTGAATAAGCAAATCCGCGGAGACAGAAAGCGGACGAGCGACTAGTTGCCAGGGGCTGGGGGGAGGGGCGATGCGGCGCGACAGCGGCCGCAGGAAACATGATTTCCTCTTTCCGGGTCGAAGACGGCTCGAGACTACACGAAAAGTGGTGGTCGCACAACGTTTTGAGTGTACTAAATGCTACTAAACTATATCCCGAAAAACGGTTAAAAAGGCAATGTTTCTGCTCTATTTTCCTGCAATAAAATTATTTCAGTGGTTAATTTCAGGGCATGTGAATTCCACCTCAATTACAATTTTTTTTTTTTTTAATTCTTTTAAAAATGCCCTTATCCCAAGAAAAAACTTTAACTGCGTGGGGATGGGTGGTAACTAAACTTATCACGGTGATCATTCTGCAATATACACGTGTATCGAATTGTTACGTTGAACACCTAAAACTAATACAGTGTTATCCGTTCATTATATCTCAATTAAAAAAAAAAAAAAAGGGATGGAGAAAACCAGAGGGAAATTACGTGATGTGCCGTTGTATTTTTAGCACTCATCGTTGTTTTTCTTTGCTTTGGTTTGCATTTAGGAGAACACTTGGGAAAAAAGTATCTAGTGCTGTGCAGGCCGCTCAGAGCCCCCCTATCTGCACCGGGGTCCCCCGTTTTGTCTGCATGTGACCAAAGCTGAACCCCAGCCTGGATTTCCACGAACTCCCAGAATCCATTTGGCGATCTTCCGGGAGCATTGGTGAATCTAGGCAAACCCCATCTTTGCACAGGTGGGGAAACTGAGGCTAAGGGGCTCGGCCTGGTGTCCCAGCAACAAGGAGACTTTGCCAGAACCTGGAACTGCCCGGCTCCCCTCCAGTGCCTTTTCTGCACTAACACGCTGTCCCCCGCCAGCCGTTGGTGTGCACTCAGAGAATCAGAGACACATTGTCATCTATTTAAGCAAATCTGCTGCTGATGCAAAACAAATCAGAACCTGTTTCTGCATCATCTGTCGTTCCCTAGTTTCCTCTGCATTTGGTCCCCGCCTCATGGGCCATATGGACCCTGGCCAGGTCTGAGACCGGGGAGCCTGGGCCACGGGGCCGGGGGATGGGAAAAGAGCTCTGCAGCCTGGGCCCGGGTCCCGGGGTGGCAAGGGGCTGTCCTGCTCCTTCAAGCGTGCCACACTCCGTTCAGGCCCCACCCGTGGCCTCGCTCTGGCCTCTGCATGCACACTGTTCCCCTGCTCCCCTCACACCCACCACACTCTTGCCCTGACCCCCCCCCCCCAGCACTAGGGGTCAGTTAGGATCCAGACAGAGGAGGGCTGAATCTCCTCCACTAAGTAGACGTAGGGAAGCCTTGTTCTATCGATTCATCTGTCTAACAGCATAGCAACGCCGTGCCCTGCAGGTTTGCGGGGCGGGGGGAGCAGTTTACAGGGTCAGGGGAGTTGGGGGGCTTGGATGGGACAAGGAGGTGAAGCGGCTTGTCCCCTCCCAATCACCCACACCTCTCTCCTCCTATCACCTGGACCCTCCCTCTGTGTCCCTGCACATGTCAACTCCCTAGTGCTGGCCATCGCCCCTCTGAATCCCAGACCACACGGGTGCCGACCCCCATCTCTGAAGTCCCACAGTGCATGCAAACTGTACCCTGCATTACGTGCCCGGCCGAGAGCCCTGTCTTCTTTCTACTGTCACTCCTTTGTCTCTCCAGCTACATTCCAGGACGGAAAAGAAAACTCCTGTTTCGGAACATTTATTCTGTGCCAGGTGCCCTGCCGAGGTCTCTCCGTGCTGTGTCTCATCTCATTTGTCAGCCTTCCTCTGAGCCCCGGGGCTGGTGTCATCCCAGTGTTCAGATGGGAAAACTGAGGCTCAGGGCACAAGGGACTTATCCAAAGTCCCACAGTCCAGAGGGGAGGGATAACTGGAGCTCACCTTTGCCCCTTCCCAAATCCCAAGTTCTCATCCACGGCGGGTGTAGCCTGCCTGTCTGTCCCCCTGCCCATCCCCTGCCTCCCTGCACATGGGATTTGAGGCCGCTGCTCCTAATACACGCAAGGCAGGAGAAAAATGAAACTATGTGGAAAATCAAGGGCAGAGAATGTAGAGTCGGAAAAGAAAGACGAGCCTGGGGAAGGCAGGGATGTGTAAGCTGGAAAGTTCTAGAACTTCTGACACTCTTTGGAAAGGTGTCCCCTCCGGGCCCTTTCCCCTCCCCCCCCCCCTGCGCTCCAGGTGCGCTGCGCCCTACCCTCCATGGGGTGTCCGTTAAGGGGCAGGGAGCTTGCTCATGTGGGCGCTGACCTCACGGCGCGCTGCCCCCGACCTGTCACTTGTCTGCTCCCCAGGAAGGAGGCTTCACTGGGCAACAAGATGTCATGCATGGAACTATTCTTGTCCCAACCTGGGCCCTGCCTCAGGCGTTTCGACAGAATGAGCCACTTTAACTAAGGGTTGGGTGAAGCTCAGGTTCCAAACTCACTTTCTACCTAAGGACTGACTGAGCCGTGCAGACCTCCTGGTGAGATCCGATCACAAATCCCACAGCCAGGGGCCCTGACGGAGAGAAGCGAGAGCTTTCGGGGCTTCCTGGCCCGATCAAAACCCTGGTCCTTCCTGTAAGACTCAGTTCTAATCTCCCCTCCTCTGAGAAGCCTTCCCGGATTGCACCGACCTCCCACTCCCCCAACCATTTTCCATTAAGCGCTTACCTAGCACTGACTGAGCCAAGAGGGAGGGCAGCCGTCCTTCGGGGCTCCTACCACATCAGAGTGTCTCCCCCACGCCTTGTTGGCCATGTCTATTGTGAATATCCGCAAGGTCTGCTGTGACCTCGTGCTGAGGGGAGCAGGGGGCTGGGGCACGCTCTTCTCTGTGGGTTCGGGGGCCAGGAACACAGCGGGGAAGGGAGGCCTGAACCAGGGGGCCAGTCGGCTCAGTGCTGCTGGCTGGGAATATTTCTTGACTACCCACGTCTGGCAGGAGGCGGGGCACCTATGACCTCGATTCCGCAGATGGAGTTCAATGTCACGGTGAGGTGGGGGCTAGGAGACTCAAGGGTCCACCTGCCATCTGCCTTAATCAGCCCAGCCGTCCCCTTGGGTGGGGGGGATAGGGCCACTGGCTCGACATCTGGGTAAACTGAGGCAAGGAGACGGCAAAGCACGTTCTGAGGGAGAAGTGTGCTCAGAGATACACCTTCGTGGCCCCTCGACCAAGCCGGAGTCTCCTTGGATAAAAAGTTGACTGTTCATCTGCTTCAAAACCAAGGGGATCAATGTTGGACTCGAGATAACATCGAAGCCTGATACTAGAACAGAGCTCACACTCTTCAAGTGCGTCCGGATGTTCTGAGGGAGGCATTTCCTTCTCCTAGGCAGTTGGGGGTGGGGTGGGGGCAAGGCAGCCAAGATCACCCCCCCATTACAGATGAGGAAACGGAGGTCAGGAGAGACTTACCCCAATCACCCTGCCCGAGAAAACAGCAAGGCTGGGATGGGAGCTCGGGGCCTCAGACCCCAGGCCTGTGCCTCTAGACAGGAGACACGCAGCCTCTCTTTGGCAGCTTCCAGAGGGCCTCAGGGCTGTGAGCTCCCAGCTCCACCCCTCACTCCTGGGGCCCCTGCATGCCAAGATCCCCCGGGGACATGAGAAGCGAGTCGAACCCACGACTGAGCAATTATGTCGAGCAGCCGTGTCTCAGACCGTACCCTGCATGCATCTGAATTGCCTGCATTGCTGGTTAAAATGCAGGTTCTGGCTCAGTTGGTCTGGGGCAGGGCCTGGGATTCTGCATTTTTAACAAGGTGAGTCCAAGGACTGCACGTTAGGTACCAAGTAGGTATCTACAGAATTGCTTTAAACACTACCTGCCTGGTCTGTGGCCAGCAAAGTCTCTCTCTCTCTCTCTCTCTCTTTTTCTCTTTTCCCCACTGTCGCCCCTCCTCACCGTCTCTCTCCTGAGGCTCAAGGGTTGGCTTTTATCTCAGAGGCACAGGAAGAGAGTTTTGGAGCACTGAGGGGCCTGCTTCCCACACCCAACCTCTCCCGCCCCCTGGGCCCTCCAGCGCGGCCAGGCTGGCCCTCTCCGGCCGGGTCCCCCAGAATGGAGGGCAGAGGGCTGTCTGTCCTCTCCCGCGGCCCTCATTGAAATTTTGCCCTTGCCCTCAGATCCTCTGTTGAGAGCTCATCCCTATTAATTCTCATTGTGCATTTAGAGCCAATAGGTTTTTATTTATTCATTTATCTTGGTCTTCTCCCCCCCTCCCCTTCCTCACCAGGCTGGAATTTACAATTCAGTTCTCAGGTGGCCTTGCGGAAGGACGGAAGGACAGGAAGCCTGGCGGGAGGGAGGGTCTGCACACTGAACCCTGGAAAGGGTGGCTGCCTCTTGGCCCATCTTGCACCCTGGGGGTGCTCCAGGGCTCACACTCCAGTTGGCTGGATGCTGGGACAGGACCTGGGACCCACTGGGCGCTCGCGAGGCTAAAGGGGGCAGTGGGGGGCTGGCTACTGGTGGGGCGCCCCCTGGTGGTTCACATCACCTGCCGTGCCCAGAGCGGTTCAAGCTCCCCGGCCAGGCCACATAGCCCTGCTGCCCAGAGACTAGAAATACGGGGCGTGGCGTCCTCAAGGCTGAACACAGGAAAGAAAAGCCAGGGACACGGCTGAGGGCCTCCTAACAACAATAATAAATGCATAAAACCTACTGCACATTGAGCACCTACTGTGTGCCAGCACAGTGCCCAGGGCTTGGCACGGCCAGGGCGCACCCCCTTGCCAGCCCTGTGACACCCAGACAGTATCACTTCTACTTTACAGGGGAGGAAACTGCAGCTCAGAGGGGCAGGCCGAGCCACCTAGTGGGTGAGCCTAGGCCCTGGTTGCAGACCAGTTGCCTGCCCGCCTTCCAAACTGAGTGACCTTGCCAGGATTTAGGCAAACCTTTCTAATCCCTACAACAGGATTAGAACAGTCCCCCCACCCCCACCCCTGCCAGAGCATCCCGGAGATGATTAAATGAGACGCACACAGGACCTGCTCAGGGGAAGCTGCACGGGGGGTTGAGTCCATCTGGACGGGACCCCCCGCTCCCTGCAGAAGCCAGCTCCCCCCACCACCCCCCCGCCTGCCCAGGCAGAGTCCCCATTCTTGTCGGCCGCACATTTGTAATCAAAGGCGGAGCAGGACGGCAGCCTGTAATGAAATATTTAAGTCCACCAGACAGCTGTGGAGACACTGAGGACCCACCTATGCGGGAGATGTTGAAGACGTTGTTCTTCCTCGTCTGTCTCCCTGGGAGAGAAGGAGAAGGGACACCGCCTGGGCTCAGGTGGGGCAGCGCTAGGATTGTGGGTCGGGGGGGGGGTGACCACCCCACGATGGCAGCCGCACCGGGTCCCCCGTGTGAGGGTGCAGACAGGGCCGAGAGTATCCTGAGCCAGCTTTGGCCAGGAGAGGGCCCCAGCCTTGCATTTGATGGTCACCTCCACCCCTCAAGCCCTTGACCGGAAGCTGGTCCAATGAATTATGATTTAGCTGCCCTGTCCCACACCCTTCCCCCCAGTACATTAGGGCAATGATTAATATTTAAGAGAAGAAATACACTCGAGACTCTAATAGGAGAGACCGAGGTTGACTCTGTTCAGGGAGTGAGTGGAGAAGCGTTCACAGGAGCTGGGGGCGGTGGGTTGTCGGCCTAACGCACAGGCTCAGAACTGGGCTCGGCTGCCCGTCGACCTGGCCTTGCCCCTGACCTTCAGGAGCCGACCGCCTTGCTCACCCCTGAGCCAGCGAAGCCCTGGGATCCCCAGTGCAGTGACCCCCATGGACTATCCAGTCTCTGTCCCCAGCCCTGTGCTGCCTTCTTCCCTCCCTCCCCCGCTGGCTCCCTTGGCCCAGCCACCGTCCACAGTGACAGACTCACTCACAACAGACTGCTGACTGTCCAAGTGGAAACCTACCTTCCCAGGCTGACTGCCCTGCGATAGGAACGAAACTCCCCGTGGGACAAAGGCGTCCCCAGGAGCCCGGGGGGATGCCTGCTCAGTCCAGCCACAGGCCCCAGAGGCTCCCTCAAGGACACCCCAAAGATGACAACGAGCCCCTCCTGTCAGCTCCCACGGCCTGGATGCCCAGCGCGGGGCTGGGGAGGGGGCTCTGCAGAGCTGCCCAGCGGGAAGGCCCCTCTCGGCAGGCAGTTTAGCTCGGCGGCTTTGGAGCCAAACACGTGAGTCCCAGCTCCAGGACTTCCTGGTGCGTGACTCCGGGCCTCAGTTTCTCCATCCGTCCAACAGGAAGCACAACCGCTAACGTCTGGGGGGCACTTGCTCTGGGCCAGGCACTTCACGTGGGACAAATTAGCTCCCTTACTCCTACGATGCCCATTTGATAGACAATGGAACAGAGGCCCAGACATGTCACCCCCCAGAACTCCTCCTTTATACGACGCGGGGTCCACCTGGCAGAGCTGAGGGGAGGACTTGGGCGTGAAGCTGTCAGCCCACACACGAGGAGCTCCCACAGATGACCCCCCCCCCGCTATTACGGCAACGATCCAGTGGTCAGGGGGCCAAGAATGTGCCCGCCCCAGAGAACGAGGTCACGTGACCTCAGAGCCCCGGGGCAGGGGGGGGGCAGGGGGGGTGCGGCCTTTGCTTTGGCACTTTTCCAACGTGGGACAGCCATCCGGTGCCCATCAGCCTTGCATCTGGGCCCCCCATCGTGCTCCCCCATCACAAGAGTCTGTCCCGGACCCCCTCCCACTCGGCCTGAGCGAAGCAGTGGGCTGACTTACGTGGGAGCAGAATCTCTCAGGGGGGTCTCCACACGTGATGCCTGAGGGTTCCACCTTCACCTTGACGTAGTCCTTTAGCCGCATCACCTTGGGCTGGCAGGCATAGAACTCCCAGGTGGGGCCCTCATCCGTGGTCACCCAGGATTTGCAGATGTCGTAGTCCCCAGAGGCCAGTGGGAGGCAGTGCAGGAACAGAGCCAGCAGGGGCAGCATGGCTGAGCAGTCCGCAGGGGCGTGGCCCGGACGGGCGCTGGAGAGGCAGCGACTGGGTCAGGCGGGACTCTCGGCCTCAGCATGGAAGGGCCACATCTGCCAGGCAGTGGTGGCTGGATGACCCGGGGACTCGAGCACCGACTGCCGGGTCGCAAAGGGCGAGGAACCTGTTTCTTCCCGAAGGCCGATGCGGAAAACCCAGAGCCGGCGTTTCTCAGACTGCTGATGGGCAGATCAAAAAGTTGCCCATAACTTGGCGTCCTCCTAACCTTGGCATTACACCTCTCCCGGAGGTGAATCTGATCAAATCAGGCAGGCTCTCAAATTGTGACAGCGGATGGAAATGGGATAAGGAGCAAATCCGCGGGGATCCGGCATGAGGCGGGATCAGATTGCTTCTAATTTTTGTCCCTCCAATCAATCCAGGTTCTTTAAAGGACCCTTAATGTGTGATGGGCTCAGCACAACCGCAAAACAACCCTCCGGCCTGCGTTGTAAAGATAAAATAAAAATCAGGAGGTGTACGTGTTAGCTGGAAAGATGTTCCCTCTGTGGGACCGGACTGGCATCTCAGACCAATAAAAGAGATTTCTCTTCACATGGGCTTAAAGTGACACCAATGGTGTGGCTGGACTACGGCATAAAAAAGTGACTGAGGTTTTAACTGGGGAGCAGCTTATGTGGCTCTGCTTTGCGGGGACGGGCACTAATGGGGGCCAGCTGACCTTGGCTGGTAGCCATCGGCAAGTTATTATGAAGTTTCTCACACTTCCGCTCTCAATGCATCCAGGTACCCGGGGCTGGCTTGTCTTTCATTGTTAAGAGGGGAGGAGAGAGAGCTCATTAGCAACAACACCTGCAACAAATTAAAAAGAGAAAGGGTGGGGGGAAAAAAGACATGTAAGAACAAAAGCTCTCTGGCAAAATGTGCAAAAAATGAGGCTGCATTAGCGAGGTCTCCGGAGAAAAGTAGGTTATTTTTATTAACATCAGAGCTGCGCATTTGAGGTGATTTGGTTTTTTCCCCTCCTTTCCGGGAGCCGTTAGGTCAGCAGAAGGGCCCCCCGCTTCGGGGTCACCGACTTTCCAAAAGGTCCTCGGGAGTCAAGATTGAGTGACCGCGACCGACAAGTCAAAGGTCAGAGTTGTCACCCTGCGTGCAGACGAGTCTGTACGTACAGGTACGGAGGAACACAAGAGGTCCGTGTGTGGACCCACAGGTAAGAACCAGGGGCCCATAAATCTCTCTCCCAATTCTGAAACGGTGAATTTCATTTGCAACGCTAAGATACCAGGGACATTGAAGACTTCCACAGAAGTGACAGTGGTTTGTCATAATAGGTTTTCTGATCAAGGCCAAAATTCTGCAATAATCCTTAGAGGGTGTGCCCATAAATGAGTCACCATTATGATTATTGCTCTGCTATTTTAAGCTACTGATAATGATTTAAGAGCCCAAAGAGCTATAACTAAGACAAATGTTACATTGTAGAAAACATGACTCCACTAATGTGGTGCGTTCCCAGACACTTGATACATTACCAGGAGAATTTGAGTCCAGCCAGTGTGGGATCCTGGCCAAAAATACTAGCCAATAGGGCAAAGGTTATGGAATGAGTCACGGCAGAAGCCCCGCATCATTAATTATTCTGGTTATTGTTCTACCTAGGATTATCGCGTCTAAATCCCCAAACTGCTCCGGCATCCGTGCCAACCTCAGCCTGATTCTCACCTGACATCCTCACGGAAGGTCTCTGAAGAGTTAATCACTTTTCCATGAAACCCCGTCCTCGGCCCAGACACAAACACACACCTGCCAGAAATGACAAACCGGGGAAGTGGACATTGTCCAGAGAGGGCTGGTGGCTCACCTGGGCTCCCCGCAGAAGCCCCCAGCCAGTGCCCCCACGCTCCTGGTGGAGGGGAGGGGGGGGACTCATAAATCTGCATTAAGGCGGCCCCTGCCCCGGTCTCTGGCTGAAGGGCTCTTGATGGAGATGAATAAGGAGCCCAGGGGGACCACGTTCTCACCGCTCACCTCTGGCTGTTTAAAGAGAAACCTGTTATAGAGCCTGCCTGGCCTTGAATGCGCTCCTTGCTAGAAACTCTCAGAAAGAACCCGCCTGGCGACTATTTTTACAACCTGAGAAAATGTAGTAAAAATAAAATAGCGCGGCCGGCAAAGGTTTGGATGCCTCTACCCAAAATTCGTGCTGCCCAGAAAACAGCACGTCCCTAATTAATTCTTCCAGCCGCGGACTCCCAACTGTTCACTAACAGGTAGGGAGCTCCCTACGGCCGACGACACCCCCTCGGGGGCGCTGGCTGCGGGCTTCCTTGATCTGCAGGGCCAGCGGCGGCGGCGGCGGCGGCGCAGGGCTCGGGCTGCGCGGGGAGGCAGCGAGGCCCCGGGAGGCCGGGAGGCCACGGAGAGGGAAGCTCGGAGCCCCTCTCGAAAATCTATTCACCGCTTGGCAGTTCGGTTGGTTTAAGCGCGGCGCGTTCCCTGCAAAGTGGGGTGCTGGTGGAGAGCCAAGGACAACCAAATCTGCTGGGGGTGGGGTAACAAACGTGTTTACAACCAGTCAATCAACTGAGCGTTGCTGGTATTATAGGGGGAACTGTGAGCTCAGCGGGCGCACATTACAGCCGGCTTTTGCCAAAAGTGGGGGGGGGGGAAGGAGGGGGGTTGGAGAGAAGCAAGAGTCTCCGGGAAAACGAGGCGGAAAGCAGGGAGTGCGAAGCCAGCAGGGAGATTTCAGAGTAAGAGGTTGTATCCCGGTGGGCCGTTTTCTCCTTGGAAAATAAATCTTCACCTGATATTATTAAGAAACTGCAGCTCCCAGAAACAAATAGAATCAATGCGCTTTATTTTCTTTTAAGAGTCCTCAGGAACCGAGGTGGGGGTGGGGGGCTGATAGCCAGGGTATTAAAACCCGAAAATTAGATTTTACCAGGATTTCTGAACTCCGATTTCTCTGTCTTATTGAATTAGCGCCTCTCGGAGCTGGCTGGGCTCGGAGCAGGCTCCTCCCCGAGTTGCCGGCTGCGCCCTCGCCTCTTGGGAAACTTGGCGCTGTGGGCGCGGGGGTCCCCTGGGGGGCACTGGAGGAGGCGGTACGGGGGGGGGGGGACGTTGCCCACCTTGAAGCTTCCTCTCCCTTCCAAGCGGGGGGGGGGGGGGGGCGGGGCGGAGTGAAATCTGCCTTCCAGGGGGGTGGGGGGTGCCCGAGGGCTAGGAAGGAAGGGGGGAGCCCGCTGCGGCCAGGTCACCTTGTCGCCCTCCACCCCCGGGGCCGGGGCCTGGAGGTGTTCCGAGCTCCAGCAGCTAAGCCGCCCCGGGCGCCCCCCAGCCCCGGGACGGGGGCCGGCTCCGGCTCCCCGCGCCCCCCACGGCCTCCCGGCGACCGGGAAGCCCCGAAAAGTTGAGGGCTGGGGAGTGGGGGCGCGAGAAGGGGGCCTCAGCTGCGCGGGGGCGGTGTCCGTCCCGGCGGACCGAGGGGTCGGCCGGGGCGCAGTCCGAGCTCCGGGTGGGCTGCAGGAGGCGTGCTTCGCGTAGGGGCGTGCCTCGCAGTCCCGCAGCTGCGGTTCGTCTTTCCGAAGTTGAGTGCGGGCCCCGGGCGCGATTAACACGCACGCCTTGTAATGAAGGCCGGGCCGGCGCGGAGGGTGTGCCCCCCTCAGTGGGCACCGCCTCCCTCGATCAGGAGCTGCGGAGCAGAGCGCCCGGGGAGCGGTGGCCCCCCGACTCCCGGCGCCGCTTCCAGCAGCGCCCCTGCCTCCGCCGCCCCCCGCCCGCGCGGGCAACTTACTCGGAGCGGGCGGACCCCGCGAGCCCGCGGTCCTCGTCCCGCCTTCCCGCTGCCTCTTCTCCCCCGGTCTGCGGGCCGCCCGGCCCGCGGTTCCGCTCCGCACGTCCGCGAGCCGCTCCGCGCGCACCCCCCGCCCCCGTTAGCCCACCCCTCCACCGCACCGAGAGAAGTTTCCAGCCTGGCTGCCCGAGAGTTTGTCTGGGCAACTCGCACAGACCCCGTTTCCGGAGAGCTGGGAAGGGGGGCGCGAGGAAGGGAGGGGGAGGGGGGGGCCGAGGACCGTGGCGGGGAAGTCGGGGTGGAGGCGACGCGCGCGAGAAGGGTTAACCTCCTTTCCACAAACACATGCAGGCGTTCTTGCCACATCTAGCCCCGGCGCACACGCGCGCGCGCGCACACACACACACACACACACACACTCACACACTCGCACGCACGATGCCAAAAGACCCTGGTAGGAAAAAGCCAGCCGGAAAGACGAGCTTTTCCTTTAAGACGCTGCCACAAAGGCACACTCACACGCCCCTCTCGGGCGACGCCAGCCCTCCGCTCGTAGCAACAGCCACCGGATAACTTTTGCATCCGAGCCTTTGCTGGGCCGCTTTAAGTGGCTCCCGGGCCCCGGGAAAGGCTGCATGGTCACCCAAGCCCTTTAAAAATGAAACCAGGCTGGCGAAGCTGCAGCCGCTGGTTCCCCCCCCCCGCCCCCCACCCTCCCCGCCCCCCACCGCGCGCCCGCCGGGCTCTCCCCGCCCGCCTTACCCCCGCTCCGAGCCGCTTCCCGGCGCGCAGACCCGGGAGGCCGAGGACCGCCGCCCGCGGGCGCTCCGCCTGCCCTGGCCGGCGCTGGGTGGGGGCGCGCGGGCCGGAGGGCTGCGAGCCGCTGCTCCTCGCCGCGCGCCGCTCCCGCCGCCGCCGCCGCGGCCGTCAGATCGGGGCTGGGGAGCCCTCCGGCCGCCGGGGGGGCCGCCCGCAGCCGTCCCGGAGACGCGGGCCGGGGGAGGGGGCCGCCCGCGCCGCCCGCATCGCCCGCCCCGGCCGAGCGGGAGGTCGCCTCTAACAAGTGCAAACTTTTGGGGCCCCCTGGGCGGCTCGGAGAGGACCGGCGCGCGGGCACCGGGCGGCCCCCGGCCCGGGTGGGCTTCGCGGCTGCTCGTCGGGGCGCCGGGGCATATCCCCCCGGCGGCGGCGGCGGCGGCGGCGCGGGCCAGATGGCGGGGCGCTTCACCGCCCCCCTGCGCTCCGCTCCAAGTTAATGCCGAGGCTAAATCCTCTGGCCATCCCTCACGATCACCATCGGGGCTTTTATCTCTGGGTCTGATCCGGGCTGCGTAACTTCCTCTGTGTGGCTTTAACACACCATCCCACCACGGAGCAACGGTCTTCTTAAAGGTGCAGGAAGGAAATACTGCGAGGCTCGGGGGACGCGCCACGGCCCGGGGAGGGGCGCCGCCAGCAGGGGCGGCCCGGCGGGCCCGCGGCCAGGGTGGCCCCAGCGGGCGGGCGGCCGCGGGAGCGAGCCTGCTCTGGGGGGTCGCTGCCTCGACATCTCCTCCGGGCTCGGGGGCCGGCGGGTCGCGGCGCGCAGAGCGCATCCTCGGGCCGGCCCGGGTCAGGCGCCGCGGGGCTGCAGCTTCCTGTTCCCAAACCCAGGGGCCTGACGGGGTGCCAGCGCCCAGGGGTGTGGGGGCTGCCCCATCGGCACCAGGGAGGGGGCCAAGTGAGTCAGTCCACCCGCCCCCAACAGCCAAGGGCTCAAGGCTGCTGCTGTGACTTCCTCTGTAAAGCGCCGCCACCCAGAAGGCCCCAAGCAGTGGGTAAAAGGGTGGGTGGGTGGATTTGGGGAACTGGGGAGGGGGAGCGATCGGAGCGCACAACCAGAGCCTGAATACCAGCTGACACATCGCCGCCTCCACCCTGATGGGCCCTGCTTTTGATGAAGCCAAGCCAGCTCCAGAGGGAGTGCGGAGTAGGGGGGCAGGAGGGGCCTCACTCCTGGCAAGCCCTGGGGAGGGAGGAGGGAAGAGGGTGGGGGGAGGACTCCCGGCAGGGGCCGAGGGCAGAGGCCAAGGTGCTGGCAACACTGGGCAGCCCTGGGCCCTTCCACCCCCTGGAGGTTTCCGGCCAGGCCCTCTCCCAGGGCTGTGCGGAGAGGCGCCTCCACCTTCCGGGGGGGGGGGGGTCGTGTGGTTTTCAGGTGCTCCTGGCCTCCTCCGGGGTGGGTTCTCACTGCAATGCTCAAGCAGCCAGCCCTGTCATTTGGACGCATCAAGAACAAAGAGCCTGAGGACGAGAGAGGGAGAGGGACTGGTCCAAGGTCACAGAGGGTGTCAGGACCAGGAGCAAGATGTAGCACCTCAGTGCCCCACCCCTCTGCCGCCTCTTAACCTCCACCTTGACCCTTCCCTGCTTACGGTTTCCCCCTTTGCTTGCAGAGGGGCTGTACTGCTGAATAACATTTCGGCTATTGTCACAAAGCAGGCAGATGATGCAGAATTAAACACTGTCATCTGCTTTAATAATAACAACAGTACCAATAATTTAGCATTTATTGAACACCTGTTTTATGCCAGGCTTCGTGCAAACCGGTCCGTGCGTATCAGCCGCTGATCCTTCCCAATAGACCCGTGACTTAACTCCTATTAGCAAAGTCCCGAGTTACAGACGAAGCTTAGAGATGGGGAGTCGTTTGCCCAAGGTCACACAGCTAAGGAAGACTGTGGCCTGGGAGGCAGGGCTCTCCGGCCCCCGGGGGGTACTCTGCCACCGCCTGACTTACTGGTGAACTTGGGGCGCAGCACAGGTTGCCCCTGGACCTCAGTTTCCCCGTTTGCGAGATGCGAATCCTTCCTTTTCCAGGGAGGGGTCAGAACAAGGCCGCCAAGTGCCTGCTCCTATCCTTGCTCCCAGATCCCCCTCGCTGGAGAGGGGCTCACCCCCGCAGAGACGTCCAGGAGAGCAGATCCATGCCAGCCCCTGGTTAGCCTGCGCCCTGGCTTCAAAGCATCCAGCAGGAGAAAGCTCCTCAGAGGAGGAGAACAGATCTCAGCGATTTGATTTCTAAGCACCAGGCCTCCAGGCAGCAGCAAAGGGCACAGCGTGGGGCTTGTGTGCAGGCAGGGTGAGTGATGACCCCGGCCGGCCCTCAGCCTGCTGTCGCCCCCAGGCAGGGCCATCAATTACAGGGGAAACGCCCTACTCCTCCATCATCGCGACACTGTCGGGAGCAGCCAACAAGATGTGGAGGAAGATGCTTCTCATTTGTGGCTCATCTAAACACGGTGGGGGGACCCGGGGTGCATCCTCCCGATTATCCCCCCACCCCAGGGTTTCAGTGACCCCTACGCAAAGCTCTGCGCCCCTGGAAACAATGTTTAAAACCCCTCTCCAGCCCTCCTCTCCCCAGGGCTTCCTGCCTCTCCCACAAGCTGGTGCCAGCAGACTTTTTCAGGGACCCATCTGGAAAAGTGTCTTCTGGTCTCCCCACTTCCAGACCCTGGAAATTATGGGATGGCAGGAAGAAGCAGTGCCCGGAGTCAGGGCAGCGGGCTTTCCTCTGTTCGGCCCCTAACTGGGTGGGTGGCCCGGGGTCATCATTTTCCCTGCTTTGAGCCTCAGTTTCTCCATCTGCAGCATGCAGAGGATTTGCCCCGGAAGGTGGTCCCTTTGCGATGGTCCTGACAGCCAGCCGGTGGGAGCATCCAGAAGACCCGGTTCCTTTCCAGTGAACCATAAAGACGGGAGAGAAACAGGACGCTGGCCGTGTAGGGACCAGGTGGTCAAGGGATGTTCATTTTAAGACTTCATCAAGGAACCTGATGACAAATGACCTTTTCCCGGTAATGAAAAGGAGCTGAGCACCAGGGGCAGGAAAGTGTCAATGAATCTCTCCCCCAACCAAAATAACATGAAATAAGATAAAAATCCTCGCCGGCCCCCCTCTTGCCAGCAGCCCGACCATCCTCCTCAGTGGCGGGGTTTTGGCTTCACTACGCAGCCTTAATTTGAATTGTGTATGTGAAATCGACTACCAAAAGGCATCTGCAGAACAATGCATTTAATTTGATTCCATCCATGGTTTTTTTTTAGGATGTCTATAAACTAAAGATTCCAAAGTATGAAGAGGAGAGATGGGGGTGGGGGGGAAGACATATGACAGGCTTCACTACGTACATATTCTTTCTGTGTTGCCTGCTTTCAGGGAGGAAATATGCGTGGATGGCGTGGGCGAGTAATAAGAAATTATAAAGTCACACGCAAAAACCATCTACCGGCTTTGCAATGAGAGGTAGCAGCTGAGGTCCAGGCCCTCTGGGGTTTGGGGGAGAAGGCAAACCCCGCCGCAGACAGACAAAAGCACAGACGGATGAAATGAGCCCACACCACTGATTAAAGTCAAGGGTAAGCTCCAGGGCCACCCCCAGCGTGGTTTCACCCTCTGCCTCTCTCCCTCCGTTCTCTGTTACGCCAGACCAAGGTTTTGATTTGTCCCCCTGACCTTGAGCAGTTGTGATGCAGCTGTAAGTAGTAAGATCCTGGGAACTCGCCCAGGACCATCTAGGGGTTTCGAGGCATCCCTGGGCCCCTTACTTCCACAGCCAAGGCAGGGGCAGGGGGAGAGAGACCAAGCCCCAAGCCCAGGGCCTTGCCCAAGGTGACACCCCCAGGCAGCGGCAGAGGCTTCAAGAAGCACCCCGACTCCTCCCTGCCAGTTCCCTGCTCTAATCTCCAGACCATACTCCCATTAATTATTATTACTGTATTAATCATACATGTGATTAATTCAGTAATGGTGATTCATAATTGATTGCATTTTATATGGCGCCTTTCATCCACACATCTCCCAAGATGTGCGCTGCCTATAACAAGAGACACATAGAGCAGAACGTGTTCTTTGCTCGCTTGCATTTTGTTGGATAAACTTCTCGTCACAGAGGCAGGGGGCTAATGGTTTTCGGGGAGACCGGCTTTGCCAGCCCCAGCCTGGTGCCCGTCTCCCCGAGTGCAGCTCAGGCAGCGCTCTCCCAGCTGGGGGCCCCTGCTGCACCTGCCTGGTGGTGGCCGCGCCCCGGGAGCCCTGCAGACCCCCTTCGCTTGGCAGGTGAGCTGGCCTGGGACCCAGGCTGCCGAGCAAGGCTGGCTTGGGCTCCAAGGTGGGCCGGGGCGGCACTGGACGAGGGCTCTGGAGTTTGACTCACTGGGTAGGAGCCCTACCTCCCCGGTTAATTAGCTGTGTGACCTTGAGTAAGCGACTGCCCCTCTCTGCCTCAGTTTACCCAAGCAAAAACCGGGACTGACAGAAGGATCTTTCCTCCTGGGGTTATTGCAAAATTTACGTGCGATGATGCTCGTCGGGGGCTCTACAGCTCGCACGTAATAAGTGCTGGGTAACTGAGCAGCAGCCCTGAGGGTCGGACGCCTGGTTCCAGCAGCAGCTCTGTGATCAGGCTGCTCTCTTTCCTTCTCTGGGCCTCAGTTTTAGCCGCTGCAGAGTGGGATGGCCAGGCCACCCTGAGGGTTCCTTCTACGTCTTAAACGGGCACATACTCTAACAGTGGTGGGGCTTCGAGGCTTTGGAGACACGCAGCCCCGGGCTCGCCCTCCGGCTCACCATTTCCTAGTTGTGTGACCTTGGGTAAAGGACTCACCTTGCCAAGCCTCAGTTGCCGGCTCTGGAATATGGGTGTAATCGTGGCATCCGATGCCTAGGCTTGGTGTCAGAATTTAATGAGCTAATGCTTAAGACCTGTCTGGCTTCTAGAAAGTGCTTAACACAAGGTGGCTCTGGTATTCCACACCAGGCGTGGTGCACTGCACTTTACTGGTATCCTCTCATTCCTGCTTTCTTACCACCCCGTGAAAGATGCTGGTATCCTCTCCGTTGTCAGGGGAGAGTACCGAGGCTGAGAAGTCTGTCCCGGGTGATTCAGTTCGGGGCGTGTCGGGATTCGAACCCAGGCCTCGTGGCTGGGCTCCGTGATGTATGGTCCCTGTCCCACGCTTATTGTTCCAGAATGGTTTTCTTCCCAAAGATCCCGGGAGGGAGCTGGCAGCGCCGCGCCCCCTTGTCAGCGGAAGACCCAGGGGCCCAGAGTGGTTTTGAGCCTTCTCCAGGGCGCCCAGCAAGCAAGCGCTCGGGCCAGCAGAACAGACTGCTGAACGGGTGGAAATGCGACTGGGCCACCTGCCTTTGCCTTCTGAGTCTCCCCTCTGCGCCCCCCGCGGCCCTGCTGGGATCCCGTGGTCCATGTGAGAATGTTCCATTCCCGAGCCCTGGGCCGCATGGCGGGACGGTGCTGGTGAACCCCGGCTCCTCCAGGCCCGGCTGCTTGGCCCCTTCGAGAGGGGTGTTTGCTGCAAGGAGGAAGCCCCCCCACCCCGACCCCAGTCCCCGGGGGCCGGCAGGCAGCTGGGGTGTCAGCCCAGTCGGTGCCAGCAACACATAGCAGGTCTCCAGTCTGCAGAACTAATTGCTGCTCTCACCCCTGCAGACTCTAGAGTTTCGGGGGGGGGGCGGGGGTTCAGGTCTGGGAGGTGGAGGGTACGAAGGGGCACTGGCCTCCCTCTCTCGGTGTGGGGCGGGTAACTACCCTGGCCCCGCCAGCTTGGACCTATGGAGACGTCTCCCTGCTGAGCACCTACTGTGTGCCAGCACCCCACCAGGCCCTGGGTGGGGGTGCAAACGGTGACAAGTCCACCGGGTCCTGCTTTTAGATCATTTGTGTCACAGGCCTCAAGCTGCCCGTGTGCCTCACAAAGGTTTCCTGAGCACCTACTATGTGTCAGGAACTGTCAGGTCAAGCTAGGGAGGCAGCTGAGTCTGTGTGTGTGTGTGTGTGTGTGTGTGTGTGTGTGTGTACCTGCACATG
This sequence comes from Leopardus geoffroyi, assembly GCF_018350155.1. Taxonomy (NCBI): domain Eukaryota; kingdom Metazoa; phylum Chordata; class Mammalia; order Carnivora; family Felidae; genus Leopardus; species Leopardus geoffroyi. Next base: position 90,092,087 of record NC_059342.1, on the reverse strand, counting down.
TTTCTACAGGCCCAGTGCAAATGTGCCAGCCTGGCAGCCTTGTAAAAAAACAAAACAAAAAAACACAACAACCCTAGATAAACCAGAGCGAACCTGACTCTCAGGACAGGAGAGAGGAAAGTTCAAACCAAGAGCTACGAGAACCATGACACCCAGACTCTGTGGGAGCCCGGACCTCGGTCCCACCTTTTCCAGCCTTAGTTTCCCCACCTGCCAAGCGGGGATAATAACAGCACGTGCTCCTCCCGGCCGAGGCGTCTCCTCTAGCCAAACCAGAGTTGGGGATCCACTCTTGGGAGGCTGACCGGCCACCCCCAGCCCCACTCACTCCTCTCCCGACGTGGGGGACGTTTCTTCCAACTCTCAGTGCGGGGAGGGGGGGGCAGGAGGGCTGGGGGCGCCGAGGAAGGAGCCACGCCCACTCTCGCAGGTGGGATCTTTCTCCTGGGTCCTCCCCGGGCTCGCCGGGTGTGCAGGCTGGTCACGGGGCCGCCTGGCACAAGGGCTGTTTGGAGGTGGGGGGGGGGGGCGCACACCAGCCAGGAGAGAGGAGCTGAATAAAAGCGGCAAGCTGAAGGGAAAAGGCTGTGTCAGCTGGAGGAAGCTGTCCCCTGCTCCCAGCCCAGACTCCTCATCTGGAGGAAAACATTTTTCTTTCTTACAGCGCGGGCGACCCAAGCAAGCCTCCAGGACGGTCTTTCCCTGACATGCGCGGATGACGATATAATTCACCCAGTGATAGAAATACCTGCTGTACCGTCGCGGCTGGCTCCCTCCTGCTCCCCCATGAGCTGGAGTGGCCTGGGCACCGGAGCCCCCCTCAGGTCCCCACCAGGCAGACATGCCAAGTCCTGGGCAGACCGACAACGTCTGCTGGGAGTTCTGACAGGCAGCCCCCGGTGCGAGAAAGAAATAAACCGAAGGGCATCCCTCCGACTCTGTCTCTCCTGGTCACCCGCGCTCACCTGCGAGAATTGCTTCCAATTTCCTCATCGAGTTGTTGCCTGCGGGGCCGCCGAGCATACGACCTTCTCTGCCATCAAAACACTGAATTCTAGGAGCCCGGCTCCCTCGGCCCTTGGCCCTGCTCTGGGTCCTGCCCCAAGGGCCCACGTCTGTGCTTCCGGGGACTCCTGGCTCTCTCCCTCACTCCCCGTCAAGCTCTTCGGCCCAGAGCAGGGCCTCGGGATGAGGGCTCCAGAGAAGCTGCAGGTACCATCGTTCATGAAGCTTGACTCCTGCCCCTGGAAACCTGCATCGCTCTCTGGCTTCATGGCGGTCGGCCTAACGGACGGGGACAGCTCGCAGCTGACGGCGTTCCCTCGCTCGACTGACCGCCGGCTGTCAGCTGCGACCTCTAGGATGTCCACACTTAACCCACGCTGCCCCTGCTCCCGGGAGGGCTCCTCGCGCTCTGAGGGGTCCTAACGAGACTTCATCTTCACTGGGGTCCTCCCGGCCCTTCTGCCTTCTGGGGTCCCACCCCTGCTCCCCCTTTCGCTAGCGGCTGTGTGCAGGGCCGGGGAGGACAAGCCAGGTGGCCGCCCGACCGCATGCTTTTCTTTCTGTGTCATCTGACAGGCAGAAGGGCATGGCTTCTGGCATCCCACCCAGTGGACGACTCCCAGAAGTGGGGTGTGTGTGTGTGTGTGTGTGTGTGTGTGTTTTAATCTGGAAAAACACAAGCTCTGGATCCAGTTTCTTATTTATTTATTTTTTTAGACAGAGAGACAGAGAGACAGAGAGAGAGAGAGAGAGATCAAGCAGGGAGAGACAGAGAGAGAATCCTAAGCAGGCTCTGAGCTGTCAGCACGGAGCCCGAGGCGGGGCTCGAACTCACAAACCTCGAGATCGTGACCTGAGCCAGAGTCGGCACTGAACCCACTGAGCCCCCCAGGCGCCCCTGGATGCAGTTTCCTCTTATCTTGGCCCTGCTAATTCCCGAGCCCAAATTTGCTGGCCTAGTGCAGTTACAGGGCTTGTCAAGACTCAGCCCTTTCCATGCCCCGCCTAGGGCCACATGAGGGACTCCTCTGCATTGCTGTCACCGCCCATTGACTCTCACTGCTTTGGCCTTTGCTGCGGGGCCTCCAGGGTCCTGAGCCACACCTCTGGGGGGGCAGTTTCTGAGCAGGTGGCAATGCCTCCCCACCCCCTCACCCCCCGCCCCAACCTTCAGACTCTGCGTGAGGGTCTCTGGCCACACTCACAGCCAGCCTGGCGAGTACGGGCAGGGCCCCCGAACGTGACGGCCCAGGCCGAGAGTCCCCGCACTGACACTCGTTTCCTCGGGCACCTTCGGCACCTCACTTTTCAGTCTGTACGGTGGGGACGAGAGTAGCACCCACGTCTTGGGCTCCTTGTAAAGATTTAATCATGAAATAATTAAATAATGGCTTCAGGGTGCTCAGAGGGCCCCAGGAGCCCCCAGTGGGATCAGGCTGCCGGCACAGGTTGGCCCTGGGTCCCAGACGGCCCCCAGACACAGGATGTGCTGGGCTCACTCACCTCAAGGGTGAAATGCCACCTCTGACCTTGAACCTCCCGAGACAGTCAAACCAGGGCGACGCCAGATGCCGAGGGGAATACAACTTCAGGGCCCGTAGAGACCTGTCCTCCCATGCAGATCAACGGTTCTATTTTTAAAATAAACTTTTACAATGTTTATTTATTTTGAGAGAGAGAGACAGACAGAGACAGAGCATGAGCAGGGGAGGGGCAGAGAGAGAGGCAGACACGGAATCCGAAGCAGGCTCCAGGCTCCGAGCTGTCAGCACAGAGCCCGACGGGGGGCTCGAACCCACAAGCTGTGAGATCACGACTTGAGCCGAAATCGGACGCTTGACCTACTGAGCCACTCGGGCGCCCCACAAATCAGCTGTTCTGTAAGGCCAACTCAAACCGCCATCCACCTTGAGGCCAGGAGCACAACCCTCTCTCTTCTGAACCCCGCCTCCCTGCCATCACCCCTGCTCACCTGCTGGGCCTTACTCTGCGGCCACAGCTACTCTGGACACAGAGCTCTGGAGACGCTGCTGGAGTTTCTCTAAAGAAATCCCTTATCAGCTGATACCAGACCGCGTGCCAGACCCCAGGGGAGGCGCTCTTGTTGCCTCCACCTTACAAATAGGGAAACTGAGGCTCAGAGAGTAACACGCCTCGCTCCAAGTCCCGCACCAGGACCTTGACCACCCCACCCTCCCTGCCCCGCCGCACTGCACTGGCTCAGAGGTTCTCGCCCCAAGTCTCTCCCCTGTGACCTCTGGGACGCTGGGCTGAGTCCTGCCCTCCCTCGCTGGGCCTCAGGAGCTTCATCACTGTAAGCCAGGGGGTCCTTCTAGGCCTAGCATTTTCGGATGAACTGCCAGCCTGGCGTTCTGAGGCCACCCGGTACAAATGTCTCCCCGAGCGATCAACAGAATGGCAAGTCCCCAAGGAGAAGAGAGCAGGCTTGCCGGAAGCCTGACATTAACACGCCACATAGCAGCACAGGTGAAGCAGGGCAGTGAGCTCCGTGGCCTCGGGGGCGGTGGGGAGTGGGGGACAGCGCTGCGGGCGGGGCACGCCGGCCTCCACGGCTCCAGAAACCCCTTTACCACCCCTTTACCTCCTCTCGTAGCTAAATGGTCAACACGCGCCGAGCACCCACTCTGTGCCTGCAAGGTCTCAGGCCCCCGAGGGGTAAGTCTCGAGCCCCGTGGCCAGGTGTGACAGGACCATTTCCAGAAAGAGCCTCCTTACCGGGGGTGTCCACACGCAGGCCACTGCCCTTCACCTGGTCTGCTCAAGAACTGCTTCTCCTGTTTGTTGAAATGCTTCCTGCATTTGGCTGGCCAAGAGGCACTGCCCAGAACCACGGCACGGCCCCCCACCCCCACCCGCTTCCGGGCAACCCTCGGGGCCCAGCAGCTACCCAGGCCTCACTCCTGCACTCACCTGGCACCTGCTTTGACTGGTGGGCACCTGGGGCCCGAGGGTGATTAACTCCTCTAATTATCACTGCTGGTCACACACCACCCCCCTCCACCCCCACAGAGCCCAGAGGTCAGCTAGTGCGGTTCCCTGCTGTCGCCCAGAGTCCCCTATGGGTAGCTTCAGGAAGACCCCCCTTCCAGATACCCCTAAGGGCCCAGTTTGTTGGGCTGGCCACTTTGGAGTCTCCTCACAGCAGGGCAGGAAGGCAGCTTCTGTTCCCACAGGGCCTGGGAGCGTGGTGCCCATCCGCCAAGTCAAGGTGGCCTCCCAAAGCCATGCTTCCTGGTCACCACCAACGTCCGCCCCCTCACTACTCTGCATTTCATAATCAAAGAGAGTTTCTGCTTATAGAGGGGGGAGCTCTCCTCTGGCTGTCCTGTCCGCTCTGTCTCAAACAGGCTCTACAGGATGGAGAAGCGTAGGGGGGCAGAGAGAAGGTTCCAGTTCCAATAAACGATGGGCGACATCGATGACCCAGAGGGCTGTGTTGAGCGGGGTCCCAGCTTATCAGGACGCGGTGCTGCGATTAACTGGTCTGGCCGTCTGGTGATGGATTCATCGTGTCTGGGAGAGGGCCAGGGTAGACCTCACCCTGTTCTCCCTGATCTAGAAGGTGGGGATGTTCTCTGTCCATTCCGTAGACAGTCCAGAACTGCACCAGGCAGAAATAGGTGCTTGGGACATGCTGCTGACTGAGGACGATGACCTAACCAGTCTGCATTCATTGAGTACCTACTATGGGTGATTGCAAAGATGATTAGTAGGGAGAGGAAATAGTAGTGATGTTTCTGGGAAATTTGAGGGTCAGTTTCTTTATCCATCCATCCATCCATCCATCCATCCATCCATCCGTCCATCCATCCATCCATCGATCCATCGATCCATCCATCCATCCATCTATCCATCCATCCATCCATCCATCCATCCATCCATCCAACCATTCATCTATCCATCCATCCATCCATCCACCCATCCATCCATCCATCCATCCATCCATCCATCCAACCATTCATCCATCCATCCATCCATCCATCCATCCATCCATCTATCCATCCACCCATCCATCCATCCATCCATCCATCCAACCATTCATCCATCCATCCATCCATCCATCCATCCACTTCAGAGTTGTTTAGTGTGTTCCTACTGTATGCAGAGCTCTGTGTTGGGGGCTGGAGGTCCAGACCAGCCTCTGCTCTAGGAAGCTCCCAGCCCAGTTACAGGGAGACAGGTGAGCAGGGGTGGTTGTGAGCTGCCACTGGCAGCAGGGAGTGGATACAGCCCTGCTGTTCACCTCCCTGGCAGAGCAGCCCTGTGAGGACCGGCCAGGGTTATTAATATCCTGCTGAGTCAGGGGGCTCTTGAGTTTCAGCATCACAAGATGTTAGATATTCGTGACTCCTGACTGCCCTCTCCTCCTTCCTCCCTCCCCCCTGCCCTTCCCTCTACCTGCCTCAGGCTGGCTAGGAGGCAGCAGGTGCTGATAGAAAGAGGTGTAGAGGAGGGGCTACGACCGTGGGAGAGAACACGCTCAGACCCCCGTTCTGCCACCCACCTGGGCCCCCCATGAACAACATCACTTCTCCGAGTCCCCTCTTCTGCAAAAAGGAGGTAAGAGTAGCAGCTCCACAGCATTAAACGGGCTGCTAACGCCACAGGCGGGCTCCTAGTCAACGTTCAAAAGTGACGGTGGTTCTTCCAAGTACCCACTGATGCTGTTCCACGCGCCTTGTCTTGGGGAAGCGACAGAGAACAAGGTCCATGTAGTTCTGTGGGCGTGAAACTCACACGGGTCAGGCGGCAGATGTGGGGCCTCTGATGGGGGACCCCAGGACCCGGCAGCTCCCAGAGTTTCGTTCACATGGAGGCTCCCACAATCCCAGTATGGTGATTACTGGTTGCGGATGCTCCTCCCCCACACTCTGCTGGATGATAAGCTCCACTGGGATGGCTGTGCCTGTCCGGTCAACACAGACCTCCTGGGGTCTAAGCCGGAGGAGGTGCTCGATCAATATTTGCTACCCAAAACTGCCCCCACAGAGAAGACAGAACACGGCCACCCACAGCCCTGGTGTCTCCAGTCCTCATGCCTTCACAGGCACAAGAAGAGGTATTGACACCCCCAGGCAGCGTCAAATCATTGGTTGTCTGTGACCCGTGACCCCGTGAACACCCAAGATATATGTCCCCGCACCCGACCTGAGTGAGCTTTCGAGCTGGGGAGGGAAAAAGGAACTTAGTTTAAAAGTGCCCCCCCCCCCAATAAAGAAATAAACTTAAAAAAAAGCAGGGGAGGGTGGCGCCTGGGTGGCTCAGTCAGTTAAGCATCCCGACTCTCGATTTCGGCTCAGGTCATGATCTCCCGGTTGCTGAGTTCGAGCCCCACGTTGGGCTCTGTGCCGACAGCACGGAGCCTGCTTGGGATTCTCTCTCTCCTCTCTTTCTCTGCCCCTCCCTTGCTCATGCTCTCTCTCTCAAAATAAATATATAAACTTAAGGAAAAAAAAGTGCCTCCCAAAAATAAATGGATGATACATGCAGGGTCCTCCAGCAGACGGCTTACTTCTTATCACCTGTCTTCGATTCTGTCATCCCCGGATCCCTTCCTTCCCCCTTCTGTTCCATATCTGGCCGCTCTCAGCTCTCAGTGTGGAAAACAAGGTTCAAAAGTAGAATTTCAATGCCAGCCCCGCTTACCTTCATAATCCTTTCGTGGCACCTTGCCTTCAGTCAGTGGGGGACAGGCTATTTCCCAAGCATGCCTGGGATGTCCCCTGCCTAGATCGGGAACAAAGAAGCAGGCACTTGAATGGATTTGAGCAGATTCGAGCCCCTGGCCCGAGCCCTCTGCCTCCATGGGTCTCGGGCGACCGTGCGTGGCTTTGGAGGCTGGCACCGGTGCCTTCTTCCCTGACCTCCGTCCTGGGAGAACTGACCCCAGCCCCTGACCTGAGGCCCCCTGGGCCCCTCTTGGGGGGAGATGACACAGCATGGCGGCAAAGCTCGTGACTCTGCAGACGAGCAGCATGGAGCCCCAGCCCCACCCTCAGCACGCGTGTGACTTTGGACACGTCGGCTGACCTCTCCGAACCGCAACGGCCTCATTTGCAGACCGGGGGGAAGAATGGCTCCCCCGGGGGTTGCTCAGGAGATCAGAAGAGATCGGGCACATGCCTGATTGGGAAGGGTGCGTAATGCACTGGGAAGTGCTCAGCCGACACTGGCAGTGGGTCCGCGATCACCGATCACCGTCTGCCTTACGCTGTGGCTGTTTGGACATCCGGCTCTCCTCTAACAGGCTGCAAAGAACTTGACGGCAGGGACCGCTTCTGCCTCACTTTCGTTTTTCATTCCCTCCCTTGCCTCCCCGCCCTCACGCCCCCCACCCCCTTGGAAGGAGGGAGGGAAGGAAGGAAGGAGGGAGTGACTCTAAAAGTCATTGCCAAGCAGCTGCTTCGTGGGGGGTCATGTGCTTCATAATCATCCCCTTTCTGCCCACTGCCCCGTCTGTGACCAGCCGTCCCCCCTCGTTCACGAGCGAGGAGACTGAGGCTCAGGGGAGGTAAGTCACCGGCCCCAGATCCCCCGGCTGACTCCGCAGGGGTGCTCACACGCAGAGTGTGGCGGCCGAGGGGCCCTCCCGCGTGTACATCAGCCAAACGCTGCTAGGGGTTCCCCGCCCATCTTTCTTGTAAGAGACTTTCAGATCAAGTTCTAATAGGAGCGGAGAGCGGTGGAGAAGCGGTCTGGGGACTGCCATCCTATTGGGAACGAGGACTTGACGTTGGCCGGGTCGGACCAATCCTGTCCCACTCTCTACCCGGATGCTATTTTCGTGCGCGGTGGGGAAAATAACCATTTCGTCCCCCTCCCGTCCCAGCCCCAGAAGGGGTAGCTTTGTAAGCATATGGAGAGTGGGGAAGAGAAAAGTGCCGAGCGCCTTGACTCCAACGTCATTCGTGTGAGTGTTCCACACAGGCTGAAATGAAAATCGGTGGTGAAACACACAGAGGGAAGTGAAACCTGCATAAAGGAGAAAACAGCCTCCCGGTAACTCCTGCTCCCTGGGTATAAGGCTGCATTCCATGGCAACAGCATTCACACTTTGCTGAAATAAAAGCTCCTACCAGCTGGACCCGTTATTGAAGAAGATTAGCATATTTCGTGTGAGTGGCTGAGTGGCACCAGCTGCCCCCACTGAACTGGCTTCGGGACACAGGAGCCCTGAGGCAGGGGAGTGAGAAGTCGCACTCAGCCAGACCCCAGAGACCCTCTGGCCACTCTCCAGCGTCTCCAGACTCCAGAGGTCGTGACTGCCCCTGGACCGCAGCGCATGAGGACAGTGGGGGCCCTTTAGACCCGCGAGTGGGTCATGGTTGAGCCCGAGGGTTAAAGACAGGGACGGGGAGAGACAAAACCTGAGTTCAAAGAGCTGAGTTGGCGAATGCCTGGCTAGTTGACCTGGGACAGGTCAATTCTCCTCTCTGTACTCAATTTTCACATCTCTAAAATGGGTATAACAACACATCCCATCAAGGGGTGGGTACCGATCCAGTAAAGAAAGGTATGCAAAGCCCTTAGCACATAGCAAGCAGTCAGTACGTGCCCACTTTCTAGTAAATCCTTCTAGAGAACTGCAGTTAACTTTTCAGGAATGTACCTGTTGGATAAAACGAGCAATTATTTTAACATTTGATGCTTTGTGGAAACTTTTAAATTTTTTTTTTTCAATGTTTATTTATTTTTTGGGACAGAGAGAGACAGAGCATGAACGGGGGAGGGGCAGAGAGAGAGGGAGACACAGAATCGGAAACAGGCTCCAGGCTCCGAGCCATCAGCCCAGAGCCTGACGCGGGGCTCGAACTCACGGACCGCGAGATTGTGACCTGGCTGAAGTTGGACGCTTAACCGACTGCGCCACCCAGGCGCCCCTGTGGAAACTTTTATACTAGCCAAGTGCTAAATGCGGTCATAAAGCTGTGTGTGTGAGTGCGTGGTACGTGTGTGTGCGTGTGAGAGAGAGAGAGAGAGAGAGAGAGAGAGAGGGAGAATATGTGGCATTCATGGTGCCGAAGGAGGGCAAGCTTCGGGGCCAGAGGGATGGGTTTGAGTCCTGCCTCCTCATTTACTGAGTGGTCTTGGGCGGGTCACTTCACCCCTGACACCCGTTTCCGGGCTCTGGAACAGCAATAACGCGCCTCTATCTTAGACTTCTTGAGGAAATTAAAAGGACGCGTGCGTATAAGGAACGTAACATCGGTCAGCCTCGTAAAGGACAAAGTGGCTACAGGTAAATGCAGAGTCAGATCCCAGAACAGAAAAAAGCCATCAGTGGAAAGGCAGGTGAAATCCAGGAAGAGAGCTGTACCAATGCTAATATCTGGGTTTGGATAAATGTACCATGGTTATTCGAGATGTCCGCACAGGGCTTAGACCCCAGGAGGTCTGTGTTGACCGGACAGGCACAGCCATCCCAGTGGAGCTTATCATCCAGCAGAGTGTGGGGGAAGAGCATCCGCAACCAGTAATCACCATACTGGGTTAAGCGACGGGTCTAAAGGGACCTTAAGGGTTATGTGGGACGAGTCGATGTACGGTGGGCTCTTGGACTGGATCCTGAGACGGGGGGAGAAGAAGAAAATCGCCGACAAGAACTGTGTCAGGGGGAATTAGCCACATGTGCACTCGTGCCACAGCCATCACTGTGGACTCCCTGAACCTGGTCACCATCTTGAGGTCGTGAAAGGGAGCGACCCTCGGAATAAGGTACGTGTTGCCAGCACTGGGAACGATGCTGTGACGGTTACGGGTTTGATGTTGGGCCGGTGGAAATGTTGCGCACTGGACATTTCGTGGCGGTACGGCATCGCGGATTCGTGGATGGGCTAAACGCCACCGGCTCGTTCACTTAGGAACGGTCAGTTTTATGTCACGCGAGTTTCACCTCGGTGCCTTAAAAAACGTATGGAGAAAGGAGAGAGAAGGCGTCCCTATTCTGAGGAGACACAGACTGCAAGTAATTGGTGGTGAAGGGCATCCTGTCCCCAGACTTACTCCGAAATGATTCAGCAAAACACCCCCAATAACACCAGTGATGCAGGGGCAGCGGGGGAGTTGATAAAGCACGTGTGTGGCAAAGAGTTAACAGCTGGTGAGTCTGGGGCCAAGGAGACGCGGGGCTTAACTTGACTCTTCTCGCGTAGGTTTGACATTGCTTTCGGATTAAAAAGCAGAAAACAAAGACCAATGGCATTTAACTTAAAACAACCGGGTGCTTGCTACAATAGAGGGAGCTCATCCAATAATGGAGTTATTATGGCTATATGTGTACACGGTATTAGAATGTTACCTTAATAGTTAGGATTCATTTTCGCAAATACGTCCCGGACCCTCGGCCGAGGGGAGATCCGGGCCGGCCCGGCAGAGACGGGCTGAACCAGGCAGCGCCCACCCCCAGCGACTCAGGGGGAAGGCCTCGCCGGGACTGTGGTCAGGGGACAGCAGGGTTCAGCGGCCGCGCCCAGGTCCTGGCCGCATGCCCGCACCCAGATAGGTGCCCTCCAGAGAGGGACAGGATGAACACACAAAACAAACCAGCAGGTCCTGGAACCAGATATTGTAGGTGCTACGGAGCAGTCCAAGGGGCTCCGCCCAAGTGATGGGGGCACTGGTGGGGGGAGGGGGGGGTGAGCCACCCCACTCATCCTTCACAGCCACTGGCAAGTGGAGAAGCCGCCACTCAGGAGGGTTCAGTGGTAGCCAAGGCTCCAGGGGCACACCAGACTGGTCACCATTTAGGACAACGTCTGCTCGGCTGGGCGCTGACCCTGAGGAAGCAGGGTGGGCTGGGGTGGGGGAGGGAAGTGGGCTTGGGGGGGGTCACATCCGTCACTGCCGCTCACCCGGCGATGGCTCTGGGCTCCCGTTGAGCCCCATCAACACCTGAGTCACCAAGTCCCTGCATCAACGATGGCAATCAGGCTAGGAGCGCGTAATTAGATCATTCAACTGCTTTCCAGGGAGAGCTGCTGTTTAATTAAAGAGGACTTTAACTGAAGGCGGATCCAGGGAGCTGGGGAAGACCAGCCTGCTCGGCTAGGGACGTTGCAGCAATCTGACAAGGTGCGGAGCCTGGGGGGCTGTGCCCACAAACACAGGCTGCCACAGGCTGCCGGCGGCTGTGGCTGCCGCGGATGAGGAGGGGTAGGGAAGCACCAGCTTGCTTCCAGGGAAGGGCGGCGAGCAGGTCATGTGATGGCAAGTCCGAAAGAGATCCGGTTAGCCTAGGTTTCCAATCAGCTGGCAAGTCCACAGACACGGTACCCTGTGGTCTGCCAGTCTAGCTCTGTGACCTCAGGAACTTACTTAACCTCTCTGAGCCTCAGTTTCCTGATCCAGACCACAAGGTGAGAAGGGTGACTTTTGGGTACAGTGAGGGATTCTTCTGATAGCTGAGGCTTTGTAAGCCCGTTTTATATTAGCCAGTTACTAAATATGGCCTGAAGCTGTGTGTGTGTGTGTGTGTGTGTGTGTGTGTGTCTGTGTGTGTGTGTGTCTTTCGTGCGCCCGCGTGCGCAGATGTGCGTGTGGAGGAACGGCGCACGTTGTCTGTTTTTTGGGACAAACGGACTAAGCGCTCCACTAGCCGCGGAGTGAGGCTGAGGTCACGCGGGTGTGAGGGTTGAGCGAGCTCGTGAACGGAAGCCCTCAGAACAGGTCCGGGGGCCCAATGATGTCACTTGCATTTACAGGAAAGAAAAGTGATTAACGCATCTTGGACCCAGAGAAGAAAGTTTCTAAGCTCCTGACATAAATGTATTTGTTGTGAAATATAAGCTCAAGAAACCCACTCCTAAGACAAGTGTGGACGTTTAAATGTTCTCTGCCCCTCCGCCCGATCGTTTCCAGAGACAATGGGGAGTTGGTCAGAGTGCACGGGGGACGAGTGACCCAACGACAAGGGTGTCAGGATCATTCATCGAGTGTTGCAAAAGCGCATCTGTGCGCAGGCTCCGCGCGGGGCGCCGGGGGCCACGGTGGACAGGACCCCCGTCCGCGGGAGTCTTCGGGCAAGTGCGCACCACCCCCTTTGCTCTGGGGGGTGGGAGACCCTAAGTGGCAGACAAGGGCAAGACATGGTCACAAAGTGCGAGGGAACGATGTTTACTCCAACAGGACGGGCAAAACTGAAAAAGAGGAGTAAATTTTTGCCACTCCCTCCCCCAATTTCTTGCAGGATGTCCCCCCCAGATCTTCCGCAGAGAACAGAGCTGCTGTCCCCGCCGTGACCAGGCCCCGGCATCCCGAGCCCTGGCAACGGGTTAATATTTTTAATTGGAGCTTTTCACACAGAGCTGCCCTGGAGCTCTGTGCCCCCCCCCCCCCCCCCCGGAAATGACTTGCACTCTCCCTAATGAAGTGGCCCTTTCCTTCTGTCCCCATCATCTCTGCTGCCATCTGATTAGGGAAAGCCTCGCCCTGCCCCCCAGGGTCAGATATTGTCCTCCTCTTCCCAGAAACCACCAGGCCGTTTAACTACAAAACAAAACCATATGAAAAGGCCCGCATTCCCTGCCTCCTGGCTGGGGTGGGAAAGTGGAACCCTTCTGGCACACGTGCCTGGGTGGGGGGGAGCGGGGGGCAGGCAGGAAGACAAGGGTGACCGTCCCTGAATAAGCGGGTAGCAGAAACTCCGGCCTCGTGCCCTCCAGAGGGGACAATTCTGGGAAAAGTCCGAGCTCTAGAGGGCTTGGGTGAGGGATGGGACCACACTGTGGGACGTGCAGAAATAGTAAGTGCCTGTGTGTGAAGCATTTTTAAGGGTCATTAATATTAACAGCATCATTCCAAATAGAATAATGAGCAGGACTGTAATTAATCATTTTTAATGGCAGCTTTGCTCCCATGTTCATACCGCATTTTTAATCAACAAGTCTCCCAAGGGGCCTTTTGCCCCTGGGAATATTAACTGGAGGTGGCTTCTCCCCTCCCCCAGAGAGACTCCAGTCCGGCCTGCAGTCTGGCGCTCCCAGGTCAGAAAATCCACGAGGCTGCCGCAAAGGCCCAGAGGTTGAAGCGACGGTGGTCACGCGTTCGCTCAACAGACGGTTTAGAAGCACCGACCACGTGCCCGGTCCTTCGGCGGGGCTCCGAGGACACAGTGGTAGTCGCGGCAGTGACAGCCACATCCCCATCCGGGGAGACAGAGTAACGAACGACAACCGCGTGCAGAAGGGCTTGCCGGGAGATGCTGGGCGCTCTGGGAGCCCACCAGGAAGGGGCTCGCCGGCCCGTCCAAGCAGAGCAGGGAGGCTTCCTGGAGGAAGTGGCATGCGGCTGAGCTCTGAAGTGTGGCTAGGAGTCAGCAGAGGGGAGACAGGGCACCAGGGACAGACGGGCACGTGCAGAGGCCCAGAGGCAGGAAGAGCCGAGTGGCGGGTTCGAGGACACATCTGAGTGTGGCGCGATCAAGAGAATGTGAGGAGCGCCCACGTGCCCAGCAGCACGATTCACAACCGACAGCCAACAAGTGGAAGCAAACCAACTGTCTGTCAACGGGTGATAGATTGACAGAATGCGTCAGGTCTGTACAGGGGAGGAGGATCCGGCCTTGGAGAGGAGAGGGTCACCGACACCTGCTGTCACACGGATGAACCTCAGAATCGGTATGCCGAATGCCAGAGCCGGGCACGAAAGGCCACATGTCGTATGATTCCGTTTCTATGAAGTGTCCGGAACGGGTGAATCCAGAGAGACAGGGCTGACGACGGTAGCCAGGGGCTGGGTAGGGGTGGGGAGGAAGGGGGGGGGATTTCTGCTAACAGGTATGGGGTCTTACCTCGGGAGGGGGTGGGGGGATGCTTGGGAACGAGGTAGAGGTGTGGTTGCTCGACGTGGTGAACGTGCTAAATGCCCCTAATTGTTCCCATTAAAATGGCTAATTTGTGTTAGGTGGGTTTTGCCTCAAAGAAGGGGGGTGGGGGGCGAGAGAAGAAACAGAACACGTGAGAAGCCGGGCAAGACATAGCTGTATGTGGTCCGTCTCCTTCCGGAGACCGAGGAGTCCTTGGTCACCTGCCCCACTATTTCTTTTTTTTTTTTTTAATTTTTTTTGGTAACGTTTATTTATTTATTTGTTTGAGAGACAGAGAGAGACAGAGCGTGAGTGGGGGAGGGGCAGAGAGAGAGAGAGGGAGACCCAGAATCCCAAGCAGGCTCCAGGCTCCGAGATGTCCGCACAGGGCCCAACACGGGGCTCGAACCCACGAACCGTGAGATCATGACCCGAGCGGAAGTCGGCCGTCAACCAACTGAGCCACCCAGGCGTCTGCATTTCTAATCATGAGCCCCTCGCCACCCCCCTAACAGGAAGCCCTCTCAACGCGGCACTGATGCCAGGCAAGTTCTCAGATTTGCGAGGACTTTTCTAGAAACTGTCATGATCCTGGCTAGCTGCCCCATTCTTGAGGATCCAGTGAGTTAATGTACAGAAAGTTACCTAGAGGGGTCAGCCATTCTGCACAGTAACAGCAGCAGCAGCTGAAAAGGATCGAGGGCTTTCTTCGGCTCAGACATGCAGGCCAGACTCTGCCTGCATTATTCCGGCTAACCTCCCACCGGCCCCATCAGGCACCATTATTATTATTCCCAGTTTACAGATAAGGAAACCACTGTTAAGTCATTTGTCCCAAATCACACAGCTGACAAGGAGAGGCCCTGAGCCGGGAACCTAGGCCTGTCCAGTTCCAAAGTCCGTGCTCTTGGCCACTATGTTCTGTTGCTCCCTAAATTATAAACTATTAAGAAAAATGAAAATCTGGGGCACCTGGGCGGCTTAGTCGGTGAAGCGTCCGATGTCGGCCTAGGTCATGATCTCAGTTTGTGAGTTCAAGCCCCGCGTCGGGCTCTGTGCGGACAGCTCGGAGCCCGGAGCCTGCTTCCGATTCTGTGTCTCCCTCTCTCTCTGCCCCTCCCCGGCTCACACTCTGTCTCGCTCTCTCTCAAAAATAAATACACGTTAAAAAAAATAAAGAAAAAAAAAAAGAAAAACGAAAACCTGACCTTTCCCCTGACTGCACTCCGCCCCCTTGGCCGAGTCCTCGGTCCGTTTTCTCTCTGTTTTGAAAGCTTGGACGGTCATCTCTTGTATCCCCGGTGCAATCTCTTCCAGTGGGCATTGAGGGGACCAGCGACAGGGCTCCCTGTCTCCAGCCTGTGTGTTAAAGACCCTGTCGCGGTGTCCCTGGCGTGGGTGCCTAAGTCCAGCCTGTGGACAGCTGTGTGCCCCTCCCAGCTGTAAGGGGACGTGTGGGCTGCTGTGAGGCAGCTCTAGGCCCAGTGCAAAGTTGGAGACGACCACCTTTACCGCCTTATCGATGGCCCCAGAAGGGGCTGTTGGGTAACATGAACTGAGGACAGTTGACACTATACCTTGCATATCAATCGGCCATCAGGAGTATCACACGTCCCCAGCAAAAGCACGTTCTCATCCCAGACTGGCCAGGAACGGGCAGCTGCCCAGGAGCTGTCTCTTTTGAGAAGATGCCCCCTCCGGGCTGGTTCCAGAAGGTGCTACGCATACGCGTGCTGCTCTCCACGGCGAGTTTCCCTGCAAAGGCTGGAGGCTGCTGCGAAGGGCTCGTGACAAACGGGTACAATCGGCAGGACGCCGAGCGCAGAGGGGTGGGCGTGCGGTCCCCTAAGGTCGCCGGGGAGGTAACGGGGCCCGAAACAGAGGCCGACATCGCCATCGTATCAATAAAAGATGTGGCTGTTTGTGAAAAAGATTGCACTCATTTTACCAGCGACTTCCCTGGATCCGTCTCAGCACCAGCCCTTTTTAGCACTTTTTTTTGCAACTCATCGGAGGGTAATCGGCGGGCTTCGGGCCTCACATTGATCTGAAACATAAATGCTAAAAAGAGGAGGGCGAGGTGACGTTTTTATTGACTCGATTGTAAAGGAAGTCAGAGAACCAAAGACAGGCGGCCAACGAAAGTCACCAAATGGTCGTGAGTTTGAATCCATAGCAACGGACGGGTCCCAAACCACCGTTGTTACCCAGAGCCATGGTGGAACATTTAGAAATACATTTGTGTGTGTGTCGGGGGGGGGGGGGGGGGGGGGCGGGGTTCTTTGGGGACAATGGGAAGGAAGGCTCTGTGCCACTGCTAGGCTGCTTCACTGGAGGGCCCGCAATCGCTGGGACCCGGGAGGGAAGGCAGGGGGTGCCCCAAAGACTGGACCCCAACACGGGCAGCTACCAAACAGCCAGCAGCCTCTCAGACAAGGAGCTCAACCATCAGCCATCTCCCGTGACAGGCAGGGGCTCCCGGGGCCCCAGGCCTCCCCCCCCCCGCCACGCCGCGACAGCGGCCTGTTTGCCTGTGAGGACCGTCTTCAGAGTGGGGGGCTGGGAAGAAGGCCTAACGCAGCCCAGGCCCAGAGCGATGGGGGCTGGGGGAGGGGAGGCAGGCAGAGAGCACAGAAGAATCCCATTAAAGAACAAAGCTAATCAATACTGGCCGCAACCAGGAAGGTTTAAAAGCCTCTCCACAGAGCCTGCTCCCCCATCAGTGGGGGACAAGTGGCAGGAGAGCTGTTTGGACCCTTCTCTGGGAAGGAGCATCATCTCCAGCAGACAGGAGAGGGGGTGGGGCGGGCGGGGGATGAGTCAGCCTGCAGGGTGGGCTGAGGTGGTGGGTCAGCTGCCCCTCAGGGATTTGGGAGCGCCAAGCGGTCCGTGGGAGCCCTTCCCAAGGTCTGCACATGCCAGCGCTGGAGGGGACCTTGGAAACCTCCGCGAGGTCCTTGCCTCCCGTTTTACAGATGAGGACACTGAGAACCTAGAGAGAAAAAGATTTGCCTGAGGTCACAAGGCTAGAAGGTTCCAGGCCTCTGCCTCCCGGCACAGGTGAATTTCCTCTTCAAGGCCTGTTAACGTGACTGTCCCTCTCTCTCTCTCTTCTTTATTATCCTTAGTAATGCCAGCAGTCTTAGCACCTACTATTAACTGATTAAGCCTCCCCTTAACTGGGTGCTTGCTCTGGCCGGTCAGATCGCTGATCGTTGGGTGTGAATCATGCGAGAGGATGTGAACGTTGTGAGGTGTGAGCCTTCGGAAAGTGGTCCCATCACCATCCTAGTGTAGAGAGGAGGAGACAGACTCCCAGGTCCCGCGACCATCTTGGGGCTAATCACCACCCTCTGCACTGTTAGAGCGTCAGCTCCTAAACCCTACACATGGCACCGTCCTTGGGGGTCAAGGTCCAGCTGAGACGTGACCCCACAGCAGGGCTGGGAGAGCGGAGGCCCTGCTCTGATCCCTCCCATGGCCTCAGGGTTTGTAGGGTCAGCTAATTCAGCCACCCCCTAACTTAGCCGCCTCTCCTGGTGCTGTTTCCGGGGCTGAACGTGACCTGCTGGGCTGAGGGTGCGGGCGGCTCACTGTGAACGGATTCGTGGCGTTACCAAAGGAGAGAGGCGCTCTTACAGCAAAGTCAAGGCCACTAGGAAAGGGAGGCCCTTGTGTCCTCATGGGCTGAGGCGGCCCCCAGGTTCGTCCTACTCTGTCATTCTTCGTGTCGACCGCAGTTACAGACACGGTCATCTGAGCGCTGGGACCATTTACGGAGAGCTCGGTGTGGGCCAAGCCCCGCACGAGGAGCGAGAAATGCTCCCCACCTCCCTAAAAGATATGTTCCCTTATTATTCCCATTTTACAGGGGATCAGACTGAGGCCCGGCAGAGCTGAAGGAAGGGCCCAGGGTTCTACAGCGTAAGTGGCAGGACCCACGCCTGTGTGACTCTGGGGTTGTGATGACGGAAGTTTCTGTCCTTGTACCACAAGGCAGGAGTCGGTGGCGGGGGGCTGGTGGTTCCTCGGAAACCTAAACACGAATTAGGGGAGGACCCAGAAATTCCACTCCTAGGGACAGACCCAAAGGAACTGAAAACAGACACGAAGACAAGCCCGTGTGCACAAGAGCCGACCCACAACAGCCAGCAGCTGCAACCATCAGCAGATGACAGACAAATAAACACCGTGGGGCCACGCGATGGATTCATTGTTATCCAGGCACGAAAAGAAACAAAGTACTGATATGTGCCGCGTCATGAGAACATACGCTAAACGGACGCTAAATGGACGGATCTTGACGCTAAATGGACGGATCTTGTGTGATTCTGTTTATGTGAGATCTCGAGAGTAGACGGGTCTCTGGACACTGAACACAGCCTGGTGGTCGTCAGGGGCTGGGGGTGCGGGGAGAGCGCACGCTGGGTGGCGAGCTCCACGTCGGGGTGACAGAGTGGTCCTGGAACTAGACGGAGCGGTGGCCGCACAACTCTGTTAATGTGCTAAACGCCAGTGAATGCCAGTTCAAAATGATTAAGGTTATGTTACGTGAGTTTCACCTGAATCAATTATGCTGTAAAGAATACTGTGGGTTTCGTTGCTGTTGAACCCCCCCTCCAGGAACGGTTGGGGTGGGGGGGAGTGAAAAGCTAACAGTCCAAGTGAGCGCGTGGAGGGAGCAAGTCCTCGGGGCCCTTCACCCTGTTTTTGTTCCCACCCTCCTGGATGTGGCTCAGTGAGGATCACAGGACATTTGTATGCACAACGGGGCGAGCAGCGGGCGTGAATCCACAGCCCAGAGACTGTTCACAGAAGCCCAGAGGAACGTGATATTAAAGTGTAAACCAAACGGGGGAAGGGGTCAAACGGATGCTGCAGGTCTGGTTGAGAACAGCACATATACCCTCAAGGAGCTTCATGCTAAATCCGGGCTGGCTGCTTACAATGGTCTCCTCAAAGTGGCTTCCTGTTAAAAGTCTCTGCCCTCTGGGAGAAGAAACAACAACAACAACAACAAAAAAACACCAGAAAAGCTCTGGCATTGTTGGCCAATTCCCACGGTGTAAATGTTTCCGCCATGGTGGATTTCACGCTGAAGGCGAACTTGGGGGTAGATGCTTGGCGGCCATCCTCACACGGCCCCTCCGCCACGTAGATGCAGTAGATGTACTGTCCCCAACCTCAGGAGGAAGGGGACGGTACAGTGCAGTGAAACAATTAGGAAGGGATGAGTTCCGAGTATTTATTACCTCTGCTTTTAATATAACTTAATTATAAGCTTACATAATTTAATCTTCTATAATGGCTGCGTTTAACAACCAGCTCACCAGCTTCCTTAGCATTTAATAACCCAGCGCGGTGTTGAGCTGCTCCAGCACAGAGCTGACCCCACCCTCAACCACCGACACTGCCCGCCCCTGGTTCCTGGTTTCTTCAATCCCTTTAACGGGGAGTAAAATTTTTCCTTCCACGGGTACGGCTCGGATTCAAGGTGTAGGTTTAGTTCGCACCCCTGGAAGGAAAAACACGCAGATTTAATGCAGATTGTTCCCCTAAAGCTGACTCGATTGATGGGGTGGCCAGAAGCTGGGCTCCGCGGACTGGGGAGGGGGGCACCTATCAGTGAGGCGGAGAGGCATAAGGTGAACATAGGCTAGTTCCCAAACGAGGGGACACTTAGAACCAACATAGCTGCCAAGGGACCCCTGACTGCCCTGCCACATTTTTACCCCGAAATGCCAGCTACATCCTTGAGCCAGGTTATCGCATCCTGGGTCACAGACCCCTCCATAGCCTCCTGGTTTAAACCTCAAAAAACTGGGGTGCCTGGGTGGCTCAGTCGGTTAAGCGTCCGACTCTTGATTTCTGCTCAGGTCATGATCTCACCGTTCATGGGTTCGAGCCCCGCATCAGGCTCCGTGCTGACGGTGCAGAGGCTGCTTGGGATTCCCTCTCTCTGCCCCATCAGGCCTGACTGGGCTCAGCTGGGCAAGAATTGCTCAGGGTACCTCTCATTCTTGCAGTTAGTGGCTAAGGCTGGAATCTTCCAGAGGCGGAGGCTTGCTCACAGCAGCCGGGGTGCCTCCCTGTGTGCACTCCATTCATCTCCTTAGCTGTGTGTGTGTGTGTGTGAGTGGAGAGAGAGAACGAGAGAAGGAGAGGAGGAGAGAGGAGAGAGAGAGCCTGTTTGCTAACCTAGCCTCAGAAGTCACGTCGTCACCGCTTATCCCCTTCACTGGAAGTGAGTCAGGAAAGCCAGCCCGTACTCAAGGAAGGGGATGAGGTTGTTACGGGAGGGACGTCAGAGGACAAGGGGGCCTGTTCACAAGACCCCACAGTCCATTTGCTCAGCCGCATCCCATTCCCCTGCTGAGAAGGGTCATTGCTGGGCCCAGGCAATCCCTCCAAGGTTGGGTCAGTCTTCATGGCTGTCCTGGCCTGGGCAACTCCAAACACAGCCCTTCCCAAGACCACGCGGGAGCTGGCGATGGGAGCAATGTTCTAAGCTGCCAAACCCAAGAGCTTTGCTTGGAGTTGCTGTGGCTGATCCCCTCTTCTAGAAAGTTCACCCTCCGTCAGAGTCTGGCACTGCGTCCCAGACTGTCTGCCAGCCTGGCCGGCCACTCCTTCTCCCTCCTCGTGATGCCTGGGTAGCCTTCCCAGTGCTCCTGGCTCTGTGCCCTCCCCTGGTTCTACCTCCCCCCACCCCATGACCTCCGCTGCATGTGAGTAGTTGGCCCTCGCACTCTGTCTCCAGCTTCTAGCCTGGTCTGCCAGCGGGGCCCTTTCATCTGGCCCCAAACAGAGCCTGTCCTCAGCTGAGTTTCCCCACTCTGCTGTCAGCCCCATTAACTCTGTCACAGAGGTCCCCACACTTAGACTCGGGTCCCATTCCTCCTGGTCCCTCACCCACACTGAACAGAAGAGCCAAACTGTGGGTGTCCCTCTGCAGGATTTCTCCTCTGCCCCCCACCCCCTCCTTTTGCACTGACCTGGTTTCACTCCTCTTGTCTTCCCTTTCACTGGAGCTCCTGGCGACAGCTTCCAAGGGCCACCGCCAGTCCCCCCTGCTCCAGAGAATCCCAGGACTGTCTCTTCATGGGTGGAGAGGGCTCTGTGGTCAGGCAGATGGAGTTCAAATCCCACATGAACCTCTCACTAACTGTAGACTCAAAGTGCTATTAAACCTTCGGAAACGCAAGTCCCCATCTGCAAGATGGGGATGATGATAACTGCCTTGTGCACTTGGGTGGGACTAAGGAGGAAGTTTATAAATTCCTGCCTGTGGTTGGCTGAATAATGCCTGCCCCCCAAAGATGGCCACATCCTAGTCCCCAGACCCAGTAAATATGCTATTTTACGTGACAAAAGGGGACTTTGTAGATGTGGTTAAATTAAGGATGTTGTGATGGGGAGATTATCCTAGATGATTTGGGTGGGCCAGTGTGATCACCAAGGTCCTTATTAAGAGGGAGACAGGAGGGTCAGAGTCAGAGAAGGGGACGTGAGGACGGGGGCAGAGGTCATAGTGACGTGGGGCCATGGGGCGTGGGTGCCGCAGCCTATGGAAAGTGGAAAGGTAAGGAAAGATTCTCCCCTGAAGCCTCCAGAAGGAACCCAGCCTTGTCAACACCTTGGTTTAGTTCACGGAGACAGATTTTGGATGTTGGACCTCCAGAACCGTAAGATAACATATTTGTGTTGTCTGAAGCCAGTAAGTGTGAGATAATTTGTTATGGCAGCAACTGGAAACTCATACACTGGCCTCGAATAGATGCTTAGCAGGAGCTAGTTTCCTTCTCTCCTTACGGAATGATCCGCCTGCTTCTTGCCACCTCTTACGGCCCCATCCCCTCTACTGCTCCACTCCCCATGCCCCGGTTCGACCCAGGGTCAAGTGCCATGTTCCCAGGGCAGCTCTGTCTGTCCCGCCCTGTAGCTGGCACTCAAGAAGGGCTCTATCTGTACCTTTCTCGTGACTCATCACAGGTGATCCAGGGAGATGTTTCTATTTCCAGCCCTGCCTCCCCTACCAGGATGCTAGTGTCTCAAGGTAGGGGGCACCTCTTGGTCACATGAGGATCCCTCACGGCGCATAACTCTGGGGACAGCGGGAGTGCCCAGTGACCACCTGTAGAATTGGACTGAAAGGGAGGCAGTGGAAGGAAGTCCCCGGGGCAGCGTCCACAGTCATGGCTGGTCACTCTCCTGCCCAGTTCCTCATCTTCCTGGGAAGGAACAGAGCCAGGAAAGTGGAGGAAGGCCACTGCCAGCGCTGAGCCGTATAAATACGTCGTAGCGCAGGATTTACACAAATGAGCGGAATCCCCATCTAAAGGGGGGAGATGGAGCCCATTTGTCAAAGGAAGGGAGATCTGCTACGTGCAGGACGGAAAGTTCTGGAAGGGCCTAGGGAGCTCCAGACATGATCCATGCTGAAATTAGCCAAGTCCCTGAGCAAACAGAAAAAACGGGGGCGTCAGCTATCTAGGGGGCCGGCTCTGGCCGAGCCCCACTCAGGAACCTGTTGCAGGAGGTAAGTTGGGACAGGGGAGCAGAGCGGGTGTGGCCTCTACCGACGCTGATACGTGGCGGGAGAGGAAGCCGCTGGCCAGGAGCCGCCTGGCTTTTCAAATCTCCTGGAGAACTTTACCTGCCTGGAGCCCAGGTGAGAAACCTGGAACCTTCAAGATGTGACAGATGATAAGCAAGGGGATACACCAAGGCTGGCGTTGCTGTGGCAAAACGCAAAGGCCTGAGCATCCGTTTGGGAGGTGGGGCATGGGGGCGTACAGGGAAGAGTTTTCCCAGCTGAAAAGAGACCCTCAGGGCTCGGCTTGGGGGGCTTGGTGTGTGGAGGGCACGTGGTATCGAGGCTTGAAGTGTGAACACGCTTCCAGACATAGATGATGGGAAGATACCACAAACCCGAGGTCCCTGCCAGGAGCTGCGGGTGCCAGGCTGAATTTTACCCAATCCCCGCCTTCCCGGGTCTATCTCTGGGGAGTGCGTGGGGAAGGGGCTGGGGATGCTGGAGAGAGGCCATCCTCCGGTCGGCCCCAAGCAAGGAGAGCCAGTCTGAGAGCAGAGCGTGGCCATTCTCTCTGTCTCTCTGGACTTCACTCCCGAGGGAGTTCCGTCTGCCTTATCCACTGCCGCGTCCCGGTGCCTGGAACAGTGCTTAGCACCTAGTGCCTGCGTAGTAAACGTTGCAGGTGAAAGGGAGTGGATGAGGAATTACGGAAGCAAGTGTCGGATATTGTGTCCAGTGTCTTAGGCTCACGATTTCATTGCGTCACCACAGCAGTCCTGAGTTCCCCTCACACTCCAGATGAGGAAACCGAGACTCAGAGAGGCTACGAAACTGGTCAACAGAAATTTATTGCTCAGAGCCCTGGAGGCTGGGAGTCCAAGATCAAGGTGCGGGCAGGGTTGGTTTCTCCCAAGGCCTCTCTCTCTGGCTCATCGATGGCTGTCTTCTCCTCGCTGTGTGTGTCTCTGTCCTAATCTCTTCTTATAAAACCACCAGTCATGTTGGATTAGGGCCTGCTCTAGTGACCTCATTTTACCTCTTAAAAGACCCCCATCTCTAAATACAATCACATTCTGGGGCGCCTGGGTGGCTCAGTCGGTTAAGCGTCAGGCTTGGGCTCAGGTCGTGATCTCACGGTTTGTGAGTTCCAGTCCCGCACTGGGCTCTGTGCTGACAGCACGGAACCTGCCCGGGATTCTCTCTCTCCCCCTCTCTGTCTCTGCCCCTCCCCTGCTTGTGTTCTCTCTCTCTCTCAATCTCAAAAATAAATACACATTAAAAAATTTAAATACAATCACATTCTGAGGGCCTGGGGGTTAGGATTTCAACATATGAATTGGGGGGAGGGCATAATTCACCCCGTAACAAGGGCACCTTCTGCTCCTTGAACTTGCCAGCAGGCTGTGAAGCCCAGAAGCGAGGGCAGCTGCAGGCGGGAGGGCCGCGATCCCCGTGTAGGGAAACACTGCACTTTGCAACGTCCTGGTGCCTGAAACATGCCTTTCCACGCAGCACTCGGCTTCTTCGTGGGACGTTTGCGGCAGTTTAAGGACCTGCCCCCCCAGACCCTCAAAATCCATAGTGAGCATGCTCAATGAGCCAGGAGCCCACCCAGTCTCCTCCCTCCCCCCACCCCTGTCTCTAACCCTCCTCCAGCTCCAGCCGCTGAGGTGGGTGACCGCCGTAACTTCCTGCGAAAGGGTCGGCCTGGCTAAGTCCCACCAAAGCCACAGGTGGGACGCGCGCAGGCCCTCATTAGTGTCTCTCCACCACACTTTGGACATGGTCTGTGCCCCCAGCCCAGCCAGCCCTCTTGGGGACACGGGCAACACTGAGAACAGCCCGGTGCAAACCTACCCTCCCCACTCCAAGAGGGAAACTACCAGCTCGAGTGCTGGAAACTGGTGGGCGTGGCACATTGACCGCCAGGACAAGCATTCTGGTCCCCAGTCTTTCCAGGACCGCTCAGGCTGCTGAGTTCCTGGATTGCCCTCCTCTCGTCGCCACGTGACATAAAGGATGGCTTAGCGACCTCGGCTGGCCATCCCAAGGGCCACCGGGATCCAGGCTGAGAGAGAGGGGGGCCGCAAGGGGCCACGTGCATTTAGCCGAGTCCCCACGGCCTGCGGGCCAGGGCCCCAGGAAGGGTTCATTTCCCCGACACTTCCCAGATGGCTGGGGTCCTGACCCCTCCCTGTGTCCAGCCAACCCCCAGGAGCACACCGCACACGTCAGCCTGCCTCTCTAGTTCCCTGCAAGCCCCTTGCTGCTGTGAGAAACGGGACACCTTAGCGCCACTCAGGTGGCCCTTTCTCCTGGAGAGGAGGGCACTATCAAACCCATGGCTCCCTAGCTTGGCTGGCATTTCGATAGTCCTTCATCTATCCATTCATTTATTCAGCTCTGATGACCCAGGCTGGGGATCCGGCCGTAAGCAAGACAGATATGGCCTCAGGGAGAGACACAGAAAACACAGAAGTGAACCAAAAAAAAAAAAAAGAAAAAAGACATTGTGTCTTGTGATAACACCCCTATGTAGCAAATATGATTTCCAGGCTCCAACTCTAGAGATTCTGCCTCAGCAGGCCTGGGATGAGGCCCTTCCTCTGTGTCGTTACCAAGTCCCACAGGGCACTCGGGTGCCCCGGCCGATGTGGGTACCACTGGTCTGAGCCCTCCCATTGCCTCAGGAGGGTCTCAGGAATGTACCCTCTCATCCAAAAGGCCATCCCGCGTCTGGGAATCTATCCACGGGTCCTTCTGCACGGATAAGAAATGACAGGTAAGACATCTGGCATCGTACTGTTTATGAGAACAAAACATGAGACGTGATTCTGGTGCTCAGTCGAGCGAGTGGCCGAATAAACTGCCACGGCCCCGTGGTGGAGTACTATGAAGCTATGAAGAATGAGGACAATCCCTAGAACAATCCGCATGCCCTGCTATGGGGGACCCCCCCCCCAGGGGATGTCGTTCATCAACACAACAACCAAGGGAGGGGTCCGTGCTTATCGTATGCTACCTTTTGTATACGAAGAGGAGAAGTAGATGAGAATGTGTATATTAGGCATACGATACATCTCCCTATCTGTCCGCACAGAGAACCTAGAAGGTGAAGCGGGAAGGAAATACAATGCTTGCCTGCGTGTGGGGAGGTCAGGGGAAGGGAGACCAGTAGGTGTCAGATGTCTCAGCCTACATACACCTTCCTATATAGTTTTGATTTGGGAACCGTGTCATTACCGGCTGCTGAAAAGATCAGGCGGGAGGGTGCTGGGGATCGGAAGGCAGGTTTGGTGTCGGTTCCTGGGCTGTGAGCCCAGCTCCCCCGGCGCCCGCCTGCGTAAGGCCTGGTAGGTCACCTGTCTTCTCGACACCCCTGCCTTCACTTCACCTGAGGGTGAGGACGCCCCCCCCCTTCACCTCGGGGGTGCTGGGGGGGCCTTCTGCCCAGACCGTGGTGCCAAACGCAGCCCAAGAGCATCTCCTGAGTCTCCTTCGTCCGGGAGGAAGCGGGGTCCAGGGGGTTCATGGTAAAAGGAAATCCAATATATGACATCATCAGCCGTACTCCTCACTTTTTATAGCATTTCCCCCATCTTTAGAACTTTCCCGAACCGGTCTCACTCGTAACCTAAATACCCCCGTTTACGGGCAGGGAGGGGGACGGGTCCCCTGCTCGGCACTTGCTGTGTCCCACCCCGGCCTCACCGCCTGAGCGTCCCAGGGCGCCTGCGCTGACCAGGAAAGGAGGTGGGGCTTGGGGTCACGTGGCCCTGGCTGGGGCGGGGGGGGGGGGGGGATCCTGCCTTCTGCCACGTGCTAGGGACCTCCGGCAGGTCCCGGAACTTCTAGAATTGTGTCTCGCAGCCTTCATTTGCAAAACGAGGGTAAGAACACCCAATTTTCCTAGCCCTCTCAAAAGGACTCCCCCAGATCATACCTACAAAGCGCTTGAAGCCGTGCCTGGCCCTCGATAAACGGGAAGCTGCTATCATTACGCTCTGTCATCCATGTTGCGCAGGAAGTGACACAGCATCTGACCTGAGCTACCTACAAGGGGACCACCCGTGCGGATGGTTTAGAATCATACGTTAACTCATGCGTGAATACCCGACTTCATGTACATTCTCGGTGCCTCAGTTTCCTCATCTGTAAAGCAGAGGTAATGTCCACCCCATAGGCTGGCACGTGTGTGGGGCACAGATCCCAGCACATTACGAGGGAACGGGAAATGTCAGCTATTAATTAGTATGATGATTAGTTAATGAGGCAGCCTGCCTGACTCTGTTTGTCCAAAAACTGCTTTCCGCCCGGTCGGTCACCTCAGCCCACGTGGTGGCATCGCCCGGGCCCAGCCCTGGGGAGGGCATGTCCTGCTTTCCCAGGTGGACACAAATCCCACTCTTGGAAGGAGCAAAGCTGAGGCCCCAGAGACACAACCAGTCAGTGAGCCTTTACCGAGGACCATGGCGAGATGTGTCCCCCCAGGGAGCTCCCCTGCCCTTTGGGGAGCTCCTCCTTCCCCCACCCCAGAGACCCCTCGCTCCAGACTCAACCGCCTGTTATTTCTGGCGTGTGAGCCACAAGTTCCCAATTCTGCTTTTGCTTGTGCTGTCCCCCTGCCTGGAATGCCCTTCCCACCCCTCCCCTCATCTGCGTGACCCGGGTCAAAAGGGTGACAGCCACCAGGTCCCGTCCTCCGTAGCTGAGGCCCCTGAGGTCCTGTAGTAACCTCCATTAGGTCAAGGAGCAAAGGGCCAGCTGGCGGAGGCAACGTGAGCGACCCATCTAGCCACGGCGGTCAAGGGCTGTCTGGGACGGAGCCGATCCAGAGAGGAGCGTGATTACGTGAACTCCCAAAGTACACCGGCAACCACTATATCGCTCAGGGCTCTGCCTTTCTTTTTTTTTTTTTTTTTTTTAAAAACAGCTTTACTGAGATAACTCCTACTGTAAAATTCATCCATTTAAATTGTACAATTTGATGGCTTTTTGGTGTGTTCACAAGTTGCGCATCCATTGCCACAACCGATTATAGAACCTTTTCATTATCCTGGAAAGAGACCCCTCCCCCCTCAGCTGTCCCTGCCCCTCCCTGTCACCTCCCCTCGTCACCCCCGCCACCACCCTCAGCCCTAGGGAACAACTAATCTACTTTCTGTCCCTATCGATTTGCCTATTCTGGACATTTCCCATGAAATGGACTCACACGATAGGTTTTTGCGTGTGTGTGTCTGGCTTCTCCACTTAGCAGAATGTTTTCAAGGTTCCTCGGTGTTGTGGTGGGTGTCAGGACTCCGCTCCTTTTTGTTGCCAAAAAAAAAAAAATATCTTGCTGTGTGC
The DNA here is from genome assembly GCF_018350155.1 of Leopardus geoffroyi. Taxonomy (NCBI): domain Eukaryota; kingdom Metazoa; phylum Chordata; class Mammalia; order Carnivora; family Felidae; genus Leopardus; species Leopardus geoffroyi. The sequence continues at coordinate 90,064,377 of NC_059342.1, read as the reverse complement.
ATAGATGGAACATTCTGCTTATCCATCAACAGCGGGTGTACATTTGGGTTATTTTTGCCTCTCGTCCAGTATGAAGAATGCTGCTGTGAACATGCACGCACACATTTTTGTTTTCCTTGAGCGTGTCCTGAAGAGTGCAACTTCTAGATCATAATGGCAACTCCATGTCTCACCTTTGGGGGACTGGCCAGACTGTTTCCCAAAGGGGTGGCACCATCCTACTTTCCCACCAGCAGCGCTGGAGGGTTTCAGTTTTTCCTCAAGGACACTTGCTGTGATCTGCCTGTTGGATTCCAGCCTTCGTAGGGGGTGCGAAGTCGCGTCCCGCTGGGGTTTTGATTTTCGTCTCCCAGTTGGCTGATGACGTTGAGCACCTTTTCACGTGTTTATTTCATCAGGGCTCTCTTAAATGCCAGTGACAGAACCCTCCCTCAACCTACTGTCAGCACGAAGCGGAAGTATTTGAATTGGCTTAGGGGAACAGGCCACAGAAATAGAGAGGTTGGGGAGTGGTTCCCTGGATCCAGCGACTTCAACAGGATCAGAGATTTATCGGTCCCTCTGTCATCTCAACGCTGAGCCCTGTTCTGTCCTAGAGAACAGCTATGGGGCAGCCGCAGTGTTACAGTTCCAGAGCTGTGGGAAAAAGAGGAATCTTCCTCTAGACTCAGGATGAAGACTTTCCAGGGAAGGGCTACCATTGGCCTGGCTTGAGTCACACGCCCGCGTATGGACGTTGGCCTGGCTTGAGTCACACGCCCATGAAATGGACCACCATTGTGATTCCCTGTAGGAAAGTGAGGTGGTTTGTGTTTTTTAAGCTTATTTATTTATTTTGAGACAGAGACGGTGCACGTGGGAGAGGGGCAGGAAGAGAGGGAGACAGAGAGCGTCCCAAGCAGGCTCCACACTACCGGCACGGAGCTCGACGCGGGGCTCGAACTCGCACAACGGTGAGATCGTGACCTGAGCCGAAACCGAGAGTTGGACGCTTGACCCGCTGAGCCACCCGGGTGGCCCAGGAAAGTGAGTTTTTGATAGCAGGAGGATGGGTAGACAAGCAGTGTATATACTGCGTGTCCAATACAGGCCCCCACACCTCTGATGGGGCTGGGCACAGAGGCGAGAAGGCATAAATCGGCCTGTGAGCAGCCCTGCCCCCATGCCGTTCTCATCGCCCCAGTGACAACTCAGACTCAAGTTTCCTAAATTCTCTGTGCTCCCCTGTCATCTTCACATGTACGGCTCTATCTGTAGACCACCCAGGCTGTTAGCCATTGATTTATTTTTTTACTTTGAATCACCTGATGTGTAAGTTAAACATACGCGCTTCGAGAGGACATTTTATATCACGATGGGAAATGGAAAACCAGCTCGCTGCGAACACGAGGTGACGATACGACAAAATGTAATGAAAACCAAACAGTGCCATCAATTTCCAGAGGTACTGTTCCCATCCCAGGCCGGGGAGCCTGAGGACCAACTTTTTCCTTGTTAAGGAGGCAGATTAGCAGGCATTAGGGAGGGGTGAAAGACAGGGAAAGACGCTGGAGCTCGCCTGAGTCACCGAGTTCCCTTAAAGCATCGTGAAGGTTGAAAGAGAATTGGAAAGGGAGACATCCTGTCTGTGATTTGACGTTACTCACCATCACGCCCGATTCCTCCGAAGTTCTTCCACTTACCGCCAGGGCCACGCGTCCCATATGTTGGCAGGCAGCGAGCTGATCCATAAGGAGACTCCACTGGGGGTCCCCGTGCCAGATTTCAGAAATCCAAATCACCGGGTTTGCTACATCATCCATGGCCCCTTTGCCCTTGGTCCTGGTTGGGAGGCCTAACTGACTCCGGGGTCTGAGCCAAATTCTTCCCTTAAGGGTCCCGGGAAAGCCGGGACACAGGACACCGCAGCCAGCCTGTTTCCTCTTACAGGGAGTCCTGTTTGGACAAGGTCCCCCCTGTTATTACAGGCCCCCTCCCCCGCCACTCCCAGCAACCTCTGACACTCCATCAGCCAAGCGCTGATAAATTGGTAGCATTAGTATTTTGATAACTTGAGGTCCCGAAGCCGCTCACCAGCAGAGACAACCCCACCCCGGGGCTAAATTATTAATAAAATGACACCGCGATTGGAGAAGCGAGAGTGAGCCCTCCGTGGGCCTGGCTGAGAGAGAGAGAGAGAGAGAGAGAGAGAGAGAGTGCGAGCGTGTAGCCTCGCAGATCTTCAGGGAGGTGATGGGCCTGACTGGCTGTCACTGGTTTTATGAATTACAAAGACATCAGCTCTCTGCTGCTGCTTTCTGTTTTGCATTTTCAGTACCAGAGGGGGTCACTGGCAGGGGGCGGGAGGAAATCCCCATTTTAAAAAAGAAACTCAAGTCAGCACTGAGCACCAGAAGCAGGGGGAGGGGAGGCTCTTAATGACTGGCTGGGTTTATTTTGGGGGCTTGTGGAGAGAGGGGTGGAAACATGAGACTTGCTTATTGAAAAGAAGCTATTGATTGCTGGCCATCGATAGCAGTAAAGAGTTCTGTCTGAATCGCTGGCTTTGAAGGACTCAGAAAGCGCTTCCTTTCTCACTTGCCTTCTCTGCCAGGACTTGGAGAGCTCTCGCGGGCCTGCAGGTGAGTTTGGAGTTGAGACCGTGCCTAATGCGACCAGCGATTTTTTTTCTCCCGCATCCAAACAGGCGGGCCTTCCTTCCTCGCGACCCGGGAGGGCACTCAGAGTTTTTTCTGGATGCAGGCGGGCCTCTTCCCTCGGGGAACCCAACCCCCAGCTTCCCAGCTTCCTGATGCCTTCGGGTGCTTCGTGGTCAGGGGAGAGGGACTGGGGGCGGGGGGCGGGTAGGGGTGGCCACCCTAAATAATGGGTTTCTAATGGATTTAGGAAAGCTTTGCTGGGTCTCGAGTGGTCTCCAGAAACCAAAGCATCTGCTGAGGGCTGGCCGGGGAGAAGGGAAGAGGAGAGGGGTGGAGAGTCTGCTAATAAAGGAGGAGGGGGTGAGCCGGCCGCCCCGATGCAGCCAACAGCTGCCGGGCTGAGCTGGATTCAGCAGAACGCTGAAACTAACCAGGACTGCAGACGGGGCGGGAACTCAGGACGACTCCACGAAAACGAGGAATTAAGCATTGCGAGCCCCGATCAATGCTGAGAGGACGCCAGTAACAGCTCGGATTTCTCTTGCGACAGCCCAAATCCTTTATGCAGTTTTTCTCTGCTGATCCCGGGGTGGAGGGGTGGGAGGGGCGCGGGCCAGGTGCAAGCCTGGCTTGTTCCCTTGTCTCCAGGTGGAGCGCGGGGAAGCCTGTGGTGCTGCACGCGGAGGTGGGCAAGGGAGGAAGAGGCGAAGGAGGGATCCTCACCTGGTTCCCTCTGGGTAAACAAATGCACAATCAGCACATCAGGGCCGAGGAGCATCCGAGGGCCCTGAAGGAATTACCTAACCTACTTAGTATTTTGGGAAAATGACACAGGCTCAAGCTGAGACCGGAAATGCAAGATGATCTTCGTGGGGTACAACTATCTCAGAAAAGACAGAGGGATTGTTCTCCAGGCCGTCATCCAAACTGGGAACACCACTCCTAAGGCTACCCCCCTGCCAAAGGACTCACAGAATAACCGCTCCCTTCCCCCTACCCTTAATCAAATGTTTTGTGGGCTCCCACCCCAGGCTGTTACTAGAGCCAATCAAGTGGGTAGATTTTCCCTGGGGCGGTGACCTGCTGTTGGGCAGAGAGAACAGGTTGTCTGTCTGGTGTGGTGCAGACTGAGCTGAGGCCAGCCAAGCTCGTACCACAGCTCTCCGCCAGGGAGCCCCGGCCGCCTGCCGGGTACTGGGCGCCCAGCAATCTCCCTACATCCTTTGGCTTCTTCATGAGCGCAACGACCCTTCAGATCGGGAGGAGACTGGGGGCTCAGGAACTTGAAGCCTTTGCAGGGCGCCCACCCGTAGAGTGTGGTATTGGGGCCCGTCGGCCTTGGCCGGGTGTTCTGCACTTGGCCTTGCTGTCCCGTCACTCGGTGATCCATCGGGTCAGACACAGGAGAGTTTACAGGTAGTGGGGCTACATTCTAGTTCGGCGAATTTCAGCATCCTTTGCTTTTAACACCACCCACCCTCGGCCTTCTAAACGTCCATAACTCGAGCTGGGATTTCCTCGTATCTCTGGTTCCTGGCTCTCTTTTGTTTTTGCCTTCTCTCTCCTCCCTTCACGGCTCTTCCCGGGGCCAAGTGCATTTGGGTCAGTAGATATTTGCTATAGATTTGTCGAAACATGTCTTGTAACTGTTGCTAAGCTGAATGAGAGATATTTTTTACCTGCAGAGGAATGATTTAAGAGGGTGGATGTTTGTCAGGGTCAATGCCAGCAAAGTTCCTGGATTTAAGGTGCAGGTAGGGGTGGGGCGGGAGCTGGGTTCGTGTGAACAACCTCTGGGCTTCCTTCCAGCTCCAAGGGTCCCTGTCTCACATGTGTTGACATTCTTCGTTTCTCTTGGATGATCTCCTACTTTATATCTCTCTGTGTTTGTATTTTACGTAACAAACTGTCCTCTAGGATGGCCTACATTTGCAATTCCACAGGATACATCACTTTGTTTCTTCAACAAATGAATTTTTTAAAAGGTATGTTGTAATTAAGAGATTTAAGAGGCATTCCACCAAATACAAAAGGCGGTCCTTATTTGGGTCCTGATTCAAATAAACCAACTGCCAATTGACAGTTTTTAGGCAATCCAGGGAAAAAGTCGAACAAGGACCAGGTATTAGATGATGCATCATAAACGTTATCTTTAATTGTGTTCAGCGTGATAATGGTATAGTGGTTATACACATATATATTAAAAGTCCTTATCTGTTAGAGGTGCATTCTGAAGTAATTATTAGTGCAATAGTACGACATCTGTGATTTGCTTTCAAGTGTTCCGGGAGGGGCTCCTGGGGGGCCCAGTCAGTTGAGCGTCTGACTTCGGCTCAGGTCATGACCTCGCGGTTCATGGGCTCGAACCCCGCGTTGGGCTCTGTGCTGATGGCTCGGAGCCTGGAGCCTGCTTCGGATTCTGTGTCTCCCTCTCTCTCTGCGCCTCCCCTTCTCACATTCTGCCTCTCTCTTTCTCTGTCTCTCTGTCTCTCAAAAATAAATAAATCTTAAAAAACAATTTTAATAAATCCAGTGTTCCGGGAGGAAAAAAAAAAAAAAAACAGAAAAGGAACAGGAGGAGCAAGGAGATGGGATAAAAAAGACAAAATGTTGCAGCTTTTGAAACAATGATGCGTGCACGGAGGCTTGTATTCATTCCGCTTTTGGTGTGTGTTTGACATTTTCCATGATGATGAGCTACAGTTTTGAAATGTGTGCCACGCTCGGATATTTTATTTTATTTTTAAATGTTTATTTGTTTTTTGGGAGTGAGGGAGCTGGAGCGGGGCAGGGGCAGAGAGAGAGGGCGACAGAGGATCAGAAGTGGGCTGACAGTTGGGGGCTCGAATTCACAAACCGTTGAGATCGTGCCCTGAGCCGACGTCGGATGCTTAGCTTAACGGAATGAGCCACCCAGGTGCCCCCCACACTTGGATATTTTAAAGCATAGCCTATACCTGGATCGCATGGTGCTTTCGTCAGGTGTCTCTGTGTGGCAGGTCCGTGCGCACAGATGTTCTCTCTGCTCCGTTGGGCCGTAAGGTTCTCGAGGACGAGGACCACTCTTTCTGTTTTCTTGTGTCTTCCCAGCACAGTGGAAGCCGGAATTCAGTAGGTATTTTACACATGTTCTTGGCTGGCCGACCAAGTGATGCAGAGATATCGAAGGGAACTTGGCTAACATCCCAAAGACCCCGGACTCCCCGGCAGGGTTTCTGTCGAAAACAAGAAGGTTCCTTAGCGTATTCATTCTGCTGCCGGGACCACATGTGCAGGGGTGCTGGGGTGGCTGTAAGACTAGGCCTTACTAAAACGTTTGCCGTAACTTCTTATGAAACTTTTCTTAGGAAATAACTCCAACGCGGACGGAGAAGAACCTTTCTCTGGAAATGAAATAGTGCACACGTGTAAACTGAAGATAAATGGCGGAGCACGGCCTCGCCGGAGGTGCGTGGGACTGGTGTTTGCTCTGTTCTTATTTAACGTCTTTAATAACGATCTGGAAGACGGGGTAAACAGCTCACTAATGAAATTTGCATACGATTCTTAATTGGGAGGTGTTGCTATCGCCAAGGAGGGCAGAGAAGTAATGCGGATGCCTCAGAGGGGTTAAAGATATTGATGGAAAATAACAAAATAAGATTTGGCTCAGAGAGAGAAAGACAAATTCAATTGGGAGGAAAGCCTAAAACAGGATGCTCCCTGGAGAGAAGAACAATGCGAAAATAATGCTGAAAGAGGTCCAGGCAGAGAGCAACCTTAACTAGAAGGGTGATATGGGGGGAAAATGGTCAGGATTATGGAGGACACTCAAAAAGCAGAGAGGCGTGCTCCTTGGTGGGATCTCCATGCCCCCTGGTCCTCCAGAGTTTCATTTACCCCAGAGACTCCATCCTGGGCCACACAAGTCACATGGGCTCCAGGCCCTCTGCTTGGGAAAGTGTTCTTACAGAGCAGCAGGGAATTTCCTTTATGAGGTCACCCTGGCTCCTTGGGGGCTGGATGTATGTTGCCCAGAAACTCATCCTCTGGGAGGGCACTGTGGGCCAGGAAAGGTTGGCCCCGGGAAAGCCAGTCAGGCTGACCCAACAGGCAGCCTTTTGTGGTTTTCTGGCCCAAAGGAAGAGAGATGGTGACTTCTGGAACATCTTCCCAGGGAGTGAGACATTAAAGAGATTGAGTTGCTATGCAGTGTAGAAGGCATCGTACCCTGCTTTGCAATGCCAGTGCCATTTCTGTTCAGGGGATATTCAAAATTCGTCCACTCAACAAATATTCTGTGAGCACCACTACGGTGCCAATCATCCAACCAGACATGGTCCCTGCCCTCCTGGAGCTTGCACTCTGGTGAATGTTATACAGGCGCTTTGTTGGCCTCCTGCCTCCAAAGGAATCAAGAAGAAAGCAGGAAGGTGGTTGTATTCCTTTCTAGGAGATTATCATCCTCCAGATGCGTGCACAAGCTTAAAGACAAACAACACAGCACAACCCAACACCCTCCAGGAGATGAGCAGGGAGAGGGATCTGGAAAGATGAAGGTAAATCACAAAAGCAAGAAAGTAAGATGTGGATCATTATAAAATTCTGATACACTGATATCAGGATAATATTTTTCTTTTTCTTTTTGGAAATCAATATATATTCTTTTTTATTTTGTTTTGGTTTTTTATTTTTTATTTTTGTTTTTCAATATAATTTATTGACAAATTGTTTTCCATACAACACCCAGTGCTCATCCCAACAGGGGCCCTCCTCAATGCCCATCACCCACTTTCCCCCGTCCCCCACCCCCCACCAACCCTCAGTTTGTTCTCAGTATCCAAGAGTCTCTTATGGTTTGCTTCCCTCCCTCTCTGTAACGTTTTTTCCCCTTCCCCTCCCCCATGGTATTCTGTTAAGTTTCTCAAGATCCACCTGTGAGTAAAAACATATGGTATCTGTCTTTCTCTGATGGACTTACTTCACTTAGCATAATACCATCCAGTTCCATCCACGTTGCTGCAAATGGCAAGATTTCATTCTTTCAAATTGCCAACTAGTAGAATAATATTTTTCCAGTGGTGGCTTCCAGGCGGATGGCTGTTTGGGTCTCAGGTCTGCAATTCAACGAGAATAATCAGCCAAAAACTTCAAATTAACCAGTTACCTTCAAATTAACAGATTGAGTTTCAAGTTCAAGTTTCAGTTCTGCCTTGCTGTGTGACCTTGGGCAAATCACCTCTCTGGGGCTCCGTTTTCTCCTCTGTGAAGTGGGAATATCCATAGCACCTGCCTCTCGGGTGCTGGCGTGAGGCTTAAATGAAATAATGCACTTAAAGTGGTTAGTGTTGTGTCTGCCTTTGGTAAGCATTCAGTAAGTGTAACTTTAATGACTGTATTATTGTGCACGAGACAGTTGGGCAACCGCAGGCCTTATGAGCATCTTGAGGCGCTTGGCGTCTTGAGGCTCAGACTCTTGGCCATTTGCTTATACTTTCTGTGCGGGGTGATGCCCAGTGCGTAATGCTGGAGAAGCATGTGCCATAGTGTGGTTTCCGTGTGGTACTTTCCCCCGAGTCTTCCTCTTCATAAGGTCATTTCCACACTCTTCATTTATTACCCCCCGAACATTTGTTGAGCACCTTCTCTGTGCCAGGCAGGCTCTGTGGATACCAAGATGAATAAACCCCATCCCTGTGCCCCGGACTCTCCCAGTGCAAAGGGGAACAACTCAACAAATTGCTGTGCCTTTTATTTCCTTGGGACCTGGGCCAAGAGATTTGGCCCCCAAGGACAACGCTTGGTCTTTTTTTCTTCCATCTTTGGAGTTTGAAATTCTTTGTGCTTTATTGCCACTCGCCTGAGTCCTCAAACGGCATCCAGAATGAAGTGATGGGCTTTGGGTTAAGGCGACCTAGATTTGAAATCCAGCTTTGCCTCTAACTTGCTGTGTGATCATGGAGAAGTGACTTAACCTTTTGGAGCCTCAGTCTTCTCAGCTGGGAAATAGGGATAATAGTGCCCACCTCCCAGGATGGCTGTGAGGGTTGAAAGAGTTAAACCACCTGCCTGGGGAAGTTCCTTTCCTCACAGGCGGTAAGTGCTCAGTAAATAGTATTAAGTTGTGACCAAACTAAAAGATCGAGTCAAATGACCTCACCCATGATGGTAATATGCATTCTTTTATCCAATAAAATCCAAATGACTTAGTTCATTTTGCTTGATTTTATATTTGTTTATATTCAAAAGGCCAAACAGTCTTGAGAAAATGAATCTTGCAACCTTATTGAGGTTATCCCTTCTCTGGGCGTCGGTTAGCCCACCTTGTAAAGTAAGATGACAGGACACTGAAGGACCCGCTGTCTCCAAAAGCCTAGGCGTCCGTGGCTGGGATGAGGCAGGAAACGAAGTCCTCATTTCTTGGTTGTATTTGAAGCATCAAACAAATGTCAGGCAACAACAACAACAACAAAACAACAACAAAAAAAACCCAAACAAAAAAAAAAGTGGATCAGCGCCGAAAACTATAGTCATGGGGAGGAGAAAGGTCTGACTGATGAAATTTGGGAACAGGCAATGTAGACTAAATATCAAGAAAAAGCTCTCTGGCAGTGAAAAATCAGCCTTCTTAGAGATTCCCAGCATTTACAACCAGAATGCCCAGCCATCCTGGGGCGCCTGGGTGGCTGAGTCAGTTGAGTGACTTCGTCTCAGATCAGGATCTCATGGTTCGTGAGTTTGCGCCCCGAGTCGGGCTCTGCGCTGACAGCATGGAGCCTGCTTTGGATTCTCTGTCTTCCTTGCTCTCTGCCTCTCTCTCTCGAAAATAAAGAAACGTTAAAAAAAAAAAAAAAAAAGAATGCCCAGCCATCCTGAAGTGGGGCTCAAGTAGACCTTCGCTGCATGGGGCTCTGGCCTCTACAAGATCTGAGCTGTTTAAGTCTGTGGTGGCTAGAGGTATAGGCGATTTGGGGAGGAGCGCTTGAGAGCCCCCCTTTCCACCAGCAGGCAAGTAGGCATGGGTGGGCGGAGAACCACGACCCCGGACATGCCCCAAAAGTCATTTGAGTTCTTCCGGTATCTTGTGCTTTCACCATGTGTCTCCCTGGGCTGAGTGCACACACACACACACACACACACACACACACACACACGGGGAATCAATCTTTACATAAGTGCTCTCCTGTCCCCACAACCGCCAAAGCAAAAGTAAATATCTCAATAGTATAGATAAAGATACCCAGGGTCAGGCAGGTTCAACGAATTGCCCGTGCTCACATGGTAAGCAAGAGGTGACAGTGGGATTCAAACCCTAAAGCCCAGAACTTTCCAAGGCCATAGAAGACATATCAAGGCTGCACAGAACAGGGTGGGAGCCCTGACCTTACCCCTGTCCCAATAAATATTGATTATAGGAATCAACTAAAGCATGGCACTTACTGGTTTCATCTCGATACACTTTCATGTTAAACCTAGGCAACAGGAAACGTATCGCTTAATTTCCATTTTACAGGTCAGGAAACTGACTTCTACAGAAGCCTAACTAGCAAGGTCACCAAATAAGCCGTGGTAGAGCCAGGCCTACACTGGAATTCTACATTACTCACTCCTAAGCCAATATTTTGTTTTCTTTTTGATTTTTCTTCTTTAATTATACTGTAGTGTCATTTTTTTCCCCCCCTGAGGCCTTGAGATCTGGTGAGAACCATTCCCTCACGGGGAGCCAGTGTGAGATTTGGGGCTGGCTTTGAAGGAAAAAATAGCCAGGGAGCAGCCATCGCTGGAGATAACGTAGAAAGAAATGATTAAGGCGCAAAAGGCAGGTGGTTTGGGCAAAGCCTTTCCAGTAAAGGTTGAGCCTTCTCCGAACAACGCAGGGTAATGACCCCCTGGCCTCTTCTGTCTTATGCAGCTCCCCTCCCCCACGTGTGGCGCCCTGTAAGGAGGACGCACCGGAAACGTCCTGTGTGGTGCCTGGCCCATAGTAGGTGCTCTGTCAATGTCATTATGAAGAAGAGGGTGCTGTGTGGGAGCTCAGTGGCCTCTGAAATTGGGGAGCTGCCCGCCACGTTTGGGGAAGAGAGACCTGGTTAAACAGCAGGTCACACTCCCCCAGGCATTTAGTGGTCAACTCGTTCTGGGCCTCCTGGTCCAGGACCATCTCAGCCATGCCCATCCAGACTCCGGTACTGGGGCAGGGTCCCCACTGGGCCCCCTCTCTTTTGCCCACTACCTCCCTGCCCCTCCCCCTGCAGTGCCCCCTCGCCGATGTTTGCAAACAGCTTAGGCACACAGGCACACAATCAATATCACAAAAGATAAATCTGTAGCAATTGACTCCAGGCTGTACTGTCACTAAGTGACAATGAAAAATGATCAGCACTTGAATACATTGCGTTTTTATCTTTAAATCTTTCTACAGAAGCGGCGTCAATAGCAGAGCACTAAATAATCTCTAGATAGCAGGAAGATGCAAGAACATTTTTTTTTTTCCTTCGTGGAAGATGGATGTAGCTTTTTTGAAGGCCTTAAATACTGAAGCAAGGAATTAGCTCTCTAAATGCCCTGCAATGACTGGCCGCCTCGTCAGTCCTCCGAGGGCGATTTGAATACCTGACTCTACTCTTCCATCAGTGTTCTTTAAATAACAGTGCTTGGCTCTCGGACTGGAGGCCCTTTCCAAGCCCTAATGAATCCATCAATCACGGCTTGCTGCATCTGCTTCCTCAGGCCGGGTTCAGTGAGCCAACAGGGGAAATTGAGGCAGGGGAGAGTTCGGAGTCTTGTCTAACTGAAGTCCCACAGGAGCTCAGTTTTCCCCTCAGGGTCAACCCTGTGGTCCCTGAGAAGAGATCAGAGTCAATTTCACTTTCGGCTCTGACATAGAAGTTACATGAGCAATCAGAGTGCTGGGCTATCCTCATCAAGTGTTTGCCGGGCTCTCTTAAGGGTAAGGCACTGAGAGACATTGGAAATGCAGAGAAACCAGCCTTACTCTTTCAAGCTTACAAGATGTCAGGGTGGAAGGACGTTTGCTTTTACTACATTGAGCTGTAGCAGCACCACGTTCTGTGCACCTCCCCAGCTGAGTGACTGCGCAGTGGTCCCACTGTGAAATCAACCCCATGTGACAAATGAGGCAACATTGCCGGGGATGGAAAGCCAGGCCAGCACAGCAGACCTCAACTTGAGTCCCAGCTCTGTGCTAACTGAGGCAAGCCACGACCCTCTTTGGCAACAGCTTCATGAGTAAAGTGAGGGGGGGTCAGACTCAATGACCCCGGACAACTCCCCAGTCTTTCTAATCATAAGGTTTTGTGAGTATTCAAGCTGATGGGAAGACTGTGCCCTGTAGCGCCGGTTGAGAGCCTGGTACGTGTCAGGTCGTGTGAACGCTGGTTTGCAGAACTGCCATTGAGCAATGCACCTGTTGTTCTCAGAATGGAGACAGAGGCTGTCGCTACTCATCCGTCCTACAAAGTTATTGCAAAAATAGTTAAACATTAATCAGCTCTAGCGTGCCTGGCACTGTGGGGACGGGGGCAGGGTGTTGGTATAGAACATGCAAAGAAGAATAAAACACACTCTCTGACTTAAAAGATTTTGCGGTTATGCTGGAGACAGGCTGGTGCCCAACAAACTGTCATCCATAATCCAGTATGGGAACAGGGGCTGGGGAGCTGTGGGGTAGTAGAGAGAGTACTGGAGGTGGAGCCCAAAGCCCTCTGGGCTCTAGCCAGTCGTTAGGGAGCTGAGGTAAAGTGCCCCAAGTTTGGAGCTGAAGATCCTCTTTCGGTGTGGATCTAGTAAGAATGAGCCCAGAACATATACACTTGGACATTTTCTCACTCTGAGAAATAGCCCGTGAATGTCTTGCTGACTTGGGAAACACACCAATCTAATCAAGGTGAGCAGGGTTTATCATCAGGACTGACTAAAAAAGTGGTAACTGCATCGATTGTGCTCTAACCTGTCTGGAGAGGAGCTATTAACAGAAAAGTATTGGTCAGCATCAAGATTAAAAGAAGGGGGAGTTGGATATCAGGGACTGGTCAGTCTTTAACCAGGACCGCCCAAGGGAGAGAGACACCGCCCAAGGCAGCATTTCCAGTGTCTCTTTGCTAGCTCACCAGTTCCCTGAAATGCTTGGGGAAAAGAGCTCCAAACACTAGCATTGGAGAGAAATGCTGCACACCACGTCCCCTCTGGGCGTCAACATGGAAATTAACATCCACTGAGGTCCAGAGAAGTTTCGCAGTAAAAAGTGGAAACAAAACAAAACTTAATGTTTCCTTGTTTAACCTAGAAATTACCCAACTTATTTGGGTGACGTGGGGATAGGAATGTCTGGGAGTATGAGACACAGTTTAGAAAAGAATGATCTAAAGATTGAGATCAAAGGCATTAATTGGTCTCACAGAAAAAGATAGACAATGAGGAATAGGGGGGAAACAAGTGTGGAAAGGCAAGATGCCTTAAATGCTAAACTAAGATGTACAAATGGTGAGGAAGTTCTCCCAGATGCATTGTCTCAGATGAAGAAAGCTAGATGCAGAAAAGTGTGTAAGGCTTTTGTTGTATTTTAACAAAAGGGGTGGAAAAATATATATGAGCATATATGTGTACAGGTATATAATATATATGTAGAAGTACATATGCATACGTATGTATACGCATGTGTCTATATATACACACATAAGTATATATGTACGTACATATGTTTGTGTATGTATATACACACATATTTTATAGGCACAAGAAACCCCTGGAAATGTAAAGTATGAATAAATTAATAACACTGGTTGACTCCAAGGAAAAAAGAGGAAAAAGATAGACTTTTCAATGGGGTGCCTGGGTGGCTCAGTCGGTCGAGCATCTGACTTCAGTTCAGGTCACGATCTCATGGTTCGTGAGTTCGAGCCCCGCATTGGGATTGCTGCTGTCAGCCTGTCAATGCAGAACCCACTTTGGATCCTCTGTCCCCCTCCCCCGCCCCTCCCCTGCTCACCTCACACACACTCTCCCTCTTTCTCTCAAAAAATTAAAAAAAAAACAACACACTAAAAAGTAGGGGGAAAATAGTGACAAACAGAGGAGGAGGGAGGCAAACCGTAAGAGACTCTTGAAGGCAGAGAACAAGCTGAGAGTTGATGGGGAGTGGGGGGGGGAGGGGAAAATGGGTGATGGGCATTGAGGAGGGCACTTGCTGGGATGAGCACTGGGTGTTGTATGTAAGCGATGAATCACGGGAATCTACTCCCAAAACCAAGAGCACACTGTATACACTGTATGTGAGCCAACTTGACAATAAATTATATTTAAAAAAAAAAAAAGTCTGTGGTTGAGCAAGAAAAAAAAAAAAGATAAAATATCCTGAAGCATATGTGTATCATTCAATGGAGATGAACCTAAAAAGTGACCATTACTAAGAGTCATTTGCTCCCTGCGAATACTTCAATAACTTTCCACCTCCCTTGGGATAGAGTCTAGACCCCCACGAGACCCTGCGCGATCTGCCCCCTTCCTCCTCACGTTCTCTCTCATCTTCCCCACGGCGGGCACAGTTCTTCCATCTCTGCAGACAAGCCACCGTCTTACGCTCTTCTCCAGCTTTTTGCACAAGATAGTCTTTCCACCTGGAATATTCGCTTCCCAAATGTTCATGGAGGAAACCCAAGCTCATCATTCAGGTTTCACACGAGGTATGTCCCATCCACGCCCTCAGCTGCTTCCTGTTGCGTGGACAGCCCAGCCGCCCTCCCCAAGCAGGACGCTCTGAGGGCCGCTGTCCGTGGTGCTGAGAACACACTGATTAACTGGACAGTGCACTTATGCAGTAGTGACAGAAGCTGAGTATACGCAAGGAGGTAAATAAATACAGACTATTTATTCATAGTGCCCCCTTCACTCTCATAGTATCATTTATATTGTAAGTTATAAAGTTACTCCAGCTATGAAGAAAATAAAGCATGCTGAGAGAGAGAGAGAGAGAGAGAGAGAGAGAGAGAGAGAGGTTGAGAGTATTGTCACTGCCTTGTAGGTGGAGGTTTTTCATGACCCTTGAATTGAACGTCTGTGAGAAGCAAACATCCGACACAGAAAAACAAAGTAATGAAAAAGGGTTGCTTACAAACCCTAGGAACAAAGATGTCTTTAAAAGCAGGGTCTTGTCCCCCTTGAGAATTACTTCTGCTCTTGGTGGCTTTTTATAGACGATATCTTTTATCTTTCAGCAGTCACAGAAATACTGAACTGCAGTGAGATCAAATCTTGATCCAAGCAAAGTGGAAGTGAGACTTCCCGTCTTGGGGGCCAAGGTGCTTTACAAACACATTTTATATGAATGTCTTTCGGATTTATTGGAGAGTGTTGCTTTGGGAACCAAGACACCAAGGCAAAGTTAGGTAGCTGAGTGTATTCCCCTGTTGCCTGGCCCCCTACCCCAACCCCCTACCAAAGTGTCCTAGAGTGGAGGCAGTGTATTTATGAAGATGCTATCACTTTTAAAGTCAACATTGCAGACCTGGGCAAATAGCTGTTCACAACCAATCATTAATCCATTTAATTTATTGCTATTGATTGCTACTTCCTGAATCCTGATTTGGTTACTTTTTTTTTTTTTTAATTTTGGAATGTTGCCTCACCAGGATGGGAAACATGTTTGGGGGGTTGGTAACCAAACTATCCAGTCTTGATCGACGGAGAGATTTTATTTGTGAGGCTGAAGGTCTTAATCAGGATCCGATCCTCCAGGCATATTATTATCAACCACAGTTCTTAAGGATTGTGTGCTTTCTTTGTAAATACATGCGGTTCTTGATACAATGCCAGAAGTACATTTTAGGACAGGCTTTTCTCTTCCACACTGTGCCCAGAACCTGAAATTGCCAGGCTATATTTGAGAAGTGAGCTCAGATGCAGATTTCTAGACTGTATTTTGTTTAGACAGTTCTTGTCCCAACCACCCACCACCCACCACCACCGCCACTACCTGCAGGAAATATAGTTGGAATTTTGTATCAACCTGAGTTTCACCAACCAATATCTCTAAAGGTCTCACTTCTATTACCTTGGTGGTTGTCTGTGGTGTTTTGGTGGGGGGGGGGAGGCTATATATTTGTTTATTGATTTTCATGATTATTTATTGAATGCAATATATAGCACAGAGGTTTCGAAACTAAGGGGGGTGGGCAGAAATACCCCTTTCTAAAAAAACAACAACTTAGGTCTTAGTGGGATAAAAGTAGAACTGTTTTGGTTGAAGGAGGACTGAAGATCTGCTCTGATCATCCCTTCCTTACCTCTATACTTAAGGCAGAACCTTTGTGATACTTCTGAGGAATGTTTGGTGCTTTGGGGAACCCAGTTTGAAAACCACTGGTATAGAGACCTAACATTGCCTTGCTGTTGAGGGACCTGATTCTATCCTAGCTCTGCCCTTAGCTGTTGAACATTGAGCAAAGTCATTCAATACCAGTAGGCTCCGTTTCTCCATCTGTATAGTGAATCTCTTAGATGGGGTGGTTTTAAATCCTGAACTCTCAGATTTGACATGATGAAGATTCCACAATAGTAAAATTTAGATTCCACGATTTCATGATTCTCTGATGCTGGAATTCTGTAGCTTAAGATTCTCTGAGACTGATTGTGTACTTTAACAATCATTTCATAGTAACGTCTATACTTAAATTTAGAAAAAGCCCTGGAGAGTTAAGTTTTTTAAGAAAGAGTAGTTAGCAAATATCTTCTAGGAGAAAATAAAGAAAAGGCTTGAGTTATACAAAGACCTGTGGAAAGAGTATTCCTGGGAGATGCATCGGCATATGCAAAGTTCCTGTGGTGGGGAATGTATTTGGTATATTCAAGGAACAGCAAGCAGGCCAGCAGGGCTGGAATGGAGCGAGCAAGGGAGAGAGTGGTAAGAGGTAAGGTAAAGAGGAGGGCTGGGGTCTTCTTGGGCAGAGCACTGAGTCTGAATTTTGTTCTAAGTGCAATGAGAAGTCGCAGGAGTTTTCAGCAGAGGATGACATAACCTGATTTACAGTTTTAAAAGATGCTTTTGGCTTCTATGAGAAGAATAAACCATAGGGAGGTAAGGGCAGGAAGCGAGGAGACCAGAGAGAAAGCTACAGCATCATTCCAGATGAGTGATGACCACAGCATGGACCAAGGAGACGTCAATGGAGATGAAAAGAGGTGGTAGGATTCGAAATGCATTTTGATGGTGGAACGCTCAGGACCTGATGACTGATTGGGTGATATTCCACACATACTAAGATATGGCAGACATAGAGAACAAAGAACAAATTCTAATATGAGCCTTAAATGTCGTGAGCGTGGTGTTTGGAATTGTAGATGTTGGTCTCCAGTTGGGCTGCTTCCCAAGTGGGCGACTTCAGGGAGTCTGCTTCAGAGTAAAGAGCAGCAGCAATGAATTTATGCCACCGTCGTCCAAGATGCTTCTGAACCACACAAGATGGGCCAGCTAGGATAGATGTAAATATACATTAATGGGATATATACAAATATATACAAATCATACCTGTGGCTAAAAGTGGAATTGTAAATTTTCCTTTTCATAAACTTATGTATTTTCTCTCTTTTTTTAAAATGTGCCTTTATTTATTTTGAAAGACAGAGTGAGCCAGCAGGGGATGGGCAGAGAGACAGGGAGAGAGAGGATCCCAAGCAGGCTCTGTGCTGACAGTGCAGAGCGGGGCTCACATTCACAAACCGTGAGATCATGACCTGAGCCGAAATCAAGAGTCAGACGCTTCACTGACGGAGCCGCCCAAGATGCTCCTTTAAGCGTACGCGTCTTCTAAGTGGTTTCTCGCAGGTAGATTGCGAGGAAAGGAAAAAAATTATCCCTTTAAGACAAAAAAATAAATCCAATCCAGTCCTATTGCTTCTTTTGCCACCTTTGCTGTCTTTCGAACGAATTCCCAGTTCTGTGCTCTTAATGACGGCTTTTGGTAACTTACCTCTTGGTCGACTGACACGTGCCCCACCTTGGCTGCCTACCTGCCCTTCCTCCCCACTCTGACTTGGGTTTGGGCTTCACGAGGTCCCGGGGCTGCACCCGACCGCCCCCCTGCTTTGGCGCCTGAGGCCGCACCTGCTGGGAGCTGGGTGCGTCCTGCTCAGGCAGCCCCTGTGAGCTGACTGCCTGATTGATTCATTAGTCTAAGTTTGCTATTTCCCCAAAATGTTTTGAGGTTTTCCTCCTGACAACTGCGCTCATTGCAGTCATGATGAAAACAACAAAATGGAAAGGAACCTCATGGGCCACACAATTCTGAACGATGTAGGGAAACATTTGGTTTCTCGTAGCTGTCAACACAATTATACCCACAGAGGAAGAAAATGAAAGGCAAGGCTGAGACAGCTCAATTTGGCTTGGAGAGTGGGGCAAAGGCTCGGAGCTTTCGCGCCTGGGCAGAAGGATGCCAGGACCTCGCCGGCTGGGCCGGGGCAGAGTGGCTGAGAGATATATGCCAGTGGGAGCAGGTTGCAAAGCTGACAATGTCTGAATCTTTCACCAAAGACCTGCCAACCTTCCAGAGAATGCTGCACTAAGCCCCAGGGAGGAGATTAAGGAACCGTGAGGCCGCCAGGGGAGGGGACCCTCCAAGGCTGGGGACCCCAGGAGGGTGACCCTTCTTCCTAGCACAACTCATGAGGGACCCCAAGCTGCTCTTGGAGTTCTTTTCCTCCCTGAGAGCTTCCATGAAAGGACGGAACTGAACTGTGTGATTTTAGAGAAGGTGAAGTTAACTTTTCTGGGGGTCCTTTTGGATTACTGATTCCTAAATGGGAGGCAGGGATGCCCCGTTGGGGGCGGTATCAGAGTCCTAGAGAGCACTCCTCTTATCTACTGTCATCTACTGTCTACCTCCCCCTCCCACGCAGTCTGATTTTGCTGCCACGGGGAGAAGTGGGCCCCACTGCCAGCTACAGCTACTGTTATTGATGGAAGTGCGTTAGTCACTCATTCTGTAACTATTTACTGAGCACCTACCATATGCCAGGCACAATCATAGCCCTCGGGAGGATGGGGACCAGAAAAAAGGACTGACTGAGCCTCTGTGATTTAGACGCTGGGACAAAGACCTGCTACATGTGACAACTGAGGTCTTGTTTGACTAAGTTTTCTCCCTTTTTCTGATACCCCTTTTGTTGAAAGGCAGAGGACGAATATTAACGCCCACATTGAGGGAGTGCCTCCCGTATGCCAGACATCACGCTGCTGTGCATGCACGTCATCTGGCGCGACCCTAACGAGAAGGTTAGGAAGTGGGTATTCATTTGCCTGTTTTGCAGAGGCAAAAGCTAAGACCCAGGGCAGGTAAACAACTCACTCAGGTCACAAGGTGACTACGTGGCAGCAAGGGGATTTTAACTCGGGTGTCTCGGGTGCCAGAGCACGTGTACCACAGCTTTGCAAGTAACGTGGACTGGCTGCATCGACATCACTTGGGCACTTGTTAGGAAGGCTCCTGCTGAATCATGATTTGCATTTTGATAAGTATCGAGGTGATTCATTTACACGTTAAAATTTGAGAAGCACCGAGCCAGGGAGTTCACACACAGAAACAATCTCACCCCCAAGCACAGAACACACTCCGGAAATCGAAAGGATTCATTACATTTCCCCGTTCTGTGTTCCGTCTTCAGCAGAGTTTCTCGAATGCTGCAACACGGTCTTAAAGAGCACTCCCCCCGCCCGGGCTGGGAAACATTGGAGTTCAGGGGTCAACATCGCCGGATGGCCCTTGTGTCCTGCTTATGCACCCTATGTGCTACTCAGGATGGAGTCAAGGTTGGGAAGGAGTGTGCAGGGGCAAGGGGACACTTTTACTTACACAGCCGGGGTGGCTGAGCCTGAGCACCCCCATTCCACAAAGGAAGGCTAGAGGACATGGACGTTGTTTTTAGGAAGTAAGTGGCACTGATTCTAATACGATTCATGAAACTTCACTTTACCATTTCTCATCTCTCAGATGAGCTAGTGCAGTCCCACTGCCCTTCGTGTGGGTCTAACAACCACTTAGCTCAACTTTGGGGTTTAAAGACCCTAATGATAAGCCCAGAAACCATTGACATGGGCCACTCTCAACCCTATAACCTTACAGGAAGCCAGAGTTGTTAATCTATAAGGCAGCACCTTTGTGCAAGTTTGGAAAAATGTGCTGCTTCAGGTAGATGCAGCCCCAAACTGTGTTGCCTTGGTGAATGGACTGCAAGATAGATTTCAGCTCCCACTTGCCCCCTTGGCCTGGAGCCCCCGTGCAGTGAACACCCTGCACAACCACAAATGGCAACCCTGTAGGTAGCAGTCATTTAAGATCAGTTTAGGATGTTGGATTGTCAGCTCTATCAGGGTGGAGACAACATCTGTCTTGTTCACTGTATCCAAGTATCTAGTTCAGTGCCTGACTCAGAGTTAGTGCTTGATTAAATATATATTGGACAGATGGGTGAATAAATGAGGGGAAATGGAACTAATGACTCATCAGGATCAGATGTGAAAGTCGATGGTGTTGGAGAACATGGGCTAGGGGACACTCATGCGATCACTTTTGTCATCTGCAGCTTTCCATAGCCTTGAAGGCACAAATACTGCAGGAGAAGCTTCTGTTGGAAATGGATCTATGGTATTCTGCCTTTGAAAAAGGTAAAAGGGCTCTTCTGAAACTGTTGCATGAGGATTCTTCACAAATATGTAAATCTTGGCTCTTTGGAACTAAGGCATGGGACTAAACAATTCTGATGCTCAGGGTGGTGCGGAATTGAAGAGAGATCCAAGAAATCAAGGAAACCAGAAGAATCAGGTCCACTGAGGTCCCATTTCCCAAGTCTCTTCTCCATTTCTAAGGAAATCAATCAAAAACAATGACACCTTGTGTGAATACTGGAAACCAGATGGCCGGTGGAGGAGAAAGAGAGAAAGTCCCTCCTTATACACTTTGAGATAGCCTCACGGGTTGGGGACTGGGGAACAAAGAGCACAGGTGTGTGTTCTGACCAAGCACATTGCACACAGGTGCTTGGGGTTCCCAAGCCCTCAGGTGCCTGAGATGCTTGGACATTGTTTCCCAGAATATGATCCATGGAATTCTAAACCCATGGGATGCTTCTTGAAAACGGGTGCAACTATCAACAGATATGAGCTTTGTTAGGATATTTGCAAGGCATATTAAAGTTTTGAGCATTCCAAGGGGCGCCTGGGTGGCTCAGTCAGTTAAGTGTCCAACTTTGATTCAGGTCATGATCTCATGGCTCATGAGTTCCAGCCCCATGTCAGGCTCTGTGCTGACAGCTCAGAGCCTGGAGCCTGCTTCGGATTCTGTGTCTCCCTCTCTCTCTCTGCCCCTCCCCTGCTTGTGCTTTGTCTCTTTCTGTCTCTCAAAACTAAATAAATTCTAAAAAAAAATTTTTTTAAGTTTTGACCATTCCTGCCTATTTTTAAAAATTGAGTCCAGCCTTTTCCAAAGTCAGTTGACTCCAGAAAATTCCCCCTCTCCCCCCACACACCTTTTTAACTTCTGTTACTAACCAGCAAGACTAGTTAGTTCCATAGAACATGGGTTTCAGTTCTGTGGCTAATTTGGAAATAACTTTATTCCTTGTTGGGTTCAAGAGGGGGAAGTCTACTGTTCAAGAGCCTCTGGCCTGGTTTTCCATCTCTCCCTTTGAGAATGGCAGGCACTTGAAATCTGGGCTCCGGTGTTCTGACAGCCCATCTCAAATGTGTTTTGCTTGTGAAAGGAGCATAATTTGATGGTGACCATCAACATATTATAAAAGAGGGATAGAGGAAACCAGTAAAGGGCACCTGCCATTCTCCTGTCCCCAGACCAGAAGTGACCACGTTCTTTAAATTCAATACCTCTTTTCTGAGCAACTATGCTGAGCTCCAAGATGTCAGAGCCTGCGCAACCAATTTCTGCCTGGGGTCTTACTTGAATCCCCGGAGTGGCCCTCTTACGAGCCAGGCACTTCATTGCTGATGGAGGGCAAAAATTCCTTTTGTTCCCCAAGTCGTCCTGCCAGGGCTGCCTCCCTCCCCGGAGATCCTCCCTGAGTTGGAGACTGGAGCAGAGAGGTGAAGACAGAGCAATCCAGACTGCATCTGCACTCAGATTCCCGGGGAGTGTCAGGGGGTTGAATACAAGACAGGGCTCTAGTCCCCTCCCCCTGACTTCCCCCGCTGCCTCTAGCTCTCCCTCTCTGTCCCCTCCCCAACCCAGGTCTGTCCCTGGAAGCATTGTCACTCCCAAGCTGACCCCGGCACAGGGGCCACCAGGCCTGCTGGGAGGACTGTGGACCCTGACAGGTGCCCGCAGCTCACAGGACCTCGTCCACCACTGCACTTGCCCTCACTGCAGCGGCCACGGTGATTGCGGCGATCGTGGGGGAGGTGGAGGGCTTCTGGCCTCGCCGGACCTCCTACAGGTTTGATGTCCTTTGTCGAGATCATCTTGTGATTTAATGAGGCTGGAGTCAGAGAAAACCTGGAAATGACAGAGAGGCTGGGTTTCCGGGAACCCAACACCTGCCTCCTTGTTCAGGGAACAATAACATTTTCCCCTTCTTTCCCCTTTATTTATTTCTTAAACGTTTATTTATTTTTGAGAGGACAGAGACAGAGTGTGAGAGGGTAAGGGGCAGAGAGAGAGGGAGACACAGAATCCGAAGCGGGCTCCAGGCTCCGAGCTGTCAGCACAGAGCCCAACGCGGGGCTCGAACCCACGAACCGAGCGATCATGCCCTGAGTCGAAGTCGGACGCTCAACTGACTGAGCCACCCAGGCGCCCCTCTCCTTTCCCCTTTAAGTTGAAAAAAAAAATGTATTAAAGTGATACAATTAAAAGGTCAAGTAGACGGTAAGGCTTATATTTAAAAATAGCCCCATGCACTGCTCCTGATCGTTTGCCCCAGAAGTAGCCACCTTCAACGCTTTGGCTTTACCTTGATTTCTCATCTAAATGACTTCCTGCTAGAGGAATGAGGATTTAGCTCTCTTACACACACACACACACACACACACACACACACACACACACACTCATTCAATCAATATTCAGTGTTTACTGTCCTGTGATTTATGTAAACCATTGGCCACACCCACCCAATGCCCTATAATTACGCTTTCTGGACAAGTTTATGTTTCTCAGCGTTTGCAATTTTTTTTGGTTGCTCAGTTTTCTCTGTGACTATGGGTAAGTTATCTCCAAACTCTCCATCATAAGTATAAAGTTTCTGTTAATATAGTAAAACCCGCTAGAACCTGTCGGTTGTGGGTTTCGGCTTTGAACCCTGCATCCTGGGCTCTGTCGAGGCTGATGGCTGTGCTGAGCCCCCTGCACGCCTGTGGTCTGGGTCTTCTTGGCCTCTCTCCTGTGTTCCTTCTGCTGTTTCCTGGATTGTCTGTCTTCCGCCTTCATGGCTTACTCTCTTGTTTTGGGGAAGCACATCCTCTAGCAGTTTCTTGAGAAAGGTACACGTGAGGAAACTTTGGTGAGACCTAGCGTGTCCGAAATGTATTTTGCCCACGCTGTCATTTGATTGCTAAAATTTTCCATAAATTCTAGGTTGGGGTCTTTTCTCCTTGGGGTTACGGAGGCCCTGCACCGTATCGTCCAATTTCCAGTGATAATATCAAAAAGACGAGTGCCTGATGCCTGAAGTTCTATGCACAATGTTCATTCTTTGGAAGCTTTTGATATGTTTCTGTGCCAGGCACTCTGAAGGCCCTTTGAGTCTGGAAATGTGTGCCCTATAGTTCAGGGAAATTGCCGTGTATGATTTCTTTGATAATCTCCCTCCCTCTTTTCTTTCGGTCCGAAATGCCTATGTTTTTTTAAAAGTTTATTTATTTATTTTGAGAGAGAGAGAGCACACACACTCCTGCTCAAGTTGGGGAGGGACAGAGAGAGAGAGGGAGAGAGAGAATCCCAGGCAGGCCCCCATTGTCAGTGCAGAGCCCGATGCAGGGCTTGAACTCACAAACCAGGAGATCACTACCTGAGCCGAAACTGGGTGCTTAGCTGACTGAGCCCCCACCAGGTGCCCCTGAAACTTCTATTTTTGGCTATTGAGCTTCCTGAACTGTGGTAGACAGAATAATGGCCCCCTAAAGATGTTCGTGTCCTAACCCCTGAAACCTGTACATATGTCACCTTACACAGCAAAGGGTTCTTTGCAGAGTTAACGATCTTGATTAAGTTAACGATCTTGAGACAGGGAGAATATCCTGGACTACCCAGGCCGGTCCAGCATAATCACGAGGATCCTTGTAAGAGGGATACTGGAAGGGAGGGTCCAAGTCCAAAACAAGGAGATGCGACAATGGAAACAGAGGCTGGGGTGATGAGCTTTGAAGATGGAGAAGGGGCCACCAGCCAAGGGATGCAGGTGACCTCTAGAAGCTGGAAGAGGAAAGGGGTCCTTGCCTCCAGCCTCCAAAAACTCCAGAGCCCTGCTGATGCCGTGATTTCAGCCCATCTCAGATGTATGTCCTCCGGAACTGTAAGAGAATAAATGTGCGTTGTTTTAGTCACTGGGTTTGCGGTTATTTGTCATGGCGGCCACAGGAAATGCCTACAAAGAGTAACAAGGGGCTACCACATGCCTCTGGCACCTTCCAACTGTTTCTGTTCATTCACTTCTTTGCTGAAGCTCTCCTCAGCCTTCAGATCAGAATGGCTCTCCCCTTCAAACTCTTCCTCAGTGCATTCATCATGAATCTGTTTAATAAATATATACATATATATGTATTATTTGATTTTAATTTTTTAACGTTTATTTATTTTTGAGACAGAGAGAAACGGGGCATGAGCAGGGGAGGGGCAGAGAGAGAGGGAGACACAGAATCCGAATCAAGCTCTGAGCTGTCAGCACAGAGCCCAACGCGGGGATCGAACTCACAAGCCGTGAGGTCATGACCTGAGCTGACGTCAGACGCCCCACCGACTGAGCCACCCGGGCATCCCTATACATTTTTATTTTAGAGAGACAGGTAGGGGGGTGGCAGAGGGAGAGAGGGAGAATCCCAAGCAGGTTCCATGCCCAGCACGGAGCCCGACTTGGGGCTCAGTCCCCAGGCGCCCCATAACTCTGTTTAAATAGCAATGGCTGTGATTATTCCTTAAGCATCCCTCTACCCACTGGACCACAGGCATCATGAGGGCTGGGATCGCCGGTCTGTTCATCGTGTTTGGCACTTTGTCCCACAGATGTTAATAAATACGCGCTGGGTGGATGACTAAGGAAATCCACCAATGATCACAGCCATCCTGTGAGATGGGAACTCAGTGTCCATTTCTCAGGTCAGGAAGCTGAGACGCAGAGGAGGCCCCGTCGCTTTTCCAAAGACACGCGGACTAGAAGGGGCAGGGCCAGGATTTGAGCCCAGTCTTGGGTGTCTGCACCCTAGAGGCACAAGCTCAGCCCCTGAGGCTAAAGATGTCCCTCTAGGCTCTGCCCCCTCTGACCGTCCCTCCTGGAGGAAGGAGCATCTTAATTAGGCGGCCCGCAGCTGTTAAGGGAACTGCCTGGTCCCCTGCGGAGGCGTAGTTTTCAGCGAAGAAGCCCAAACCCCGTGCTGGGCTGGGCTGGGTGGGGGGGAAGCTCCAGGATCTGCCAAGTTGCTCTGAGATCCTCAGGAATGGGCAGCACTCCAGAATCCCAGTGTCACCGTCGTTATTATTGTTTTATCTAATCTGTTCTTGAGAACAACCATTTTGAAATTGGGCAAAAATACAGCCTAATATATTTAAACATATATATTTTTATTTTTATATAACTTAAAAATAAACGCATTGATGTACATTTTCCAAGTGCCTGCCTGCCTGCTGCATCCCTAATGTAATACAACATGACTCAGAGCTAAATTTAAAGAGAGAAGCACATATGTTAAAGCAGGCACCAACTTTCAATCTGAGGAGAAACAGAGTCAAAAGTATTTTTTTTTTTAGCGAGTGAACGGACTGAGTGCAAAGTGAATTATCTGCGAGCCATCTGGGAAGTCTGCTGTTTCTCAATGCCTTCACAACTCTATTTTAGGCCAGTATTTGGCCTTTAAATAACAATGTCTTTTCTTTCCATTGGAATTTGCACCCGATTCCGCATTTATTGCGCTATCAGCTCCAAAAAGAGACCTATCTTTGAGAGGAAAAAGAGCAAAAGTTATTGAACGTATTACTCTGCAGATTGGCTCTGGGAAAAAAAAAAAAACAGCAGTCTGATATTTTGCAAATGAAGTTTGACATATTCTGGGACGGCATATTGTACTCACCACAAACAGGCTGGTTGTGCCCGGAGGGGAAAGCTTAATTAAAGCCCCCTTAACAGCATGCAACCAGAGGATAAAGACTCAGGGCACACTGTAAGTGACCTTCCTGTTGTTCTATGGGCTTCTCTTGTCTATGAACGGTCTTGATTTTCACCTAGAAGACAGCACAGCTGATTACAGAATTTTAGCTCCAACAGGGTTCTGCTCCCACCTACCAACCGACGCCAGAATCCCTTGCACAGAATCTCAGATAAACATCCATTTTCTTTCCACCTGGAACTCACCGCCATTCCCATTGTCGTGGAACTCACTGCCTTTTCCATGGTAGGAAGCCCTTTGCAGTATTACGGTGCAACCTTCCTCCCCACAGCTTCCTCACGACTGGTTCTCGTAACGGCCAGTAGATCTAGATGCCACAGAAGGAGTCTTCCCTAAGGTTGACGCGAAGGTGAGTTGAAGGTCACCATCACGACCTTCCTCCTGCCCTCACCTTCTCTGCTCTGAGCTAAGCACACCCGGTTCCTCTAAGAAAAGAACTGGTTCTCTCCAGGAATGGTGATAACATTTTGGGAAACTGTCCATGGTGGAGAGGACAAGGAAGATGTCTTGAACCTCTGTGAAGCCAGATCTTTTGTCCATTTCATTTGAAACCCAAACCCTCTCTTCCTTCCAGAACCTCTAAGGATGCACACTCTCTTCAGAGGTGTGGACTGTCCTGAAGGCTAGATTCTGATGTTGGCACAGAGGTTCTCAAAGGGAAAGCCCTAACGATCATACCACCCAGTCAAATGACCCCTCGGTTCCTACCTGTTCCTTCTCTTTCACCACGAGAAAACAACAACAACAACAACAACACGCCAACAAACTTGTCAGACTTAACGTGAAGTGACTCCAACAAAGACTTGATGGAATGTGCAGGCACATCATCAACGTGTGGCCCAAGAGTGATTTTGTTCCACAGTTGATGTTTGCATGAAAGGCTCCTTGGGATCTCACCTCTCATGACTTCTCCTCTCCCTTCTCTTCCCTTGTTCTTCCCGCAGATATCACCCCAGCCCAATCCCTGACTTCACACAGGTTACCACTCAAAGATCTCCTTATCAGACCAATTTATCAGAATGGCCGCCCTCCCTGTCACTCTGCCTCTTCGTCCTGCTCCATTTTCCTTCTTGACAGTTTTCACTACGTGACACATTACAGATAAAGCTATTCTTTTTTATCATCCGCTTCTTTTCACTAGGCTCTGCAAGGCAGGGACTTTATGTCTAACCATGGACCCCGCTGAATCCCCTGGGCATATTCAACTCATCAATATTTATTGGATAAATGTTTGAGGATCAATGGGTGGGTATCAATCTATGGCTGTCAATCTCCGAATATCCTGCAGACAGCCTTGAGAATGACAGGCTTAACTTTAATGCAACCCCCTTCAGGAGCCCTTTCTGACTCCCCAAGAAAGTGACTCTCCTTTCTGTAAGTTCTCTTCCAACTCAGTGGTCCTCTTTCAGATGGCCTTGATCTCATGGAAGTTTGAGTTTTGGTTGACTTGCATTCATATCGCTCTTGTTAGGAGCAGTTCCCAGAGAGCGATCACTCAGCCAGGGGCTAGCAGGTGCTCAGAAAACACAGGTATAAAAAGGAATGACGTCCTCCTCCTCCTCCCTCTGTTCTCTTTAATGGAAACATTTTGGCTATGGTAGCTATTCGTGATGAAAACCTGTCATCTCCAGCATAATTTGGGGTGCTGGTTAGCAGTTTGGGTGAGGCGTGGTATGACGGCTGGCTCAACGAACTTCTACTGTCTGCTCAATTACATACACTATCATGTTAGGTATCATTTAGTATTAATTTTATTTTATTTTATTTATTTATTTATTTATTTATTTATTTATTTATTTTTGGGACAGAGAGAGACAGAGCATGAACGGGGGAGGGGCAGAGAGAGAGGGAGACACAGAATCGGAAACAGGCTCCAGGCTCTGAGCCATCAGCCCAGAGCCCGACGCGGGGCTCGAACTCACGGAACGCGAGATCGTGACCTGGCTGAAGTCGGACGCTTAACCGACTGCGCCACCCAGGCGCCCCTGGTATTAATTTTAAAAGTCCTCTTACAACTCAAGGATCAAAAGACAACCGACTCAACTTAAAAGTTGAACAAAGGATTGGACAGACATTTCTCCAAAGAAGATACTCAAACGGCCAATAGGCACAAGGAAAGATGCTCAACATCATTAGTCACAAGGGACATGCAAATAAAACCACAATGAGAAAAAATCAAATCAGAATCACACCCACTAGGATGGCTTTAATCAAAAAGACAGACAATAGGGGCGCCTGGGTGGCTCAGTCAGTTGAGCGTCCGATTTCGCCTCAGGTCACGATTGTCCTGTCTGTGAGTTCGAGCCCCGTGTCGGGTTCTGTGCTGACAGCTCAGAGCCTGGAGCCTGCTTCCGATTCTGTCTGTCTCTCTCTGCCCCTCCCCCACTCACACACACACTCTCTCTCTCTCCTTCAAAAATAAATACACATTAAAAAAAATAAAAAGACAGACACTAAAAAGTGTTGGCAAGGATGCAGAGGACTGTCATACCTCGCTGGTGGGGAGGTACAATGGTGTCACCACTGTAAAAAACTTTGGCAGTTTCTCAAAAATGTAAACGGTCACCACACGACCTGGAAATTCCACTCCTAGATAAATATCCAAGAGAATTGAAGACATGGGTCCATACGTTAACTTGCACACATCTGTTCATGGCAGCATTATTCAGAACAGCCAAAGAAGTGAAAGGAATCCAAGTGCCCATCATCCGTTGAACACAGAAGCAAAATGTGCCGGAGCCGTTCTTTTTGGCCATAAAGAGGAGGAAAATACTGAACCGTGCTACAATGTGGATGAGCCTTGAAAACATTATGCTAAGTGAAACAAGCCAGACGCAAAACACCACTCATCGTATGATTCCATTTGTATGAAATTTGCAGGAGAGGCAAATCCATAGAGACAGAGAGTAATTAGTGGTTTCCGGGGACTGACGGGAGTGGAAGACATTCGGGAATTAGATAGTGGTGATGGTTGCACAGCTTTGTGGACGTCTCTGAAAGACAGGTTTTGAAAAGGCGAATATTAAGGTATGTGAATTATATTCCAACGAGGCTATTATTTTAAGGGGAAAAAAAAAGGTCCTCGGCTCTCAGTAATTGAACACTTACTAAAGGCGATTCCCATAGTTAGCTCTTACGCACGCAATCCATCGGGGGAAACACAACACAACGCAATACAACAAAACCCACCTGCAAACCAAGCGGTTGAATTCTGACAGTTACCATTTTGACAGCCTTCAGTCCCTGCCCCCACCCGCCCAGTGCAGATAACTCAAGACATCACCTTTTGGGTGAAAATAAAACAGAAGTCCCTCTCTTGGGGAAATTACGCAGGACCATGAAGTGAGTGTTGGCAATACTTTGGTACCTCCTTCTTTCCAACAATGGCTATCTCAGTGGACAGTGTCCTGGCTAATTTTGGTGCTCAAGAAGCCACTGTTTATTTCTACCAGGCTGTCACCAGAACCAATAAATTCTTTTTTTAAAATTTTTTTACATTTATTTATTTTTGAGAGACAGAGAGAGACAGAGCACAAGTGGGGGAGGGGCAGAGAGAGAGAGGGAGACCCAGAAGCCCAAGCAGGCTCCAGGCTCTGAGCTGCCAGCACAGAGCGCGACGCGGGGCTCGAACCCACGAACCGCGAGATCATGACCTCGGCCGAAGTCGGACGCTCAACCGACTGAGCCACCCAGGCGCCCCCAGAACCAATAAATTCTTTAAAAAAAATTTTTTTTAAAGACTTAGAATCTGAAAAACTCAAGGCGTATTCAATACCTATATGACATCCTTAAAGAAATAAAACAAAACAAACTTCATTATGGAAAACATCAAACGATATGATGAAACCTCCAAACTCGGCACCAGTGTCATCGGCTGACTGCCACGCTTCTTTCAGCCTTTCCCCCTATGTCTCTTTCCCTCCATATTATTATTTTTTAAGGTTGATTTGTCTTGAGAGAGAGAGCGCGCAAGAGAGCAGGGGAGGGGGAGAGAGAGAGGGAGAGAGAGAATCACAAGCAGGCTCTGGGCTGTCGGCGCAGAGCCCGACGAGGGGCTCAATCCCATGGCCCGAGCTGAAATCAAGAGTCGGATGCTTAACCGAGTGAGCCACGCAGACGCCCGTCCCGCCATGTTATTTTGAAGCAGAGCTCACATATCACATCATTTTCCTCGTAACTATCTCAAAATGCACCTCTAAACGATGACTCTTAAAAAAACACAAAATACATTCAGGCTTCCCTTATTCTTACAAACCTTTGAAGAAACAGTTTGTACGATGTCCTTTTTTTATTGTTATCCCCCTTCTCCATGGAAACATGGAAACATGACGAGCAATTCCTACTATTTACAGGAGTAGCTCTTGTGTGCCAGACAGTTTTCTGGGGGCTTTCCACATATTATCTAATATAACGTTTGCATCAATCACAAGGACTTAGCCATTATCACCCTCCATGCCCTGCTGCCCAGCTCAGGGAGGTTAGGTGACCTCGCCAAGGGTCAGACTGGCTGGGCCAACCTCCAGTTCCTGCTCAAGCTTCTCCCTTGCCTGCCTTTGTTTCAGGACTACGCCGACCAATTGTGTGGACACTAGCCGCATGTGGCTACTGGGCTGAAAGGTAGCTAATGTGCCTCGTTCAATTTGAAATGTACCGTAGGTCTAATTGCAAAGGATTCGTAGGCAAAAAAGAATGTAAATTATCTCAGTAATTTTTGTATTGAAATGTCATGGTTTGCAC
The DNA here is from genome assembly GCF_018350155.1 of Leopardus geoffroyi. Lineage (NCBI taxonomy): Eukaryota > Metazoa > Chordata > Mammalia > Carnivora > Felidae > Leopardus > Leopardus geoffroyi. Next base: position 90,033,624 of record NC_059342.1, on the reverse strand, counting down.
ATATTATATGAAATGCAATGTTTTTTTTTAATTTTTATTAAAAAATGTGTTTCATGTTTATTTTTCAGAGAGCGAGAGAGACACAGAGACAGAGAGACAGAGAGCGAGCGGGGGAGGGGCAGAGAGAGAAGGAGACACAGAACCCTTAGCAGGCTCCGGGCTCTGATTTGTCAGCACAGAGCCCGACGCGGGGCTCGAACTCACGAAGTGTGAGATCATGACGTTGGACGTTCAACCGACTGAGCCACCCAGATGCCCCTATATTAAATAAAATGGGTTTTTAAAAAATTTTTTTAATGTTTATTTATTATTGGGAGATAGAGAGAGACAGAGCATGAGCAGGGGAGGGGCAGAGAGAGATGGAGACACAGAATCCGAAGCAGGCTCCAGACTCCGAACTGTCAGCACAGAGCCTGACGCAGGGCTTGAACTCAAAGAGTGTGAGATCGTGACCTGAGCCGAAGTCGGACACTCGACCGACTGAGCCACCCAGGTGCCCCTTAAATAAGATGTTTTTAAAATGAATTTTATCTGTTTCTCTTTACCATTTTCCCCCAATCATGGCAAAATATACATAACATAAAATTGACCATCCTGGTCAGCGGCAGGTTCACCCATGTTGTAGCCTGTGTCAAAAGGTCCTTTTATTGGAGCCTGAATAATGTTCTGTTGTATGGATAGACCACAGTTTGTTTAACCATCTACCCACTGATGGATATTTGGGTTGCTTCCACCACGTGACTACTGTGAATAACGCTGCTACGAACATGGGCGTGCGAATATCTTTTTGGGACCCTGTTTTTGATTCTTTGGAGTGTATACCCACGGCGGAATTGCTAAATAATGTAGCAAGCAATTCTAGTTTTAATTTTCTGAGGAAACATCGTACCATTTCCCATAGCGGCTGAGTCATTTTGTCTTCCTGCCATCAGTATACCAGGGCTCCAGTGCTCCATACCCTACCCACAAGTTCTTTGCCTTCTTTTTTTTAAATAGTAGCCATCCTAATAGTTGTGAGGCTCTTTGCCTTTTTAAATATAACTATTAGAAACTATGTGGCTCAGGGGCACCTGGGTGGCTCAGTCAGTTAAGTGGCTGACTTTGGCTCAGGTCGTGATCTTGCGGTTCATGAGTTCGAGCCCCGCGTCCGGCTCCGTGCTGACAGCTCAGAGTCTGGAGCCTGCTTCGGATTCTGTGTCTCCATCTCTCTCTGCCCCTCCCCTGCTCATGCGCTGTCTCTCTCTGTGTCCCAAAAAATGATTAAATGTTAAAAAATGTTTTACAAAAGACAACATGTGGCTCACATTTATGGCTCGCATTGTATCTCTATTGGACAGCCAGGCTGACAGAGAGGCTGGGAAAGAAAGGTGGAACTCAGTTTCCCAGCCTCCTTCGCAAGTAGGGGTGGCCACGTGACATTGTTCTGGCCAATGAGGTGTGAGCAGAAGCCCAAGGATGCCACCTCTGCCCCTTCCTCCTTCTTCCTGCCTGTAATACAGAGCTGGGACCCAGCCATCGTGCAACCATGAAGTGACAGAAATGAGTCTAGACCCAAGGGCACTTGGGCAGACTGGTGAAAGGCGTGGGCCCCTGAGGAGCCACTGCACCAGCCCCATATCATGTGTCCCCAGACCACTTCTCAGGTGAGATCAGTCAGCCCTCTCTCTTTAAACTACCTTTAGTGTTGTATGTGATTGTTAGTTTCAGCCAAACGCTTTCTCTGATGGCATCCTTCGGAAGCGGGACAGCTGGGATTCGAGCACATGTCTGTCTGCTGTCTGTCCTGTCAACCCTGTGCTCTTTCCACCTCTACCCCCCACTACCTTCCAAGAATGGACTGGTTTTAGGAGTGAGGCGGAATCTAGTGAGGCTGTCCTCCACACCCATTATCCCCACACAGGCAAAGTGATTTGCAACCAAATGGCGGGAAGACACAACTTGCAGGGAACACGTTCCCTTCATGCACCAAGGTTTGGTGTTAGAGGCTCGACAACTGCATAGTTCAAGGTGGAAAACCCCGGGCCGTCAACAACACGGAACTGAAGAAATTATGTAAAGCCACCGAATGGAATCTTCGGCGGTCATTAAAATGTTTTAGAAGACCTAGTTTGCGGTAGGAAAAGGCATTTAGGCTACTTATGAATCATAGAGGTCACAAGACAGTATGATTCCAATTTTGTAAAATAATGTGTACGTGTGAACAGCCAAAACATCGAGTGGTGGAGTTATGCATAAACTTCTCTTCTCGTAGAGGTTTTTTTTTTTTTTTGTTTTTTTCTATAGTTTCCCACATTTCAAAGTGTGTATTTGAGATTAGGAAAAGTAAAGTGACACATTGTAAAGAATAAGACTGCAGCACAAGGGGAACGGATCCTCTCTTTGTCAGGAAACTGACGTGCCTTCTTTTGGGTCTTACCTGAGGCTTGGAGGAGGGGGTGCGGAGCTGGAGGGGAGTGCTGGGAGGAGTACGGGGGTGCTCATGAGAGCTCCGAGACAGGGATCCCTTGTGTTGGTGTAGCTGTCCATCTGCCTTGGCTTCCCCTCTGTGCCCTCTGCCCACGTTCTGTGTGAGGGTTACGCACTTAGTAGCTTCTGATGCTTGTGGTTCATCGTCGGTCTTGATTAAAACACAGCGTCCGTGGGGCGCCTGGGTGGCTCAGTCGGTTAAGCATCCGACCTCGGCTCGGGTCATGATCTCAGGGTTCGTGCGTTCAAGCCCCGCATCGGGCTCTGTGCTGACAGCTCAGAGCCTGGAGCCTGCTTCGGATTCTGTGTCTCCCTCTCGCTCTGCCCCTGCCCCACTCACACTCTGTCTCTGTCTCTCAAAAAGTGAATAAACGTTAAAAAAAAATTTTTTTTAAACCCAAAACCACAGCGTCCACATAACACAGTAATAGGATTAGAAGGCGATCCCTCCCGCAAATGGGCTGTGGCTGAGCCTGCACAAACAGCTTGCGTTTTGCTCCACTTTGATTTGGCCTAATGTGTTGGTAAAAGGGTCCATCCCTGAGACGTTTTGTACTTAATTACGTCTGAACACGGGCGAAAGCGGAGGTCTCTAACAACAGGCTTGGTGGTTGATTAAGTGAGCATCCAAACGGGCAATCAATAATTTACTGAAATATTTAAAATACCTCCTGACTTCCTGTGATGGGAAGAATATGGCTCCCGTGTGGTCCATTGTTGCCATCCTGCAGGTGGAGGTACCCCTGCCTTTCTGGTGTCTCTGCCTCGAAGCTCGGACGCTTCTGTTCACCTTCTCCATAGCGAGAGAGCCGACTTTTACAAACACAGATCTAATCCCAGCACGACCTCACCTCAAACTGTACTCCCCCACCTCTGTCCCCCACCGCACCTGGTTAGCCCCAATTCTCCTCGGAAGGCTTGGCCCAGGCCTCCCCTGTGCAGAAAGATGCTGTGACTGCCCTAAGAACCTCAAAATGCTCCATGCAAGTCTCTTATCCTGCAGTTGAACCTCACCGGGTCTCATGTTCCATTTGTGTCTGACTCCCTTGCGAGGCTGTGAGCGAGCGCCACGAGAGCAGAACCAGGTTCCATTTGGATCCTTATTCAATCCCTCTGTTCGGTGAGTGTCGCTGGGCAAGAGAACGAATCAGAGTGCAGGAATCCGGGTACGGCGGTTGTGATCGGCATTAACGAGGAGCGGTCCTCTCCTTTTCCTCCTTCCTGAACTCCTGACATGTTCCTCCTCATCTTATGCTCCCGGATTGTCAGTTCTGGAGGTGATGCCCCTTCCTTATCCTCTAGATGCAAGGTCTGAGGTTCAGAAGGGTTAACTCATTTGCCTGAGAGACACAAGTCCAGGCTGATTTCCTCCTCTCCAGGATCCTCTTTGTCCTTGCAGACCATTTGCTCATCATCACCGTGTCAGAATCACAGCAGGCAACATAAGAGGAAAACAGGAGGGCGGCTGGGTTCAGAAGAGACCGCGAGAAGATTCTTGACCATACTTGTTTTAGATTAATTTTAATAAACCTGATGCTAAGCACTCTACAGATAACTGATACACTGAGCCTTAAACAGGTGAATGTGGAGAAACACACAACCCACTTCAGATATTTTCAGGGACATTTACTAGACCAGACGGGGCCTGGTTTTACCACTGGCTCCCCAGCTGTTTAACAAAATGTCGAGACATCAGATATCTATATTTGTTGAACGACCGACTTGAATGCCTACCATGTTCCCAGAACTGTGCGCTGCCTCAATTTAATCCTCGGATCAACCCCCAGGGTCTTAAGCATTATGCCACACTGATTACGGCAGGTGGCTTAGTTACGTTGCGGCTTATCCAAGGCAGATTTGGGTTTAAATCTATCTGGTGACATTCCGCCCAACCGTCCAATGCAGTGTTCTGCATCTAGCAAATCCTTAATAATTATTAATTGATGAGGGTGCTTTCTCAGTCTGAATGCTTAAACCACATGCTCTCTGAATATGATGGGAGTTGCAGCATATTTTAATTAAATACTGACAACTTTAATTCTGATTGCTCATTCTAATACTCTTGAGCTGATAGCACCAAGCTAATGGCTTGTTCATTTTGGAAGATATTAGCAGCAGGGTGCTGCCTTTTACCCAAACATAAGATCACAATAATTAAAATCTGATATTGCTCAAAATGAACTCCTTTTAAACTAATTTATATCCCACAAACACACACAGATGCAAGCCTATATGTGCCACCATTCTCAAGAATTTATGGCACCTTAGAGAAACTCTGTCCATTCCCTTCCAAAATGAAAAGTTTTCTGTTGCTGTGATGAAAGTCTCCTTACTAGGTTCAGGGGAAATGTGTATTTCCACTGATCAATTTCTGAGTTTCCCAGAAGAGGGGAGCCAGAGAGAAATCTTGAAAACGAATGACTGTGGGAGCGGAGCATATTTGTACTTTATTGTTCCAATCAGTATCTTAACCACTGAATCAGAGAATAAGACAGAGGAAAATCTTACTGTGTGGGGAGTGGGGAGGGAGAGGGTGGGCGGGGGAGGTGGGCTGAGAAGGAGGGAGAAATGATATCTGAGTATACAAAGAAATGAAGTAATTTGGAGGGAGGATCCAAGAAGGCAAACATAATATATTGTGTTAACTCATTGCTTCCACAAACTTACATTGAGTCTTTTATGCTCCAGGCACTGGAGATCTGGTGGTTACATGATAGCCCTGGGCCATACCTCCATAGTGCTTGCTTTAGAGCATGATTCTACCCAGAGGTCCATCTTTGGGCTTTAGGGGGGCTATGAACCCCCTAAAATTGTATGCAAAATCTCCAGTTTGTGGGTACATAGAGCATGGGCAGAAATAGACTGGTACAGGGGCATCTGGGTGGCTCAGTCAGTTAGCGTCTGACTTCAACTCAGGTCATGGTTTGTGGGTTTGAACCCCGAGTCAGGCTCAGAGCCTGGAGCCTACTTTGGATTCTGTGTCTCCCTCTCTCTCTGCCCCTCCCCCACTCATGCTCTGTCTCCCTCCCCTCTCAAAAATAAACATTTAAAAAAAAAAAAAAGACAAAAGAAATAGACTAGTACATTTTTTCCCTTGGGAACAGAGTATACAGCCAGGGTCCCTTCAGGGGACCCAATAAGGTGAGTAACCATGATACTGGAGTTTGACTTCTCTAATCTTTCCCTAGAAGGGATCAACACCAAAAGAGGCCCACAAACACAGATGTTTTCTTTCGTTTTTATGAAGTTAAAAAGTATTTGCTACGAAAATCTTAAAAAAAAAAAACACACACACACACAAATCCAAACCCTATATGCCCAAGGAGATAAAAAGGCCACAGAGAAATAATGGATTATAGGACACAGTTAATTGACAAGCTGTTAGCAACAGGGGAATGTCACTAGAGATCATTGGACCCAATAGATCCATTGTTCTTGCTTTTGATTCTGTACTAAGTCCTCAAGTGGGGATAGAAGCACAGGTCACAGACCCACGGGACACTTTCCCAGCATTCCCCTGGCAGCTACAATCTTCTGAGTATTTATTACTTGCCAAGCATTATTTCAAAAGCTTTGCCTTCAAGGTGTTATTAAACCTCACAGCTATTTTCTAAACTTAGGTGTTATTAGTAGTTCTATTTTACAGATGAGAAAACTGAGGATCCGGGAGTTCAGGAACTTGTTCAGGGTTCCACAGCTGGAAGTTTCTCCTATCTCTTACCCCTTCGCCTTAGGAAAAGCTGCCAATGGCAACACTATGAAGGTGGTGTAGATGTCAGGAAATGAAAGCAATTATGTAAACTCAAGACAATGAAACCCCTTGTTTCTCATGGGAGTATTCATTTATCTAAGTAATGTCTAAACACTCACGGAGAGCCACATCAGAGCCCAGTTTCTGAGCAGAGTTTATCTTTACTGTTCCACAACTGAAGGATTTGAATTGAGGTGGTGTTGGGGGGACTGGGGGGTGGGGGAGCGAGCTTGGAGAAGGCAGAGTGGGGGAACTACTCAGGAAGTGGGTTTGAGGTGAACTCCACAATTTCACAATGATTTTGTCAAATGTCTTTGAGTGTGTCTGATGTCCTGATCAGATTCTGGTGGTGCATTTTTGGCAGGAATATCCCAGAATTCGTGCTGCACTTTTCTCTGGGCATCGTATCAGGAGATGGTTTGGGGATGTAGTGTTCGTCTCTTGCTAGGGTAGTATCTGCCAGGCTGCTCCACTGTGAAGACAGTATTACCCTTCTCTTTTGCATTACAGAATTAAAAAACAAGAATTAGGGGGGCCTGGGAGGCTCATCTGTTGAGAGCCCACTTCGGCTCAGGTCATGACCTCACAGTCTGTGAGTTCAAGTCCTGCGTCGGGCTCTGTGCTGACAACTCATAGCCTGGAGCCTGCTTCGGATCCTGTCTCTCTCTCTCTCTCTCTTTCTCTCTCTCTCTGTCTCCCTCCCCCACTCGTGATCTGTTTCTCTCTCTCTCAAAAATAAAATAAACATAAAAAATTAAAAAAAAAGAATGATGGTAAAATATGCATAACATAAAATTTATATTTAACCATTTTAAGTGTCCAGTTCTGCAGCATTAAGCGCATTCACGCTGTTGAGAAGCCATCACCACTCTCCACGGAGCTTTTTTCATCTTCCGGAACTGAAACTCTCTGTTGATTGAACACTAACTCTTCATTCTCCCCTTCCTCCAGACCCTGGCACCCACTATTCTACTCCCTGTCTATGAATTTGCCTGCTCTAGATATCTCATCATACAATACTTATCTTTTTCTGACTGCTTATTTCACTTAGCATAATGTCTTCAAGGTTCACCAGGTTGTCAGAACATCCTTTCTTTTTAAGGCTGAATAAATATTCCCTTGTACGTATATATCACACGTTGTTCATGAACTTATCCCACGATGTTCCCTTGGGTTGCTTCAGCCTTTCGGCGATTGTGAATAAGGCTGCTACGAACTCGAGGGCACAAATATCTGTTCCGGTCCCCACTTTGCCTTCTCTTGAGTATATAACCAGAAATTTGAGTATATAACCAGTGAAATTGCTGGATCATTATTTTGCACTTAATTAATAGGTGTCTGGTGGGATGATACTTGGAGGCTGTGCAAATATCCAGGTTTAGCATTCCTTGATTCCTACCTGAACCAATTATTATTCTAATGGTTGCTAAATGGTACTTTCCCCCTATCCTTTCTTCTACTTCTATCAGTTGGTATTCTACTGTAGAGAAGAAATTTCCGTTCCCCCTCATTTATTTAAGAATATGGACTGATTTTACCCAGTGGGTCATGATCCTTCACTCCGTGCACACTATTGCTCTGAGCAATTCTTTTCCCTGTGATTCCCATGGGCGCAAGATTGGGTAAACGCGGGAACCTTCTGTATTTCCTTGTCACCGTTAAGAAAGCCGAGGGTGCAGCCTGACTTCCACACATCTAGGCGCTCACTTTCCTGCCCACTCATCTGTTCACTTGAACGCAAACCCTCTTTCCGACAACGTAAGCCTGCACTGACCACCTGGGCAGCCTCGCCCCGCGAGAACTACATTTCCCAGAGGCCTTCGAGGGCCGGCGTCATCAGCGAGCGCGGCCTTTCGCTCACGAAGCCGGCTTTGGAGAGCCCGCTGCGGCGGCGGCAACATGGCGGACGTGCTAAGTGTCGGAGTGAACCTGGAGGCCTTTGCTCAGGCCATCAGTGCCATCCAGGCGTTGCGTTCCAGCGTGAGCAGGGTGTTCGACTGCCTGAAGGATGGCATGCGGAACAAGGAGACGCTGGAGGGCCGGGAGAAGGCCTTCATTGCGCACTTCCAGGACAACTTGCATTCGGTCAACCGGGACCTCAAGTAGGTACCGGCTGAAGGGGCCAGCGTCGGGGACCCCGCCCGGTGTCCACCCTGTCCCGACCCCGCGCGAGTCTTTCTAACCTGGGGCTGCTCTCAGTTTCTTGCTCCCTTGCTGTCTTTCCCTCCCCTCCAAGCCCATGCCTGTTCCTCAGGGACACCTCGTCCCCCACCCCCGCTTTCTCGTCTCCCTTCTCTCGGCCTCCTATTCCTGGCTGCCTCCCGCCGCCCTGGACCTCCCGTGTGGTCGTTCGGTTCCTGACGAGGAGACGTGCTCTTCCCACGAACTTCCACTTCTCACCTCCGCTTCGCAGGTTTCTCACCTGTAGGCCCTCTGTGCCCCACCGTGTCTGATCAAGTACTGCCAAACGGGACCAGCTCAGCGCTGCCCCAAACCCAAGTGCGCTCGGTCTGATTAGCACCACTGCCTCGCCCCTGCACCTCTAGTCCACCTCCAAACACGATAAAACAGGCCTTGATCTGTACCTTTCCCGCGCCCCCGCCCCCTCCCAAACCACCTGATCAGGACTTCCTTCCCACTCTGCTTCTGGTCAGTTTCTTCCTCTGGAGAGACCCGACCTCAGCCTACACCAGCTCAGTCACCTAGGTTTAACTCCCCTCCCCCCGTATTAATTCGTGGCCCTGTAGGGTTAAGGATTGTAGGTTTCTTTCTCTTTCTTACAAGTCACTTTCTTCTATTTTCTAAGTGTTGTGGAAGAATTGAGTGAAAGGGTGATTGTGAAAAGCCCAGCACACAGTAGGAACCCTTTAAATGGTTAGGTCCTGAACTTCTCCTCCCTTCCTTAAGAGAGTGACCCTTCTCAGAGACTTACAGGACTTTTGCTTCTCAGAACTGACCTTAGCAGGGAAAGGCATTTGGTAAGATAGTCATCCTACAATTTCTGGAATGGCTGGATTCCCCCCCCCCCCCCAACTTGGTTTCCTTAGTAACCAGCTGGAAGGAGGAGGTAGAATGGAGGAGGAGGTGGTGACCAAATGATGGGTGCCTCTTTTGATTTTTTTTTTCCCCTTAAGTAGTTGCCATTCTTTTTTGGTGGGAAGCCAGGAAATCACGCACCCCTCCTCAACTCCCACATCCACTTGCTGTCTCTGGCGCAGTGCCAGTTAATAGTTCCCCTGCTTGAGGGGTTGCACTGGCTGTTGTTCTTCTTTTTTTTTTTTTTTAATTTTTAATGTTTATTTTTGAAGGAGAGACAGAGTGTGAGCGGGGGAGGGGCAGAGAGAGAGGGAGACACGGAATCGGAAGCAGGCTCCAGGCTCTGAGCCATCAGCACAGAGCCCGATGCGGGGCTCCAACTGACAAACTGTGAGATCATGACCCGAGCTGAGGTCGGACGCTTCACCGACTGAGCCACCCAGGTGCCCCCCTGGCTGTTCTTATTTCTCTTGCGTTTCCTCTCTGATCTGCTTCCTTTGGTAATGTTCGGGATCTTATAACCCTTCACCATTCTAGAAAGTTCAAGAACATTTGCGTTCTGTTGCCTTTTAAAATCTTTACACGGTGGTGCCAAGAAGGTGGCTGAACATTCCAAAATGAGTGTGGCATGAGAAGCTGTTCCTAGAGAGTCTTTTGTTGAACAGTTTGAGACTGGCCTCACAGAATGTGCTCCTGGAATGTGCTTTCGCTGTTGGCTCACTTTCCCAGGCTTCTCTCGAGTTTTCCTGCTAGACCGAAGTGTTTGACACAGCCCCCTCGGTGGTGTCTTCCCGTTCCATTTGTTTATTTTATCTCTTCTTTGTTTTGTTAAGTTTCACCATCTGTGAAGTACCACGTACTCGTCTCTTCCTACGTGAATGATAAATAATTACCATTTATTCAGGTACTCGAATGATCTGTAGCTCGGTTTTAATATAAGACAAGCTCCCAGTTAGGAGTTTCTTAATTGTCCCTGATGTTAACCTTTCACAGTATTTCCTCCTAAGAGACTTCTTAAATTTTTTTTTTTTTTTTTTTTTACCAATGTGGTTGGCTAAGAATTGGAGTTTCAGTGGAGTCAGGTTTATTTACTTTATCTCTTTCTTTTCCAGTGAGCTGGAGCGTCTGAGCAATTTGGTAGGCAAGCCATCTGAGAACCATCCTCTCCATAACAGTGGGCTGTTAAGCCTGGATCCTGTGCAGGACAAAACTCCTCTCTATAGCCAACTCCTTCAAGCATATAAATGGTCAAACAAGGTAAGGGAGACATGTCAGAAAGGGAGCTAATAGAGAAAAGCTGAGTTTTCTTACATTTCAGAAATGCAGAAGGTGAAGGTAAGTTTTTCTTTCTTTTTTCTTTTTTTTGGGGGGGGGTTTGTTTGTTCTTGATTCAGCCTGGGGTTACAGATTTGGAATTTTCTCTATGAGAAATTTCATAGTCCTCTGAATCTTTGAGGATTCATCATGGTGCTTAGGTAATTACTTTTTTAAGAAGGTTTAAGTCAGGTACATTTAGCCTGGAGACCTGGTGTGGGGAGCAGCTTTTGTGAACTCCTTGAAATCATATGCAAGATGTTGTGTTGTGTGTATGTTTTTTTTTTTCCCCCTCTGGGGAAGACTTCCTAGCTTGCGTCAGATTTGGAAGCGTCCATGACCCCTAGAAGGTTAAGGACTGGTGGTCTGAATGTTCAGCCACTGACGCTGTTTATGTTGCTTGTACTGTCTTCCCCTGTGGTCACTGGAAGAACATCGCGAGAGTAGTGTTTGTCAGACTATTCTCTCCTCTTTAATTACTGTAGACTGCTCTCGAGGGAGCTTGTTCTTTTTTTTTATTAAAATTTTTTTTTAATGTTTATTTATTTGTTTTTGAGAGAGAGAGAGAGAGAGAGAGAGAGAGAGAGACAGAGCATGAGTGGGGGAGGCATAGAGAGAGAAGGAGACACAGAATCCAAAGCAGGCCCTGAGCTGTCAGCACAGAGCCTGACACGGGGCTCAAACTCACAAACTGTGAGATCATGACCTGAGCTGAAGTCGGATGCTCAACAACTGAGCCACCCAGGCGCCCCTGAGGGAGATTGTTCTGAACACGCTCCATGGAACTTGCTGCTCAAGGCCTCCGTCAGCAGGCAGGTCTGTGGCCTAGACCCTGGCACAGCTGTGAAGGGAAGACTAAACTAGAGTCTAAAAATAACGACAACAATTAGGCTCGTAAGCCTGGCAACAGTCTGTTTACTGACAAGTTCCTTTTGTTTGGGTGCTTCGGGTTGTTGTGTATTTTTTTCCCTTGCTGATAAAGAATTAGAATATGTGTTTGGAATCAGCTTTCTTCATTACACTGGGCAACTGCTCTGGAAACGGTGGTTCTCACAGTTATTGATAGGGAGCTGCTCTCGCCCCCTCCAGTTATCCATCATCTTTTCCCTCTTTTCTGTGGTCCTTTCCCCCCTCTGTCTTGGATGCAGATGAGCATTGATGGTTTTTCTGGCGAGCAAAATTTTTTCTTTGAGTTTCTCAACAGGATTTAATACACTTTGGTTTGAGGTAGAACTCTAGCAGCTAAGTCTGAGATTCAGGGAGAAGTGATTTGTGCTGGGGGCATTAAAGAGAACTTGAACCTCTGACACGAACCCTTAGCCCGCAGGGGTTGTCCCCCAAACTCTGGCCTGCCGTGGATAGAAACCCAGTTGGGTCTTGAGGATCCGGGCGCCCAGTTGGTATGGGGACTGTCCCTCTCCTGTTGTCTCTTGGCCTGCTTTCCTGTGTTGGCCTGACGCCTGTGAGGGTGGACAAGACGGCCTGGCAGTTGTAGTGAGTCCAGGAGCGAGATTCTCTGGTTGGCTGTTACAGATCACCTAAAGCACAGGAAGTGGGGCTCCTTGGAGTTGGAGAGGCAGTTCCCAAAAGGAGGGGGTGCAGGGCAAATAAAAATTATTTCATTGCCGTAGCCAGGCGCAAGCCTGTTCCAGCCCCACGCAGACAACACTGCCCTATCTGGCTGTCCTGTTTGAGGCTCTTTGTTTTCCCAGGGGCACTATAGGTCACCCTTCCATGAGTTTACCCCAGGATTGGGTGGGGTCTGATCAGTAGGCGTATGTGTGACTTATTTCCGGTTGGACTCCTGGTAGAAAGCCTTGCTTTTTGGTGTTTGGACACGGAAGTTGTGTTGGTGTATCACGTGGGTAATGTTTTTGGAGTAGGCTAGAGCTATGGAGACTTTTCGGTGGCAGGAAGCCTTAGGCTGCTCGCAAAACCACGAGTGACCGGGACTCCAGGGGAAGTGACTGGTTTCCAATCGAGGCGATGGCACTTAACTTTTGAATGAAGGCAGTGTGCTTGTTCACCGATTTAATAGTGTATTGTAATAAACTTCCCTGCTCCCGACCCTTCCCCTTGCTCCAAGCTGGAGAAGAGGTTGTATTAAGGAAAATAACTATGAGGTGTATGGAACTTCTTGTCCTGGAGATGCTACAGATGAAAATAGATGGTAAATCCCACACGAGCCGTGTGAGAGATGGAGAGGTTTTTAAATTTTTTTTTTTTTCAACGTTTATTTATTTTTGGGACAGAGAGAGACAGAGCATGAACGGGGGAGGGGCAGAGAGAGAGGGAGACACAGAATCGGAAACAGGCTCCAGGCTCTGAGCCGTCAGCCCAGAGCCTGACGCGGGGCTCGAACTCACGGACCGCGAGATCGTGACCTGGCTGAAGTCAGACGCTTAACCGACTGCGCCACCCAGGCGCCCCATAGATGGAGAGGTTTTTAGTTCTGTTCTGGGCCTGGTGAGCTCCCTAGTGCCCCAGCAGAGGGGCGGTTTGGGGCTGCTCGTACCATTGATCAGTCGAAACAGAGTATGAGTGAGAGATGTGTAGTTTAACCCTTATTTTAAAGCTGAGCACCTTGAGGCCCACTGAACTGACCTGCTCACGGCCTCACAGCTGGACGAGAATTTGCGTTTCCTGACTGAGGTCAGCGTTCTTTTCCTCCAGACTTGATGCCTTAATCCATTTTGGCATAAGGTTTCCGACTACAGAAAACATTTTTCCCCTTCAGCGTTCGCCCTAGGAGCAGTTCATACGTTACCTTTCATTCGTGAATCTGTACGCGTTTTGCTGATTTATAATGGTTTGTTGAGAGATGCAGTTGACAGACACGTGGTCTGCGGGGGGCCCCCAAACTATTGCTCTCGTCCCGGGCAGACACCACTAATCACCCTCTGCATTCCTTCCTGCTGAGGTCATGCAGGGGCTCACAGCTCTGTTCTGGGACTCAGGGGCCCCTGCCAATTATTCCAAGGTGGGCTGCAGGGAAAACAGGTTTCTTGCTTCCATCGTGATAGATAATGTCCCATTTGACTATGACTTATTTATACCTTACCTTACTCTAGAAAGGATTTGAGGTAGATTGCAAGAATACATGAAGCCTTGAAAGAGAGAAACAGCGGTAAGGATGCCTTGTGTACATTTCTTTAATAAACTCAGGAAGCAGCCCCAAGAAATAAGCCAGTATTCTAATTTCCAGCTGGGGATATGGAGGCAGCAAGCAATCACGTGTGTTTATTTTGCCCCTCCTACAAACGAAAAGAGCCTTTTCGTTGCTGAAGCCTTCCTCATTCATCATTTTACCCTCAAAAAGTTTAAAGCAGGAAGCGCATTAATATGTTAAGTGAAGTTTGGGGTGACTTGCCAATGTCAGCTTTGCGCGCTGTTGGCTGAGGATTGAAGGAAGTGTGGGAAGGGCTTTAATACCACCCGTTATGTGACGAACTTTCTGTTGTATGTGCTGTTGGCCATAGAAAGGTCGCGTTCATGCTTAATGACTAATGATTTTCTTTAGGGGATTTTGTAATTTTCGTAAAGTCAGTTGGAATATTAATTACATGGTAGTTGGCATAATTGTTAGGATAACACATTTAAAAATTAATCTAATCTAATGAAATGATGGCAAATTGCTGTGAGCAGCACTTTCTCCGTGCTGAACTGGGGACAGACTTCAGCTTTTAACTATCAAGCACCTATAGGTGATTGTTCTGTAGAGGGATGACAGGCTCTCTTGAGGAGGGCACAAAATAATTGGCCTCCACGCGGTCCTTGCCGTAAGGTGGTCCACGTGGACGTTCTGTGGCCGATTATGCTCAGATATGCTGCGGGTTACACCACGCTTCTTCCGGAGACCCCTCCCCGAAGGCTTCCAGCCTCCTGTCACCAGGCTGTTCTTTCTGACTCTGACTTTTTTCGTTTGTTTGTGGCAGAGGCTGCTTGTGCATTTGCCTGAAACGCTGGCTAAGGTCGCAGCCTTTCCCAGGTGACAGCAGAAGCAGAGAAGACCCTGAAGGGTCACTTTTGGTGTGTGTGTGTGTGTGTGGGGAGGGGGGGGGCGGGGTTGGGAAATGGCGCCAAGGAAGGTGCTGCTGCTGCCTTCGAGGTTTCCACCTGCTTCATTTCTCATTTTTATTAGAGCAAGAGCTGCTTTCTATTCCGAGAACATTCCGCTGGCAAGTCTGAAGGCTTTTCCTCCGTCCTGCCTCCCTGACCATTCCTACCAGCATTCAGTTAAATTAAATGGCTTGAAGCTGCTGTTACGTCTGCCTCGCTCAGATCCATCCTTGAAGGTGTTCCTCATGTGTCCTCATCTTGGAGCTAACGGGGGTGGGGTTGTTTTAGATTGAGCCTCTTCCACGTCCCTGAGGAGGCGCCGCGTCTGTCCTGTTCCCTGCTGGGCGTCCCCAGCACCTAGCAAGGCGCCTGGCACACAGCAAGCATTCCGTTAAAATTCACTGAATGAATGAAAGAAAAAAGAAAAGCCTCTTCTCTTGAATTTTTAATTTACAACCCCTTTTGCGGTTTGCTTGCTCGTGTTTTTTGAAGTACGATAAGGACATTGCCATTTTTGGCCATTACTGAGCAATCCAGATGCGCTACGTGGAGATGAGAGGCATTTCTGAGATCCTGTGATGGAGGCCAGGGCTGGCTTCCAGAAGGGTAATTTGGAAGGACAGCCTGAGGTCAGTTGGGGAACTGATGGTAAGCTCCTTGAGGGCTGAGGTTAGCAGTTTTATCCACGACGCTTGTCGCCCATGGGTCCTTTCTGAGAGGGCCGGGTCGACAGCAGATGCTTCGGAGGGGATGGGGCTTGATAGCAGTCTTCTGGAGTCGACCGAGTCAGGCTAATTTGAGCTACAGCGCCTGATGTCAGGTGCTGTGTGGCAGCTGTCATTTTGGCAGTGGTGTGAAAACTGGGAAGAGAGTTCCATCAGTCTCTTGGGGGTTATCTGTCTCTGTGTATCGTCAGTACCCGATTTCTGTTCCTAGCATTTGCCTTAGCACCAGGCCTGCCCCTGAGAGAGGAATTAGTTCTTCTCTCTGATACGTGCTTGGGGACCACAGACTCATTAAGCACACAGTGCCCCCCAAACCTCGATTCGTCATCATGACTTCGGACCAGGCGCGGTTGGGGATCGGCCGTGTCGTGAGCACAGGTGCCATTCTTAGGGGCGTCCTCTCACCAGCATGTGGCCTGCACAGCCCCTGCTCACTCAGAACGGCCTTGCTGCCACGGCGGGGGTGGCTCCTGGAGCGGCTGCCCTGGTGAGCCTCGAACCCTACACCCTTCTCCTGCCTCCCCAAGCCTTGATGCCGTGGAAGCCATTCTGAAAAGAACAGAGAGTAACGTAACCAGAAAAAGACAACAGAACAAAACCAGTCCCCTGGGATTTGTAGATACCGTTGGCGTCGGAAGCAGAGGAGAAGATAGCCAGAAACGTCAGGCCTTCCCCGTAAGTTCTGGAGTTAGGTTGCCTGTGTTCTGATCCGGTTCTGCGCCTTGAACAAGTGAGGAAGAAACTTTTGTAAAGCATCAGTGTCCTCCTCTGTAAAATGGGGATAATGCTAGTGTTTGAATCGCGGTGTTGTAGGAAAGATTAAGTGAAGTCATGCACGTAGGGTGCCTTAGGAGACTCACATTCGGTCGGTGTTCTAGGGGTGGTGGTTATGTGTGTAGTTAGTTATGGAGTGACAGTATCGTCAGCAGTTAAGAGCATGGGCTCCAGAGCTGGGCTGCCGTGGTTCACCTCCTAGTCCTGCTGTCTGACAGCTGTGAGGCCCACCTCTCTGGGCTTCAGTTTTCTATTCGGAAAAATGGGGATGATAATTGCACCTACCTCAGAAAGGTTTTCTGAGGCTGAACGGGGTCATACAGGTGAAGCATTGAGCTCGCACAGAGTTGCTACTCTCTGGGGGCTGGGCTGCTGTTTTCTTCACAAACAACCATGAGGGACAGACTCCTGGGCCGCACGGGGCTCTCCTTCAGTAATTTCTGCTCTATCGCACAGCTCCCCAAACTTGATTTTGGTATATTCTTCTGGAATTCTACCCATCAGAGAGTGTTTTAGGTAGTCAACACCTTTTTGCTCTGGGGAAGCCTGAGTGTAGATATTAGTAGTTCACACGTTAATGTGAACTAGTGGGAGGGAGATCTTTCCTCCTAAGACCTGGAGGTTTGATTGGGGGATTGAGAGTTTGGTGAGAAGGGTTGCTAATCTCTTGGTGTGGAGCCCTGGGTTTTGGACAGGGTAGGATGGCATGTGGGAGTTGAGGGGCAGTAAAGGCAGGGTGAGGGTCCCGGGAAGAGACCTCAAGGGGGGAGGAGGGACTGCAGAGAAGGGGTTGAGAAGGGCTGTGTCTTGCTCAGGGCAGCCCATTCGTCCAAAGTGAGGAGGAACCTGCTCGCTGGGCGCTCGGGAAGGCCTCTCTCCCAGAGCTCGGCATTCAGGTTGGTCTGTAGTGCTCTTACCTGGTGGGAACACTGCTGTGGCCTAGTCGGGGATTTCTTCTTTTCTTTCTTTTTTTAAAATTTATTTATTTTGAGAGAGAGAGTCAGCGAGAGAGAGAGAGAGGGAGAGAGAGGATCTTAAGCAGGCTCCATGTTGTCAGTGCAGAGCCCGATGCAGGGCTAGAACTCAAGAACCATGAGATCCTGACCTGAGCCAAAATCAAGAGTCATCAGACACTTAACTGACTGAGCCACCCAGGCGCCTCTAGTCTGGGATTTCTTGCGTCGTTTCTTTAGGAAAATGCTTGCACACAAAGGCCAGTATAAAATTACACATTTGGATGCTATCCACTTTGTAAATTGGGTGTTTGTTACCGCAGGGCTCTGGGGTCGGACTCTCTTGGGTTTGAATCCCCAGCCCTCTCTGTCAGCTTTCTGATTTGGGGCCAGTGACATAAGCTGGCTCTGTCGTAGCCTCTTCATCAAAGTGGTTTACAACGGCCTCCGTGTCAGGGCTGTGGTGAAGACTGATGGGCTTACCTCTGTGCCCCCCGGTGCCCAGAGCAGCGCGTGTGGTGGGTGTGCATTGGCGTTAGCTTATCCTCCTCTTGTTGGTATTTCTGGTGAAGCGTGAGGAGGGCAGCATGCAGTTGTGACAACACGTGACAGAGCTTTTGCGAGACCGGCATTGAGTTTGGGCTGTCGCCTGGCTAGCCGCGTGCCCCGCTGTGTGACCGTGTCCCGGAGGCTGTACCCCTCCGGGTGCTGGCTTCCTTCCTGCTGGATTGAAGACTTGGGTCGGACGATCTCTCCGGTCCCTTTTGGCTCTAACTTGGGAAGAGTCACGGAGTTATGTATGCGTTTCTGTGGTTATGCAAACGAAAGCAGGGGGGCTGGAAGAGGGTAGCTCTTGTCCGGTAACGTTTCTTAAGCGTAGCAGTTGTGTATGCATCTCAGAATATGCCAGAACAGAGCAGCAGCCTAGAGGACTTCAGTGGAAAATTACCTTCCAGAGGTTCTCTAGACAGCAGTAGCCTCTTGTAACACACTGAGTGTAAATGTTAATGAAAATCCAGTGATGCCCCTCTAATTCTAAATGGTTTCTGTCCCAAGGCTTTGGCCTAATTCCACATCTTTATGTTCTACTGACTAGTGGTTTCTGAAAATCGCCACTTTATTGTTGCCTGGAATCAGATTTGTGCCTCTCTCGTTTTTGTTTTTTTTTTTCCTCCTCTAAAGGAACAGGAACTCTCTCTAGAAGCTGCCCCGGGTGGCTGCAGAGGCTGCTAGACGTGTGTCACGCCTGCCCCCAGGAGTCAGTCTGTCTGTCTGTAGGGGACTCATCTTGATTCCCTTCCTGGCTGTCTTGCATTAGCCTTTTCTGGGCTGATTAGGTTTGTGTGGTTTGTCCAAAGCCTTCTGGAGATTGTAACCAGAGCCTGAGAAGGACACTCTGTCTTCTCTTCCAGGAATGTTTAGTAGAAAGGAAATCGTCCCGTATCATTTCTCTTCATGGTGAGTTGCACATTGACGGTGGGGGGAGGAAGCGTAGCATTACAAGCACAGAGAGAATCCGATGTTACGCCTCCCTGTTTTCTCGCCGGCCCTCCTTCGCGGCGGTGCGAGCTGCGGAAATGCCGCTGGGTGATGAGTGCTGCTCTCCCCTTGTACGATCCTTCCCCGGGCCACCTCCAGACCCACGTATCGAAGTCCCTACCAGACGTCTGCACTCAGAGACCCAGAGGCCCGGGAGACTGGAGTCCGGAACTAAAATCCTACCCGCCACTCCCTGCCCCCCGACCCCCGCTACCTGCCGCTCCTCGTGCTGGACACCAGCCAGGTGCCCGGCCCCTCACCCCTGCTGACCGAGATCGATGGGCTCCACCTCTTGAAAACCTTTTACTCTTTCCTCCCCATCTTGACTGTTACTGCCTGAGCCCGGGCCTCCATGATGGCCTGAGCCAATGCTACAGGCTTCCCACTGATTTCCTGCCCGTTCCTACCCCTTCTAATCTATTTTCCTCTCGACAGCTCCCCGGGGATCTTTATAACGTAGACATCTGATTGGTCGCTCCTCAGCGGTTTCTTCCATCTCTCTTAGGACCGAGGCCAGCTCCCCAGCTGGCATTTGGAGGCATTCTAGTCGTTGTGCTCAGGGGCCTGAGTCCAGAAGCAGACAGCCCTTTGGCCAGATTCCTTAGCCTCGGTTTCCTCATCTGCACTGCAAATGGCACGCAGAGCCCCGCCTCTTAGGGTAGCTGTGAGGGGTATGTGAATACCGCTCTGGCGTGTTGAGCACAGCGCCTGGAGTGTTACCATTTACCAGCAACAGTGAGGACGTAGGACTTCAGATCTGGCTCCCGTCCTCCCTCCCTTCCTTCCTTCCTTCTGGGAAAACAGGAACCCCAAACATTTCATTGTGGAAAATTTCAAATATACACAGAAGTAATAAGTACACTCTTTCTCTGTGGGGTGTGAGGACCGGCGTGCTTTAAAGCAACTCCCAGACGTGTCACTTCTTCGGGAAACTTCACGGTTCAGCTTCCGTGCCTCCCACTCTACCTGCTCTTATCTTTGCTAGTTCTTGTCTGCAGAAGTAGATCCGCAGATCCACACGGGCCATGATCTTTTCACCTCAGGGCCTTTGCACATGTTATTCTTCCTTCTCCGTTCCTCCCTTTGGAAAACTCTTCCTCATTTCCATCTCAGCTGAGCTCTTACCTCCTCTAGGAAGTCTTCTGAGATATACCCAAATTAGGTCCTGGTGTTTACACCTGTGACTGCTTTTCTCCTACTCTGCCTGTTTGCAACCCCCCACAAGATTAAGCCTTGTCCTATACTAGGATTTGGACTTTGAGCCTCAGTCTGCTGGGCTGTAAAGTGGGCACGATGCCAGTCTAATAGTGTTGATCCGAGTGTCTGATTAGGAAATGTGTATATCGTGTCTCGTTCAGAGTGGGATATATAGTGGCATTTAATAAATAGTAATTATTGCCAGTAGCTGTTTCTAAATGTGCCATAAAACAGTATATGAATGGGTATATTGAAGCCTCTACATCTCTTCCTCTTTTCCTTTTTAGATTATTTATGTGTGTGTTTTCCCTTCTGAATTAGCTTCTGTTGTTTCCCCTTGACATTTTCAGACTCCTGTTGTGGGAGGGGGGTGGAAGTGAGTGGCAGAGGCTTTCCACTGACTTCTCTGGCCACCAGGCCCCATCTGAGGGATCTCCGGGCCGGGGCCGGGGGTGCCTGACGGGTGCACGTCCGTCTGGCCTTCGACTCTGGAGCGCTGCTGCCTGCATTCCCCTTTGCTGCAGTCACTTACTTGTTTTGGGAGGCTCCAGCTTGCAGCTTCCTGGGCTGGGGAGGGCCAGGGCCTTGGCTCCGCCTTCTGCTCCTCCTTGCTGACTTGACAAAGTGAACAGAACTCGCTAATCCCCTCCCTTCCCCTGGGGACCATTTACTCATCCGGTCAGTTCTGGCAAGTCCTGGCAAGTCGGTGACTTTGGTCTCCCCCTCCCTTTACTGTACTGGCAAACATCACAGCCTCTGAATTGGAGGCTCTTTCTGAAATTTCTGGCTTCATTTGTGGCCGCTCTGCCAGCCGCACCCCCGTCCCACCATGAGGAGTCCAGAGCGGTGACGGCGCCTGCTGCTTGCCATCCCTATTCTGGAGCCCCTGGTCCCTTCTCGAGTGCATGTTGTACCGCTTCCTCTTCCAGCCCGGTTAAAGTGTTGCTTCAGAGAAGCCTCTGGAATAATCAGGCCGAGCTGATCTTGTCTGTTTTTGCGCCACGGCGTCTCAGCAGCTGTACCGATCACATCATGCCGTAGCCCCTTGCTGTCCAGGTCTGTCCCCTTTTCACCAAGGTTGGGACTGTGGCATCATCTTTGAACACCTGGCATCTGGCACTTAGTAGGCACTTAGTAATTGAGCTGTGCCCCCCTCCCCCTCCCATATTTCCAAACAAACTCTAGGGTCCCTGCCTCTTTCCACCAAGTGGTGGATCTCAGAGGGACCTCAGTGGTCCGGCAGGTCTTTGACCCTCATTATATACAGAGAGACTTCTCCCAGGCTATACTGCCGGCCCTCTAATTGGGGCCCGAGGTACTTAGCAGCTTGGAAAATGAACGTCAGCTGAATGTCCAGAGCACCAGACAGGTTCCTTCTGCTGTTGAGGCCCACTAAAATACTACCTTTTATTTGCAGTTGTGAGGCCACCGACCCCCTGTCAGTGAGGCAGGCGCAGTGCTCAGTCCACTGAGGGCACCATTGGGGACAGGTGTGATTCAAGGACCCCTACAGTCTTTGTGCAGAGTAAGGCCTTGCAGGGCCCAGCCCGGGTGTGGACGTGGCTCAGAGGAACTGCCCTGACTTGCATGCGTGAGGCGGCCCCAGACCCCGGGCTTCTGAGAGGCAGGTCCCTCCCTCTGCTGTAAGCTTTGGATGTGGAAAGCGGAGCCTTTGTTGGGCAAGCCCCGAAGAGCAGCTGTCTGCCTTGGAGGCCCCTGCTGCCCTTGCCGGCACGGGGGGCGTGCGAGGATGGCCGTGAAAAGGTAGTGCCAGTCCCCACTTTGTTTTTTGTTTGTTTCTCTGTTTTTTTTTTTAATTTTTTTTTTTCAACGTTTATTTATTTTTGGGACAGAGATAGACAGAGCATGAACGGGGGAGGTGCAGAGAGAGAGGGAGACACAGAATCGGAAACAGGCTCCAGGCTCCGAACCATCAGCCCAGAGCCCGACGCGGGGCTCGAACTCCCGGACCGCGAGATCGTGACCTGGCTGAAGTCGGACGCTTAACCGACTGCGCCACCCAGGCGCCCCTGTTTCTCTGTTTTAACAGAAGTGTCCTCGTTTGGGTGCACGAGATGCCAATTGCTTTTCTCTTCTCGCCATTAGTGTGTGTCTACCTGTTTTAGGGTTGGGAGTTACATTGTGCCCTAGTCATTTTCAGTCGAAATAACAGTGGTTTCTCTATTATTTTTACCTTCGAGAGAGAGGGAGAGAGCGAGTGGGGGAGGGACAGAGAGAGAGGGAGACAGAGGATCCGAAGCGGCTCTGTGCTAACAGCGGAGAGCCCGATGTGGGGCTCGAACTCATGAACCGTGAGATCATGACCCGAGCTGAAGTCAGACGCTCACCTTGACTGAGCCACCCAGGCGCCCCGAGGCTTCCCTGATTATCGGTCCCTTGTCAGTTGTTCCCACCACTGAGCATTCCAGGCTCGGCTCTTTCCTGATGATTCTGTACATGGAAGATTTTGAAGGAGGTGGGGGGGAGTCTGCACATTTGGGGTGTGTGCATGCATTCACATGGGAAAAAATAGTTGCTCTTGTTATAAAATGCTCAGTCTTGGGGCGCCTGGGTGGCACAGTCGGTTAAGCGTCCGACTTCAGCCAGGTCACGATCTCGCGGTCCGTGAGTTCGAGCCCCGCATCAGGCTCCGGGCTGATGGCTCGGAGCCTGGAGCCTGTTTCCGATTCTTTGTCTCCCTCTCTCTCTGCCCCTCCCCCGTTTACGCTCTGTCTCTCTCTGTCCCAAAAATAAGTAAACGTTGAAAAAAAAAATTTTTTTTAAATGCTCAGTCTTACTTCCAGACTATGCTTTTAGGTAGTGCGTTTTTTGCTAGCAAGTATTGAATTCGCCCATTCAGTGCCTACTTAATGAGCACCTACTGTGTTCGAGGCACTGTTCTAGACCCCACAGACAAAACTGCTACATTCCCGTCTCCCTGGAACTTAGACTCTATCCAGATGTCTAATTTGATCAGAGGAGTTAAGTGCCCAAGGCACCTGGTAATAACGTTGGTCTTTTTTCCCTCTTAATTAGCGGCCTTCCTATGTCCCAGTTCACCAGTCTTTACCATCGGAAAGTCTTAACACACTCATGGTGTGCTGGGTGGCTTAACTGGCGGGTGCAGCTGGTCTCGAACAGTGTCTGAACATGGAGGAGATTGTGTCTTGGAGTGTCGATATCTTAAGTATCATCCTGTTTTTATAGCTTGGCGCATTTTCATTCTGTCATATGCTTAATGCAAATGCAAATTTATTGCTAGTGATACCCAGTTTTCTGCTTTATTTGCCCTTGGCGTGTTACCCGCTTGCCCGCATCCCGCTCCAGCCTAATGCTGTGCTTGCTTTCAGGGGTCCTCGTTGATTTCAAGAGGACACTAAATGTGTTTCTTTTATTTGTGTCCAGAGGAGAAAAACAATCACTCAGTCCTCTTCAGGGTACTGACTTCCTTGCTGCTGCTGACTTCAGACCTGACCCGGTTGGTTTGTTTCTATGGTGAGAGAACTCTCTACGTTCTCTGTGATGTGTGTTAGTGATTCTTAGGCACTGCATTTGCAGCTGGGTCCGTTTAAATTTCATTTAAATACCTGATGCCCTGAGGGATGATTTTGCCCCTGGGGGACATTGGCCTTATGCGCCGACTATAGCACCTCCCCCAGGGTCAGGCTGGGTCCTCTGCGTGCCCTGCGCCGTCTCCGATCGCCCGACTGCCCGCCCGGTTGTGTGTCCAGTCGTTTCTTCATCTCAACCACTTAAAGCCACACTTTATAGTTCAGTATGCTTCCTGGAGTTGAATGCATTGATTCAGACTCCTGCATCATCCATGGTATCTGTGATGAGAATTAGAATCACCGGAGTTTCCAGACAGAGCGCATTCGCGACTTCTTCCTAGTGAGCAGAAAACGATCCAGTGGCCGTTGAAGAGTTTTGTTTAATGATTCGGTGGCAGTGCGTCCTCCTGTTAAAATCACCGTAGCAGTCTCTGTATGGTACAGTTCCTCTCCATGCCTCTCTGTCTTCACCTGCAAAATGAGTTTGAGGACGCTTCTTTCCCTGTGTGGTGACTGCACAGGGCCGGCACGTGGTAGGCACTCAGTGGGTGTTTGTTCTCTCTTTTTTTTTAAAGTTTTATTTGTTTATTTTGAGACGGAAAGAGAGGGTGTGAGCAGGGGAGGAGCGCACACACAGATACACACACACACACACACACACACACACACACACACACACAGAGGGAGAGAGAGAATCCCAAGCAGGCTCCATGCTGTCAGTGGGGAGCCCGATGTGGGGCTCAAACCCATGAACCGGGAGACCACGACCTGAGCTGAAATCAAGTCGGAGGCCCAACCAACCGAGCCACCCAGATGCCCCGTCAGTTTGCCTTTTGTCACTGCAGCTCCTGCCTCCTGTACCCTCCACCCATAAACACGTGACTCGTGCCAGCAGAGACATGCCCACTTAGCTAGGTTACCCCCAAGCTTGGCATGGAGGGCAACGATGCTAGCTCTGATTGCCTTTAAAATGTTAAACCGCAGAGGATTATGGAGGCCGATACTCTTGTATCCCTTGTTTTCCCCGTCTAAAATGGAGCAGTCCGTGTTAATTTTAATTACTTGGATGAGCTCAAACATTGAGATTTTAGTGCATCTTTGCAGTAGCTCAGATGGCATAACCACATTATTCTGCTGGCAGTTCCTTGGGATTCTCGGCCAAAATGCTCTATTTGGGACCTCTGCTTATAAACCTGGGACGTGGTAATTTCCCAGCAAGATGTCTGGGGGGGAATGTTGCTTTTCCTGTTGAGACTTGCTGCAAATAGTGAAGCGTTGGGTGCCACAGTGCTGGGCATGTATTGTTTTTGAGGGAGGTTTTCAAAGCTTTTGGTTAGCAGAGGGTCTCTTGGGGGAATTGCTGTTTTCTGATGAGTCACAAAATGGGGAAGGCCTCTCGTAATTCTCCAGTTTGGTTTTGGTCCTGAAGGGACACTCACAGCCCCTGTAGCTGGCGTGGGCTGGAAGGCAGTTCCCAACGACCTGCCTGCCGCACCTCCTGTCCCCAGCTCCTGCTCTGTGGATGACAACAGGCCAGCCTCGCCGGAGGTGACGAGTTGAGAGCTGATGTCCGGTAGACAGCTGGAAATGTCAGACTCCGCGGTGGGTTAAGGAAAACCGAAGTGGAACCAGGCAGTATCCCTGGCCTCTGGTGATTTCACCCAGTCTGCACGCCAGCTGCAGCGAGCCCCCACGTGTCGGGCCCTGTGCTCCCGCCGTGGTTTCTGGCGCTTGGCACCAGCGTGGAGCCCGGTGCTTCTGTGCTTAGTGAGCGTTCGTTGCCAGCGGGAGCGTTCGTGCTCCCACCCTGCTTCGGCCTGTCTTCCACGGCCAGGTCAGTTGCAGGCTTCCTAACTGGCTTCCCAGTCTCACCACCTCCTGTCTCGCCCCATGCAAGTCAGAGAGACACGGTGCAGGTTTGATCACGGAAGTCTCCTCCTTAAGATGCGTTGATGATTCCTATACCCAGGTTTAAGACAAACTCCATAATGTAGTTTGTAATGCTCTGACTGTGACCCCTGGGCCCTGGCACCTGGCCACCTTCTTGCTTGAGTAACCTGCTTGTCCTTTCCCCTTCACTAAGCCTGTTTGAATGGGCTCTGCTCCTTTCTGATTTCGTTCATACTTGATCATTTTGTTTTGTTTTATTGTATTGTATTTTTTAAAACCATGGTCTTTCATTTTTTTTTTCAAGTTTATTCGTTTATTTTGAGAGAGAGAGAAAGTGAAAGTGTGAGTGGGGGAGGGGCAGAAACCGAGGGGGGGAGAGAGAGAATCCCAAGCAGACTCCTGATGTGGGGCTCAAACCCACCAACCGTGAGATCGTGACCTGAACCAAAGTCAGATGCCCAACTGACTGAGCCACCCAGGTGCCCCATCTCATTTTAGTTTCCCACACCTTTAGAGTCACATACTTGGGAGATTCTTGAAGTCTGCAGCCTGCACCGCTGCCCACATCGTGTGTGGTCCCGTTGAGCTGTAAGTGCTGATCGCCCTGACTGGGGCCAGGGATATATCCTGTTCATTGCATTTGCAGTGGCCGGCAGGGCCCATTGGAGAGAAACCAAAGCAGGAAGACACTTCAGCTAACTAAGTAGCTTCATGATCTTGGAAGTCAGTATTGTAATTTTAATGAAATGTGTTTCTGAGGGGAGGAGGTGGGGGCCTAGGTAGGATTTAAGCTCCCACTTTTCTTTAGGCTTGGGGTGAGATGACTTTTAACCACTGTATTTCCCGAGCGCACAGCTGCTGAGATGTCTTTATTCGGTTTGTGGATTCTACTCACAGCTTGACTTGCTGAAGGATAATGCAGATTAAGTTTTTTTTTTCTTCTTAAACTAGTTTGGGGCTACAAACAGAAGGCAAATCATCTTGATTATTTTGAGGCAAATATGAAAAGGGCAAAGAAAGCATTCAGTGAAAGTTACAGAGGTCTCTTCTACTTAGCACTTGCAACTCCGAAAGCATGGAAGCGTCCCTCCTCTCATCAGACTGGGAGAGGCAGCGTAGCGTGGCCTTAAAAGCATGAGCTCTGGGGCCACATTATCTGGGTTCAAGTCCTGCCTCTTCCCTTTACTGCTTGTGACCTTGGGCGACTTACTCCTGTTTCCTGATCGGTAAAATTAGGTTGATAACAGTGTCTCCACCAGGGTTTGTGGTGAAGGTCAAAAGCCTAGTCTGTGTGAGGGTCAGAAGCACGGCTGGTTAGCTGTCCCAGACACTCCCATCGCCAAAGATTGTCTCGTAGCCCTGTATTTTTGTCTCAGTTCCCTACGGAGGGAACTCACGCTCCTGAAAGTTCAGTGACCTGCCCCCGGCCACCAGGTGTAAGCGCCTGAGAAGATTCATACGTCATCTGATTCCCAGATCCCTTTACTCTGTAGTCTGCATCCACGAGGTAAACTCTTTCAAAGGGGCACATGCACCCCCATGTTTACAGCGGCACTATCGACAGTAGCCAAAGTATGGAAAGAGCCCAAATGTCCACGGATGCATGAATGGTTAAAGAAGATGTGGCATATATATAGACAATGGAGTATTACTCGGCCATCAAAAAGAATGAAATCTTGCCGTTTGCAACAATGTGGATGGAACTAGAGGCTATTATGCGAAGTGAAATTAGTCAGAGAAAGACAAACGTCGTATGACTTCACTCATATGAGGACTTTCAGAGACAACAGATGAACGTAAGGGAAGGGAAGCAAAAATAATATAAAAACAGGGAGGGGGACAAAACAGAAGAGACTCTTAAATACAGAGAACAAACTGAGGGTGGCTGGAGGGGCTGTGGGAGGGGGATGGGCTAAATGGACAAGGGGCATCAAGGAAGACACTTGTTGGGATGAGCACTGGGTGTTATATGTAGGGGGTGAGTCACTGGGTTCTACTCCTCAACTCATTTTTATACTATATGCTAATTTGGGTGTAAATTAAAAATAAATAAATAAACAACAACAACAAAAAAGAAATTTCCAAAGGTTTGCTAACATCATTATGGATTCTGTGTTCCTGAGCATTTATGTAAATTACAAAAGTCATTGTCAGTCGTTTATTTTCAATACATAAATGGGCTGGCAAAAGAGAATCTCTTGTGTGAATCATAACTGCCTAATTTACCTCTATTGCGTTACAGTTTCAGGTTAAAAAAAATTGTTATTTTGGTGGTGGTGTCTCTAAATTCGAGTTGCTAAAGCATGGCTTAGCTCCACAGACCTTCGGGACTATAGACATGATCTTTGAACTTGGTTATCACAGTTCTCCACTCCTGTGGCTTCTGCTAATGCGTGGCAGAGGTGACATGGAAGGAGTTTAAGCGTTTGATTGGGGGGAGGGTTGGACTGTATTATATTCTGTCCTGTTAGTTTTCTACTGTCTCCCACCCTGACTGGTGCTTGCCTATTGTTTGTGTTTGATAAAATACGTATTATAAAGAAGTCCCTTCACAAAAGGCAGGAGTTCTCAATCCAGGGTCTGTTGTGGTCAGGCCTCTGTTGGGTCCCTGACTCTATGTAGGGACATTTTCCAGGAGAATAGTCCTTAGCTTTCATTGGAATTCACTCATTGGTCTGTGGCCCCAACAGGTTTAAGAACTACCACCATGGAGGAAGAGTATTGTTTGTTCTTTTTTCAAACTTGTAAACAAAGCATTTTATTAATAAAATATTTATACCCTTCATACAGTACAAGTTTTGTAGTGATTTCGCGTGTTATATATTCTATAAAAGTTATTATAGAATACTCCAGCCAAAACAGTAGAGTTGTTTTTTAAAATTTTTTTAAATGTTTATTTATTTTTGAGAGACACAGAGAGACGGAGCGTGAGCGGGGGAGGGGCAGAGAGAGAGGGAGACACAGAATCCAAAGCAGGCTCTAGCCCTGAGCTGTCAGCACAGGGGCCGATGCGGGGTGCGAACTCATGAACTATGAGATCGTGACCTGAGCCGGAGTCGGAAACTTCACCAGCTGAGCCACCCAGGCTCTATACTATAGTATATATATATAAATATAGTATAAAACACTGTAGTTTTAAAGTATGCCAGATTAGCCTTCATTTGCAAAAACTGTCTCCTACATGCTAGTAGGAGTATATAAAGTATACTCATATATATAAGTGTAAAAAGCAGAATCTTCCAACTCGAATCAGAGGGTCTGGGAGTATTGTTACTTTTTATACCACATCACCCTCCGCTGTCCCTGACCCGGGCTGGGCAGATCCTCCCAAGGCTGGCCTTAGAGCCTTGAGGACCGGGGCCTGCAGGCACGTGTGTGAGTGAGGTGCCTTCCTTCTTTGTAGCTCTGGCTTACTGTGTGATCCGAGAACTTGCTTCCAAAGTTCTGGTTCAGCCCCCATCCCTTGTGGCCTCATTCGTTCCTTGTCCCTCCCCTCCCATCCTTTATGTTCTTTCCTAAGGTGTCCTTCAGTGTTGCAGAAATGCTGGCCGACACAGGAGGAGGCTTGCATCAGTTAGTTGATGAAGGGGGACTATTATCTGGGGCTGCTTTGGGGTCACGGGGGACAAAGGTAAGACTTGTGGGTACCTTTCTCTGAAAGCACAGAGGAAAATGTTCTGAAGCTGCGTGCTTGAAGATGGAGCTTTGAAGCTGAGCAACATGGTGCGATTGGTGGAGAGGATAAAGGGCTTCCTACAGAAGCTCGGAGAGGGCGGCCCTCTTAATGAAGGATCCAGCAAACGGGACGATTGAACGGATTGTGCAGCGGTCCCGATAACACACACCGTTGCTGTGTGCTCCTTCCCCGGAGCGGTGGAAACGAAGGGCGCTTGTGAATCGGCCTGCATAGGGGCTGCTTTATGGCGCGCCCGTGTCCTACCGGAGCCCAAGGTGCTGCCGTACAACTTTTTTGTCAGTTCTTGTCACTCGTTCCTTTGGCCCATCTTCTTCCGCCTGTGTCTCTCTGCTGGTGGCCGTATGTGTCCACTTCTGCAGGATCGTGTGTCCCTGCCTCTCACCCTGCAGTCGGGACTCGCTCGTTCTGCCACCCGCCTCTACAGGTGGGATTGTACTTCTGCTACTCAGTTATGCTTTTTACAAAAGAAATGGAAACTGAATGATCGTTAATTCGTTAATATTTTCTCTGCCCCGAACCTCCCCTCCTTCACTGGCAGTGAGGTATCTAGACTGAATCTGGGCTCTGCAGTTTATTTACTGTGTGACCTTGGGCAGGCCCCTTCCTTGGTCTCTCTCGAGCCTCAGTTTCCATATCTTTACATGGGGTTGATAATAGTTCTTACCTTCGTGGGTTACCAGTGTTAGGTAAAGAACTGGCTCAGAGCTTAATAAACGTAAGCTCTCAGGAGCTTTGCTAATGAAATTTATTAGTGAAGATTGACACTCACGTCCCGATACTAACCTGACCTCCCGATACCAATTCGAAGTAAGGAGGTGGGTAAGAGAGGGCATGAGTCCCAGTCACCTATCTTGGCAGACAGAGATCTTGAGCTGTGTTTTGGGCAAGGCATGTTAATGGCTGCTTCCTCCCCAGTCTTTGCTTTCCCGAGGATTTATTTCCAGCCGTGATGTGTCAATGGCCGTGGGTGTTCAGGCTGTAATGGATCTTGTGTTTAAGGCTTCCGTTGTCACGGCTCAGCAGAGCCGTCCCTCTGCCCGCCCCTCAGATGGCTCCGTCTCCTCTGCCCCCATCACCTGCCAGCTCCGATTTGGGGGCTGTGACACGCAGCCTTGGAGCGGTTGGCAAGTTGGCCTTAGGAGAAGCTAGGCACTGGAGCTTGCCAGCGCAATTTGTAATTGATTAATTTATTTAATCTAACTATCTTGTATCAACCTGAGAGGATAATTATGCACAAATTACTGTTTAGACTTGAGGCTTGTCTCCCTTTAACTAAGCCCCACGCTGGTCTGTAGCTCTTGACCGAAGTCATTCTGAGGGTGATTCTTTCTCCTCTTGTTCTCCCTGGGTTACCAGCCTCTGTCCGAAGTGAATACTCTAGTTCGAGTCAGAAGCTTTGAACTTGTTTGCATTCTGTTTGCATTCTGATCCTGTAGGTCCCGTCTCGCTTGTGGAGAGCGGTTCTCTTTTATCTTTGCAAATGAGTCAATTCCGTTTTTCTCCAACGTAGTGAGGGTGTGTAGTCCAGGGCTGCTCCGTTCTTTCAGGTACAGGGGGGTCTTCAGGGTGGGGGTCGGACTGGGTTCGGTAGTTCTCAGGGGTGGGAAGGAGGTGTGGATGGCGAGGAGTGGCACGTTTGCCCAATCCCTTCTGTTGTATTGAATATAACATGCCATTGAGTGTAAGACGCGTCATCATCGCCTGTGCCACCGAGAAGGACAAAGCTAGAGATAAATTTTTAGACACCAGGATCATAAGATGCATCGTGATCTCAGAAAGTTTTGGAATAAGTGAAATGCGCTATGTTGGGAATGGGTGTGGTTACAAAAGCTTTTCCAAACCCAAGTTGTAGAGATGTGGATTTGGAGGGCCCAGACATTTTTGTCACACAGCACCCTTCACGTGACCTTTCGATTACTGAAAATAGTATGCACTTTGCCTCTCTGTGCGTAGGGAGAGGGGACTGGAATCCCTATATGGTATCTGTCATATCACGCTTTTTCTGTATGGCTCTCAAATGTTCACGTTCAACGTTATTTTCACTCAGCCTAATATAAAGACTTCGCTTTTGTAATTGGTGGCCAATCTCATGTAATTCTTGATGTTAAGGAAGATAAGATTGGATGGGGCACCTGGGTGGCTCAGTTGGTTAAGCATCTGGCTTTTCATTTCAGCTCAGGTCATGACCTCTCAGTTTGTGAGTTCGAGTCCTGCATTGGGCTCTGTGCTGACAGCGCAGAGCCTGCTTGGGATTCTGTCTCCCTCTCTCTCTGCCCCTCCCTCTCCCTCTCTCTCTCTCTCTCTCTCTCTCTCTCAAAAATAAATAAACAAAAATTTAAAAAGATAAGATTGGCACTTTTGAATTTTTTCCCCGTGAGCACAGAACATTCCATTGTTTATTGCACTCACTGGGGGCCACAGTGATGACTTTTGCATCGTCATCAGGAGGGGCTGAGCAAGCAGAGAGGGTGCGTTGTTGATTCTGGCATCTCGGAGAAAGATAAACTCGGGGTTCTGCCTTCAGGGGGCTTACTAGGACGAAATTCAGGGAGTCTTTTCACTTTGATGAGTAATGCTTGGGTCATCTGCTGAAAAATCCCAGGTATAGGCAGAGTTTTCTGGTTGCTAGCTGATTTTGTATCTGGAAATTGCAATTCTGGCCTCTCATTGGCTCCCATCTGTGCTCCTATTTATCCTAGAGTAAATGAAGTTTACTGAGTTTTACTAAGTTATTCCTGATTATTTCAGGCAGAAGGAGCCTGGCCACAGATGCAGGAGAACGTCTAAGCGCCATACCAAGTGCGTGCAGCCCCCTGCGGCAACACTTTCAATAGTCCTGCTTAATGGAGTTGGCTGACGATCACCTCAGGTGATGCAGGCTTACTTTTGCCTTTGTCTAGTCTCCTTAGGTCGCCAGGAAAAGAGTCACTTGAGTTCATGTCAGCAAAAAAGGGGCATTTGTTGGGTGTTTTATGGAACCAGAGGGCAGGAAATAGAGCCAGGCCTTCCTAAGGGGCCGCCGCCAAAAACCAGAGAGATGTCTGGACCCAGAACTTGGCACTCTAGGAGCCGCGGTCGGGACAAGGGTCCCTGCTTCTTCGTGCGTCTCCTCCATCAGGCTCTCCTGTGCAGGCAGGCGCAGACAGGTGTGCTTGATGGAGCAGGACAGCCTCATGGCCTCTGACATTACCTGACCCCAGTGTAGGTGAACGGTGTGGTCCGGGTGAGGAGCCTCTCAGTTCCACTCTCCAGAAGGGAATCTGGAGCCCTCTGTCTGTTCTGGTCTGATGAGCGTGTCCCCGGAGATGGGGCGGGCTGCCTCTGGACGGAGGGTCATGCGGAGCCGTTCTGGAGGCCTCGATCGGCAAGGCCACCCTCAGTCGCCACGCCTGTGCCTTCCTGTGTTCCACTCCGAACGTTGCAAAGCAGCTCTTCCGAAGTGGCACTTCCCTGCTTGGAAGTTGGGGACACCTTCCCCTAGACGTGCCCGCCTCACGTATCTGGAAATTGGTCCAGATCGGTCACCGCCTGACCGTCACCAGGGCGGCTGCCGCGGGAGCGTGAGTTTTATTCCTCGTCTTCCCCGTCCTGACGGCTCCACGAGGGGTCCGTTCAGAGGGAGGCAGGGTCACCTGAGTCCCTCGCAGGAGCAGGGGGGTGCAGGAGGACTAACAAGGAGCTGCAGACACTGCCAGTGTTTGTCCTGCGCGACGAAGGGTCCGTGATGAAGGCCCAGAGTAAACAACGCGCCGTAGTTGCGGTGGTGGGAACGGAGGCAGGTGCTCCGGCAGCCCACGCGGGACAGTAAAATTGCAGACTTGGGCGCCCAGGCGTGTGACCTGATGGTTAGGCACCTCGGCTCTGTCTGAGGCCCGGTCACCCTGTGCCTCCCCTGCTTCCTTCCTACGTGCCCTGGGGGCAAATGGCTCACCCCCCCCTCCGTGCTTCCTCCTCTGCAAAATGGGCCCAAAATGGGCCTCACCATGGCGGCTGCCTCACTGGGTTGTGGTTCGGCCTCGGTGAATTGCTACACCTGCAGCATTTAGAATGATGTCTGGCGCATAATAAGGGCTCCGTGAATAGCCACTTGCCTCCGTGTTATTAATCATTCCAGTTGTGCCGTGGTGGGCGGAGGTCAGACTGACGTGAGACGTTTGCTCTCTCTGTGGATTTAATGGTCCTGGCTGCTCTTGGCTCCCGTGAATGGGTGGGTGATTGGGGGGGGGGGGTCCTCTGTGCACTGACATTAGTCCAAACGCTTTACCCTTCCTAATGTTGTCTTGGAGGCAGCTTGTCAGTGCTACGAGCGAGCGTAGGGCATCTTAATAGCAGATTTCATTTGTGGTTTGGAGTATGAGTTGACCCACATCTAAATCCTTCTTGATTTAACCGTCTTTGCTGTCCTGTTTGATCTTGTAAATATTAATTTCATCTGGTTGTATGTGTGGTTTTCAATGGTCCCGAGGTTAATTACTGTATTTTGTTTATAAAGTACTCATAGAAGGCTAGGCCTATGGTAGAGACCTTACGAAAGCTCAGTCCCAGTTGTGGCCTAGAGACTTGTAATAAGACTTGATGAGCATTAGTAAGAAAATGATTTCTAGTCCTTATAGATTTGGCTTATCTGGCCAGAGTCTTCTGTCTCAAGAAGTAGTTGAGTCGTAACTATTCTGTGTGTTTTCTATCTGTTGACGGAAGTGAGAAATCCCAGTATTGTCTCCTGAGGATGCTCACGGGGAGCCCCAGCCTTGTCATATAGGAAATGTTTCTTGAGGGCCTACTGTGTGCAAAGCTGTGTGTTTGACTCTGCGGGCAGTGCAGGGGGGTGGGTAGGGGAAGCTAGAGAAGACAGGGCCCTGGCTTCCCAATGCTTCCAGCACAGTAAGAGGTGAGGCAGGACAGGGACGCCTGGGTGCCTCAGTCGGTGAAGCGTCTGACTTCAGCCCAGGTCATGATCCCATGCTTCGTGGGTTCGAGCCCCACATCGGGCTCTGTGCTGACAGCTCGGAGCCTGGAGCCTGCTTTGGATTCTGTGTCCCCTCTCTCTCTGTCCCTCTCCTGCTTGCAGTCTGTCTCCCAAAAATAAATAAATATTAAAAAAAAAAAAAAAAAAGAGGTGAGGCAGGACAGATCCATGTGGCACAGAGCAGAAGGTCACAATTCTAGGTGGGTACGGGGGGCCCCGAAGGTCTTACAGAGGAGACCAGTGTGGTGAGTGCATGCTAAAGACGGTGGGGAGGGGGTGTTGACCTGCCCCAGGAAGATGTCTGCGTTCTCCATAGAATCACGGAGGTAGGGAAGAGGGCGGGTATCTCCCGTTGTAGGTAGAGAGGACAGTGTGAGCAAATATAAAAAAAATTCAGAAAGAAATCTTAAGAAAACTAGATTTCTAAGCCTTCCTAATCTAAAACTATTAGATTCCCATGCTACGTCCTTGATTTTTGTTTGTTTCTTGATTATATTCCCATATCAGTTTTACTTTTGATTACTTGATGTTTTAAAAATAGATTAACTTTTTTTCCATATGTTTGCTTTAAAAAGGAAACTCTGTGACTTATTCAGTTGTTTATTATATATGTGTTTTTAATAGACATTTTAATACGTAAGCACTAAAGTGTAAAAGAACGTTCTCCTGGGAGCTACACAGGCGTCACCTGGTAGGCATCCGGGGTACACCTTACCTACTTGGGTGACCTCTGTACTTGGCTCATGAGACTCGGCTCTTTTGCCTGGAACATGAGGTGTGTGAAGAGGACAGTAGCAGAGGCAGAGCAGTGATACGGGGAAGGTGGTGCAGGAGTTACAAACCTGCGTTCTGGAAGTTCTGCCTGGGTTCATCGCCTGCTTCTGCCGTTTCTTAGCTGTGTGATTTTCGGCATGTTGCTTAATGTTTCTGTGTCTCTGTTTTCACATGTAAAATGGGGCTAGTAATGGTGTCTGGGTTTGTGTAGGGTTTGACACGTATTAGCACTCACTAGAATGTCCGTGTGTGTGTGTGTGTGTGTGTGTGTGTGTGTGTGTGTTTTAAGGGGTAAGCATTTCCCCCTAATGTCCACACACATCTCTCTCCCAGTCTCCCTCCCTCTCTGCCCCCATCTCTCCCCACTTTTCCCCCCTCTCCCTCCCCCCTTCAGATCTTTGGTGCTCATCCTGAAGAAATTAGTACCTCCCTCCCCATTACTTTCTTTCCCTTTACCATGTTTTTCTTTATAGCCAAGCCAACAGGTTTCTGAGCAACCTTTTCATGGAATCATTAAGGGACATGCTCATAAAAACTGGTACAGAACAGTAATTTCAGGTGACCCGAACGTGGTGCTGGAGCATCTCACGGACCTGAGTTTGATTGGGCTTTGTCATGGGAGATTTTTTTCCCTCCCTGTGTATTTAAGTCTTACCTTCGAAATGCTCCTTCTACAAAGAGTCAAAGGCTTTATTCCTGATAGCCATCATATCCTTCAAAAACATACATATTGCATAACTACTCGATAGCCACTGTGCTGAATTCATCTTTTATTATTAAACCTCAAAATAGGGACTGTTTGCAGATTAAATGTCAGCTCTTCTCCAAGATGTTTTGTTTTTGCTTGTGAAGCAGAAGTTTGTAGACAAATAGCTGACCCCTTGTAAAGGAAATGTAAAAGCATAAAATTGTCTTAAGGTGACTGCCTCTGAGAGCCGACAGACTGAGCACTTGCTGATGCTGTCTTCTCCTTCATGATCCCCCTTCCGTGTGCCCATCCGTCTTTGCTGCGTGCCCTTTGCCCATATCCTGCGGAACCTCGTGCGTGGGTTGGACGCAATAAGTCAGAAAGTGAGTGAGAGCCATGTTATTCTCTCCTGTTGCCCGTTTTCCTGGACCACAGTTTGTTTTGTTCTGTTGTTCATTTTTTGTGCAGTTGCTCATAAGCTGAATGTCCCTGTCATAGGTAAGAAAGGGAAGGGACTGCTCTGGCACCAGAGTCTCCGGTGGAACTCTTCTGGTCTTATTGTGGCATGTGACATACTCATTTTCTGGAACTCAGGGCAGGGCTCACCGACAGAATTTTCTGAGGTGATGGAAAAGTCCTATGTTGGCGTTATTCCATGTGGTAGCCCTTAGTCACCTGGAACTGTTGAGCACTTGAAATGTGGCTAGTGTAACTGGGAACTGAATTTTACATTTTATTAAATTTTAATTAAATTTAAGTTAAATAGCCACATGTGGCCAGTAGCCACTATATTGGATGACGCAGGTCTAGAGGCTGGCAAGAGCCCTGGGCTGTATAGATCAGTACCAACCCCCTTATCTTTTTAACTACACGTATTTCCATGGTCTTGATGTCTAGCTCAGGGATGTGGCGGAGGGTGGGTGGGTCTTTGAAAAGTGTTGGCTGTAATCATGGGATGAGAAAGAAAGCAGACCCTCAGCTAAAGGAATCCACCTGTGGCCAAGACAAGCCCTCTTTTCTCCCCAGCGTGGTCAGATTTCAGAATAAAGTACATGTGGCATTTGGGTTAACCCTCCCACAAATCCGCGTGCCAGCTAGCTGTAATGCTAGTACTTTCTTTCGCACCCAAGAAAGCTTGCTGGAATGCCGGTGAATGGCACACCTGTTGCAGCAGGTTACCGTGCGTCCGATCCAGTTGAGTAGTAAATTACTGACAGTCCCGTGTAGTTTAACTGATGTGGGGACCGTGTTATTTGGGACACACCTCACCATTGACTAGAAAAACTACCTTGACAAATGAGTGTTTGCAGCAGTGTGTGTGTGTGTGTGTGTGTGTGTGTGTGTATTTATATGTATGTACGCGTGTGTTGAGCCTGGGGTCCCCTGGACAAGCTCTGACTGAGAAACATTGAGGCCATTGCTGTGTCTTCTCATTCACTCACCCAGCATTGTTGAGTGCCTCCCATATGCTCAGATGCTGGAAACACAATAATGAAAAAAAAAAAAAAAGGCTCAAGGTCATTGCTTTTATGGAGCTTACATTCTGGCAGAGGATACAAAAATATATAAGTAAAATCGGGCAGTAACAAGTGCTTTAGAGGCAAAATAATGCAGGATGAAAGGCTGGAGAAACTGGGGCGCGGCTCGTTCAGATGGGGTCGGGGATGCAGGGGGGGAGACCTGTGTGAGGAGCAGAGGCTTCCAGGCAGGGGTGGGGGCAGCATGCTGCTACCTGGGGAGAGCCTTCCCTCCTGAGGAAACAGCAAGAAATTCAACCTTGGAGTCTTCTGAAGGCATTCTGATGCAGTTGTTGCTGTAGTATCTTTCACTGTCAAGAAAGATACTCCACATCTGTAATTTCTATTGATTTCCTAGTGTTCCTTTCCCTGTGAACATAGGAGGGCCTGGACCCTGTCTCTTCCGGGGTCTTGCCGTGCTGGACATTGTCAGCCACATAG
Organism: Leopardus geoffroyi; assembly: GCF_018350155.1. Lineage (NCBI taxonomy): Eukaryota > Metazoa > Chordata > Mammalia > Carnivora > Felidae > Leopardus > Leopardus geoffroyi. Next base: position 89,996,286 of record NC_059342.1, on the reverse strand, counting down.
GTCGGCGTCTTCAGGGTGATCCCGCTGGCAGCCGCCTGCCCTCCGAGCCTGGCATTCAGACCGAGGCCCACCCTGACTGCCTCTCACCTGCCACCTGAGGCCTCATGTGCAGCCTTCCTTCAGTCCGAGTCAACTTTCTGTCCCTGGAACGTACCTTGTACTTTGCAGATTTCCCTTTTGCTGGTGTTCTGCCTCTTCCAGAGCACCCTTTTCTCCTCTCTTCTTCCCAGATCCTCCCCCTTCCCGAAAGCCTAGCTGCTCTCACTTCTTCTGGGACATTTCCCATATCACCTGGCTGTGACTAGAACCGTGTAATTCAGTGCTGTTTGTCTTACATCACCAGTGATGCCTCCGTGTTTGTGAAGTTGGTGGTAACATACGATCAGGCCCATTCCGCCGTCTGGGAAATGATTGATTTCTCCAGTTTTGGGGGCTTGAACTCAACGACTCCGTGGCGTTAGGTTTAAGAAAAAGGAATAACTTTATTTTAGGACCATGCAAGATCTGTATACTTACATGCGTGTATGTGTACGTGTTCATGTACACACACCTATGTATCTCCCAGTTCCGGATTCCTTTGAAGAAGTTTTACCTTTTTTTGTTCTTTTTGGATTGCCTCCATTTCTTTCTGGCGGTGGTTTCTGTTTGCTGCTTTTCCCGAGGCTTCAATGTGTGGTTAGGGTAGCGTAGGGTTCTGGGAACCAGCCTTGCCGACAGTTGGCAGACCAGAGAGGCCGCGCGCTGCTGTGGAGTGCCCGAAGCGCCTGGTTTCTCTCCCTGCCCCTTCTGACTGTGAGGTCCTGCCTCGGTCTAAGCACTCCGCGACCCTGCGCGTGTTCCCAGTTAGGCCCGCCCAGTACTCTGTGGGACCTTCGGCCAGACCTTACCAATTTGTTACCGAGAGCCGTGAGGAGCAGCGAAACATCGCCTGGTGACCCTCCAGCTCCTTGCCCGATGCCCCCCGCACAGGGTTCTAGAATGCCTGCTCTTCTGGCTCCAAATGCAAGCGCATGCGTACAGAATCTCACCTCAGGAATATTGAAGTGCTTCCTTGATTTTTCCCACAGTCTGCAGAGCCCGATTTAGGGCCGCATCAGGATTAAGTAAGATTACCAGCGTCTTCTCTCCATCTCTCCTGTGTATCTTGTATGAATGTGTCCTAATAACTATTGATATCGAGTTCATCCCTCAAGAAGCCAAGACCGACCTTTAGTGTCCTGCTGAGGTTGCAGTTTTATGATGTGTTTTTCTTGCAAGTAAAATCAATTGAGATAAATCTCGGTAACTTTTCCTATACAATGAGATGGTTAGGCCCTGCAGCCATGGCAGGCTCCTCCCTCTACGGGGCACACTCCTGTGTCACAGGCAAGGTTGTTGCACCGAAATTGATTGGTTGATCCACTACTCTTAAAGGTCATGCTTAATCACATTTCAGGAAGATTGAAGAAGATACCAGATTGCCCGGGTACCATAGTTGACTTTGTGCTGTCCTTCGGCACTATTTGCTTTTAACAGCACACCTCTGATTTACTAAGCAGCTACCCCTGTGCTTAAAGGGCAGAAACCCAGTATGCATTTTTTATCCTGAAAATTAGTCACAGCTACTCTGCCGTGGCTTAGAAATGGTCTGTTTTGCTCATGGAAATCCTAACGTGCACGGATGACACCCCAGCGTGCTGCCGGAGCCGTGCCCTCCACCCCGTTACCGGGGTGTCGGAGGAAGGACGGGCCGTGGCCGCAGAATGGGCTGGCTCCTCCGTGTGGTTGATGAGCTAAGCTGACGGGTCCGGAGGGGTTCTGCTGTTGGCCTTTCATGTTAAGCCTGGTCCTGTTGAACAGATGGAGGGGAAGGGGCCTCCTTGACAGTTTGGGAGGGTGGGGACCTTTAAGTTACAAGGAATCAAAAGAACGCTTTAGTTATTAGTGGTGTTCTGTGTGACAGCTTGACATTCTGTAATTGTCCACAGAGACCAAGCTACTTTAGAGTGGTGTTCCTGCAAATGTGTCATATTAATTTTTTTTCCCTAATAAGGAGGACCGGTCTGATTTGAATAGTCTGCATAATTTCACATTATTTATTAACTGTCAGCAGTGGGAGTGTTTTCCATTGCCATAGTAGTTGACTGGAGGACTAAAAACAAGGGTGATTTGAGATTCTTGCATTCGGGGAACATTTCTTTTCATTCTGGAGAGGAAAATTTTGGTTGGAAAACCTGTAACATGACTTAGTGTCTCGAGAGATCATGTTGAGACTGTTTGCAAGGTAGAGGTGTGTGTGTGTGTGTGTGTGTGTGTGTGTGTGTGTGAAGCAGTTAATCATTGTTTTCAAAGTAAAGTGTGCTCATTATCCCAATCTGAAAAACAGGAACAGAAGAAAAAAAAGTCATCTGTAATCCCTCTATTTAGAGTTTAGTGCTGTTAACACTCTGATGTTCTTTTCCTCTAGTCTTTTTTTTTTCTAGGTAAATGTTCTTACGTTTAGCTTTGTTGTGTTGTGTTTATTCTTCACGTACAATGAAATCTACCCCCACCCCATTTCCCTAAGAAATTTTGGTGATATTATAGGGCAATATTATTATATAGTGTTCAGAGAATTTAAATTGAAAAAAACTGTATAATGTTCTATGCAGGGCATCTACTGTAGTTTCCCATACCATTACCCTACCAGGTTGGACATTTAGTTTGCCACTGTTACAAAGATGGATGGGATAAACATCTCTGTGCACAATATTTTATCGTTATTTAGGAGAACTTTATAAGGTTCTTAGAGGACATAGGGTGGTCCTTGGAGGATAGAGTCCCAGAAGTAGAATTACTGGGTGAAACGGTGTGGATTTTTTTATTTTTCACGATTTGGACAAGCTTTATTACAAAACCATAAATCACCAGTTGAACTTCTGCAGAGGAGCCAAATGGACCAAGGGGGGGTGGTGTGTGTGTGTGTGTGTATGTGTGTGTGTGTGTGTGTGTGTGTGTGTTCTCCTAAAGCTTCCATTTGGCTCTTCTTTCTGTCTTCTTTTTCTTTGTTGAGACTTTTTGTTTTTCTATTCATTTCCAGAATGTTTGCCCTTACTTGTTGGAGCATTTTTGTAATAGCCATGTAATGTCAATGTCAGAAACCTTCAACATCTCTGTCATCTCGTGGTGGCATTTTTACATATGTGTGTTGAGATTTTCCTTATCATTTACATGCAAAGCAATTTTGGATTGTACCTTAGACATTTTAATAGTATTGGAGGAGAATCTGTTTAAACTCTAATGGGAATATGGATTTTGAGGGGAGGGGAATATGGGAATTTTTGTCTTAGGAGGCAGTTGACCCTGTTGGGTTTGGGCTGCAGGTTCAGATCCATCTTCAGTGGGTTGTGGTTTCAATGTTACTTTAGTTTAGTTTTGTTTTTAATGTTTACTTATTTGGGGGGGAGGGGCAGAGAGAGGGCAGGAGGGGTACTGAGGATCCAAAGCAGGCTCTGCGCTGAGAGCAGAGAGCCTGACATGGGTCTCAAATTCACGAACCGTGAGATCTAACCTGAGCTGAAGTCGGACGCTTAACTGACTGAGCCACCCGGGCACCCTGTTAGTTTCCTTTTCAAAGCCTTTGCGTGAATATTCCAAACTGTCTCATGTGTATGCCTCTCAGTGTCTCAGACCTGGTGGTCATCTGTCCCACAGTTGAGTTGTTAGAGTCTGTTTTATGCTCTCTAGGGTCAAGTCCATGCTTGTATAGCTTAGAGACGAAGACAGGAGTTCATAAACAACTTTATGAGTTTGCTTCCCCCAGTATTTCTTTTTCCGCAATCTCTCTTGTAATTTCTGATTCTGCAGGTCTCTCCTTTGTGGTTCTTGGCCAAAAAACTGGGGTTTTATTTGCCCTTCTATGCTACGTGCTTCTCACTGTTGCATTTGTGGCAAAGAGGGTAGAGAGAATGAAAGCAAGGCGGTGTGTGTTTGTGAGAGAGAGAGACAGAGAGAGAGAGAGAGAGAGAGACAGAGAGACAGAGAGACAGATCCTTCAGTCTCTTGGGACTATAGTTCTTCTGATTGAAAAAGTGAGTTTCCTTACCCTCAAGATTTTAGGCCCTGTTAGCTGCTAATGTTGTTACCACCACTGCTGTGATTGCCAAGGGGCTGGGACATAAGAAAATGGAGAGAAGGAAAAGACCAACAGGTGATTTTGCCCATTACTCTCCGTCAGCTAGGTGACCCTCTCCCATTCCTTGAGCCAGAACTAGAGACCTTTTCCTGGAGTGCGTCAGTTTGCACCGATGACACTTATAGTTTGGGGCGGCATTGAGTCCGGGCTGAAGATACCAGCGGATCAACTCATCCCTGACTCAGTGGTACTTCAAATTCGGGTCTTCCTCCCGAATTCACCTGTTGCCGTTTACTTCTCAGAATCCTCAGATAACTGCTCCGTACTTTCTGTCCGGGTATTCCAGGGGCAGTCAGTGGAGAGATGGGGTGGAAGATGCTTGCTCTCATACCTGGATCCAGGATGAGGGAGGGATTTTTTTTACAATCCATAGCAATATTAGTTGGTCTATGTCAGTGCACTTTCACGAACCCTGGAAAACATTGTCAAAATAGAAGTACTCCCGTCTGTACTCAGTTGCTGGGTGAGCCACAGCAGCCTGCTGTGTTAGTTTGCTTCCTTAATTAGTATTGAGGTTGAACTTCTGCCTCTGTATTTATTACCTAGAGGTACCTCCTTTCTTCTCCTCATTTGCCAATTCTGATCCATCGTCTTTTAATTTGCTAAATGTAGACATAGAAAGTTGTTTTTATCAGAGTCGGGTTTGGTTGTAGATAACGTAGTCCTCTTGAAATATTCCCGGGCTGGTATGGGAGCTCCGTAATGCCAGGGATGAAGGTTGCGTTTATCCTGTTGCTTTGCCATGCGTAGCTCATTCCCAGTTGCCCAGTATGGCTACTGGAGCTCTAGTTGTCCCGTTCTCATCTTCAGCAGCAACCTGGAAGGAGTGAAGAAAGGGGCAAAAGGCACTCATCATGAGCTTTTAAGGAGTTTTCCTGGAACCTTCCAGAACATTTTGCTAACAGCTTATCGGCCAGAACTTAGACACTTGGCTGTACTTAGCTGCAAGGGTTGCTGAGCAATGTAGTCTTTTGGTTGGACAGCTTTGAGTCCTGTTTAAAAGCTTGGCGTTTCTGTTACCAAGGAAGTAAAGGAGAATGGACACCGACAAGCAGTTAGAAGTCGCTGCCACGTTATTGTTTTGTCACAACGGATAATTATCTGCTATAAAACAAGCAAACAGACATAGAGGTCTAAAGAGTATAAAATAAATAGTTGGGGTGAGATTCCCTCCCTGTCTGCTCCCTTTATTACTCTAGATACAACTACTTAACAGCCTGATGGTAGCTCTTTAGGAATTTTGTGTGGATGAGTGTGTGGGGGGGATTACAAAACGCAAATGTGGGATCATACTAAACACATTACTTCACCATTTTCTTTCATTCAGCAGTGTATGTCTAGATCCTATGTGTATGAGCCATCCGCCCAGTACTCCGTCATGGGGATGTCCTGGGTAACGTGCTGTACCTGTCTCCCATTGATGGACAGGTAGCCAACTTACTTTACGCTTAAAAATATGCCGCAGGGAATATTCTCGAACACACGTCTTGGCATACTTTGCACAAATATTTTTCATTGTTGCTCTTTAAAACTATTAATATTAAGCCTTTTTTTTTGCTTCTGCGTGTATCTTCCCAATTTGTTGTTTGCCTCAGATGTTGTTATATTTTCTTTTTTGAACACACCAAAGTTTTAAGCGTTTATTTAGTCAAATCTGCTTGGTCTTTTTCTTTTTGTCTTCTGTCTCTGTAAACTAAGAAAGTAGCTGTGAGACATTCACATCTTTTCTCTGCCATGTTTTTCTGTGACTTCATACTTTTAACTCGAATCGATCTAAAATTACTTTCGGTGGATGGCGTGGGGGTAATGCTCTGAATCAACATTTTTTCCTGTTTTTGAGCATCTCAACCAAATTGAGTAAATTTTATTTTTGCCTTGTTGATGGTATGCTCCTCATTAAATGCAAACTGACCAGACGTGAAAAAAATGAAATGTGTCTTCATTTGACACTGTTCTACAGGTAATTTTCCAACTATGGGCTTTGTGGGTAAAATAAATGTGCGTTGTTTTTGATCATTTAAGCAGATACAGGACTGTCCTTCAGATGTGAGGTCAGCAGATCCAACTGCAAAGCAGATAATTAGAAACAAAGTTAGCTTGCAAGCTGCTGCAAATGTGGCACGGCGGGCAGTCAGGCTGCCAATAGAACGCATCCGGGAGAGGTGAAGTCCCCTCGTCCTGTGGGGCAGGCTGGGGCACCCAGCTCCCCCAACCCTGCACTGGGCGCTTGGGCGGAAAGACCACTGAAAAAGGCGACGGCGGGAACAGGAGGGACACCTTTAGAAAGTGTTTACGGAGAGTGCGTTCGCAGAGGGTCAGACCCTGTGCCAGATGCCTTATGTCATCTCTGACCCTCGAAGTAGCTGCACCGTCTGCGTTGCTGTCCCTCTTTCACTGAGGACATGCTGAGCATGGGGGTCCGAGACCTCCCTCATGTCGCATGGCTGCCAAGTGCTGGAGCCTGGGCTTTGCCCGATTTCCAAAGCTGGGGTCATGTTCACCTCTCCCTCTTGTCCTTCTGTGTCTCCTTTTTTCTTTAAGTTTTCTTTTTTTCTTTTTTCTTTTCCTTTCCTTTCCTTTCCTTTCCTTTCCTTTCCTTTCCTTTCCTTTCCTTTCCTTTCCGTTACTTCCCGAGTCACTTGAAAAAATTGCATTTTTAATCGTGACAGTAACCAGTGAGTTATAGAAATTTAGAAAATATAGCAAACGCGAGAAGAAAGTAACCGTCCCGGTTGACCCCCTTGACCGCAGCGGACGTGACTTCCGCTCTCCTCGTGTGCTGTCAGCGCCGGGTGTTAGCCTGGGCACCTTTGCCAGCTCCCAGACAAGAGGCGATGTTTGCGTGTTGCTGCTGCACGTTTTGCCCCTTTCTGGTCACACGGGTGGTCGTTTTCTGTCCTCCCCGCACGCGCGCACTGCTGTCTGCCGTGCTGTTGAGGGTTGCTTCTTGCCCAGGGGATCTTTGTCTGAGTTATCAATAAGTTACTGACCGTTGGAATTCCTTTTTAAATCCGCTTACTTAAATTCTAACGAAAGTCACTTCTCCCAGTTTACTCTTTTCCAGTAGCATACCTTTTCGTTTGCTCTCCGCTGTAGGGAATCAGAAGAGCTTTCCCTTTCTTAAAACTTTATGAAAGATTTCATATATTAGAATGGGTCTATTAGTACATGAAGTGTGAGCATACGAAGTGTGTAAATAATGACGACGTGAACACCTCGGACCCACCCCTAGTTCAGGAAGCAGAGCTGGGGGGGGGGCGCGCCCAGGTGTCCGTGAGCCCCTCCCCACTCACGCCTCTCCCTGAGGTCCACCGGTGTAGCTGCTGTGGCTAAGCCGTGGGTACTCTGAACGGTGCGCTTACCATCTCCTGAAGGCAGACGTTTGTATTCCTTTGTTTTTGTTTTGGTTTGTTTTGTTTTTCAACGTGGTAGATGGGAAAGTTGAGCCTTAAAAGGGTGAAATGCGTTGCCCAGGGTGCAGCAGTGAAAACAGCTGTGATACCAGCCCCTAAATCTTGGGTTTCTGGAATGACTGTTACTTTTCCTTTCTTTTTGGAAACACTGCACTACCTCTCCACTTTGGTGGTGGTAGGTTTTCCCTGCCCCCTCACCCTCCTGATTTTGACTCCATAGATTTCCAGGTCGTTTGGAAGCAGCGCTCTTATCCCGGAGAGTCTTATGTTTGCCCACTTAGGTGTTATTAGGAGACGCACCTTGCCCCTCAGAAAGTAAACTGGTGGTCTGTGGAATGTCGGTATTAATCCCCGCAATTCGTTTCCACGTCTGGAGGCGGTAGAGGTGGTGTCCCCTGATTAATGGGAACACGATCCTTCTTTTTATACAATGTCACGGTTCCGAGTAAATAGACATCTTTTGGAAGATACTTAGCTAGGCTTTCAAAAAATCAAATGCTGGGGATTTTCCATTGGATCTAGTCCAGTTTTTGTTAGTTTTTACGACTCACATCAACGTTCGGATCACAGGTGTGCGTTGCAGGTGGAGCCCTAGGAAATAAATAAGACGTATCTAGCGGTAGCACCAGGTGCCGCAGCGTCCGCTCCAGACCGAGAGTCCAGCTTCCGGGACGCTTAGCCCTCATCGCGGTTTTGCTTCGGCAATACCTGAGTATCTGCGGTCCGCGAATGCAGGTCGTGGCCACTAGACTGGACACCGGGGGGGGGGGGGCGGGTAGGAACCGTAGGGCTCTTCAGTCCTGAAGGCTGCTGGGCAGTGTGGCACCCTGGTTACACGTGCAGTCTCCAGAGACACAAATCTGCCTGGCCTTCTCACCCCTGGCTTGGCTGTGTGAGCTTGGACAAGGGACTGACTTCACCTCTCTTGAGTTCAGGCTGCTTATCTGTGAAATGGGGACATTAGGACACATGCTCTTGGGCATAAGGAGCTTAAACAAGGTATAAAATGGGTATAATGAGATCATTTATGTGCAGCCCGTATCTCAGTGCCTGGCACACAGTATGCATTAGCAGTTGCAGCTGCCAGCAGTGATTGCCAGTGAGTGTCCCCATCGTCACCATCTTTAAGCCAACCTCCCATTTTGTAGAGGAAGAAACGGAGTCCCAGATCTTAGGGCCACACAGGGCCTGAGCCGAGACGGGAACCCTGGTCTCTGAACCTCCCATCTGTAGTGCTCTTTCCACCGCAACACCTGCCTCCCTCCACGCGTCTCTCCATCATTACTCGGCACCTTCTCTGGCTCTCAGCAGTGTGTTTCTTGCCTCCTCTCTTGAGCCGGCAGATCCTAACAACAGATGGTGCTGTTTTGAATTAAAACAATTTAACTCAAGATCCATCAACTGCCAACATCAAACACCCTTAAAAGAAGGAAAGAAACTCATTATCAAGAGTATTTAAGCAAAGTAGGTATTTAATCTATCTTAATCATTTGCATTCTTGAGAAGAAGAAAGTCAGTGACAGCTGCCATCATAGGCCAGGCCCCATGAATGTGCCTGCGCATGATGGCTTCAGACAGAATTTTTCCCCTTTTTTCTTTGCCACGCAGTACTAATTTGGACTTCGGTCCTAAGTTTTGAAGCCACACTGAATATTTAAAAATTGTGAAACATAATTTTTTTTTTTTTTTTTTTGGTCCACAAATCCTGTGGCTGCACATTTTTTGGTAGCAGGGGTTAGCTCTCAACTAGAGCTTTGTCAGATGCACGCGGGCACCGAAGGCCGGCTGATGGGCGCGCTGCAGCCCTGGGCGGGAGGGCGTGGCTGTGCTCTGTGGACACCGCCCTCTGGGGCGGGGCAGTCTCCTGCATGGAGCGCAGTTCCCGAAGGTAAACGCACATGTAATGCCACCCCTACCCATACCAAACCTTATTCTTTCCAGAGCTTGGAGTCCACAGAATGGCTCCTTGAGTCCAGATCACAGAGCTGATGGTGAAAGGCGGTGGGTGTGACAGCCATGAAGATGCGCCCATGGTATCATAGTGTCTGTGCCCCTGAGCCCCTCTTTTATTTTATTTTGTATTAAAAATTTTTTTTTAATGTTTATTTTGAGAGAGAGAGAGAGCGAGCAGGGGAGGGGCAGAGAGAGAGGGAGACGGAATCCCAAGCAGGCTCCGCACCGTCAACGTGGAGCCCAATGCGGAGCTCGAACCCAGGAACCATGAGACAGTGACCTGAGCCGAAAGCGAGAGTCAGGCGTCCCAGCCGCAGCCATCTGCTTGCCACCTCGGGCTCGCCACCGCCTTCCGCTCCGGCCTGCAGCTCCTCCCCGTCACCCCCAGGAGCTGTTGGCCGCCCTCTTTTGACCTGCCTTTGTGTTTTTGTTCTCTCCTTCTCTGGCCCTCTTCTACTTTATTTTCTCTTTCTTGGTCCTCCCTTTTACTCTTCTCTGCTGCCCACGGTTTGACCTTAATACTAACGCCGGCACGGTGGGCGCATCGCCCTGCTCCGTGGATAACTTGGGAGCCACACCCGCGGCGTCCTGACCCTTCGCGCTTTGGAGCAGGGCTGCTGGCCCCTTCCCTCGCCCCGTCTCAGCACAGGCGAAACGGTCAGCGTCCGTCGCCTCTGAAATTAACAAAACGGGCAGAGTAAAAGGGCCGCGGAGCAGCCTGGGAGCGTGCCGGGCGGTGCACGTGCCGGGCGCGGCGGGCAGAGGCAGAGTCTGCTGAGGACGCGTCATGCATTGTCACTTTTGACACTTATCGGGACCATCGTGTCCTTGATCCAGATTTCAGCCTCGATGGGCCGCAAGGTCTGGGTGTAGTTCTGCTCTGCCGTCTGTTCCCATCAGGGCAGCGCTAAAAGTAAACACGCTGCCTCGCTGTTTGTTCGCCGCATCACACTTTGGCCCCGCGTATGGATTTCAGACCCTATTTATAGCTGCCTCGTGACATTTGCGTGGGCAGGCGGCTGTCAGGTGACACCTTCTCCGATGGCGGAGCCGCCTCAGCTCGGTCGGCCGTCCATCGGGCCCCGCCCCTCAGCGTCCACTGTGACAGACGCGCTTTATAAACGCCTCTTCTTAAGTAACCTGCCGCGCAGCCTGTTACCCGGTTCGGTTTAAACCATTCTCCCATAGGGACATAAAGCAGAAGGGTGACGGCACTGGCTTTTTCATCTCTTAATAATTCATCTCCCCGCCGCAGGGAGGAGAATGAGGCTCCCACGGCTTGAAAGGGCCAGGTTTGTTCGGTGTCGATTGGCCCACGTGTGGGGGCTGATGCGGAGCACAAGGAGATGAAATCTCACACGTAATCAATTTGTAGCTGACAAGGGTTTGGAAAGCGCTGCGCAAGTGGTTGATACAGGCGTGGCAGTGCGAGTGAAATGCATCCTATCGTAAAGTGAACGTGAAGGGGGATATACGTTGTCTGTTTTCCGGTTAGCAAAATGTCCTGCTTTTCTTCTCTTCCCCCTCCTGGGGTCTTATGAAACAAAACAAGAAAAAACACGGAATCATGACATTCCAGAGCTGGAGAGCCTAAAGAGGCCTTAGAGGTTCCTCTTTCAAAAGGGAGGGTCGGGTGGTCCCAGAAGTGAAGCATGCCCCCCCCCCTGAAAGCTCCTGGAGGTAGGATCTCCCTAGACCTGCCCCTGGTGTGGCACGTGGGGGCTGCTGAGGGAGTGATTCTTGTGCAGGGAACACTCGCCTGCTGCTTCCTCTTCCTCATCTGTCATTGTCCACGAGGACTCGCTTGAAGGAGGGCTCTCCCTCCAGAAGCGGACGCGGTGTGGCCTTTGCCATGAGACGACCCGGGTGGGGATTCAGCTCAGTGTCCACTGCTGCGAGAGCCTGTCTCGTTTTCTTCCGTCAGTATGGTGGCACGAGGACCGCTCCGTGGCAGCCAGGGGTAACAGTGGCCGATGTTTATTGAGCACTTGCCCTGTGCCAGGCACCGTTAAATTAAATGAACGCATTTAATCCCCCAGCAGCCCTGAGGTGTGTTATTGTTCTCTTTTTAGAGGTGAGGAGCCCAGGGGCTGAGAGCCTACGTTACACAAGCAGGTGGTGGGGAACGGGCCCCTGAGCTCTCCCGCCTCTTAGCGCCTGACGCGGTGCGCACACTCAGTGAACGGCAGGTTCGAGGATAAAAAGTTAAAACATTTGTGCGTCAAATCTCACGGTTCTCGTCGTGTTCTTACGTTGCTTTCAAGCTTGAAAAGTTCTTCTCCATCTAGAAATCATCAGCCATTTATTCTGTGGGTAGTTTCTTTGTTGTGTGGCATTCCTTGCAATTTAGTAATCCAAGTGGAAAGCACCAGACCCAAAATAATGCCGGTTAGTTAGATTTGAAGCCATCGTCAAGCCAGGTTGACCCTCACGGCCTCGGTCTGGGCCTGCCGTGGACTCGTTGGCTCATCTTGCTCCTGTAGTCGATTCCCGACCAGCAGCCAGAGGCCTTCAGCAAGGAAAGTCAGGTGACTCCTCTGCTCAACGCCCTCCGTTGCTCGCACCTCGGCTGGCGGAAGAGCCCCAGCCCCCCGCACTGCGTCTCCCCTCCCCTTGGTTCTCCCTGCTCCAGCCTCAGCCTCCTTGCTGACTCTGAAACGTGCCAGGGATGCTTCATCTCACCTTAGGGCCTGAGCCAGCCATGCGTCCCCCACACATCCCAGTATCCGAGTGCTCATCCTCCAGTCTTTGCTCGGAAGTCCTCCTCTCAAGCGCCACCTGTATCTTAGCAGCGTCCCCCCCCCCCCCCCCCCCCCCGCCAGCCAAGACCCCTGCCATGCACACTGTAAAAACGAACACGCTTCATCTGACACACATATATTTGAGGGATGTGAAAAAAGAGCTTGTTGTTTGCCTGGCTTCCTCTACTAGGAGGTGTTCTTTGTGTACTTCGCGGATGCTTCCCAAGTGCGGGGACAATGCCTGGCACCTTCTGGGAAGTGGCCCGTAAATAGTTGTCGAAGGCAGCAATGAATGAATGAGTGAAGGAAACGGATGAGAGCACAGCCTTGGTGAAGCCACTTTTCTCTGGGGCCTTTGTTTTCTCTTTCCCGGTAGCAGCTTGTACTAGACGAACCGGCATATCCAACCGACCGGAACCGCCGTTCGTCCTTTGTATTTTACTTGCATTGGTGCGCCCCTCGTCCGTCCTCACCCCGCCCGGGATGTCGTGTTCGCGGGGCAGGCGGGACTTAGCTGGTGTCGAGGAGGCAGGTGGCAGGTCTCTGCTGGCTCTGGACGTCGGCCTTCTCGTCTCCTTTCCGGGAAGGGAACACGCTGTGTGTCAGCCAGAGCCCACGCGTAGGAGACACGCCCCTTCTGCCTGGCCCGCGACCGCTCGGGGGGCGCCCTGCCTCCTTTGCCTTTTCTCATCTGGTGATGCTCCCCAGAGACTCTGCCAGGCCGTTCTCACTTCCCCGCACCGGCGCGGCAGCCGCAGCTTGCTTTCGGCGCCACCAGAGCCAGCCCGAGCCCGTCGTTGCCGTCGATATGTTTGCGTAGTGCACAGCCATCTGTTCTCCGTGCCAGCCAAGCTTTAGATTTTGAAATAGGAATTACCAACCACTACGTGGATTTCAATTGCTCGCTGTTTGTTTTGTGTGCCAGTAACTAGTCTTTCAACTGCTAGAGCCCCTGTTTTAAAAGCCTAGCTTACTTGCGTTTTGTGCAGGCGCCTTGGGCCGAACGAGCTGGTATCTAGGTACCTCCCTGAACCATGAGCTTCAAGAGCTTCTCACCCAGCTGTTGATGCTTGCGTTCCAGGAGGTGACGCTAAATCACAGAGTTGTCTGAGCAAGTTCCCAGTGAGCCCAGGAATCAAGCTTGCACTGATTTCAGACTTGCACGTGTGCATTGTTACGGAAGCCTGCGGTTCTCCAGGGTGCGTGGAGTGATATGTGAGCGTGACGGCAAGGGGCACGCTTGTGACCGAGCACGGTCTGTTAACCGCTGCCCGGCCTCTGTTGAGTGCTGAACCTGTCCCTGGCGCGGTGACTGTATGTTTCACACACACTATTTCTTCTTTCGCTCTAACATGCCAAGCTCCCTTGCCTCTGTTTTTCACGTGCCGTTCCTTGTGCTGGAAGTGTCCTTCTGGGGCAGCCTGGTAGCAGCTGTGCCTTGCCTTTGAGGCATTTGTCGTGAAGGTCACTGACTTGTAGTTTAGGGGCTTATCTGCTTAAAGTCTGTCCATATTCCAGGCTGTAAGCTCCTTGAGGTCCAAAGCTATATCCCTGGAAGTAGAATCAGTACTGTTTCTGCAGTGATCGATGTGTTCAGGTCTTCACCGATAGCCCTGTGAAACGTGCGCGTGTTATGTTTTACAGATGAGGAAGCTGGGTAAAGAGATTAAAGCACTCGCCAGCATCATCCAGGTAGTAAGTGGCAGAGCCAGGATTCAAACCTGAAATCGTTTCCTCGTGCTCTGTCTTACCAGGTGGGGGATTCCGGCGCTGGGGGTGTCGTAGTTAATAACACGGTTAAAACACGTGTTAAAACAGTATCACATAAACCGAAAGACCTGTATTGTGAATGCATCCCATGTTTAGGAAAATGAAGTGGTCTCATTTATTAAGTGTTAGCCAGAGAATATTTTTGTTCTGCAGCTTTTTTCAGATGTTCCCCAAATCTCTCTTTTTCTGCTTTAAACAGTCCAGCACGTGAATTTAATTTTGCCTCCCTCCCACCCCTTTTGAGGAGTCTGCTGGCCTCTTGGGGCCGTCACTCGGAACGTCGGCTCACGCTAGGCTGGACTGGGAGTGTGGACCACACAGCGCCTGACCCCCGACCCATGTGGGATGTGGCTTTATTGCGTCTCTGGCTGGGTCGGGGGACAGGTCGCTGGTTGAGTTCTGGCTGCCTGAAGCTTTGGTCTAGCTGTCACCCACATACGAAGAGAAGTCGTCTCCCCTCCCCCCCACCCCTTTTTCCGGCACCAGCACAGACACCTGTTCCCCGTTGAAGGGGCTCCGGAGGCTTGGCCGTGATCTTAACACTTCTCTTCAAGTTTTTGTCTTGAAAATGTTTCCGGCTTTCAGAGAAGTGATGAGAGTAACTCCACTCTGTACCTCGATGCGCCTCGTTTGCCTTGTGGTTGTCCTCGTACACAGTGCCCTTCCTGGAAGTTCCGGTAAAGCACTGGAGAACAAGTATCCCTTATCCTGCCCCTTCCGCTCTTAACAACGGAGGCGTCTTCATCCATGGCCATAATGCAGTTACCAGACCTGCTCTTTTGAGAGGCCACTGTGTCACCCTTGCTGCCCTTCACACGTGCCTTTTTGAACAGTTGGTTAGAGTCGACTTGATGGGCGTACCACGGCCACTTCTCCGTAGGGGGAATGAGGGTGGTTTCCGGTCTTTTATTATTACAAACAATGCTACGCCATACACTGGGTATGGAGGTATTTGCGCGGATACGCAGTAAGGTTTTAGAGGGTGACGCACCGGCCCAGGAGCAGCCGTATTTACCATTCTGGCAGATACTGTCCCCTTACCCTTCACAGTAGTTGACCAGTTCACACTCGCCACCAGCAGAGACGAGTGCCTCGTGCTCTATGTTGTCTAGGTCTCAGGCCTTTGCCAATCCCATGGGCGGTCAAATACATTCCCGTATTTTTACTTTTATGTGTAACCAAGTGCAGGAGGATGTGCGTGCTGAGCAGTGGCAAAAGGACGCTCCTTGTGTGGAATGGATTTTGGCAAACTGGACGAAGAAGAGGTGTGGGCTCAGGACCCACAGCAGTCAGCCACTGTGTAGTAACGGTGAGGCCAGAGACCTCACGCGCCCACAGGCGCCGCAGGAAGGGAAGCGTGGGTCCCACGCGGCTGTCATGGGCGGAGGCCCCCCCCCCCCCCCCCCACTCTGCTGAGGTGTGCGAGACCGACTGCGGTCGCATCTCCTGTCAGAAGTTTCCTTGGTTGCCTCAAAGATGTGTTGCTTCCTCCAAGTCTTGGCTCAGGGGGCACCTTCTCTGAGAGCCCTCCTTTGCCCACCCCGTGTAATGTTGGCAGCCCTCTCACTGCTCCCCCACCCCCATCTGCTGCCCCCTGCTGTTTCTCTCTGGACTTCTTCTTTTTTTATAAAAAAAAATTTTTTTAATGTTTTTATTTATTTTTGAGACAGAGACAGAGCATGAGCAGGGGAGGGGCAGAGAGAAAGGGAGACACAGAATCGGAAGCAGGCTCCAGGCTCTGAGCCGTCAGCCCATAGCCCGACGCGGGGCTCGAACCCACAAACCCCAAGATCATGACCCGATTCGAAGTCAGACGCTCAACCGACTGAGCCACCCAGGCCCCCCTCTCTGTACTTCTTATTATCACTTACATCATCTTGCGTGTTTTACTTAATGCCTTTTGTTTAGTATCTTTCCCATCCCCTCCGGAATGTACTCTGCACAAGGGTGGGAGTTTCTGCTTTGTTCGTTTCTCTCTTCCCAATATTGTATGTAGAGCAGTGCCAGGCGTGTTAGATCCACAGGACGTGTTTATTATTCCTTATTATTACCATTCATAATTGAGTAAATGAAATTCCGTTTGTGAGGCGGCAACTTGCAGCGTGGGCTCATCTGGATCTGAGATCAGCTGTGTGACCAGGCGGGCGACTTCACTTCTCTAAGCTTCTTTCCTCACGGGGGAGGCAGGTTTCGTTTCACCTTCACCGTGCGGTGAGGACTAGGTACCTGGCACCCAGCAGGCCTCTAGAGGCTGTTTGTACTGTTTTAGGAGTTCCTTAGACTTGGGGCCTTGGTTCGTGTTTTCTGTTGACACGCTGCTCGCTTGAGGTGGGTGTGTATGTCTGTGTATGTGCGTGTGTGTGCTCCGGTGGGTTTACGACGCTGTGAAGGAGCTGGGCCACTTGCACAGGTCGTTTTCAGAGCTGAAGACTCCGCACAAACAGTCCCCCCCTTTTTACAGTTGGCGATTTGACGGTCTGTAACCAGCACCTATATGTCACGTCCCCCTCCCTTGGGCCTCTCTCTGTTGACCTGTGCTTGGAGCCAGACAGGAGTAGGGTGATGGCCACGGTCAGTGCCTCGTCAGGTCCTCTCGCTGAACCCACTTCGTGCGGAAGGAGGAACCAGCCGTCCCCGAGTGAACTAGCGCGTGAGATTGCGGAGACGAGGAGGGTGCCGCCGAGTGTCTTTATGGTGACATGGCAAGGACCCCAGCTGTCATTTGGAGATTCATTTCTCAGCCCCTGCTCATTTTTAGCCCTGTTTCGGACCTGGAAGTGAGGCGTACCTTGTGATTCTTCTGCAGACGTTTCTAGAGAACATTTCTCAGGTTGCATCCTTGGACAGAGCTCTGTGATGGCATCAGAACGAAGGGCAGGCCTTGTTAGGAAACCGGTTCTTGGAGAAGTGAGAACCAGAGTTTGCTTTTCCGTTATAATCAGAGTAGACGCCTTTGGTGACCTTGAATCCTTGCGTCTGATACATTTTGATGAATTTATAATCTTGTTTTGTCCACGAATACTTTTAAACTCACATTCCCTTTCTCGCTTTAATCTAATAAAGGTAATCACTTGTTTTCTGTTTCAGATCTTTATATTTATGAGTCCTAATGATATGCCTTTGGGGAAGAAGGGAAAAATTCCTCCTGATTCTTGAGCTAGGGAGGGGCGGAGCAGCAAGCCACAATCCTTATTCCCACATATTTAATAAAGGTTGCAGTGGTACTCATGGTTCCACATCTACTCACGCAAGGCTGTGGATTGGTGCTGTGTTGCTGCTTCTGAGATTGGCACTGTTATATTATTAATGGTGCTGATCGCACATGCCTTGCATTTAATATAGAACATAAGAGGCTCACCTGGCATGAATGAAAAATCTCAAATTGAAAGTGTAGATGTTATAAAATTTTTAAAGAAGGGAATGTGTTATGGTTGAACTTCTGAAGTAAAAATAGTGTATTTTTAATCACCAAGTTACGAACGCCCTTGGATTCCTGAGTGCGGAGGGAGGTCGGTGGGGAAGGAAGGAAGGTGTCTTCCCCTTACTTTTCTGCCAGATAGGATCAAGAGAATTGGGCAGAACGCGAAGGATCTAAGTTCCACTGACAAAAAGAGAAAACAAAGAGGAGCTCAGGAAGGCCGCCGTTCCATTATTAACTCATGGTTATGCCAGTGACGGCAGAGATCTCAGAACAGTTGGAGATTTATATACACAAATGCATGTGCTGAAATGCCACACTCTGATGACATTCCATGGAGGGTAACCTTTGATGATGAATTTTCTTGCCCTTTTTAGGGGAGTGGAAGGGGAGGTGGGTGGCACTTCATAAGACTCTAAATTTACCAAAGTTTTGCAAATTTAAATTTTCTTAGAAAAAATGTCAAATGATTGTAGATCCAAAAATGCCTTTGTTGGCATTTTAATGGTGATTTTTGAGCCCAGGTCCACAAGTGAAAAGGAAAGTGGTTTCGTTTCTTGGTAATACGGTATTGAATCTGAAGCCCCGGACCAAACAACGTCCCGGGAATCTTCATGATTTATATATTGTATGTGATCTTTTCTTAAACATTGTTAACCTGTGCCCTTTACAGACAATGGCGGGTCAGAAAATGTCAGGGGAACTTTGGATTGCTTTCATAAGCGTGTAAAGAAAATTATTGTCCTCAAAATCCAGAGGCTATGACGGGCATTCTTAAGAGAGTGACATGTTCAGAGAGACAGACACCATGCAGGAGACTGCTGCTTTTGGCGGGGTGGGGAACGAGGAATATTTGAGCAATGGTTTACTTCTAGTCCAGACCAGTTGCGAGGAAGAAAATGTGTTGTTGCTACCTGTCAGGCTGCTGTAGACGCCTATTTTCATTTGCTGGGAAGGCGAAATCTCAAAGCAGGAAGCCTTTTGAAATGCCTATTCACACCTAGACAATTTATCACAGACTAGAAAGAAGGCTCAGCGTGGGGTGCGATGCCAGGTTGTGCCCGCCGGGAGACTGGCCTCACTGCAAGGCTTAGGGACAGGGGGCAAGAGAGGCTTGGGTGGAAAAGAGCCATTTCCGAGAGCAAGTGGAACCAGGAGAACTGAGTGCAGCGGTGGGGGTCGGGACCCTCCCTCCCCCCCCCCCAGATTTGCCCTCCCTCCCGAGACCTCTCAGCTCCCCAAGTAGCTCAGATCTGCAGCTCATAGCTTGTTCTGTACAAAATGTTATTTGCATAGGTGAAAATGAAAAAGTGTCTTCTCGTTCGTCTTATCCTTTAGGTCATTAAAAAAAAAAACAAAACGGATTTAAGTGAAAAGAAGAGGAGAGACAGTTCTTTGGCAGAGCCGGAAGCGGCGTAACTATTTTCAACCCCTGTGTTTTGAAACAACATTGGTTACTTCGGTTCAGCTCTTTCAGAAAGAAGAAAAAAATCAAATGTGTGGGCTCGATAGGTGGCTTTGCCAAATTACAGTCCAAAGTTGAGTTCGGAGTTGCCACATCCTTTCTTTTCAGAAAGTTTACTTTCTTGGTAAACACCGAATGAGAACCTATAAAAAGGAGCCTCGGAGCCATGATTTCGTTTCATGAGGCATAGACGGTCTCTCACTCCCCCGCGCGTCTCTAGAATTTTTCCATTGTTTTCCAGTTTTCAAGGTGGTTGCCACGCTCTTGGTCCTGATTTGAAGCCAGGGCTGGGTCGTTCGGGCCCTGGGGGCTGATGCGGTGCGGTTCTCGGGCCACGCAGGCTACTTTGGCACGCGGCCCCGGATCAGCACCTCGCCCACCCGTCCACCTCCCGATGGCAGTGCTCACCGGTGGCAGAAGCTATCCACGCCTCATTATTTCTACAACCTGAGCGAATTTGCAAATTAATTGACGTGTGGGAGGGGAGGCATCTGCTATTGTAAAAACCTTTAACTGTGGCGGTAAAACTGGTAATAAAATTAAGTGTTACTATAGGAAACTAATAGTCCCCAGGCGACGACACACATTTTGTAGCGTGCAGGGGTTCACACTTTCAGGACCTGCGTACCTTGGAGGCTCAGGTTTTCTTCCCCCCAGTATAATTCTGTGTTCATCAAAGGAATACAAAGGGACGAATAAGGAACCCTGTAAGACTTAGAAGCCCAGCGTTAGTCCCTTGCCTGACTGTTCCACGTGCTGTTCCCCCGAGGGAACTCTTTTCAAGTCTCGTGGCTGTTTCTTTGGATGCTTGCCCACATTTTTCAAAGTCACTTGCTCAGACTGCTATTTTAGATATTGTCTGTTGAGCCCACGATGGAAGATAAGGATTTGACTTGGCTCTCCTATCCCACCTTCTTTCCGTCAATTTGCTTTAACCGATAACTCAGTCTTTATATTGTCAGGACTGTGAAATGTTGCTTATAGCCGAGCCACGTAGTATACTGTGGTTGTCATTCCTTTTTGGGAAGGCTTGGGGTGGGGGGCTGCCTTGCCATTCAGAGTGTAGATGTGTCCCCCTGTTTTCAGCCGGCCCTGAGCCCTGAGCCCCTCCAGAGAGGACCCCTCCTGACTTCTGATAGGAGCAGCCATTTGGGTGTTTAGAAGAGATGTAACCAGTCCATCTGCTTTTTTTTTTTTCCCCCTTGAATGTTTATTTATTTTTGAGACAGAGGGAGACTGAGCGTGAGCAGGGGAGGGGCAGAGAGAGAGGGAGACACAGAATCCAAAGCAGGCTCCGGGCTCTGAGGCATCAGCACAGAGCCCGATGCGGGGCTCGAACCCACGAACCATGAGATCGTGATGTGAGCCGAAGTAGGACACTCTACCGACTGAGCCGGCCGGGTGCCGCAGTCCATCTGCTTTTATCCCCACCCCACCCGGGCCCTCCAGCGTAGCAGGTGCCCCCACTTTCTCGGTCTTTGAGGATTCTGCAGTCCAGCTGAGCTCGCTCTTTGCTGATCTCTACCCTCTCGCTACCCCTGCCACGTGCAGGGTGAGTTTTCGGCATCCTCTCTGTGGAGGTGGTGCTGGCCCGCTGCTGCTTCCCGTCTTCTGAAACGGGGCCAGCCTCTCTTTCTGCTCCTGTCTCCTCCCTGTGTTCGTCCCTTTGCTGTCATTTTAGTGGTTTGGGGAGGGAGTGGGGGTGAACGTGACTTCATTCTGCCGTGCTCACCATGAAGACCTCTGGCACCTGTTTTAGATACGTTTTTTGCTTTACTTTTATAACATCTTAACTTTGTGTTTCAAAAAGCACATTTTGATGCAGTGGGTTTATATTCCCCATGAAGGTCTCCTTTCCACTGCATGGTTCTGAGAAACGCGTGCAGACATTTGCACGTTGCTGATTTGAGATGGAGTAACGTGTGTCTCGGTCGCTGGTACGCTTTCTAAGAAGATCTATCTGATGCTACTATTTCATTATGTAGCAGGCGGGAGAGATGATAAAATGCCGAGTTCTTGAGAAGAAAAGACTGACCTTTTTTCCCTCCTTTACGTACAAGCCGGCTTTGAAACCTCTTTCTCAGTGGAGCTCTCTTGTTATTATGGCTGTTAGCAGTTAGCTTTTCTGGAGTGTATAGTTGAGGGCAAGGGAACCTGGTGGGAGACGGCAGTGTTAAAAGCTGAACTTTTCAAAGAAGCAGCCACTCCCTTAGAATTAGCAGATGGGGGGACGGGAGAGCCAGGCAGCCAGTCCCTCCAGTGAGGCAGTGCCGTGACGCTGTCCCTGCACAGAGGGTGGCTCTGGAGCCAGGGCAGACACCCTGCTTCTCAGGGCACTGGCCAGCGGCTGGCCGTCTGGAACAAATGCACGGCGTTACAGACCGAATGTGTCCCCTGAAAATTCGTACATTGAAGTCCTGACCCAGTGTTGATTGTATTAGGAGGTGGGGGTCTTTGGGAGGTAATTAGGTTAGCCGAGGCCACGGGGCTGGAGCTCCCGTAATAAGAGGAGCATCCTTGTAAAAGGGAAGAGAGCCCAGTGCTGTTTCTCTCTGTGGACCTGCAAAGAACACGTCGTGCAGCACACAGCAAGATGGCGGCCACACGCAAGCCAGGAAAAGAGCCCTCACCGGAGGATCTGTCGGCCCCTGGATCTTGGACTTCGCAGCTTCCGGAAGTGTGAGAGGGAAAGGTCTGTTGATTAAGCCGTGTGGTCTAGAGTATTTTGTTGGAGCAGTCAGAGCTGACAAAGGCAGCCAGGTAAAGCCTTTCACGACTCTCCCTGTCCTTGAAAACTAGGACCTTAGCCACCGATTTAAGCGCTCTCTGCTTTTGGGGGATTCTTGTGTTTTCTGTGTGGGACACGCAGCCCCCTGAAATCTACCTTTCTGGACCTGTGCCACCTTCAGCTGCGGTTCACACACGGTAGCCTGTATCCCTTGATCTGCAGCTTTGGGACCAGTGGCCCCCTTCCTTTTCTCTTTTTTCTTTTGCGAGAGTAAATGCAAAATGCAGCTCACAGGCCCGTTTCACACCTTATTAAAACATCATTTCCCCTGCCTCGTTCCCAGATTTCTGTGCTTAATCATAGAAAGGCAGCTTGTTCAAATATACATTATCCTTGTTTGGAAAACTCTGTTGGCTTGTCTTCCCTCCCAGCCTCCTCCATGTTTTGTAACCCCGTTCTTATTAAATATCATAACTTGCTCATTGGAGAGTTATTTGTAAACTTAATTAACTCTCTGTCAGTGTTTGAGTTAATTTTCTCCCTTTAATTTCTGCCTCCCTGGTCATGGTTTTCCATAGTCTGGCCTGTGTCCGTTAAAGACTTGGTAAATAGTTTTGAAATGCCAGTTGGTGATATATGGGCCTCTTTAACATTTCTTTGATTTATGTGCAGTGCTGTGGAAAAAGGCAAAGAAAGCAAATTATATGGCGAAAAATGTTGCCAATCTTCACTTTTTTACTCTTAGTTTTAAAAAGTACACTTATCAATCAAATCTGATGGATTTTCTTTTTTATAAAGATTGAAAATTTAACTATTTGAAGACTCCCAGAGTGCACGTCCTGTATTCGCTCAGTCGGGCTTAGCTGTGCCGGCGCAGGTGCCGAATTCTGAGGCCCTCTCGGGGTCTGCTGTTTGTCCCCGTGCTGCTCCTCCCACCGCTCAACCACATGTGCATCACACAGCCAGGTTCTCCACAGGAGCTGGGAAGACGGGAGCCTCTCGAATGTTGGGAGCTTCCTACATCGCTGTTGTAACCCCGAGCCCGTGCGGCCGGCCAACAAGGCCTGCGTGCTTCTGTTGGCCGGCTGTGGCGGGTCTGAGCTTTCCTTCTAGCATGTTCTTGCTGGGGCCCATGCAGAGGCGACTTCTTGACTCAGTCAGTGAGTCACAAGTATTTCGGAGACTGCGCTCAGGTTGTGTTCAGAGCGTGCGTCTTCCGGTGCTGATGTGAGGGTTCCTCTGCAGAGACCCGGATCCGGCAGATTTGATGAGGGAGCCTGCGATCTGTGTTTTTGGCAAGCGCTCTGCAGGTGATACCTTTGCTTGTGCCAGTCCCTGCTGAGAACCCCCAGTCCCACCCCTCCCCCATAGTCTACTGAACAGGGTCCACAGAAGATGTGAAAAATCCATACCACTGGGGAGTAATATGGATTTTTAATTTGTTTGGGCAGGGCGTGTGGGTCTGGCTGTGCACAGTTCCTGCAATGCCTGCGTCTGAGTGTTCTCTTATTTATTCATTCGTTCGGCAAGTATTTCTTTACAACTATTTACAGTGCTATAGTTCTAGGTGTTGGAACTCTAGTAGTGACTAGGATGGCCGAGGTCTCTGTCCTGATGGAGCATATTGGATTCTAGTGTGGGATGGGGGCAGGGGGGTGGTGAGGTCCGGGAAATACACACTAAACAAAGAAACAAACAATTCCTATTATAAAACACCTAGTTGGGTCTACTGCTTTGATTACGACGAAGCACCATGATGTGCGAGCGAGTACCTGGGAGCTCCTGTAGTTTGGGTGGCCAGAGAGAGCTCTCAGGGAAGGTGAAGTGCAGGCTGAGACCTGCATGGGGAGAAGTCAGGCAGGCGTGCAGAGATCAGGGTAGAGTACTCCAGACAGAGGGGGCAGCTAGTGAAGGGGGCCCTACGATGGGAGTGAGCGTGGGTGTTCTCGTAAAGGAAGCTGGTCAGAGTGGCAGGGGGGTGGGGGCAGGGAGGGGGCAGTGTCCTGGGGTGGAGCAGTGGGTTCCAGAGAGGTGGGCTCTCATGCCCTGGGCCCTGCAACTCTCCAGACTGGCTGCGGCCACTAGGACCAGGGATGGGTGCCCGAGTCAAAGGCCACCAGCTGTTTCTGAGATGCAGGCTGGCATGGGCGCTGTTCCCCCGGACCCCGCTCTCCACTGCGTGGTCCGGGTTCACAGCTCCTGTTCCAGAGTTTTGGGGATCTGAATGTGTTTTGGATTTAGAGTATTTTGGATTACAGAAAGGTACTATGGTTCATACACCACATACTACGTTTCTCCAGCAGGGTCTGGGGCAGCTCCCTGCAATCAAACATTGTGTAGCAAAGTGTTAGACTAGTCACACACTAAGTGAGATAAATTAAGATTTAAATAGACTCACATCAGTTCGTGTCGGTTTTTGCTGTCAAAGGAGTTTTGGTGCTTACATTGAGGAGAAAGCTTTCGGCGTGAAGGGCTTTTCTGTACACTTTTGTATTGTGGGAAAAAATGATGCTCTGTCCTGGCAGATCCCCATCCCATCCTCTGTTTCTCCTGTGCGAGACACCAGCAGGCACCGGGTGGGTGAAAAGGTGTGCACGCGCGTGCGCTCACACACTCGCACGCTCACACACCCACACAGCGGCAGGCAAGGCCCGGGAGGGAACAGGGGGAGTAGAGCGGCAGGGGGTCTGCCGTGGACAGGACAGGACAGGAGCTCAGAAGGCACGGGCTGCGGTGGCGGGGAGCGTGGCTGGGAACTCTCGGAGCTTTTCCCTGAGCAGTGGTTAAGCCGTGCTCCGGCTTCCCGAGAGGCCTGGCTGTGGACACGTCTCCAGTTTTCCCCGCTTCCCATGGAGCCAGCCGCACAGCAAACCGTTAGGAACTGAGTGGGATTGCTCGTCGCAGCCTGAAAAGGCCGAGCTGGGGAATGGGGTGGGGGTGGGGGTGGGGGGCGGGAGAACCCCATCGCCTTCCCCTCCTTGTGGAGGAGACCTCGTGCGGGATTCAGAATCCCAAATTCCTACCAAACTTTGACGTTTAGTTCAGATCTCTTGTCGTGCTAGTTATGCATTCATTTGTTTAAAAAAATACTCCTCGGGAACACGTGAAATTCCGGAGAGGCCAAATAGCGTAGTGGGTACAGAGCAGGAGCCCCGGAGCCAGGCCGTCTAGATCCCGCTCCTGACCCTGCCTCTTACCGGTTCTGTGATCTTGGGCAAGCCACTTGCCATCTGTGCTCCAGTTCCCTCATCTGTAAGATAGAGGTCATGGTCCCTACCTCTTAGAGTGGTTGTACAGATTAATTCAATTACGGGAATTAGTATAAAAGTTCACACTGAGTCCTATACACGCATTGGCTAATATTTATTTTTTTATTAGGGTGCCAGGTGATGTTCTAGACACCGGGGGTATAGCAGTGAAGGCTGGGGAGCTCTGTAGAGCTCTTATCTGCTCTCACGGAGCTTACCTTCTAGGCAGATCTTGACCTTCTAAAAGCAGAGAACTTTTTTTTTTTTTTTTTTTTTTTTGTACATCCATCCGTGTCTGGCACTGTCCTCTGCATCTTTCAGGCCATCTAGTTCTCAGCCAATATTTATTGAACACCTATGTAGGTGCCTGTGCTAGGCCTGTGGGGCTTATACAATGATGAGACAGCTCTGGATGTCTTGAGGCATCCAGTTCAGAAACAGATTAAAGACAGATACACACACAAAAATACTGTACTGACCAGCCCTATAAAAGAGGTTTTAGAACGTCTTCTAGGGGGCGCCTGGGTGGCGCAGTCGGTTAAGCGTCCGACTTCAGCCAGGTCACGATCTCGCGGTCCGTGAGTTCGAGCCCCGCGTCGGGCTCTGGGCTGATGGCTCAGAGCCTGGAGCCTGTTTCCGATTCTGTGTCTCCCTCTCTCTCTGCCCCTCCCCCGTTCATGCTCTCATGCTCTGTCTCTCTCTGTCCCAAAAATAAATAAACGTTGAAAAAAAAAAAAAAAAAAAAAGAACGTCTTCTAGGCTGGCTTAAACAACCTGCGACTCTTCTAGCCTCCTATGCCAGGTACTTAGAGGAAAGGCAGCCTATTTATCGTGGATGAAAACGAAACACTGGATGTGGTGCCAGTTTCCTGGTCTTCGTTTCCTACCCCTGGTGCTAAAAGCTACTTCCCACGTCTGAGATCTTCTGGATGGATGTGGTTGGTGATAGATGTGATGTTAACATTCCTCCTTGGACATTCCCAGCTGTGTGCTGCTGATCCCTAGTTTGGTTGCCGGGTTTGTTCTGCACTGCAGAATTTGGAAAGTTTGAGTAGGGCTTCAAACATCACGAGAGGAAGTAACTTGCAAATCGAGGCAGGAGCTCCACTCTCTTGTGGTCCAGCCGTCCCTGTATCCTCCCCCTCCTCGGATCCACCCAGAAATAGGCCTGTGTTTTGCTGGTCCATCTCCTCTAAGGTTTTTTTTTTTTTTGTCGGAAACAAGGCCTTCCGGTTACTGGCCCAGTCACCCTTGATACTTAGTCTAATTGTTAATGGCTCAACAACCTCAGCCTGTTGCTAATACTCACAGTTAACCTCTATGGAGTGTGTATTTTGTGCCAGTCATTTTGCTCAGCACTTTCATGGACCTAACCCCTCACTAACTTCAAGACCCTGAGTGTGGTTTTGCTTAGGGAAAGCCCAGATTGCTTCTAGAGTAACCGAGTAGTATTGAGTAGCATTCCTACCCCAGTCATAGAAGAGAAAGATGAGGGGCTCCGGGAAGTTGAATAACTCACTCACGGTCACACAGGGCCTGTGACTTCTATCCAGACAGTTGACCACAAGCCTACATTCTCCATTAGATCAACAGTAGTAGAAACCATGCCTGGGTCACGTTGATCAGTAGAAAACTCACTCTGACCTGTTGTTCATTTTAAACCAAAAACATATCCTCTGTTACTAGGTATGATTTTGGGTTTTTTGTTTTTTTTTTTTTTTTGTTTTTTAAATTCCAAAAGAAAAGAAACCCTAGCCCTATATTTACCACAGGAAAATCCTAACACTTAGGCTGACATCTGTTTTGCTTTTGTTTTATACTTCTCATACTTTTATGGACTTGTAGACGGTCACAGCCAGAACTTAAACCAAGAGAAAACCTTCAACAGTCCTGTAAGAAGAAAACAAGGCCTGGGAGTCTGGAGAGAGACTTTGATCTTCCAGTCCTGAATACTTTGTGGCTTGCGTCAGAAATACTCTGTAACTCGAGTGTTTAAGGCATCAAGGGTGACTGGGCATTTAGGTTGTGTGTAGATTAAAAAGAACAATTTCCACACTGTGTTAGTAGGAGTCTCCCGCTAATCCTCTGTATTGCTTTTCTCTTTCTTTCTTTCCTTTCTTTTCTTTCTTTTCTTTCTCTTACAGTGTTTCCACAGGCCTTATGCAGTTGTCCTTGATTTTATTGAGGGTTTTATTCTGAGTCAGCCGCGAGCCACAGCCAGTGTGATGGATTCTCCTGAATTGTACAAGAATTGAGTTGGGGTTCCTTTTCAATGTAGCTACTCATTCAGAACAGCCTGTAGGGTGCATTGTTCTCTTTTCCATTACCATTACCGTTTTATGATCTGACGTGTGTAGGGAGACAGTTTTTGATTAAAACATGGGTTCTGATCAGTTTTGTGAAAATTCGGTCATTCTGGCATTGTTGGAAGAGGCGAATTTCTGGGTGTAGTCACATCTGGTCATCACAAGATCAGCTCTGTCTTTGTCCATGGCATGCTGGGCACTGTGTTTAAGGCTTTTGCGTATGTCCTGTCTAATTCCTACAGCTGTTCTCCACCTCCTCCACTCCTGCTCTCTCTGTCTTTTTTAAAATCTTGCTTATTTATTTATTTATTTATTTATTTATAGAGCATGTGCATGTGCGTGAACAGGGGAGGGGCAGAGACAGAGAGAGAGAGAGAGAGAGAGAGAGGGAAAGAGAGGATCCCAAGCAGGCTCCGCACTGTCAGCACAGAGCCCGATGCAGGGCTTGAACTCATGAACTGTGCAAGATCATGATCTTAGCCGAAACCAAGAGTTGGACGCTTAACCGACTGAGCCACCCAGGGGCCCCTCTCCTCCTGCTCTTTTCACTTTGTCGGACATTGTAGTTCTGGATCTTAAAGTCCATGATCACATGGCTCCCTGTTTCCCCTTCTCCTTCCGAGTTTTCTCTGCACTACCTTTCCTTCTTCCCCACCTCTTCCTACTTCATATCCCAAGTAAGCCAGGGGTGGAGGGAGGTCAGACCAGATCCCTGACTGCCAGCCTGTGGCCTCCCCGGCTGACAGTCGGCCTCTGGAAGGAAGTGGGAGAAGCTGATGGGGGCTGCGTGTGATGGAAAGCAACATGGTGCTGGGAGCTGAAATGAGCACTTGTTTACGCTGCCAGATGGCAGAGTGAGGCTCCAACTAACCCTGAATGAACTGCAAGGTGCATTGGAGTCGTTTTTATCGCCCAGAAGAGAAGCTGATAATACTCTAATCAAAATTTCATGTTTATTGTGATGATCATTTAAAGAAATCATCTTTACTGGTTTCTTGACTGAAATCTATTTAGTGATAACTGGGCAGGTGATGAAGACTTGGCATTCACAGTCTAGATTTGGGGTACACAAGTGTCCAGTGGTTTTCATTTTATTCATTTCTCAGTTGATCTCCCCCCTCCAACCTTTTAGAGGAGGGGCAAGGTAAAGAAATGCCCCGGGAGAGATGCGTTGTGTGGGAATATTCAGCTGTTCCCCCATGCCTCCCCTATGAACGTTTGGGAAGAGTAGCAAACAAGGTATTTTGGTATGTCCGTAAGCATCCCGCGCCCATCAGGCCCCCAGTGCTCTCGGTTTCTGCTCACACCGGGAGGTGGACACCATGGAGAGCCTCTTCCGCACCCCTCAGTAACTGCCTCGGTCGGAGACTTTTAGTGACTAGGAAGACGTTTGCACTTCATAAGTATACTTAAATTTCACCAACGTTGACTTTTATATTCGGAAGTCAGGTTCAGAACTGCATTTTCTTAAGAGAAATATTTATCACATCCTAGAATTTTAATGTTGGAAGGGGCCTTAGACATAAGCCTAGCCTCCTTTTTTAGACTTTCGTTGTAGGCCTTTTGTGTGCATTTAGAGATGAGTGTTCAGCATTTCTGGTGGAAGCATAGAATTCTGGGATGTGTCATTCTTCCCTCCACCTCCTTTCTTTGGTCATCACAGAGGAAGTCAAGCACACGTTCTGTTTTTGTTGAGTATATAGTGTGTAAAGGGGTAATTGTTCTGGGCTGGTTCAAGCTTAGTTGGAGACAAGGACGTGATGACCCTTCTGCCATGGACGTTTTCCTCTAACAGGCTCACAGGGCACAGGATGCCACCGTGTTGTCCCTCTTCAGAGGGAATGTCCTCTCATTGTCACCGTGCTTTTATAATCTGGGAGGATTCTCTCGTTGGGACCTTGTCACATTTTGCCTTAATCTGAATTATATTTCTGTCTGCATTTTAAGTGATGATCTTCCTTTATGACCCTGTGTGTTGCTCTCTAGGACTACCCTGGCTGGATAGGTTGAGGGCCTGGTCTGAGGTTTGAGGGGAGTAAGTAACAGAGACAGAGAAACGCAGATCCTGGTGTACCCTTGTCTGTTGTCTTTCCTTCGTTGCTTTCTTTTGTCTTTTTACTCTCTTCCTTTACCCGTAGTCCCCACGGTGGTGGTTTCCTCCATTTTTAGCCACATTGACTGT
The DNA here is from genome assembly GCF_018350155.1 of Leopardus geoffroyi. NCBI lineage: Eukaryota > Metazoa > Chordata > Mammalia > Carnivora > Felidae > Leopardus > Leopardus geoffroyi. The sequence goes on along the minus strand of NC_059342.1, from coordinate 89,966,909 downwards.
TTGCTTCGTTGGTGAGTCTGCTCAGATGGATGAGTGAGATCTCTTCCAGCTGATTGGCATCTCTGAAGTGTGATAACACGCATACAGCTGTAGTGTAAACAGGAGAAGTTGTGGAGAAAGGCCTATTAATAAACGTGTGAGTTCTGGGATGGACTAGAGGCCATTGTAGACGGCCCTGAACATTACAGAGGTTTCAGAAAGTAAGAGCCTGCTCCTCATCCTCTTTATCTGCTTCTTTGACAGTTTGTGAAGTTTGGACATTTGAGGGTTGGTGTGCAGGAAAAACGAAACCCACATGGCATTTAGCATGTAAATGATGCCACAGTCGGGCCCGAGCACAGCTCTGACTCGGGTCCTGCCGTCCTGGTAATTGAAAGGCCTGAAACCCAGCTTCCCAGCGGGGAACAAATAGGCAAATAAATTGGAGGCTTCCTTCTTATGGTTTATTGATGCTGTTTTGACCAAGTAAAAAGATCATTTACCCATAAACGCTCAAATCTAAGGTTGTTTCCTTTCCTTTTCTTTCTTTCTTTCTTTCTTTCTTTTTTTTTTTTTTTTAATATTGGCTATTTGAAAGAAGCATTAGGAGATAAAAGGAAGAAAGAAGCTAATACCATTATCTAATATTTAGATAAAACCCCAAGCAAGACAATTAGACTTATAGTATTTTTCTGTAGCCGTTTTCCTTGGCACAGATAATAACAGTCAGGCTTGCTTGTTTGTCTCCTTAGAGTTGTGTTCAAAAGAAGAATCAGAGCATTATCGTAATACATGTTTTTTTTCTCATTAGCTGGAAACAAAATATATTTCAATAATGAGGGGCAAAGGTCTTGCAACTCAAGGCAGCAATGAAGTGTGCCTGGCGTTGCACAAATATTGGTTCTAGTTTAATGCTAGAGGGGAAATGGGTGCAGGCTGAGAATCTCAGATTAGCCCCTGCCGCGCCCTGCCACATAACGCGCATTCCAGCCGTGTGGAGTGTAACTTGATCCACGGGTTCTGTGTCCCGGGATCAGGGCTGTGGGCTTTGGCGTGTTCTCTTGTGTCCTGGAAGGACTTTCAACATACTCATGCCAACCAGTGCTGGCTGTTCTGGCCAGTGATCTGCAGGGGAAGTGACACTGCATGGCTAACATCCCTGCTTATTGCCGTCACGATGTGTTACACACCTTCTCAAAGAGAACCCCCAGGTTAAAACAGATGATCCGTGTGGATTCTCCTGGACAGTAAGAGAACGTATAAAAATCTATTAGGCTGTAGCACAATTGCCCCATCACGGAAGAATAGCAGAGATGCCAGGAAGGTTAAATGTGTTATTGCGAGGGTAGAATCTAGGTTTTTGGACAATACTGAGGTTTCTTGATTTCTTTTCTCCAAGGTTTTAGCCATGAATGATACTAAAACCTTAAAATGGTAGAATTTAGCACTTCCCCAAACTCCCCACTTGAGACATGACTGGAGTCTGTCGAAGGGAAGGAAGACCACGTGGCATGTCAGTGCGTGGAAGGGTCGGCACGAGGGGAGCAAACCAGCCAGCAGACCCCAGTGATGCTAGCTAACACCAGGCTCCCCGAGCACAGGCTCATTCCCGGTCTGGGAAGAGTCACTGTGCCCTCCTGCTGAAGCAGAGGGGACACATGCAGCGCACTTAACGCCACCGGAAAAAGACATTGGAGGGGAATCCTGACTGGCCTGCCTCCCCCTCAGCATAGTGTGACCTTGGGCCAGTGACTTCTCTGAGCCCGAGTCTCCTTTCCCGCACAATGGGGATGGAGGGGAGTAGAGGCTGGTGTCTCCGAGGCCCTTCTCTGACATTAGAATTCTGTGATTTGAAGGAATCTGAGTACAGTCCCTGTAAGATGCCTTTTCCTGAACTCAAGCCTGAAGAGGAGTTTAGATACACCCCCCCCCCCCCCCCGCTTTTGGCAGGAGGAAGGAAGGGGTTCCTTGTGGCTCTGCCGTGGCAGTGAGCACCTGCAGAGAGTGTGTTTGCTTCTGTAAGTGGCCAGCCTTAAGGGGACTGTCTGATGGCACCATTCTGCTCCCTAGATTGGCTGCAGTGACAAGGCCAGGCCAGGCCATAGCCGTTTCTCTAATCTGCTAATCCACTTACCACCTGACAAATTCATTAGCTTCTCCTGTGTGCAGTGCACTATCCTGGATACACTTTGCGAATACAGAGTAATCAGTACCAAGGTTTGCACCCTCAAGAAATGTCTCCCCTGATGGCCAGCTTCGCTTCACTCCTGGACCAGGAAATAACACAGGCTGCCTCTCCAGGCTGCCCAGTCTCAGTGCTCAGAGAAGGGAAACTGGCCTGGAGGGCTTGGGGGAGGAGATGGGGGGGCTCCCTAGCCTCTTGATCTCTTCCTCTCCTCCTGTGGGCCCTTGTCTAAGCCAGCCAGAATTTAACTTAGTTCTTACTCCTTACCCAAAGGGTTTAGTTACCGAAGTGCCAGGGTGGCTTCCTAGCGGTCTTAGAAACTTACATGTAATTATACATGAAGTGATTTTTAAAGATAACTTGAACTACGCCCTAAGGTTAGGAGAAATTTTTTTTTTTTCACACCTCCCCCCCCCCCCCCCCCCCCCCATCCCTCAAAAGAAGCCTTTGGTGAATCTTTGAAAAGGAAATCATGATTTTCACAGTGGGGAGAATCCAACCTTGGTTGACCTGGCGGATAAATTTTGAGAATTTTGAATGTCAGGTTTTCTTAAAGTGGGATTCAGGCCATATGGCATAGGTAGGATAATGCTGGGAATGATAGATGCTGCACCATGGACCCCAGGGAGGTTTTAGCAGACATTTCAGCCTTTAAGTACTAGGCCTAATTGAATGCCACTGGCTTAATTGGTATATTGAATGTGATAGAGGTGATGGCTTTGCTTCTGTTTTCTCCTCAAACTTCTGTCCATTGCAAAACTTATCCTTTATCTGTTTTGGAGCAGATAGAAACATTGAGAACAATGTGGAGGACAGTGAGCCACGTGGAGAGCCAACCAAAGGAGATCATTGCTCATCTGGTTTTCTGAACCCAAGATTTAAGTCAGAAACTTTGCATTTGAATCCTGGTTTCTATAATTTAATAATAGTTCCTCCCAGTATGTGTTGTTATTTGTAATTTGAAACATATTCAAGCTAATTGAATTTAGGCATCAGTAGTTTAGACTTGCTTAAAAGCAGGTTCTGTAAAGAATGAGGCTATCCGGGAGAAAAGGGTTGTTGAGTTTGACGCATGAAATTGGGGGCGACATTGCCTCACCACCGTAGGGTGAAGCCAGATGCCCAGGTAACTGCTTTAGGAAGCCAGAGGAATGACACTCCAGTGCTAGAGGAGAAGATGTGATGCCTGTTTTGTCGAGAGGGAAGGGAGGGAGTTGTGTGACATCACACAGCTCTTGTTAGTAGCAGGGTCCAGTGGCGCATGCTTCAAGGGGACGCGATTACAGAGGCTGTTGGTCTGCACGTTAGGGTTTACAAGGACCTTATCTGACAACACTCGGCATTGTTGCCTGATCAGTATCACTAAGAAGACAGTGTTACCTTAAAGAAAATATCCAGGAGGTCAAAGTTTTCCTGATTCCAAGAGGTGTTCTCCCCAGCTCATTACGAGTTGTTGAAATTTCCCCAGGTTTAGAGGTAATTAGTAGACATAATTGATTCGAAAGGGCTTTAGGTTGAGAATCTACGGAAAAGTCCGAGGTCGGTCATGGAAAACAGGAAGTTGACGGTAGCTGCAAAATTGCAACTGAGAGAAATGTTCTCCAAATTCAAACAAGCCTTGAAAAAGCTGTTAACCACAGAGTGGCAATTTACCAGTAAATAAATACTGGCCACACAGACATTCCCATTTCCCACAGCCATGAGATGTGGGAGTTAAAAAGAATGGATTATTTTATTTCTCACCCTCTTTCATTTTATTCTTGCTCGTTAGTGGAGAAACGATCTTGGACAGGAAAATCACATTAGAACTTTGATAAGTTGCTTTTTGAAATAGAGTTGTTTCCATGCCACAGACATTTGGAGCAAAGTATGTTTATTGAAATATATTTTTATAGAAAATATTACAGAACCTGTAATTGAAAACTTATGGCAGTATTTCGGGGAGTGATATGTTCTTAATGTTAATTTGTGGATTCGCTCTGAACTCCCTTCTGCTGTTTTAGAACCATTGGCTGAGTGAATGTTTTCCAAGAGTCTCTTCAGATCTAAACTGTGTTTCATGGAATGGAGTATTTGGTGCTTAAATAATGTATAAATCCAGTTGGACAGAATCTGCCTGTCAGTTTTATTAACTTTGACCTTTTTCTCCCATTATAAAGATGGTTCGGTAAATATTTAATGGGCCCCTTATAGATCTTGCCAGTCGGAGCTGTGTTCCTGGAAACTGGGATGCGTATATATGATTAACAAATGTCGCTTAATCACTGTGAGTCAGCTTTGAAGGGCAGGTTTTGTTTTTTTGGGAAGAGGAGTCTCTGTGTGCTCTTAGAGGTGCACTGTATGTTAAGAGTGCCCAAGATGGCAGAAGGTTTAAAGGAACCCTTTAAAAGAAAGCAGCGAGCATGCATTTCTGCTGTTTTGGGGGTTTTTTGTTTGTTTGAGCAAATGATCAAAATGATGCCAGGTGGGCGAAATCACGCTGCCACTCTGCATAGTTAGCAGGACTCTGCCACTGGAAGAGTCAGCAGGGCCGGAATGGCTGAGCTTGCATGGACCCTAATAAGATACAGGGAAGAAGGAGAGCCAAAAGGAGAGACGATTCCTTGAGCCAGGAAGGGACCCCTGCCAAGCTGTCTTTCCCTTTAATTCCATAAAGCCCCATGCATATTGCACTCATTGCAAATTCTGGTGGGGAGGATCGAAACCCAAGTAGCTGACATTTTGAAACATTGTCTTTCAAACTTGTACTGTCCCTTGCTTCCATTGATTTCCCATTTAAGAAATCTGTAGGAGAAAAACAAATTTGAGCAAAATTCATTGGTCCAAGATGAGTTGTTAGAGCCAAATTATGCCCCCCCTTTTCCACCCTGAGAAGAACTCCATTTTTATTATGAATGTGATATATCTTTGTCTTGTATTGTTCAGCCATGAGGCTCCCACAGCAAATCGACCAAGTAAATCAAGAGCCTGTTAAAAAGCAATATGGATGCTCCAAACGCAGACATTTCAGTCTTACTGGGTCACTGGATATTTTCATTTTTTATAGCCACTTTCAAGAAGCAGATCATTTCAATTGGTTTTCTTTTCTTTCACTCTCTATTTGTGTGCAGCCTGGTGGCTTTAGGTGAGGCCATTTATTGTTCTGAACGTTATTACCCTTTGCATCCAGGGCCCAGCCCCTTTGATACGGTGGTCACCACTTTCGTTACCATGAACTGTAGGGTAGCTGACTCTGCAAAGGAAATCTATGCCTTGGAAGAGCATTTTGAAAAGACATTGATTCAGAGCTTCAGAGTGAATGACTATTTGTATGTTTAGTTAATTCTAAATAAATGTTTGAAAGACCTTGCTTAATTTGGGAAGGGAGGAAGAAACATATTGGATGTTATAAATGGTCTCAATCCAAATTCTTAGCTTGGCATTTTCACATTTGAATGTTTTATTTACATCTGTTCAAAATTGGGATACCTTTCAAGGATAATTTTATTATAGGGAGATTGATGACAGCTCTTACAATCTAAAACACAAAAGTATGGGATTAGAAAAGGAAGATAGCAATCATTGTCACATGTCAGATTGGATATCAGCCTCACTTGGCAAAGAGGGAGGATGATGAGTGGTATTTTAAAACAAAAGCTCCTGCTGGTGAGATTTGGGGGTGGCGGGGAGAGACTGACTACATTGGGGCACGAGGGAACTTTCTGCAGTGATGGACATTATCTGTACCGTGATGGGGGTGGGGGGAGCAGTTTCACAGGTATATACATGATCAAAACTCCTCAAACTGTATGCTTAAAACGTGTGCATTTTATTTCATGTAAATTGTAACTCAGTAAAGTGGATGTTTTTCTCCAAGTCCTGTCTGGTTTAGAATTAGGCAGCATTTCTTCTCTTTTCCAATAGCAAAATTAAGGTCTAGAGAAGTAAAATGACGTGTCCTGAGCGGTTTGTCCAGAACAAAGCGAAGGATACAGGCCCACTTCCAGAGCCCGCTTAAAGTATTTTGCCTCCTTACCAATTGTTCCGATTGCGTGTGTACAGAGTAAAATGAACTTCTCCATCCACTTCCCTTCAGTGAGCCTGGACCCATTTATATACTTGGCTGTGGGCTGTACTCAGGAGCCTATCCTTAGGATTGACACTTGTCTCTCCACCACTGGGAACAGTGGCCCAGTGGTTCTGAAGGCTGAGGCCGACCTGTGCTGTGTTCCGTATATGTTTGTGATAAGCCACGCTGTGCTCCCGGTTTACTCGAGCAGACTACCGAGTTACGTGGCTTTTATTATTAGCAAGAGTTCCGAGAACTAATTTGTCTTTAAGGAATCCCTCAGGATCTTATTATAAAAAATGACATAGGCTGTAGAAAACCATTTATAGAAAGCACGTATGAATGGTAGTGAAAAAATAAAGAAGAAGGTAACAGTGACCTAGGTTCTACTACTTAGGAATATACTGTTCACATTTAAGAGACCACCCTTTTACATGCCTCTTTGTTGACAGTGTAACCTGTATCCTAATCAACAACATGATGCTGTAAAGTTCTTTCCATTATCTCAGCCAAGTTCCCGGCTGTTGATGGCCATTCAGATCGCCCCCAGTTTCTCATCGTTGTGCAATGCTGTGCCCAACAACCTTGACCACGTTTCCTTTCCTGTCTGTCTCGTCCCCTCGCAAATACGTTCCTCGAGGCAGAATGTTAGTAGCTGTATTTGCGGTGATTTGAAATGTTCTAAGGTGGCGGGGGGGGGGGTGGTGTGTGATATATCAAGTGTCGATAGTTTCACGGCCTTTGTCCTCCTTTTACCAAATGTCATTTTTCTCCCCTTTTCGTTCCGGCTCTTTCTGCAGTTGCAGTACCACGCGGGCCTGGCGTCCGGCCTTTTGAACCAGCAGTCGTTGAAACGTTCTGCTAACCAGATGGGGGTATCCGCCAAGCGCAGACCAAAGGCCCAGCCCACCACGCTCGTCCTGCCGCCTCAGTGAGTAAGGGGTTTGCGAAAGCTCTTCCGTCTTGGGTGAGCTCTACTTGGTGCTTGGTTTTGGCCCACGGAAAGTCATTTTTGTGAGACCGTTCCTTCTTTTGAAAAAGGGCTCCGCTGAGATTAGAAACCGAGCACGCGGGTAACATATCTTGTATAGATCTCAAGTGAAGCAGTTGTGACACCGTTCGTAAATGACATATTTGGTGCGTGGTTCTTTTCTTCCCCCCACCTGGGATTGTAAGATACCTTACAGCCTTTTATTTATTTCTCCGTCACGTTCCCAAAGTTGGCAGAGCCGTAAGTACGGCTGACGAGACAGCTGAGGAGCACGTTTTGAGAAAGCTGGAGGCCACCTAGAAATCTGGGAGAGCTGGGATCAGAGTCGTGCCGGGCTCACTTGCCCTTTTTTAAGCGAGTAAAATACGACCCCTTCTTTTTCCTAGTAGGAGAGATAAGAGAGACTGTAAGGTCGAGAACACGTTCAGCCTTCACACAGGTGTCCACCCACATCGGGCCGCGTGGCCACCACGTCCGGGATCCCTTGAGGGCTCCTCCCCGGGTTCCCAGTCGGTGCCCTACCCAAGTTTAACACTGTTCTACCTTCTTTGAACGGTTACTTTTACCTGTTCTTGAACTTTGTATAAATGGAGTCACACGACACATAATCTTTTGTTATCATCTCTTTTTCACTCCACACAGTGTCTGTTGGATTCATCCAGGTTGTTTGTTCTTTTTTGTTGCTCTCTCGAATATGCCACGGGTGATTCATCCATTTCCCGGTTGGGTTGTTTTGTGCCAGAAGCCCTAGTGGATGAAGGCCAGGCTCACCCAATGTGGAATCAGAAATGCAAACACACCAGGGGCTCCTGGGTAGCTCGTTGGTTGAGCGTCTGACTCTTGATTTCGGCTCAAGTCATGATCTCGCTGTTCATGGGCTCGAGCCCTGCATCAGGCTCTGTGTTGAGCCTGGAACCTGCTTAAGATTCTCTCTCTTTCCCTCTGCCCCTCTCCCCCTCATGCTTACACTCTCTCTGTAAAAAAAAAAAAGAAGGAAAGAAAGAAAGAAACGTCAACACACCAGTCTTTGCTGATAGCTTTTCTGTGAGCGCACACACTCCCCATAGAGAGGCGGTACTCCCAAATGGCTTGGCTTGGACTCTAGACACATTCCCTAGCCTGTCCTGCCCTCCTGTTGTACCCTCTTTTGGTTACATCCTCAGTTACAAACTACACTTGACACCTTGAACAATGCGGGGGTTATGTTACAGGCACAAAGAGCTGTATATAACTTTTGGCTCCCCCAAAGCTTAACCACTGATAGCCTGATACCGACCGGAAGCCTACAGATGACATAAACAGTCGATGAACACTGATTGTATATGTTAAATGTATTATATAGCCTCACAATAAAATAAGCTAGAGGAAAGAAATGTTATTAAGAAAATCATAGGGAAGAGAAAATACGTTCACAGTACCGTATTGGAGAAAAAGCCGCGTGTAAGCGGACTCAGGCACTTCCAACCCGGATTGTTCAAGGCTCAACCATACTTTTTAAAATTTCCAGCCCTGAGCAGTGTTTCCGGGTAAGACTCGGTTGTTTGCCTTTACACAAGATCTCTTTTCTTTTCTTTTGGAGGAGCGAATATTTATCATACCTACTATCTGCCAGGCCCTGTCCTAGGCTGTGGGGACCCAGTCATGAGCAACACAGATGTGGTCCCACCTTCCTGAAGCTTTTTGTTTGCTGGGGGGAAAAGGCCAAACCAAACAAAAAGCACCCCTAAACAAAGTAACAAGCTCATATAATAATTTCTGGTTAAGATTGGTGCTTAGAAAAGACGATGTAGGGTGGTAAGGGGTGGGAGCGGGGGGAGACTGCTTAGATCAGGAGGTGGGGGGGGGGGTCTGAGAAGGCCTCTCCGAGGAGGAGACATTTGGTGCAGAAAGGCCAGTGGAGAACTGGGAGGTCACTGGGGATGCCTCTGGGGGTCTTGTCCCTCGCCGGTGGACACTCACACCACCCCTTCTAGGATTTTAGGGTTTTCGTCACAATTTAATGTTTGCTTCCAGGATAAGATGAACGGGACCAACCATGCACAGCTGCGTGTTCCTCAGAGACTTTCAGGGATGCCAGACCGAGAGTTTTTTCCTCTTTGGCAGAAAGCTTCTTTTTTTAATTTTATTTATTTATTTTTTAACGTTTGTTTATTTTTGAGACAGAGAGAGACAGAGCATGAAGCGGCGGGGCGGGGGGGGGGGGGGGGCGGGGGTCAAAGAGAGAGGGAGACACAGAATCTGAAGCAGGCTCCAGGCTCTGAGCTGTCAGCACAGAGCCCGACGTGGGGGTTGAACCCACAGACCGTGAGATCATGACCTGAGCCGAAGTCGGGCGCTCAACCGACTGAGCCACTCAGGCGCCCTGGCAGAAAGGTTCTTAAGGAACATTATCTGTTGTTTCTTGTATGTTGATTTGGTGATTCTGCCAATCTCCAACTTTCAGTCCTCTGTAGTCTAATGGGCCTTGTAACTTGTCATTTTCCCCACATGGATTGTCTACTGAGGCAAGATGTTTGGCGAGAAGTGAAAGACTTTCTAATGGTCCCATAAGACTGGAGCCAAAAAGTGTTTGTTGCCGACTCTCTCTTGACAAAAGTCAGCTCTTAACCCATCTGTTCGCCATTTGTTAATTTGCATCGGCTTGAAACCTGTTTACAGGTGACGTGCTATTATGAGGACACTTAGAAACTATTTTCAGCACCGAGGCAATCAACAGACTCTGTTCTCATGCCAAAAAAAAAAAAAAAAAAAAAAGGTGTTCACAACTGTCATTATAAATTTATAATAAATCACTCAAAATACTTCGTTTCAAAGAGAAGAGTGGTTACTGTGTCCTAAGAATACAACGTTGGAATGATTTCCTATACTTAGTAGCCTGTTTCCTGTGAAAATTGACTGCCGCCTTTTCACATCATTGAGCTTTTGGGGCTCATGTTATCCTGGATCCCTTCAGAGACCTGTCCAGTAGGCAGGATCTATATCTAAAGGACATTCAGTGCCTTTTTATTGAGCGCCTACTATGTGCTTACTGTGTTAGAGTCAGGAATAGAAATACCAATAAGACATAGCTGCTGGACTAATTGAATTAGAAAATATTTTAAAATGAAAACATAGGCCACTAGTAATATATATATAGAAACCAAAGATTACAAAAAAAGGAAAACATGACAGTACTGTCACCCTGAGAAAGTTATTGTTAAGGTTTTGATGGATATTATTCTCGACTTCTATGCATATATAATTTTTAAAAACAAGAAACAACCTCCAAAAAGGGTTGTATTGTAATGTCCCGTATCACATCTCCACACTTACTGAGCGTAGCTGTTAGACATTAGTGTGATTTTGCGGAACATAAAATTTGCATATTAATCATACACGTTATGGTTGTATTGGGAAGAACACTACTGATTATAACATTTTTTTTTTTTTTTTTGTTATAAGCACGACATGACCATAAACTGACTTTGTCATTAGGGAAATCCCTTATAAAACAACACCCAAATCTTCCAGGGCTGGCTGCATTAGCTAGCTATCGCTGTGTAACAAATCACCCCAAAACGTGTTAGTCTGACAGCAGTAAACATAATCTCTCACGTGTTCTGTGGATCAGGAGTCTGAGAACGGCGGACTGGGTGGTCCTGGCTCAGTCTCTCATAAGATTGCAGTCAGATGTAGGCAGGGATGCAGTCATCTGGAGGTTGGACTGAGGTTTGAAGGTCTTGTCCACGGTGGCTCCCTCACGTGGCAGGCACGTTGGTGCCGGCTGTCGACAAGAGACCTCAGTCGCCCTCCACGGGACGCTTGAGTACCCTCATGACTGCAGGTGACTTGTCCCCGAATAGGCCATCTAAGAGAACGAGAGCCAGGAGGACTTTATCCTTTTTATGACCCAGCCTCAAAGGCACAGCATCCATTCCGCCCCATTCTGTTGGTTAGGAATGAATTTCTAAGTCTCATGTCCGAGGGGAGGGGACGAGGCTTTCCCTTTTGAAGGAAGGAGTGGAAAGAATCTGAGGACGTTATTTTAAAACAAAACACACCTCAGTCGCCAATGGAGAGAATCCTTGCACAGAGGGAGGAATGGCTGAGCCCACAGGAAGCCCCGTTCACTTATTTACTCAGCAAATATTTTCTCAGGGCCTATATGCGTTTAGTTCTCTGCACTGTGCTGGGGATTTGGAGATGAGGAAGATAGAATTTTGGCTTTCAGGAAGCTCTGAGCAGAAAGAGAGGAACAAACAAGTAGCAGGGAATCCTGGTAACGTGTGCCAAGTCCCGAGGATACGACCCCAAAGTGCTCGAGAAGGCCACAGGCAGGGTGCTGAGATTGACTCACGCTTCGGGGGGGGCCCGGCCAGACTTCACTGAATTTCTCCACTGCCGGGTGTAAAGGATGGAGGCTGAACTTTATTAAGGGAGCTCGATGCTTTCTCGCACAGGCTTACGGGATTCTAAGGAAAGGTTTTATGTGTCAGCAGCGGAGGGCCAGTGCTGGGCTCCAGACCCCTCCTCCTCTGGAGCTCTGTTGGTGCGGTGACCGATGGGTTTCTGCATTGGCTTGCGTCGGCATCTGGATGGCAGTAAGGCTACACAAGGCCACGGGCTCGGCCTAAGTGTGCCGAGACCACAGGCACGGCAAGAACGCGGGAGGTTTGTACGGCGTGTTTGTTTTTGAAATGCGGTTGGCTTGAACAGTAGCAGTCTTTGAAGACTCAGTGTCCCCTGAGTTCCCGGAGGATTAGCGATTCGTGAGATTAATGATTCGTCTTTTTCTTCTCCTCCAAAGAAGCTGGGTGGAAGACAAAGATGTCGTTCCGTTCCGTGATGAAAGCTCTTTTGTCACGTGTCAGCGGATGAAGCGACCTCCCTCCTGTGACTCCCGAGTGCTCACGTCAAGTCTCTTGCAGAAGGGGCATTGGCGTTGCCAGAAAGGAGCCGTGTCCCCTGTTCCTGGGCAAACTCGATCGGGCTTTTGACCCTTTGTAGGATCGAGATCAGCTGGAGAGCGGCTGTCTTACTCGACTGATCTGCAAGTTGCACGTGGAGATAGCTGCGTGTGTCAGATGGAAGCGTGTTTGTGCTCGCTCGGTAGTGTCAGCGCCCTGACACGTTGTCCCGTGTGCTCTTGTGCTAACACGGGATGTTGGTTTTAATCCATAAACCAGGCTGAATGGCCCGTGGCGCCTGGCATCGGCCTGAACACATGCTGGCTCTCAGGGCAGCGAGGCAAAAGAACACTTACGTGTTCTTATTTTGCACACCTAGATCTCATTTCGATTTGAGGGAAAAATCGTTTTACAGACATGTTATTTTTAAAAATACTACCTCCCATCCCCCGGAAGTCGTGGGGACAGGCAGTTTCTTTTGTGCCTTTTTGTGCCTTTCCTGGAAAGGTCCTGACTGCCAAATTTTTTAAGGGCACTTTGGGGGCGCCTGGGTGGCTCAGTCGGTTAAGCGTCTGACTCTTGATTTCAGCTCAGGTCATGATCTCACAGTTCGTGGGATCGAGTCCCGTGTTGGGCTCCACACTGAGCGTGGAGCCTGCTTGGGACTCTCCTTCTCCCTCTCTCTGTCCCTTCCTGCTCTCAAAATAAGTCATAAATAAACTTAAAAAGATAAAATAAATTAAGGGCACCTTCCCTTTCACAGGCTACCTTTTCTCTAGTCACTTGGGATACGCGGTCCATGCTGCCAACCGGCAACAGCCCTTCCTCTTGTCCAGTGTGTCCACCCTCCCAGCTACTCCGAGCCATGTGTCCCCTGGTCTCCTTTCTCTCCCACGTGTCAGGATTCCCCTTTCTCCTAGTTTATTTCCAGCAGTGTGCAAACACGCTCACCCAGACCCGCCTCCCGTAGGAAGACCTGGCTCATGATCCCGCGTCTGCCAGCTCCCACCCCCACTCTCTCCTCGTGACAGCGCGACTTCTCGAAACAGTTGACTGTGGTTCTCTCCAGCTCCGCGACCAGGCCAGCACTGTTCTGATTTCTATCGCCGTACCCTAGTCTTGCCTTTTCTAGAACTCCACATAAATGGAGTCATGCAGAACATAGTATTCTCTTTCCAGTTTCTTTTGCTCAACGTGATGGTTTGGAGACTCATTTATGTTGTATGTGTCCGTGGTTTGTTCCGTTTCATCGCCGAGTGGTGTTCCTTGGTGTTCTTTGGAGTCTGCTGGCACCATTTCCTCCACGTTTTGCATCTGTTTCGATATCACCTCATACCTTTCAGAGTGCCGGGAGCCTTGCTGCTCCGGTTCGTGGATGACCTACCCCGGGTTTGAGTAACAAAAACAGCACGCAGGGACAAGTGTTGCTGGAAAGAAATGCCACCAATTCAGGAGGTAGCAGGGATAATGACTCGGCACATACACCTAGGGGTTCCAGTGTTTGAACAACAGATTGCCTTCGGTAGGGCCACTAATTTGGCTGTGGGAGTTTAACTGACGGAGGCTCATTTTTCCGCCACTACCTTGCACGCTAATTCCCAGGAAGATCATCGACTTGAAATTACACACGGTGCTTGTACAGATGATTGGACTCTTTCCAAGATGTGTGGTAAATGCTGCTTCTGTTCTTGAAAGGCAGAGGCTCATGTTGTCTTTTGCTTAACGTGAAACCAACAGGAATCGCAGAGAGCAAAGCAGTGGCATAAATCTGTCCTTGGCGATGGTGATGAATGAGGGCGGGAGCCTCTCGTGGTCATTGGTGTTTCAACCGAGCAAGGCCAATATCTGCCAGGACGAAGTGCACTACACCCGGGGCCTCTTCCTGTAGCTTCCTGGCCATTACATCGTTATCTTTCCTGTTGCCGATTTTCAAGACTTTTTTTTTTTTTTTTTTTTTTTTTTTAACGTGTTGTTCCCCTCAGCCACACAGATATGAAACTCCAGGTTTCTGAGGTTGCTCTGCCATTCCAAAAACCTTGATGCAGATGTTTGAGTAGCAACTGTGGACGTGCCTCCTTGCAGGGACCTAATTTGCTTCTTGACTACTTGAGCTTTTGTTTTGCCTCATGAGGATCTTGGTATTTTCGTCGAGGGCAGAATTTCGTAATATGTCGATAAGTTTATATTAAATTCTTCCACTTAGATGATGATGGGAGCCCTTGAACGAGAATATTTCGCATCCCTCTTTATTGGAGTTTCGTTTGCCTCCGAGCAGACCAACGGTGAATAAACCATGAACGAGGAGCACACTGGTTCATTGCCGTGAGCTTTAGAAATGCAGAGTGTTGTGTCTTGAATCCCTTTCTCCTGGGATGCTTATTCCACAGGTCGACTCTTCCTGAGTTTGGGCTGGTGAGCCGAGCAGGTGTCCTGCCTGTACCGAGTGTCCCCGAAAAGGAATAGAGAACTTGGCGGCTGTGAGTTTCCTGAGTTTTGGAAAAGTCATCAAAACTCGAGGAGGAACTCACTAAATCCTTCTTTCCCCTACCGGCAAGTATTAAGTAACAATATTCATTAAATACCACTGAGAGGCTGTGTAATAAAGAAATAATCCCAGGCCTTGGTGGCTGTAACTCTCCAGAAGAGTTGAAATTGAGAATATAATTAAAGATTAAAACATTGTTTGCATTCTAGAACATGGAGAAATCTTTGTCTCCATTGCGGGACCATATTAATAAGGGAGAGATCAGATTCCAATAACCAGCAGTGCACAGGCTCATTTATTCGCACCAGCCGCGCGTCAGCTGTCTGACTCAGGGCTGCTGTTGTCTTTTCCCTACAAGGCTGGCGCCGTGTCCCAGAAACGGTGAGAGACACTGGCCCCTTCGCAAAAAGCGTATCCACATCTCTTTGGGGTCCCGAGTTTGGATAGCAACGTGCACACGGCAAGAGTTACCTGTGTGTACGGATCTTCACTTCTTTAATTCGTCATCTCCCCCCGTTTTGTGAACAACATTATCTTCGGTCTGTTAGTTTCAGCCAGTTTTCTGTCCGAAGGTGAGAAGGTTGGTAGAGACAGGCGCGCCTGCCTCTTGCAGGGGTTCGTAATGGGGACCGGGAGAGCGGGGAGAGCACCGTGACGTGTCAGGCCATCTTGACGGTGACGGAAGGACTCCCTCGGTGTCCAGAGCTCCACGGAGCCAGCCTGCGCTCCCGGCCCCCTGAGTGGGAGCCGGGGTTGGGGGGGGGCCGGGGCCTCGCGCGGCTGCCTTGTAAGAGTCTCCCCTCGTGAGCTCTATTTCACTTGCTCCCCCTGCTGTTTTGTGGCTCTTCACAGTTGTTCGGTTTCCGTCTGCCTCGAAATAGAATCAGAAGGCGTTCTGAGGCCCAGGGTGCAGACTTGTCTTCCCGGACGTCCGGTCCGCCCTCCTGCCTCGCTCTCCTTGCTCTCCAGGGTGTCTCGTGTGGGGGCTCGGAGGAGACACAACGCGCTCAGTAAAAGTTCTTGCAAAGTCCTTTCTCCTGTGTTTATGTGCCCGTGTGATTGGCAGGTAGAGAAGGGAAGGGTCTCTGCCTCTCTCTCTCTCTCTTTCTCTCTCTCTCTCTCTCTCTGTCTCTCTCTCTCTCTCTGTCTCTCTCTCTCTCTCCCGGCCTGTCACTGGGACAAGAAAAATGTGGTCCACTGACTGGGCAGGAAGAAACCCTCAACTCCTCACTGCTGTGATGCTCGGCTCTGGAGCTCTTCCCGTGGCATTTGCCACTGTCCACAGTATGTTTTGGTTGGGCTGGAAACTCCTTGGGAACCAGGGCTCCCTGCGTCTCCCGTCCAGCCTCGACTGGCTGAACAGACAAGTACCACAGGCTGGTTCCCCTCTGTGTGACCCCCCCACCCCCTCCGCCGCTGGGCGATAAGGTTGAGAACACCTTTTGACGAGATGCTTACTGCCCATGGCTATTAGTAAATCAGAAATGTGAGCGTTGGGTATTTAAATGGCCGGGAACCAGGTACCACTTGGACCGACAGAAATGCCCGCGGTGGCGGGGACTTCGAGGTGTGGGTGTGGCCCTGCTGAGTGAGGATGGCTAGGACTGGATCTGAGGCTCGGGCGGCAAGCAGGGCCCGGAAGCTGGGCCGAGGCCTTGCAGCGGGTTCCTGCAGGGAGCCGCGGGCCCTGGGGGCTCATGAGCAGGGGCCCGTGTATGGAAAGTGGTATATTAGGGCGATTAATCAAGTAGCAGAATGCAGATAAATAAGGTAGTCCTTTGTAGCTGTTTAAAAGATAATTGGTTCATGTTACTTATCTTTTATCCCCTCTCTTTGGGCAGGAGAAAAATCTCTGGGAGAAATCAACGAGGAATCCCTCATAAATATTAATGCAAAAATCTGTCTATGGAGAATAAATATAGGGACATTTTGTTTTAAATGCTCTATGTCGTTGTGCTTCATTAGCATAGATGTCATAGAAGCTCCTTTTCTCCCCTTGAGAGACCGTATTTAGTTCTGCTAATAGCCGCCCGCTGAAATCTGTGGTGTGTCGCTGATTGTCATCCTTTCGATGGACAGAATGGCTTTGCCCTCCTGCTTCAGCCAGAGGGTTTCCATCCTCAGAAGTGCTGGCCCATGGCAGGAAGCCAGGAGGAAGTCCAGGATCATGTCTTACTAGCTGGAACCTCCGTCTGGACCTTTGCTTCGTGCTGTCTGGCCACCTACTGTGTCTGTGTGCGTGTACCCGTGCGTGTGCGTGCATGTGTGTTTATACTTGTCACTCTGTAACCATTGCCCAGGCATTTTCTACAGGCTAGGTGTTTGCTTGATCAGGCTGGAACTCTAAAGGTGCAGAGTTCCTGCTGTATGCAGACAGACGAGACACAGAATGAGCTCCGTTAGGAGCATGTTAAGTTGGAGGAGCTCTAAGTCTTTTTTATTAAAAAATTTTTTTAATGTTTATTTCTGAGACAGAGAGAGACAGAGCATGAGCAGGGGAGGGGCAGAGGGAGAGGGAGACACAGAATCAGAAGCAGGCTCCAGGCTCTGAGCTGTCAGCACAGAGCCTGACGTGGAGCTTGAACCCACGCACCATGAGATCATGACCTGAGCCGAAGTCGGACGCTCAACCGATTGAGCCACCCAGGTGCTCCTAAGGAGGAGCTCTAAGTCTTGAGTGAAAGGATATGACGGACTCATGTTGAGATCCCCGTCTTCCCCCTTCTCAACAGTACGTGTGTCAGAGTGGGGGGGGGGTGGGGGGGAATATGATAAAAATTAGCTACTAACTGTTGAAACTGGGGATGAGAA
Source organism: Leopardus geoffroyi (assembly GCF_018350155.1). Classification (NCBI taxonomy): domain Eukaryota; kingdom Metazoa; phylum Chordata; class Mammalia; order Carnivora; family Felidae; genus Leopardus; species Leopardus geoffroyi. Next base: position 89,949,524 of record NC_059342.1, on the reverse strand, counting down.
CGTAATACTGTTGATGAGCTCATCATACTGTTTTATCTACTTTTAAGTGTATCTGAATATTTTCACAATAAAGTGTTTTTAACATATGAGTCTGGAACTTACATTGTTGTTGAAGAAATGGTTTTGGTGATCAGCATTGTAGGGGTGGTAGGGAAAATGCCAGAGTGGATAGAATCCCCGGTGGGGGGGGTGGTGGGGAGGGTTCTGAAGGGAGACCAGAGGAGGGCCAGCAAAGGAGGAGTCAGCCCTCCCGCCCAGCCCTTCCCCTCTTGGTGGCCCTGCAGCCTCTTACTGTCTGGTTCTGGTCCTGGCCTCACTCTCAGCTGTTCTGACCTGTGTTTGTCCCAGACCTGTTGTGACACAGCCTGGAATTTCAGTCCCAGTGTCTTCCCTAGATACTGAATCAAAGAGAAATCGCGTAAAATAGACAACTATAGTAAAGAACTTGGCCATTAGGCACCAAGTCAAATGTGGCAGCCTGCAGAATCGTTTTAAAAATTATATTTTGTTGTACGGGTGCCCGGGTGGCTCAGTCAATTAAGCGTCCGACTTCAGCTCAGGTCATGAACTCACAGTTCATGAGTTCGAACCCCATGTCGATCTGTGTGCTAACAACGCTGAGCGTGGATCCCTCTTCGAGTTCTGTGTCTCCCTCACTCTGCCCCTCCCCTGCTCACACACACTGTCTCTCTCTCGTCTCTCAAAAGTAAACATTAAAAAAAATTTTTTTTAATTATATTTCGCTGTATCTGCTAATTGTGTTTCTCCTTTACAAGGTGATTTTATCCAGGAAGACAGCTGTCTGGTGTGGTTATGACATCACTCTGGCCATTACTGGTGAAGGAAGGGAAGAAATGGGTGGTCGTATCATACAGCTCATCCGATAGAAGCTGGATCTTTTTTTTTTTTTTCCTCTTCGCACTATTTAAAATCTATTTTTGCATAACAAAGAGCCAAAGTTTCAGGATTGTTAGTCACCATTTCGCACTCTGCCTTTCTATCTAATGCTGTTTGCAACTGAAACTGCTCCCCTGCCCCCCCCCCCCCAACGTCTTTCTGTTCTTTCTTAATGGAGAGTCATTTCAGTGGTCTTTTGATGTGTGTGTCTTTTTCTTTCTGTCACTCTGCCCTGAGGCTATTAGTAACCCGTAGATTTTGGCCCAGAAAGTCCCTATTTAGGGTTGAGAGTGATCAAGAAGCAGTAGCCAGTTTCTCTGTTCACCTTTGCTGAAAACCATTCCATAAGCTCTAACGAGAACAGTGACCCCAGTCACATGAGAGCAGGAGAGAGTGGGAAATGGCTCCGTCTCTTAGCTTGAGACTCTTAGGGCAGGGTGGATTTTGATCTGGTTATACTAGTCGCTCTGATAGTCCTCATTCAGGCTTTTTAAGTAAGAAAACGTGAAAAAAACCTGTTTTCAGAGACACCGTCTCCCCAAGCTTGCTTAGTGTGTCATTGCCTTTCTGTTCGGAAGCAATCTCTCAACCTCGATTAAGCTCTGAGCTCAGGGCCTGCTCGTCCTTGGGGTGAGCTGTCAAGGTCAGTTCTCACTCTGGGGACATTCTGCCAGCGGGGTGGTGCAGGCACACCGGGGGGATGTTGCAGGCTTGGTTCTAGACCACCGCCATAAGGGTAGATATTGTAATAAAGCGAATCAAATGAAAACTCTGGTTTCCCAGCTCATATAAAAATTGTGCTTACGCTCTACTGTAGTGGTTTTTTAAAAATTTTTGTTATGTTCATTTATTTTTGAGAGAGAGAAACTGAGTGTGAGTTGGGGAGGGTCATAGAGAAGAGGGAGACACAGAATCGGAAGCAGGCTCCAGGCTCTGATACGTCAGCACAGAGCCCGATGCGGGACTCGAACTCACGAGCCTCGAGATCATGAGCTGAGCCGAAGTCGGATGCTTAACGGACTGAGCCACCCAGGCGACCCTACACTATACCGTAGTTCTATTAAGTGTGCAGTAGCATTACGTCTGCGAACAATGCATATACCTCAATTAGAAAATATTAGCATTGCTAAAGAATGCTAGTCATTATCTGAGTTTTCAGTGAGTTGCAGCCACTGATTACAGATCACGATGGCAATATAACATTAATGAAAAAGTTTGAAATAGTGCGAGAGGTACCGACATGTGGTACAGAGACTTGAAGTCAGCGAATGCTGTTGGACAGGTGGTGCCGATAAACTTGCTCAATGCAGGGTCGCCACAAACCTTTGATTGGGAAAGAATGCAGTAGAGTGCAGTAGAACGAGGTGTGTCTGTGGCGGACCAGGTGGGCTCCCAAGCAGAAGGACCAGCCAGCCAGATGTGGGGACCCAGCCCTTGTCAGAGATGAGGGAGCCTGTCGAGCAGTGTCGCCCAGCCCTGGCTGCACGTTAGAATCACATGGGGGGCTCTTTGCAAGGAGAGGCCCCATTACGGACATTCAGAAACAGTTCCCAGGAAGATTCCTGTTTGCATCTGAGATTCAGAACCGCTGCTGCGGGCGGGTCGTAGGGGGCACTCCAGGGATGGAGGTGTCTGGGAAAACTGCCGTCGGGACATCTCTAGGAGGAGGGAGTAACCATTATGGGGAGACTCGGCCAACCTTGTGCTTATGGCCTTAACTCCACACGTGGGAACCTGCTGGAACTTAAAAGTCAAAAGAAGGCGGATCCTAATTTGATTGCTGCCTCATCAGCTCCCAGATGTATCCAGGGTTGCCAGAACATTCCCCTGACCAGTTGTAGCTTGTGACCCTTGGGTCCACAGAAAAGACAGTCTGACTTTTTTTCCTTTGGGTAGATTTTTTATTTTATATTGTGGTTTGGTCCCTCTAGTTAAATTAGTATCTCTAACTAAGCATGTTGCATTGTCATTAAAGACGCTTTTAGATGTATTTATGTCAATCAGAACTATACAATTCAGTTCATTGCAAATCTGATGCGATTTTTTTGTCTTCACAGCTTTATTTTTTAAAAAATTTTTTTAAAAATTATTTTTCTTTATTTTTGAGAGGCAGAGAGAGACAGGGCATGTGTGGGGGAGGGGCAGAGAGAGAGGGAGACACAGAATCCGAAGCAGGTTCCAGGCTCTGAGCTGTCAGCACAGAGCCCTACTCAGGGCTCAAACCCATGAACTGTGAGATCATGACCTGAGCCGAAGTCGACGCTCCACTGACTGAGCCACCCAGGCGCCCCCTCACAGCTTTATTTTTTAAGAGCTTTCTTGCACCTGTCTAAAGTCTATAAAATTTGACATATGTATATACCTGTGAAATCATTGCCTTACTTACCGTTATCAAGATAACGAACGTATTCATCACCCCAGAGGTCTCCTCGTGCCCCTCTATAATTCTGCTCACCCCACACCTCCACCCCACCCCGGTAACCACTGGGCTGCTTTTTGTCATTATGGATTAGTTTACATTTTCTAGAAGCTTATAGAAATGGAATCGCACAGTAGATACTTTTTAAAATGTGCCTTTTTTACTCAGCATAATTATTTTGAGATTCATCTGTATTGTTGCACGTATCAGTAGACCATTTCTTTTTACTGCTGTATTTCATTCCACTGGATGGATACGACCACACTTTGTTTATCCATTCAGCTGTTGCTGGCTATTTGGGTTGTTTTTCGTTTTTTACTACTGCTAATAAATAATTCACGTACAAATCTTTGTATGGACGTACGCTTTCATTTCTGCTGGGTGAACACTTAGGAATACAGTATCTAGGCCACGTGGCAGGTGTATGTTTAACACTAAGAAATTGCCAAATTGTTTTTCCAAGTGATTAGAGTTCTAGTTGCCCTGTGTCCTCGCCAACACTTGGTATGGTCAGTCTTTGTAATGTTAGACATGCTGATAGGAACGTAGTGGCTGTGTGGCTGTAATGACTAATGACGTCGAGCATCTTTTCACATGCTTAGTTACCATCTGTGTAACTTCTTTGGTGAAGTGCGGAAAAGAAGTTGAGGCCTACTACATGAGAAAGTACTTTTGAGAAAGTTACTTTGATTTTCTGGTAGTGGTTCCTGTCTTCCAACCACCAGAGTCTAGACTTCTGCTGTCCTTTACCTTTCATTGGTGTTTATTTGCAGTCTGCTCTGCCTTTTATTTTTAATCTATTTATTTATTTGTTCGTTTATTAAATGTTTATTTGGGGGAGACAGAGAGCACGAGTGGAGAAGGGGCAAAGAGAGAGGGAGACGTAGATTTGGAAGCAGACTCTGAGCCTGTCAGCACAGAACCTGATGCGGGGCTCGAACCCATGAACCTTGAGATGATGACCTGAGCCGACGTCAGATGCTTAACTGACTGAGCTTAACCAGCTGAACCACCCAGGCGCCCCTTACTTATTTTTAAAATCCAACAAATAAAACCTCTTGTCTGTAATGGTAGGTACTGGATATTCAGAGATGACTAAACCTTCCTTTAAGGAACCTGGCGTGTCCTGGAGAGAGAAGACAAGTCAAGAGGCCATTAGGATCTGAAAGAAGGACGTGAAATTGACCCTAAGGAGCCAGGAAGGGCTCCCCGGAGGACGTGGACTTGGAAACGTTGAGATTCCTCATAAAGGGACTTAAACAGAGCAGCCGATGACAGGCCCGCTGCCCAGTATCCCCTAAAAGGAGATGAAAGGAAGGGACGGGGCAAGACGCTGTGGAAGTAGAAGTGGGAACTGCTGAGTGAGCCGCCCGCGCCCTCACTCCCCTGCCCGGCTCTCCTGGAGCCCACCACCGAGAGGGGTGAGCAGATGCCCATCCCGCCGCTCTCAGCAGGCTTGCTGGGGCCCAGGCTGCTGCTTATCCCACAGCGTCCTATCGATGCCATCTGCTGTGGGTGCCGGGATGTACCTGGGCGATCGGGGCATTGCTGCGGAAGTGGTCCTGAAATGCAGCCCCTTCTCTGGCCCTCCTTCGAAGGCAGATGTCTATTCTCCCCTACCCCTCTCGTCTTCATCCCTGGAAACCTTGGGTTTTTCTTTTTTTTTAAATGTTTATTTATTTTAGAGAGAGAGAGAATGAACAAGTGGTGGGGGCAGAGAGAGAGAGAGAGCAAGAGGGAGACACAGAATCTGAAGCAGGCTTCAGGCTCTGAGCCGTCAGCAGAGAGCCTGATGTGGGGCTCGAACCCACGAACCAGGAGATCATGACCTGAGCTAAAGTCAGACGCTCAGCCGACTGAGCCACCCAGGCGCCCCTGGAAACCTTGTTTTTAACTGTGTAGTAACCACAACGAGAGGCTTCACCAGGCTGGAGTCTCAGATCAAACCCCGGTCTTTAATCCTGGTGGACACATGAAAACAGGGCAGGAGAGCCTTTTGGGATTCCCCCATGTGCCCTGCCCTGTGCCTTCGTGAGCCAAAGCTCCTGATGCCCCTCCACCTCTCTTACTCTGCTGCACCTGGGGCCCGGGCAGAGGCACTCCTGCATAGATCTCTCTGAATTCTTCCAAAATGCTCATGACTCCAAGGACTTTCTCCCCCTGCAGCTGCCCCAACTCCCCACACAAGGGGTTAGACTTACTGGGGCTTAATGTCCTCAGAGGAGAAACTTGGGGTCCTTAGCTACAGATTCAGTAACTGTTCCCTTCACCACCCCCAGCCTACTCACTGCAGCCTGGAGGGTTTCCCAGGGTCCCGTTCTGCCTACACACCTGCTCCTATACTCCCTCTCAGCGCCCCACAGAAAATATCCCCGTGACGGCCGCTCACAGTCTTCGGCAAAGTTTCACTTCACCTTTGTCATATCATTAAGCCAGCCTAAGTCCCAAACACAACAATAGCTCTAGAAAGATGTTATTTTCGTATCCGATGTATAACAAAATAGATACAGACTTTTTTTTTGGGGGGGGGGTGGGCCTGGATACCTTGGAAAACATAAAATAAAATAACTGAGATAAGGAAACAAAAGCCTCCAAATTCCTTTCCTTCTCTTCACCAGAAATCCCATCTCTTCTTTTTTTTAATTTTTTTTTTTCCAACGTTTATTTATTTTTGGGACAGAGAGAGACAGAGCACGAACGGGGGAGGGGCAGAGAGAGAGGGAGACACAGAATCGGAAACAGGCTCCAGGCTCTGAGCCATCAGCCCAGAGCCCGACGCGGGGCTCGAACTCACGGACCGCGAGATCGTGACCTGGCTGAAGTCGGACGCTTAACCGACTGCGCCACCCAGGCGCCCCCCATCTCTTCTTGTTCACTAGAATGCACCCTCCCTCCTCCCCCCCCCCGCCCCCAACCCCCATGGTGTGGCATGCTCCGAACTTGACTTCACACGTCCGATGGGGGAACTAGGCTCAGTTCTTACAAATAACTTCCCCTCTCCCCATTTCTTGGTGCTTTATTTTCTAACAAAGCGTACTTATAATTTAAAGGTCTCCTAAGACCAATTAATTCAATGCGGTTCATCCAGCAGACATTTAGACAGTGTATGGCATTGTGCTCCCCGCTGAGGAACCTCTGATAATGTTGAGGGACATGCCTAGAGTGTCATGAAAGCCCAGAGCTGGAAGGGCCAGGAGGCAGCTACTCCTCTGCCCTCATTTCACGGTGGAGGAAGCTTCACTTTGGGTCGTGAAGTGTTTTTCTCAAGGAAGTCACAGAGATTGATTAGCAGAGCCAGGACCCGAACCTCTTGACTGTTTTCCTGCTGATACTCTACCACTGCCCCCTGCTCTGGGTGGGTAGGAGTGATAGACAAGCACGAGAGAAAGAGAGAGGGAGGAAAACAATCAGGATATTAAAAAATTGTGTCTTTTTTTTTAAAGTTGGTGTTTCTGGGTGGAACCGTAGAATCGCCACCCCTGTCTTGCTTTTCTGAGATTTCCCCAAGTGGGATACTTCGCTGATTCCTCCTTGAGTCTTGCTTTTGAACCTGCCAGAAGCCACCTGGCCCGTTTGCTTCTGGTTCTGCAGGTGGAAGGGGATGGTTTCAGCATTTGTGCGTTAAAAATTCCAGCTTTCTGCTCCAGCGCGCCTCCCGGCCCTGGAGCTCTGCCCCTGTTAGCACTGCTTTTTGGCAGAAAAGCAATACTTTGTCAGCCAGTAGGAAGGGAGATTTCTGTTCTACAAATGAGCCCAGATTTATAGACTCCCGAGTTCAAAGAAATGAGTTGAGAGATCACCAACCAAAGCCGACTGCACAGCGAGGGAGGAAACACCACAGGGCTGGTTCCTAACTGGACGCCCGGACGGAAGGCACTCGTGTAGCTGTCCATCCGTCCTCCGAGAGGTACGGGCCCTCTCCACGACGGCGCCGCACCTCAGACCTCGTGCAGTCTCCCACCTGGAAATAGCAGCACTGGGGGTCGGACCTTGGTGCTGGGACTCCAGAACCCACGCCTCTGAGCCGTACGAGGCTGAGTTGTGCCTTGTATTCACCCCTGACGTAGGTCGGGGTTTCTGGACACAGATGCTGAGATGGAACTGGAGGTGCAGTATATTTAGTGGGGATCAACACTTGTGGAAGGAAGGAGGAGGGAAGCAGCTTGGACTGGGGTGGCTGCCCGCTGGGATGCAGGCCCGACAGAGCCTTGGCCACCCAGGAGGCGAGAGCCTTCCGGCCTTTTCCCTCTGGGCCCTCGACGGTCCGAGCGCTCACCACTGCCCACGAGGCTGTTTACCCTCTGACTTGGCGCCACTCGTTCTCCCCCCCCACGAGGTCGGGCCTTCTGCACCGCTCGGGGCACTGCCCCTTGGGCGACCTTTCCCTCCCGCTGGCCCTCACGGCCTTCCTAAGCGAGACTGAAACATAGCTGCCGTGCACTTTTGGCTCGCACCCACGTACCGAGGTGGCTCGTCCGTAGGGCGAGCTTGGGCTTTTGCCGCCTCCTCCGTTCGATCGCACGGGGTCCCCTGTGCAGCCGTAGATAGCAGCTATGGGAGGAATCCCGGGCCGAGCTGGTGGGTGCCCCGGCGTCTGAAGCCTCGGGTTCTGCTTCCGGTCGGTCCCAGATGTGCTTGTGGCTGGGCCCGCTCGGCCCGAGAGCAGCACCTAGAGAGGCCCTCCAGACACCGAGCTGCTTTCGTCGCGGTACCAGGTGCAACACGCAGTAAGTCCTGTTTTGCTTCGGGTGGGTATAAAGGGCTCTGAAAGGTCTGAGACTTTTGTCCCCACCCCTCCCCCCTTTCAGCTAAAATGTTAGCTTACCGCAGTTACATGGATGCCAAGTCACATGGTCCCAGTGAAAGGAGTCTGCGTCAGCGGGGTCTCACTGCTTCCTTGTGCCCCGTTCCCGCAGAGTTGATGTGGGTGGGCCCGGATGGATGGATGCGTGCGCCCGGTGGGGGGCTCAGTGCCTGGGGGGCCCGCTGCTGTAGGGCCACCTGTCAGCAAGCCTGTTCTGTATTTCCGGAGCCATTGCCTCACCCCTAAAGGCCGCTCGCTGCAAACACAACCTTGAGAAACTTCCCAGACAAAGAGTGGTCGGGGCTTCGTGTTCCCAGCATCTCCCGCAAATGTGTGGGAGTGCGAGAAATCTGTCTCTCAATAATGAGATGGGCTGGCCTGCGCCTGGCCCCTGGATTGCTAAACACTTTATGGACGTGGAAGACATAGCACGTGTTTTACCAAGGCCTCCGATGACTTGGGCCCCTCGTGCTCATCCGCCCTGATCGTTAGGTCACTGATACCATGGATCGCTGTCATGATCCGAGGGATGTCCAGGCACCCAGGAGGGCAGAAGTTTGCTCTGAGGCAGGACTGTGTAAATACTGCTCTGGGTTCCACGGGACATGAACTGTTTCTGATCCCCCCCCCCTTTTTTTTTTAATTTTTTTTTTTTTTGGTGTTTATTTAATTTTGAGAGAGACAGAGCGGGGGGGGGGGGGGGGCGGGGCAGAGAGAGAGAGAGGGAGACCCAGACTCCGAAGCAGACCCACGAACCGTGAGATCACGACCTGAGCTGAAGTAGGACGGCTTAACCGACTGAGCCACCCAGGGGCCCCTCTGGTCCTCATTTTTTATTGGAATAGGAAAAAAAGGCATTCACTAAATCAATGGCTTTGTGCGACCGGAGGCTGTATTATTCTGCTCTAGAAAAGAGGGTACATTTGACACAGCGGCCAAGATCAGGGCTACCTTCCTGATTGAGTCCTCTGTGGCCTGCGGTCTCCCTCCAGGATCTGTCTGGTTTCTGCAGGGGTCAGACTGGCAAATTAAACAGAGAAGATGGAGACCACTGCCTCTGCCTCCTCTGGATCCTTCAGGAAGGCGCTTAACCTCTGCCGTTGCCCTGGGATGCAATATTGTTTGTTTGCATAGGAGTGGGACAGGCCAGGGCGGCGTCAGACTTCCACTTGGCCTTCCCCACGAACCAAGGACCTAAGTGGTGACTGTGCCAGCTGCCAAGTACGTAGATCCCAATTAGGTGCCACCAGATGGGTCTGCAGACAGACCCAGGGCTTGGAACCGCTCACTGTAAACCAGACCTTGGTCAGGACTCCCATCTAGAACCTGGCCCCCATGCCCCCGCTCTCAACAGCCAGGGGATGTGACAAAGCTTCAGGTCCCAGGGGATTAGTCAATGCAGAGAAGTGGCTCTCTGCGGCTGACACCGACCCCGAATGAGCTGCCGGCTGGAGGTTACGTGCTGACTGCACCCCCACAGCTGGGCCTCCAGGCCTTTCTGAAGGGGATCTGAGTGGTGGTTTCCATCTCTGCCTCAGTCTTCCTCATCTACGAGACTTACTGTGTGGCTAAGATCCAGAATACTACTCTTGTCTTAACTCCTCCCCGCCCCACCCCTACCCCCACCCTCCATCCCCACCCCCCACTATGAATCCTTTTTTTTTTTTTTTTGTATAACCTTTCAACATGGTAAGTAAGGGTTTGCAAGGAAGAAGCTTTGCCTTTTTTTTTTTTAGATACCAACTGATGTTAAACTACTGTGTTATTTATTATCAGCAAACTTATGCAAGGACTGCAGAGAGCACTTGTTCTTAGAAATTTCTAGTCAGATTGGGGATTTAGAGCATAGTGGGTATGAAAATAAACAAGGAAGTGGACGAAAAGAACAGGTTCTCCAGCTGACCAGGTTTGAGCCCAGGGTCTCCTGCTCGCTGTGTGTGCCTCAGGGCACGTTACTCCCTCCTAGTTTTATCCTTGGTAGAACAGGGGTAATAAAGGGACAGTACCCACCATCCGAGTATGTGGTGATCGCTTGGTCAGTGCTGGCTGCTCATTTCTCGTGATTATGGTTATTGACGGTGACAGTAGTGTGACTCATGAAATGAACATGGTCGGCGGCGAGTTCCGCGGGGGTCCCGGGGAGGGGCGGCAGGGGCTCTGCGGTAGAGGCGGGCTCTGCAGCGGTATCCTTTGTATGAACATGTGTGTCCCTTCCAAGAGTGGGCACCGAAGAAGGCAGTATGGATAGATGAGAGCGTTAGACACTTCTACCCCTGTTTGCATGGAGCTGGCTTCCTCCTGTGAGGTGAGAAGATTTCCTGTCAGTGTGGTGGAGACAGTAACGTGGCCTCTTCTTTTCTTTTTTCTTTCTCCTCTTCTCTTCTCTTCTCTTCTCTTCTCCTCTCCTCTCCTCTCCTCTCCTCTCCTCTCCTCTCCTCTCCTCTCCTCTTCTCCCTTCCCTTCCCTTCCCTTCCCTTCCCTTCCCTTCCCTTCTCTTCTCTTTCCTTCCCTTTTCCTTTTCCCTTTTTTTCTCTTTCCTTTCCTTCCCTTTTCCTTTCCTTTCCCTTTTCCTTTTTCTCTTCTTTTCATCAGTTTAAAGAGATGAAATTATGTCTCCTATTGACATGTCCATTTTCAGCTGTGCGCCCGCACGCATGCACACACACACACACACACACACACACACACACACACACACGATATGCATAGGAGGACATTGTTTTCTTTCCAGATAATGTCCTGGAAACTGGGCAGTAAAGGATAATAAAATGTCGTAACACAGGTCACCAAATGAACTTCTGAAAGCTCTGCTAACAGGCAATTTTGGTAAATGTCTTGGTTAGTAAGAAGTAATGCATCCAAGACACTGAAAAATCTATGAGTTCCTTCCTGAATCTTCAGGAAAAATTAGATTCCATTCTATGTATTTTGTGTTGTGTTTTATTGTACTTTAATTTTGAAAATTATTAATATATGTATGTTAAGTGTGGTGCCTTAGAACAGGAAGTTAGGTTCTGAACGCCCTGGCTTTTTCTATGAGAGGACAGATGAATCACAGAGCTCACGTTTACCTCTTACCCTTACCGAATTTGACTCCGCTTTGAGAGGTATGGGCAGGGGCAAGTCTCAAAGGTGTCTTTATTGCTTTCAATAGTAAGTTAGAAAATGGGCTCCTTTGGATTTCTGCGGCAACTAACAAAATTGGGATGTTCTTAAGTTGTTTTCTAAGGGGTTCCTGGCTGGGTTAGAGAGCTCTGCGTTAAAACCTGAGTTCTGAGCGGTGGTATCTGAGGGTCGTTCTCTCCCAACAGGTGCAGACTTAGGTCTCTGATGGCACCTGCAGGTTTGGAAATGCAGCCGTACTTTAACACGGCAGGCATCTGTTGTTTTGCATGGCTGCCTTAAAGATATTTGGGTGCAAGTAGCAGTTATGAAAAACTTGTCTTGGAAGGGAAAACAGGCTCTTAGTGCCTCTGGGTTATGATTTAAGAGACGGGACTTGCTCTGCTCTGTTCTTTAGCACGCCTCCAAATTTCTCATCGCTCTCTGCCCCTGTAATGCCGATGACACTGATTAATGAACTGACCGCAAATGTTTATGGATTTGCCACTCCATGTCTGATTAGTGCACAGTGTTATGTGCCCTTGACTGTGAGGAACTTGAAGTCCAGTTGGAGGTTGAAATTGTGTTCAGAGGCAGATTAGAGACCACCGGTTCCTGGTGATTTGTATGGTCAGTTCTCCAGGAGACTCTTGTGAGCTGAAGTCCTCTGGAAAGTAAGATTTGGCCAGATCTCTGCTCTAATGGAAATCCTAGATTGGGTCAGAACCGAGGGCCTTGGGGCAGACCTACAAAGCAATGGCGTTCAGGGCAAACCAAGGGACCGTGTCCTCTTAGAGCAACATTGAATCAGTGACCAGGTAGGATGTACGACCAGAGATTGGATCCGAAAGGACTAAGCCCGTGGTTCTGAACCTTTTTTGGAATCACAGACGCTCCTCGCCTTTGGAAAATGTGCAGGATGCTCAGCAGACATTTGTGGAATCAGTGCACTAGGAACTGTTCCGTATGCTAGAGATCTGGGATGCCTAACCAGATGAGATCCCCTGTCTCACGGAGTTGATAATCTTGGGAACATATAAATAGCGCATGCAGTTTCAGGACCCTAGGTCAGGAACCTCAGGGTCGGTCCGAAAGAGGGAATCAAGGTGGAGGTTGTTGGAGATGAGCCGTAGGTATTGATTATAAGGTGTCTATGAAAGCACTCTTAAGGGCCCTGACCCTTCGTAGACAAGATTGGATCTGGACTTGGAAGGAAGCAGAGCCTCTCTTAAACAGAGAAGGTGTGGGGAGGAGACGTCGGGTGGGCTGAAGAAGAACGGTGAGGGCGATCAGGGGTGGGGCTCGTCCTGTAGGAGAAGGAGAGTCCACTGCACAGTTTGTGTGCCAGCCGGACTCTGGGAAGGTTCTGGCTCAAGTTAGAGTCTAAGTAGAAGGGCGTCAGTGACCGTGTTTTGAGCAAGGTGCTGCCAGTTCAGTTACTTTACGTGTGAATATATTGCTTCCTAATCGCGGGTGTTAAAACACAACTGTATCATACTGAAATAGATTATAGGTGGACTGATAACGAATTTGTGTTATTCTGTTGCAATTTCTGAAGAAGTATGTTCATGTAAGGGGCGGGTAAAGAAACCAGGATGGCACAGTATGGGTAATTGCTCGAGCTGGCTGACGTGGGAGTTGATGAGACGGTTCTCTCTGCTTCTGGATTTGTTCAAGCATTTCCATGAAAAAAGTGAAATGAAAAACAATATGGCTGGCGGCACGACATGGTGAGTGTGCTTAATGCCCCCGAACTGTACTTTTGAAAATGGTTTCGGTGGCAAATTTTATGTTGTGTGTATTTTATACCACATTAAAAAAAAGAAGGCATAGGGGCGCCTGGGTGGCTCAGTCAGTTAAGCGGCCAACTTCGGCTCAGGTCATGATCTCACACTCCGTGAGTTCGAGCCCCGCGTCGGGCCCTGTGCTGACAGCTCAGAGCCTGGAGCCTGTTTCAGATTCTGTGTCTCCTTCTCTCTCTGACCCTCCCCTGTTCATGCTCTGTCTCTGTCTCAAAAATAAATAAACATTAAAAAAAATTAAAAAAAAAAAAAAAGAAGGCATATCTTACCTACAAAGGGGTGATATCAGACAGTGATGGGCAGCCACAGACCCACTGCCAGGGCCTCTCAAGACACAGTTTTATGGGCTGAAAGGTCAGAGGAAACCCTGGGCTCCTGCTGTCGTCTGAGAGGGAAGTTCCAGGCAAAATATTAGAACCGGAGAAGTTTCCTCACTTCACGGTTTTGCTAAGGGAGAGCTCAGTCTGAATCGGCGAAGGCTGAACAATGAGATGTTCTCAAAGTGTTATAAATGCGTTCTCTTCTAATTTTCGCCAGCTACGTATATAATTGCCATAGGCCTTGGTTTCTTCACCTACAAAATAAGGATGATGATATTTACACCTTGTGCCTGTTGTGCAGTTTCAGGAAGGTGATGAATGTATAAAGAAACCCAGCACCATGCGTTGGGGTGGCCCCACGCTCGTGAACGTCTCCGTCCAGACCTAGGTTTGCAGACTTCATGGCTTCTTTAGTGGACAAATGACAGTTGCTACATTAGTAACTATTCCTGTGTAAGCCAGCATCGCGAAGTGACTAGCAAAGAATGTTTTCTCAACTGTCACTTTTTTTTTTAAATTAAAAACTGAGTAATCCCGCACCAGAGACACTTTGGAAAAAGAGTTTATCGTTTTACCCCTGAGTATAGTAATTTTGTTTTACCTTGGGGCTGTTGTATTTACAAAAGTAACTTTCCTAGCTCATATGTTTTTAACATTGTAAACCTAAAAGTCAACTAATTCGGTCTATGTCTTCATAGACACACACTGACCTTTTACAACAGCCTTTTGCCACCCAGGACCTCGGCGGGTCCTCTCATTGTATCACTGGGAACTCTGAGGGTGAGGTGGGCGGGACAGGAGCCTGAGTTAATTCCCCCACCCCCCAGTCCTGACTCCTAGTAGCCTGCCTTCCCCCACTGCCTCAGTAGAATCTAGATTAATGAGGTTTCTGGAACTTGTTCTGGTCGTGAGAGGACCAATTTCACTGGCAATTCTTCAGGACTGCCCATAGCATTTTAATTGCTTGCTATTGTGTCAAAATATTGTCCTCCTGACAGTTGAGATAATGTAAACAGAAAGCAAGAGGAGATCGAAAATTGAGTAAATTTGCAAGAAAATAAGAATGCCTTTGAAATACCTAAAAGACTGATTTAATATCATCAGGAAAACATTTTGATCTCATGCATTGTCAGGTGTGATATTTGGGGGAGGTAGTGATTTCTTTAAGACAGAACCTGTTTAAGCATGAAGTTTCTTTGAGTTTAACATGGCTGTGGAAAGAGCTCAAGCTCCCGCCTGGCCCCCTCTTCCTGCCTGGCCCCCCTTCCCGCCTGGTCCCCCTTCCCTCCTGGCCCCTTGCCACCTGGCCCCCCCTTCCCGCCTGGTCCCCCCCTTCCCGCCTGGCATCCCCTTCCCACCTGGGCCCCCCTTCCTGCCTGCCTCTTCCCGCCTTTCCCCTTCCTGCCTGGTCCTCCCCTTCCCATCTGGCATCCCCTTCCCGCCTGGGCCCCCCTTCCTGCCTGCCCCTTCCCTCCTGGCCCCTTCCCGCCGAGTAAATTGCTATGCTGCACTGGTTTCAGGACACATCACATCATGTCAGACCTTCCAACTGACTGTGGCTCATTCTTACCACTTTCTGCGCATTCTTATCTCCCTGTTCCCAAGACTTCCTGAAATTTTGGTCTCTGTGCCAGGTTACTACTCACACATCTCATTGAAAAAAAAAAAAAAAAAAAAAGTTAAAACCAGCAAAAGATGCACTGATCAGAGTAACTTCTCTGAAAACTGGTGGCCAGGGAAATTCTCACAAAAGGTTAGGGGGGTCACTCCCTCCGTTTTCCCACAGCACTCATTCGGTGCCAGGAGCAGCCCCACGGAATTTGGGTGGAAGGTTTGACCCAGGACTTCTCTATTCAGCCAAGTGTTGTTACACGGAAAGGCAGAGTTCTTAATGAAAGGGGGTGGGGGGAGGAGCATAAATTCAAGGAAAGACCCCCGAGCCTTTCTTTAAAAACCCACTCAGTGACAAAATCCAGTGAGTCAAGGGATCCATTCTGGTGAATTATGGCAGAGCCATCGGTCATTTTAAATTTATAGTCCAGGCCAGATGATCACCAGAGATGATAATATAGCCGAAGGTATGTGTTAAAAACGACGGGAGTGTAAAAATATTCACAGAACAAATAGCACTGAGTTTGGCTAAGCAGCTTTTCTTATTTGGGAGCCAGAGATCTGTCTAAACATTGAGAAATAGAGGTTTAGGTGCACGATGTACAATTAGAAAGAAAACCCCGGGGCACCTGGGTGGCTCAGTCAGTTAAGCATCTGACTTCGGCTCAGGTCACGATCTCACCTCTCGTGGACCCAGAGTCTGGAGCCTGCTTAAGATTCTGTGTCTCCCTCTCTCTCTGCCTCTCTCTCTCTCTCTCTCTCTCTCTCTCTCTCTCTCTCTCTCTCAAAAGTAAATACATACTTTTTAGAAATTAAAAAAAAAAAGAAAGAAAACCCCTAGAAAGAAGGACTTTAAAAAAATGCAGCCCAACCGGCCCCCTCCCACCCCCAAGGCAACAAGAAAGACCATCCATATAGCAAGAGCTAGAAACGACGCAGTAATAGCCGAAAACCTAAAATAAGATGACCAGATTCAGACTATATATTGTATTATCAATGAACACCAGTGGAATAAATACCTATTAAAGTAAAAAGGTGCAGATTGTCACCCAAAACAAAACCCTACTATGCATTTCATTCAAACGATATCGGACGAAGACAGACCCTGGGGCTAACCACGGAAAAAACTGCCTTTGAGATAAATACTGGAGAGTTGAGTTGGTGGCATGTGGTGTAAATGACCAATCCTGGGAAGGGCAGGAGGCGCCTGGAGGTGGAGTCAGAGCAGTGGGCGGGGATCGTGACTCTTCTCAGGAACCCTCACCAGGTCGGGGAGACAGAAGGTCAAACCAGCATGTACAGGAGTCCGCTCTCTCCTTTTTCTAGTTTGTAGCTGAAACATCACCTCCTCAGAGAGGCCTTCCCTGACCACCCAGTCTGCACTAGCTCCCTCGTCACGCTCTGTCATATCCCCTTTTATTATCTTTGTAGCACCCTTCACTCTTTTCATTAGTGTATCACCTTTTTTTTTTTGTAATTATTTGGCCAAAATCTCCGTGCAGAAAGGAGAGACCCTGTTTTGTCCTGTTCACTCCTATAGCTTTTTGTCTAGGACGGTGCCTCGCAGGTGAAGCATTCTTAACACATACCCACTGTTGTAGGTGCTCGGAATACTTCAGCCCCCTGCCCTCCCGGTGCTTACATTCTAGCAGAGAGTGTATGGAAGACAGGCGATATAAAGACAGAGAATGTTAGAGGCGATGAGCGCTGCAGGCAGGGAGTGTAGCAGGATAGGAAGAGCTCGGGGAGGTGGGTTCCTGTTTTAAAGAGAATGGCGAGCGTGGGACTTACCTAGAGATCGGACCGAATGTGATGGGGTGGGGGTTAGCCTTGAGGTCTCTGGGGGAAATGTGTCCCAGACACAGAAGGATGGGGAGCATTACTCGAAGGCTGTAAAGACAGGCTGGGGCCTTGAACACCAAGCGAGGCAGCCTGGACTTGTTCTTGACGCTAGAGGTCAACAACTGGCCCCGAGCAGGTATAGATGAGCCCAGTGGGGCGACAGGAGGAATTTAAACCTATATGTGACCTTGAGCCAAGCCACTGGTTATGGGCAGTTTTGCCTTGCCGTAATAGAAACGTTAGTTGCTGTTTTGTAAATTGTTTGGAGGGATACAGCGTGTGCTCGCTTCAATGATTAAATTGTCGATTTAGGACATTTATTAGCACAAATGAATTCAATCGTTTCAAATATAGAAGTGCAATATTTTACGGAACGAAAATGTATTATGTAATTAGACTGCTAATGAAAACACTCGCATACCTCTGCATGCTTAAAAATGAAAACTTACCAGTCTCAAAAGGGGGGCGCTAAATATTTACATGTCTGTCTGAGATGCACATTCTCACATGCTAAACATATTCATTGTTCATGACTGGAAGGCAAGTCCAGGTTTAACGTAGTAGGTAAACTTGCACGTATTTGTCTCACGCAAAAGTCAAAGCCAACTTTGTGAAGTATTCCAGGCGGCCTTTGAGATAAGAACTGCTGCAGAAATAAAGGAGAATCTTCCCAGGCAATTAGCAGTGCCTATGGAGTGAGGGGGAAAGCTTGCAGAAATGACTAGGAAATGGGAAAGTTTGCTTGGCAACGTGACGGGTACCCTTTAAGTTTCGCATACATGTCTTAACGTTTCCCTTCTTGTAAGCGTGCCGTTCTTGAGGCATCTAGAGGAGACTCAGGGTGAGTTCCGTGAAGGGACAGCCACATTTTATTGGCTAAAGCAAGTCACAGGATCATCCCAGACTCGAGGGGAGGGGACTGCACAAGGGCATAAATACCGGAAAGTGTTCCACTGGGGGCCATCGGTGGGGCGGTGGCTGTGCACTCAAGAGCATAGCGAGCGCGTCACGAATGGGGGCTCCTGCTGCGAATGCACACGTATACCTGTCGGGGCGGGGGGGTGTGTGTCCATGTGGAAAGCTCCTTTCCCCAGCTACCTTTCCTCCTGATTGGAATCCCGTTCCTCACCTTCCCTGTTGCTCCAAAATGAAGTGGGAAGGAAAGAAGTCAGTGGTCGAATTTGGTTGGAAATCCGAGGACGGCGTTTGTGAGAAGGGGTGGCAGTTCTTTGCCCGGCACTACGCCCCTCTCCCGGATCCCCCCTTGCCGCCTTTGGGCGGTAGGAAGCGGATTCTGGGCCCGCACAGCTGACCAGAGTCCCCTTCCTCACTTAGCAGCATCGCCCCGTGGTGGTGTCGGTGTGAGAAGTTGCCTTCCTGCTCTTGCGAGTGCAGACCGGCTTCAGGCACCCAGATGGCTGTAAATTCTGTGAGCCCCCGCCCCGCTCTGGTCTAGTGATTCCTTTTGGAATAGTTATTCCTTCTCCTTGGAATGCTTGAGGAAGGAAGAACTCTGCGGCTTGCGTCAGTGAGGACCGTTTCTCACAAATGGCCATGTTTTAAAGTAAACAAACGGAGGGAGAAAGGGATTTTGGATCCTGTGTGCCTTTTCACACGTGTTGGACTTCTTCATTATCAGCGATGACATTTTAGTTTCATTTCAGCACGCGAGCCCAGGCTCCGTGGAGCTTTACGCATGTCTTATGCCAGTTTTGAGGGGAAACGTCTTTAGCCATCGCCCTGCGCAAAACTTAGAAGCATGTGATGTGTTGTAATTCATCCAAAACAAACAGTGGTTTCCTTAAAGCTTGCAACAATTGCTGTGAATGAGCAAATGTTTATACAAGGTGTGAAATTAAGTTCCATATAGTTGCAAAATGTGAGTCCCAGCCAGCATCTCTGAAATTGCGTTTGTGTTTTTGGTAGCAATCTCACTGGTGTTCTTCCTTGCACCAAAGAGTCCTGCTGCTTCAAGAAATGATACCCTCACCCAGCTTTAGCCCATAATAAAGAAAGCTGTGTTTGTTTCTGGTGAAAACCCGAGGTTTAATCCTTGCTTTGAAATTGTAAAAATTCTGTCAAAAATTTTGGGTGACTGAAACTCTTCCTCTAGGGTTTTAGTTCCTAATCGGCTCCGTTGAACCGTTTCTTCCACTAACAAGGAGTTACGTTGTGTCTTCGCTGACTGCCGTCTACTTTGAGAGGTGTCAGAATTCGTTGAACTAAAAAGGCTGTAGCAGTGAAGTAGTTAAAAAGCTCCACATGTCTGGTGCCTTCTTTTTTTTCTTAAATGGGACTAGGCAGGCTAATGTTTCTATACAGCTCTTCCGCCAAACAGTCAAAACCCATTTTAAAGAGGTGGTCTCCACGACGAGCAGCATGCACACAGTGATTGAATATCGTGAGCTGATTTTGAAGAGCTAATTGGGAAGCCTGTCTACTGTCAGGTTCTTCCTGATAAGCGAAAGGTGATGTATTATTCTGTACCCCTTACCTGCTTGCCCTAAGGTCCCATTTGTTTTATGGAAAGACAAAGTGCAGACACATGAAGTTGCTTCCTGCGGACGTGAGCTGGTGCCTGCCAGTCTGTTTGCGGATCTCCCGAACACTGGAATCTCTTAATCGGTGCAGCCTTCTGCTGATCACAGTAGTGCATGTTTTCGGGTCCAAACCAGGTGTGCCGTGAGTGAGAGGAAATGTTTGCCTCGTCCAGCATTTGATATTTAATGAACTGGGCAGCTGGTTCCTTTGTAAACCAGTTTAGTGCTGAGAGCCGCTGCTTTCTCCTCCACCCACCTCCCCTCTTAAAGGCCATTTTCACGTTGTGAGCTTATATATGTGTGTGTGTGTGTGTCCGTGTGTGTGTGTATATCCCCCCCGCCCCCAGGAAACAGCGATTTTCTGGTATATATTTGTACTTTGGTCAGTTTTCAGACCAATAACCATTTAAAGAAGCAGTTACAATTTGAGCTGAGATTTGAAATTGGAGATTCATGTACTTTTATTATGTTTTAAATGAAAAGTGGAAGTGTCCGTTTGGGCAGATCAAATAGCTTAAGGTTTTGAGGAAAAAGACAAAAAGATTCTCTAGAGTCCTGTGGGTGGGTGGATTTTATTAAATACCTATCCGTCCATCCATCTCTCCTACTGGTGCAAGGGCTACTCTGTAAGGAGGTAGCCTTGTCTGCTGGAAAGAGCTCTGTTCCAAGGTGAGGAATGTTCCAGGGTGGGTGGCTCTGCCACTGAGCAGGTGGATGTCCGTGGGGGTGTCACATGACCTCTCCATCTCCAAAACGGGGGGTTAAGTTCAGTTGAGAGCTCCAGGGATTTAAAAAAAAAAAATACAGTAGCAAGGAAGTAACGTCACTTGGCTGGAAAAACTAAATCTTTGCTCATATATGTCGTATGCTTCTAATACAGAAAGAAAGATAAAAACACATAGGTTAAATTTCCTCATCCGGGCCCAACAGGAGATTGCAAAGATAGTCAGGATCTTATCTGTTGTAATTAATCGGCTGGCCTGATGTTGTTGTTTAAGATGATGAGGCAGAATGCAAGGTGGCAGGTCCCGTGTGCCACCTACATTGGTTGTCTGCGGCCTCCCGCCCTCCGCCTCCAGAGAGCCAGGCTACACCCAGGGGGCTCCCTCGGCCCCAGACCCAGGTTGGAGGGAGACAGAAAAAGGCAGGTGATGCAGAGTGGCAGCGACAGCCGTTGTCTCTGGTACACCACCTCCCTGTTCACACTTGTGCACCAGATTGGTGCCAGACAGCCGTGGCACCATCAGCCAGTGTGTCTGGCATTGAGAATAGTAACTCGTGTTTGTGTACCAAGGGACCGTCTTCGGCTTCTTTTTAGGGTTTTGTCTTATAAACAAAGGGCGGGAGTTGTGGGAGAAGGGGTGGAGATGGTCTAGCGATATTAAAAACAGCAACGACATTTTCTTTGCTGGAAGTTCTTTACCAAATTTAAACCGAGTGAAAGACCCCCCCCCCCTTGAGGTGGGGCGCCAGGTCTGTGGTTGCTTTGAAGAGCAGCCCTGTGTCTTAGCCGGGTTGAACCCCAGTGCGGTATGGCACCATGTTGAATGCCGTGGTGAAGTACAACCATGCATGGGGCAGTCTTCTCTTCTTATTTCTTTTGGTATGTAATAAATTACGTGCTAAATAATTTTTTTACGTAATAAATATTTTTATGTAATAAATAATTTTGGGGCTCACAACAGAATGGAGGGAAAGGTGCAGGGAGTTCCCACATACCCCCTTGTCTCCACACACACACGGCCTCCCCCAGCAGACTGTGCCTTTGCTACAGCGGAAGGACCTGCCCTGGCACATGGTTGGTTATCCCCCAGAGTCTGTAGTTTGCAACCAGTGCCCTCTTGGGGGGGTGCGTTCTCTGCGTTTTGACAAATGCGTAATGACACGTACCCACCACTGTAGCATCATTCAGAATAGTTTTCCTGCCCTAAGGTCCTCTGTGCCTTGCCTGTTCTTCCCCAACAATGCTTTTAAATGTCGTATTTTTTTAAAGTTTCTAATGGAGAACCTTAAATACACACAGAAGCAGAAGCAGATAGAATATTGTGATGAACTCGCCGTATACCCTGGCAGCCACCAGCCCCTTACCTTATTTTGAAGCAAATCGAAGACCCATCGTTTTATCCATAAGTGTTTCAGGGTGTATCTCAGGATAGAGAGATACACGAAGTATAAAGACTTTAATTTTTTTTTTATTTTTTTTTTTATTTTATTTTTTTTTTCAACGTTTATTTATTTTTGGGACAGAGAGAGACAGAGCATGAACGGGGGAGGGGCAGAGTGAGAGGGAGACACAGAATCGGAAACAGGCTCCAGGCTCTGAGCCATCATGAGCCATCAGCCCAGAGCCTGACGCGGGGCTCGAACTCACGGACCGTGAGATCGTGACCTGGCTGAAGTCGGACGCTTAGCCGACTGCGCCACCCAGGCGCCCCTAAAGACTTTTAAAACACACGACCCTGACGCTGGCGTCTCCCTTAAAATGAAACTAACAGCGGCTCCGTGACATCGGGTGTCCCGTCAGTTCTTACTGTCCTGCTCGTCTCACCAGGGGGCACAGTTTCTTGTTTATTTTTGTGTTTTGAGCAGTTTGTTTTAATTGGGATCCTAAGAAGTCCACGTCTTGTGATTGGTTGATGTGCCTTTTGCGTCTCTTGTATTCCGCAGTTCTCCCCCGACATTCTTCTCTCCCACTTTCCTTCCCTCCCTCTCTGTCTCTGTCTCTCTCTCATACACACACACACACACACACACACGGTTTTGTTGCTGCTTTGAAGAAACCAGGTCGTGTCATTTGTCCTTCAGAGGTTTCCAAAGCCTGGATTTTGCCGACGGCATCCCCTTGGTTTTGTTGAGCGTGTTTCTCTGTCCTCCTTAGGTCCTGGAAACTGGTAGCTGGAATGTTGGACCCTGAAGGTTGGTCACAGTCATGTTTGCTTTACTTGTTTGTTTTGGCAAGAGTGCTTCATCGATGGTAATGTCTTCTATCAGGAGGCACAGGGCACCCCTCTTCTTGGTGATATTAGATGATATTAGATGTTGACGCTCAGCGTCTGGATTCGTCGGGGTACGGAGCAGTGATGTAGTGATGTTGTCATTCTTTGTTCATCTACTGCCTCTGTAAAGAGAAATTTCCCCCTTATCAACTATTTGGTTATCCAGTAGGACAGGCAGAGTAAATGCTTGATATTTTCCCCCGTTTAAATAAAGGGAAGAAGCTTTTCAAAACCGATTGGTTCTCTAGCACCCTTCAATAATAATTTCTATTATTATTATAATTATTTCTAATTTCTTTCTTTCTTTTTTTTTAATCTTTATTTTTGAGGGAGAGAGAGGGAGACAGAGCACGAGTAAGGGAGGGGCAGAGAGAGAGGGAGACACAGATCACCGAAGCAGCCTCCAGGCTGTCAACACAGAGCCTGACACGGGGCTCGAACCCACGGATCACGAGATCATGACCTGAGCCAAAGTCGAATGCCCAACCGACTGAGCCACCCAGGTGCCCCACTTTCTAATTATTTTCAAAGTAAGTTCTTTCATTTTTTGGTTAGGAGCATTCATTTTCGAGATGGCGTAGACGGTCTTTTCCATGGATCTAGAGCATCTCCAGGCTGTTGGAGAGCTGATGGGTGCAGAAGGTTCCAGAACCTTCCCAAGAGAGAGCAGGACGCAGCTCTCAAGGGGAGGGAGGCCTTCTTCAGGGGCCAGCAGGGCATACTGGTCCACACCACTCAGAGATCCTGTGCGGTCGGGGGCTGGGTTGGGTAAATCTGGTTGCCCTAACCCTGGTTTTCAAGGAATTGGAACACTCCTTATCAGTCATCTAGACCAACTTACTTTTACAGATGAGGAAAATGAGGCCCGGAAAGATTGCCTGAGGCTACAGCAAGAGTAACAAAATGGCCACTAGAAGCCAGCTTTTCCACTGCTCAGCGTAGCACTGTTTCCAGCAGGCAGGCTTTGACCTGACGGCCTCGTTCTAGAGCTACCGCTGCCTCATTAGTCTTCTTCGGTTGCCACTCGACTACTCTGTCGTAGTCCTGGAGCGGACACCCCAGCCAGAGGATGTGGGGCGTTTGAATACGGTCCCGGAAACCATGACTGGAATAGCGAGCGGCCTAGGGGCCAGCCCTCCTGACCGGCTGGCCTGGCGAGGCCTTCAAAAATTCCGCTCAGATTCCGCCTTGTCGATGACGCCAAAGTGGTACAGCTGCTGTCAGAGTCCCATTTAGTGCCTTTCCTGTTCCAGCGGGGCTCCTGCAAGCTGAAGCTCGGAATAACCGTGTTGTGATCAGGGTTTGGGAGAGCAGGGACGGGGAAGGCCTCTTTCGTAATTACAGTGCTCTGAAAGCATAATGATTGGGTTTTCTGTCTTTCCTGATGAGATAATAGGGCTGTAGATTAGGCACCGAACCTGCTTAGTTCATTGCTGTGCTCATTTGTTATTTAGTTGCGCGTCTTGGGGCAGCTATTTCCGTAATCGCTGTAAATAGTTTATGTTTACAGATTTTTTTTAAAAGCAAATGATGAAGCAAATTGGTGAAAAGTTTAGTGTGTCAAATTAGAAAAGGGACTTTGAAGATATTTCTTTCCTAGATTGCCTTGTTTTTCCCCCGCGGGATTGGTTTGGACTCCTTGGCAAGGCCAACAGGACCGGACGATCGGACGATCGGATTGATGACAGCGTTTGTTCGCGTCGGTTGCAGGACTGGTACTCGGGAACCTGAGAATAATCCTGTCACTCACCTCAGGAACACCTTAATCTAATGCACCCACTGCCCAGCGTCTCTTCTCATCTTCCTCTTTTCTTCTTGGCCTTTGGTTTTAATTTTTTTTTTTTCAACGTTTATTTATTTTTGGGACAGAGAGAGACAGAGCATGAACGGGGGAGGGGCAGAGAGAGACGGAGACACAGAATCGGAAACAGGCTCCAGGCTCCGAGCCATCAGCCCAGAGCCCGACGCGGGGCTCGAACTCCCGGACCGCGAGATCGTGACCTGGCTGAAGTCGGACGCTTAACCGACTGTGCCACCCAGGCGCCCCTGGCCTTTGGTTTTAAGAGCATAACTTATCATCAACTGATCAGGATAATGGAGAGGATAATTGAATCTCTAGCATGAAAGCATTTTAGAGCTTGAGTGTGGTTAGATTCCGGGACAGAATGAGAGACAAGAGGCTGGGTCCTCCCTGGGCTTCACTTTGGCCAAGTGACCCCCGCGCTTGCCTGACTTTAGTCCGTCCCAGTTACTCTCCTTCTAACTGTGAGAAGTTGGAGTCCTTACATCTCTTTTCGCCCTTGTCTGTGATACCATTCTGGTTCTTGTAGAACTTCTGTCTCTCGATCGGATAATCGTTGCCTCTACTGGTTATTTCCTCTGCCCTCACCTCTGCCTTCTTAGAGGACGTCTCTGCCCGACACCCCACAGCCTTCCCTCACAGACCCTGCCGAGTGCAATGGTTCTCGGCCACCAGGTCGCCAGAGGATCAGAGAAGAGAGACAGATGGACGCTGCCTCGACCCCCCGCACCCCTCATTTCCTAGGTGTTGTCCCTTAAGCTGCTGGCGGCTTTCCTGTCATTTGGGTCTGAGAGAGGCATTGGGGTCTCCTGCCAGCGGACTGTGCTGCCTCCTCAATTCGGTTTTGTCGGAGTCTCATTCCTCGCAGTCAGTCGGTCCCAACTAATCCTCCTAATCCCTTGTCTTTCTCTCTTTGCGTCGTTCCTTATCTGGTTGGGTGTGAAGTGTTGTGTTTCTCTTTGCCCCTCTGGGCCCTGAACCCTCTGAGGGCAGGGATTGTATCTTGTTCACGTTTGCTTCTCCACACGTACGACAGGATAGCATGTGGTAAATGGTGGTTAACGGGATGAACGTGTCTAGGCCACAGTACTTGCTTTTTTTTTAAGCTAGAGAACTGAAACCCAGAGGGATGACATGTGCCTAAATTTTATGAAGCTTGTTTATTTAGAGGCAGAAACTAGATCAGAACTCAAGATTCTTATCAAACGGTGCTTCTCTATAGCCACTGGTTTTAGACTCCTCTCCCCTCTGTCAATTCTTTCCTTGGTGTTCTAGCATGTAGCAGAAGCAGTCTTTGCTTCTGCCCCTGTCTGTTGGAGGTGTTGAGCAGTGGGGCTGGCCGACAAGATTATAGGAAGAGTAACGTGGTCTGGATGGGCCACCGATCACATTCCTACATACGCTTTGTAACACAGAGGGATGACTGCTCGCAATATTGAAAATTAGGTGAACTTCCCATAATAGAGGGGTAATGCTAAGCTGCCATTTATTTGGCGATAAAATTGGAGATAGATTCCTTTTAAAAAATGTTGGCTCCAGGATATTATAAAAACTTGCTTAAGTATTCAGCAGACCTTCTCCAAATCACATATTTAAAGGATAAAAAATAAATAACAGTAACCAAAACAAGTTTTACAAGTGACTGCAAAGTAATCAAGGTTCTTTTTCTGGTGTTTTTACATTGGCTTAAAGGTCAGCGTGAAAGGATACGAGAGTTAAACTTGGAACCGAGCACACAGACATCGCCACTTGGGCTCCGTCGACCACCCACTCCCACCCAGGCTTTTCACACCTGAATCGCACAGTTCTCCCTGGCACTTCTTGGCTTTGCCGGTCTTAAAAAAATGTGGCTGCCCTCCTGACTTGATGAGAAATGGAGGAGAGATCTAGAAGACCGGCCCCGAGGAAGCGGTCAGGAGCGCAGCAGCTGATGACAGGAGATGTGGAGTTTGCCCCCTGGGACACAGCGGAGATGGTGGGAGAGCTCCCAGGGCAGAGATAACCGCCTGGAGCTGCGTTCGGAGGAGAATGGACAGTAGGGTGTCGCTTGAGTGACACCCTCTGCTGACCCAGCCTTCTGTCCTGTGCTGCACTTCTGGGCAGCCGGGCAGCGGAGCCCCGGGGCGGGGAGGCCCGGGATAGCCCGGAACTCGCCGGTTCTGTTCCCAGCTCTGCATTTTGGGGCAGGTCACTTCTCTCTGGGCCTCAGTCTTCTCATTTATTGAGAGAATGAAGCTGGGCGGTCTCCAAGGGCCCTCTGCACTAGGAACCCCCCCAGCCCCCCTTCTTCCTCGGTAATACAGTCACACATCCCGAATGTCCACGGTCATTAACATCTCAGCCTAGCAGTAGTACCTGTGGCAAGGAATGGAAATCAGGATGTGGGCTCGGTCTGACCTGGAATTGCAGGTTATTTCCTAACCTGCCTGTCAGTTCCCTTCCTTCACAGGTATCAGAAACCCCAGTGTAATTTGAACAGTAGGGCGATTTATTTATAACAAGACAGTTTGTTGTACGGTAGGTTCCAAGGTGGGGTAGCCCTGAACCCCGTATTTAATCTAAGGTTGCACCATATTTAATCTAAGACGTCTCTCACTGTAAGATGTATCCTTATTTTTCATCCCACTAAGAAAGAAAAATCTGTCCGTTAAACTGTGACGTACTAGTGATGACAAAGCACATTTGATTTGATTTCAAAGATGATTAGATGTGGGGGAAAATGTATCTTGGACTCCAGTGAAATACGGTAATTCAGCAGCTCACGGGTATCATCTTTCCAGACCGCCGTCCTCAACAGGTTGACCCTGTCAGGCTCACTCCTCCCTCAGCAGTTACAAACCGGCTGCACCCATCCGGTCGTGACATGGTAAAGCCAAGATGTGGGTGTTTCTGCCTCTCTGGCGCCCCACGTTATTTATGAAAAAGGAAAAGAAACCTTCCCCCGCAGCTGATGCCCCCACATCCCGGTCATTGCATCCTGGTCATTGCCAAGCGACCCGGAATTACCCTCGCGTGGTTAGAGTCGCACTGCTCGGGTTTTACCCCCCAAGTGGGGACTGGGCCACCTTCCGGGGGTGATAATCTGTCCTAGACGGGGTTTGATTCACAAGGAGGAAAGAGGGAAGGATAGAGAACTACTGAAGCAAGTATCCTGATCGAATTCAGAATTTTTCCAGATAGAAATTGGTTGACAGGAAGATGGTTTGTGATTAATGTCTGTGATCATCTTGCTCTGAGCGTTTGAGTGTTTGATGTTTTATTGCTATATTAAATTGTTTACGAATTCTGCAGCGGTAGTTACTTTCTTTACATTTCGGTGGCAAAGAACATACTCGGTTTTGGAAAAATTGTCTTTTTTTTAAGCCATGAAGTTTATTTCTAAATGTTTGGTGATTGATTATATTATGGCGTGATGCCCTTGAAATTCCTTAAAAGGGAGGGGCTCTGAGGGGCTCAGTTGGTTAAGCGTTGACTTCGGCCCAGGTCATGGTCTCTCGGTTCGTGGGTTCGAGCCCCACGTCGGGCTCTGGGCTGACGGCTCAGAGCCTGGAGCCTGTTTCGGATTCTGTGTCTCCCTCTCTCTCTGCCCCTCCCCCACTTGCACTCTCTCTCTCTCTCTCTCTCTCTCTCTCTCTCAAAAATTAAAAAAAAAATTTTTTTTTTAACGTTTATTTATTTTTGAGACAGAGAGAGACAGAGCATGAACGGGGGAGGAGCAGAGAGGGAGACACAGAATCGGAAGCAGGCTCTAGGCTCTGGGCCATCAGCCCAGAGCCCGACGCGGGGCTTGAACTCACGGACCGCGAGATCGTGACCTGGCTGAAGTCGGACGCTTAACCGACTGCGCCACCCAGGCGCCCCTCTCAAAAATTTTTAAAAAATTCCTTAAAAGGGAGATGCTAGATTAATGATGGTGTTTGAACACTTCCTATCTTCCTCCCTGAGTACATATTTTAGGCTTAATTTTGTAAGTTTTAAATGCTTTAGACAAAGGAAGTAGGTGT
The DNA here is from genome assembly GCF_018350155.1 of Leopardus geoffroyi. Lineage (NCBI taxonomy): Eukaryota > Metazoa > Chordata > Mammalia > Carnivora > Felidae > Leopardus > Leopardus geoffroyi. The sequence continues at coordinate 89,921,386 of NC_059342.1, read as the reverse complement.
TCTCAATGTTCCCGCTTTTTATTTGGAATAGTGCAGCTGCTTGCTTTTTCTTTTTCTTTTCTTCCCCCCCCCCCCCCAATACTTATTTATCTTTGGGAGGGCGCAAATAGAGGAGGGGCAGATAGAGGGGGACAGAGGATCCAAAGCAGGCTCTGTGCTGACAGACTGACAAGCGAGCCCGACGCGGGGCTCGAACTCACGAACCGTGAGATCGTGACCTGAGCCGAAGTCGGACGCTTGACCGATTGGACGCTTAACCGACTGAGCCTCTCGGGCGCTCTTTTCCCGATAGACGTCTGGGGAAATGCAGACGCTGTGGCCCACTTGCTGCTTGATAAGGAAGCACGGTGTCCAGCTCACCCTCTTAAGCCTTAACCTGCGTGCGTGCAGTGCCCTTTTCTCCCTCAGGGGCGGAGAGGTGACCCGTTTCCCCCACCTTCTTCTTTAAAGGCTTCCCGAGACTTAGTTATCTCCTGCTTCTCCAGAACCCTTGAGAGGTTGGTGCCTGATTCGTCCCTGGTTTTCTGGACAGGACTGATGGAGCAGACTGTAGGCGGCTCAGCGTCCAGACGGTAGCTCTTGTGGCATAGTGGCTCTACTTGCGGATGTCGCCCCCGGTCTCCGGGACCTTGTTCACACGGGAGCACTGCCCCTACTTGAGGCTGTCTTCGTGCAGCCCCGGGGACTGGAGAGTTCAGGGGAGAAGGACAGTTGGAGTCGAAGATAACATTCACTCATTCATTCGTTGAGCCGGTATTTACCAAGCCCCCTTGTCTGCAAGGCCCAGTGCTGTGCTCACCGCAGAGGTTATGTGGGCATCTCGCCTTGGACTTCAGTGCTCTCAGGAGGAAGATCTGGCTTTTGAGGAATTTACTACTGGAGGTGACGTTTGTTCTCTGCTGCCTCGGAGCTATTTCTGTGCTTTGTCCCTCAACTACAGAGGTATCTCCTTGACTCTCTTTCTCTGTTTACAGTGCAACTTCTCTGAACATCAGCATTTGATATAGGAATAGCAGCAAAATGACAGCCAAAGCTGTCATTCCCCGATAAATCTAAAGACATTATTTTGTATCGAGGACCTGCTCCGGTTGGAGGTTGGAATATGAAATTCACCCTCACTTCCCATGTCGGGAGTAGGGACAGATCATTTTAGTATTCATTCCTCCAAAAGGATCTGAAATAAATATTCATTGCTTCAGACCTCGCATACTTGAAACCTTTAGGTTCGTGACGGAACAAACCCAATTAGAAGAAATCTGAACTAGAGCTAAGAGGGTTGGGAGGGAGACAGCAATTGCCAACGCGGAGGGGCTTTTTTCGGTGAGAGAGTTTGGCTGGTTTTGCAGTAAAATCTCTTCTGTGAGTTACCTGCAACGTTTATGGCTTCCTTATCTGTGTGTAGGGAGTGGCCTCAGCCAGCGGATATGTAAATCAGACTTCCCATGGTGATTTAAATCTTGACCGTGCTTCTGAAATTTCCTTTTAGAGATACAGGCTCCTTTGCATAGAGCACCTTTTCGAGGTAACCATAGAGAATGCAAAGTTTTCTCGTTTCTGGGGGGAAAGTTACGATCAGACAGATAATTACGACAAGCCCAACGTCCAAGAGATCCAAGAGTCAGCCCCTCTTTTCCTCCCCTCTCCTCCCTCCCTGCCAATCTAGTCCATCAGCACTGTCTCCAACCCTACCCTTCTCGCCATCGTCACTCATGTGGCATCATCTCACACTTGGCCTCCTGCAGACCCCTCACACTCGTCCCCTGCTTCCCTTCTTGCCCCGGCGCACAGCAGCCAGAACAGGCTTTTCGCGATGTTGATTTAGTTGTATCCCTGACGATGAAACCCTCCAGCGGCTTCCCGTCACACTCAGAAAAAGTTCCAAACTCCTTCTAGTGGTCCCCGAAGGCCTACACGATCTGATCCGGCCCCTGCCCGGTACCGCAGCTGCACCGCCACCCCCTTCCCCCAGCCCCCCTGTTCTAACCGTAGGCTCGCCCCTGTTCCCGGGAGTCTCCGCGCTTGCTCCCCCCTCGTGCCTTGGCACCGTCTGTCCCTTCTGCCTGCGGTGCTCCCCTGGTCCCCGTGTAGCCACCCCCCTTCATTCAGGTTTCAAACACGCGCAAAAGAGAATAGCGGAATGAACTCCCGTGGGACGGTCCCCTGCATTCTAAATCATTGTCATTTGGACATGTTTTCTGTATCCTTTTTTCTTTGTGTGTGTGTTTTGTTTTGCTTTTTTCAATTGTTCTTGTTACTGCTGTAGTATTTTTTTAAGTAATCCCTACACCCGACGTGGGGCTCGGACTCAAAACCCTGAGATCAAGAGTGACATGCTCCATTGGCTGAGCCAGCCGGGCACCCCAACTGCTGTAATATTTTAGAGCAAATCTCTGACATCCGGTCATTTTACTCCCCATTACTTGTTGCTCCGACATAAGGGCATTCACTTTTCCAGTCGCGATGTCATCATCACACCTTACAAAATTAACAGCAATTCCCTCGTATCGTCTACTCAGTCTGTATTCACGGCTCCCCGCTCATGTCGAAAATGTCCTTTTACAGTTGGCGTGTTTTTTGTCAGGATCCAAACGGACTCCACACGATGCGTCCGAATTTTGTACCCTTCCTTGTCTCCCCCTCCATTTCTCTTCTGTGCTTTCTGGGGTGTCTGCCCTCGTGTTTCTTTTAATGTGGTCTTTACTTCCAAAGCCTTTTCTCTCATTTTGCTGGGTTTTCTCAGTTCTCATTTCATATCCTCCCGTTGTCGGGCCATCTCACTTCTGAGAACTATTTCTGACTTGTGCTGTTTTTCAAACCAGTTAGTTTTCGCAATTTCTCTTAGCTCAGTTTGAAATAATTGGTTACAGTTTTGATCTGCTCGCAGTCACTTTTTCACGGTGTGGCCTGTTCGTTCACTTTCACCTTCTCTTCTCTTACTCTGTTGAGCAGGGCAAGGTCATCTCTGGTGTGTCCCCATGTGTCGCGTGGGCTAGCCCATTCTGTGGAGGGCAGGTCCGTGGATGGAGCCTGGTAGCCAGGTGGCCTTCCCAGCTCACAGAAGACCCAGGCACTGGTCTGCTTCTCAGATCTCCAAGCCTCCTGGGCATGAAGGGTGCTGGATGCCTAGCCTTTGCTCCCCTGCACCTCCTCTGGACAGCGCCCCCCTCTACCGTTCAGGGCTCCCTACTGTGTTCCCTCTGATCGCTGCTCCCAGCACACGCCCTCAGGAGGGGGTTCTGCCTGTCTGAGTGGAGTGTTGCTGGATGGCTCTCGGCCCAGGCAGCGCTGGCCGACCCTCCTGCAGCCCTCAGTGAGCCCCGTCCCGGGTGTGCATCGCCACCCAGACGCAGACCCCGAGAGGACACACGCACTCACCGTGTCAGCCGTTCCCAGACTCACTGCAGGACCCCCGTTTGCGTGGGGCCCCCTCTTTTTGGAGGAGGGTATTTCCTGGTGGCTTGGAGGCTTTGGGGCCCTTGAGCCAATCATTTGTCCCTTTTCCCGTCCCTCCACCTTGGTGGTCCTACCCATGTGTATTTGGTAGTTCGTGGAGAATTTTTAAAATCAGGTTTTACTGAAGATTTCACCCGACTCTCCCTACTCCAGTTGCTCTGTCTAGTTTCCAGGAGGAGATTTAGAGAGATGCCAAAATCGCGCTGGCTCATTAAATTCACTGTCGCCTCAGAGCCTCCTTGAGCACCCTCCCACGCTGCCCTCTCACCCCTGGAGCTGTGTGCCTCATAACGCATTGCCACGTGAGCAGAAACTTCTCTTTATTCTCTAGTCACCTGTCAGGGACCTCTCCCTCGCTCCTGAGTCCCCACCGGGCTGGACTAGTGGTGGCCCTGTAATGGTAGGGGATAAGGCACGGGGACAGAGGGCCCGGTCCCTCCCTGGCCAACCCAGAAATTGTGAATCTTTTCCCAAAAGTTCTAACCCTTTTTACCATGACTTATATTACTCTGAAAAACAAGTCAAAGAAAAATCTGTTTCTAAAAGGTTTTGAGGGCATATAAGCTTAAAAAAAAAAAAAAAAAGGCAAGAAGAATTAGTTCCATTTAAGATATTAGAATAGTCATGACGCATGCACTGAATTAAACGTCAAAACATCTTAAAGGCAGGCTTACCTGTCTCAGCAAAGAGGACTAATACGTGTGCCTCTGCCTTTCTGCTGTCGTCTCTCATTATAGCGCGTGTATGTGTACTCACGCGTGTGCCGTGTTTAAAAACAGAATAGTAATTGTCACCTAAGACAGTATAAACTCCAGATTCACAAGTAGAGTGTTTCCACTGCAGCCCCATAACATGGTGGGAGAGAAGGTAGACTTAGAGCCAGAAGCAGAGCGAGATTCTTGCCCCACCTGCCCGTTCACAATTACACAGCCTCGGGTCTACCACTTAATGCCACTGGGTCTCCTTCCGTCAGTAAAATAAGGGGACCGGGTCCTTTTCAGCTCTGAGAACTAGAATTCTTGTAAGCATTGGGGCACCTCGGTGGCTCAGTCGTTTGAGCATACTACTCTCGGTTTTCGGCTCAGGTCATGATCTCACGGTCATGAGACTGAGCCCCGCATCGGGCTCTGTGCCGAGCACGTGGAACCTGCTTCAGATTCTCTCCCTCCCTCTCTCTCTGCTCCTTCCCTGCTCGCACGTGCACGTGCTTTTTCTCTTTCTCAAAATAAATAACACTTTAAAAAAAAAAAAAATTCTCGCAAGCGTCACCGTCTGTTAGCTTAGGACAGACTCTAACCCACAAGTACAAGTGTGTTTTCTGCGTTGGAATGTCTGCTGCAAACGCAACCTGCTGACGCACAAGCAGAAGTAATACCTTAAACAAGCCATACGTCCGCCTCAGTTTAGTTTTACAATTACCCATTTGCAAGTAGCCATTGAGCCTTTTTATTGATTCCCAGTGGTGGTGTCATTGGCGACACATTTAAGGCAGATTTCTCGGTGAAGTACGACTCGGAAAATAGTACTATCGTCTCTGATGTTTTTGAGTCATCACTCACAAATTGGAATGGCCCTGGGTTGTGTGTTGAATAAGCTTGTGGCATATTGTTTACTCAAGCACAGAGATACCTGTACGTAGTAGAGAACAAGGTGAGAAGGCATTCGGTTGCTGATAGAATAATGATGATTGATTTCTACTGCATATCATGTCGAGCACATATGTACCGGGCCCTGTGCCAAGCACGGCTCCTACAGTGTTACTCAGCCAGGTTGTGAGAAAAACATGACTATGACTCCTGTTTTACAGAGGAGGAAGCTGAGATCAGAGAATGTGAAACAGTGCCTCACAGCTAGTGGAGAATAGTTCTGGTGAGCACACAGGTAGTACTTAGTAGGTGCTGTGCTCTGTCCTAAGTACTCTGTCTGCATTTATTGAGCCACTTAGTCCCTACAAATCCCCGTGACGTTGGTACTGCTGTGTCTCCCCGCCTTACCCGTGGGGGATATGTCCCAAGACCCCCAGTGGATGCCGGAAGCCGTGAGTAGTGCTGAATCCTGTATCTGCTAGCTTTTTCCTATACGTACGTACCCGTGATAGAGTTTAATGTGTAAATTAGGCACAGTAAGAGATTAACGACAATAACTAATAAAAAAATGGAGGAACTGTAACAATATATTGTAGTCACTGTGTTATGTGAATGTGATTTTTTTCACAGTACTATTCTGTACTCCCCCTTCTTGTGATGACGGGAGCTGATGAAATGCCCGTGTGATGAGGTGAATGACGTGGGCACGGTGACGTAGCGTTAGGCTACCACTGACCTCCTGTCGCCACGTCGGGAGGAGGGTCGTCTGCATCCAGACCACGCTTAACCATGGGTGACAGACCGCAGCTAAGGGCAGACTGCGGTATTGTGTGTCTTTCATAGATGACGAAGACAGGGAGGTGAAGTGACTTGGTCAACGTTGTGTAGCTCATTAGCGTCAGAGTGAAGGTCGGAACTCGGGCAGTTAGGGTCCAGGGTCTGGGTACTACTGTGTCACGTTGCCCAGCCACAGCATGGTGACTGCCAGGAAGACCCCCAAGTTTGTGCTTTCAACCATGTCATTGGAAGTGTGCTAGGGGCGCCTGGGTGGCCCTTTTGGTTAAGCAGCCGACTCTTGACTTTGGCTCAAGTCATGATCCCACAGTTTGTGAGATAGAGCCCCGTATCGGGCTTTGTGCTGACAGCACAGAGCCTGCTTGGGACTCTCTGTCTCCCTGTCTCTCTGCCTCTCTCTCTCTCCCCCACATAAATAAATGTAATATATGTATACACACACACACACACACACACACGCACATACACATATATTAGAAGTGTGCTAAAAGAGCAAAAAGAATCCTAAGAAATTTTTAACTTGTTCTTCCTTATATTAGGGGCAACATTGAGTTTTTAACCTTATTGCATGTGGCCTGAAATCAGCAAAAATAAAACTTCCTCTTGCCTGGTGTTGAAATCTCAGGTTAGGGACCATTAGCAGCAACATAGTCTTAATCTCAGGGGTGAGAACCGTATTGCAACGCAGATGTCCTCTCTAGATGCCCATGGTCACCGAGAAACATTCGAGACTCCTGAATCTCTGATTGCCACCCACTGTCTTGCTGATGCTTGGTTACTCTCACTGGGACTTTAATGTTTGAAAGATACTCACGTAAAAAGAGAATTCCCGGGCGGGGGCAGGGAGGAGGAGGACTAAAATTAGTGACGTCTTTTTATGAGAAATTTGAGGTAATACTTATTGACAAGTGGGAGCGGCCTTAGGCTTTGTTGCTTAAATGGAGTCCGTTAGTATTTGCCATTTGAGCTGTTTCTTAACTTCAGGATTGTACTTAAGAAACCGTGAAGCCCAGTGATGCCTTTGAGCGTAAGGTAGCGTGAGAGTCGCATCAACGTAGACTCCTGGGAGGCAGATCTGAGCCCTGCAGCTTGGCTGGCTGCTGGCAGTGAGCCAGCAGCACTGACCCAGGAACCAGAAATGACAGACAAGAGCCAAGATCAACAGATCCAGCATGACGGTCTCGCCTCATGGTTCTTGAGCTGATTGCTTGGAAAGTCTTTAGTGGGTTTTCAACTTGAAAAGAACAAATTTGAAGTAAATAAATTGATCCATTAACCTGTTACAGGAAGGTTTTCACTGTGCCTAGTTCCCCCAAATCATCTCAGATAGGGTTGGCCACGCCACACTGTAGTAGAGTTTCAGGGTAATATGTGGACCATAAAATGACCATTAACCAACTTGCTTTGTTTATGAGAGGCGGGCACTTAATGCCACTGACCTCGTGCTGGAAGCACATTCCACTGTGGTCTGTTTCAACACCGTGAAGTCATTGATCAGCTGAAAATGACCAGTTAGCAAGTAAGTGTTTCCTGGGCTGTAGGCTTTATGAATAATGCGTTCTTCAGTTAAAAAGAGCACTTTAAGCAATTGTTTAAACCTAACCATTTGGGAATGAGGGAGAGAGCTTCATGAATAATTTATTTTCAAAAGAAAAGATTAAGGGATCTCAACTTTTTCACCTCCCCAAACCTTTTTTTAACTTAAGTTGAAAATAATCTGCCAATGATACAGATCCAGATAAGGAACTGGTAATATACACAATGTAAGTTTATATACTTTCACTTTTAAAAAAAACCTTTACTGAGAAAGGTGCATATGCATGTAAATACAGTGAGTTTAAAATAAGAAGTGGGTATAAAATTGCTGGAAGGGTTGCAGGATTTTAGACGTAACATTGAACATGCATTAGCATAGTGCCATGGGAAAGCTTGAAATGTGGTTAATATGTCCTTGTGTCGGAAAGGACTCCATCAAAGCAGACCAGTTTGATCCCTTGTGCTTAAGCATTCTGCTCTCCGCTTCCTGAAACAGACCACCGTCTTCTAAGAATTGCACGTCCTTGGTTCAAGGTTTAAATTAAGAGAGTTTGGAGTGGGGATTAGGTACCAGTATCACGATACCGAAACTACGCTCCCTCCCCCACCACACCACGTCTTCTTGCTCTTATGTCATTAAAAACTGCCATGGTCTCTGGGGCGCCTGGGTGGCTCAGTGGGTTAGGCATCCGACTTCGGCTCAGGTCATGATCTCACGGCTAGTGAGTTCACGCCCCGCATCAGGCTCTGAGCTGACAGATCAGAACCTGGAGCCTGCTTCCAGTTCTGTGTCTCCCATTCTCTCTGCCCCTCTCTGGCTCATGGTCTGTGTCTCTCTCTCTCTCAAAAATGAATAAATGTTAAACAATTAAAAAAAAAAACAAGTTAAAAAAAAATCCCATGGTTTTGTATCTGTGGGCCTGTTATGTGGCCACAGCGATTTGCCTGTGGATGAAATTGTCGGTGACAGTCTTGACATTGAAAAAGTTAATCAAGGTGCAGATGAGTCTCGTTGCTGCTTCACAGTTGTCCTGACACCTTTACCACCACCAACACCATTCTTACCATCACCACCATCTCTGCCACTGTCAGCATCATCACGGCCACCATCAGTGCCACCGACAGCTGTGAGTTATTGAGTGATTACTTGGTGTCAGGCCTATGCTAAGCATTTAACACTGTACTGAATCCTAACGATCTTTTTTTTTTTTTTTAAGTTTATTTATTTACCTTGAGAGAGTGCGAGAGAGAGAGGGAGCGTGTGCACAAGCTGGGAAGGGGGAGAGAATCCCAAGCAGGCTCCACGCTGTCAGCACAGAGCCCGACGTGGGGCTCGGTCCCACAAACCGTGAGATCGCGACCTGGGCTGAAACCAGGAGTCGGATGCTCAACCGACAGAGCCCCCCAGGCTGGCCCCTGACAGCCTTGTGAGTGAGGTGCAGGTGTAATGATTGATTGCCTGCCCAAGTTCACCGGAGCCTACGTTTCACAGCCCTTTCAGCGTCCGTGCTGCCTCCTCCATTATCTCACGATCAACCCAGAGGTGCTCGAGCCGGGTGGGCACTTGTTACACTCACGTAGTCCCTGCTTGGTTCCTGACCCGGTTGCACATTGGAACGCAGAGCAGGCCTAACCGGCATTGCTGTCGTCAGTTTCCCAGCCGGTGAAAGACCCTCCCACAGAGCCCGTTTTCCTCAGGTTGTCAGGGTAACGTGTTTGGAAACAGCGCACATACTAACAACAGCTAGGAGCCAATGCTGACATAACGGGGAGAGAAACAAACAAATAAAAAAAACCCTATAAATATAAAACACAGGGCTTGAGTTGGTACTTACAGCGTTAACGGAAAATTAAATTGTTTTCTGGTTAGGAATAAGTAGGTCTTTGTTTTTCAAAAATGTTCATAAAAACGTAATTAAAAAAAAATTTTTTTTTAACGTTCATTTATTTTTGAGACAGAGAGAGACAGAGCATGAACGGGGGAGGGGCAGAGAGAGAGGGAGACACAGAATCGGAAACAGGCTCCAGGCTCTGAGCGGTCAGCCCAGAGCCCGATGCGGGGCTCAGACCCACGGACCGCGAGATCATGACCTGAGCCAAAGTCGGACGCTTAACCGACGGAGCCACCCAGGCGCCCCCAAAACAGATAATATTAAAATAGTCGAGGCATCAAGAGATCGGCTTGAGGGATCTGAACCCTTTGCTGATGAGAAAGCACACTGTTCAGTAGCGGTGGACGATGAGCGCAGGTTAGAGGGACCCAGTCTTGCACCTTACAAGCCATTTGTATTAGGAATACTTTTGCCATGATACAGGAATCTTGATTCTTCCCATCTTTTTTCTCTGCTTGCCCCTTCTGGGGGCTTTTAAAAAGTTCATGTTGAAGATGGCGGGCCTCCCATTTGGAGCCAGTCACACTTGAAAAATATCCCTTGAAATTATCTAAACTTAATTTCTGGCCATTTTGTTTCAGAAGTACTAACCTCAGGGGGGGGTCTCTGTTCTCTACACTAAAACTTAATCTGTTTGGAAAAATTCCATTTACTCTCTGTAGAAATTGACTGGACATGGCTTCTGTGAATGATATGGTTGCTATTATCCCTTAACACCGTAAAAATGAACTTTGAAACAGTTGGGCAGGACCCAAACAGAAAGTGACGTATGGCTTGAAAATGTTTTAGTTGAACATTATGCTTCAATATTTTACTGGGTACTGCGGCACAGGTCTTAGAGATATATGTTCGGTTTTTCAAAGTTTTATTTTTGGACTGGAAACTTTCTCTCAAACCAAAATAGATGAATCAAGTGTGCTTGAATCAATGCTGAAATGTCATCCGCATCTGCGGCATGAAAATCATTAGCCAGTTACTTGAAATCCACGAAGGATGAAACTGTCTTCCTGTGTCTGCCATCCAGCTTCTCCTCTTCGCTGAAGGAGAGAATACCGAGACTCTTTCCAAAGGCTGGGTTCTTATTTCTGTTCCAAAAGTTTTTCAGAAAACACCAAAGCAGGTATTGATTGAGCACGGTGGCACCCAGCTTGGACTGATTTGAGTGCATTAAAGCATACGTTTAAACACAAACTCATTATTTCTCCAGAATCTGTGCTTGAAAATAGATCAAGAAGGTTTCCTAAAGCCTTGTGGCATAATTTCAATTACACTTAAACCGTGACCAGAATTCGTTGTTGGAAAAGCGGGAGTGGATATGAATAGTGTAAGGAAAAAAAAAAAATGCTTTGGGAAAATACACCGAAAGCTTCTTTACATGTGACTGAGAGGCTCTTACATCTGTCTTTTGGAAGAGTTTATTGGTTTATAATGTTTATTAGCAGCCACATTTGAAAGGTCTGTACCCAGGACAGATTCAGAAGGTGTGAGTTCTCACCCCAGCCTTGCCCGACAGCCAGCCTGCCAGCAGGCTTGAACAAGTCAGCCAACCCTGGGTCCTTGCTTGCCTCTCCAGAAAGTAAAGACCTTGGACTGGATACCTCTCGGTTGCTGCCCAGCTCCAGAATTATGTGATTCCTTTGGGGGCTGTTACTATAATTCTCAAATCCGTCAACCTGTGAAATATATTTCCAAGCACGAATTGATTTCTCTAAAGTGCCTTCCTCCTCGTGGAGGAAGGAGCGTTAGACATGGCAGTCTACACGTCACCTGCAGAGAGCAAGCAGAAGGCTTCGCCACCTTGGGGAGGTATGGTCCCAGTGGCCATGAATGGACTCTGCTGTTTTGGAGGGGTTTCTTTTGTTTGTTTGTTTTGTTTTTTGGTTTTTGTTTTTTAATGTTTAGTATTTTTGAGAGAAAGAGGGAGAGAGAGCGAGAGAATGAGCTGGGGAGGGGGAGAGAGAGAGAGGAGACACTAGAATCCGAAGCTGGCTCCAGGCTCCTGGCTCCCAGCTGTCAACACAGAGCCTGACACAGGGTTTGAACTCATGGGCCGTGAGATCGTGACCTGAGCCGAAGTCGGATGCTCAACCGACTGAGCCACCCAGGCGCCCCTGGACTCTGCTGTTTTGGGTGTCAAGGGATGTGCCAAGCCGAGTTTCCCCAACACCAAGATTCCTTAGCTAGTCAACCAAGGCAAAAGTTCGGTCGCATACCCTGCTGCCTTCATTAGGCCTTGGAATGCAGAGGCCAGCGGTCTATCATCACTTACAGTGGATATCTAGAAAAAGTCCTATTTCCCGGAGCTGTCAGCAGGCCCTTAGAACCCTCAGGAAAATGATGAAAAGTTTTGGAATCGTGCTAATCAAGCGGAAACGCTTTACGTTGTTTAACAACAAATAATACGCTACTGTTTTGAACTCAACAAAGAAAGAAACCTTTGAATTAAGGCTGAGAAATGTCAGAGAGCATTTCAGGCAGGGAAGAAATACTGTTCAGTGGTTGTGATGTGCGTTACCTGAGAGCCACTTTCCAGACAACTTGCCTTTCTGTCCTCTGAAAGGAGTCACCATCGTGTTGATTTCTTGCCCAGCTGCAGCACACGCCAGGGCCATTGTAATGGGCATGTGATGGGTTTACATGTTGAGAGTTTCGCCCAGTGGGCAGAACCCTCACGTAACACTAGAGGGTTAAAAATGTTGCAGAGCAAGAGTTTAACCTCCTTGTTTTCGTTCTCATTTAGATCGGAACAGCCCTCCCTAATGGCACATTTCTCTCCCTTCTTCTCCATTGTGGCAGGAATCATTCCACCTGTAATTAGGCGGGTGTCGAGTTTTAACCCTGCATGCCTCTACAAGGGGTCATTTCCTTGCCTCTCCCAGCAGCCTCTCTACTCTACTGGCAATCCTTCTACTTGTAAACTTTTGCCTAATGCTTAACCTCAGTGTTCCCTGCTGGAACTCTCTCTTATTATTCTCATCGACCGAGAATAATTGATCTGTCTTCACTCAGCAACTTCCATTTGCATGTTGCAGGAGTAACTGTGTCATCTGTCTCATCTCTGCTAAAGACAAACTCTTTCCCCTCGTTGTTACATCTGTATGCACCTCATTTCCCAAGAGGATTACGGATTGTGTTCGTGTTCTGTGCATACCCTCTGATGTGTCGTATCCCTTTATTATCACTCACGTTCGTACTGCACCTGTTTTTACCCAAACGGAATGATTATCTGTCCTCTTACACGTAATCTTCCATTATTAACGCAACTCCAAGTGGTTGACTTTTACAATGCTGTGTTGTTGACTCATTGGCAGGGTGGCTCACTGAGTCCCCCTTGTCGAGGACGACTATGGGATCTGAGCAGGGGAAGCTGACATTGTTTTATCACTATGAGCTGTATCCCTAACTCTTGAATAATCTGCTCTGCCCGCCGAAAAATTGCATGTGTGCGTGCGGACACGCACGCGTGCACACCCCTCCCTTCAACGGTCAGAGCTCGAGTTACAACTTGATGGGCAGGTGCATATGGTGATATTTGGAGCATTAAATGGAGCGATTGATCCAACACAACTGAATCTGAGTTAGAGCTGCATCTGTTCTCATGGCAGATCTGTTTACAAGAGTGGGTGTCTGAAATTTAAGAAATTAAGGACCTGGATGCTTATCCCCCTGCTTACACTCCTTCGACTTCTAGAGCTGTTGACCTTTAGATAAATAATTGTTTTTATCTACGATGAGATCCTCAAATGAAAGACATACTAGATATGTGCCCTTTAATTACACGTGCGCTCTGAACATCCCATGCCGCCACACTGGGGCAGCCCACTCGGCCGTAGCCAGCATACGTTTGTGACCTCCAGTGGGCAGAGTCCCTCCTGTAAATTTCCTTGATCACAAAAGTGTTGTTTCCCGGGGCTCCTGTGACGATCTTCACCTTTAGTCCTGAGAGTTAGTTGCAGCGGTCCTTTATGGTTGCAGGTTTCTTCGGAAATGTCTGCTAATTGGCGCCCCAGATAGTGACGAAGGCAGTGCGTTTTACGCAGAACTGCCCCTGGAGTAGCCCTGCTGTGAAGATGTGGAGGGTCCTACTGGTCCAGCGAGTACAGTAGACCCCAGCTATTCACAACGCTGAAGGAACAGTGTATTCCGATGGACTGGATTTTCCAGAATAATTACCCCGTGTACCATTCCCAGATGGAGAGTCTTCAGAAGTGTGTGATTGTTTCTTTGTGCACAAAGTGAGCGCTGGGGAAATAGACACAGAATTGACTAGAGCTAGAAGGACCATCAGAGACCTTCCTCAAAGCCAGATGGGCCAGAAGACCTGCCCGCTGTGGCCCATGAGTAAGTAGGAGGATGGGGGGAAGAGCCTGGGCCTTTCCGCATCCCCTGCCCCACACACCATGGGTTAAGGAGAAGGGACGAAGGACACACTGGCCAAAGACCCAGTTACTTGGATTCTGGGTGAGAGTGTAATGTACTCACCATAGTGATTATATAACCTACTATTACTGTGTGTGTGTGTGTGTGTGTGTGTGTGTGTGTGTGGGGAGAGAGAGAGAGAGATACACTAGGAAGTGTGCTAATTCTTTCCGTGCATTATCTCCTGTAGTCGTCAAAACCACTCTCTGAAAGATACTATTCTTATCCTCACTTCAAGAGGAGGGTTGAAGCCCGGTGATTTGCCTCACTTAGTAGAGCCAGGACTTGAACCCACCCAGCGGGACTCCAGGTCGCATGATCGAACTACGGGCTGCCTTCCTGATTTATTCATAGTTCCCTTTCAGCAGGAAGGAAAAGACTTTCTGTACAAAAGTTATTTTGAAGGCAGTAGTATCTTGTTTTGGTAGTGATTACAGATCTAAATATACCCAGAGTGTTTTCTATATTCAGATGTATATGAAACGCTTCATAGTCCAGATGGGCACATGCGGAGGCCAAAAGGGCTCCGCTATACGAGGTTACCCTGCTGACATTCTGCCCTGGGGCATGCCTGGCGCGTGGAAAATGCCCATTTTCACCAGTTGTAAAGATGGGCCTGGGCTCCGATGAGAAGACGGTGATGACGAAACCCAGCTTTGTGCCTGAGCCTCTGGGCCTGGGATCGCAAAGCACCTGGCTGTCACGTGCGTCAGTGGTGTTCCCCACCCTGATGCAGCCCACAGCTCTGAGCGGATCCAGTCTCTTGCCTGTCTCCCCACGACTTATTAAAAACGACTTCCTTTGACTCTCATCCTGTTAATATTTGAGATTAGTGTGGAGAATTCAACACATATTCTAAACGTTTTTTAAAAATCAACTTTATTGAGGTATACTTTACATAAAGCGTGCCTATTTTATGCTGAATAATATTCCATTGTCTACACCACAGCAGGGAGTGATTGGGAATGTTACTTCAAGTTTGCTTCTCTGGAATACATCTGATCGTGGTAAATTGTCTGTTTTACATGTTGCTGTATTCTGTTCGCTATTATTTTGTCAAGGAATTTTGTGTCTTTGTTTATGAAGAATATATTACCTGTAATGGCTTTGTCTTAGTGTCAGGGAGGATACCGGCCCCATTAAAGGAGTAGAGAAGCAATTCCCTCTTCTTTTGTTTCCCAACAGTGTCTCTATGATTCATATTATTGCTTCCCCAAATTTTTGGTAGAATCAACCAGTGAATCCATGTGGGCCTGGAGTTTTCTTTGTCAAGAAAGTTTTTGAGGGGCGCCTGGGTGGCTCAGTGGGTTAAGCGGCCAACTTCCGCTCAGGTCATGATCTCGCCCTCGGAGAGTTTGCTCAGGGCATTGCAAGCGTCTCGGGTGGAATCCCAGCTTTGGATCCACGGGGGGAAAACGATCTTGGCACGGTTTTTAACTCCTTTTGGAGATGACCAAAGGAGTGTGGGGGCCAGTGGCCGTACGTGGTACTGCCTATGTGAAAGCCATTTTATTTTCTGTTATGGAGGCCCTCTTCCCATGCCCAGATTGCACTTCCCAGGCACATGCTCCCGTGTAGTCAGCTCCCAGGGTGATCGATCGATCACCCGCAGCCCTTGCTTCATGGTGTTGCTGACCTAAACACCCTGGCCCTCCTAGGATGCTTATCCATTTCTCTGTCTTCAGTAGCTCCAGATACATGCGCGAAGACCTTTTTTCGTTTGTTTGTTTTTTTAAGATATGAAAGTGAATTTATTTAGAATGGGAAAAACACAATTTACAAAGACAAGCAAGGTCTTTTTGAACCAAGCTGTTTAATTACCCACTTTACTTTAAGGGGGCTTCTCAACTCAGTCACTTCCAAGCCACCTTTAGGATTTTTGCCATAACCTTTGGTCATCTGTTCTATCATTTGCATAGTATTTTTCTTCTTAAAAATTTTTTTTATGATGTTTATTTTAGAGAGAGAGAGAGAGAGAGAGAGAGAGAGAGAGAGCATGAGCAGGGGAGGGGCATAGAGAGAGGGAGACACATACTCCGAAGCAGGCTTCAGGCTCTGAGCTGTCAGCACAGAGCCTGACACGGGGCTCGAACTCACAGACCGTGAGATCACAACCTGAGCCGAAGTCAGAGGCTCAACTGACGGAGCCAGCCAGGTGCCAATGCATAATATTTTTCTTTAAGTAAACTCATTTTGAAAACTTAGCCTCATTCTAGAAACGGAATCACAGGTTTTATTTGCTCTTTATATATTTTTCTATATACACGTGTATATTCAAATTATAAATGTTTGCCCATCTGTGTCACCTAACATCCATCACGTACCACTTTGTGAGTATACACATCACCCTCTGGAAACTGTTGATCTGGGGCAAATGTGAATTTGACCGTGACCTTGGAGAGAGGGGAGAAACAGACTAGTACTTGCAGTGGTCCAAGAAGAAATGCTCTCTGCCTGTGGCCGGGAGGCACTGGTTCCTTCACGAGGAAAGAGGGAGGGAGTAGGAGAAGAGGCAGGGGTAGCTTTTTCTCAGGGGGCAGATCCTTTCATTGTGATTCCCTTATTCTGTGGGAATGGTGTACATTTCAATTTTTTTTAATGTTTGATTTATTTTTGATAGACAGAGCATGAGTGGGGGAGGGGCAGGGAGAGAGGGAGACACAGAATCCGAAGCAGGCTCTCCAGGCTCCAAGCCATCAGCACAGAGCCCGACGCGGGGCTCGAACTCAGGAACCGCGAGATCATGACCTGAGCCAAAGTCGGATGCTCAACCGACTGAGCCACCCAGGCGCCCTGAGAATGCTGTGCATTTCAGAACTAGCCACAGCCACAGTTCAAACACTCCAGGAAATAGTTGGTGAATGAATGATTGAATTAAGTAGGAAGCAGAGGGTATGCAGAGTTTTATCTTGTTACCAGTTTAGACTTTTCATTCTCACTATTACCTTCAATTAACTTAAATAGTCTTCAATTTACCGCCTTTCTTATTCCAGTGGGGGAATTGCAGGGTGTATCTTAATGTCCTGTGTTTTACTTGAGAAGGGTCTTCTGTGGTCCTGGGAGGAAACTCCAGCAAGGGGACTGTTTCCAGTTTGAGGAGACTTTACCAAAGGACTGTTACCAAAGGTGCGGGCGGGTGCAGGGAAACCACAGGGGATAGTGCGTGCGGTGCCTCAGGCTGGTCCTTCCCCCAAGGATGTGGCTACGGGCACCCAGAGGCAGAGGGAGCCGTGCGGAGAGCGGTCAGCAGGGCTGTGACCAGGGATGGAACCCGCTCCCAGTGGCCGTGCCGGCAGAGGGTACACCCTCACCGCACTCTCCTTCCATGTCGCCTGTGCCTCCCTTCGACCAAACTCATCCAGAAGCCAGAGGGAAAGGAGCCTGTTGTCAGGGCTCAGCGGGTCGGGGCAGGGAGCACCGTGGAGGAGAGGGCTGGTCTGGAAGGGAGCGTGTCTTTTTGGTCTTACTTCCACCCTGTGCTCTCTGTGTAAGGTCGTAGGGCAGGGGCCTTCCTAACTTTTTTTTTTTTCTTTTTGGAGAAAAAGGCAATATTTGTACGTATAAAAGGAACAGCCGATATCGCTAACTGCTTACTTCCCGCCGGGTGCTCTGTGGATCCCATTCTCACTGAATTCTCCCAGTGACCATTCAGAGAAGATCGTGCTTTTCTTCTTCCTGTTACAGACGAGGAAGCCGAAGCTTAGGGAGGCTAAAGTAACTCGTTTGAGACAGGGCAGAGTGACACGGAGAGCATCGGGCCGTGGGATTCCTGAGCCCCGGCCTCCGGCAGTGCTCTGCTGCAGACACTTGGAAGGAGTCTCCATGCAGGCAGGCGTCCATGGAGAGCTGGTGTGAGCCGGGCAGGGTGCCAGGGGCTGACGGCAAGGAGCAGCAAGCTGGACCCTGCCCCCCGCTTCAAGGAGTTTTCCGTCTGGCGGGAAAGGCACACGTTAAACAGCCAGTGCCCCGGATGTGTGGGAGAGATTGTGAAACGTACTAATAAGGACACCATGAGCGATGGCGTTGGGCTTCTGTTCACTGGGGGTCCGGGAGAAGACTTTCCTGCTGAGGGTTTGGGGTCAGCAGAGAGCTGGAGGGGGTCAGACTGGGGACGAGGAGTCAGGCAGGGAGCACTCCCGGTGACGGTATGTGGGGATTTCCCCTGAAGCGCCAGTCCAGAGACCCTACCCAGGCAGCTCTGCCTCTGTTTCTGTTCTTTTCCATTTGTATCGTCGTCTAACCCAGCCGCTGTCAGAAAAGGGGAGCGGAAAGAAACAACCCCAGCGTGTCTCTAACCTGGTGGGTAGTATTTT
Source organism: Leopardus geoffroyi (assembly GCF_018350155.1). Classification (NCBI taxonomy): domain Eukaryota; kingdom Metazoa; phylum Chordata; class Mammalia; order Carnivora; family Felidae; genus Leopardus; species Leopardus geoffroyi. The sequence continues at coordinate 89,903,392 of NC_059342.1, read as the reverse complement.
CCGGTTTAGAAGTTTTTATGTTTTGTAAAAGGATCAATTACAAAGTACGGTTTTGCTTACTCTTTAGTTTGTATTTAGCCCTGATCCAGTCTGCTTGACCCAATCCAGTCCACAGAATGCTGATTAAGTATGTAGTAAGTGCAAAATCATTGCAGGGACTGGAGACGGGCGGGCCTCAGACTCTTCCTCAAGGAGTGACGGTCTGATGAGTGAAGAGAGACTTGTGTCATACACACACGTTTGTCCCACGAGGGGGAAAAAGAGTTTTGTGTTTTCCCGAAATGTGCTGGCTGTTTCTGGCCATTTCTGCCTTTGCTTGATGTACTGTTATGGTTGGAACAAGTTAGTGTTTAGCGATTGTCAGTGTCCTCTTTGGCATTTCTCTTCGTGAAATCTACCATGTATGTTCTCGGGAACATTACACGTCAGGTGGGAACAAAATCTCGTTCTGCACGTGTGCAGTGAATTCACAATTAGTGGAACACGGTCGCCGTGCAAAAGCATTGCCAAGAAGTGCCAGATCTGAGCAGGCCACTCTGCACTTAGGAAACCAGGCCTCAGGTGTAACCAGGGCTGGGAAGGAGAGCTCTGTGAATTTGGGAACGGGTGTAGCCTCCCGGCATGCTTCGTCTGTCCCGACCGGCTCCCTAGTTGAAAGTCGGAGGCCCAGGGGTGCTTCCTCGCGGTGCGAACCGCTCACACATGCATCACTGCCCATCTGAGCCCCGAGTGTCATTTCCCCAGATCTGACCAGAGATGACTGATTCAGTAACTATTGCTAATTGGTGTTCTGGAAAGCTCAAGATGGGCTGGTTTTTGGTTTTGTTTTGGTTTTTTTTTTCCTCTCTTTCTGTAACATGTAAGGGCTTGTATAGGAGGTAGATGATGAGTGAAATTGTAATTCTTTCCCAAGCTTAATACATTGTTGAAATGTTTTAGGAAAAACTGAGGCCCACAGGTACCTGAAGAAATTTTTCTTCATTAATATAAAACAAACCACCAAACAAATATTTTGCCCCTGTTACCTGCCAATTTCACATATTAATCGAGAGGCGCAAAATCAGAAACCCAACAGGAGAGCGGAAGGAACTTGGTTGGCCTGTTTTTCTGGAAAATGGCTCGTGAGCAAGTGAAACCTGAGCCCCTTGAGGATGGAATCCACCTTAAGGAGCAGTGTCCCTGCCTCACTGCGGCGCCGAATGGATAGTTACGGAACGACTGGGAAGAAAGGAAATCATGAATTGGCTTTATGTCATTAACATGCTGCTAAAATCTTTCTGTAGCGGTATAAAAAGTCAGGGGAATGAGAAAACGAAACCTCCTTCTTCTGCGGGACCCTCGCAGACCTGGTGAAGGCCCTGTGGTGTGCGAGAACGCCCTCGAGTGCGGAAGCAGCCGTGGGTTCCGGGCTCAGCTCCGCCCCTCGGCTGTACCGTTCCCTTGGGCGTGTCGCCTCACCTTCTCTCTGTCACTTATCAGATGAGGTTTGGACTCCCCCTTCCTGCTTCCCAGAGCGGGCGAGCCAGCAAATGAGATCACAGGGGCAGCAGTGCCTGCCCTCCTGAGCTCCTCTGACTCTCCAGCGGGGAGCAAAGGCCAGAGCCATCCCTCCAGCTGCCCAGCACCCACAGAGGGCCCGATTCCGCTGGGTGGTGTGTGCCCTGCATTCTAGGTCATACACGCCCGTGAACTCACGACCCCGCCAGGAAGGAGGAAGGCGGGCAGGGTCACCTGTGTGTTTCTGTGTGCGATGGGCCCGTGCGTTTGTTTCAACTTCAGGAAATGGAAGATAGCGTCGGCCTGCCTGCCCAGCTGGTTCTCCTAAATTTGTTCAGGTAGCGTCCTCATGGAGTTCAAAACTCCCAAGCTGCTAAGGAGAGAACGGGGGAAGGTTCCCTTCCTCCTCACTGGCCTGGCCACAGTCTCGTTCTCAGGAAGCAGCTCTTCCTAATCTCCACGGCCCTCTCTGCTTAGGCGTTGAGTCTCCACAAAGAGATTTTGGAGCGGTGAGTGTCTCTCCTTGGAAGAGGGTAATAGCGCCCTTATTGCAGGGAGGGACGGCGAAGGAGTGTGGCGGAAGATGGTGTAGACATCTAAGCAATGCTCTTGTTCCCATCTGTGGTACATCCAGGCTTGCCTTTCCACGTACAGTTTAGAGAATACTTTTGGGGCGCCTGCGTGGCTCAGTCGGTTAAGCGTCCGGCTTCGGCTCAGGTCATGATCTCGCGGTTCGTGGGTTCGAGCCCCACATTGGGCTCTGTGCTGATGGCTCAGCTTCGGACTCTGTGTCTCCCCCTCTCTCTGACCCTCCCCCGTTCATGCTCTGTCTCTGTCTGTCTCAAAAATAAATAAACATTAAAAAAAAATTCCAGAGAATACGTTTAATTTTCTCGAGAGGATAACCAGAAGTCTTTCACACACGCGATGCAAATATCTTACAAATCTGAAAAGCTGGACCGTCTTGTGCCTTCAGCATCTATTCAGATTGACTGTTGAGTCTCAGGCAGCCTCGCTCTCGTGGAGTAATTAAACAAACCCCCTTCTGTTCCACCCGCTGGCAGTCCTCTCGGACTTATCATTCTAGACAGGTGTGGAGGAAAATCTGGAACCATTTTCAGATTGTGCACATGGTTCTCTTTGTGATAGCTACTGGGCATTACCCTCTCCCCGAAAAGGTGGTTTATTAATATATGCATGCCTAACTTTCAGATTTTGTATGGGTGGAGAAAATGAACAGCATGTCGTACACACTGTGTGGGGTAGATGCTATTTAAATCTGGTTCGAGCTGCTAAACATCTCACTAACACGGGATCACTGGCTGGAGTCCAGGTTGGTGGGGTTGTGTTTTTTGTTTTTTGTTTTTTTTTTTTTCTTTTTTCTTTTGAAGAGGGGTCAGACTTTAGAGAACCAAGCCATCTGTCCAGCAAATTATTTTAAGGCTTTTAATAACAAATAGTTCGCAATACATTTTCACGTGTGGAGTAGAAAATTAAGGTCTTGCGAAACTGATATCTTTAGAAATGTCTTCCACATTCTGTTTTGCTAATCATTTTGGTATTGTAATCCCAGTTTGGTAGCGCACATCTTTGTACTAATGTTTTTGCAGAATTAATTAGTTCATTAAAAGCAACGTTTTAACACGGGCATGTCAGTAAGGCAGTACATTCCTTTAGAAGGCTTTTGCTTCTAAGAGACATCGAGCTACCAAAACAGATGCAGGGGTTTTGTAGCTGCATATGAAGCCGGGAGACTTTGAAGAATCTCTCCTCCTTTCTTTGAGGTTTGTTTGTGGAGCACTCCCGTTGCTGTTGTTAGACACCTTTGGTGGCTACTGTAATGAACTCCCCAGCACCTCCAGTCTTCATCTGCAGAGAACTTTGCATTTTGGGTGTTTCGTAACTGCCGAGTCTGGGTCTCCGTGGCTTACTTTCAAGGTCCTGCCTGCTCATTCTGCAAATACTTAGGGAGCGTCTCGAGGGTACCAGGCAGCGTGGCGAGGCGCTGGGACTCAGCATGGAATAAAGCAGCCGTACCACCCCTCAGAGAATCCTTTTGGGGAGCTAGACATTAAGCAGATAATCGCTAGAAAAGGTACTCGATTACAAGCGGGACGAGAGCGACAAACAGAGTTAAAAGCGCCGTAAGAAGTTAGGTGGGGTTCACGGACCCACACGGGCTGAAGGACGGTCAGGGAAGGCTCCCTGAGAAGGCGTCGAAGACTTGACACGTGAGCTGGACCGACCTGGACGTGGGGACAGAAGCAGTTGTGAGAAGACCCTTCTGGGCAGAGAAGGCGGCGTGCAAAGTAGTGCAAGCCTGCTCAGGGTTGTGGAAGGAGGAGGCCAGCCGAGAGGCTGGAGCGGTAGCAGCGGCCGGAACACAGGCCTCCTTGGCCCCCTTACGACTTGAGACTTCAGTTCGCCACCTAGCTGTGCCTTAAGCAGCGATGCAGGGAGCAGGGACCTCTTTCTTGGTACAATCAAGGAGCTTCTGGGTGATGTGGCTTTGGAGGTCAGAAATGGTTACTCACTTCCAGATGACCTCTCAGGTCATAGAAGTAGGTCCTTGACTTTGTGGGAAAGACTAAGTAACAGTGAGAGGCAGTGGTTCAAACGCAAGCAAACAAACGAAGCTAACCTTGCCCTCTCATCATGGCTGCCGGAGAACTGTAGGTGGTCGTGTGTAAAATGTGCAGACCGTGTATTTTTGTTTTCAGAGCCTCCCTGGAGGGTTCTGTGACCCAGGAAGATCACGAGACACGGAGAGAAGAAATTGGAGAGCCTGATCGTCTTTTCTATGTTTGTAGAAAGCCTTTCGGTTTTGGAGGCAGTATTTGTGTGTGAGGCCACAAGGCCGCGGAGGGGTGGTGGACCAGCAGTTAGGGGCTCCCTGGGGAGGGGCGGTACGGGGCATTTATGCAGACCACCTCTCGGAGATGCTGCTCATCCCTAGACTGACGCGGCCTCCGATGAGAGGCCCTCTGGGTGCCCGGTGTTCTAGAATTCTCTGATGAAGGACACTGAAAGGAGCGGGCCAAGCTACTTGAAGACAGAAAGAACAAGGCTTATGGGGCTTCAGAAATTAACGTTAGAAGTCTGAGAATGGCGTGATCATATCTGATGCCGCAGAGATGTTGAAGTCGTTGGGCGTGAAGCTTGGTCCCAAAGAAGCCTTTGGAAACTTTGGGAAGAATTGCTTCGATTGCACTGGGAGGAATGGGATCGGAAACCATCGAAAGTCTGACTGGAACTGGAGGGCAGAGCAGGGAGACTGGATTCTCTAATTGCTGAAAAGTTAACTTTCTGCCTGAAAATACTGAAGTTCTGAATCACACCTTGATGTGAACCTGTGATTTCTAGGAGTCTGTGTTTCTAGCCCGATTCTTGGACTGTAAGCCAGCTCATCGGCCGAGTGCTTTGGGAGGAGAGCTTCAGGCAGCTCTGCATTTCGAAAGGCCTCCGTCATGTAAATAGGAACAGCAATCTTTCCAAGTTATTACCCTGTTAACAGGTTGACAGATATGTGCAAATTGTGACTCACTGCTCAATTTGGCACTAAATTAATGTCTTTCCGCGCCGCGTCTGCTCAAGTGTAAGCTAGTCACCGCTGCTGCGTTACTGCTTGTTTGCCTATATTCCGAAGGTAGAAATTAAAGGAACTTGATCCTGCCACAGAATGGAGTGGAGCATATGGTGGCCGTGTAGGAGGAGAGCACGCTGTTCCTACCTGTCCTCAGCCCTGCACTCAAACGGGGGCACGACGTGTTGCCGAGCGCTGCGCAGACGCTGATGGGCTCACGGCAGCGCGATGAGGACCCCCCCCCCCATGCCGACCCCCACCCACAGCGGGAGGAAAGCGACATTTTGTCTCTAGCTCTTTAATTTGACGTTCCTAGCTTTCCTGATTTCTGTCAAGTTACTAGCGGTGGATTTGCGTCTTAAAGGTTGGGTGTATCTGAAAGTGAAATGTTTTGATTTTTGCTTCTAGGATTTAGACATTGTTTTCCTCAGTTAAAAACGCAGCTGACTTTCTCTCTTTCTCTTTTTGGCAAACACATAATGTCACCTGTGAAAAGAAAATTTGCATCTCCTTTATGTTAGGCGTGTGAGTGAAAAACAGTCTCCTTGAGGTTCATTTTTGACTCCTACTAAAATCTTTGGATTGAGTTTGCTGAGCTTTATCTGAGACCACTGCTTGGGGAGGACACCAAAAATGCTGCCCCACACCTCACTACCTTCCTGAGTTGACAGGTCTCCCGCATAAGGGAATCCAGAAATGGCAGGGGACATTTGTCGTCTGCCTGTGTAGAACTCTGGCCCTCACTAAAAGCAAGCACAGCCAGGTAGTTGGCGTGGGATCCTGGAAATCCACACGCTGAACTTGGTTTCTCTAGCCTAAAGAGACAAGTCTTCCAGAAAGCGTCTTGAAACCTTCAAGGTGAAAGGTACAAGGGAGAGCAAATTATGATGTTACCTTTGTACTGATGTCCCATATACTCATTTGCATTCTTCTGTCCAGAGCTATGATGGTTATTGATTGAGGATTGGTTCCAAAGACACTGCCCACCCCCCTCTCCATTAGCATATACTTAGCAATGACCTCCAATCACACAGGACAGTGGATTTTTGCTTCCTGCTGAGTCTGAAATAATTGGGTTTAGACTACGCACACAGATTTCGAGAAGTATGTAAATGCAGAAATGTTTCCAGCGTCTTGGTGCAGACTTTTGACATGAAGTTTGCCAGGTGTCTTCTGCCGTTTCAACATCAGGCATCAGGCAGTGATGAAACATGAGTTAGCTTCCTCCTTTCTTCCTCTTTTTACCTATTTGTGGCTCAGAGCCAAGGTTGTATCACGAAGCTGTTAATCTAGAGGGGGGCTGTGGGAGATGATGTGTGGTGTCTTGGTCTGTTCCTTACCATCCGGGAAAGGTTGTTTCCTCGCCCATTTTAAATCAACGGAATATGGGGGGAAGGCCCATGGCTAGCTGAGTCGGTAGAACATGAAACTCTTGGTCCTTTGGGGTCATGAGTTCGAGCCCCACGTTGGGTGTAGAGATTACTTTAAAAAAATAAAATCTTAAAAAAAAAAAAAAAAGGAACAGAATGGGGCCTCGCTTTTAAGAAATACCTCTTGTTGTCTCTGAGCCAGTTCACTTTTTAAGGCCTTGCCCTCGTCTTCTGGTCCTTTCCAGAGGTGGGAGAGGGCTGTTGGGTACTGAGTTCCTAGACGTCTGCACCCTCTCTTCTCGCACTTCTCTGGTCCAGTCTGTGCTTACTATCCTTGTTGTTTACCACTGGGCCCCCTTGGTTTTTTCTCCCTTCTTCAGCTCCAAGTCTGAAACTGCGTAGGGCATTCTCTAAGGAAACCTGATAGGTTCATCAATACTGTTACTCCCCAACTTTCATAACCGATACATTGGTGTTCACTTTTTTTTTTTTAAGTTTATTTATTTGTTTTGAGAGCGAGAGCAGCGCAAGTTGGGGAGGGGCAGAGAGAGAGAGAGAATCCTAAGCAGGCTCTGCACCGTCAGCGCAGAGCCTCATGCGGGACCTGAACCCACAACCCATGAGATCTCCATCTGAGCCGAAGTCGGACGCTTAACCGACTGAGCCACCCAGGCGCCCCCATTGGTGTTCCCTTTTTAACAAATGGCTTAATGTCGTCTATCTTTCATGAGCCCCCGGTTTTGAACTAAAATCTTTCCACATTGTGAGTGGAGAGTTAATCTCCCTCTTCCCCCAAGAGAATGTAGCTTTTATATGTCCCTGATCTAATGGACATGTAATTTAATTTGTCATATCCAATGGATATGAAATCCAATGCAGAATCCTTAATAGATAGTTTTGCATCTCAGCTATTGTATTATACATCCCCTTTGTATCCAGTGTGATTGGTGGTGAGCACAAACATTGGTATGATTTTATCCTCAAAGGATGTAAGCCAGACCCAGCTCTGTTGATAGTGTGGGTTGGCACGGAGGGGAGAGTCCACTGGAGGGGAGAGTTCATCCTGCTAAGAGAAGCATTTTGCAGAGCAGGCCCGTGATGCACCAATAAGAGTATTTGTAATTTTCGAGTCCTTAATATGTGCCAGGCACCATGCTAAGTACTTAATATCAGTGATTACGAAACTCAACGATTATTAAACCGTAAGAGGGTTAAGTTCCATTTGGGCTAGGAGAGGAGAAGACTCTTGCAGAGGAATGTCTCCAGGAAAAAGGGAACTGACAGATTGCCTGGTATGTCTGACTGTAGTGAGAGAAGTTTTAGAGTCAGAGAGTTCCGGGATAAAATTGTAGTAGACATAGAAAACTAACCAAGTGAAAATTAAAGCAAAACAGAAAGTCGTACAAGTAAATAAATGTACTCACGAGTCATGTGTGGCTCAGCTACTTAAAATATATAAAGAGATTTTAGAATGTACATGCAAAATACTGATTTAAGCAAAAATTACGATGTGAACTTGAATTAATTAGAACCAACCAGGAAAACAGGAACTCAGGTATTTAAAACAGAGGGAATTTGATACAGGGAATTAGTTATTCAGGTGATTGAAGTGAGAAGCCAAACGGGAGGGCGAGGCTGCTAGAGACGAACAGTGACAGGAGACTGCTGCCATTTCTGGACTAGAAGGCAGAAGGAAGGACTTCCGTGTTGGAGCCCAGCGGCCAGCATGGTGACAGAGCTAAATTCTGATCTCCTAGGGAAGAAAGTCACGAGGTCACACGTTAAAATGAAAACGCATCCTAGCCACAGCAATCAGACAACATAAATAAAAGGCATCCAGGTTGGCAAGGAAGAAAAAACTTTCACTATTTGCAGATGACATGATAATGTATATAGAAATCCCAAAAGACCACCAAAAAACTGCTAGAACTGATAAATTAGTAAAGTCTCAAGATACAAAGTCAGTGTACAGAAATCTGTTGAACTTCAGTACGCCAATAACAGAGCAGCAGAAAGAGAAATTAAGGATTCAGTCCCATTCACAATTGCACCAGAAAGAGTAAGATACCCAGGAGTGAAGATGACCAAAGAGGCGAAAGCTTGGACGCTGAAAACTACAAGCCAATGATGAAAGAAATTGAGGAGGACACAAAGAAATGGAAAGACATTCCATGCTCATGGATTGGAAGGACAGGTATTGTTAGAATGTCAGTACTACCCCAAACGGTCCCCATTTAATCAATCCCCTATCAAAATACCGACAGCGTTTTTCACAGAAGTAGAACCAACAATCCTAAACTTTGTCTGGAAACACAAAAGACCCCAAAGAGCCAAAGCAATCTTGAAAAAGAAAAGCAAAGCTGGAAACATCACAATTGCAGACTTCAAGTCATATTACGGAGCATTAGTCATCAAAACAGTATGGTGCTGGTACAAAACTAGGCATGCAGACCAGTGGGACAGCGTAGGAATCCAGAAATGAACCTGTAACTATATAATCAGTCTTCGACAAAGCAGGAAAAAATATCCAGTAGGAAAGAGTCTCTTCCACAAATGGTTTGGGAAAACTGGACAGCCACATTCAAAAGAATGAAACTGGACCATTCTCTTTCACCATACACAAAAATAAATTCAAAATGGATTAAAGACCTAAATGTGAGACCTGAAACCATAAACGTCCTTGAAGAAAGCAGTCGGTAACTTCTCTGACATTGGCCGTAACAACTTTTTTCTAGATAGGCCTCCTGAAGCAAAGGAAAGCAAAAATAAGCTATTGGGACTACATCAAAATAAAGAGCTTCTGCACAGTGAAAAAAAAAATCAACAAAACTGAAAGGCAGAATGGGAGAAGATATTTGCAAATGACATATCTGATAAGGGGTTAGTATCCAAAATCTACAAAGAACTTACAAAACTCAACACTTAAAAAAGGAATAATCCAATTTAAAAATGGGCAGAAGGCATAAATAGACATTTTTCCAAAGAAGACTTACAGGTGGCCAACAGACACACGAAAACATGCTCAACATGACTTATCATCAGAGAAATGCAAATCAGTGCGGTATCCCCCTCGCACCTGTCAGAATGGTTAAAATCAACAAGACAAGAAACAACAAGTTTGGCGAGGATGTGGAGAAAGGGGAACCGTCTTGCACTGTTGATGGAAATGCAAACTGGTGGAGACGCTGTGGAAAACGGTATGGAGGTGGCTCAAAAAATTAAATACAGAACTACCCGATGATCCAGCAATCACACTACTGGGTATTTACCTAAAGAATACAGTAGTGCTAATTCAAAGGGATACATGCCTCCCAATGTTTATAGCAGCAGTATTTACAGTAGCCCAATTATGGAAACAGCCTGAGTGTCTCTCAGTTGATGAGTGGATTAAGAATAAGTTATATAAGTGGTGTATATACATACACAGTGGAATATTACCCAGCCATAAAAAGAATGAAATCTTGCCATTTGCAATGACATGGATGGGGCTGGAGAGTATTATGCTGAGTGAAATAAATCAGTCAGAGAAAGACAAATATTACATGATTTCACTCCTGTGGAATTTAAGAAACAAATGAGCAAAGGGGGTTCAAAAAGAAAAAAAGAGTGAGAGGCAAACCAAGAAACAGACCCTTAACTCTGTAGCGAACAAACGGATAGCGACCAGTGGGGAGGTTGGGTGGGGGGATGGGTTAAACAGGTGACGGGGATTAGGGAGCGCACTTGTCGTGATGAGCCCCGGGTGATGCATGGAAGTGTCGAATTGCTGTATTGTACACCCGAAACTAACATTACGCCGTACGTTAACTAACTAGAATTTAAATAAAAACTTACAAAAAAAGTGAAATGAAAAAGCAAGAACTGGCGTTAAAAATGTGTCCTGTGGAAATACAGACGTACATGCCAGAAGAATTCACTGAGAACTGGTTGGCCCTGAAAGGCACAAGGAGGAACAAGGGAGTAGTACTTTTTGTAAAAAGAACTTGTAAATGCCATTTGTCTCCTTGACTCTATTGCACTGATTAGCAAATGGGAGAGAGAAGTCTTTAGTACCTCGTAGATGTGCGTTTCTTTGACTAAGTTTCCAGTTCATACGTGTGCACTTCTTTTTCCCACGTAGGTATGTTGATGATGTGATTAGCCGCATCGACAGGATGTTTCCTGAAATGTCCATCCACTTATCCAGGCCCAATGGAACATCAGCAATGCTTCTGGTAAGTTCTACCGGACCTATCCGTAGGGCCACGTGGACGAAGACTGGCCTCAAGGTTAGGTCTCTGGTTCTGTGTCGTAGGATCTAGAAAATGGAGGTTAAATCCCAGTTTGATGGTGAATGGCGTGTCTCTGTTCACTGGCATTCTGTAGTTTAGAAATTTTGCACATTGAAACTTTGCTTTTGAATGAAATTGCAGAGCCCATCTAAGTATTAACCAGAGAGGAAATATCCTGAAGGACCATGTCACCTGTGAGTCAGTCCATGATGTTTTGGTGAATCTGTTTCATGTTGTCCAAAGACCAGAGAAATGGAAAACACCACCTTAAAACAGAACCAGGTTCTGTGGAAAATCACTTATAAAATCCATTATGTATTTGAAAAATGTGTTCTGAGACCTTACCGCTGATGACTTCTAATTTGGGCGTTTCTGATTTCGAGTTGCTCTGAGCACGTGTGCCTCATAACTGCACCACCGATGTTTGTGTCCTCTTGAATTCACCAAAGACCCGTGTGCTCGGGAAATAGAACAGAACACAAATGCTGAGTTGTATTTAACTAGAAAGACGGAGACCTCAGTGATGTGGAGCTCTCCTAATCGTCTGTGTGATGACGGGTGCTTGAAGAACACTTCTCTGAACACAGGTTTTGAGGAGCCACCACATTTTACAGAAAGCAGAATTGGGGCACCTGGGTGGCTCGGTCGGCTGAGCGTCCGACTCTTGATTTCAGCTCAGGTCACGATCCCACAGTCAGGAGATCGAGCCTGCTGTCCAGCTCTGTGCTGAGCGAGGAGTCTGCTCGGTATCCTCTCTCTCTGCCCCTCCCCTGCTCATTCTCTCTCCCTCTCTCTGTTTCTCTAAAGTAAATAAATCAACATTAAAAAAAAAAAAGTAGAATTAATTGAATCAGAGTGATGGTGTTTTGTGGGCATCAGGGAGATGGGATTCAGGATGGAGTATTTTTCGTGTCTTGTCAGTTGCTGCTGCTCTGGGGCCTCGTGTGAACTCCCCATACGTTAGCATTTCTGACTTTTGCAGATTTTTATAAAGAGCCAGTCACCCAGGATGAGCCACTGTTCACTCTAGCCATTCACCTGAGAACAGGCTTACTGTGTGTGTGTGTGTGTGCGCGTGTGTGCGTGTGTGCGCACGCGTGTTTTTTTTCTCTTAAGGGATGTGGGCTTATGAAATAAATGCGTGTTGTTTCGTTTGTGAGAAAAAATTAGTGAACTTCACCAGGGTATCGTACTATAAAATTCTTTCAGTTAAAAAATACAGTGATTGAGGTGATAACGGTTTTCTTTTACTAGAAAAAGAAAACAGTTTGTATCTGTCTACAAAACCTGTAATATCTTCTGCCTCAGTTAAATGTACAAATTGTCTAAATTTTAAGATCCTCTCCACCCAGCAGCTAAAGCATAAATCCTGCTTTCAGCATACTTGACAGGGACCACGGAGTTAATGAAGATAAAAATGAGAATGTCCCCAGTGAAATAGGTTTGTTCAAATTATCTCTGGGCCATTGAGCTTTCATTTCATGATGGAGGCAGGGATTTGGCATCGAGGGGGGCGGACAGAGAGAACAGGTCACAGGTAAACAAGTCTAGGATATTAGAGTTACTTCCACCCGAGAAAGCAGCTTATATTTCCAATGACCCGTCAGCCCCATCTCCTTTCCCATGGGGCTGCTGTTTTAACAGGCCGATGAGAGAGTCAGGGGCTCGGTTCAGGGGAAGAACCCCGTTTTACACCCGGTTTTATGTGCACATTTTTATCCCCAGGCGTGGCTCATTCGGAGTACGATACGCATCCAGCCAGCTAGCTGTTACCTTCCCGAGGTGACGCAGGAATTCGCAGAAGGCGGTGCGTCTCGATAGGAAGGGCAGCGAGAGATGTGATTCGGAATCCCATTGCTGGGTGGCAAGTCACACTTATAACGTAATTGTCTTATTCGGTTTTTACTTTTACCCGATGGCGTTTTATTAGATGGAAGGCCTCCAGGCCATTTGCTGCTGCTGCACAGACGCCCTCTCTGAGACGAAGGGGGTTCTCACCTGGCACAGGAGCGAGACCGGCGGCTCCTCCAGTGCCCCTGCCGTTCAGCCGCTCCTGTGTCTTCCGCACAGAACGTGTGGGACCTGCACCGTGGGCAGGAGGGCCAGGCGAGACTTGAAAGTGTGGTTTTCCCGGAGATTCGTCTGGAATGGCGTGTATGCATCTGATGTACAGCTTGTGCTGGAAAGCTTTGGGAGGTGAGCGAGGCTGACAGGGCAAGATGCTCTCGGCCGGTGAACAGGACGCACGCGAGCTGTCTCTGCTGACCGCTCCTCTTCCCTACCTCGGCCAAGGCCCGAAGTGCCCCGGTGCCTTTGAATAAAATGACATGTCCTCCTGAGTCGGCCAGACTTCCTTGAGTGCAGTCGACAGAAACCCGCTCTGATTCCCTCAAGCAAGAAAAGGGTTCGTTTTTGGTTTCGTTTGCTTTCTGATGATGCCGGATGCTCCCACACGCGAAGGTAGAGCTGATCTGCCAGGAGGGACAGACACCAGGGCGTCCCGGGGGTGTCCAGAGCAGGATGATGGTCCTCCGAGGACCTTCTGGCCCAGATGCTTCAGTGTCCCCAGCCTTCCATCCCACGCCTGTGCTCCTGCACCCTGGGCGAGCACTCCGGCCAGGCTTCCCTGCGGTCGCTCCCCCTCCCGCGATGACCCCAGGGAGCTGTGCGGGCCGGAGGTGGTGATTCCCCAGGGAGAGAGAGGCAGGGCCGGGAAGGTCAGTGTCCACTTGGTTTTCTTGTCACAAGTGAGAAAGCCGGGGACGGGGGTCCTCCTGGGCCCCACAGCCAGGACACCACTCCCAAGTCTCCGGGCACCTTTCTCCTCCCGTCGCTTGTCGCTCCTGATGGTGGCAGGTAAGGTTTGGGTTGCCAGGCGTTGAGCTGATCATTTCTTCTGAGAGGTCTTTTATTCTGTAATTTGATACATACAAACGAATGTGTGTAACGTGTATGCCAGTTCTGAAGCGTAGGGATAAGCCCAAGCGCTCCCCAGTCGGTTTAAGGAGCACAGCCTCACCAGTGTGTGCCCCTCCCCAGCCCCTGCCTCTCCATCCAGAGTCACCACCGTCCTGGCAATCCTCCTCTTCTCTTCGTTTTTAAATGCAGTTTACCATGTGGGCATGCATTCCTAGGTAATGTACAAATTAGTTTGGTTAAAGCATTCTGAACTTTATAAAAATAGTGTCATACTGTGTATTCCTTCCCTGTGTGTGTGTGTGTGTGTGTGTGTGTGTGGTTTCTGAGACGTATCCATGTTGGTGGTTGGATCTGGTAGTTTGACCACTTTCATTGCTAGGTAGCAGTCCCTTCTGTGACTATGTACGCTGTATTCTTTCTCTCTGTGTGTGTTTGGGTTGTTTCCAGTGTTGCTTTCTAAACAATCGTCTCCTGAGCGTTATAGATGTGGATGTTGAACCCAAGCTCTGGAGCCAGTGCTGGCCTCTGTCTGGAGGAGGAAGGGGAGCACTGAGAACAGTAGAGCAGACCGCTCTCTCCTCAGGGCCACTTGAGTTGTAAGACGCAGCGGCACCTTGCCCACACTGGCGTACAAGGGGGGTCCAGAAACAGCTCCAGTTAAATGGCCTCTCTTCCGTGATTGTCTGTTGTGCCAATCTTGTTGTTACAGATCTCTTCCGGTTTGGGTGTGTGAGTACGGGGGGGGGGGGGGGGGGGGGGGGGCACGGTGGCGATATTTTTGTGCACACGCACAGGAAAACGGCATAAAGTCATTGAACTCCAGGGGATTCTGTGAACAAAAGGCAGGTGTGGTGATCCCGTTTGGGTTTTCCCCTTCACCAAGCATTCGCTGCTAAAAGGCAGCCAAGTGCCTTAGATGTACAGAGATCTCTAATGGGGAGCCACGGTCTATCATCAAGTTTTCTTCACAGTCTAGAAGGGGAAAAGAGAAACCGGAGAGTATAGGGTTGGCACTTTTTAAGGTGATTGGGGTCAATTTGGCACATCAGAAGTGAAATCAGCCTTTCTGTGTTGGCTGGAAGCATCGGGGCTCTAGAGCCCATCAGAAACGTCAGGTGCGATCGCCTTCCGCCTGGGCGCTGTGTTCGACATACCCAGTCACACGTGTGGACCCCCAGGTAGTGCGTGCATATCAGGTGGGGCTGGAGGAGGGAAGGCAGGACAGGTGGGGTGCTCGGGGAGTGTTTGCTGAATAGATGCGTGAGTGACCAATAAAAGCATCTTTCTTTTCTGTATGTATCAGTTTGCTTGCATTGGCTGCAGGGGGGGACCTTCTACTCAAGGGAGAAGCAGTGAGCATTGGTACTAGTTTGACTCCAATTATTGTCTTAACTTCTGGCGTCTTCGTGAGCCTTAGGCAATTGACTGTATCCTGTAAATGCCAAGTCCTAGCTGATGGGAAACATAAACTCTCAGCCTCTTACATAATCTTTAAATATGCTGTGGCTGGCTCTCTGCTCTGTTGGGGGGTGGAGGGGGCCGTTTTGGTGTTGTGTAAGTTCATAACTCATGATATAATAAATCCTGTTTCCGTTCTTTGAAGGGATGAGCTCAGCCATCCAAAAATAAATCTAGCTATGTTGATATTTAGTTTCAGTTAATCTACCACCTAACATCCCATTATTAATTTTCTTCAAACAGTCAAAATATTGTAAGAGCTTAACTGAGTCAGAGACTAGAACAAGCAGCTGGCTTCTTTTGGCATTTAAAATATTAATCTACAATTTTTGACTGATCCGCTAGGTATACAAACGTAGAAAAGAAGAAAAAGATGAAACCTCAACCATGATATTTGAAATATACCTTGATTAATTTGTAAGTAACTCTTTATTTGCAGTGTATGATTTACAAGAGATGAGACTCATTTATCAATCTTTCTGAATACACGTTAACTAACCTTTAATTTTTTAACATACTCATGCCTTGCATTTGAACGACACATCTTTTTATTTATTTACTTACTTTTTTATTTAAAAAAAATTTTTTTTTAATGTTTATTTATTTTTGAGAGAGAGAGAGAGAGACAGAGCATGAGTGGGGGAGGAGCAGAGAGAGAGGGAGACACAGAATCCAAAGCAGGCTCCAGGCTCCGAGCTGTCAGCACAGAGCCCAAGGCGGGGCTCGAACTCACGGACTGTGAGATCATGACCCGAGCCGAGTCAGACACTTAACCGACTGAGCCACCCAGGTGCCCCTGAACAACACATCTTTTTTAAACCATTCAGGCAGATTATATCATTTTGCTCTCGCAGAAGCTCTTGCGGTAGGAAAGACTGTTGAACAGCTGAACTGCTTACGTCCCCTGGGCTTCACCGTCTCCTCTGGGTTCAGTAGTCCTCAGACTTTTGTCAGCCCAAGAATCACCAGTATAGTTTGGGAGAAGTGCACATCCCTGGCAGACAGCACAGAAATTCTGATTCTGCGGCTCCGGGATGGAGCCCAAGAACCTCATTTCACAGGTGCCCCACCCAAGCCTCAGGTAATCTGTGCAGCACTGTTTTGAGAAACAGTATTAAACCCGTGGAGCCCTTGGAGTTCCAGTGAAGGCGGGCTGTTCGGTAAGTCCCAGCTTTGGCATCACACTGTTTTATGAGCTAGGTTGCTAAAGCATCCATTCACTTATTCAGTAAATACTCGGAGCACCAGGAGAGAGAGACATGGTGGGGGGTGCTGTTCGGCACCGACCCAAGTCCCCACACTCACGGAGCCTGTGTTGAGAACGGAAAATGGATGGGACACCAGCCAGTTGTTGTGTAATCTGATGGCAGATGGCGATGAGGCTGAGGGGGAAAGGAGCGGAAGAGGGCTGGAGAGAAACAGAGGTGCCATAGGGGTGGGGCTGGGGGTCGGGAAGCCCTCTGTGAGCAGACACCTGCAGGAAGTGGGGTGACGTGCTGAGCTGGGTCCGGGAGAGGCGGCACAGGTACCAGAGACCCTAGCTGGATGACAGTGGGTGTGTTCAGATAAAACCAAGGAGGCTGGGATGCCCGGAGGGCTGGGCGCCAGCAGAGGAGGTGAGACCACAGGAGCGGTAGACCAGACTCACAGACTGTGTGGGGGATTGGGATCTTTTAAGTTTTACTTTAACGTTAGGTGTCCAAAACTGAATTGATCACAATCCTTGATTCATGGCACACTGTCATCATTGATCCAGGCGTGGCCCCTTCGTATCTCTTTAATGTGTGAACCTACCACCCAGCCCCAGAGCTAGAATTTATCTGCAGTCTGTACACCCTGTGAGTGTGTCCTCCCGTCCCCTGCCCTGTAAGGAACTCTTGTCTCTCCCCGGTTTATTATTCTCTTCCCTGGCCTTCTATGAGGGAAGCTTTAACATGTACTGTGTATTCTTAGTGTACTCTTTAATGTGGCCTGTTGTACTTAATTATTTTTAAAAGATATCATATGTTGTCTGCAGGGACTTAATTTTTTTTTTTTTTTTTACTTAATTTGATTCAAATTGTTGGTTTGGCTATAGCTTATTCATTTTGCTAATATGAAATATTCCATTATATGAAAGTATACTAATTTAGTTAACCATTTTTCGATCAGTGGTCACTGATGCGCTTCTGGTTTTTGTGTTTGTACCATGAACAGTCTGCTCTGCAATTCTTGTTCGTGTTCCTTGGGACCCACAGGCCCAAGCTTTGCCCGGAGCTACTCCTAGGAGCTGAATGCTCGGTTTAGGGCAGTGGTTCTCAGCCAGAGTGACTTTTGCCTCCCAAGGGACATTTGGCACAGTCTAGAAACATTTTTAACGGTCACAAGTTCAGGGGACGGGTGTGACTGGCATCCTGTGGGTAGAGCCCTGACCTGATGCTAGACGTCTTCCAGCGAACAGGACAGCCCCCCACCTCGAAGGGGGGCCGTCCAGCCCCAAATGAAAAGTGTCAAAGCGGAGAAAGCCCGGTGTAGGGCGTGCGGACGTGTGACCGCCCATGGAAACGCCAAAGCGTTTTCCTGAATGGCTGTGCTGATTGACACCCCTCCAGGAATTCCAAAGGAGCAACACAGATTTTTTCCAGACGTGCAGAGACTTAGATCATGACCTTGGTTGACCTTGGAGATGTCTGAAGACCATCTGGAGCTAAAGTCTGTGATGCGACAACGGTCGGTTTAGGGAACTCTACCCGTGTTTTCACATTTTTGTGACAGCATAGAATATTACTGGAATTCTTTGTTAAATGCTTGTGTGTGTGTGTGTGTTTTTTTTAATGCCATTTTATAAGACTTATAAGAAAAATCTGTTTTTATAGTTCTTCATTTTGGATACTTCAAAATTGCTTTAGCAAACCTGGTTCCAAAAGACATTTGTCTCCATGGGGCGCCTGGGTGGCACAGTCGGTTAAGCGTCCGACTTCAGCCAGGTCACGATCTTGCGGTCCGTGAGTTCGAGCCCCGCGTCAGGCTCTGGGCTGATGGCTCAGAGCCTGGAGCCTGTTTCCGATTCTGTGTCTCCCTCTCTCTCTGCCCCTCCGCCGTTCATGCTCTGTCTCTCTCTGTCCCAAAAATAAATAAACGTTGGGGGAAAAAAAAAAAAAGACATTTGTCTCCAAAAATCAGATCCATTCTTTGTGGCAGCTGGTCTCAAATTATGGTTTAGCCACAAGGGTCCTAGAGACCCTTCCAGGAGGTCTGCAACGTCCAAACTGTTTTTATGGCAATACGGAGACATTGCTCACCTGTTTTACTTGTTTATTCACACATTCCCGGTGGAGTTTTCCAGAACCTCTGCAACATCAGATGATGTCGTCATGCTGAGACCAATTGATTGGCTCTGATAGTCTTTATTTTTTATGGATATAATTTTTTTACGTTTATTTATTTATTTATTTTGAGAGGGAGCAAGAGATAGAGAGTGAGCAGGGGAGGGGCAGAGAGAGGGGGAGACAGAGAATCCCAAGCAGGCTCCACACTGTCCGCGTGGAGCCCGACGTGGGGCTCGAACTCACAAACCGTGAGTTCGTGACCTGAGCCGAAATCAGGAGTCAGACTTGTCAGTTTAACTTGGCTGAGCCACCCGCGTGTCCCAGCTCTGGTAGTCTTTAATCATTTGTTTTGTTTTTAATATGGTAAATGTTGGTAACTGTAGCTCACAGAAACAGAAGTTCCATGGCGTCCGCAAATAATTTTCAAGAGTGTAGAGAGAAGTCCTGAGACCAAAATGTTTGAGAGCCGGTACTTGAAGCACATTCAGTTATTAAGCATATTCAAAAACAGTATCTCAAACTAAATCTCAGAAAGGTGGTTCCAGAAATATTGGTTGCAATGGCAGTGACATGAATGGAAGTCTATTAGTGATAGAAAACTTTGAGGTTTAAAAAAAAAAAAAGGCAAAAAGCACAAGGCAAAGGCATGCAGGACATTCTACAGGGCAGTGAGTTGTGTTTCTTCAACAAAGTCAGCGACGGGGACCAACAGGGAGGATGGAGTGCTTAAAGGCTTTAGAGCAAAATGTGGAATGTGGACCCTGTTTGGATCCCGATTCGAACAGACCAGCGGCAAAACGTTTTTTGAAGCAATCCCAATGATCTGAAGATGGTCTAAATTTCAAATGATACCAAGGAACGTGGGGTAATTTTGTTAGGTATGATGACGAGCTCGTGGTCCGGAAACAAAAGGTGTGGTTTTCCAAGGTGGATGCTGATGTATTTAGAGCTGACATGGCGTGCTATACGAGGTATGCTTTAAAATACCGCAACAGGGGCGCCTGGGTGGCGCAGTCGGTTAAGCGTCCGACTTCAGCCAGGTCACAATCTCGCGGTCCGTGAGTTCGAGCCCCGCGTCGGGCTCTGGGCTGATGGCTCAGAGCCTGGAGCCTGTTTCCGATTCTGTGTCTCCCTCTCTCTCTGCCCCTCCCCCGTTCATGCTCTGTCTCTCTCTGTCCCAAAAATAAATAAACGTTGAAAAAAAAAATAAATAAAATAAAATAAAATAAAATACCGCAACAGAGAAAGAGGAGGGATAGATAAAGCAGGTGTGGCAAAATCTTGATGGTTTTTTAATCTGGGTGGCTACCAAGCAATCCCTCTCTGTGTCCGAACCTGCTCACAACCAGGAAGATTGTGGATGGCCTCGCACGCAAGAGGACATACCGTGTGGTTGCATTATATGAAGTTATAGAACAGGCCAAGACTAAGGTGGACAGAATCAGAATAGGATTTGCCCTGGGAGGGATGGGGCAGGCATTGACTGGGAAGGGCGTGAAGGAACATTCTGTGGTGGTACAGGTGCTCTGTATTTTGATAGAGATGTGGTTTACGGTGGCCGTTCACACTTTTCAAAATTCAGAGAGTGGTCCACAAAGGTGTACGCAATTTTATTACAGGCAGATTTTGCCTCAGAATTTTGATTTCATTATTTTTTTAATGTTTATTATTCTGAGAGAGAGAACATGAGCCGGGGAAGGGCAGAGAGAGAATCCCAGCGCTGTCAGCGCAGAGCCCAGTGAGGGGCTCGAACCCACAAACCGTGAGATCATGACCTGAGCCAAAATCAAAAGTCAGACACTTAACTGACCGAGCCACCCGGGTGCCCCTCAGAAAAATTTCTTTTAAATAGATATTAAACTCTCCTTAAGGATATGCTTGCCTAAGTGTTTAGGGTTAAAGTTACTAACGACTGCAACTTTCAGATGCATCAAGAAAATAAGATGGGGGGCACCTGGGCAGCTCAGTCGGTTAAGCGTCCAACTTCGGCTCAGGTCATGATCTCACGGTCTGTGAGTTCAAGCCCCACGTCGGGCTCTGTGCTGACAGCTCAGAGCCTGGAGCCTGCCTCGGATTCTGTGTCTCCCTCTCTCTCTGACCCTCTCCCATTCATGCTCTGTCTCTGTCTCTGTCTCAAAGGTGAATAAACGTTAAAAAAAAATGTTTTTTAACATTTATTTATTTTTGAGACAGAGAGAGACAGAGCATGAATGGGGGGAGGGCCAGAGAGAGAGGGAGACACAGAATCTGAAGCAGGCTCCAGGCTCTGAGCTGTCAGCACAGAGCCCGACGCGGGGCTCGAACTCACGGACCGTGAGATCGTGACCCGAGGGAAGTCGGACACTCAACCGACTGAGCCACCCAGGCGCCCCCCAAAAAAATGTTTTTTAATAAAAAAAAGAAAAGAAGATGGTAAGTGGAGAGATAGATGGATGTGTGATACAGCAAGTAGAACAAAGTGGTAACAATCACAGAACCTAGCTCGTGGGAATATGGATGTTCATTCCACAGTTCTTTCGACTATTTAGATATTTGAAATTTTTCGTAATAAAATGTTCAATGAATAAACACCTCAACTGAAGACATGCCCCCAGGCCCCCCATCAAGGAAACAAACACCACAAAGCAGAAGAAAACTGTCTAACACGGTACTCCCCAAGCATTTGGGGAGACTTTTTTGAAAGTCCTTGAATCAGAAATTCAGAAATTAAGAACAGAAGTGAAATGAAAAGGTTATGAAGAAATGAAAAGGATTTATTATACTCTGGAAAACTTGGAAGATGATAAAACTGTCTCAGAAATTAAGACTAAATTTCAAGATATTCAAGGACAAAGACACTCAAATGAAATTTGCTAGAGAACATTGAAGAAAGGTGGGGAAACCGAGAGAATGGAACTAAGACAAAGAAGTAAGAAAGGGTCAGAGGGAAAGTGGTTGAAGCCAGACAGAGGCAAAGAAACAACATGTATGTAATTAGTCTGTGGAGAAGAGAAAGTGAAAGAATGGAACAAATAGTCTTAATATGGAAGACTGTTAGAAAAATTTTAACTTAAAGAAGGGCTGAATGTGCACATTGAAAGGGCTCTCTGGACACTTGGGAAATTGACCAGCAACAATCAAGTCTAAGAAACATTCTAGTAATGCTATCAGACTTCAAAGATAGAGAAAAAAATCCTCGAAGCTTCCAAGCAAAAAACAAACAAACAAACAAACAAATCCAATAACTTACAAGGCGAAAGAATTAGACTGGCATCAGATGTCTCCAAAACAATATATAAAGCAAGGCGGTCATGGAGCGGCATTTTCAAAGTGTGAATGAAGGATACATGTGTCTTTTAAGTAGTGAAGCCGGGAAGAACCATTTGAACATATGAGAATTCTGTACCCGCCAGCCTATCCTGTGGAATCTACCGGAGGGTGAGCTTCATCCAACCAAGAGCTGAGCTGGGGAGCCTGAGCCGAAGGACCGACAGTGAGCATGTGATGTGTTCAGTTGTTGATGCAGGACTGTATTTGTGTGTGTGATAGATGAACATGAAAGGACCCCATTAAAAATTGACAGACGAGACACTAAAATGCTGTCTAAGAAAATGGGAGTCTAAAGGCATTAAAATGGATAAGTACAAAGGTAAGAGAACAAAAATACAAGCCTTCCTGAATACAGTGAGCCAATCAATAACTGAGTGAGCCAACGACACATCACTCAGAGAGAGAAGCATTGAAAATCTAGCACCCGTGACGACTACTCGACCGTGCGACCAAGTTGAGTCTGTATGTATCAGTCATAACAATAAATGGGAATGAATTGAATGCAATCATTAAAAGATTGTTTTTCGGTTGATACTAAAGTTCATATGGAAAAGAAACATGTAAGAAAGGGTAGGAAGACGCCAGAAAACCCAAAACAAAACAGAACAAAAAAACTGGTCTGTTGGGCATTGAAACATACTCTAAAGCGTCTGTAACTGAAACTGTGTGGTATTGGCTTACAGGTAGACAATCAGGCGAATAGAATAAAATAGGCTTGAGGTAGGCTCAAGCACATATGAAGATGTAGTACATTTAGCATATGATAAAGGTGGCATCTCAAGTTGATAGGGCCTTGTTCAGAAAAAGGGAAAAACTTGTAGGTGGCCAAAAACACTATAATAAAGTCAGAAGGCAACTGATAGTCTGGGAGAAAATATTTGCAACATATATCACAGATACAGAGCTAATATCCTTAAGGTAATTTTTATGTTAATTTTTATTTTTATTTTTAAGTTTATTTATTTTGAGAGAGAGCAGGCACATGAGCAGGGGGAATGGCGGAGAGAGAGGGAGAGAGAGAATCCCGAGCAGGCTCCGTGCTATCAGCGTGGAGCCCAGCCTGGGGCTTGAACTCCCAAACTTTAAGATCATCACCTGAGCCAAAATCAAGAGTCGGACAATTAGCCGACAGAGCCACCCAGGTGCCCTTCTAAGGTCATATTTTAAATCTTAAAGGGAAAAAAGACCAAAAATGGGATAGAAAATGAAGGGGAACAAAAGACAATTCATACCCCCCCCCCACCAAAAAGATATAAAAATGGTACTTAAACATATGAAGAGATGTTCAACCTTAGCGGTAATTCGAGACATGCAAATCAAAACCACTCGGAGGCACCAAGTCTCACTTCCAGATCTGCAGGAGTTAGAAAGCGTAACAACACATTCTCACATTGGTGAGCCCGTAAGGAAACACACACCATCGTACCCTGCTAGCGGGAGTGCAGAGTGGCGCAGCCCTTTCGGAGGGACTTCGGCAACGTCTCATAAAGCCGTGTGTACATGCACCTTCTGACCCAGCGGCACTGCCCCAGGAATATACCCGCAACACACACCTCCTACAGTGTGAGCGCTCATGTCCGCAGACGCCTTAATTGCAGCCTGTTTGCAATTGCAAAACACTGGAAATAACCTGGGCAGAGCAGAGTGGCCGGATAAACTGTGATATGGCCACACCATGGAGCCACACCATTTCTGTCTCCATCTTTGAGAAGGAACAAGAAAGACCTCTGTGGCTCCTACGACGCGATTTCTAGGGCATGTTGTTAGGAGCAAAAAAGCAAAGTGCGAGAGTATTCTTAATCTGCTTCCTTGTTTGTAAGAAAGGAGCATATAAAGTAACCGTCATCTGCTTGTCTCTAAGGGGAGACGCACAGGAAGGCTCAACCTGCAGCAAGACGCTGGGGAGGGGGAGGGGGTGCGTGGGGAAAGGTGACGTGCCTCTGGGTGTCACCTTTTGTATGGTTTTTGACTTTTAGAACTGTGTTACTGTTTCACATAATAAATAAGCACTTATTGTAAGTCTGCATTACTCTAGGATTCAAATTTATATAAGAAACACTGTCCTTTCCGGGATAGAACTCCCTGGGTACAGAGGGGCTGTCCTGATACTAGAAATATTTCTTAAGGAGATTGCCTCATTTACTAGGCGCATTCTCTGTGCCAGGCCCAAGCTCCCTTCCTTCCATGCGCCACCTCACGCAGCCCTGGTCGGGACCCCGGGAGCTGGGCGGCTCAGGGCACACCGGAAGAGAAACCCAGATCTTAAGTGGCAGAGTGGAGGTGGGACCCTAGTCTGTCTGACTCAAGTGTCCGGACGTTCATTCGTCTTTGAGAAGTTACCTGCAGCTGCCCCAAACGCCATGACTGTGCTGTGCCTGCCTGCTCGGGGGACACTTACCCTTGCAGTCCCCAGCCCCTCCCCCCCCCCGCCACCGCCGCCAGAGATGAACTCGGGACTCAGCGCGCCAGGAACGGGAAACGACGTTGGGGCATGGGCGGGGGGTGGGGTGGTGGCCTTGGTAATTTTTCTGGACCCACTTGGTTTCTTAGGCGAAGCGTCTGTAGGGCTTCTGCTAAATATGCTTGGCTTTGGCTCTGAAAGCGTGGGATCTTAAGTTCGGTATAGACACCATCTTCCGTTAAAACATACAGATGTCGTTTTGTGGGAGCTCCCTGTCCTGTTCCTGTTTCATCTGCTATAATTAATTAGCTGTTGCTTTAACTGCAGGGGTCCTAACCTTGGTCCGTGACGCCCTGGGAGGTGATGGCTAGGCTTCCAGAAATCTCTGCAGTTTTCGTGTGTAGCTGCACTTACTTCTGTACCCCTTCCTGAGAGAGGGGGACTGTGGCTTCCATTAGAAAGGGCTCCTGGGGCACCTGGGTGGCTCAGTTGGTCGAGTGTTGACTTTGGCTCCCGCCATGCACTCGTGGTTCAAGAGTTCGAGCCCTGCATCGGGCTCGCTGATGTCAGTGCAAAGCCCGCTTCAGACCCTGTGTCTCCCACTCTCTCTTCCCCTCCCCTGCGGGTGCTCTCTCTCTCAAAAATAAATAAACATTAAAAAAAAAGAAAGAAAGGAAGGGAGGAAGGGCGGAAGGGCGCCTGGTGCCGAAGGGAGGCTAATTACCCTGGTCTCAGACCCCAGCTGGAGCTCTGAGTCCTTTCTCCTTAGGCTGCCTGGTTACCAGCTTCTCCTTACTCTCGTTTTGTATTCACTACATCTTAACGTTTGTACTCCACTTCCAGGCGAGTTTCTGGTAGTTTCCAGGTTAAAGTGCAGCCTTAGAGGGACCGTGTTAGTGATGCGGGCCATGTAAAGGGGGCGGATGGATTTGATACTTTCAGGCACGAGAGCAGAGCGGCTTAAAAAAAATACTTGGGTGTTTAAATCCGGTTTTTCCGTTTTCTGACGACTAAATCTTCAAAGACATTTTTTTGAGTTACGTGGTTTTTATTTTCTGACACAAGCATGTTTTTTAGGAGTAATTTCAAGGAGCAGTTTATACTGTTTGCTCCCTCCCTCCCTCCCTTCCTTTCTTTCTCTCTCCTCGTTCGAAAATACCATTTACTAGATGTATGTTCCATCTCTAGTTTCTTTAGCTATTACTTCAACATAGTTGTTCCCAGAGGCAGTGGTGCGTTTACATCTGTCATTTGAATGGGTGTTTCGTTTGGTAGTTTCCCTAGGATTCCCTAAAAATACTTAGTCTAAATTAGTGAAAGCCCAGTGAGGCGCCCTAGAACCGCACCCCAAAACGCCAGTATGCCAGGAGTCTGCCATTTCTAGCGATTCCCTTTAAAGCCCCTGTCATTCAGATCGACAGCTTCCTTCCTTTGACACATTTCAGTTGCATTTGTCCCCCAAATATTGGGAAGCATATTCCGTCAGCTCTGACAGGTGTATCTCACGAGGCTGGCATTTACAGTAGTGACTTGAAATGTGGGAGAAGGCTATTCGTGAAGTCCTCTGGAGTTGGATTTTACCTTAAAAATATTTTGAATGCATTCTCTGAACTCAATATCTGGTGCAGACAGGTGGCACTTAGCTCTGTGGGGCAGGGTGAAGAGTGGGTTCCGGGAACGCACAGTGCCACAGCTTCCGTAACTGGTTTTTTTATTGTCTCGTTCGGTTTTCTTCAGGGCTAAGTGTTGGGCCTGTTTTCAGGGTACCCGACTTCCAGACTCCTTGTCTTACACTCTGCCCCCAGTTTGACAGCTCTCTGTTCCGGTACTCGTCTTCATTCTCATGACAGATGCTTACTGATCAAATCCCATGGGAACGATAACTCCAGACTGTCATCTCCAGCGGTGAGCCGTCCCCACACACGCAGAATGCCACACGCATCCTTCCCGGCGTCTCCCTGCAGCCCCCCCCCCCCCACTCTTGCCGGAACTCTTGCCACAGCCGTCCAGGTGTGCTCCCGGTCTCCGTGTTTCTGGCTGTTCTGCCTCTGCTTCATCTTCCACATCTGAGCGATCGTTCCAGAGGGCAGGTCTCGCCACACCCTGTTGGCTTCTCGTTGGCTTGCAGTGTATAAAGCCTGCCTCCATAGGGAAGCTTGTGTGGTCTCTGTCACGCGGCCTCCGTTTACCTTGCCGGCTCTCCTCCTGCCTGTCTCCCCTCTGCCTGGGCACTCTCCCCGCCCTCCAGTGCTCACAGTGGGGGCACGGTTGGCATCTCGGAGGCAATGGCTCCTCCTGGTATGGTACGGCCAGAGTAGTGCAGAAGTTTCGGTACCCCTCCCCCCAAGCTGCGACATGCCCGTGGCTCTTCTCCGCTTACTGTGATAAGCGAAAATGCCTCCTCTTTTCCAGAAGCTCCTTGGGAACCAGTCTCCAAATGCTTCACGTCCCTTTGCCTCGGTGCCTTGTGCTGTTCTTCCCTCTGCCTGTGGCGTTCTTGTCTCCCTCCTGCCCTTTCTGACAAACCTGCTGTGTCTTCTTTATGATTGGGACCTGATGTTACCTTTCCAGAAGCCCACCCTTACTTCAGGCGGAGATGGTTTCTTCCTTTGTGCTCCTACGCCCTGTTTGTGCCTGTAGTAAAGGACTATGTGTGGATTGACCTTAAATGGGTCACTTTGCTTTCAAATGTATCTGCAGCACCCACCACATCATGTGCGCGAAGCCCTTCTGAAAACCCTGACGGGGAAGTGCTGTGATCTGGCCAATTACCTGCGAACGGCTCTGTGTCCACATCATTATGTGGCGTCACGTAGCCCTTAGTGCTAGACGTGGGGAACTTCACAAAGAGGTAGGGTTCCCTCGGGGCTTCCTAATCACCGCAGGACAAAGAGACAGTGTAAATTATTATTGTTGGTCTTGTTATTGGAAGGACAACAATACTGATCAATAGGTTCTTTGAATCCTTTGCACCTCGTCTCAGAGTCTGCGTTTGACCAGATGGAGCCATTCCTCTCAGCTGCTGCTGCGATCAATAACATGAAGCAGAAATGATGTGACTCTTCCCGAATCATAATCTTTGTTTTGAAGAGTTATTAACACAGGAGCCCAGGCAACTATTTCCTTTAGACAATCGGGTTGTCCTGTTTCAGATTTATACCCAGCAATTGAATCTCATTAGCCCAGATATACACTGCATGGACCAAGCATGTAAATAATTGAAACCTTCCAGAGCTATATTAAATCTTCAGCTGACGTTAAAAGCAGTTTATCTTGGCCTTTTACTTTATTTCCTAATCCCAGTCTACACAGTTGATTTTTCCTCCAGTTCATCTTTTCCTTTTCTCTGTGCCGGTTGCTGGATTCTAATAAAAGTGACACGATCCGTTTCCGTTGGCATTTGGCTCAACAGGGGAGTACGAGTCTACGCTAATACGGCCCATGGTATTATTAATTATACAGATTACATGATGCTTAATTTGAGTGAAAATTAGTTGAGCAAATTTTGCTGTACGTAGTTAGCAGAGCCGCGGTCGTCACCGTCACCGTCGTCATCGTCGACCCAGCTCGTGAGCAAACCGCGGTGAGGATACAGGCTCTGGAGCCAGCTCGCTGGGGTCTGCGTCCTTGCTGGGCCACTGCTAGCTACGTGACGTGAAGTTGTCACCCGGAGACTCTCCTGTCATTGCCCGTGTAAACCAGAGCTGCCCAGAGTGCCCGCTCGCGGGGCTGTTGTGACGCTGTCCCGGCAGCACGCTTGGGGCGCGGGTGGGGACGGCTGCAGTCGTGTCTGCTGCGCGTTTGGTGAAGGTCACGGGGTCTTATAGGTGTTGGTGTGACGTAACTACCATGAGGACTGTCGATCACCAGCACTGTGAATAAGAAAATTCCTTTGTTTCTGTTCAAAAATCCTGTGTAGTAATGTGGGGGCCTTTTGGAAACATGAAATGAAAACACTTACCTTCTCCCTTTCCCCTCGTTCTTGCCTTCTACTCTTAGTGAAAATGCCACGGTGATGGTCTTTGTGTCTGCTTTTAAGGTGACTGCTTCCCAACCGTGCTTATTTTGTGGGGCGTCCGGATCCCTGCAGCTCCTTCAGTCACAGAGCACGGAGGTCTTGTGCAGCAGAACCACAGAGTGGGGGCTCGGTGGGTTTCACCTTTCATGAGAGCAGCCGCTGTTCCCTTAGGATCTCCCCCCGTGCCCTGCTTTTGGGTTCTCAGTCTTTGCAGATTCCTCTTCCTCTTCCCAAAACATCCGTGTGTCCCGGGGCTCAGTTCTTGGATCGAGTCCCTCCTCTGTCTCCTCGCACTGCCTGGATGCCGTCCTCCATCCGTGGCTGTAAATGTGTCCCGTTAGCGGATGACGCCCACGTTTACACCCTTAGTCCGGGTCTCTCCCTGGGCTTCAGCCCCGGATCCCCGCACCTGCCTGTTGCCGTCTCCCCTTGATTTCCACACGTGCTCTTGAGCAGTGGCCTCTGTGTCACTCGGTGACCTCCCCATTCTTCTTGCTGCCCAACCCAGAAGTCTTAGGGTTGCCCCCTGCCCCTTCTTTCTCACCTGGGTTATTGCAACACCCAACTGGCCTGTCTGCCTCTCCCCTGGCACCTCTGCAATCTCTGCACACCGCAGCCGGAGGGCTACCTTAGAAGTGTCTCTCTTCTGCCTGGAAGACTGCTAGCTTCCCATTGTACTTAGACACCTCTTCGCCAGGATCTCTGAGGCCCACTATAAACCACCCCCTTCTCCCATGTTACCTGAGACCCCATCTCCTACCACTTGCCCCCTGGCACATTCCACTCCAGACACACTGGCCTTCTCACGGCTCCTAGAGTACATCAGGCCTGCCCCGGCCCCTGCCCCAGGGCCTTTGCATGGACTGTGCCCTCTGCCTCTGGCCCTCTCCTTCACTTCCTGAAGGTTCCTAGGTCTTCCTTGATCACACTATTTTATTATTATTTTTTTATTTTTTTATTTTTTTTCAACGTTTATTTATTTTTGGGACAGAGAGAGACAGAGCATGAACGGGGGGAGGGGCAGAGAGAGAGGGAGACACAGAATCGGAAACAGGCTCCAGGCTCTGAGCCATCAGCCCAGAGCCTGATGCGGGGCTCGAACTCCCGGACCGCGAGATCGTGACCTGGCTGAAGTCGGACGCTTAACCGACTGCGCCACCCAGGCGCCCCTTGATCACACTATTTTAAAATAGTACCCACCTCTGGCCACTCTGTCCCTGCCACTGCTTTATTTTTCTTCATAGCATCTTCACATGTGGCATGGTTGGTATTTGTTTTATTAGCCTATCGTTGATCTCCACCCACTGGAATACAAGCTCTGTGAAGGCAGAGACCTTGTTTTGGCCACCGCTAGATCCTCAGGGCCTAGAACGGTGCCTGGCACACGCCGAATGCCCGGCAAGCATTTATGAAATGCATGAATGTGCTGTTTTGGACCCACGGCGACCTTCTGAGATGGGTACAGTAACGGAAGGCAAAGTAAATTGCCAGAGGCACGTAGCAAACAAGTGGCAAAGCTGAGGTTTAACCTCTGTCACTTCGACTCCAAAGTGCTTGTTCTTTCTGATAACCTGCATGGCCTCTCATTTCTGGATGCTTCTGAACCACTACCAACTCTCTAGAATGTTCCTGTGCTTTTGAAGCCATACCGTCTTGATTTTGTTCACTGTTGTCATCCAATGCTCGAGTGCCTGGTTTCCACAGAGCTCGTGCCAGTCACAGAAGGCAAAAGGAGGGTCAGTGCCTGGTCCCAGTCCTTCCACCCTCACCTTTGAGCAAACCCCCCACGACACCGTGAGTTCTTCCAGAAAAACAGAACGTTACCAAATTCTTTCTTGTTCTTACTCGTATTTGCCGGACTTAGAGTTGTGCCTAGCGCAGAAGGGGTACCTGTTAATAGCTGTTGAAAGAATGGTTGAAAACGAGGAGCTGGGAGAGTTCGAGTTTTTTTGTTCTGTTTTGTTTTGTTTTCAATTCACCAAACACGGACTTGAGCGCCGCCCGTGTTAGGCACCTCACCAATATTCGGAGAATCACTGGGGCCCCTGGGGCCTGTTGGAAATGTCAGTTTCCATCCAGAGCTAATGGGGTGAAGCGGGGTTGGGCATCTGATCTAGAAGGAGTTCGGTGGGACTCACACCTTGAGAGACCCACTCCCTGCTGCCTGGTGAAAACACAGACTACAGGAGAGACAACACAACTGGACCATCGAGGAAGGGGTGAGATTTGGGTGAGCCGACCGAAAAGCTTTCCACGCAGGGAGAACTAAATTTTAGACGTGAGACTTGTCTTGTGACGCTTGAACCATATTCCCCTGCCACCGCCGTGAACATAATTCTAATCACTGCGCCATTCAATGTGCCTGCCGTATGCTCCTCTGTTTGGCCCTTCAGTCTAGGGATGCTTATTGATTTTTCACACCGACCCCTCAGTGCAGGGGGGCAATACTGCCATTTTACAGATAAGAACACTGAGACCCGGGAGGTTAAATAACTTGTTCAGGGTCACATTAAGTGCTGGAGCTGGGTGGGGTTCGAACCAAGATGCAAGAAACTTCAAAATCCTGGTCTGTCACTGTCCCCTACTGCCCGTGAAAAGGTTCCAGGGATTCAAAGAAACGCAAGAGGTTCCCAGTACATGCAGGTAACTGGCAGAAATAAATTGAAATGAGTCAGGTTTTCTTTAAAGCTTCTTAAAAGAATGATGGTTCTGACAACATTTAATTTGGGTAGGAAATGCTTTCTGAATATACTCCTGACTTTCCTGGTTCTATTTTCTTCTTTCACACAGGCTTTATCAAATGATTGTTTTGTTGATAAATTTAGTGTGCAGTTGAGACTTATATGTAGATTGTACCTTCCCTCAAAGGGAGAGAGGATTTTATAGTTTCCATTCATTCTCATTAAAATCGGAACATTTGCATCTTAACTTTTACATCTTGTTCCAGGAATTTTAAGCAGTCTGATTGTATGGAAGTGGGTCGTATTAATTGCAAATGGGCCAGACATCTGTTCACTAACACGGAATGATTTTTTTTTAGCTCTATTTTGTTTTTATATATGATCTACCAGAGCGATTAAGTGAGGGCTGTCGGTGATGCTGTTTGAAGACTAGGATTTTCAGAGACTTACCGTGTAACCATAAAAATAAATTTCAGAGTGAATCTTTGAAAGTTCTTGAGCTGGGAGTAATTAAATGTGTTAGAGCTGATGGATTTTTACCCACAGTCTATTAGGGAGCCGTTTTGCATCCTTGGAGGCTCCGTTGGTCTGCTGCTCGAGAGCCCAGCTCCAGTGGGGTCCAGGCTCTGGGGGAAGTGGGGGAGGGGCAGCACCGATGTCTTGTGTCTGCTCCCAGGGAGGGAAGGAGGAAAGGTGTGTGTCTCAGTGAAGGAACAGGATCCAGGCTTGCTGGTGGCTGGTTGAATAGGCGAGTTGTTTGTTTCCTGACAGCGCATTTCTTGGAATACTAACTCTTAAGGAAATTGACATGTGCCATAAGTTTAGGAAGTACGAACTGGTTCAACAAAGGCAGACAGAAGGTTGCTTTTGTTAACTTTCAAAATAAAAGTTGTTTTACCAGCACAAATGGGTTTATTCGGGAATAGCGGAGAATTGCAATTGGGGACACGCAAGCTGGGGCAAAACCACGGGCCAGTGCAACGAAGAACGGAGAGGAGCGTTATCTTATGAGAAGGAGGAGGGGCGCTGGGAGAGGCTGTCCTGAAGGGAAGTTCACTGGAGATTGGCAGGAGTTCAGGGTGACGGCGGTCTCTCACTGGCCGAGTGCTGGGGTGGTGGATCTCTCGTGGGAGAGGCAGGGTCCGTCCTTCCCTGTTGGGCCTGTGATCACGATGCTCTCCTGGTAAGGATGCCTCTGCTGGGGTCTCTGATTGATGATTCTTCCTGTGACTAATGTTGAGTAGTACGGCTCTCCCTTCTGGCCACCTGAGTCTGCTTTCGCGGTCTCCCTTGATTCATTTCACACTTTATTGCAGTCCTTTTCAGAACGTTTAATATGCTTGCGCATACCACGAATCTTGCAAGTGGAGGAGAAGGTATGCACCGTTTCCCCGACATGTTTGACCGCGGACCCCTTTCCAGGGAATACACTCTGGGAAATGTTGTCATGGTGAACTTCCCAAGTATTCTTTCTCATGGAGGAACCGAAGAACCTAGTTGAGGCTGTCTTAGTCACTCAGTGTGATGTCCAGTCTCGCTTCTGCAGGGAGGTTGCCGCAGCCACGTTGCCACTCTGGACCTTTCGGGGCCTGGCTTTTCTCAGAGTTGTGGGTCCCAAGCCAGGGCGCCAGTGGGGAAGCTGGGGGCTCTGTGCACCCATGCGTGTCTGTACCTGGCAAGGAAAAGAAAGTGATGCGTGGTTCAGCATCAGTGATTAGGGAGGGACAACATTTGCAAAAGATAAAAAGAATTCTGGAGTGAGTGACATTTTTCTAGTTTCCTGACCCTGCTCTGGCGCCTGCTGCCTAGAGGGCTTCAAGTCAATATTTGTCGTATGAATAAATTGTTAGGTGCCCTGAGGCCTCTGCAGAAAAGATCTAATGTTGATGGGCCATCATATTCTGTTTCAGTTTAGGTGCCAAACGTATATAATCTTCCACACCTTCTGAAATCAAAGGCGAAAGCACAATAACTTCTATTTCTGCAAATAACAGATGTCCTTTTCATACAGAAAGACCCACAGTGTCCTGCCTTGCCACAGAGCAAACGTTCCCGGGCATTATTATTCCAGGAGTGGGAGTAGATTTTAACCAATTGATCCAAACCTTTACTGCATGTCTCTCGGACCCAGTGACAGCCAACGAACGTAGGGGGTGACGTCTGTTACCATGGAACCGAGCAAAGCTAGTTGACTCGCAAGGCGGGGTGAGGCTGCAGTTTGAACCTATGGCCTTGACCTCCTTAACTTCAGGCCTCGGAAGCGCCAACATCACGATAATGGCGCAGTACCTGTCTTCCTGCCGAAATCCCTCTCCTGGTGCAGAGCTGCGATGTTTTCCCCGCCTGCTGCAGAACAGGGCTTGTTACCCAAAGGAAGGATCACTTGCTCACCCTTAATATGGAGAAATCATTTAGAGCACTTAATTTGTGTTGACTCTTTATTGGTGCACTATTGCAATTAAGTTAGATTAATGAAAGGTAAATTTCAGTCTATACATGAAAAAAAATCTCTTGTAAAGATCCTAATTAGTATGTGTGTTTATTTAGCCTCTCATGGTTTAATTGCATCCCGTCCTGCTATTTACAAACAGGCATCATTAAAGAATAATGAGCATGTGAAGAGCATTAATGCTAGTGCAGATGAGGTAACGGGAGGTTGGCCGGGGGCGGCGGGGGGTGGGGGGTGGGGGCCCGGGTACGGACGGGAAGTCTGCCGGTTTGCGTTACTTCGAATGGATGGAGAGTGCAGAATGCCCCCACCCCCACCCCCGGGGCCAGGCCACACGGGGAGGACGGAGCAGACCTGTGCCAGGAGCCAGCTCGTCCTTTGGCCACAGAGGGTCGGGCTGCTTCTGATTTGTTCTGCGGTGTCCCCTGTACAGGCGAGCATGGACTGGCACGGTCGTCTTGTGACCTCAGCTGGCAGCGCTCAGGCGGAGGCTTTCTTCTCAGCCCTGCCGTGCGGAACACCTGCACCTCGGATCGGCAAGGTTCCCCGGGATGCCAGAAAAGCCTAAAAAGCCCCAACCGTGTGACGTTCCGCATGGAGTAGCCTTTTTCTTTTTCTTTAATGAGCAAACGTAAAGTCAGTTGAGAAATCGGCTTATACATCCCTGGCACCCCAATATCTCATCCCAGTTTTACGTAATTTGCAGTTGTTCTTGGAGTTACAAAGCAATCTTCACTTCTTTAGGTGGATGTGGGATCATTTATATTCTCTTCCAACCTGGCTTAAGGCTGAAAAGCCTGAGATTCCAAACGGGACAGCAGTACAGCAGAAGGAAAAGAGAACCCCCCCCCCCACCCCCCACCCCCCGCCCAAGATCCTGAAATAACAATACATTTCGTCATTTCTTACAAGACTCTCTGATTTGGGGCATAAAAGAAACGTTTCTCATTACTAAGAAACCAAGTGTAGGTGTAGAGGCAGTAAATCTGAGGAGGAGGAACAGCATAGCACCCTGGTTGCCTAATGCTTGCAGTAATAAGGCTTCAGAATACCAGTGCCTCGGTTTCCCTTTATGTTCTGGTTATCCTGGCAAACAGTTTTGTGAATGTGTTCTATATAAATGCAAATTGCTACTACTCAAACTATATTAACACCTTAGATTTCTCTAGGGATTCTTGGGTGAGTCGAAGTCCAGGGCTCAATTTATTTAAAATTGGGTTATAGGAATTCACAGTTTTCACTGCATTTTATGTTTTTCTTCAAACAAACTACAGTTTAATTTTAAGCTACCCTAAATAGAGCCCCTGCCCCAACAGAAAAAAGTTTGTCGGTATTCTAACTACCGCATGTATTTAAGGGCACACAGCTAGCTGCCTTATCAAACAGAAGGACCAGCCAGGCTTGTGTGGATGTGTCTTTTGTTGTTGTTAACTTGCAACTGTTCCATTTTCAGCCCTCAGAACTGTGGGGCGTATTTTCCCATTCATATTAATTGGATTTTAAAGTGACCTTGTCCCTGTATTGATTTGAATTAAAATTTCCTACATCAAGGTCAGGTTGGCACACATCCTACAGTCGAAATATTAAAAAGCCAAGTACGGTCTAACAGGGTATCGACACAAGAAGTAGAGATGTAACGGGGCCAAGTTTGCCACAGAGGGCACTGTGGGTACCATTCTCAGGCAGGTGACAAGCGGCAGATCTGGCCAGGGACCACCTTCGCCTGGGCTTAATCTGCCTCATCAGAGGGAGAGCCCCTGTGTCAGTTCCCAGTCCTGCCTCCCCGGGGAAGAGCGTCCCTGAGCACTTCAGAGCCCAGATCGTGCCGCTCGGGTGCGTGGGTTATGACGTTTCGGCTCCTGCGAATTTACACGGGCTTCCTTGACAACCAGCGACTCTTACGCTCGTCCGTGAACTTGAGCTGTGAATCCTAATCTCCAGACTGCCCATCAAGCATCTCTCCATTTAGATATTTCAGAAGTACCTTAAGCTTGACAAAAAGGAAGTGGTTTTCCCCTCTTCTTCCTCATTTCATCTCAATAAAGAGCAAAACTGTCAACCTGGTGCTCCAGCCAGAAACCTAGACTTTTCCTTAGCTTCTAGCTGCCTCTTTCTCACCTCGCGTTCAGTCTCTGGCACCTCGCGTCCTCTATGTCCTGAATCCATCGGCTTCTCACCATCTCTACTGGCATCGCCCCTGCTCAGAGTCCCCGCCTTCCTTCTCTCGATGCTTCCGTGAAGCAGCCAGGGGCGTGTTTTGTAAAAGCACACAGCAGACTTGTCGTCATTCCTCCGCTGAAAACCCTGCAGTGGCTTCCCATTTCTCCCAGACTAACAGCAGAGGCCTTACCAGAGCCTCAGGGGCTCCTCGTGGCCAACCTGGCCTACCTCTACCCAGCACATGCCACCTTCTCTCCCGCCCCACCGCTCCCAGGACGCCCAGTCTTCCCCGGCTTGGGCCTTCACACAGGCTCCTCCCCCAGCCCGGGCTGCTGCGCCCCAGCACTGACACGGGCGAGCTTGGTTTCTGCCGAACTTGAACCACCCCCTTGTCTTTGTCGCCCCGTGCGGTGAGATGGTCTTACGTTTGTTTGCTGTCTGCCCAGAGCTGCCCCCACGAAGAACGTCCATTCGTGAGACGTTGTGTCACTCACTCCATCTCTAAGCCTTAGAACATGTGGCACATAGTGGGTGTTCGTTGAATAAATATTTGAGCGAACTGAACGATCTGATGTAAATGTCGCTTTTTTCACACGTAGGCGTTACCCAAATCTCTCTTTAAGCTGCCCCCCTTTTCTTCGTTTCCTTCAAAACTTTTTGCAAATCGTGTTCCTTTCTTTATACTAACGTGTTGCCTGTCGCTCTATAACGTGTGTCTCTTTATCTCTGTGTACTCGAGGCCTGGCCTGCACACAATCCCTATGTAACAAAGAACCGCTGGGCGGAAGGAGGGCGGGAGGAAGGGAAGAGCAAGGCATTTGTGGTCCACGGCAGCTCTGGGTCGCGGCGTGCGTCTGTCTGTCCTTCTGCCCCGCTCCTTCCTCACCCCTTCACCCCTTCCCTCTCTTCCCACACGGCCTCCTTCTCGTGCTAGTGCCGTGCTCCTTCCCGCTCGTCTCCACATTCTGCAGTCTGAATCCTAGAAGGACGCGGTCCCATTGGCCTGGCCGGGCAGGGCAGAGCCTTCCCTTCCAGGGCCCCGTATGGGGTCGCCCTCGGACCGGTTCTGCCGCTGGGCCCCACCCCCAGTGCAGGAAGCAGGTCGGCTCATGAGCTGGAACGATGCGTGCAGGGGCCTCCCCGGCGGCGTGCTCGGTACAGGGTATGCAGGGAACATGCGTGTCGTTGAAGACTCCCCTTCACATCTGGTAGGAGAAGCTCGCCATGGTCGGTGTGTTCGAGGACACGGTGGTCAGCTTCTCCTCTCGGCAGCTAACCTGAACCCCACTGCAGGCACGTGAATCTTTCCGGAACCGGGGTCCCCGGTTTTCATGCCGGCCGCACATTAGTACCCCTCTTCTTTCCCAGAAGAGCTGTTAGGGCGTAGTTGAAGATACAGTTTATAAATTAAAGTGAGTTAAGTTTTATTTTTGACGACTTGGGGAATTTTTCATAACGCTGCAAGGGGAGCCCACAGGTAGCTGGAAACCCAGATCGGGATGGACAGTCCACCTGTGTTCACTCTGGTTTTTAACCCCGTGTGTGAATTTGTGCTGTTTTGATGGGATCGCCAAGGGTGCAGGGGTAGGAAGATGGTGAGGAAATTTACAGTTAGTGTGTGAAAGAGGAAGTTGTTTCCTAGGCCATCCCTGTCCTGAAACCTTTTGATGAAGCTTGTCAAACGCGTCCGTGCTGTCTGGCACAGTCCCCTCTGTCCAGGGCAGGTCTAAGCCTAGAAGAGAGGCAGGGGTTCAGGAGGATCAGGTACCCGAACATTAACATGGGTGCTCTTAGCAAATGAGTCGGAGTCACTCATCAGCAGTGTAAGCCACTAATGCAAAATAGCCTCCTCTTCTCAGGCAGGGTGTTTAGTAATTAACACCCTAACTTACACGTAACTTACACTGCCTAGCAAGGGCCGGTGGTGACCTGCCCCCCTCGGGACCTGATACCACTAGCTGTCCCGTTCTCATAAAGGTTCCGCGTTAGAGGGGACACAGCTAGAGCTCCCCTGGGCTGGTTTTCCCAGGGCCACCCTGCTCTGTACGTGGCAGAGGCAGAATGTGAACTTGGGCCTCTCCCTCCATGACCAGGGCGCCAGCGGGGGTAGCCCAGCCTGACCACTGCTGGAGTACTTGCCGTGTATTAATCCCAGTGCTGGGCACTGCACGTGTCTGGGGTAACTTCTCTCACAACAGCCTTATCCTGGGTGCACAGGTGAGAAAATGGGGGCTTCACAGGCCAGGGAACTTGTCCCAGATCATGCAGCCGGGAAGGGGCAGAGCTAACGTCTAAACTCAGGTCTCTTTCTCCCAGAGTCCATAAACCGAACGGCCATGCCCTCGTGCCTTGCTGGCCAGTTGATTTTCTGACTTGTTGGGAGACAGGATCTGGAGTAGGGAAAGCAGAACTCCCGGCTCGGGGCATTGAGGACTCTGTCTCAAGTCTGGGCTGTACCTGGGGGTTACCTTCCAGTTTCGTCTTTCCTTTCTTCTCTTGCATTTCATTGCATTGCGTTGATCATCGGAGGTATAATTGATCCAACCCTTCGAGCTAGAGGAGTGACCTTCAGCCTGGAAGAACATCCATCTTGTCTCTGACAGTCCCTCACTTTGACCCCTTAGTTTCCAAGTCACATAGCCCATTTTCTTTTTACGGTTCGATTACTGTCCATCTCACCGCAGTGCTGGTGGCCCCCCCCTTCCAGGCCACTGCCAGCCGGTCTGTCTTCCACACCTCAGCTTTGCCGGAGTTTCAGCCTTT
The DNA here is from genome assembly GCF_018350155.1 of Leopardus geoffroyi. Lineage (NCBI taxonomy): Eukaryota > Metazoa > Chordata > Mammalia > Carnivora > Felidae > Leopardus > Leopardus geoffroyi. The sequence goes on along the minus strand of NC_059342.1, from coordinate 89,865,205 downwards.
CAGGGCTGGTCTGTCTCCACTTCCTCGTAGCTGTATCCCGTTTTAGCATTTTCCTAGAAGCAAGCAACAGCCACTGTCCCACTGCTCCTCTTAGTTTCCAGTCCTGCCGCGGCTTCTCGAAGCCGGCTGTCGGGAGAACAGTTCGCCCGGTGTGAGTGTCGGGACCACACATACCTAGCAGCTATGCAGAAGTCAGAGCGCTAAGTTTTGGTTAAAAACCACTACATTTAGAGGAAACAGGTGCTTTAATAGGGTCTTGTATAGATGGGGTCCAGAGTGTGGGTATAAAGCCACTTGTGAGGGAAACCAGGAGTCGTCTGAAGCAAGGTTTTGAGCCACGTACCAGAGTCCCAGAGAAGACGGCCAGGTGGCTGCAGGGTTAGATGAAGCGAGGCTCTGTGGTCGCCATTTCTTGTGATTTAGGGAGACCGGTCGTGGGGTAGGCGTGGGAGGGGGACAGCAAGAGGCATGCTTCTGACCCTGCACAGAAAAGCAGGGAACTTGGACTCCGATCTTTCAAGACCTCAGCTTCCTTCTGTTAAGAATGACGGTAAGACACCTAGCCGGGCTGCACCCCAGGGTTCTCTGGCACATCTCTGTCCTCGTTCTGGAGTCAAGTGGTAAGGCTGCAGTCCGCGGGGGAAGACCTCCAGGAGACAGGGAAAAGACTGGGTGGCACTGGACATTTGTTCCAGGCCACGTCTAAGAACATCTTTTGGAGGAGTGTTCCGTGAAATACCATTTGGGGATTGCTCGTCTATACAACCAGCCCCGCTTGTCAAAATGTGTGCTAAATCGGACAGATGCCAGACCAAGCACTTTCTGATTGTGCCAGACAGCTTAGTGATGGAGCACCCCCCCTCCCCGAAATTCTTCCTACGCTGTGAGCCCCACGTGCTGTGGCACTTATGTACCCTGAAATTATTTCAGGCACACGCTGGTTTTATCACCTCCTTCAAGGCAGGAGCCATATTCGACACTCCTTAACCTTCTTTAAAAATAGGGGGAGTTGGGGCGCCTGGGTGGCGCAGTCGGTTAAGCGTCCGACTTCAGCCAGGTCACGATCTCGCGGTCCGTGAGTTCGAGCCCCGCGTCGGGCTCTGGGCTGATGGCTCAGAGTCTGGAGCCTGTTTCCGATTCTGTGTCTCCCTCTCTCTCTGCCCCTCCCCCGTTCATGCTCTGTCTCTCTCTGTCCCAAAAATAAATAAACGTTGAAAAAAAAAAATTTTTTTTTTAAAATAAATAAAAAATAAATAAAAATAGGGGGAGTTGAGGGGCGCCTGGGTGGCTTGGCTTGGTCGGTGGAGAGTCCAACTTCGCCTCAGGTCATGGTCTCGTGGCTCATGGATTCAAGCCCCGCGTGGGGCTCCATGCTGACGGCTCCGAGCCTGGAGCCTGCTTCTGATTCTGTCGCCTCTCTCTCCGCCCCTCCCCTGCTCATGCTCTGTCTCTCTCTCTCCCTCAAAAATAAATAAAGATTTTTTAAAAATTAAAAAATAAAATGGGGGAGTTGAAGGCCACGCGCGTGGCTCAGTCAGTTAAGCATCCGACTCTTGATCTCAGGGTCGTGAGTTCAAGGCCTGCGTTGGGCTCGGCAATGGGCATGAAGCCTACTTACAAAAAAAATGGGGGAGTTGAGAAAACTGATTTTTTTAAGTCCTTTCCAGTGCTAAGGTTACACGATTGACTCTGTGTCCTCGCCCAGGACGTGTAGGTATTCGGTAAATGTTTACCGAAACCATTCACTTTATCCTTTTCTTTCTTTGGAATTAATACCAAGAGGAACCTTCTTAATAACACCATACTGAAAGATAATTGCTTCTGAGCCTGGGTAGAGATGCCTCTGTGGCTCTCCCTCCCTCCCCATCCCCACCCTTCTAACCACACTTTGACGGACATCACTTAAAGCACAGCAGACGTCAGTTAAAGTACAAATTAACATATTAAGGGGTCTGCTTAACATATTTGACTTTTCCCGTGGTTATACTTGGAGAATGACATTTGATGATGCCTGTATGGTTGGCTTCTCTCCTTCCCTCCGACCCCCCCTGCTCAGCCATGTAGCCTTTGTCTGAATGACAGAGATCATGCTGCCCCCTTCACCTCCCACACACATGCTTTATGCTTGCCCAGGGATGCCGGATCCGGTCCTGGGCTCCCCATGCAAATGAGCTTTTTGGTCCATTCACCTCCCCTGTATCCTAAACACAGATACTGTTCAGTTTCAAAGTGCCTTTCCCTCTGCACACGCCCCAGGGGAATAAGCTTTTAGGCGATCAGTTTCTCTCAACTTCTGAGCTCACGTGGTCTGCCAGTGTAGACAACATCTCAACTACCAGATTTGGTAAGTTGGTGGTAGGCAACAGTCGGTGGCAGAACGCAACTAAGTGTTTTTGCTGTTATCCTCAACTTTCCTCCCGCTTCCCCTTATCTTGCGACTTGCCTTGCCATCGTGAACTAGAAATTCTCTTGCTGGGCTACGCGCCTTGGTAGGCAACCGCTGTGAGACCCCATAGGGAAGACCACCGACGCGGCCCCGGCTGCCCAGAGCACAGCTAGCCTGACGAGGGACAAGGCCGTGGCAGCATGTCTAAAGGCACCTCCTTGGAAGGCCAGCGAGCGGCTGGGAGGCCCACTGGCTTCCTCAGACTCCTCACAACTTGCCATTTGAACCCTCGTGGGGACAGACACGGGAGTAGTGAGTGAGCTCTCCGGAAATGTGCTGCTCGGTATAGAAGACGTGCTACCTTGGTAACAGCAAGCCCGCTTCATTACCAGATGGCATTAGCTTTATTTGCGGTATCCCCGGCAGTTGCCAGCAACCAGCCTGTAGCCCCTGTCGCTGGGCGTGTCGCCTGTGACCGTGGCCGGCGTTGGCCACGCTGTAGAACCCTGTCCGTGGGCTGGTACGCGACGCCTTGCTGTATCAGTCTACCGGAACTGCAAGGTCATTACAGCCTGGTGCATCCAGTTACCTTCTACGCTAGAGCAGTCTAGACAGGTGAGGAGGTGAATCCTTGCAGAGTGACGTGAGGGCTGGAAAGCCCGTTAGAGAACGTTCGTTAAGCACCATCTCGGTGGAGCTCCAGAGGCTCCCGCAGCCCTGTCCACACTCAGGAGAAACAACGCCGACCGCCGTCTCCTGCTGTCGTGTGCCACCGCGGTAGCCACGTGTTTCACGTGGACTGACTCGTTTGATTTCCTCTCGGGCCCTCCGACTTCCGCAGCTGAGCAAACAGGCGGGAGAGATTGTTTGCCTTCCCCTCGATCACACCGCCCGGTGGCAGACGTGGGAAGGAAGCCCAGTGCACTTGACCTGCACACTAAATGGCCTCTTTTGGGTGTCAGCAGGGTCTGTCTAGATCAGCCCACGTGACAGCTTCATTCACATCTTCCGCTAAACTGCCCTGACCCTGGCCCTGACTCGGCAGCCGCTCATCGGAAGGCACATTTTTGTTCGGACCTCAGGGCCCAGCCCGACCGTCACCCCTTCTCTTTAGCCCCAGGTGTGATAGCAGAAGAAGGTAGATTAACGCCAGTGCCAAGTTCGCTGAACTGGAGGCAGCACCCGTCGTGGTTCCGGCTTTGACGTTAACCGGCTTCAAGCGATCTCGCCTCTGCCGAGTCCAGGCGAGGGCTTGGGCCGAGTAGCGACAGCTGCCCCTGGGATGCACCCTGTGCCGGGCCTGTTGTGCAGCTTTCTCAGCGCACCGACTCCTCGCTGCCACCCCAAGGCGGGGCTGTCGTCGTCTCCCCTGGGTTGGAGGACACTGACCTTCAGAGAAGGTAGATGACCGGGCTTTCCAGCAGCAGAGCTGAGACCCGAGTGCACCCCATTCCAGGGCCTCACTCTCAGGCTTCAAAGTCGCATACGTAGTTTCGTTACGACCGTGTTAAAAATTCAGAAAGCCACAAATCTATGCATATTCAAGCTAGATGAACACCAGGGTCCTTTCTGGCTTTCTAAAAAATAAGCATGGGTAGACTTCATAGAGCTTTACCGGTTTGAGAGATAATAAAGTTGTCCACAAACTGCTACAGCCCAGCATAGGCACAAGCCGTGGGGGTGTTCGGTGTCTAAACGATTACAGGCTAAGGGAGAAGTGGACAGGAAAATATTGAGCTAATTCATATTCATAAAATGGAAAAGAAAAAATTTAACCGGTCAAAATTATTTGCCTCTCTTGCCCTGATCGTGGTCGTGAAATGCCATTTCCCACTGAAAAGTAGGACTCTTGGAGGAAACGGCTGACTCATGAGCTCGGGCAGGAATTGTAACAAGACAAGCCTGGAATGCCCTGCACCGGAAAGCAAGGCACAGAGACTAGAGTGTGCCGGAAGGACTCAACCGGGGAGATGCCCCCTGGCCACAGACAGGACAGTGTGAGCATCAGTAAGACTGTGAGGCTGATAATCGCATCAGATACAGATATATCAAATATGTTTCAATCCACGAGTTTATAATGATGTTGGGTGGAAAACTGAGCCGTCTACACGGGAAGGAAACTAGTGAATTGATGTGTTGTTTCAAAAACCGGCAAATAAAGGGAAAGAACGGAGCGTTTATCCTGCCTCTCCTCCTGCGTAATAAACTCAACCACTGAGTAGCCGAATCGTAGATGAGGGGAGGTTTCTCTTTATAAAAGTGTTCCAGCTGATAAATGAAGACGGAATGGTCACCCTGGTGTGTGGCCAGCACAGACCCCTGGTGAATTAATGGGTCAGCAGCTGCCAGCATCACCTACCGAGACACCCAAGCTTGCTTGCCTCCTGTTGGTAGACGGTGACACCGCCTGTGAACTCGTGGAGCCAAAAGAAATCACGCTGAATCTCCTCTCCTACCAGTTTACAGGAAGTACAGAGTGAGGAGGAACGTGTAAAATACACCATGGGGGCACCATCAGCAAGATCCAGACTATGGAGAACTCTGTAGAAAAAAACTGACCCAGTTTCTTCAACAAATAAAAGGGGACGGGGTGGGGGTGGGCAGGGTGGCGATGGGGAACCTTTAGGCGAGCCTTATGAGACGTGTCAGCCCGTCACATGGTGTGGACCGTATTCAGATCCTGGTACAAGCAAACGTTCTTAAGAGTGGCATCTATGGGGCGCCTGGGTGGCGCAGTCGGTTAAGCGTCCGACTTCAGCCAGGTCACGATCTCGCGGTCCGTGAGTTCGAGCCCCGCATCAGGCTCTGGGCTGATGGCTCGGAGCCTGGAGCCTGTTTCCGATTCTTTGTCTCCCTCTCTCTCTGCCCCTCCCCCGTTTACGCTCTGTCTCTCTCTGTCCCAAAAATAAATAAACGTTGAAATGGGGCGCCTGGGTGGCGCAGTCGGTTAAGCGTCCGACTTCAGCCAGGTCACGATCTCGCGGTCCGTGAGTTCGAGCCCCGCGTCGGGCTCTGGGCTGATGGCTCAGAGCCTGGAGCCTGTTTCCGATTCTGTGTCTCCCTCTCTCTCTGCCCCTCCCCCGTTCATGCTCTGTCTCTCTCTGTCCCAAAAATAAATAAACGTTGAAAAAAAAATTTTTTTTTAAAAAGAGTGGCATCTACGAGACCGTTGAAAATTTGAGTCCTGACCACTTCAGTTTTGATAATATTGGAGAATTCTTGTTGATTGGGATGGGGGATGGCATCATAATCTTGTGCGTTTTGCTTTGTGCACCCTTATCCTTTAGAGCCACAGAAGGAAAATGTTTACAGATGAAACAATGTTATGGCTGTTACCTGTTTCAAAATAACGCAGGAAAAGGGCAAAGTAGGTGGGGGTAGCGGTGAAACGGGGTTTTCCAGGAGCTGTAACTGTCGAACTGTGGGTCTGTGGAGGTTCTTTGTTTTATTTCACTTACCTTTGTATATGTGTTTAAATCTTCCATAATAAATGGGTTAAAGAAATTAAGGGGCGCCTGGGGGGCTCAGTCCTTTGAGCGTCTGACCTCGGTTCAGATCATGATCGCACGGTTCGTGAGTTGGAGCCCCACATCGGGCTCGCTGCTGTCGGGGGCTGCGTTGGATCCCCCGTCTCTCCCGGCTCTGCTCCTCCCCCACTCGCGCTCTCTCTCCCTCTCTCAGGAGCAAATAAACATAAAAAAATAATAATAACTAAGTTGCTCCCTCCAGAAGGGAGGTGGTTTTACTTTTGTTTTGATTTAATGGCACCTGTTACTTTCCATTTACTAAGTTGCTCCCTCCAGAAGGGGGTGGTTTTACTTTTGTTTTGATTTAATGGCACCTGTTACTGGCAAGACAAGAGTGAAATAGTTGCATTCGTACCTTTCCGGCTGGCATAACCCTTGTGGTTCATGGTTGGCTGGCAGATTGTATCAGAAGCCTTAAAGGTTGTCCTGTTGGCCCCAGTAATTACAGTTCTACAGATCTTCAGGAAATAATCCCAGACGCAACAAAGATGGTGAACAAAAATGCACATTGTAGCGGCACCTGGGTGGCTCAGTTGGTTAAGTGTCCGACTTCGGCTCAGGTCATGTTCTCACAGTTTGTGGGTTCAAGCCCCGCATCGAGCTGTCAACACAGATCCCGCTTCAGATCCTCTGTCTCTGCCTGTCCCCCACTCGTGCTCTCTTGGTCTCTCTCTCTTTCTCTCAAAAATAAACATCTCAAAAACAAAAACAAAAGTGCACATGGCAGGCATGTTTATATTAGGGAAAACTTAGAAGCAACTCATGTCCGGCAGTAGGAGAATGGTTAAAGAAATTATAAATAGACCCACTAAGTGGAACGCTATGCAGCCACCATTTTTGGAGACTGCACGGCGATGTGTAACGGGTGCTGATGTCAGAATTTTAAATAAAAATGTGATTTGAAATTATATATATGGCTTCAATTACAACCATGTCAAAAATTCAGAAACAGTAGCTCTTTCTTTCCTCCGGTTTTATTCCAAAGTAATCGATTTACACCACTGTGTAAGTTTGATGCAAAACGATTACCACAGGAGGCTCAGCTAACATCCATCTTGTGGAATAGAAGTACCAGAAAGAAGAGGAAAAAGGGAGAGACTTCTCCCTGTAAAGAGAACTTGTAGGATTTACTCTGGAAACTGCTTTCCTGCACATCCTGCCGCAGTGCTAGCTGAGGTCATCGTGGGTGACGTTACCTGTAGTGTAACTGGACCATTGTGCCCTTTGCTCGCCTACTGCCCCGCCCTCCATCTCTGGCAGCCACAGATCTGGCCTCTCTTTCTGTGGAGTCCATAGATCTTGGAGAGTAAAAAGGTTGAAAGGAAATACCCCCCTGAATGTTAACAGTTTAGAAGGGCAGACTGTGAATGATTATTTTCTTCCTTTTTACTCCAATTTTCGATTTTCTATAGGAAGCTTATTTATTAGTTAACTTTTTAGTATTTGTTAGGTTTAAAGGATCAAAAGTCACTCTTAAAAACAACAAAAAAAGTTTTCCATATAAAATATCTAGTGTTTTTAGTGTGTGTTCTCTTTGAATTCCATCTTAAGAAGCCTGAGAAATGACAGAGGCAGTTTATTGGTTAAAGTCAGCTAGACTTTGGTTTTTTTAAGGAAATAATTGATTAGTTATCTCTGCTTATTTGCAAAGGGTGGTTGAAAACGGTGGCCCTGTTGGGAAAGGTGTGTTGGATTTCCACTGCAGGCCAGTGAGAGGCTGTTCATCCCAGTGCTGATGATTACAAAACCATTAATTTGATTCTTTTCTTTCCTCCCCCCCCCCCCCCCAACTAGAGTGCATGTAAACTAGAGAGAGCCGTTGCTCCTACGTTGGTGGTTTATTGACATCCTTCAATAGTGATTTCCAGGGATACCAGAAGTGGCCCGTGAAACGCTACGCGGTATACAATATTTGAAAGCACTACACAGAAACGAGAGGTTTTTATCAACACTCTCTCAAATGTAGATAAGGCTGTCCTGTCTTTTTCTTACACTGTGTATAATCCTGGGCCATTTTAAACATACAAAAATAGAGAGCTCCTCTCAGCACTTAGAAGTTCCTGAAGGAACCGGATACTAGGAATGTTCGCTGCCCCTCCAGGACTACTCGAGGAAAGAGGAGGGTTTTGCTGAGGGTTAGAAGCTGTGGAGAACAGGGAAATAAGGAGAGGACGGTTGAGGGCGGCATCCACAGAAACAGAGGGCATGTTGGCTCGTGGAGTTAGGATTGGGGCAGGCGGGGGGAGAGGCGGGGGGCGGGGGGCGCCCGGGGGGCTCAGTCGGTTAAGCACCCGACTTCGGCTCAGGTCATGATCTCACAGTTTGTGAGTTCGAGCCCCGCATCAGGCCGTGTGCTGACAGCTCAGAGCCTGGAGCCTGCTTTGGATTCTGTGTCTCCCTCTCTCTGCCCCTCTCCCACTTGTACTCTGTCTCTCTCTGTCTCTCAAATAAATGTAAAAAAAAAAATTTTTTTTTTAATTAGGAAAAAAAAAAAAGATTGGGACAGGGGGGTCTTTTGGGGTCCATCCTGTGATATTGGAGCCTCATCAAACAATCCAGACCGTGGGCCTAGGATGGGTCGTGTTCCAAGTATGCCTCTAGGGTCTCATCTAGGAAATGAACACAAGAGGCTTAGCAGAGTATTGGCAGAGTTACTTGAGCCCCGAAAGCAAGGGAGGTGCCGCTTCTAGTCTCAGTGCCCAGCCAATCCCAGCAAGCACGGCGGGTTACTTCTTCCCTGGCGTTAGAGGCAACTGCGTGCTTTTTTAGGAGTGTGGGTTTTGTTTTTTATCCTGAATACGTGCTTCGTTTCTAACAGAGTGAAAGCACTTAATGGATTTCCAGGATCGCGTCCCTTTTTGGAGACAAAAATTCAGCTACTTTCCACTTACCTCCAGAACTTACTTGGTATTGTGTCTCCGCCTACTACCAGCTATTATAAATAGATCGCCGAGCCAGGCGGGCATTTGGCACCTGCCTTTCATGTCTCTGTTGTCGTCTCTACATAACCCTTGTGTGTACGTGGAGCCACGAAATAACAGGCAAACAAATGTGTTTACCAAATCCTGGGATGCCAGAATCATAGATAGCCTTTGAACAGGATCATCTTAAGATAGAACCAGATAGAAGGAAATTTTATTTTATCCGTCAAGGAGTAAACATACGGAACTTATCTTGAGATTTAGAAACCAAAAATCTGAATAAATTCGGCATAGGTGGATAAATGGGGACCCGTCCGTCCATCCCGAAGCAACTGCGGGAGGGCCTTGTCCTCAGGGCTGGTTCATGAACGTTTGAGGATGTCTTCCCTCAGAAGGCCCCCCGGCACGTCCCTCTGGAACAAGAGGGAGAGGTGACCCTTTCTTGTTCACATCGCCTTGCCCCGCTTCCTGCATTTGCATGTTCGAGTGTAAGCTCTCATGCCCACGTGCACGTGTTTTGACAGGTGACCTTGGGAAAGGTGTTGAAAGTGATTGTCGTCATGCGGAGCCTGTTCATTGATCGAACAATAGTTAAGGGATATAATGAAAATGTCTACACGGAAGATGGCAAGGTAAGCGTTCTGGAGTCTTCTGTTCTGTTTCCCTTTATTTCCCGTATCCCAGAGCAGATGTAGTAGAGTCCCAGATGAATGACGTTAGACGCCGGCAGTCATAGCCGAAATGATCAGCCAGCATAGTTTATCAGTAGGAAGATGAACGTTGCACAGAAAAACATTTCTCTCTCTCCCCCTGCATTTTTCATCATGCTTCTGCGTGTTCCTTTAAGCCTGATGCCCTTAGTTGAATTTCTAATTTATCACCTTAGACCCCAGTTGCCTCATTAAATGTGTCTTCTGAGGAAATGGATTTCTTTGTCTTTTTTTTTTTTTTTCTCTCTTTTTTTTTTTCCTTTTTGCCTACTAGTGCGAGCACATCAATAGCCCAGGGTTGGGCATGTTCGGCATCTTGCTTTTCCTAGAACCATGAGGAAACTTCGAGTTAGTTTGACACACAGCCTGCTTCTGATCTTTTTCCATGAAACTAACGAGGGGCCCTGAGGAAGTCGCGTGTCCACGGCAGTATGTAGGGAACACAGTAATTGAAAAAGGAGAAGTTATTTCCATGGGTGATGTGTTTCGCAGACAGTTCATCCGTGTGAACCCCTAATTTCTCTTGACTGCACACTGTCCATATGGCTGTATAGCAAGCATCAGAGGACGCTAATGGGAGCTGACAGCCTTCGTTTGTGTTTGCTTCCGGAACGTAATGAGCACTGCTCCGCCTGAGATGCCCACCCGGACACACCCCGCCCACTGCTTTGCACTAAGCCTCTGTCTGCCCCTGTCTCCTGAGCTCTCCCTTTGCTTCGCGAATCCCCGTAAAAATTCTAAAGTTTGTTACGGTGCTAGCCCCGCCCCGTCCGACAGCCACATTATCATGAGGATAGAACGTTCTTCCAAAAGTGGCAAAGGTAGCTTAGCACATACCGGTGTGTTGCACAAGAGCTGTGTTTTGAACAAGCGACCCCACATTTCCACGTCCCACTCAAGTGTTGTCGACGAGGGAAGCTGCTCTCACTTCAGGGACGCTGCCAAGTTCTCGGATGTCTCCCCGTTGAAAACAAAGCATTCCTCGAGGGGAGGTTTCTCGTTTCTCTTTCGGAAACACCAGAGTGACTCTTTAGAGCAGGGATGCAGAATAATGTGCGTCATCAGGGCGGGCGTGTGTATGATTTGTGAGCCTGTGTACGACCCGTGGACTCTGGCGGCCGTTCTGGCGAGCAGCTCCAAACTGGTTAGGCTCCGCAGAAGCAGCCCCGGGGTAGCACGTACCCTGGCCAGGAGCCCCCGCATCACTGCTCCTGGCCATTGAGAGTTGTGGTTCTCGTTGCCTTTGTCCGAGGTTCACGACTCCGTAGTCACGGCTGGTGTGAAACACAGCCCTTGCCGTCCAGGGTCTCACAGGCGCACTGGGGACAGAAGGCTAGAAACCTAGAAAGCTAAGCAGCGGTGGCGACCATGCGATAAGAGATCCAGACTCGAGAGAGGAAGGAAACATTCTCTGATGTTAGATTCTGAGGAGTGCGGTTTTACCTGCTTTGCCTGATCCCTTTCACGTGGCATTTAACGGCCCCGTTCCGGAAGTGTCCTAAATAAGACCCGGAACGCACGTGGCACTTTGCCACCTAGTCGGTACTCAGTAGATAACTAACGTCATTCTTACTCTGCACCTAAACAAGGGACTTAGAAAACAGTCGCGAATGTACGTCTCTAGGATTTCTCTCTGGTCGCTCCTCTTCAGGGGCTTCTGACCATCCCCCCACGCCGTGGTTTTGTGTGTCAGCCCACGAGGATCGCCCGCGACCTGTGTCTAGGTGGGACCTCTCCTCCCCAGGTGCACCTCACGTTCAGCCTGTCACGCTTCCTCCCGAAACTTGGTTTCCCACTGCTGTTAATCGTACCCCACCTAACCACCGAAACCGTCCCCTCCCTCAAATCTAGTGGATTCTGGCGATCCTCCCGCTTAAATCTCTCCCAAGTTGGGCCCCGCCTGTCCTTCCGGGTTCTCATTTCTCAACGGAGAGAGTGCACTGGCCTCCTCGTGCCTTGTCTCCAGTCTTACTTCCCTCCCACGGCCTGTCCTTCCCTTGGCTTCCAGAGTGGTCTTCCCAGGATACACAGCCAAGCACATGACTCCTTTGCACCCCGCATTGCCCAAAGCAGACAGGAAAGTAGACTATTAATAGGTGTTGGGCAAGAAGCAGGCCACAGTCAAAATGTCTGAGAAACACGGGGTTAGGGAAGGGTCAGTAGGTGTTTTGACCGTAGAAATTCTTAGAAGCTTTAGTTTGCTGAGTGTCTTACGAATCTCCCTAGAGGAGAACATAGTGTGTGATGTTTTCCCAACTTATTTGAACCCCAAATTCATCGTTTCTCCCTTTAATCTCAGAGTAAGTACACTGTGACAGTGGCGCTGAGCAGCAATGCTTCCGAAAACCCTGGCTTCTAGAATAAAATCCAGGCTCCTTAGCAATGCATAGAAATGTCGAGTGATGCGGCCCCTGCCTTCGTGACCTCGCCTGCCGTCCGCGTCTCCATATGCAAGCTTCATCTTCCAGCCTTTTGTGTGCTTGGGGCTCCCACGACTCTGTCGCCCGTCTGCACCCTCTGTGCCCTTGGCCTGGGATGCTTTCTCCCCCTTGTCCAGCTGACAGACTCACTCTGCCCTTCACACTGACCTCCTGCCATCCTCTTTCTCTTCCTGTCCCCATTTTCCCAGGAGCCTCTTGTACGAGCATGGGCTCTGGAGACACAGGCCCAGGTGTGCGTCCGAACGCAGCACAGGCTAGCTTCCTCGTGAGCACGCCCGTAGCGTTTAGAACGGTCTTTGTCCAGGATTAGAACTAGCACCTCCTGGTTATTTGTTTACGTTTCTATCTTGCAATTGATAGAAACACCAAGAGGATTCCATATGTTGACCTTGTAGGTGTCCTGCTGAGCAAACTTGGCCCACGGGGGTAATAGAGTCCTAGGTTCTGTCTAAGTCAGACTCGTTCAGCAGACGAGGAGACTGAGCCCCGGAACGGTACAGCGACTTGCCCGCGGTCACACCACGCCAGGCCTCAGACCCCGTCTGCCAGGAGCACCTCAAGGGGCCCGACTGTGTCCTGTGACTCTGTCCCGGGGCTGTGCCTCGGTGCCCGGAGAGCCGGAGAAGCCCGTAACACACGGGAAGGGATAGCCGGAGAAGCCCACGTGGGATGTGAAAATGCTTCAGCGGGGATGGAAAAGTGGCGAACCAAACATCACAACAGGACCGAAAGAAGCAGCAGGGAGTGAAGTCATAAGTAAATTAGAAAATGAAGGAGGTACACACACGTGTGCACATGGCACGTGTCTTCCTGATGAGAGATTAGCGTGGGCTCCCTGCTCATCAGGACCCCGAGTGTGTGTCTGGGAAGCTGAATTCAGCTATGATTCACATCACACATGCGATACTGGAGGCCTCTCGCCGCGTTTTACAGCTGCGCACATCGGCCCAAGTGATCAGCAGGGACCCTAACACTGGGAAGAGCGAGATCGAGAGGACCGAGTCGCTGGTGCTTTTAAAGGTACATTCACCTCATCTGGCCGAGATGCCCTCAATCGGCTGGTCTGCCCGGAATCGAATCCTAGCCAATTTGATTAGCCCCTTCTTTTTTTCAGAGCACTTTACAAAACCATGCAGACGTTATTAGCGTTCTATTTTCAGTACTGATGCTGGTGGATGTGAATCTATATATATTTATATACACGTAAGCATTAGGGTAATTAATGTGTGGAAATGTCTCGCCTACCCCAAACAAAATGTAACCTTTGGAAGGAGCCGTGGGAGCTTGGGGTGTGGTCTGCAAGAACAGATTGCTGCCTGCAGTTTTGCTGTTCCAAACCTGCAGCCCTGCGTTTGCTGAGCTGGTGCCCGGGTGCTGGCCTGGGGGTAATCTGCTGCAGTCTCAGCACAGCCACTGATACGGTGGGTGTGGCTTGGAAAGCCACCGACTTGCTGGGGCCTTAACCTCTGCGACCGCAGCCGGTCTGTGTCCCCCAGACCCCAAGCAGCCCGCACGTCCTGAAAAGTTTAATTGGCCCTTTCGTTGCAATAGTGGCCCAGCGCCACCCTCCGCCCCGCCCCCCCCCCCCCCCGGCCCCCCACCGCCCTCATTTCCAGACCGGGCAGGTTTTTTCCCATCAGAATCCCTGCAAGGCTGTCACTTTGCATTATGCAGTAACCACCGGCCACCACTGCCCTAATCGGTCTGCCTCTTTACCTGGGATGCGTATTTTTGATATCAAGCTCCTGTACACTCATTCCTCTAATAAAATACAAAAATGCTTTTAAAACTTACCAACCCGCTATTCACGGTAACCAGGGAGGAGTGGAGAGCCATGACTCAGCATGTTAAAAGGCAGATTTAAGTTGAATACCTGGCCATTGTCCTGATTTTACACCCGTCAGACTTAACTGAAGAAATATAAGTGTCTCGGTTGAATTTATCTTATTAGGGGATTTAGGTTATGTTAATGCTATAGCTTCATTAATTACCCCATATCAATAAAAAAGGCAGCTTTTAGCCTCCTAGCGAAAGAGAGGGAGAGAAATAGTAGTATCAAAGGGAACCTTCAAAGACAGCCAGAGCTGTCTCCAGGGTGATTTCTGATCCCTGCATTCTTCCCACTTCAAAGTGGGGTGTGTGCGTGGCGGGGAGGGGGGTCGAGGGGGTTGGGGAAGCTGGAATCTGATTTCTCTAATAAGTGTTGGCATCGGCCCCGTTTGATATTAGATGCAGGGAACATTTTGATTTGTTATAGCCTTTGAAATTGTTCAGACGACCTTCAGAAAAACGGCCTCTTGTTGCTTATGGGGGAAGGGGGGAAGCCGGGGAAGGGGATCCGGTGTAATTCGCATGCAGAGGGTACCCCGGAGTTGTGGTTTCAGCAGTTTTTGGCAACGAATGTGTGTCCTGATGGCAAGTGAAAAGTTGAGCCGCAGACCTGTACCACTACTCTCTTTGGGAAGACTTGCCCACCTCTGTATTCTCCAGGGAAGAGTGGGCACATTAAGAAGGGGACCACGTAGAAGCTGATGGTTTGGAAAACCGGGACAGTCACGGAGAAGTGTAGGACCGCTGCTGGTCTGTGGCCCTCCACCCCCCGCCCCCCCAGACTCATCACCTGTTGACCTTGCAAGGTGAAGCTGCTAATAAATAAAAGCTTTAAAAGTTGGAAGACCCGCGTGAGGCTTTCTACGTTTTCTTTGGAATTGTCCATTTTAGATAATTTATAGTATCTTGTACTGTGTTTTTGGAAATGAAGGATTGGTAACTTCCCGATAAGCTGCCAGAAGTTTTCAGTGGCGCTGACTGTCACATGAGCAGGCCTCAAAGCAGACTTGTCCTACTGAACTTCGCAAGAGTGTGCCCCCCGCCCCCCGCCCCCCGCAACAGCCACGACAGCTCAGGGGTGCTAGCAGTCGGCACTCCTGGATTCTAGCCGATAGGCAGTCCTCCACGTTGACAGCTGGGCCTCTGGGGACAGGCCTGGTTTTGAATTTTCCACCACATGCTCATTGTGTGGTGTTGGGCAGGTTACTTAACTTCTGTGAGCCTCAGTTTCCTCCTCTGTGAGTCGGAAATGGTTTTATCATCCTCGTCCGGAACTCTGGAAGCATTTAGAAAGGTAACGCAGGTATCGTGCGGACCAAATGCATGGTCCTTCGCGAATGGCGTCTGCCCTCGCTGGGTGTGCTAGAGATGCCGATGGCGGGGGTCAGTGACATAGCTGCTGTGTCCTCGCCTTCTGATGTTGGGCGTGCTGAGTGTTCTCTTTGGTAACTCAGCTGATTGTCACCATTCTCATTAGTCGAGAGGCCCTTTGACGTCTTGATGTTGAACCTGATGTGTCTGTGCTGGAGCAGTTGATCGTCTGTGGGGTTTGTTTCCATTTTACCCAAGAATAGAGCACACTCCTACCCCTCAAATACTCATTCCAATCCCCAGAGGCCCAGAGACTACTCCTAAGACTGCAGATTCAGCCAGCAATTACCATAAAGTTGGCTTTTCCATTTTAAGGTTTTTCTAATGCTCACCCAGAATACTGAGGGGTGCTTTAATTTCTTTCCCTGTAGTGCAGAATAATTTCCCATTCATCAGGCTGAAAGTTTACAGCTTCCAGAAGGCTCCTTTTTGAATATCACAGCCAGTAAAAAATTGGTAGCCATGCCTGCCTCTGCAGCAAATAAGCTGAAGCTAATAAATATTCACTTGGATCCGTCCTGGTTCCCTGAAATGAATTTCTGAAATCTTCCTGGCCCTGAGGAAAGGCAGGGCACTGACTCCAGAACACTCACTTCAGTGGCTTTCTTTGGCATAAATCTAGCAGAAAATCAAGTTACAAACTGCCTGCTGTGCCTTTGCAGCAACGCGGGGACCCATTGTCGTCGGATCCCTTTCTTACCCGTGTGCACCTGTTACATAGGCTGTATCGCCTGACATCCTTCGTTCCCAGATGGTTGGAGCTATTCCCTAGGGTCCTGAATAATATATTTAAACCACCTTTCGGAAAGAGCAGCGTGCTCACTTTGAATGAGCATGGTGTGTTTTGAGAAGCCACAATTAGGCTGGAGAGTCCACCTCTTAATTAAACTTGTGCGTTTTTCTCCCTAGATAATTTCTCCATTAAAACAGTCTGCAGATACCAGAGTTTTTTTTTTTTTTTTAATTGTCTCTTTTAAATGAAAACTAGAACTTTTTGGTTTCTGTGCAGCTTCTTCCTTGTCTCTCTTTCCATGGCCCTGTGTTTATGTCTTAGTCTGCCTACGTCTGATGGGAACAGGCAGGCAGGAGGGATAAACCGTGGAGAACCTCGGAAGAAACATCTGTGGGCTTCAAATGGAAGGAGAACGGCATCAGTTCCAAGTAGAGACACTGATGCTTTTCTCCCTAAAATGTAGATTTAGAATCTTTGGCATCTCCCTGTCGTCTTGGCAGTGATTTGGTAGAGCTAAGAGCTACAAAAAAAAAAAAAAAAAAAAAAAAAAATCATTCTTATTCGTTCTGCCCTCTCTGAATAATCTTTAAGTGCAGCATTTTAAAGCCCTGGGCTACGCTGTGGCCCTGAGAACCCAGCAGGGACCTGACTTCCCCTAGGCACGACCGGCTGACCAGCCGCTTTTCTTCCCCACAATGGACAGTGTGGGGAATTCATTTCAGAGAGTTCTTCTGAGGTTTCCTTCGGAGTTACCTGGAGGTAACATGTCACTTTTCCCCGTACAAATTGCTAACCTGCCAAATTAAAATTCTAACGCCTAAAGATTTTTTTTTTTTAATCAAGTGGTTTAAGTGGAGGTGGGGGGTGGGCAGGGGACAGTGACTGAACATTGATACCCCCTTTCTGGAGAGCAGCTGAGCCAGAGTAGAAGGAGCAGGGTCAGTTAGGGGCGTCTGTGGAAACCGGGAAGGAGCCGGTAACAGCAGAGGGAACGGGGAGGGGTGGGCCAATTCGAGTGAACGTTCAGGCGGTGTTCTTCCAGTCCTTTTCCTGGGCTTGGATCAGCTAAGCCTGCCCTCTCCAGCAGGAGCCACGCAGGGGGACAGAGGGCTTCCTTAGAATCCTCTCCGCCTCCTCCTTGGCCTGAAAGTTCTCAAACACGGCGAAGTTTACACGAAACTAATTCTGAACAGGAAGAAGCCGGGGAGAACCGAATGCATGCCGGCTCACAGACTACCTTTTGATTTCCAAGGACCATTTTCAGAAAAGCAGGTTTTGGTGTTTTCCTCAGAACAAAACAAAACCCTGAAGTGGTCCAGCCAAGCAAAACACTCCACTCCCTGTCTTCTTAGAGGAATCGTCCCATCTGATTGCTTCTCTTGTTCCCAGGTGCTCCAAAATCAATAACACAACCTATAGGCCATGCAGTCATATCTCAGGCTTCTACCTTGACCACTGGCCAACCCCAAGGGCAGGTTCCAAGAGGCCCATTGACGAGCTGTTTCAATTTCTTCAGCTCTCGAACCCCTATGTTAGAGTTGGAGGGGGACATACCCAGGGGACATACTGACAGCCCGTCTTTTAATCTGCACTGTCCTTGAGCCAGCACTGTGTTGGGGTCATTGTATTTTTGCTATACGTCATTTGTTCTAAACTCATGAAACAATGAGAATGCATGGACTTGATTCATCATAACAAAACTGTCAAACAAAAGTCCTTCTGATTAGAATAAGCCACCGAGGTGCCCTGTGCAAGATCAGGTAGAGCCAGAGGAGGACTGGCCTGGCTTACTCCAAGCCCCAGCCGGGATCTCCTGCTCCCTCGTTTGTGAAGGAGGGGTGTGCGAGACCGAGGGTCCCTGGCCTGACTGGCCACCACAGTTGTGTCACCGTTTGGGAAGCAAAGCTAAAACAGACGGACAAATGAACAGATTCTCAGGCCCACTTGTAAAACTGCTAATTCAGACACTCCTGGGGAGGAACCAAGGAATCTGTACATCAAAAACAAAAAACAAAAAAATAGCCCCGCAGCTTCTGACTTCAGCCAAGTTTGAACACCACGGGGGGAGACCATCCATAAGTAAGCCCCTCCACATGACCACAGGCAATCAGATGGCCCCGAACCATTGTCTCATTCTGGAAAGTAAGGTTGCTAGTGGGACCAGCCACACTGGCTTATTCTAGGGATTAAGTGAGAGTGCATATGGAGGGCCCAGGGTGGTGCTTGTTAGCAGCTGGAAGCTGCTAGCTTTCCTCCACTCGGCAAAGACCTACTGATGTCTATGACATGCTAGGTCCCACATCAGGACAACATGAGCAAAAGAACGTTCCACGCTGGGGGCGCCTGGGTAGCTCATTCGATTGAGCGTCCGACTCTTGATTTCAGCTCAAGTCATGACCTCACGGTTGATTGGATCGAGCCCTACATTGGGCTCTGTGCTGACAGCTCAGAGCCGGCCTGGGATTCTCTCTCTCTCTCTCTCTCTCTCCCCCTCTCCTTCTCCCTCTCCCTCTCCCTCTCTCTGCTCCTCCCCTGCTCTCCCTCTCTCTCTTAAATAAACTTAAAAAAAAAGTTCCAGACAGTTTTAAGCACAATGAAAATTTCAAATTTTTTTTTTAAATGTTTATTTATTTTGGGGACAGAGAGAGACACAGCATGAACGGGGGAGGGGCAGAGAGAGAGGGAGACACAGAATCGGAAACAGGCTCCAGGCTCTGAGCCATCAGCCCAGAGCCCGACGCGGGGCTTGAACTCACGGACCGCGAGATCGTGACCTGGCTGAAGTCGGACGCTTAACCAACTGCGCCACCCAGGCGCCCCGAAAATTTCAAATTTTTAAAAAGACAAAGAGAATCAAGATAGCACATGTGGAAATAATATCTTAGACATGGTAACTGGCATATGACTCTCTAATAAGGTGACATTTGAGCTGCGGAGAGCTGCGAGGAGCCATGTGAGGATTTCAGGCAAAGGGTACAGCAAGTGTAAAGGTCCTGAGGCAGGATTGACATTGGCATTCAAGAGAACCAGGGTAGGAGTCCAGGTTAGAAGAGTGAGCCAGAAGCTCAGCTCTTGGGGCCTTGGATGCAGCAGGTGGCTCCAACTGACTTCTCTGTGTCCCTTCTGTTGGCTTCCTTAAATCACTGACAGGCTGAGAAACAAGAAAGTCAAGCAGGACATTTGAGACGCCTGTGCAGTGCCATGGTTCTGTTATTCCGTAATCACGTTTATTATTTGAAGCTGACAGGTATAGCAGGGGTTACAGCGTCATCTCTTGAAGTCCAAAATTCTAAAAGCGATGCTGATGATGCTTTTCTCTCTTTCCCCCCCAGCTTGATATATGGTCCAAATCCAACTATCAAGTTTTCCAGAAGGTAAGCTTTATTTTTTGCTTCTTACTCATGAGGCAGTAAGAGAAATGTGAATGCTTTAAAGTATAAACATTGGTCTTAAGTTAGAGGGTGGTTTTGTGTGTGTGTGTGTGTGTGTGTGTGTGTGTGTGTGTTTAATGAAAAAAGCCAGACACAAAAGGTTGCTCACGATACGATTCCACTTCTATGACATTCTAGAAAAGAGAAAACCTTAGGGACAGAAATCAGACCAGTGGTTTCCAGGGACTAGGAGTAAAGGCAAGAGATTGTCCCCAAAGGGGCAAGAGGAGATGTGTGAGGGTGATGGAAATATTCTGGATCTTAATTGTGGTGGTGATTGCACACTATTATGTTTCCAAACTCCTGGAACCGTATACCTACCCTAGAGGAAGACCTGCGTTTTCCTTCCTATACAGGGGACACCCCAGTCCTTCCCTCCTGTGTTTGTCTCCAGTGAGTCGCCTTTACTGGGCACATGAAACACTTCACTTCTGCCTCTTCTGGCCACCAGACGTGTGGGGGTTTGCCCCACGATAACAGGCAAGTCCCGGACCCCAGCTGGGTGTCCTACAGCTTAGCTCAGTCTGACACTGTGTACCCGGAGACACCGCAGTGACAAGTTCGGGTTATCACCCGTGCCTCTGTGCTACCAGCCGTGGATTAGAGGTTCCCCGGCGCCCATCTGTTAGTTCGCCAGAGCAGCTCGCACAACTCAGGGACATGCCTACTTAACTCCTCCCAGTGTATTAAAGGACCCGAGAAAGGATACAGGTGAACAGCCAGACGAAGAGGCACACAGGGCAAGGTCTGGGAGGGTCTCAAGCACAGACGCGTCTGTCCCTGTGGAGTGGGGGCACATCACCCTTCTGGGGTTGTGTTGGCCAGTCTGGAAGCACCCCGAGCCCTGTACTACTGGGATTTTAAGATTTTCTTTTCTTTCTTTCTTCCTTTATTTTTTAAAAAATTTTTTAATGTTTATTTATTTTTGAGACAGAGGGAGACAGAGCACGAGTGGGGGAGGGTCAGAGAGAGAGGGAGACACAGAATCTGAAACAGGCTCCAGGCTCCAAGCTGTCAGCACAGAGCCTGATGCGGGGCTCGAACCCACGAACCGTGAGATCGTGACCTGAGGCGAAGTCGGATGCTTAACCGACTGAGCCACCCAGGCGCCCCAAGATTTTATTTTTAAGTAATCTCTACACCCAGCGTGGGGCTCGAACTCACAACTCTTGAGATCAAGAGTCCACCAACTGAGCCAGCCCAGCGCCCCTGTGCTGCTGGGAGTTCATGGAGGCCCCCTCACGCAGACATACTCGATCATTAACTCTGTTTCCAGCCCCACTCCCTTTCTCTGGAGGATGGGGGATGGGACGGAAAATTCTAAGCCTCTAATTACTCTGATCATGGCTTGGTCTTTCTGGTGACCAGCCCCCATCCAGGTGCCCACCCATGGTCCCCTCATTAGAACGAGAGATACCCCTAGCACTCTGTCGCTTAGGGTTTCAGGAGCTCTTTGCCAGGAACCAGGGACGGAGATGAAAAAAATACATGTATTTTTTCCTGTTCTCTCACACCTACAAAGGGTGAGTTTTGCTGTACAGAAGTCAGACCTTAAAAAAAAAAAAAAAGAAAAAAAAACACAGAGGCTTTTGAGTTCCAAGCTAACCCAGTTTTTAAGCTCCGTTCCTCAGAGCCCTGTGGTCTACGCAGGTGCCTAGCACAGGCTGAGAGAGGCAGGCTGGCCCCGTCTTCACCCTACCCCCACCCCCACCTAACACTCTGGTGACTTCTTTTTCCAATGTCGGGCTTCCCCATGAAACGGTGTTTGGGAAATGTCGGAAGAAAGGCAATGTGACTACAGAAGATGCTCTCCCAGCTTCTGATGGTGGAAGGGGCCCTTCCCCGGAGCAGCTCAGCACCTGGGGCTTACGCGGGCTCCCTGCACGCCCCCACAGCGCCCCAGCCGGTTCCCCTGCGGGGTACCAGCTACTTTCCCCTGCCCTCAGCCATCCCCCGTCTCTGCTTTCGTTCGGCAGTGGACATGATGGAGTTGGTTGCGATTTCCTCTGCTGCCTCATCCGGCTCAGCAACAGTTATTTATTGAGCCCCTTTTGCCATGTGCCAGGCACCGCGCGAGGTGCTAGGGATACAAGGGAAAACGAGACAGACGAGGAAGATGACGACTCTAGGTTGTTCGTGAGGGCCCGAAATCCAGAACAGGAGGGGCCCCTCTCGTTGGGGCGGTGCCAGGAGGACTTTATGGGGCAAAACCTAACAGGACGGGCACCTCATGAGACGCGCCGGTCGTGCGGAGAGCCACGGGAGACGCTTGGCGGGCCACGGAAGCGGCAGCCCGGAAACCTGGTGTTGAGGAGCACATTCTGAGAACCATCGAAGGCTGGGCCGTCGGAGCGTGCAGTGGAGCAGAGAGGCAGAGCCCAGGCTGGGCAGGTGCCTCTAGGTCCTGCTGCAGAATTTGGATCTTACTCTCGATTCCATTGAAGGGATTGGTGCGGAGGAGGGACACGGTTTTGAAAGCTGAGCCCACATCATTTCCACTTGAGTCATAGTTGCGTCCAAGGGCTGCCAGGTAGCTTAGAGGGAGAACACAGAGGTTTTTGTTTTTGTTTTTGTTTTTGTTTTTGTTTTTGTTTTTGTAACGCAGGTGAAATTCACACAACATAAAATTAACACAATTCTGTGATTTGTAGAACCTTTGTGGTGCTGTGGAACCCTCTACTCCCAAAACCTTTTCATCACCCCGAAAGGAGACCCCGTCCCCATTAAGCAGTGAGCTTAAGGCTTTTGTATCAAAGCAGCATAATGGACCAGCCCTCTAATGGTGCTTAATACATCACTTCACGTTGTTCCCTGGACCCTGGTACGTGAAAGGCTAAGATAGGACAGACGCCCGGGACTAGGAGAGGGGTCTGAGACGCAACACCACACATTTAGGGAGCCTGTAAAAGCATTCAAGTTTCCCCATCTTTTTTTTTTTTTTCTTTTTTAATGTTTTTTTGAGAGAGAGACACTATGAGCAGGGGAGGGGCGGAGAGAGAGGGAGACACAGAACCCGAAGCAGGCCCCGGGCTCTGAGCTGTCAGCACAGAGCCCTACCCGGGGCTCAAACCCATGAACCGTGAGATCACGACCTGAGCCGAAGTGAGATGCTTAACCGACTGAGCCACCCAGGCGCCCCTAAAGCTTCACGATCTTATCACAGTCAAACAGAACATGCAATCCTGGGTTGGATCCTGAAACAAAAAGAGGATGTTAATGAGAAAATGAGTTGAATCAATAGTAAGTAACCGATGCTGGTTTCTTAGTTGTGCCAAGGGTACCCGGTCGTGAAGGATATTAACAGGGGGAAACCGGGCGAGGAGTACGTGGGAGCTGCGTGCACCATCGTTGCAACTTTTCTAGTCCAAAATTGAGTTTATTTTAAAAAGAAAACCATGGGCTTGACTCCTCTAACACTCCTGTACCCAGCTGAGCTAGCTAGAAGGAGAATGGAGAAAAGAGCCGCCGACTCTCGGCCCAGAGCCTGCAGGAAAATGTGTGTGGTCACGGGCAGGCTGCTGCACGTGAGTCGTAGCGTCCTTATCTAAGCGACCATACCTGCGGCACGTACTTGTTGAGCATGCGTAAGGTCTCAGCCTTGAGTGCCGACTTTATCCAGGCTGACTGCGTTCGTCAGTTTTCCCCCAGCAGCTGTGGAAAAGCATTCTAAAGAGAAAGGACAGCCGTCATTATCTTGCACTGTGTGTCGCTTCGATAGTGAGCATTAAAGTGGTTTTGTTTTTTTAACCTGCTTCCTCTTGGTGTCCCTCTGTGGTATTGCGATGAGCTCCCTTCCCCGGGCTCCGCACAGGCAGGCGGTGGCTTCGGGGAGCCATGAGCATTGCAGACCATAACCTGGCCTTTTGACAATGGTCCAATTTCCATACAAATACCCCGTGTGACAAGGGCTTGCACATGCTTGCCTTTGCATATATATATGTGTGTGTGTGTATTTTAATGTTCTGTGTAGTATTAAGTATTTTTGAATGCGAGCGTAAAGTTTATTAGGAAGTTGTAAAATGTGTGAGACACAGATTTGGTGAGGCAGAGATGTGGAGAGACAGTGCTATATTTTTATTCTACCTCCCCTAAAAATAACCCGCCAAGCACTCTTTGTGTTTGTTTAAAACCACAAACACACACAGAAGCAGTGTTTAAAATTTGATATTAGTCTAGCCAGAGACGTGGAGCAGCACCCCCTCCCCACTTCCTCCCTCGTAGTTTATGTAACGCGACTGAAGCAGGAGAAGCGGACGCATTTGTAGGGATGGGGGTTTTACCTCAACTGCTGATCGGCGCGTCGTATGTGGGCAGAGCCCATTGCGACGGTCCTTGTCATCCGTACCTTCGACTGTTGTTACCTAAATGGACTTGACCTCTGATACTGACCTGTACTCAATTAACGAGCCGTAATTTGGGGATAGGCGATGGTACCCTCTAATTACAGGGAGTGAAGAGTCCTTTTCCTGTTCCAGGGGCAGGTAAGGGTTTGCGGGTTAAAGAGTCCTCTGGCTTCCCGACTAAAACATTGTTTGCTGTCAGTGTAAGGAAGATACTGGAAAATAGTATAGAATTAAGCTCAATTTTTTATCAGTGAAGCTTTTAACTAATCATCATCACATGGAAAGGGTTTGGGGTTTTGTTTAAAAAGTCCTGTTTGCGGGAGACGCTGGTGGGGAGGATGGGGACACATAGTGTGGCCTCGCTCACGAAGGGGCAGGACGGTACCTTGCTTATTTTTCTGTGTGAGTCTCGGGCCGCGTTGGGGGACAGGGGACACACCGCACGATAGAGCAAAGCTGGGGCCACTTTGCTGCGGGTTCTGAGGATCTGGTGCGATTTATGGGATGCTATTTGGCATTTCAGACTCAGAATGCCAACAGAGAAGAGTTAGGGGGCAACACTTCTAAACTCTGCCTTTTAGTCTCCGCTTTGTCTCAGAATCCTATTTGCTGCTTGTCCACCCACTTAGATTTCGGGTGTCCCCGATCGACGTTACTGGTAGCAGTCCCCAGAAAGCAACTGACAGTGCCGCGGAAAACGTTCCCTCCTGCCTGACGTCGGCCCTCTGACACCCATGCAGGCGGACCAGGCAGGGCTAGTTATCCCCACTGTCCGGAAAGGCCGGACCCGAATCAGGAGCAGAGTGCATTTTCAGACGACAGTGACATGGTCAAGGAGCATCCTTGGTCATCGGTAAGAGGGGCTCTCCCCGGCAGAAAACAGTGCCCGTGGTGACAGGTGCCGCAGCTGTGTGCCGCCGGCCCCGGCCTCCTCGAACAGCGGGAGGCACCCTCTCCCAGCATTGCTGTGCCGCAGAGCGCCAGGACTTCCTTCGCCATGTGGTGGCAGTTACCGCGGATTGTGTATTTCCCTGCCCGCAAGCAGCCGCGGCGGCCGCAGAGAGAGGCGTGCTGGGAAGGTGGGACCCCTCCCGGGTCTTGCCCTCGATGTGACAAAGCAAGGTGGTGGGAGGGGGGCTGCTTCACAGAGCCGCGCGGAGCTCACACTTGCCTTTTTATTCCCGGAAGATAATGTCAGGAGCTAAGAGAATAGAAGCACACGCCTGTCAAATCCTCCTCAGGCCGCGTGCGCGGGACTCCCTGGGTCAAAGACAGGCACACGAGGTCCTGTCACAAGTCCCCCCACGTGAATCGAAATGTGGCCTGCCTTTTGTCTGCAGCGGGGACTGTCAGTAGGCCCTTTCCCTCTTCCTCATTAGACCCCTTCCCCCGGCGGAGGGCTGGGGACAGCGTGCTGTGGGGCCACGGCTGCCGACAGGCTCCTGTCATTTCCTGCGGTGCCCCGGAGGCTCTGTGCGCTTCGTCCTAGGGCGAAGAGGCTTTTTATAGCCGGCCCGTCTCCAGCAGAGCAGACTCGGAGAATGGGACTTAGGAATGGGGGGCCGTCTGAAAGGGCAGAAGCACAAAGAGCCAGGAAGGGTTTTAGGCGTGTTCGTATTTTCCTGACATTTAAACTCTGCAGGGGCAGCCACCGTTTTGATCTTTAGCCTCCTCGTTTCAAAATCGTGTGCGTTTTCATCCCGGCGCTTAGGAAGAGTGCGAGCAAATCTGCGGCTACTTCCTGCGTTAAGTCCCGGCGGGGAGGCTGAGAGGTGGGGGCGCGTGTGCAGCCGCGACGGGCAGGTGGGGACGGGAGAGATCGTACCACAGGGGCTGGCGCATTCCTCGCGACGTTTCCACTCGCAGGGAAGCACAGAAGCCGTAGCCCGCGGATGCCCAGCTCGGAGTCCACAGTCATCGTTCCAGAGGCTTCAGAGGAAAGCGCGGCCCTCCCCGGGCCATGCGGTCGCAGAACGAACTGCGGCATTTGGCACTGTGTTCCCGTGCCTCCCGCCGCTGCCTCGTGTGCCCTGGCGCTCCCAGAAAGATAAAACGAGGTGCGAGGGCCAGCGGGCCGACCCCATACCAGGGACGGTGCCAGAGGAAGGCCTGCGGGGGCCTAGACCGGGCCATCGACTCGCTTCAGAGAAGGAGCGGTGGCAGACAATTCCAGGGTTGTCCCCGAAGGCAGCCTTTCCCGAGCCGAGAGCCGGGCCGTATTGAGCGGGTTGGATAAGCAGAAGGAAGACGGGCGTGGATGTTGTGACGCGCCAGCCCGAGGGGCCCTGGGCGCTGAGAGTGGCGGGGACAGATCATCACTGTCCGCCTACCGCTTGACTACTGTTTCATCACCACCTTTTCTTGTAAGGGGCACGTGCGAGTATCCACAGAACAGATTTGATCATTCATTTCCCCCTCGCGATAGCCCGACACCGTCCTCCACGAGGTGCCCTCCGCCACCGCCGAGCGTGGTCATGCCCAAGAGCCTTGTCCGGGTACTTGCTCATACACCGTTCCGCGGTCGGTCGGGGTGGAGCGGGAGGGCGCGGCCCACCCTGCTGGAGGCGGTTCTCGGCTCCCTGCCGTTAGAGGAGGCAGGGAGTCGGCCTCATCTCTGTAGCCAGCTTCGTCCTGACAGGTGGCCCGAGGCTCCGTGCGCTCCAGGCCAGTCCGGCAAGTGCTTCTGGGAAGCCTGGCCCCCCAGCATTTCCCAGCCCTGTTCCCACGGGCCACCAGGCTGCCTTGCCCCTACCCCCCCCCCCCCCCCCCGCCCAGTCTCGGGCCCCGGTCAGCATTCCCCGCAGTGACCCTTCCAGAGACTGGCAGTCCGGCACAGTGACCGAGAGCCGTTCTGCCAGGTGACCGCTACTCCCTCTGTGGCCTGACTTGCCTCAGTTTCCCCGTGTGTAAGATGGAGATCAGACGAATACTCGCCTCAGAGAAGTGGTGGGAGGTTGAGTCGACAGGCATGGAGTGCACGGGGCGCCTCCGGTCCGTGGCTCCCCCGACTTCCCTCGGGTGCTCGTCCGCAGTGACCGCTCTCCTCTCCTAGGGGAGCTCTCCTCCCCTGGCCCATTTCCCGCCTCGCTGACCCCTCCTCATGTCTCCTCTTGTCTTCACTGTCACCTCTTCGCAGTCTCTTCACTGTGGACACAGTAGAGGAGACTCAGGCTCTGGGGTCAGCCGGGCCTGGATGTGCAACCGGCTCTCCCCCACGTGGACTCGCCAGCCGGGACTCAGCCTCTCCACGCTTCAGGTCCCGGGGCCGTTACAAGGGGAAATAATACGGACGCCTGGGGGGCTCAGTCGGCGAAGCGTCCGACTTCGGCTCAGATCGTGATCTAACAGTCTGTGGTTCGAGCCCCGCGTCGGGCTCTGTGCTGACAGCTCAGAGCCTGGAGCCTGCTTCAGATTCTGGGTCTCCCTCTCTCTCTGCCCTTCCCCTGCTCGCACTCTCTCTCTCTCAAGAATAAATAAACATTTAAAAACATTTTAAAAAAAGAAAAAAAGAACCTACTTTGTGGGGTCCATATCGTGAGGATTCTGCATGATGATAAAGCTTAAGAAGTCCTTGGCACTGTGGCTGCCCAGAGGAAGTGCTCAGTGAGTGATGGCTGCTGTTACCCTACGGGGGAAGGGACGCGGAACTCAGAATCCATGGCCAAATATATACATACAGCCCGCTTGACGTTACGTGTTCTTAGTGAGGTAATCCAAAGACCAGCTGCCACAACAACCCACATGCTCCCACCAAAGCGACAGCCATCTTCAGTTCTGTCCGGGCATATGACCGCCCCACCCGGGCACAAAGTGAGCCGTACCCAAAATTACCACCGCCCAGCAGTGCCTCTTGGGCAGCCGTGACGTGCTGGCATAGAATCATGGTCCCAGGACCTGAAACATTCCCCCGTGTCCTGAGAGGCCCAGGGGCACCTCTGGTGATCCCCAGAAGGCGCCCGAGAGCAACGTGTTCCGCCCTGATGCCCCATCTCCCCCACCCAGCAGGACCTGGGCATAAGGGAGCCAGCATCAGGGTGGCGGGGCTCTCTCCCAGCTCTGCAGACTCTGTTCTTTTCCCTGCGGTTGCCTCGGTTTTCATAGGGAAGTAGGTGGTATTGTCTGGGTTTTCTTGGGAGCCCAGATGTCTTTGGATGTGTTTCTCTAACTGCAAGGCTGTTCCTGCAGAAAATAACATCACACCAAGTGGGTACAGAACAGTTCAGGTGTCTTTGGGCTTGGACTCTCCTGGCAGCCAGCAACAGAATCTGGCATTTTACCATCTGGAAAGCATGGAACTGATTTTTGTTCATCTAAATGAAGAGCTTTAATTCCTTAATCCTGGGAAATGTCAAGGACCTTTTGTGTGCAGCTCCTCTCAGCCCTGCACAAGGCCTGTGGCAGAAGCTTGAGGCTGGTCGGCACTCTGGAGAGTTCCCTCGTGGCCACCCTGGGCTTTCCCGGTTCACCCAGGCCCTCCTCCTGGCAGCGCCCCGTGACCTCTGCCTTTCCTACTCCCACACCTCCATTCTGCTCCCCGAACGCCACTGGCCAAAAATAAATCAATAGAATCTCGCCTACATTGTCTGTCATTCACTCAGGGTCCTACCAGGTGAGTGGCACCAGCACGGAGCCCCCTTTTTGAGCACTCTCCTCTCTGTAGATGCCCCGAGCTAGGCCCACGGAGGCCACACGAGGCCAGCGTGACCTCATCCTCACGGAGAACACAGCCTGGGGCCAAGCAGGGCTCCTGCTTACAGGTCAGGCAAGTGCGGGGCTGGGGTGTCCACAGATGCTGCTGAGGGTTACGGGCAAAGGGACAGAAGGGCCAGGAAAACAGGTTTGGGAGGAGTCAGAGTGGTCAGCAGTGACGGAGTATGTCGTGAGGCTGAGGGACGCATGGCTGGGACCTCCAGGTCATCCGGGCCCTCAGGCGCCACATCACGGTGTTTCCAAGTCCCCCGTGGTGTGTGTGTGTGTGTGTGTGTGTGTGTGTGTGTGTGTGTGTGTGGTTTGTTGTCGTTTGCCTCCGGAGGCCGTCAGCAACCAGCACTCAGGTCCAGGGGGTTGAGGGGCTTCCCTTCAGGGTCTGTGGCATCTTGGCTGCAACTTGAAAGAGATCGGGGCAAAACCCCCAAACCAAACAAAACTCCTTTATGGAAGCGCTGGTAGGTGCCACGGGCTGTGGTCAATACTTGATAGACAAGGTCTCACCCTTCTCAGACTGAGCTGCGTCTCAAAACCGTGGCCACTTTTCAAGCAAGAGGGAGCAGCCGCGTCTGTGTTGACCTGTCTAGTTCCCACGCGGGCAACCCTGCCTCTGCTCTCCCACCTCCCTCCCCCCACCCCCCAGCGGCACTGCCAGGCTCCGGGGACAGCGAGAAGCCCTTCAAAGCCCATGCAGATGGCCCCTTCGTCGGCAGAGAGGGAAGTATCGATCTTGTCTGAGTAATCCCCGGTCCCCCCGGACTGCGATGCTCTCTCCTCGGGCCTCTGGGCCTGACGATCCCGCGGCATACAGATCCAGGGTGCGGATTAGAGACTCGGGGCACATAATAAAATGAAACCGCCAGCTTCCGCTCTACTGGACTTTTATCCCAGCTTTAGAGGCTTGTCCCTGCTCCGGCCCGTCGCCCCCACCCCCAGCACTTTCAAGACTGACTTCATAGCATTCCCATTTGGAAATAATGATGGCTTCTCTTTTCATGGAATGAGTACTTCGGGGGCCGTTTTAAATATTCTTCATAAAGCCCGTGCCCCTCCTCGGAGCAGCGTGGCCGGCAGGGATCGCTGTCTCGTTGAACGTTTAACACACGGCATTCCCGTCTTTGACTCCTTGGACCCACAAAGAATGTTCTCATTCTGAGAGGTTGCTGGGGCCCCTCTCCTCAAGGGTGGGTCTGTCCTTGGCAGAGCCCTGAGTGGAGACCCCGACGTCCTGGGCTGCTCTCTTTGCGCAGCATTAAAGTACATCCGGTGAATAGAAGTATGTTTTTTTCCTTTGGGTTGCAGCGTGTTACAACCAAGTAGCAAATACCTCGTTTGTGCTGCACAGCTCTTGGAGGCCATCCCCGTGCGAGGAGGCTGCCAGCACCGAGAACAGTCTGTGCGGACGGTCTCCCTGGATCTGAGCTGGGCTCCCCAGGCTCTTTGTGACGGGCCCAGAAGTCGAGGACCACGCGGGGAGGTGGAGGGCGCATTCCTGGAGGGGGGTGGGGGCAGACCAGCTCGTCCTTTTTAAAAGAACAAAGGGCTTCAGTGTCACTGCTGGTTGGCCTGAGGGTGGAGCTCAGCACAGGGGTACCCTCGGGGCGTGCAGTCAGGCCCTGCAGCTGCGTCCACTGAAAAGCTCGACCTCCGGTGCCGGGGATCCCAGCCTCGTGTTCCTTTCCCAGGGCCAGCGGGGAGAGCGAGCGATGCGGCCAAGGTCATCCAGATAATTAGTGGTGAATCCGGGACTGAACTCTGGTCTCCTGACAGTTCCACATCACATTTCCCGGCACGCCGCCTCTGGTCATGTTACTGTTGGCCAGAGACCTCGTGGTCCCTTCAGAGTTTGGGAAAGCAGGTATTGGCTGGAGGGAAGCCAGAATCTGGGTCTCTACCTTGCCTCTCTTTTAAATAAGCAACTTCTGGACACTTGGGTGCTGAACTTGCCCTGTGAATCTTGCGGGACACGCTCAGCTCTCCTGGCTTGGCAGTGGCGGCCTCAGGCCGTGGGCTCTGTGCTGACAGATGCCTCGCTCGGTGCTCTCCGTCGGTCGCATTAGCAAGAGCGGCACTAACTGCCAGAGCCCGGGTGCGGGCTCAGCTCCCACCGGCTGGTGGGACGCAAGCGGTCCGTTCACCTGTGGTCCCTAATGCTGCTGACAGTCACTTTGGGGAGCTTTTTAACCACACACATCCTGGCCCCCAGCCTGGACTACCTTCTAGAAGCTGAGGGATGGTGCCTGGCACCCCGTCACCTCTGCCGCCCTGCGGCCTCCCCACTCCGGCCCGGAAGCCTTGGCGGGGTGACGCCTACGACCTTGGCAAGCTCAAGAAGCCCCCAGGGCGATTCCTGGGCCACCAAGCAAGTCCCTGACTTACACTGGCTCCGCTTACGATTTTTTGACCTTACGATGGTGCAGAAGCGACACACATTCAGCAGAAAGGACACTTCAGATTTTGAATTGGATTTTCCCTCCCGCTGGCGGTGAGCGGTCTGATGCTGTCTCGTGACGCTGGCCAACATCTACAGCTCCAGTCAGCCCTGCCGTCACGAGGGCGACCCCCCCCCCCAATGACGACTACTCCGCCGGTCACTTTCAGTACCGTCTTCAGCACGTTACACGCGATATCCAGCACTTTATTACAGAACAGGCTTCGTGTCGGACGGCTTTGCCCAGCTGTAGGCTTGCACACATGCCGGGAGCACATGTAAAGTAGGCCAGGCTAAGCTGTGACGTTCGGTAGGTTGAGTGTATTCAGTGCGTTTTCAACTTAGGGTGGTTTTATCGGGACGTAAGCCCATCGTAAGTCGGGGAAGATCTGTACGACAGACTCTCACTTTAGGGAACTGCTGAGGAGTGATAGTATGTTGAGAGTTTTTGTCCCCTTCCTGTGTCCCGCTGACCCTTACGCTTGTCACCGCTCTGTCCTTGGTTCTTCCTCTACAGATCAGAGAACAGAGCCTTTCTGGTCACCGTGAAACCCGGGCTCTGCAGGGCGACGTTAAGCAGAAAGTAGCCTTGCGGGACCCCCCCTCATTCTCTTTGCCCCACAGCTGGCCAGAGGCCACCAGTGGGAAAGAGGATTTGGGCTTTCTGTGCCAAAATCGACGTGGTGACATGGGACCTCCCCCACTCGTTAGCACTCTACTTTTGATTGCCCTTGATTAATGCGTGCACACACTGACCGAATGCTGCTGGCTGCTGTTTGCCCCGTTTCCCCTTCCCCCCTTCATTCCGAGCGGCAGGGAGACTCCTCCAGTCCAGAGACTTCCTGAGGGCCCACCCGTGTCAGGCTCTTTTGGGCTGGGCGCCTGGGATGTGGCAGCGAGCAAAAGGGACAGGGAGAGAGAGAGTAAAGAGACTGGCATGGAGTCCTGCCCCCGCCCCCCCCAGGAGTCCTGGGGGCCATTCCCTCCTAGGGAGGCGGTGACCAGGCTGTGCCACCGCCATCTGGAGCCCCTTGGCTGGGCCTGTCACCCCGCCTCCCTGCGACTGCTTCCTGTCTTGGAAACGGGCGGTCTCATCACGGCGCCCTCCTGAGGTGGTTGTAGGGATGAAGCCAGGTGGTGGGCGGGGAGGGAGGGGAAGGTTCACGGTCGGTGGGTGCTGCTGTTTGTCAGGCGCCGTCCCAGTGCTTCCCTGACACTGGCTCACGCAGTCCGTGCCCGAGGTCACGC
The DNA here is from genome assembly GCF_018350155.1 of Leopardus geoffroyi. Classification (NCBI taxonomy): domain Eukaryota; kingdom Metazoa; phylum Chordata; class Mammalia; order Carnivora; family Felidae; genus Leopardus; species Leopardus geoffroyi. The sequence goes on along the minus strand of NC_059342.1, from coordinate 89,833,126 downwards.
GGCCCCTGAGTAGCAGACAAGACCCAGACCCGTGCGGTCCGGCTCCCGGGCCCCAACCCCTTCCCGGCTGTGCAGTGCGCATCACCTCGCGCAGGGCCGTGGCCCTCACTGCAGGCAGCGCTGCCGTGGCTTTGGCCGACCTAACTCGTGACTTCCCGAGCACCCCTCGCTCTCGGGTTCCGGAGTGCAGACGTCAGAAAGGCTCACACGCAATATGGGAGAGGAGCCTTGGGAGACTTGTTTTGACTGGCATCTCCTTCACCAGTGTGACTGGCAGCTGTTTCAAGGGCTCTTGAAAGATTCCTTTCTCCCTCTGAGCTTAGTTCCCTGCCAGTCTGGGGGCACAAAGACCTTCACCTGTTTGAGCTGGGGACACAATTTTGGTAAGCCCTGGTTGGCGGAGGAGGACAACGCCGAGAGAGGGATAAGGCCCCCCGGGGCTGCGATGGGCACATCACTCTCAGAGAGGCTCCCCGGCAGTGCTCCCTTCGGGATAGAGAGGGAAGCACACCCCAGCCTGAGCCAGAACATCTGCAGTTTGCTCTGCCTGGAGGCGATAAGGGACACCTCCTGGCCAAGCCCCTGCGTGGCTGTCTACTCACTGGTTTGGGGCAGCTTTTTTGTTTTTAAGTAAGCCAGACCCCTGACGTGGGGCTCGAACTCACAACCCAGAGATCAAGAGACACACGCTCCAGAGTCCGAGCCCGCCAGGCGCCCCTGCTCACTGCTGTTTGAGTGGCCCTGTCTCTCTGTGCGGTGCTTTCACTGGTCACCTGGCATCGCTGCCCCTCTCCTGTTCTTCCCAAGGTCCCCTGTCCCGCTGGTTTATTGTTTCTTTCTTGTCTTCTCCTCCCTCCCTCCCTCCCTTGCCAGGGGCTCGCAGCTCAAGGTCCGCTTTGATCTGTTTGCAGGCACTTTCGTAACCAGCGGTGAGTGGAGGGATGAATGGTCTCCCCTCCTCAGGAGCATCAGTGCCCCTCCTCAGCCTCCCCTGCTGGGCAGGGTGGCTTTAATCTCCCAGTGGAATCTTAGGAGCTGTACCTTACAATGGGGCCTGAGCCTCGGCTGGCCTGGCACAGAGTGGATTTCACCTAAATTAGTTAATAGCAATATTTTTTTGTTGCCCCGGGCCTGTTTTTTCCCCCACACCTTGGATGCTGGGGGGGGAGGGGGGGGACTTGTAATATTGAAAAGTGTAAAACAAGAAAACATTGAAGGTTGAATGAATGCTTGGACAAGAAAGGAAGAGCATTATAGGTGAATTTCCCCCCCATTCTGCAGCCATGCCTTGCCTGGTGCTGTGGAGTTCGGCCACAGTAACCCCAGAACCAGGAGCGGAGGAGTTTGTGAGGAAGGGAGGGGACATACAGTAGATGCACCAACTTTGTTTCCCTTTATTACAATGTCTGTCATCAGTGACAGAGAGTTGAAGAAACTGAAATCAAACATCATTTGATCATGGCAGCACAAAAAAAAACAAAAAAAACAAAACAAAAAAAAAACCCTGCCCCCGTTGGGCGATTTAAGGGAGTACCTTACACTAGACCATCCGAAAAAGTGGCTACACTTGACCAGATGGCCAGCCCACTAGCAGCAAAGCTAATTGGGTGCCCTCTCTGGGAGCCAGATGCCGGAACAGTGCCGTGGTACTGAGAGCTGTATCTGGAGGGCATTCCCGGGTTCGTCCAGTTCTGCTCCAGAGTCGCTAGCTGACCAGCAGCCACATTTACAAACCTCCTAACCTGCGCCTCCCATCGGGACTCCGGCTTTCCAAGAACCTTAGGCTGGGGCGTGTGGGCAGATGATGCCCGGGGCGCCTGGAGCGTGTGCCTTTTCCAGAACCGGGATTGCTGGCCGGGGGTGCCTGTTGGGGAGGGCTGGCCTAGGCTTGGGCCTCGCGGCCTCTGGGCTTAAACACCCAGGGCCCCTCACCGGCTGTGTGACTTAGCCATCTTCCCGACCTCCAGGAATCTCCTCCTCCTCTTCTGTAAAATGAAAATAAGGAGAGTGCCCACCTCCGTTAACTTGCCGTTTGCTGCTCAATTTTATACATTGGTCATTCGTGTTAAAAATTGTACAAAGAAAAGCAAAGGAAATGTGCAGCCAGACACGGCATGCCAGCCTGGGATGTGGGCTCTGGGTGGCCAGTGTGACTGGGGAATCCAGCCCCAGGACCGGTGCTCACGCTGCTGAAACGGACGGATCTAGGCTTGTCCCAGAGGCCTCCTGGGACCGCCGATGAGCTTTCTGTGTCCTGGGCGAGGAGCAGCCCGAACTAGTGGACAGCTCGCCTGGCTTCCCTGCTATGACAGCAACTGATATGCGGGGCAAAGCTTGCTCGAAACACTGAAACAAGTAGTAGGCGCTGGGGTAAGAATGCTCCAGAAACTCCCTCTTTCGGAAATTTCCTTCATAATGGCAAATGTGATAGCCCACAGAGGGGCACTTGCATGGGTTGTCCCGCTTGGCAAGGGGTCTGGGTGGGTAAGACCCAGCCTCCAAGCTCAGGGGCCGTGGGGCCCAGTTTGCTTTGCTGTGTTTTGTAGCCATTCATTTCACTCCCCCGGTCACCACCTACCTTCTTGCCAAGTTATCATTACTACTGTTTAAAAAGAAAAAGAGAAAAAGCATTGCTCATTTTAGAAGGCTGTCTGTCAGAAATGCTTAAAATAAAACCAGTCTGCACTTGAAGGTATACGTACCACTTCTCTTGAAAGTCACTTCGGTGACAGTTTCTCAGCCATGTTGGATCCACGACCTATAGCTGTCCTTTCGAGAAAGCCAGGGCAGGTGTTTCTGGTATGTGGCCGTCAGTGAGTGGACTTTTATTTTTTTAAGTTTATTTATTTCCTTTGAGAGAGACGGTGAGAGAGCACGCACGCAGAAGCAGGGAAGGGGCAGAGAGGGAGGGAAAGGGAATTCCAAGCAAGCACAGACCCCGACTTGGGGCTCGAACACACGTACCGCGAGATCATGACCTGAGCCAAAACCGAGAGCCAGACGCTTAACCGACTGAGCCACCCAGGCGCCCCTGGCGAGTGGCATTTTTATTTCTGTATTCTACAAATATGTATTGAGCATCTGCTCCTGCTAGATGCCAGCCAGGTGATGTTCCAGGCCTTGGGGACGTACCATGAACCAGATGGGCATGATCCCTGTCCCCATAGAGCTCATCATCTTGTGGCTTCACCAGCCACCAGGCAGGCCATGAAAGTCCAGCAAGGGAAGAGTGCCCACCCAAGGGCGGGAGGAGCAGAGAGGGAGGGGAGAGAGGCAGGGCTGCCTTGTGGCTGGACGGGGCATGCTTCACACACACAGCCATTTATTTAGAGAAAGTGAGGCTCAGGTAAGCTAGGGGGCCTACGCCCTCCACCTTGGGGTGTGGCCTCTCTGGCCTTAGGTGTGGACACAGCAGGACTGATTTCCAGATCGTGTGCAGCTTTGCCTTGCGGGCCTGGAGCAGCCTTTCGAGTTTCTTTCCACCTGATCAGTTCACCCCACTGCTGCTTGTCCCTTACTGTTCTGGTGACAGCTGGAAAACTGAGGCGTCTACGCAACGTAGACCCATGTTTACTCTTGCTCACAAAGGTGATCGTTTTATCTGGGGGTTTTTTTGGTTTCGTTTTGTTTTTTAACCACAACATTCATAATGACGAGAATCCCTAGTGAGGACCACCCGATAAACCACGAGTGTGAACACAACTGTCAAATTAGGTACAATCTATTAATTTGCTGATTGATGGCAGGCATTAGCAATTTGTGGTGTCCAATTTCAGAACTACAGGGGAGCTGAAACTAGTCCTTTGTTTTCCAGAAGGGACACTGAGACCCAGAGAGATTAAGTAGTCGAATCAAGGTCAGCGGACAGTGCTGGGGCTTCAAGCCAGTGTGCGTTCTGTCTGGTCACCGGATGCCTCTAGTAGACCTGAGGCATTCATGCCCTTGGCCCTGCTGGCAAAGCCTCTACTTGGAGTTTGGGGACAGTGCGGGGGGGGGGGGGGGGGTGTGGCCCTCCAAGATGCCATAAATAGGCCACAACTTTTGTTGGAGAGAAGACCACACTTTGAGCGTCAAGGCTCCTCAGAAAGGTAATAGGAACACTGAGGCCCAAGAGAAAGATCAGAAATTACCAGATTCCTGGTCATAAAATCTCTGTGACTACAAATTATGAGGCAGAATGAGAATGACAGAAAGCAGAAAGACCAGTTACCCTGCCAGAGAAAGGGTTCCATTGCAAAAATGAAGTCGAGGTGGCTCAGGTGGTTAAACGTTTGATTCTGGGTTTCGGCTCAGGTCGTGATCTCACGATTCGTGGGTTCGAGCCCCCAGGAGGGCTCTGCACTGACAGCACGGAGCCTGCTTGAGATTCTCCCTCTTGCCCTCTCTCTCGCCCTCTCTCTTTGCCCCTCGCCAGCTTACGCTGTCTCGCAAAACAAATGAGTAAACGTTTCAGAAAACGAGATGAAGTCGAATGTGGACAGCTGGAGAACCTTTGCGTTCATGCAGCGTTCCCTGCAGCGACTTGGCTCCATAGCCTCTCCGTGACCTGTCCGGTCTGTGCCTCTCCGCTGGCCTGTGGCCACGCCCCCCTCACAGGTGCTCCCGCCCACCCGCCAGGGTTTTCCATCGCTGGAACTCAATTCCATTGCCTCCAGGCCCGAACGCTTGTGTCCTCCCCGCCGCCAACTTCGCTAATTTTCGTACTTCCGATTGTATTTTAGATGTCCTTTCCTCCAAGAGGCGTCCAGAGGCAGACTGGTTTATCCTATCTAGGGAATGCATTGGTTTTGTTTTCTCTGCACTGGTTCGGAGGGGCATCTAACGCCACTCATTGTCCTTGGTTCCAGGTGACAGACCACGCCACCACCGCCCTGCTCCACTATCAGCTGCCCCAGATGCCAGACGTCGTGGTCAGATCCTTCATGGTAAGTGGGCTTCAGAGCTGAGCCTCCAATGGAAACCTTGGTGCCCTCCCAGTAAGAGCAGGCAGTTCAGAAGGCAGCTCACAGAGGGCCAGGGCCCCACAACGGGCCAGCGTAGAACCGATGCTTCCTTTAAACGGGGAAGGGACTTATGAGAAACCGTTTCCCACTTAATTAACTGGTGTTTTCTATCGTGCTGAACAAATGGTGGTTTCAGATGTGATCTCCCAACACTGTTTCCCCACATTGATTTAGTCAGTAGATATTTATTGAGCTCCTAATCCACGCCAGGCCCTGCGCTTGGCACTGAGCAGGTAGCAGTGACGAAGAGACGTCTTGCAGTGCCCCCAAGACGTGGAGCTCGGGATGGGGAGTGACCCCAAAAGAGCCAAACGGCCGTTGCACCAGCGTGCTGGAGTTGGCTCCCGCCAGCTCCCGTGAAGCGTGCGGAATTTGGCAACCCGGTTGTTCGACCGTCGGTAGCTTGCAGTCGAACCCCAAGGTTTACACCATGGAAATCGGCAAACGCCGCAAGTCAGGACTCCCCACCACCCCAGGGCTGAGTCAAACGCGTGCTGCGGCCCACATCTGTCCCGCGACCCCCGTTTGGCCCGAGCAGGGCCGTCAGCCGGCCGCACCGGATCCTGACGGAACCAGCAGCTGTTCCAGCATCGTGCCGACGCGGCCTCGTGCCCTCACCTCAGCGGGCGCCCATCTTTCACCGCGGCTAAAACTCCCTTTGCCGCTCATGCTCGAAAGGCTGCCAGCTGGAGGCCTACTCAGAAGACCTACCTGTTCGCAAGTCCAAATCCGTGTTGACAGCCAGCTGCCGTGGCGCTGCCCGCGTATCCCGTCACGGTTTGCCTCGGGAAGTGAGCTGCCCAGAGAACCTGCCGCTCATTTCTTGGAAGACACAGACCCGACTTCTCGATCGGCGCCCGCGGTGCTGGGGAGGGCGGACAAGCAGGCCCGGGCAGTCCGCAGAGCCGTGCGCGTCGTGATTCCTTCGTGTGTCCGGAGGACAGTTCTGCCGACAGCCTCCAGCAGGCTCCTCATTTTCGGACGCGTACCGAGCGTCGCCGTCTAACCTAACACGTGTCGTGCCCATCTTCCCTTTGGTAACTGACTCTGGGACTCGGGGACCGTTTGCATTTGATCGGCGCTGGAGGATAAAGAGTTTAGCTGAGTGATCCATCGACCCCCTCACGCTTGTTGCCAGAACCTCAAACACCTGGCCTTTGGAAGGGGGCAGTGTCGGGGGGGCACGGTCTGCCACCACGAAGGCGGCTGCGACGAAGACAGAAGGATTTGTATGAATAAACTCGACCTACCTCTTCAAAGAACACTTTTCTCTTATGGACGTAATTCAGGAGGACGTTAAATGATGAGATTCACATGCCCCTGTCACAGCGAGAACGTGCTTAACTTGCTCGCAAGCCTTTTGCTGCGGGGTGTGGGTTGGGTTGAGTTTTCTTTTTTTTTTTTTGTAGCAAATCTCCTTGAGTTTGAGAATTGAGTTACGGGAGCCTCATCCTTATGTATGATGCCCGAGAGATTTCTGCTCTCTGAACCACTCCAGGGTGTAGTTGCTGCTTATTACGTTACCCGATGGCACCAGGCTGTCCCCCCACCCCCCCGCAGGTGCAAAGGGCCACACTGTGACAGTGAGTGATGACCTCTGAAATCAAATTAGAAGGAAGGCACGTTGACCTCAGTGGAGGGTTCGAGCATTGTCATCGATGCGACGTCTTCCTTCACACGTGTCTGTGCCCACTTCTCGGTAGCGAACGAGAACATCAGTACGCATAGTCGGGAGACACGGGACACAGAAATGAAACGTGGTTACGCGTGGCCCCGAGCCACGGGCTGTGCGCTAGGGCACGGCCACTCCTGTGGGAGGACTTCCTGCCCCTGAGAGCAGGAATTTCTATTTTAAAAACTCCCTCAGTTGGGAGGGGCAGGGGGAGCTCCAGAAGTGACAGCCAGCAGTGTTACGACCTTGTGGATGGCGCGTGCAGCTTTCTGTGAAGTCACAGGCTATCTTTTGGGGCACAGCCAACTTAAGTCCTCTGGCCTCGAGATCATTAGGCTTGACAGGAAGGATGACATTGGAAGCTCCCGGATCCCATTTCTTTTATTTGTCTCTTCACTTCTCTTTTTAGACCTGGTTACGAAGTTACATAAAGCTGTTCCAGGCTCCGTGCCAGCGCTGCGGGAAGTTTCTACAAGATGGCCTCCCCCCCACGTGGAGGGATTTCCGAACCCTCGAAGCCTTCCACGACACCTGCCGCCAGTGACCCCGCCCCAGCCCCGGGCCGGCCTCCAGGCTCTGCCCCGCACCTTCCCAGATGATCCCTGGATCCCCCGGTCAGCCTGATGGCTCGGCCCCGTCCTCACCACGTAGACTCCAGCACCCCACTCCTCCCCGTGCGTAGAGCAGCACGTCCTACCTTAAGGCTGAGCCACTTGCGGAACAGATTCCTTCTCGTTTTGATGGGACTAATTACCCACCGCAGGTGGTAAACGGAAGGCAGAGAAAACCTTTTAGAACTCAGAGTAAGGAACTCACGCAGCATGCTCGTCCTTGTGTGTTGGCGAATGATCCTCCTGGGCCTGTGCTCTAAGTCATGTTCACGAGCCATTATCGTCTGAGTAAGCCCATGTCCGTACATCCTGTCATGCTGGGCGTTTTGTTTTGTAACTTTTTTTTTAATATATATATATATATATATATATATATATATAAGCAGTAAACGTTTTGTACCCAGGACAAGGCTTTGTCTCCTGTCTCTTAAAGCACCTTCCACATTCAGTGTAGTGAACATGTGGGCAGATCTGGGCCTTTTGAAGAAAAAAGAACAGTAATGTCTGCATTTAAAACCTTGTTCTTTCTGAGGACACGGTTCCTTGCTTCTTGCTTAGGAGAGAGGACAGTGTTGGCAAATATTCCATTTCAAAGATGTTTTTGCAGTTTGAAAAACGGATTGTTCTTTTTGAGGAAAAAGTGCACAGATGTTTCTTTTTACTAAGCCAGTGGCACATGCATGCCCAAGGGAAAGGAGTCTGCCCGTGTCGGCAGCTAGAACGCGTGTGAGCGGGCGTGACGGGGGTACCTGGTTCGTTGGTCCCAGGTTTTGTCCTAAACGTTACTGTGAACAGATTCCAGCCCAGTTTGCTGAGGACATTCGGGGCCTTGACCCCAACATCAAAAGCTAGAACCTGTTTGTATGAAGAAATATAGAAGACCGGGCGAAGCTCTCGAAGGATGGGGGAGCTTCCTCGAGCTTTTCCGGCCCAGCCTACGCTACAAATGTTCCCTTTGCAACGAAGACGGCAGAGGTGTCTTGAGGTGGCCAAAAGAGCGAGTGGTTCCTGGGTGACTTCTGGTACCGCTTAGGCCCTCCCACCTGCCCCCACCAGGCTTAAAGGAGCTGAGGACAAAGGATCCGGTGATGGAGAAAGGATAAGACAGTGCCGCTTGGGGTGTGGCCCAGCGGCGGCAGCAACATGGGGAGAGATTAGAAACACAGAGCCTCAGGCCCCGCCCCGGGGGACTCTGCTGTGGGCCCAAGTCTGAGAGACCCCGTTCAGGAGATGGGCGCCCCGTCTGGGGAGGTGTGATGGGAGGCAGCGGGGACGTTCCCACACAGCCAGAGATTCCAGACTAAATACCATGGTCGTCACGTTCAAGATGCTGTCGCTCATGAGAGGCACCATGATTTCATGAACCACTAGGAAAAAAAACAGGCTGCCAATTAAACCGTGGCCCAGGCCTTAATGAGAATCCTGTGTGACACATGAGTCGGTCACACCAGCCTTTCATGTCTTCCAAGGGGGTTGGCGATTTCTCCCGCCTGAGTTTTACTGTTTAGCGTGGGACAGACGATCCCTTCGCACGGCCCCTGGTAACAGAACATAACACGCTCCTTTGACTCACGGGTAGCTGCCTTTCTTTGGTGTCGTGAGACGCTTGTCTGTTGCTCTGGGACAAAACACAGAGCTGAGGACACAGGGTAGGTGATAACATGTCATCTCATTGCTGCGCACCTTTTGGGAGACATTCGAACGGCACGTAGACTGACCTCTGCGGGGCTGCGGTGCGCGTTGTTGCGTGCAGTGATGATGGTGTGACCGGCTGTGACCACGCTGGAGCCCGTGGAGGGCCGAGTGCATCATGGCTGCCAGCACCCACCAGCGACTTTGAAAAGTGCGTTGGGGGGCGGGGGGGGGGGGCGCTGATGAGATGAACAGTAGATCGCCTTGTGAGACAGCTGTTTGGATCCTCCTGAGAAGGGTCCTCGCTAGAACCAGGGGCTCTGACTGCTGCCGGCCCCCGTTTTCGGGAGAGCGAGCCAGCCGGCCTTGAGTCCAGAGCCCGGGGCGGGCAAGAGCTTCTGCTTAATGACCCTGTTTTCTCTGTGTCCTACTTGATGCTTGTTTCCCATTTACGGGGAAGGGATAAAGTTTCCATTTTGAACAAGTGTATTTAGGCGGAAAAGTGAGACCATTAGAGGAAAAACATTAAATAAATATTGGCACAGCGGAAGCGTGGCTACAGCAGAAGTGGGGGTGGGGGTGCGACCGGGGAGGCATGCGCAGCCAGGGCCTGAATCCTGGCCACCTGCCCCCAGTGCTGGGGGCCCAGACAGCTCACCCTTCCTTGGTATGACCCCCGCTCCCGCTTCTGTGAGATGAAGGCTGATAGTGATGGTGAGAAAGGGGAGCTGGAGGGATGCGTTTGGGGCTTTTTCAGTTTATTTATTTATTTTGAGAGAGAGAGAGAGAGAGGGAGGGAGGGAGTGTGATTGGGGGAGATGGAGAGAGAGAATCCCAAGCAGACTCAGTGCTGTCATCGCAGAGCCTGATGTGGGGCTCGGTGTCCCAAACCGTGAGGTCACGACCTGAGCTGAAATCAAGAGTCGGACGCTTAACCGACTGAGCCACCCAGGCGCCCCAGGGGTGGGGTTTTATAGATGAAACAAGATGGGCCATGAGTTGATAATGAACTATGGCTGGGCATTGGATATGTGGGTGATGTTAGCTGTTCTGTTTTTCTATATTTTATATATTTTTTCTCTCTATATTTTACATATATATATATACTTTTCTCTCCGTATACATGATATATATATATGCTTTTAAAAAAAAATCTTTCCCAAATTAAATGTGGGGGGGTGGGGTTGAGAAGTACAAGGGCGGGGGCAGTCACCCACCACGGCCTTCCCGTCTCTGGCATTTCTGCTCTTCGGTCCTGAGAGGGGAAAGCTGAAAGGAAGTCGTACTGAGGTCTGGCGAGTTGAGCGAGGCTGGAAGGGCGACGAGCTTGTTTGCGCCAGATGCACGAATGCTTGGCGGCTTGAGAGACGGACACGAGGGAGACTGGCTTTGTCGTCGGCCGTTAAAATCCAGACAACGAATTGACCCCAAGTCGGCACAGGTCGGGACTGGGGGTACGTCGGGACCGGTTGCAGGGTGGCCGGGAGGCCTGCTGCCCCGGGCGCGAGGGCATCAGGTTCCAGAATCCTCCTTTGGTGCCTCTTGCGGACAGGAGCGTGGCCATCAGTGAGCGTGCCGCCCAGATGCTACTTAGGCTGTCCAAGGTGACCTCTAGGCCAGACCTACCAGGTACGGTAGGTGACTTAATCGTGACCCCCACAGCTCGGCGTCTGCTCTGGGCCAGGTGCCTCACCCCAGGTGGGCACGTGCTGTTTCCCCTCGTCGCACAGACGGAACCAGGTGAGGGTCTCACGCAGCAGTCTACCCAGGGGCTGGGTGTCAGACCTCGTCACCACGCGCTGTGGCTGCTTCCTGAGAGGCAAAGGGGCCAGTCCCCGCTCTGCCGCGGTGTGGGACCTGAGTTCTCTGGGCCCGAACTTAGAAATCTCGGTCCTGCGCGTGCCCCTCTGCCGTGAAAATCCGTGAGGCAGGTACCTGTGCCGTCTGCCGGCCGGGTGACCGCTCGTCAGCGGGGTGGTCGTTAGGACCTGACAGAACGGAATGAGGAAATCTGGGCAGGGTTGTCCAGATTTTTTTTTTCCTGAACTAAATTGGGAACTGGCCTTTTGGTATCGAGTGATATTTTTCTACTTCACACCATCGACGGAAAGCCGTAGGCACGAAATGGTGATCTTTCAGTGTTAACGTGCAAACTCTCCATCGCGTTAAGACTGTCAGGAGTGCGGGCCTGATGCTAAATCGAGAGCCTCGTAAGGTCACCCTCGTGGGGAGGAGAAGGGACATCAGCCTCACCACCAGGATCTCACAAGATCTGGAACCTTGGCCAACTTGACGGGAGGCATCGTCAGGCCAGCGGGTGTGTAGGAGAGAGGACAAGGTAGAACGATTCACCTTGCTTGTCTGCGCCTCCCGGCCTCTGCATCTCTGCTCAGGATGATCTCGGTGAACTTTAATTGTCCTGCATCTGACAGGAAAGGGTGGGCCGACTCCGTTGGCACCTGCTCGGAGCTCATTCAGGCCTGCCCGACACGCGCATCGAAGACGAGCCAGTGCAGGGGTGCTGTGGGCGAGCCTGCCTGCCGTCAAGCCCTTGCGGTCTGTCTGCACCTGCTCGGGGGAATAATCAGGCTTCACTTTCTAGGACAGGCGGGTTTCTTTCTCCCGTCTCTGCCATCCTTCCCCCCGCTCCCATCCCCTCCCCGGCTCCTTCAGTTAGCGGAAAGGAACCTCAAAAATCACTTTCAAGTTGAATTTTAAATTGCAGGTTGGCCGCTCCCTGTCATTAGTGCTGGAAGAGACAAACCTTAGAGTTCACGAGCACATCCAGGTAAAGCGCCATCTCGGCAGCTTTAAGATGATTAGTTACTCGAGGACAGCTCCAGCCTGTCTCTGTGCCAATTGAGTTTGAAATTTCCACTGGAGATTGGTCGTCCTCTGGGACCATATGAGCTGTGCTTTGGTGCTGGCTGAACTGGCGGGTGCTGCCGGCAGCCGGCTTCAGTGGCACCGTGCTTGTCCAAGCCTGATAGAGACAAAAGAGTGACGTGTCCCTCGGGGGCGGGGGGGACAGGGGGGCGGTGAGAGAAGAGGGCTCAGGGAGAGAGGCAGGAGGACAGAGGCCAGGAGCCTGGGAGCCGGCCCAGGACACCAGTGAACCTCATCAGCCCCCACGCCGTGGGATGGACTGTTACTTAACTGCACTGTCCCAGTTCCCTGATTCCTACCTCTGTTGTCTCCCATCGGCTTGCTTTCTTAATTACTAGAGGGACGCATGTGTTCCTTTTATGGAAAATTAAGAGAATGTGGACGAGCAAAGAAAAGAATAGCCATAATTCCCACCCACCAGAGATAATTAACAGAGCATTTTGCTGTATCTCTTTCCAGACCCTCCTATGGGTATGTTTGTCGCATCCCATTTTTTTTGCCAAAAATAGGATCATGCCGTATTCTGTTTTGAAACCTGCTTTCTTTTTTTCCCGTTTAGCAAAGGCTAAGTTGCTCTAGTGCAGAGGCCCCAAAATACAGTGGCTTAAAGAACATAGACCCTTCTCGGGGGCGCCTGGGTGGCTCAGTCGGTTAGGCGTCCGACTTCGGCTCAGGTCATGATCTCACGGTTCGTGGGTTCGAGCCCCGCGTCGGGCTCTGTGCTGACAGCTTGGAGCCTGTTTCAGATTCTGTGTCTCCCTCTCTCTCTGCCCCTCCCCCACTCACGCTCTGTCTCCCTCTGTCTCAAAACTAAAAATAAGCATTAAAAACAAAAAGTTTAAAAAAAATGTAGACACTGCTCTTGCCCTGAACCCCCAAGGGGGGGCGGTTCCGATTAAAGGACTGTTCCGCTGGGTGCAGCCACTCAGCGATCCTGTTCCTCCTACCCTATCGCCCTACCGCCTGGCCTAGGACGCGGTCTGCATGGTGGCAGCTGGGCCACCGGCCCCTTCCAAGTTCACTACAAGGGAAGGATACGTGGGAACACGTGCCCGATGTTGTAAGACCCAGACCCAGCACTGGCACGTGTCATTTCCGCTTGAACTTCACTAGTAAGAACTCAGTCACATGGCAGACCCAGCTGCAAGGGCCCCTGGGAAATGTGGTCTCTAACTGGGCGGCCGTGGGTCCGGCAGAAACTCTCTCTGAAGGGAAGCAAGCCTGTTCTGGTGGATGGTCAGCAGCCTGTCCCGAACCTCTTCCTGCCTCGGGAGTGACACTGCCCTCGGGGTCCCGTTTGTTTTATTTGCTCTGTCCTGCGTTTTGGGTTGCGATGGCCTTCCAGTGTCCGATGGCCACAGCTTAGACCGTGAGTCTCCTGTTGGCCTCCTGTAGCTTTTTATTTTTCGGTAATTGTACGTTCAGGGGAAGTTGCAAAGATCTGTACGGGAGGGCCCGTGTGCCCTTCGCCAGCCACCCCCCACCCCTCCCCGGTGTTCACATCTACAGTAGCTGACGTTGGTGCAGTGCCCAGAGTTCAACCAGACGTCACCAGCTCCACACGCGCTGTGTCTGTGTGTAGCCCTCTGCCCTGGTGCCGCTTTGTGGAACCACCGCCACGGTCCAGACCCCCTCGTCCTACCCCTTTCTAGCCATGCACGCCTCCTCTCCCCATCCCTGTCCCCAGGCAGCCACCGATCCGTTCCCCATCTCCGTGACTGTCTTTGTCACCTGGCGTCACGTGCCTGGAATCACGCACCGCGTCTCCTCCTGAGGTTGCCTTTTGTCGCTCAGCCTCGTCTCCTTGTGGCTCACCCAGGTCATTGTGCATATCAGCCAACCACTCTTCTTCATCGCTAAGGAATATGCCGTGCCGTGCGTCACCACACCTCGACCGTTTATCCACGCGGGGATGTTGGGAGCCTCCGGCTTGCAGCTCTTCGGGGTAAAGCTGCCGGGAGCATTGTGCGCACGTGTCTGCGTGGAAGTGGACGCCCGTGAGGACGATCGCTGGGCCGCCCCGTAAGTCCGTTTTTAGCTCTAAAGGAACTGCCAAACCATCTTCCAGAGTGGCTGTGCCACTTGACTTCCCCGCCAGCAGTCTGAGGGATCCGGCTTCTCCACATCACCACCGGCGTCTGGCGTCGGCCCCACTTCCTGTTTTAGCCACTGGACAGGTGTGAGGCACCAGCTCAGTGTGCTTTTTATTTGCAAACCTCCCCCCCGGCCCCCCACCCCCAAATAACTAACGCTGCTGAGGAGCCGGTCGTGGGCCTGTTTATTTACCATGTGTGTATCAGCCCAGGTGAAAGGTCTGTGCGTGTGTTTTGCCCATTTTCCACTTGGATGATCTTTTACTGTTGAGCGTTGGGAGTTCCTCTTACATTCTACATGCGGATCCTGTGTCGGTCATGTGACGTGCACGTATTTTCTCCCGGGCTGTAGCTTGCCTTTCATCCTCTTAAGGGGATCTTTCACAGAGCACACGTACTCACTTCTTATGAGGTCCCGTTTGTCCGTTTTTTCCACTTACGCATCACGCCTTTGGTGTCAAGTCTAACCTGTTTGGGTTTTAGGGGACCAGCATTCTGCCGTTAGGAACGTTGTTGCCGCCTCTGTGTCCCACCCCACTCCTCCTTTTCTTTCTCCTCCTTCTCCCTCTCACTCTCCCTCCGTCTTGACTTACAGCCCCGTGTAGATCTCCGATCTTGATCTTGGCAGCGATCTTGATCTCCGATCTTGGCAGCGACCTTAGCTGCCTTTTGTTTCAGCCTGTGCACTTGATGGGCCGTCAGAGCGTCCAAGGCCTGGAGACCCGTCCTCACTCACCCGGCAGGTGAGCGACGGCGAGGACCACAGCCAAGCGGCCCTCAGCCTGTGCCTTTTCCACTTCCCCGACACTTCTTGGGACACCACTTGGCCTACCGTGTCACGGTGAAATAGATCCCGCTGGGGCACAGGCTATGAAAACGTTGGCAGTGACAGCCCAGTAGCAGTGCTCGGGGAAGCGTCTCTGTCAGGGGCAGTCTGACACCGGGGGAGCTCCGGCCCTCCCTGTCCCGGAAGACAGGCGGTTCGTGCCTGTGGTCGGATGCGCCGCAGTGTGCCGAGTCCTGACGCTTAAGCAAGCGCGTGTGAGGCGGCTGGAGGGAATCCGGGAGGGCTTCCTGGGGGAGATGCCCCACACACAGCTCCCAGCCTCTTGGACCGCCAGGCCACCCGGAGAGCCCACACTGACGGCTGTGCCTTGGGAGGGGAAAGGAGGGCACAGGGTCTGTTGGATGTGGAAGCCGTTCACACCAGCTGACTTCCCCCCTTCCCCTCCTGCCCTCAGTGCCTGCTCCAGGGCCCCAGGGAGGGGTGCAGCACCAGCCCACGGACTGCCGTGGGCCCGCGCTCAAGACAGGGGCTGTCCTCACCCGTCACCTGGGCCTCATGCTTCCTGTCACCTTCCTCTGGGAGGACACCATCCTCAAACACGGAAGGGGCGGGGGGCCCTGGGCCTGAAGTGGAAAGGGCCTCCAGAACAGGATCCTTTCCCTCCCAGGAGCGCCAGCGAGTTCCCCGCCCCCGGCCTCTGGATTGTTCTTCTCAGCCCAGACATTCTTCCTCCCGAAAGCCACACGGCGCTCGCGCATGCTTGCGCGCTTTCTCTCTCTTCCCGATCGCTAAGCCGATGCCCGTCCAAACCATCTCCTGCCCCAGAGCACCCGACAGACCACATTTCCCGCCCCCCCTGCGTCTAAGTGGGGCTGCGGGGTGTGCACCCCAGTTTTGTGTCACTTTCAGAGGTGGCCAAAAGCAGGCCTGCGTTTGCCCTGCTCTCTCTGCCTTTTCTGAGGCGGCATCGGAAGTGACACGCGGCGACGGAACAAGATGGAAAGACCCCGGATCCCCGGGTCCAGACCCACAGAAGAGCTGGCTGCCCGGGTGAGCCTCCCCGCCAGGAGCCCCCGCGGTGGGTTTTGTGTGAGCGAAGTAAACGTTCAAACCTTTTATTCTGGCAAATCACCGAGATTTAGGTTTGTTTTTTTCTCAAATAACTGCCGGAGTCGTTTACCCCACACATCATGTAAATACCCTGGAAACGGGCCACAGATAGGAAGTGTTCGATAGGTGGCAAAGATTACCGTGTCTATGGCTACCGTATTTGTTAGCTTGAGTCCAAATCGTCTTCCGCTTCGATTTGAAGGGGACCACAGAAAATGTCACCCGGGCTTGCTCCCTTCCTCCTCTGGGGAGAGTCACCCTACGGGGCAGGTGTCCCCCGACCGCTCGCTGTAGGAATGATCCCCATCCCTTCCCGCCCCCTTCCTCGTTTCTTCCGAGCAGCCCTTGCGTTGGACGCCGCCAGCCGCGCGCCCTCTTGACACCCACAAGAGTGTCAGCTCCCGGAAGGCAGGGACTGCGTCTGTCTGGGGCACTGGCTTGTCCCCTTGCACAGCGCGGGCACTCAGTAACCTTTGCCAGATGTTGACGAGAGAAAGAAAGCCGGGCTCGGGTTTCTGCTCTGCCCCTGGACAGGCGACCGTGGGCCAGTTACATGGTCCCCGTGAGCCTGGATTCATCTGGGAGTCGGGCCAGTAGCTTGGCCGTGCAGGCGCGCGAGTCCTGTGAAGGACCGCGCCAGGTATTTATTGTGCGCCTACTGCATACCAGTGCTTGTCGCCGGGATACGGTTCGCACGTCGAATGGGAGAGGGCCAGACGGCGCAGGCAGCCTTGTCAGCGACTCCAGTGCAGGCACAAGCGTGGATGCTGGGGGCGTAGTCGTCCGTGGGGGGCCTGTTCCGTCTCCTGCCTCTCTGACCCCCTCCCGTCTCTCGTTCCCACAAAGATGAGATTCCGAGAAGAATCCAGAGATTTGATGGCAATGCCGTGGGGTGGCCTGCCCTCTGCAGACACTGCAGAACGGCCTCAGCGGTACGTCGGGACCTTCTCGTAATCTTCAGCACGAGAGATGTAAGACCCCGTCTGAGGAGTGGAAGTGTTCTGAAGAGAATGTCAGGATCACAGGACACCGCCCCATTTCCCAGTCCTATCTGCGTTTCTGCGAATGTGCCGCACCTCCCTGCCTTGATTAGGACGGGGCCCCTCTTTTGCCGTGGCCTTTTGATATTTGACTTTGCACTCGATGCCCCTAAAGCTAATAGGCGCTGGCCTTTCATTTCCAAAGGGTAGTTGGTCAAATTAATGATCGCCAAAAGGCCATAGTTAATTTGCTGTCCTTCCTGTTTCTTTCCATTAGTTTGCAAACCGGCAAAGTTCAGGAAAACTTGGGAGCATAAAAGAGTAGGGAGCTAATGAGGAAGCCGGCGGGTAGTTCTAGACTTTTCCAAAGACTTGGGGGCCATAGCCAAGGGATGGTCGTGAGATTGCACTAGCGAGAGAAACCAGCTCCCCGCGCGGCCAAGTCCTGGCCGTGGGCCCGCAGAGCCCCGGACAGCCTTTGAGTGGGTGCGTGTGTGACGCCATGTAACTTGTCTTCAGCCCTCCGTGAGGGATCCCAGGCCACACCCTCTGCCCCGGCTCCAAGGCACCTTGCTCGTTCCGCAGGGGGAAGGGCTGAGGGCTCCGGGGAACGAGAGCAGCCCTGCCTCCTTTCTCAGAATGTAAATACCGATGATCCGAACCTAGCTTGTAGTCGTCCAGAGCAAAGGGCTTTCACTAGCATTTCCAGCTAAGCTGCAAAACACATTGAACCGCTCCTCGAGGCAGAGAGGCCGGGGGTTCTGCAGCCTGATGCCTCAGTGCCCCAAGGCCGCCAGGCACGTGTCAGCCATGCTGTCCCGCCACGAGCCGTGTCTGTGAACGGCACCCGCCCCGCGGGAGCACATGATGCCAAGAATCCAGACACCTTGGTGGCGTCACCCTTCTTGGGATAAAATGAACGTCACCTTGCCCCTGGAGAACGACCCCTCACCCCCTCCTCAGTCCACGTGCTTCAGTTAGAGCCCTGGCCATTCTTAGCCCCAGGCCCGCCCCTCCACACACAGACACCCCCTTGTCAGTGCTGAACACCCTGCCAGGGAGCAAAGAACCATTTAAAGGGCCCCGACCCACCTTCTAGATCAGGCGACGAAGGACGAACTTGGAACCGAACGGCAGTAAGCTGGTGGCTGGCAAAAGGAGGCACCGTGTTAAGTGCCTCTGAGGTGTTGCAAAGGCTCTTCCGTTCCCAGCCTGGGCTCGATCTTTGCCCGGAGGCCAGTTTTTCCACTGGAGATTCCTTTGCCGTCTGGAGAAGCCGGGAATGAGAAAACGGTTTTATTTTCAAACCCAGCAAGTTACGGCTCTTTTGCATTTTCCTTTCAATTAAAAACGGAAAAGTTTCCTTTTTAACCCATCGTGCCTCTCGCGTCTTGCCGTGGACAGCCGGAAGAAACGAAGCACCGGGCCTCGACGTCTCCTTCGGGGGGACGCGCGCGTCCTGGGGCAGATGCCCTGGTTTCTGCTTTATCACACTCCACTGCTGCACACTGACCAGCGCCACGTTGACGACAGGCTCCCCTACCCCCTCCTCCCGGGAACCTTTCCCTCGCGCCCCTTTAAGCCCTCTCCGGGGACTCCCTTGGGCCTTGGTTCCCCCCCCCCACCGCCTTGGCCCTCTCCACCACATGGAGCTGGGCCCCGAGCATCAACGTCCGAAGAAAACCGTGTGAACACTGTATCGTCTTTTCTACGCCAGCCTGGGAAATTATGTAGCATCACTTCGGTCAGCTTGTCGGTAAAGGTGGCCCAGATTCAAGGGAGGGGACCCAGACCTCCGCTCTGATTCAGAGGGGTGTCAAAAATGTGTGAGCTTGTCTGAAAGCCCAGACAGGGCCCCCCACCCCCCACCCCCGCCCGCCGTCTCTTTTCCTCTTCAGTGCCGTGGGATACGGAACTGCCATCTTGGACCATGAAGCGGTCTTGGGAATGGAGGCCCCTTAGACCAGGAAGGGGGCTTGGGAATGGAGTCCACATGTGCAGAACAAGGTAGAACAGACTCGATGCCTGATGGGCTCCGCGCCGGCCCTGTCTGCCCACCTCCGGGCTGAGCGAACCAGAAGAGTAAACTGTGTTGCTGAAGCTGCTGTTGCCTTGTCTCTGTCGCTTACGGCCTAACCCTGTCCTAACTAACACGCCCCTGTCCCTGGCTTTCTTGGCCCTTAACACACCGGACGTGCTCTGTTTACTCCTGCGAGTATTGGATCGGTCTGTCTGTTACCCCCAGTAGGTTTTAAGCACATAGTAGGTGCTGTTCCGAACCTAAGCTTTTTTGATGGCTTGCTTCATGGTTAGCTGAGGGTTAAGGGGATTAACGGAAAACCTTTCCGCGGGCTGTGGAGCCCAGGGTCCAGACTGAGGACCTTGCCGAGCGGTACACACAGTGTGACTAAAATACGGGGGCTCTGAGGGCGAGCCGGATTGCTGATTACTTAGATGCGGTCAGGGTACGTTTTTGTTTGCTGTCTGGATAAAGGTTAGCGTTTTTACACTTTGTAGCACGAATAGCATCATGACTTAAATGTCACGATTTACATGACTAATTCCATGTACTTTTAACATTCTGTCATGTTCCATTTTGCCCCTTCCAGGGCGGTTCACGCGCCCCTATCGTCAGCCTCCCCCCTCCCCTGAGTGCACTCAGGTCAGTGTCTTGTTTTGACCGGAGACGTCGTTTCCATTTGAATGTGTTCTGACTCAGGACATGCCAGAGCCCTCTGCCTTCCCAACAGCCACATTTCCATTCTTCCTTCTAATAGCACTCCCCCTATGAGCCTGGGATAAAGACTTCCCGTCCCAGCTCCTTTGCAAATCGGAGTGACCGTTGACATGTGACTCTAGTTACGTATAACTGCTAGGAGGGGTTCCTAAGGGGATGGCGAGAGGTCGGAGGGCGTTTCTCCGGCTGAAGTGTGGACATGATGGCTGGCACTCAGGCAGCCGTCACGGACCACGAGGTAGAAGCCGCGTGCTAGGGATGGCAGAACAGCAAGATAGAGGGAGTCTGGCTCTCCGGCGACTTTGGCATCCCTCCCCGGTCATCTTTTATGTGGGCGACAGCTAGGCCATCTCGTCTAAGCCGTCATTGTTCTGGCCCCCGCGTCACGGCTGAATTTGACCCGAATTGATCCAAGGATGGCCGACGGAAGTTGGCTTTTTTACACAGTCCTCAGTCCGAGCTGGTTTTCCTGTGTCTTTCTCACCTTCCCCAGGAGCTAATTGAGAGTTCCAGTTAATTGCCGTTTTTTGTTCCTGGACGTGGTGTTAGTCACAGGCACACGGAAGGCCCAGCCCGTGCTGAGAGCTCTCCTCCTCCTGTGTCATGCTGGCTGCTGGCCCCAAGATCATTAACACCCCGATTCCATCAGCGTGTTTCGAGACCCGCACGATTTTGGTGTCTGCTTGGTGTTTAACACCGCTGAAGGTTACTGAATCCATCTTGAGTCAGGAAAAGCGGTTTAATGAGCGCGTTTCTGCCTCGTGACGAGAAAGGAGCTGTGCGCGTGCGCTCCCAGCTGCAGTCAGCCCGGTGGCTGCCCGTGGCCTCTGTGCCGATTTAATTTCTTGGCTGGCGTTGGGCAAATAGAGCAGGCCGGCTTTCTCTGTGCTCCTCCCAGCCCCCCCCCCCCCGGCCCCTCATGCATTTTTCATCTCCGCTCCCCACTCCCTCTGCCCTGCGAACAGTATCGATCGGCTGATTAAGCCATCAAGTCACAGCAAACAGCTCTCCTTTTCTAACTCCAGGGCCCTGCTCCTTCCTTCCCTGCGCCGCCGTGTGCCTCCCGTGCACGATACAACGTATCGGGCAGATGTTTCCACGGACCTCGGCATCCCCCGCCCTTGTGGTGTGGGGGTAATCAGCAGATGAACTTACCAGAAACCGGGCCCCCGACACCTGTCACCGAAATAGAGTGCTTGGAGGCTGTATTTTGAAATCAAGCATCTACAGATCCCCTCTGATGACTGAGGACCTATTTAAAACGAAATAGGTGGCTCAGTCGGTTAAGCATCCAACTCTTGGTTTCGGTTCAGCATGATCTCACGGTTTATGAGTTCAAGCCCTGCGTTGGGCTCTGAGCTGACAGCGCAGAGCCTGCTTGGGATTCTCTTTCTCCCTCTGTCTCTCTGCCCCTTCCCCCCTTCCCCAATCACATTCTCTCTCTCTCTCTCTCTCTCTCTCTCTCTCAAAATAAACTTAAAAAAAAAAAAAAAAAAAACTTTTACAACTAAATTCAGTATTAGTTGTCATCGCTGTGTGACAAATTGCCCCAAAGCTTAGTGGCTTAAGGAACAAACCTTGAATACATCACAGCTTCTGCAGGTCAGGGATTCAGGAGTGTCTTTGCTGCATTGCTCTGCCTCAGAGTCTCTGGAAGTTTCCATCAGAATGGCAGGGACAGTCCCCGGAAGGCCTGACTGGGGCTGGGGGATACGATTCCTTGCTTGCCCACACGGCTGTCAGCAGGAGGCCCCCCTTCCTCGCCAGCGGTTGCCTCCGCCGTGCTTCTGGAGTGTCCTGCTGGCATGGCCTCCCCCCCCACCCCCCGGCGAGGGGTCCGGGAGAGCAAGCAGGACCCCACAGCGTGTGCTGCAAACCTGGCATAACCTAGTGTCCCTGCCTGACACCTGCCAGCCTCCTCAGTCACCTCCTCCTTCAAACACCGCGCTCCTCTTGGCGTCTGCCCAACCCTCCCGGGTTCCTCCAGGGCACAGCCGTCTCCCAGCCTGGCTCTCCTTCCCCACCTTGAGCTGCGGGTGAATCCTGCCCTCTCCCTTTCCCAGCTCACGTGGGAGAGGGCGTCTCCCCTCTCAGAGCACCCCTCCTACCCGTGCAGTGCCCTGCAGCGTGGTCCTGTGCTCCCCGTGTGCGGAAAGGCGGGGACCATCGCCCGTGCGTCCGCAGCCCCTCTTCCGGGTCTGGCCTCTAGTGGGTGCATCCTGACTGAATGAGGGAGCCCTGAGTTCACCTCTTGCTCAGGCCTCAGGGGCCACCCTGTAAAATCTACCAGTGTGTTCCTTCGCTCCTGGGTGGCTGGGAGCAGGAGAGGGAAACTGGTGCCGGGTGTGGGGGGATTTGCACCCCAGGACGAGGGGCTTGTCCCCAGCTCCCTGGCGGGGCCCCGTGTCACCGCCTGGATCCAGGACAGAACAGGGGGCCACCTCTGCTGCCGGAGGGCTTGGTCTCGGTGGTTTCTGTGGCTCCACACCCCAAGGACGGCACAGCACGGCTGCCCACTTCCCGGAGGCCCTTCTGCAAGTCCGCGCTAAGGAAGGGAGCGCCTTTTCTGGAAGCAGAGGCAGAGAGAGGGCCGCCCCTGCATTCACGCACCCTCACTGTGTTTCCCCCGGGCAGCCCAGCATATTCTGGGCTGCGCACCTTTTCCTGAAGGGGAAACCCAGAGACGGAAAAGCCTCACCGTTGATCTGTCCCCCCCACCCACCCACACACACACCAACGGTTCCCCCACGATTGCATCTGTCTGCAGCTCACCCTCCCCCAAGTGCGGCCCGAGCCATCCCTGCCCTCCAGCTCCTGGAGGAGCCACTGATGGTTCTCTGACCGTCGCCAAGCAAGATCTTTTCACGGCCAATTTCAAGGGGTTAATGGGAGGATGGAGTGGAACTTATTTACAACACCGACTCCTCTTAGAATAGCTCTCACCAGGCATTTCGCGGCAAAGTTCTTCGATTTCCCACCCATGTCCTTTCCCACCATTACTAAATACCAAGAGATATTCTGGTCCGTGTTCCCACTCTCCCCAGCCCTGATTCATGCAGCTGTATGTGCTGGGGAGTAGGAGACGTCATCACCCTGCCACCCGTGAACTTGGATGGGCGGTGACACCGACAAGGGCGTCAGGAAAGAAGCTGGCATTTCAGCTCAGAACAACTTGCCTCTCCAAACATCACCAGTGCCCCAACTTAAACCCTCGGAAGCCACCCATGTGACCGATGACGTCACCTCCCATTTAAACCTCTTCCTTCTCTGATCCTCTTTTCCTTACCTCAATTTATGTGCATTTCTAACTGCCAATGTGGGTCCGGGGCTGAGTCTCTGCCTTTTTGAGGACAGATGCCTTAAGCATCCCCATCCCAGACGGGACTTTTTACCTGGGCTTTGGCCATCTCTGCTCGTTCGGGCCTCTGGCTTTTCGTTTCCACCCGATTTCAAATTCATCTACTTGTCTTCCAACCTGACTTCCGAGTTGAGATAGGCTTAGGAGTAGTAATAGCAGCGTGGAAACCGGAAGTCGTGTTGTAACCGGATATCACGTGGTCACAGGACATCACGTGGTCGCGGGACGTCCCGTGGTTACAGGATGTAGGGTGGTAACAGGACGTCCCGTGGTCACAGGACGTAGGGTGGTAACAGGATGTCATGTGGCAAGCTCACCGAGGGCTTGCCACCCACATGCCCGCGGCAGCAGGTTGTGTTCTTAGGAAGCAGGTGCTGAGATGGGCGACAAGGCGTTATTATCCATCAATACCCGCGGACAGGGGAGGGCGGAAGCAGGATTGGGCAGAGGGAGTGGCGGACCCGGGGTCTCAGGCCCCACGAGGCCTCCGCCAGCCCCGCGGGTCAGCTCAGGACACTCCCTGTCTGCCTGAGTGTCCTGCATTGGTCCACAATGGTCGGACCCGTCCGCCCCACCTCGTTCGGTCTCCGGGTGCCAGTTACCCTCAAAGAACACGGACTGGGCGAGGCAGGTCCCTGCGGCCCCCAAGCCTTTCGTCTCTGCGATCCGGCCCTGCCCCCACGGCAGGGCCCTGAGCTGCTCTTGCAGAGAAGACAGCAGGCTCAGAGAGCTTAAGTCACCGCCCAGATGCTGTCACACGTCTCCCTGGCTGCAAGGTGCAAGTTCGTAGCTACCGCCACGCTGCCTCTCCAGCTGAAGAGTGGGATTTTAAAGATGGAGTTGAGGTGACTGGCCCTCCCATACCCTAAGGCGCGGGCACCGTGCTCTGTCTGATCTCCTGGCTGCCCCCTTACCCTTCTGAGTCTCCCTTTCCGCAAAGCAGGGGAGGCCAGCCGGTAGTACGACTCTCCTCCTCATGTCACATCTCCGTTCTACCTTGAAGGCTGGGATGCTTGGCTCCTCCCTGCTGGCCCACGGGGACAGATGCCACGTGGGTCTTTGGCTTGTCTCGCTGCCGGACCTCGGGAAAGAGAGAAGGACGCAGCTGTTGAGGCCCATCTTGGTACCAAGACGTTGGGTTTGCGGAGACCGTCGAGAAACACAGCCCCACAGGAAGCCAAAACCACGAGAAACGATCCTGAGATGAGCCCCCGGGGCTCATGCGGTGTGGGCACTGCATTTACAAGTCATTTCCTGCCCCTTCCAGATGAGCTGCTGCTCTTACGGGTTCCGAGTAGTTGAGGTGAGGGGCGGAGGCCGTGCCAAGGAGGGAGAGGGGGAGGTCACGTAAAACCTTGCCAACGTGACTCCCTGGTCTCCGTGAGCTTAGCAAGCGGGGAGGAAATGGGTGCCGTGTGGGTCGCCTGGGAGCCCGAGTTCACCCACCTTGCTCGGCCTAGAAGGACCCTGACCCTCTCCCCTCCTCTCCTCTTCCCCACCAACCACCAGCTGCCAACCAAGGCAAGGCATGTGCCTGGCTCAGCCCGTTGGAGGCCACCTCTGGGTTCTAGGGAAATGGAGCAAAAGTTCAGGGACAGAGGAACACGCAGCCACTCTGGGGGGCCAGCAGCCGCAGCCTCCCAGCTCTTCCTCGAGGCCCGCTCTGCTTCCAGCCGCCCCGCCAGCCTTGGCTTCTGCCGTTCGTTCCTTCTCCTAACAATTCTGGGAGCGTCAGACGTCTCTCAAATTCTACCCTTGCCCGTAGAAGGTGCCAGAGTCCGTTGCGACCCGCTGTGACCAGGAGCGCTATCTGAAAGCAAGAGAGGTCTAACACTCGCCAGCACCCCCTGGGAAGACACTGGACACATACACCTGCAATTGTTTACACAAATCAGCTGCTCGAGGTAGTAAGTTCCCTGTCGGGAGAGGCAACCAAGCACAGGCCGGAGGCCTCCTCGACAGAAGGGATACCTAGATTTTGTGTAGGTGCAACGAACATGCCAGAGAACCGCCGATTGCTAACCGTTCTTGTTTTGTTATCGCTGCGGGTCGCGGCCACGACGATAGTCTGGTGTCCGTGTAAAGCAAAGCACTTGCGTTGTCGGCCCAGCTCCAGGGTTGGTTTCCGAGCCGACACGGAATGTCCTCCAGAGGGAAGTAAACGGTGCGTTTGTCCTTGGCAAAACCAGCATCATTTTACACAGGGACGTGGGATGTGCTCACAGGGCTGGTTCCATCCCGAACCACCTCCAGAGGAGCCCGGCTTTTGAAACGTGTGGTTGTTTGGGTTTTTTTGAGAAGACAAAGTGGGGGAAATAGGAAGTGAAATACCAGATCTGTTTTGGCCACCGGGTAATCAGTTGTCATAAAAGCCAGATTCTCTCACGAAGCCATTGTGAATATTTTCCCCTCGCGAGCCCAGCGTGCGGAACAAAACCGCTTCCTGTTTCTCAGCTGCTCGGGGGTGGGCGGCTCCCTGAGGCCGCGGGTCCAGGGAACCAAGGGAAGGTACGGAGACACGGGCTGACAGCTTCCAGTGAGATTCCGTCACTGGGAAGCAGCATTCCCGGAGAACTGGAAACGGGGGACAGGCGCCCCAAAGCTGTGCCTGGCCTTCATCCCCAAGCTCGGCTCTGGCCAAGGTCGGAGCAGGACACTCGGCTCGGCCAACTCCAGCTTAAGGCCTGCCTGGCTCCTGGGGTCCCCAAGCCATGGAACAGGCCAGAACCTGGGACCCCTTCCTCCCTCCCACCCAGCCCTGGCACACCCTTCACCCCCACCCCAGTGCCCACAGCCCTCCCTGAGTTCAGGTCCCTGTGGCCCAGAGCCCAGCGGGGTCTCCCGGCTCCCACATGTCTAGGGGAACCTTCCCCTTGCCCACAGTCTCACTGCCCGCTAACGGATAAGGGACCTACCCCAGGCCCCAAGCTAAAAAGTAGAGGAGGTGGGGTCCCACCACAGGGCTGTGTGCTCCAGAGCTGTGCTGCTTCCGGCATGGGTCCTTCCCTCAGGATGCATCCAGTCCAGTGGGGTCACAGGGCCTTCGGGGAGGAGCAACAGCGGGCTCCAGGGAGCTCGGGAGAGGGCCCTGTGTATCAAGGGGGGCTTCCTGGAGGTGATGGCATTTGAAATGAGCCTGGAAGGACAGATGAGCTTTGAACAAAAGAACTGGGGGCACGAGTGTCCGTGGGACACCCGCGGGCCGGTCCAGGAAGCTGCGAAGAGAGCGGCCATCACGGGGTGCCCTGCCCCACGTGCCTGGTACACCCACTGCCCCCGACCAGAGGCCAGAGTGTCCAGGAAGGAGAGGAGGCAGGGTAGCAGGGAAGCCCTGTGGTGCCCCGCAGAGTAGGGAGGCCATCTGAGCTGGGTCCCTGGACCCCAGCGGCCTCTCCCGGCTCCGGGGCTCTGTGACAGGCAACCTGGCATCGCTGGCAAACCTGTGTCACGTGGGGGAGGGCCGGCAGCCTGCCCCGAGGGGATCCAGGACCCAGAAGGTTCCACAGCCCGGGACGAGAGAAAGGGCGCGGACGCTGGACCCGCTGTGACAAAGGGGGAAGAGGACACAGCTGTTCAAGGCAGAAGGGCTCGCTTCTTCACTTTGACAAGCTGGAGGTCAGGAGCCTCCGGTCCCTGAGTCACCGCTGTGCTTTCTGGCTCCTTCAGAAGCTCTGGGAGGGGAGGCACCCCCCCCCTCCCAGCCAGGCGGTGGCCCTTCCAGCCTTTCTGGGGTTCCTTCCCCTCTTTCCAGAGGAGCCTCGGCCTCGGGATAGATGATGGGCCTCTCGGGTCTGACACGGCCTTTCTTCTGATAAAGTTCGCAGCTAAAAATCCTTTGGGTTTGACGGACAGCCTCTCCCTCCAGAGGCTCTCTTGAAACGCCCCCCCGGCTGCGCAGACCTTCCTCTCCGCCCTGCTGTGTGCTGGGGAGGGCGGCGACACCTTCTGTCTGTCCCCAGGCCCCCTGCAAATCTTCAGGTGGCCGAGGCTGCTCATGCCCGTGAGGGGGACAGGGAGGGGGTGGCGGCCAGCATGAGCCCAGGGGGAGAGGCAGGCTGCCCGGCTCAGGGGTCCGGGGATCCAGGCCCAGGCAGAGGACCCACAGCTCACCTCCCCAGTGGGACGAGAACTCACGATGTCAAAGAATGGACAACAGACAAAATACCCCAGATGGGACGTGGCCGTCGCACAAGGACCGGGGTGTTAAGGGCAGGTCCTGATTCCTCCCCTCCCCCATGGCAGAGGATCCTCACGCTGGGGGCAGCCGATTGCCGTCACCCTCTGACTTGGCTGTGGCCTGGGGACTGGCTTTGGCGGGGGGGATGGTCGCAGACCCTGAGCACCAGCTTGAAGCGTGCTCGCACAGCGGGGCTTGCCTCTCGTGCGCACAGGTGATGCACCTTGAAAAGAACTGTCCCCAGAACGCTCACGGGGAGATTAAACCGGGATGTACCCAGCAGTCAGGCCCGGCCAATCAGCTAGGAGCAGAGCTGGCCCGATGAGCCAGCCCCGTCAGACGTCCTGGAGTGGAGTCCTCCCTCTTCCCGCCTTCCCCATCACCTGGGGCGAGCTAGTTGGACATCCTGTGCCTCACCCATAACAGGGGCCTAATAAGCATCCCCCGAATTAGTTAAGGTAACAGCAGCTCGCAGACAAACCCCCAAATATTAATGCCATAACACAATAGAAATGTATTTCTCATTCATTGCTCTGGTTGTCTACGGCTTTATTATTATTATTTTTTTTTTAATGTTTGTTTATTTTTGAGACAGAGACAGAGCATGAATGGGGGAGGGTCAGAGAGAGAGGGAGACACAGACTCCGAAGCAGGCTCCAGGCTCCGAGCTGTCAGCACAGAGCCCGACGCGGGGCTCGAACTCACGGACCGTGAGATCATGACCTCAGCCAAAGTCGGACGCTTAACCGACGGAGCCACCCAGGCGCCCCTATTATTTTTTTTAAATAGGTACTTTGAAAACCAACGTAAACCAGCAGCCATTCTATTAAATCTCACGATTTTGTGGGTGAGGGATTCAGGCAGAGCTTGGCTGGCTGATCTTGGTTCCATGTGGCTTCGGTTGTGATCACTCGTGGTATTCAGCTCGTGGCTGAATCTGTCCGGAGGCTTCAAGACGGCTTTTCTCGCCAGCCTGGTGCCTTGACACAGAGGCCCTGTCCCTCTCGTGTAGTCCCAGGGTCTCCCAGGGTCTCTCCTTATGGCCGTGTGGCCTCTCTCTGTGGTCTCTTCAGCAGGATGAACGCTGCACAAGACGGCTGAGAGCTCCTAAGAGACAGGAAGCTTAGTGGGTCCAGACACGGTCATTGCCACTATATTCTGTTGGTCAAAGGAGTAACAAGGCCTCTCCTTTAAAGGGAGGAAATTTAGGGGCGCCTGGGTGGCTCAGTCGGTTGAGCCTCCGACTTCGGCTCAGGTCATGATCTCACGGTTTGTGGGTTCGAGCCCCGCGTCGGGCTCTGTGCTGACAGCTCGGAGCCTGAGCCTGCTTCAGAGTCTGTGTCTCCCTCTCTGTCTGCTCCTCCCCCGCTCACACTCTGTCTCTCTCTGTCTCAAAAATAAATAAAACATAAAAAATAAAGGGAGGAAATTTAGACCTCTCCTTTCAGAGGGAGAAGTGCACAGAGTCTGTGACCATCTTCAACCTCCCGCACTCATGAAAAGTGCAGTCAGCAGCCAAGAGGGGTCTGCTCCACGCCGTGACCCAGAGACCCAGGCTAGAAGGCTCTCTGCCATTCTCTACACGTTGCTTCCTCGTGTCCAAGTCCGGCTGGCAGATGCTGGGAAAGGGGAAGCAGGAGTTCACACAGGCCAGTCTGGGAGCCACGCACATTCCGTGGCTGGAATTCCGCGCATGGCTTCCCCAGACTGCGAGGCAGGCTGGGAAGTGTGTCCAGCTGGGTGCCCGGGAGGAGAGGGCGACAGGCTTGGCCGCGCCACCTGTTTGCCTCTCAAGGCGTGTGAGGGGCGGATGGCTCAGTACATGGAAGGGGCGACTGTCACACCATCGACAGCCTGGGGTGGCTCTCCTCCGCTCTTGGCATGTGCTCAGGCAGACGTCACAGGTATGCATCACCTCGTGGTTTGCTTGGACGTGGTGATATCTGTCCACACCCCAGCATCTCCGAAGGGAAACATCTCCTTGTACGTGGACAGCCGTGGACACCCATACCGCGTATCTATCTCCCGGCTCCCGCCTTGGCCACGGCTGAGGGCGCACGAACAGTGGCGAGGGCCCTGGTGTGAGAAGCCTTGCCTGGATAGGCTGGACCGGCCGGAGAGAGGGGAGCTGAAAAGATACAGAGAGAGGAAGGGCCGGGAGCAGGCAGGACCGGCGTGGAAGCAGAAACCGAGAATGCAGAAACTAAGAGCGACGGAGGAAAGCGCTAGAAAACAAGGTACAGAAGCGGGCCGGTAGCAGGAGTTCTGGCAATGAGAATGAGAAGCAGAGACCAAGAGGCGGCCGAGGCACGCTCGTGGCAGCTCGAAAATGTGAAGACACGCTGCGTCTCGGGGAAGCCGTCTTACCTCCTGCCCGGGGCATGAGCCCCCCGAGATCTCTTGGTCAGGGGTCAGCAAACGTTCTGCAAAGAGCAAGAGTGCCAGTACTCAACAACGGTGCACGTCTCTGTTGAAAATGCTCGACTCTGCCATCATTGTGCAAAAGCAACCGTAAACAGTGTGTAAACAAATGAACGTGGCTGTGTACCAGTTACGCTTTATGGACACTGAAATGTGCATTTCCTAAAATTTTCACGTGTCCGGCTAGTCTTCATCTTCTTAGCTCATGGGCTATACAAAAGCAGGCGTTGGGCCGAATTTCGCCCACGGGCCCATAGTTTTCTGATCTCTGCTCTTAGTTCCTAAGAGCTGAGGGTGCCATTTTGTTTGCTCACCGACACCCAAAGCCCCTCTCTGGGTCGGCCGGCAGCTTCCAGCTGGCAGAGCCGAACGTGGCAGCACCCGCCCCGATGGGCTGAGCCGTGAGAAGCAAGGACCTTGCGGAATCGGTCCCGCTGATGGGCAGTGACGCTCCGGGGGAGGAGTGACAGGGCCCGGTGGCAGTGGTGATGTCACTGAACTGTTGCCGCTGGCCGAGCTGGGTCCTCGGGCCTCCTCCGGCGAGGCGGTGAGCCCCACTACCCTTCTGTTTGAGTCAGCGAGAAGCTATTCCCTCGGCTGACAAACGACAACCTTACCAGTTGTTGGGATTTCTCTTCGCGGTTTCCTCTGGTGAATTCCCAGGGCGGTAAAATGTGCCGTAAAGGTCTTTTTTAACAAGTTGTTGTTTGTTTTTTTTTTAAGTTATCAAAGAAATATTACATGTTCATTATTTTAAAAGGCGAGAGGGGGGCCTGGGTGGCTCAGTCTGTTGAGTGTCGGACTTCGGCTCAGGTCATGATCTCGCGGTTCGTGGGTTCGAGCCCCGTGTGGGGCTCTGCACTGATAGCTCAGAGCCTGGAGCCTGCTTCGGATTCCGTGTCTCCCTCTCTCTCTGCCCCTCCCGTGTTTTCTCTCTCTCTCTCTTTCTCTCTCTCTCTCTCTCAAAAATAAACATCTTTTTAAAAGTTTAAAAAAAAAAGGCGAGAAATAAAAAATACCACAAAGAGGAAATAAAAATTCCTCATAATCACAATCCTCAGAAGGAAGCACGTTACTATTTTGATCAAACCCTTGCCGATAGAGATCCAGATTTTTCTCTTCCCTCACGGGCATCTTGTGAGCACCTTTAACTGTTCGTAAACGTATGTTTCTATCCCTTTATAAATAACTGGCTGATGTGCCATCAAATACATGCACCCCATGTATCAGGTGCGTCCCCCAACCCCCCACCAGTGGGCGTGTGGGTTGTTTTCAGTTTTTCGTTGCTTAGAGAAGATAATGCCACGGACTGCACTACGCCTCTCCGCGAGTTCAGATGGTGACATCCTGACCCCCAGGACCTCAGAATGTGCCATTTGGAGATGGGCCTTTAAAGAGCCAGTTAAGGCTGGATGGTGCAGTCAGTTAAGCGTCTGACTCTTGATCTCGGCTCAGGTTAGGATCTCACAGTTTGTGAGTTCGAGCCCCGCGTCGGGCTCTGCGCTGATGGCGCGGAGCCTGCTTGGGATTCTGTCTTTCCTCTCTGCCCCTCCTGGCTTGTGCGCTCGCTCTCTCTCTCTCTCTCTCTCTCTCAAAATAAATGAACTTAAAACAGTTTTTTTTTTTTAATTTAAAGAGGTAATTAAGGTAAAATGAAGTCATGTGTGGGTCCCCAATCCAATATGACTGGCATCCTTTTTTTTTTAATTAATTTATTTATTTTGAGAGAGAGAGAGAGAGATCAGGGGAGGGGCAGAGATAGAGGGAGAGAGAAAATCCCAAGCAAGTTCTGCACTGTCAGCACAGAGCCCGACACGGGGCTCGAACTCATGAACCGTGAGATCACGACCTGAGCCGAAGTCAGACGTTCAGCTGACTAAGCCAGCCAGGTGCCCCAAAGACTTTGCATTTTGAGGTAATGGTGGACTCACAGGGAGTGGCAGACGTGGTACAGGGTCTGTGGCCTCTTCCCGCCGCGGTGACGTCTAGCGGAACTGGAGTACAGACCCGGACGGGAAACCTGCACGGACACAGTGCTGTCGCATGGCCTCCAGGCTTCGTTCAGCCTCGCGGTGGCTCCCGTGTGCCTTTC
The DNA here is from genome assembly GCF_018350155.1 of Leopardus geoffroyi. NCBI lineage: Eukaryota > Metazoa > Chordata > Mammalia > Carnivora > Felidae > Leopardus > Leopardus geoffroyi. Next base: position 89,801,567 of record NC_059342.1, on the reverse strand, counting down.
CCTCGATCGATTCCTCCGTATTTCGTTCCTGTGTCCTATTTCCTTTCCTTTTCGTTTGTTTCTGGAACAAGGAAGGAGCCAGAGCGGCCCCGGTGCTGTTTCTGCAGCCCTGCTGGGTTCACTTACCGACCCTGGTAGTGCGCTGTAGATTCGACTAGAACCTTAACGCACACGATGACACCACCTACAACCCAGTGGCGGTTCTTTTTCCTCCAGTCCTTACACTTCTTGTCTTGCTCATTCGCATTGGTCAGGAAGGCCAGGACCAGGTAGAAGAAAACCAGTGATGGCGGGAAACCAGTCTCAGGCTGTAGGACCCACTTCTCAGTACGACGTTTGCTGCGGGTTTCTGCTGTGTATTTTTTTTTTAATTTTTTTTAACATTTTATTTATTTTTGAGACAGTGAGATACAGAGCATGAACAGGAGAGGGTCAGAGAGAGGGAGACACAGAATCTGAAACAGGCTCCAGGCTCCGAGCTGTCAGCACAGAGCCCGACGCGGGGCTCGAACTCACAAGAGCAAGTTCATGACCTGAGCCGAAGTTGGACGCTTAACCGACTGAGCCACCCAGGCGCCCCTCTGCTGTGTATTTTTTTTTTTTCAACGTTTATTTATTTTGGGGACAGAGAGAGACAGAGCATGAACGGGGGAGGGGCAGAGAGAGAGGGAGACACAGAACCGGAAACAGGCTCCAGGCTCTGAGCCATCAGCCCAGAGCCCGACGCGGGGCTCGAACTCACGGACCGCGAGATCGGGACCTGGCTGAAGTCGGACGCTTAACCGACTGCGCCACCCAGGTGCCCCTGCTGTGTATTTTTTATCACGGGAAGGGCGCTCCCTCCAACTGTACTTTTCTGACAGCTTCCTTCTTCACAGCTGGTATTCAGCGCCATCAAGTAATTTTTCCACGTCAGTGGAGACGATGATCCTCTCTCCTTTTTCTTGTCTTGTTAGGATTGATTTTTGAATGTGAAGCCAACCTTGCATTCCTGAACTAAATGCCACTTGGCTGTAATACTGTCTTATTTGATTTGCTAACATTTGGTCGAGTATTTCTGTGGCTGGTTTCACGAGGACGGTTGATCTCTAATGTTCCTTTGCTGTGTAACGTCCCTGTCGGGATTTACCGTGAAGGTGACGACAACCTCGTAAAACAGCTTGGGAAGCACCGCTTCGTCCCCGATTCTCCGGGAAGTGTTGTGTGAGGTCAGGGTGATTTCTTTTTTAAATGTTGAGCAGAATTCGCCAGGGAAGCCATGGGACAATCTCTTTGTCACATAGTTTTAATTTTGGATTCAATATCTTTGAGAGGCGGGGGGTTTTTCCCCCTCCCCCCTTGGGGTGGTTTTGATAAGCTGTGTTTGTCAAGCACTCTTTTCTACTTCGTTTAATTTTCAGGTTGATCAGCATAAAGCTGTCCCTTATGTCTTCCTCGATGCAGCGTAAACATTAGACTCCACGTTGCTGCGGTAGGTGTCTGTGTGATGACCTGTGTCACTCCGTAACACCTCGGCCGTGGCGCTTGGCGACCTTTATCTGCGTGTTGTGGACGCGTGTCTGTTTGTGTCACCCCACCCCGGGCTGTCACCAGATGGAGCTCGCTGGCCGGAGGGACACATCATAGGCGCTGCTGAAGCGGGGGGGGGGGCACCCCAGGAACCCAGGGCAGCACCCACCACCGCCGCCCGCTACTGAACGTCTCCGGTCTCTTTGAAGTGAAGCTTCCAGAGGCTGTTTGCGTTGAAATGTCTGAGGGCTCCCCGGGTCCACCCAGCCAGAGCAAGTCATTGATAGATTAGTTTGAATGAAGATTAATCAATAATTTATGCTGATGTTTTCCCTCATGCAGCAGGGAGACCCGTTTTGATACGATTTGACAGGGTCAGGCACACCTGGGTTTAATTAAACCTGATACAGAAAATTAAAAGAAGGAAAACCATGCCCACCAACCCTCTGGCGATTGGTTGCCCGAGCTGGGCTCAATCTACAATCGATGAAGAGGGATCAAGGAGCAGACGGGGACGTGGGGCGAAAAGTCCACATTCAGCAGATGCTTCCACGCGGCTGCCCTGATGCCACATGGGAAATGTAAATCCGCTTATTGGCATCTTCTCATAACGTGGCCTTTAGGAGGCAGGCCGCTTGCACGCGATGATGGATGGTTTTGCTGGCGGGAGCGTCCGCCATGTCTGGAAGCCAGCACCGCGTGGGCCTCTCTTAGAGGAGCCGGATCACCGAAACTCACCTCCCCAGAGCCGCCATCGAAAGAAGCGAGTTGAGGGGCGCCTGGGTGGCTCAGTCTCTTGAGTGTCCGACTTGAGCTCAGGTCACGATCTCGCGGCTCGTGGGTTCAAGCCCCACGTCGGGCTCTGTGCTGACAGCTCAGAGCCTGGAGCCTGCTTCGGAGTCTGTGTCTCCCTCTGTCTCTGCCCCTCCCCTGCTTTCTCTCTCTCTCTCTCTCTCTCTCTCTCTCTCTCTCTCTCTCTCAGAGGAGAACACCGTTCTTAGTTTCCATGAAGCAGGCAGAGCAGGTCAGGTGGGAGGTCCAACCAGCAGTCCCTCCCCCACCCCAGCACCCAGGTGGGCTGGACAGCCGGCCTCACAAACACACCCCAAGCCCTAGATTCCAGGCGCTGTTAGTTCTCTCCCCGCCCAGCCCTGGTCGCTTTTGTGGGGCAGCACCCTGATGTTGCTTTGGGACACCCCCAAGCACAAACACATTTACTCTGTCTAAGGGACCGTCCCCGGAGGCTTCCCTGGCCCAGGGATGGACGCAAGACCCAGGCCACAGCAGCCGGAGATCGCTCCCCGGCGCATCCACCCCTGTGCCCAGTGATCCAAGGGCTCAACAGGGGAGCTGTTAAAATTTACCATTATAACGATGTTTCGGCGTGCACTTCGGGGCATTAAGTCCGCGCGCACTGCTGTCCAGCCCTCACCCCCGACTGTCCAGAACTCGTCTTCCCACGCCAGAATTCGGCCCCCAGTGGACACTGACTCCCCCCGCCCAGGCCCCCGCCCTGGCGCCCCTCCGCTCTCGTTTCCGGCTCTGTGAACTTGACCGCCCCGCCTACTCACAGAAGGGGAATCCTACCCTTGGCTACTGGCTGATCTCACTTCCCGTAACATCCTCCGGGCTCATCCGCATTGCCGCCTGAGTCAGAACCTCCTTTCGTCTTGAGGCCGAAGCCACGGACGGACGTGCCACGTTTTGCTCACCCACCATCCACGGATGGGCCCTCAGGTTGCTTCCGCCTTTCGGCTGTTGTGAATAGTGACGCTGGGAACGTGGGCGTGCGGGTACCCGTTCAAATCCCTGCTTTCAAAGCTTTGGGGTAAATACCCCCAACTGGAATTGCTGAATGCGATGGCAATTCTGTGTTTACTTCCTGAGGCGCTGTCACCCAGTTTTCCACGGTGGCCCGACCGTTTTCCATCCCCGCCAGCAAGGCCCAAGGATTGCAGTTTCTCCACATCCTCACTAACATCGTCACTTTCTGTTTTGGTTTCGTTTGGGGTTCTTGGTGTTTTTTATAATCACCTCCTAGTGAGTCTGGGGTGTTTAGTGATGCTTTTGATTCTGGGCGCCCCCTTTCCCTTCACAGACCCTTCTCTACTCTTCCTGGTGTTAGCCAGAGCTGCCCCCCAGGAGTGCATCCCCTGGGGGGTGGGGAGGGGCCGTGTGCTTGCCCAGAGGATGCCCCCTGCTCTAAAGGAACACAAGACTGCTTGGGGAATCAGCGGTGGGCCAGGAAAACAAAACTCCGCCCATATTTGGTGAGCACCACGGTCTTGCCACGGGCTGGGGTCAGAAGGGTGCAGATTGAGGCCAGCTCCTCCCCTAAGGAAGTCTACCTGCAGTCTAGGAGGTGAGACACTGTAGGTGACCACCCATGAGACACTGTCCTGCCTGCACCATCTTGTTGTCAGAGCCCATCTCTCAAATTAGAGGCTAAAAATGCCAAACATCTGCCTCCCCAGACTTCCTTACGTGGAGGCATGGGCAGGTGGCCCAGTTCTGTCATTTGGGACCTGAGGTCTGTTGGGGACCTCTGGGAAAGTTTTGCATCCTTAACAAGTATAGTAGGGAGTAGCATTTTCCTCTCCTTCCCTATGGACCTTATTGTGGGGAGATGTGATGTCTGGGGCTGCGGCAGCTATCTTGTCTCCATGAGGTGAGGATGTTATCATCATGCTGGGGAAGTGGAAAAATAGGAAGATGCTAGGTCCTTACTGCTATCGCTGAGCTCCTGAATCAACCTCAAGTTCCTAATCATGTGAGAACAATAAGCCCTGATCATTAAAGCCACTTTTCACGGAATATTCTATTACTTGTGGCCCAAGGCATTTTATCTGATAAAAGAGGCTGACTAAAACGAAGAGTCACAGATACCAGTGGAAAATTCTCGCTGGGCTGCATCTGGTGAAGGAGCTGTATGTGTTGCATTTGATGGGGAATGAAGACCCGGTCAGGGAAGTCGGGGCAGCATCCCCAAGGAAGTGACCACTGAACAGAGGTCCGGATAAAAACCTGTAGACCTTAGGCAAAGGGAACAGCCTCTGCAGAGAGAGTGTGGGCGGTCCCCAGGAGGGCATTAGAGTCACTTGGGGAGGTTTTAAACAGTTACAACACACGATGCCCAGCAGGATTGAGAACCATGGACCAAGCGGCCTGCAGGGTGTGGGCGAGGGAGGGGCAGAGGAGGGTGGGGCTTTGGGTCCAGCTATACCCTGAAAGGAGGAGATCGCAGCAGCCATTGGGCTGGGCAGCCCTGTCCCTGTTGTCCCTCGTGCTGCTGGGTCTCCCGCTGAAGTGAGTTGAATGGCGGCCCCCAAAAGATGTGTCCGCCCAGAACCTCAGAATCAACCTTATTTGGAATAAGGGTCTTTGCAGATGTAATTAACATAAGGATCTCGCGATCACTTTGAAATCGGGTGGGCCCTAAATCTGAGGACAGGTGTCCTTATAAAACGAGAAGAGAGAGGGGCGTCTGGGTGGCCCAGTCGGTTCAACGTCTGACTCTTGATTTCAGCTCAGGTCATGATCCCTTGGTTTGTGAGATCAAGCCCCGCGCCGTCAGCAGGGAGCCTGCTTGGGATTTTCTCTCTCTCTCTCTCTCTGTCTCTTTCTCCTTGCGCCTCATCCCCTCTTAAAATAAACAGACGTTTTTAAAGAATAGAATGAAAAGAGAGAGATACAGAAACACGAAGGACAGAACGCCGTTGCGGACAGCGGTGGAGACCAGAGTAATGCATCTACAGACCACGGAATGCCTCAGAAGCCGGAGAGGGGCGTATGATGGATTCTCCCCAGAGCCTCCCGAAGGAACCCCTCTGCCAACACTTGGGACTCTGGCCACCTGCACGGAGAGAGCAGAAGTTTCTATTGTCCTAAGCTGCTCAGTCTGTGGCCATTTGTCACAACGGCCCGGGGACACTGCGACGCCTCCCGCGTTGTCCGTTGGGGCCCGGACCGAGCAAAGCAGAGCATCCTTGTTTAGGAGCAAACCGCAGCCCCTGTCGGCTGGCCTGCCACTGGGATGGTAGTCTGGGCGAGGAGGGGCCATCTCCTCGGCTCCGCGGGAAGCTCGTGATGTTGTGGCAGAAACCGCCCCCGCCCAAGGTGACCTTCTCGTGACAAACCCGTCCCTGGCATCAGTTATTCACGTGGAGCATCTTGGAATGTGCTCCAAACGCACGGGCGCAGGCTTTTTGTTGTTACCCCCTCCGCTGCCTTTAAAGACATTTGTCCAACCCGCGCCTGGCAGAGAAACAGAGAGACGGGGCGTTTGGGAGGGGCGGGGAGCACAGCGCCCACGGGGCTCCTCCAGCTCGCCGGCAAAGGGCTCTCGGCGGCGGCCCCTCGGCGGGCCTTGAAAGCGCGTGTCTCCTCGCAGAAAGAGCTGTCCGCCGGCCGCCGGGGCCTTTGATTCCTCCCTGACAGGGTGCTGACGGATTGATCTGGTGCCCGTACATAATTCATGAGCCCCTGAGCAGCTGTGAATTCTGCGCAGGCCTTTTCCGCCGTGCGGACTTAGCGGTTGGGGAGGGGGGTCCGGGAGGCGGGCCCGCCCGGTGGTCTGTTCTGTTGCCCGTCCCCACGCTGCCGATGCCACCGGAGGGACCGAGCTAACGGAAGGCTCTGGGGCTCGGGGAAACGGCCCTCTCTGACGTCACAGCCACCTGTCCACGGTCTGCCATCTCAGGGGCAAGGGCTGTGGGGCGCATGCCCCAATCTCCCCTCCGTGTGGTCCTGAGCGCCCCCTTCTAGACGGCCTCCTGGGCAGGGGCCCTCGGGCCGCAGTCCCGCAGACGCGACTAGCTGGGTGACCTTGGGCGTGTTACTCGGCCTGCCTGAGCCAAGCCCTGTCCCGGTGGAGGCACGGTGATGACACGCTGCAGGCCAAAGGCGCTGTCCCTCCGCAGCAGAGCGTGTGGGGCTGTCAGTGGTAGAGACGAATCGTCTAGCACATTACCGCAGTCTTCCACTGGCCGCCCTGGGGGTGACGGCCCCTCTTCCCGGAGTGTGGCCACAGGCAGGCCCTCCGGACCTCGTTCCCGCTTGTACTTGAAAGCACAGAGCAGGATCCCAACAAAACGGGAATAAAGCCACCCGTAGGCAGAAAAAAAGGCTTTTCAAACACAATTTCCCAGAACCCAGGGTTATGGGTTCCCAAGGAAGCCAGCAAACATCAGAACCATCTAGGGCTTTAACAGGGCAGTGCCCAGGCCTCCCCGGGAGTTCCAGCTCAGGGGTGCGGGTGACCAGTCGCCCACCAGTCCTCAGGGTTGTGACCCCAGTCACACCCCACCACCCGGCCAGAAACAGGTTAGGCAGAAAAGGCCTTGGGACCGCTCCACAGAGCATTTTCCAGCTGGAGCACGGCTTGAGGTGTTTTTTGCAAAACCACTAGGTTGTCCTTGATTTCCCAATATTTCTGTTTGGTTGAGGACATTGATTTCCCCCTCCCTTCATGTTATTTATTGTTGACAGATTTCTTTTTTCAAATCGCAAAAGGAATACCTACCTAAATGTTTGATCTCTTTTTCCTCCACATTTTCCTGTATGTAAAGTCTTTTAGTATGAAAAAAGCAATATATAATCTCATGCCAAAAAACGTAGAAAACAGAAGCAGAAAGAGATCAAAATCTCCACAATCGCTCTCTCCAAAATGACGGCCATGAATGAGCGTGTTGGTCTATGCCTTCCCAGGACTGTGCCAGTGTGAACACAGAGGCATCCTATTTTACTGTAAATATTCTTATTGTGGAAAAGCATACATAACACAGGGGCACCTGGCTGACTCCGTCGGTAGAGCGGTAGAGCGTGTGACTCTTGATCTCAGGGCTGCGAGTTCAAGCCCCGTGTTGGGCATAGAGCTTACTATCACAAAGCTTACCACTCTAGCCATCTTTAAGTGCCCAGTTCAGCGAAATGAAGCACACTCACCCTGTTGTAGCTGTCGTCACCATCCGTCTCCAGCACTTTTCCATTTTCCCAAAACTGAAACTCTGTCCCCATTAAACACGACTCCCCATTTCTCCTCCCCAGCCCCTGACGCCCACCCGTCTGTGTCTCTGACTTTGATTACTCCAGTTGGAATCATACAGGGTTCGTCCTCACGTAGCAAAACGTCCTCCAGATTCGTCCATGGTGTGGAGCGTGTCAGAATTCCCTCCCTTTCCAAGGCCGAGAGAGACATCCTGTGTATGAAATAAAGTTATACTGTGTGGTACAGACTTCCATGTGCCCGCGTCTTTTTCATACAACGTTAGCTTGAAAACAGCCTCCCATCAGAAACTGATCCGTAACTTGCTTCCGCGTTGTCTCTCACCGGGTATACCCTCCCGGAAGCAGCCTTGGGTTGGGAGCAGGAAGCCGGGGGCCTCTGTAGGGGGCAGGCAGGGGTCCCCAGGGCCACCCCCAGGATGGGTGACTCTCTAGAAAGGCTGAAAGGACTCAACATATAGTTGTATCCCAGCAAAAGGATATGAAACAAAATCAGCAAAGGGGAAGAGGTGGTGGGATGAGGGCTGGAGGAAGCCAAGCACGGGCTTCCAAGAGTCCTCTCCCACTGGAGTCACACGGACGGGCTTAACCTTCCCCACAACATGTTGCAACAGCGCATGAAGCGCTGTCTACCAGGGAAACTCCTTATTACAGGCCGGTCACGTAAGCACCCTCTGCCTAACACATGCCAAACATCCTTACTACTCAAAGGAAAGCAGGAGTCCGGCCTAAACCACGTGGTTCGCACAAACAGTTGAGGCACGGTGAGCCATTCTCATCAATTAGGGGATGGTGGAAGCTCTCCCATAATCCAAGTTCCCAGATGCCAGTCCAAACCGCACCTTGTAGACAGGCCTTCCAAAGGATACCTGTCTCCAGCCTGCTCCATGAACCATTGTCTGTACATACACCACTGGTTTTAAAAGTCCAAGATTTAAAACAAAAATGCAAGACATCTGGCCCCCACGGGCCCCTTGTTCACAGGCCCACTCAGCTGAGGCAGAACAGCCCTATCTTTAAGTCAGGTCAGTAGGGTCTAGGGTTGGCCATTGCTTAAATCTTGTAAATTAGCTGTAGGTTTCAAAGCAGGAGGAAGTCTGATGGAGACCTACAAGACCTCTGCATCGAAAACTACAAAATGTTATTGAGAGAAAGTAACAAGGCTCTCAACAGACAGAGCAGTATACCATGTTCGTGGATAAGAGAACTCCACTACTGTAAACACGTTATCCCCACCCCACCCCCCACTCCCCGATTAATAGCTACACTCACTGCAACCTCAATCACAATCCCAGTAGGTTTATTTTGGGTGGAAATTGGCAAGCTGATACAAAATTTATATGAAAAGGCAAAGGACCAAGGAACGAATAGCCAAGAAGATTGTGAAAACAAAGAGCAAGGTTGAAGACTAGTGCTACCAGATATCAGAGCTGTGATGGAGCCATAGCAGTTAGGACAGCATGGGGCTGTCAAACACAAAGGCTGCCACAAAGGCAGACAAACTGACCAGTGGGACAGAAAGATTTGGGAGAAGAAGCCCCTCCCCACAAAACAGGCAGCAGGGCCAGCCCTGCCCAGCGAGAACAGGAGAGTCCTTTCTAACACATACCTCACGAATTACAAAACAAACAAACCAACACATCCCAGACGGACTGCATATCTACCTGTGAAAGGCAAAGCAATGAAACGTTTCCAAGAGACATCTTTGTGACCTCAGAAGAGGCAAAAATGTCTTAAACAGGGTGCAAAATGTACTAACCATACATGGAAAAAGTAATAGATTAGACCATTGTATGGATGTCCGTTCAGCAGAGAATGAAAAGGTAATCCGCAGAGTAGAAGTTTTTCCTCATATTTGCAACATAAGGACTTATATTGAAAACACTCCTGGAAATCAACAAGAAAAGAACAAACAGGGGCACCTGGATGGCTCAGTCGGTTGAGCCTCCGACTTTGGCTCAGGTCATGATCTCACAGCTCGTGGGGTCGAGCCCCGCGTCGGGCTCTGTGCTGGCGGCTTGGAGCCTGGAGCCTGCTTTGGATTCTGTGTCTCCCTCTCTCTCTCTGCCCCTAACCCACTCGCATTCTGCCTCTGTCTCTCTCAAAAATAAATAAACATTAAAAAAAAATTTTTTTTTTTTAAAGATAAACATCCCAGGAGAGAAATAGCCCTGAACGGGTATTTCACAGACAAGCCAACAGAGTTCCCAAATGGCCCAGAAGCATATAACAAGAGACCCAACATGGGCCACTAGGGAAATGCAAGGGCAGGCTGCCGTGTGATACTCCTGTGCCCCCACCAGCACAGCTGAAATGAAAACTACGGAGAATACTCAGGGTTGGCAAGGATATGGGGCTGCCATCCACTGCCGGTAGGATACGCATACCCAACGGCCCCGCAACTCTGCTCCAACCAGAAATTCGCAAGAATGTTCAGGAAGAGACATGCTCCAGAGCCCAGAACGTTTGTAGCATGACCATGAGCACCTGTCCGGAGACCAACCAACGGGAGAGTGGGTCAAGTGTGGGATCCCCACCCACAGAACACTGTGCAGCAACCGCCCGCCCCTGCGGCCAGTGGCTTGGGTGAGTCTCCCAGACATGATGGCACACGACAGAGCACACGATGTATGATCCCACTTACACGAAGCGCAAACACAGATGTGAGGGGCCTTCTGAGCGATACAGTGAAGGAAATGTTCAACTTTTAATGCTTGTGGGCACAGCTCCTGGACTCCCAGGGAAGCTACACTTTAACATTTACCAAGGTCAAAATGACTTGGCAAAACCTCGGAGCATGGGCTCTATTTTTGCCCTGAGCACACATTGTACATCTGCTTCGTTCAAAAAAAAAAAAAAAATAACCAGAAAGGAGCATTCCAAACATAAAGATAAGGAAAAGGGGAAAAAACCCTCCCTGGTTCCCATAAGATGAAAGTCATACAGCCCTGCATGTTCTAGAAACTTAAGGTCTGCAACTTTCTGAAACGTCCTAATGATGTGTGATATTTTACATAAAAAAAATGTGTATAACCCTGCACCAAATATTCCTTCTCTGGAGCATCTTTGGGAAGATTGTATATCCCAGGCAGCTATCCTAACTTGGGCTCGAAGAAAACTCTCTTTCTCTTAAAGATTCTAAAGGGGGGGTGGGGGACGCGGGCAGGGCTCCTGGGTGGCTCAATCAGTTAAGCGTCTGACTCTTGATCTCAGCTCAGGTCTTGATCTCAGGGTGGTGAGTTCAAGCCCCACGCTGGGCTCCACACCGGACGTGGAGTCTACATAAAAATAAATGGATACGTAAACAAATAAACAAATACTTTAAAAGATTCTAAAAGGCTCCTTCAATTTGCGTTGATGGGAGGTGCTGGTCAGGTGGGCATTCAGTTTGTGAAAACTCATACGCTCGTGGGCACTAATTCACGGGCCCTCTTTTATGTGTGTTCTACTTAAGAGTGAAGAAAAATTGGGGGACAGGAAACATGGGGTCTGGACCTGGTTTACCACACCCCACCAGGGGCCTTCTTCCTCATTTGACATTGTGACCTCCAACCCCGGGCGACCCCTGAGTCGCCTTCACCCTGTCCCATGAGGCCTCCAGGAGAATGTATTCAGTGTCAGCTGCAGTCGGGAATCATGCCAACGGGCCAGCCAATACCGTGTTGCCAGGGGATCAAAGTGCCTTTGTTATTTGCTAAATTATAAAGGTTTCTAGCAATTCAGAAAGTCTAAAACCTCCTGGGTGAGACCCAGCCCTGGCTCAGGGTCCAGTTCCAAGACCACAAGTCTGAGAGGTACCAAGGAACTGGGAGGCCCCGCCCATGCCTCCCCTGGGGTAGATGCCCAGGTCCCCTCCTGCCCAGGGGCTGGCACCATAGCCTCCACACACCAAAGCCAGGGCAGCCCGGTCCCACCACACGTGGGTCAGGAGCAGAGGCTCCAGAAGCCAGCGGCCCCAATCCCAGCTCTGACTCTTACTGTGTGAGCCCCTCCGGACCTCCATTCCCTCACCCGCGGGGCGGGACTGACAGCACTCTTTGATGGGGCCGTTGCAGAAATTAACTGGGATCACTCAGCACAGAGCCGGGCACAAGGCCAGCCCCTGGCAGGTGGCACCTGGCATTGTGACTGTCATTACCGTCATTGTCTTCTTTGCTCTTTTGTTCACTTCCACTTTAGATGTCACCGTGCTGGATGAGGACAGTGAACTCCTTGGAGGGTCTCTCCTTGGAGACGCCCGGTCTGTCCTTCCTGCTGGGCCTGCCATCACAATGCTCTCCTGGTGAGTCTGGGGTCTGGCAGGCTGCTGCTCCCCCACCCACACCCTCGGCAGACATCGCTAATCGATCCCAGCGCCCTTTTCCCGCTGAGCCCAAGCATGGCTTCGGAATCCTTAGCCCAGGGCTCCCAGCAGCCAGACTGACTCCCGGGAAACAGCCGGTGCCATGTCCGCCGTCCCCGGTCGGTGGGAAGGGACCCAGTTCCTGCCCGGTTACCATGACAATGCCTTGACGTGGTCTTTGAGCTCACTGGCCTCCATTTTCTGGCCGGGGAGGTGGGGACACGGGCAGGAGAGTGCTGGCCACTCACCTGGCTTCAGGTGCTCTCTCCTCCCAGCACCGTAGCTGCAAGACCCCGGGCCACCTCCGGGCCTCTGAGCGGACGGTGTCGGGCCGGGCCGGGCTCAGGGGTGCCGGAGCACCGGCCCCGAAGGTGGCTCAGTCTGGTGCTCCCCAAATAGAAGCCCTCAAACCTCAGTGGGCAGTATTGTTCTTCCCTTAACTCAGTCGACTGAAGAGCGATCTCACGTCGTTCTTGCTGCCAAAAAGATTCTAAGCCTCTGCCTTCCCGCCTGCCCCTCCCCACCCCTCTCTGCCCCCCGTGTGTCAGACGCGTGCAAAGGAAATTCTGGTCCAGCAGCAGGTGCTGACCGGGAGCTTGGGAAGCTGCTTGGACACAGTGAGGCCCTCAGAACGGGCTCAACGGCTGGCTGTTCTATAGATGTACCTGACCCACCCCCCCCCTCACCCCTCCGTATGTGTCGTGACAACTGTCTAGAGTGTGGCAGGGCCCCAGAGGGGTAAAGGGGCCCTCGGTGGGGCTGAGAGAAATCCAGGAGGGCTTCCTGGAGGAGGAGTGGGGGGGGGGGAAGGACATGGCCAGGGGTTGGGAGCTGAGGTCAGAGGAGTATGACAGCGGCCACTTGATCACCTCATTACTTCTCCCACCAAAAGCAAATGGTGTCAAGGGAGGGGAGAGGAAAGCCTGGCCGTTTCCTAGGAAAGGATCTACTCCCTGGCCACGGCAGTGTGTGAGGCCACCCATGGGGACACGGGCAGGCCACCTCCCTCACTCATACTTAATGGCCAGGGTGGACTTCCCCCTCGCCCCCACCCCTCCACGGTCTCTCCTTCCTTCTTTCTCATCTTTCCCTGATACATTCTCTTATTCTCCTCTCATCCTGGTTTGCTTGCCTGTGGGTGCGGGAGATGGGGACAGAGACACTGTCTCACCCAGCTCTGCCCTCACGGTCCCCGCTCCAGCCAGGCCCCGCTCAGCCTCCCCCCTCCACCTGTGGGCAGTGGCTGGCTCCCTGCCACTGGGTATCAGCCCGGTCCCGCCCCCCAGCCCCGCTGCCCCCAGACTAGGAACCCAGGGAGCCTGGGCTGGCTTCCCAGCACCCTCTGCCTAAAAGCATTTGGAAGCTGCCTCTGGGTCAGCGCCAGGAGCTCTCACACAGACTGGCAGGTTGGCCAGGGTCTCCACTCCTGCCGGAGGGCCTGGAAAATTCCAGCCCTCCCATGGCCTCAAGTGCTGGCTATCCCGAGAGGTCCCCCACCCCCCCTCTCCACCCCAGCTGGCCTGTTCCCTGATGCAGTCAGTGTCGGCTCACGTTGTCCTCACCGGCCGGGCCCTCGGGAATGCTGGGCCAGCCCTGGGAGGAGGCAGCTTGGCTTATGGGGAAACAGAGGTTCTGGGACACGGTGACCTTGCCCAAGTCCCTCGGCCTCGCTGGGCCTCCGTTCCATCTGGAAGCCGGTCCATCTGTGAACACGGTTAGCCAGTCCAAGGACAAAAAAAAAAAAAAAAAAAAATGTTATGTTTTCAAAGGAATCAGATTGGTAAGAGTCTGGAGATGTCTGCCCCTCCCCAAGCCTCAAGCTGTATTCCCTCAGCCTTGCTGTTAGGGAGACAAGGGTTTGAGGCTGATGAATTTGTCGAACGCACTGCCAACTCCTGGTAATGAAAATGAAAACGACAGCAGCAGTGACTAAGAAGAAAAGACCTCTTGCCACGTGCCAGGCTCCGTGCTAAAGGCGTCCCATGCAAAGCCTGCGTGGACCTCAGCGCACCCCTGCAGGAATTAGCACCGGTGAGCACCCACACTTGACAGAGGCGGAGACTCAGAGAGGTCTAGGGACTTGTCCAAGGTCACACAGCCAGAGGGTGGAGAGGCAGGGATTTAACGTCTCATCTTCAGGAGACACGGGCTCTACTCTCCTGCCTCCCACCAACTCATTCTTCATCACGGCCATTCACTCTCGGGCAGGGCGGTCTCAGCCTGAAAAATCTCTCGCCACGAATGCCAGTCCTGAAATGTCACCATCATCCCTCAGTTCCTTTGGCCGATGGCTTCCCTTTTATCCATACTGCCTCCCGCTGGGGAGAAGCCACTCTGTGCCTTAACTCCGCCGCCGCAAGGGGATGGGGATCCCTCCCTCAGCCTGGAGAGAAGGCTTCTGCTTCTAAAACGTAGGCGATGGGGTCGGAAAACCCCAGAGGAAAAGCAACACGGTGCGAGGAAGCTGGAGGCAGAGGGAGGGGAGCTGAGACTATTTGGGACCTATTTCGAGCCAGATTGGAGCCATTGCCACCAGTTACGCCTCCTGCCCGGTGCCTTCCAGCTGCTGCTTTGGATGGCCCGAGGCAGCCAGGGAAGATCCCTTCTGCCCCCACCGCAGGGCCCCGGCCCCCTGCCCCCCGAGCCCACCCCATGGCCGGCTCTGTGCCTGGGGCTCCCTGACCGGGTCATCCACCTTGACTCCTCCCACTGCCCTGCACAAGGAACAGGTGATAACACCTGCCCAGAGAGGCTATGTCACTTACTCAAGGCCGCCACGAACCCAATCAATGACAGAATGGAAATGTGAACCCAGGGCTGGGTCCAGCCACTCTCTAAACTATTGAAGTCCCTTGTCAGGAATCCTGGCCACTCCACATAGCATTGCTTCCTGCTGTGGTAAGCATCCCGGATTATTTGGACTCGTCCTCTCCTTTGAGCACGAGTTCGCAAGAGTCTCTGTGAGCCAAGCCTTGCGCCGGCCTCTGGGGATAAAACAGTGACCAAGCAAGACAGCATCTGTGCATCAGGGACCCCCACAGTCGGGTGGGCAAACAACCCCAGGAGTTAGGGCGGCGTTTCGAGCAGGTTGCCCTCCAGGTTCCAGCGAGAACCCAGGACGCGGGGCCTTGGGCTGGCCTGGGGGTCCGGGGAGGCCAAAAAGGAAGCCTGGGGCTGACATCTGGTCCCGAGGCATGGGAAGAAAGAGGTCAGCAGCCGGGGGGGAGAGGGGAGCTCCCTGGCACAGAAGGACCTGTGCGTGGTGACAAGGGCAGGGCAAGGGGGAGTCAGGGAGCCGCAGGCCAGGGCGGCCGGGCGGAGAGGCTGATGGAGCCTGGCAAGGCCAGTGTCCGATGGAGAACAGTGAGGGTCCGGAGAGCCCTGGCGGTGCTTGCCAGAGCCGGCAGTGGGACGGGGCGACGTGACAAGGGCGTTGGCCGACACCCGAGCGGCCTGCTAGAAGTCCCCCTGCAGAAACGGCCCCCACACGGTCCTCTGCCCGCTCCCTTTGTGGACGGCTGTTGTCTCTTGACTCCCAGGGGACCACATCTTACAGGAACCGATGCCTCGTCATTGCTGTAGTAGCTCCGGTCTTGGTGGCAGCTGTGCTGAGCCCCTGAGGGGTGTGGCTTGCTCTTTGCTGAAGTCTGGCCTCTGGGTGCCCTCCCCCCCCCCCATGAACTTCACGTCTTCACACACACCCTGTCCCACAGAGGAAGTTACAGCCCAGCAGCAAACATGCCCTTCCACACCCCCTCTGGCGTCCGATCCGGCCGCCATGAACCCCGGGGCGCTGTCCAGCGCCACCAGCCGGCTGTGATGTGGACGCCCTCCCAGAGCCCCACCAGGAGGCTGAAAGCCCACAGGGGACCGGTTCTGGGCTCCCCCCAAAGCCCCCCGCCCACCGGGTACTTGTGCATCGTTCATTCCACGGTGATTGATGACACGTGCCGGGCACTGTCCTTGAGGGCTGGAGTCCCGACGGGGAGATGCCAGGTGGAGCAGGGCACACCCCACAGTGAGCGAAGGGCTAAGATGTTACAGGCCCTGCCTTCCCACCCCGACCGCCTCGGTGGAAAACGCCTCCCGCACCTTCAGCTCGGCTCCTCCGCCTCCTTGTCGCTTCCCACCTCCTGAGACTAAGTCAGACGCCATCCAGGCTCCTTGGCTGTAGGATTCTAGGCTCATGGTGGAGGCAGGACCCAGAAGGGCAGTCAAGAGGCCTCTCTTCCACCGAGGGAAAACAGAACATCCACCAAAGCTGGTCGCCAAGCAGATTCATACTAAGCTAGATTGGTGTTTTCAATTGGCCAGGGGCCTAGAATCCGACTGGCAGTGACGGAGCGGACAGATGGATCCTATATGAAGCCACTGACTCACTCAACTTCGAAAGAGAAGAAAACCTTATTAGTCAATGTTTCAAAGGGCTGCGACTTCACAGGAAGCTTCTCCGGCCCAGCCAGCTGGAGCGGCCTCCCTGGCTGGCACTGCCCGGCCCTGCTGGAGGCCCCCGCCCCCCTTCTCAGCCCGGCGCCCGCCGGCCCGGTCCCCCGGAGCTGCTCGTTCCTGTCGCCGGGGTTCCGTGTGCACACCGGCCCGAGGGAGTCCACACTGCCCTCACGGCCACATCCCCACTCTGAGCTCGGAGTGATGTGTCCCTCCCCACCCCCTGCCAAATTCATCTGCTGTCATTCCAACCCCAAGGGCCTCAGGATGTCACCTCATCTGGAGACAGGGTCTCGACAGAGGTATTGAGTTAAAGTGGGGTCGTCGGGGTGGGCCCTAAGTCAATGTGACGTCCTTCCAAAATGAGGAGGCCTGCGCACGGGTACACACGAGAAGGCAATGCAGAGCGACCCCGGGGGAAGGGGCCCGTCGGCAAGCCTAGGAGAGAGTCTGCAATGTGTCCTCGCTGTCCTCAGGAGGAGCCAGCGCTGATCTCAAGCTCTTGGCCCCCAGAACTGGGAGACAAGAGATGTCTGTCGGTTAAGCCACGGGGCTTGTCGTACCTGGTTACAGCAGCCCCAGGAGACTATGACCTGACCCCCGACGCTGCCGATCCCACGGGCTCCACCCCCCACCGGGCGTCCAGCACATGCCTGGACATGGACACCTGCCCAGCCCAGTGTGACACTTGGCAGGCCCCTCCGTGGCCCCCCGTGCCACCCACTGCTCCACGGATCTCCCTTCCAAGGAGCCGGAGGGGTGACTGCGGCTTGATTTTGTTCGGCACTGTCATCCTCTGAGAGCCCTGGCCGAGGGGTTTTAGGGGACCCCAGACCGAGCCCAGGAGCGCCTCAAGTCTGAATGCTTCCCTCCCCCGATACCCGCTCACCTGCTCATGTCCCAGGCACTGTGAGCACCGTAGATGTTACCCGGATGGATGTGACAGTGTTCCCTGCGGTCACAGAGCTTTAACAATGCCTTAGATTCGTTTTCAAAGAATGTGCTTTCAGGAGATCAGTAAGCACCCCACATGATAAGGCATATACAAGTGCGCGCCAGTCGCCCCCCGTTCGCTATTCGTTGAGCGAGCTCGCGTGAGCCTTTCAAGGACCCTGTTAGGGGAGATCATACCACCCCATTTCAGGGACCAGGACGATGAGGCTCGGAGAGGGTGTGCGCTGGCAGAGGGTGACAAAGTGGCTACATGATAACTTGCCCCCAAAGCTGATGCTCCCACCCCCACCCGGCTCCCTCTCCAGGCCCCGCCCACACGCTCTGAGGACCAGCAGGGAACCCGCCCAGGCTGAGCGAGGCCCCTGGGTCCCCGGCTCTGGGGGTGTCCCTCCCAGCCTCTCCCGGAGCACGTGGTGTTTCTGGGTTTTGCTTTATAGAAAAGTTGCGATTTTTACTGCCGCTGAACGTATGGAACCGTGGCTTCATATGACAGCGTATAGAGCTGGTTTTATGTACTCTCGACGGTTTCAAATTCGCTCTCGTCTGAAGGTTGGGAGGGGGAAATCTGTGGCCCTTATTTCGCTACTACTCCACGTTTGTGCTGAGCCACGGATGTGGATGGGAGACAGCCATCAGAGTCCCAAGTCCTGGGGTGAGCAGCCGGCTGCTTGCTTGCCTCTGCGGGACAAGGAGGGCAAACGTGCTCTGAAAGTAAGAGTCCGGGCGCGCCTGTGGGGCTCGGTCGGTTGAGCGGCCAACTTCGGCTCAGGTCATGATCTCGCGGTTCGTGGGTTCGAGCCCCACGTCGGGCTCTGTGCTGACAGCTCGGAGCCTGGAGCCTGCTTCGGATTCCGTGTCTCCCTTTCTCTCTGCCCCTCCCCATTTGCACTCTCTCTCTCTCTCTCTCTCTTTCAAAAATAAATAAACATTAAAAAGATTAAAAAAGAAAAAAAAAGAAAGTAAGAGTCCACAAGAAGGAGAGAGCTCAGCTGAAGGGGACTTCCAGTCCAGGCAGGCAGAGGGGCTGGGACGGAGGGGAGATGTCGGGGGGGTCGGTGGGGGGAGGCAAGGGCCTTCCTCTCTTCTGATTCCAGCAACACTTTCTTAGGACGCATTGCATTCAGTGTCCCCATTTAGAAGAGAGGAAAACCCAAGGTCCGTTGGTCCCAGTGGAAGATTCTGGGCCAAGAAAGGCGAGGAGGCCTCTGGGCCCTTCTCTCCCTCCCCTACCCCCGCCCCCGCACCTGACACTGGGAAGCCTCTGCGTGCCCCCCTTGCCCAGCCCTTCCTCTCACTGGGTTCCCATTTCCCATCCTGCTCACTGATCCATGCAGGTCAGAGCAGAGGCCAAGCAGAGGGGTCACCGCTAACTATATGCTAATGACAGCAGGGACCAATCAATCTCCCCCTTAATCAGGCAATCAATGTGCACTGCAGGTGTGGCCGATACTGGCCTGTGACTGGAGGGGGGTGGGGTGGAGCGCCAGCAGAGGGAGAGGAGGAGAGGAGAGACAGAAAGAATGGGGAGAGAGGGCGAGAGAGGGGCAGGGCCTAGCCGCCGCCTCCCCCCCCCTCCCGCCCCAATCCCGGCCCTGCCCTCCTCCCCACCCCAGAGAGAGCCAGCTGCAAATTGAAATCACTGCCCAGGAAAGAACCAAGGGGGAATGAAAAAAGGGAAAAAGCATCTTTTTAATCAAGGCTCAGAGCTGCAGCCACTAATGAATTCAAGGTTCTCAGGGAACCCCAGGGCAAGTCTGGGTGGATAGAAGCCAAAAGACTCCCTCCCTCCCCTGCGCTCCCGCCCCACGGCTCCCCATCAGCGGAGAGGGTGGGGGCAAGCTGGGAGGGGGGGGCTTTTAAATCTTCAGACCTGAGGACCTCAGGTCCCCATTCCTGCCGCCTTTTAGAGTTGGAAGGGTCGGCCAAGGTCACAGCCAGGACAGGGGCTTTTTCACCAGCCCTCATGCCCATCAGAGCTTCTGTTTCAGGCTCCCACTCAGCCTTGGTTTAGGAGGGGCTGTTCTTAGGAGAGGTACACACAGGCCCGTTTCCTGGTCCTTTCTCTGAACACCCTCCTCTGCCCTGCTGGAATTGCCGTTCTTTTTTTTTTTTAATGTTTATTTATTTTTGAGAAAGCGAGAGAGAGCGAGAGAGCGAGCAAGTGGGGGGAGGGGCAGAGAGAGAGGGAGACAGAATCCGAAGCAGTCTCCAGGCTCTGAGCTGTCAGCACAGAGCCCGACATGGGGCTCAAACTCACAGACGGCGAGATCATGACCTGAGCCAAAGTCGGACACTCAACCGACTGAGCCACCCAGGCGCCCCTGGAATTCTCATTCTTACCACTGATTGCTTACCTCCAACGCTCCAGCTTTAGAGACAACAGTGCACTGAATTCTCACAACACCCTGGCTGCCAGGATTATGCCCATTTGATAGATGAGAAGACTAAGGCTCCGTCAGGATCGCACAATCTGCCAACATTTCAGACAAGGTGGGAGTGGGGAGACCCAGCCTCTTGGCTCCGGGGAGCCCCACAGTGGTTCCTGCTTCAAGGTCCTGGTTGGGGCCGGCCCCACCCCCACCGCACCCCCTCCCCACCCTCCTCAAGCTCTGAAGTCCGTGATGCTGCCCCTTTCTCTGCAGCTCCTCAGCCCCCACCACCTGCTGCTTTGGATTCAGATCCTTTGTTTTCGGAGAGTGGAGGCCCCAGCTTATGGCAGTTGGAATGCAGTCTGTTCCTTGCTGGCTGTGTAATTATAAGTAAGCTGCTGGCTGTCTCTGGGCTCAGCAGACAATGGGTGGCATGGCCCAGATACTGTCCCCTTGCCCTCTGTAAGGCCTTTCCTGTGGCTCACGTACCCTTCTCGAGAGATGAGTCAACTGAGGCCCAGAGAGGTTGACTACCTTGCTCACGTCACCCAGCACTCTGCCCCAACATACCCCGTGCCCTGCAGACCCCGCCAGCCCCCTCCGCTCCCCCTTGTTCCCTTTGCCACCTCCAGAGACGCCTGATTGAGAAGCAGAATGAACGGCTGGTCTGAGAAGGAACAGGGTAAATGATGCTGGTTAAGGAATTCATGGCCTGGGAAACCTATTCCCAGAACAGCTCGTTTTGGATTCTGCTGTTAAGAGCTCTGTGCAGGGGGAACTGCGGGTAAGAGCTGAGCTTCAAGGCCACACCCACAGAGCAGGAAACACAGGCCTTGCCTGCTTCTCCATCCTGCCTGCCTGGCTCCATCGGCCACGTTCTGCCTTCCGGCACCTCGCCACGTGCTGACGTGCACGCACGACCGTAGCTGGCCTTGGCAGGCCCCAGGCACCTAAGTGCCGGGTGGGACCTCGGCCCCGCAGCCCCAGGTTTCAGGAGGAACCCCCACCCCCCACCCCGGGGTAACTTAAGTTGGAGGAGTTGGGGGAGAGAGAATAACAAAGGTGAGAGAGCCCCGGGGGCTGAGGCCAGGAAACATCCAGACCTTGAGCATTGACAAGAAAGCACTAACACCTCCCAGATGACGGCCATGGCCACGTTCGAACGAAAACTCACGAAATGAACTTGAGTCACATTTAAATTCAATTCAAGTAACTAAAGTACAATTTCCAGTCCCTCAGTTGTGCTTCAAGGGCTCAGGGGCCGCGTGTCGTAAGCCGAGGGTGCGACTCTGAGACCTGCCGTCGGTCCCAGCGGTCGGGTGCAGACGTGGAACCTCAGACGGTTCCGTTGGACGGTGTCTTCTGGAAGCCTTGGGGCTCCCTTTCCATACGTGGGACCCTCCTGTTTGCTCCTCTGGTGCGTGGCCTGGCACGGCTGCCGGGAGCATTTGGCCATGCCCTTCACACCCTCTCAGCCAGCCGCCCGCCTCAGTGGTGGCTCAGCCCAGTCGGCAGGTGAGCATTGGGTCCCTTGTGTGGGAAGCTGTGCCCAGGGCATCAGGGCCGTGGGCAGGGGGATTCCTTGGAAGGGAGTGAGCTCTCCAGGGGCCAGAGCTTTGACAGTAAGAGCCCCAGAGAAGTGATACTGTATATAAATGCCACTCCGGGCAGAGGATGTGCCTCTCTGCTGGAGACTTCCTGTCGCCAGCAACTCTAGGCTACGGGGACTCTGATCACATTTTATAGATAAGACAAATGAAGCTTGGAGAGAGGGAGTCAAGTAACTTATCTAGGATGGCACAGCCAGTGATTGACAAACCCTCAAGGTCAAGTTGCCTAAGATGATTATCCTGAGAGCAGGGCTGTCTCTGCAAGGCCAGCAGGCTGGCACCAGCACCGGCCACCCGTGGGCTTCCCTCCCCGCCCTCCCGGCTCCCCTCACTCCTGTAGCACCCCCTCAGGAGAGAACGGCCCCCACCGCTCTCTAAAAGTAACACCCAGATCACTGTTCAAGGTCACCAGGTCTGATGACTGTGGTCCCGCATGAACCCTGGCCTGGAGACAGGCCTGCTTCCCAGGGTGTCCCAGGGTGTGCAGGGCACAGAGTGAGAAAATGGACCAACAGCCATGTTTCTGCTGATCCAAGAATCATAGCTCCTTGGGCAGATGGACCGCCAAGAGCAAATAGTGTCCAAATCTGAGCGGCTCAGCACAATGAAGGCATCCTTCCCGCTTATGTCACAGTCCAGCGGGGGTTATTGCAGAAAGGGAGGCTGTGCTCCACGGAGGCACCCACGGACCCGGGCTCCCTCCAGCTGGTGGCTCCACCATCCCTCAGAGCAGGAGCCAGAAAGCTTTCTCTGTAAAGGGCTAAACAGTAAATATTTTAGCATCATAGGCCATACAATCGCAGCTACTCAAGTCCACCATCTTGGTGTGAAGACAGACACAGACAACATAGAAAGGAATGGGCATGATTGTGTTCCGATAAAACTTTATTTATAAGAGCAGATGGAGGGCTCGATTTGGCCCGTGAGCCATAGCCTTCCCACCCCTGCCCTAGAGCCCTCCCTGGACTCTCTGCCTCTGATGAGGAGATCAGGGAAGAGAAAGCTATGGGGGATCATGCAGGAGGTTTGGGGGTGAGGCTGGGAAGTGATATACATTGCTCCCACCCATTGGCCAGAACTCAGTGGCATAGCCCCATTTCACTGCCGGGGGCAGCGGGGCGGGGGGTGGGGGGGCACCAGGAAGTGTAGTTCTCCTGTGTGTCCAGGAGAAACACAGGCTAGAAAAAGCTTTCAGCATTTACCTGTCCCTCCTTCCTGCCCCTGACCCATGCTACAATCACCCCCAGATAGGAGGCCTCCCTCATCAGTTCTGGAAGCTTTAACAGCAAGAATGTTTTTCCAGCATGCTCCTGAACCTGTTCCTCTAGTCTGACCATAGAGGTCTTAGAGGGGTGGAGAGAGGGGTCCATCTGAACCCCCGGACACCAGGCGAAGCCTCAGCCTCTGTCAGGATGATTGTTGCAATCGGCTATCCTCATGTCTGGAAGCTCATTCGTTCATCAGTTATTGTAGGGTATTTGGGGGGTGTCACCATAAGCAAGACCTGCTTGAAGCCCGCCCTCAGTCACCCAAAAACCTGTGTGTTTTTGTTTGTCTGTTTGTTTAAGCTCTTTTTTCGCCCCTGGTGTGAACTAGGAGCTGGGCTAAGGGCTTTACATCCTTAGATCATCTCCCCAAGGGCCCTGGGAGGAAGTCTGTTGTAGGTCATAAAAATGGAGTAAGGTTCACCCTCTCCCTGCATCCACATCTTTTGCCATCCTCCCCTCTCACCCTGGAATCTCCAAGAGGCTGTCTTTTGTCAAGGGGGGTTTTAGCAACTGATACAAGGACAGCTCTAAAATCTGTTGTGTAATGGGGTCTTCCCTCACTCTGGCACTCTGCTGTTGCACTGTGCACATGCAGAGGCTAGCCTAATGGAGAACGAGAGACACATAATACAGAGCCGAGTCTCCCGAGTCACCCCACCTGACAGCCCCCTCCCCGACCCCCAAACGTGAGAGTGAGCCCAGCCGAAGCCTGAAAAGCTACAAGACCTATGGCCCACCAGCTGACTCCAGGGCTGTGAGAGATCAGTGCTTGTCACATGCCACTGGGACGTGGGGGTTGTTTGTCAGGCATTATTGCAGAAGTAGATAACTGATACACTCTTGTTCTCTCCATTTTGAAAATGGAAAACGGAGGCTAGGAGATGTTAGGTCATTTTCTCAAGGTTTGACAGTTGGTAAAGGGCAGAGCCTGGATTTGCCCCTGTAGGTCTCTCACCATTGCCCTTGCTGCTAAGGCACAAGCCCCATGAAAGCCAAAGCATTTCTCTAAAAATTTAACAATGGCTTGATCCCCTCAACTGAAATGGTGCCTGGCACATAGTAGGTGCGAATATTTGTTGAGCAAGTGAACAAATTCTGCTCTTGAGTGGTAGTGGCTGAGAGGCCCTTCTTGTTCTCAGGAAGCACATGGGGGCATTGACCCTTCTCTGGCAGAGGAGGAATCCACTGAACCAGCAATCAAAATCCCACCCCATCAACAGGAGCGTGAAATCAACGACAACACTAGGGATATATTACCACTCAGTCATGCACTTTGTTCTCTAGAAGGCCCAGGGAAACAAGGGAAGAATCAAAGGGAAGGAGAGAACGGTCCTTTAAAAAGCACTGGGCTTTTGACATGATGACAGGCCCTTTGGGAAAGATGTAGGGAAGAGGGTGCAGCAGGGTGTAGCTCAAAGGGCAGGTTCAGAGCCAGGAGGCTGCTGCTTGGTACAGGCTAGGACACTACAAGCTGAGACCAAGGCAGTGCCCAGAGGGACATCTTGGGGGACGGTGGGGAAGAGACACTTGATCAGGCCCATTCACAAGCATCCTAATTGCCCCTGTTCACCCCAACCTTGCAATTCCAGGAGCTCCCCCAGAGAGCCCCTGCTCTGCTCACCATCAGCTCCGAGAGCTGATTTCCTCATTGGCTGGAGTTAAACACACACACACACACACAGGGATGATCTATTTTCACTTATCTTATTTCCCCCATCATGCACCCATGCTCCAATAACCTTATGAGTTCATCATGTTCCTGCTTCTGTTCCTTGTCAGCATTGATATGTCTCTAATGGAAAATTAAAATGCAGAAGTGTATAGGCATGCATGTGCACCCATCACCACACAAACACACACATGCACACACAGAAACCCATCCTGATGGACCAGCTTGACTCTGTGGATGATCAGATGTTATCCAATAACCTGACAAAGCAAAGAAGCCACCAGATAAGTCATGTCTATGGTTCACTGTCTCCTAAAAATTCTAGAAGCCCAGCCTCAAATGTCCCGCATTTCTCCCTTGGAGCCCATGGAATCTTCAGAATACTCCAGGACGTTTCTGAAAGCATAGAAGCTGGTGCCAACTATTGGTGGGGCCCCCAGGAGAGAGACAGGGCTGGACCACTGAGTCCTTTTCTAATTCTTTCTCTAAAAGCTTTGATCACAGGCTGACAGTGTCAACTTGCATTGTATTTATGGCCGTCTGACCCAGTGCTCGTTGTAACGCATGATTCATGGCATGCAGTGAGTGCTCAATAAGTGTTTATAGAAATGAATGCAATTTCTAAGTGATGAGACTGTTCTTAGAAGCAGGGGGAAGACTGCAGTGCTGTCTGCTCCACCCCAGTAAAAAAAAAAAACCTTGCCATCTCTGATTCTTGTGGCACTGGTTCTTTCAGAGGTAGAGTTTCACCAGAGTAAGCAGCAGAGCCAGGCTGGTTTCAGTGTGTGTTTCAGTTACAGGTCATTGCTATGAATCAGATAGACTGGCAGTTAAGAGCTGGACTCTGAGGCCAGACAGACCTTTGCTTGAACCCTGGCTCTGGTGAATGTATGGCTCCAGGCAGGTTACTCAATCCCTCTGAGCCTCCTATTATAAATGGTAATAATAATAGGACCTGCTTCAAAGATTTATTGTGTTCTCAGTGAGATGAAGCACGAAAAGGATCAACACAGCCCTAGCACACATTAGTGCTTCCTCATGATGGTGCTGCTGCTTTTGCTGTTGATTTTGGTGTTCATGCACAGTCCAGGCCTGGCTCTGCTGCACAGAGGTGAGAGAAAGCAAGAATCAGGTCCTCTGAGGGCCCACAGTTGCATGGGGAGATGCTCATGGAGAACTAGAGAAGCTTTGCTTGCTAAACTTAGCTCTAAGTTTGGTAGGAGGTCGGGGAGTGAGGGGGGTGGCTGAAGTGGTCAAGAGAGGCTTCCTGGAAGAGAAGATATGGGGATGGGCCTTGAAGGATATGAGGGGTGGTTCAGATGATGAGGTGAGGAGGTGCGGGGCAAAAGGCCTGGGTCTGAAAGGAACAGAATGTGTGCAATGGCCTGCAAAGAGCTGCTGGACAAGAGTAAGCTGTGAGCACAGATCATAGGTCTGGAGACACGTGGTGGGTTTGGCTTCCACCATAAAGGTAGCATCGGAAGCACAATGGGTGTGGGACGGTTGCCCGTGCTTCCCACTGAGGGAGTTATTGCTTGGTGACAGCAATACTGTGAAAACAGAGGTCTCTCCTTCCAGTAGTCTGACAATTGTTGTGTCTGACCAGCAGCCTTTGTTTGGTGTCACCTTGCACTCTCTGCCCCATCTCCACCCCCTCTTTTCTCCCTGGCTCAGAATTCCTGAAAGAAGGTGGCCAGGATTCACTGGGCCCAGGCATAGGGGAGACAGCTGGACGCCCAGCCAACAATGGTGTTTCAGCACCATGGAGAGGGCCCTGGGCGCCGCCATGCCACAACCTTGGGCTCAAAAGGCCAGTGATTTCCATGTTCCTTTTAAAACCCTCCACTCCTCTAGGTACTGGTTACTGCTCTTCTGCTGTGCCCATTCTCGGATCTCCACCCCTGCCTAATTTTTTTTGTACCTCATACTTCTCTAAGCCTATTCTGTCTTCCAAGAGGTCAGCTGATATATCTGCCTTATTCATCCCATTTATCAGTGTCCTGTCTGTACCAGGTTCTGTGCTGACTTAAAGTCTAGGCTTATCTGCCAATGGGAGAGGGCTGCAGAGGGTCTTCTGGTATCAACGAATGTGCATTTCCCCCAAGATCTCCTGGAGCCCCTGGGTGCCTTCGCCAGAGATGCAACTTCCTTTGAAATGAATGCTGGGCACCAGTCAGAAGACAGTTGCACCCTCCCAGGGACCATGAGTTACTAGTTAATGCCAAAACAGCTGCCGTTGGCCATGTACTTTTACTACACCAGCCACTAATGTAGGCACTGATGCACACCGTTGCAAAGAAATCACATGCCCTCCCTGCAAGGTGGTACCTTGATTACCTACACTTGACAAGTGTGCCCAGAGAGTTGAGGCCACACTTCCCATGCCACACAGCTGACAAGTAGCAGAGCAGGACTGGACACCAGTTTCTGACTCCACAAAGTTCTGCTCCTTCCTCCTTTCCCTCTCTCTTGCTGTGGAGGCAACTTTAGATGGTCCTATTGGGTGGAAATGACATTCTTATGGGTCAACAAATGGCTGAATATCAGAAATATCATATGGCTCACCTTAGTTTTTTCCCATTGAGAATACCCCTCCCCCTGCCAGGTGTCCACTTCCTCCCCAATATTCCAGCCACTGGGTTTGGCCAGCATCAAACTTCTCCTCTGTGGGCAGGCTGGGGAGAGCTTTCCCTCCAGGGCAACTGTCTGCTCAGAGGTGGCCCCGCTGAACCAGCCGGACCGCCTGACCCTTGCAGCAGCTAATGAATACAGGTCACAAAGAGAAAAGCAGCTTTGTGAAATAATCCTTGATCTGGGAGGCTGCCTGGCGTGAGCATGTGGCTTCATCAGAACGTTTCTGGAGGGGAATTAATCATGAAGCTCGGTGGCATCACCAGAGGTGGGAAGGGGTGAGGAAGGTTGTGGGGTTTGGGGGTAGGGAGGCTACTCCATCTCAGCAATCAACGCTGGAAAGAATTCTGTGATATCAGTGGACAAAGAGTCTGGAGGCTGGGCGAGGACACCAGGAAAGCAAGAAAGGCCAGGCTGAGGGAGACATGCATGAATGAGAAATGACCTATTGGCCTCTGCAGCTGGAGAAAAGAAGGATTGTTGGCATTCATTCATTCATTCACTCATTCATTCAGCCTTTTCAATCATTCTGTGCTTATGGAGGTCCTCCACGGGCTGGGACTGGTACAACAGTGACAGGACAGGTGTGGTCCTGCCTTTGTGGACTTGCAAAGACACTCAGAATCAGGGATTCTGGACCTATTTCCAGCTCCCTGAGTTCCCCCCATCTTTCCTGACCTCTGCCATGGAAAATCACCAACATTTATTGAGACTTTGCCACATGCCAGACACAGTGCTATGCTCTCAATAAACCCTGACAGTACGCTGTGGAAGTGGACACTATTATTCCCATATCACAGACAGGAGAATGAGGCCCAGAGAGGACATGGGACTCGTCCAAGGTCCCTGAGTCAGCAGGTGGTGATCTGGGTTTCCAACCCAGGCCAGTGTGAGTTCAGAGCTCGCCCTCTCAGCCACTCTAACATTCCATCCCTCTAAAGGAACGACTTTCTATTGCTTTGACCAGACTCCCTTGGCCTTGGAGGGAATCCCCCCTTCCTCACATCTCCAAGCTCACAGTCTTGATGCAAGGTCCTCTTGGCCTTCCTTAATCTATTGTGTCCTCTCTCTTGCTATGAGGCTGGAAGATAATTAAGCAAAGGGAAAAGATTTCAAGGAAAACTGAAGTTCCTTGAAGACACCAAGAGGAAATCTCTGATGGCTAAGCACATGGGAGTGGTTAACCTCTGGGGACTCTGGCCAGTGATTCCCTGTCCTTGGCACTCTCTGCATCAGTGAGCATCTCAGGGTACCCCACCTGTGCCTTCCCATTCCCTCACTGTAGGACAGAAAGATGTAGTGGGGTGCCCCTGGGTGTGCCCTCTCCTGCCTCCTTTCTGAGAGCCTGCCAGCCCCCATCATTCATTCTGCAAATAGCTTAGCATGTCTGCCCTGGCTGGACACTGTAGAGGCAGCAGGGATACCCTGATCCCGTCATGGCTCTCATAGACCTGAAAGTCTAACCAAAAACACAGACGTCTGACTCCAATAACTGATCATTTCCGATTATGATGAATTCTCTATAGATGGGATATGGGTTGAATAGGATCCCCCCAAATTTTTGTCCCCCCAGAACCTCAGAATGCAACCTTATTTGGCATAAGGGTCTTTGCAGATGTAATTAGGGGAAGGATCTTGGGGTGAGATCATCCCCAGGACCAGGGTGGGCCCTAAATCCAAGGGTGGTGTCCTGATGAGACTGAAAAGGAGGGAGAGCTGCACACACAGAGAAGGTGATATGAGGCTGGAGGCAGAGGCTGGAGGGATGGGATTAGCAGTAGCCATCCGAAGCTGGGAGAGGGCACAAGACACATGATCTCTCAGAGTCTGTAGTGGGAACCAAGCCTGCCAACATCTTGACTGCGGACTGCTGGCCTCCAGAACCAGGAGAGACGAAACTTCTGTTGCTTTAAAGTACCCAGTTTGTGGCAGTTGGTTATGGAATCCTGAGGAAACTAAGACAATATCCGATGTGTCCTGATCTAGGGAGTCAAGGACAGTCCCTTGAGGAAGTGACATTTGAACGGAGGCCTGAAGGGTGTATAGGAGTTGGTAGGAGAGCACATTCCTGGTGGAGGAAGGACCAGCAGGTGCAAAAAGCCCTGAGCCTGGAAGGACCGAGAGGGCTGGTGCTCTGGGGACAGAGGAGGCAATGCCAGATGTGTCTGGAGAAGTGGGCAGCAGAAGCCCCAGAGGAATTTGGACTTCGTCCTGAGAGAATCAGGGTGCTGCTTCGAGCTGGGAGCCCGACAGCCTTCAGCCCCGT